>NC_091283.1:655912623-657139176 GCF_032444005.1 Ranitomeya imitator
GCTCCGGAAGGCGATAGACAAAGATGGGAAGAACTGGGATTACTTGTTACCCTATTTGCTGTTTGCCATTAGGGAAGTTCCCCAGTCTTCCACAGGGTTTTCGCCTTTCGAACTGTTGTACGCCCGTCGTCCCCGGGGACTGCTGGACGTCGCAAAAGAAACCTGGGAAGGTCAAGTCACTCCCTTTAAAACGGTGATCGACCATGTAACACAAATGCAGGATCGTATTGCCGCTGTCATGCCCATTGTTAGGGACCATATGTTACAGGCCCAGGGAGCCCAGAGGCAAAGTTATGATAGAGGCGCTAAGGTCCGTACATTTGCACCCGGCGATAGGGTGTTGGTCCTAATCCCTACGGTGGATAGTAAATTCCTGGCGAAATGGCAGGGCCCATTTGAGGTCCGAGAAAGAGTTGGTGAAGTGAACTATAAAGTGTACCAGCCGGGTAAGAGAAAACCGGAACAGATTTATCATGTGAATCTGATAAAATCCTGGAAAGACCGCTCTGCCCTAACGGCGGATCTGCCCCATCCGGTTTGTTCACCTACTGTACCAGAGGTGCAGGTTGCTGAGACTCTCTCAGAACGACAAAAATCTGAGGTTAAGCAATTTTTGTTACAGAACCGACAGTTTTTCTCCGAAAAACCTGGCCGGACTAAGTTGGTGAAACATGAGATTGTCACAGAGCCTGGCGTCACTGTTCATGTGAAGCCCTACCGGATTCCGGAAGCCCGCCGTGAAGCCGTCTCCCGGGAAGTGATGGCAATGTTGGACTTAGGAGTCATTGAGGAGTCACACAGCGCCTGGTCCAGTCCAATTGTGTTGATACCTAAACCGGATGGCTCCATCCGGTTTTGTAATGACTTTAGGAAACTGAATGCAGTTTCTAAATTTGATGCGTACCCTATGCCCCGGGTCAATGAGTTGATCGACTGGCTTGGTAAAGCCCGATACATTACGACCCTGGATTTAACAAAGGGGTACTGGCAGATTCCTCTGGCCGAGGCGGCCAGAGAGAAGACGGCATTTGCTACACCGGAAGGTCTGTTCCAGTATGTCTATATGCCGTTTGGACTTCACGGAGCTCCCGCAACGTTCCAGAGATTGATGGATCGAGTCTTGAGGCCTCACAGACAGTACGCTTCTGCCTACCTGGATGACATCGTAATTTACAGCATGGACTGGGAAACTCATCTCCAGAAGGTACAAGCGGTGATTGATGACCTGCGAGATGCAGGTTTAACGGCAAACCCCAAGAAATGCCACATCGGGCTTGAAGAAGCCCGATACTTGGGCTACGTGATTGGCCGAGGAGTGGTTAAACCCCAGATCGACAAAATACAGGCAATTCAGGGCTGGCCACAACCAGTGAACAAGAAACAAGTGCAGGCTTTCCTGGGGATTGCCGGCTATTATCGCCGGTTCATACCCAATTTTGCAGCCATGGCTACTCCCTTGACGGATCTTACCAAGGGGAAGGGTTCCGTCATGGTAAAATGGACCTCAGCCTTCCACAGCCTGAAACGGGCTTTGTGCTCTCAGCCCGTACTAGTGACTCCTGATTTCAGCAGCGAGTTTGTGGTACAAACTGATGCCTCTGATACTGGTGTCGGAGCTGTACTTTCCCAGGTGAGGGACGGAGTCGAACACCCGGTCCTCTATCTCAGTCGGAAACTGAATGTACATGAGCAGAGGTATGCGGTGGTTGAAAAAGAGTGCCTAGCCATTAAATGGGCTCTCGACTCCCTCAAGTATTACCTGGCTGGTAGGAAGTTTAGGCTGGTCACAGACCATGCCCCTCTCAAGTGGATGCACCTCCACAAGGACCGTAATAGTCGGGTAACCCGGTGGTTCCTTGCCCTGCAGGCTTACTCTTTTACGGTGGAGCACTGACCTGGGGTTCAGATGGGGAACGCCGATGCCCTATCCCGAGTGCACTGTTTCAAAAGTGTTCTTGCTCGACCGGAGTGGTCTGAGCAAGGGGGGGGGATATGTAAGACTCATGCTGGTGTGGTAGTTGGAGGCAGATATATCTCGCCCAGGTGTTTGTCCTATGTGAATTAGGCCACTCAGTATCTTCAGGGTGCTAATGGGTTAATGGTTGCAGGAATAAAAGATGACCAGCTGGGTGTTTCCAGTGTCTGCCTGGGGCACACAGATTGCCTGCCTGTGTGAGACAAACGTGAGTGAAGAGCTCTGCTCAAGATCTGTGTGATGTTAGCTGGGTGGGAGAAGCCCCCCCAGTTGTTGAGATAGCAACGTATTTGTTTAGTTAGTGCCGGACAGGCTAGGATTTATTTTTATGTTTTGTTTTTTGTGTTGCTTTCACGTTAATAAATCTGACCTGAGGTCAGCCTGCTCAGAAACCTGCTGTACGCCTCAGATTCAATGCACAAACCACGTGTCCTTTGACCCCAGCAAAGGCGATCCCAGAGTGTTTTGTCACAATATGTACACCGTATACAAATTCAAGATGGGGAGCGATCCATATCTCGCACTAGGGGCCTATCAGACTCTAGTTATGTCACTATAAGCATCCTCTACATCCTAAAACATCCCAAACTGCATTGTTTGATGATAAAGCAGTTGATGTGTCATGATACTGTGGCGCCCCAGGGTCTTGGTCGTCACAGTGGCATTGCTTTCCTCCCGGGGAGAGTGATGCTACGTTCGGAGGCAAAAAGGATAACTGCAACCAGGTACCACAAACATGCAACACATTCACCCTCCAGGCCTCCAGGGGGAGCTTTTGATCCTATTTACTAGGTGACTCCCCATATATATATAACTAGTAGTCTGTAGGGAAAGGTAGTTAGTTCCAGATATCCGTCTGAGGAGGACAGAGGGTCAACTGAGCTGTGCATGTCCCCAGAGCTGCAGCTCCCAAAAAGAGACATTCTGAAAGCAGAATTGATTGCAGTGAGCATGCAGGAGAGGAAGCACAGAATAGGATACCAGAAGGGGACCAGCCCCGAGCAGGCTGCCTCCTTCTGAGGCGCAGAAACACCGGTAGCCGGAACACCGAGGTTGTGAGGACCTCCACACTGTCATGATCCGGGTTGGAGTTTGCCATGTTTCTCCTGCTCTGGCCTGTCATGGTGGGGTTAGCTATTCCTGCCACTCTTTGATTTGGGAGTGGCTATTTCTTGGTTCTCTTGCTGGCAGCTTGTGTCAGTGATAGTTTTGGGCTTGCTGAGACTGCTACCTATGAAACCCCTGTGTTCCTTTTGCCTCTGACCTCCCTTACCAGTACCTGACCTGTCCTGTACCCAACCTAGGTTGACTCTGGTGTGTATCCCCTCCGTTTGTGACCCCGCTAAGACTCTGACTTTGTCTCCTGCTTCTCTTTTTTGTTACCACACGTCTGTCTGGCTTTTTGACCTTTTGGCTTACTCTGACTCCGATCTCTGTCTCATGTCTCTGGTACCTTTGCTCCTGGCTGGTTCGGACCCTCGGCTTGTATATTGACCACAAGTTCTGCTTTCCCCTTAAAATATACGCTTACCGACTGTTACGGACTTGGCTTGTTTTGACCACTCTCTGTTGCCACCTGGTGGCACAGTGCAGCTTGCACTGAGCTGCGGTGTGGCAAGTGTGACCTCTTTTTCTGTCACCCACTCTCCTTCATGGAGTCTGCACATACCTGCATTGCTGCAGCACAACACACGCCTTACATCAGAGATCGGCAGGACAGCTAATTGCACGTTACCTGTCCGTACCCACACCCAGGAGGCACGGTGACACCCCACTGAGCCGGGTCATCTAAGAGACCCTATAAACAGACTCAAGTCACCAGTCATACGGGTTTTGTCCTATCCTAACCGGGGGACAGAGAGAGAGATAACATCTGTGAGGACCTTATGTGGAGCTTAGCAGTAAGGGACTACACCACTACAGCGCAAATGAAGGCTTCTATTCTCCACTGGATAAGGGGACTCTGGACTTGCCTCCGAACCGGCCGGACCCTACCTGCCCTGTGATCTGGTGCCCTGGACTGTGGCTGCTGAAACCAACTGTAAACAAGGTAAAGAGACTGCAATTCTGTGTCCTCGTTCTTTTCTGCACCTCTCACCATACCACCAGCTACACACCGGGAGCCCTGGGGATATACTTCACCTGTGGGAAGGTATATCATCTAGTTGCCATAACATCACCCCAGCGGACCCCTTAAAGCAACGTCGGTCACCCTGACCGAATACCACAGGTGGCGTCACGAACATAAACTTTATCCCTGTAAAGACCTTTTCCTTTTTTCATGGGTGCCCAGGGCCACGGATCGGGTCACAGCCACCGTGACATCCCCCTGTAAACCGCAGGACCCGCTACCGAGTAACCCCTAGCCCATGGGGCGAGTCAATGCTTACCCCATAGCCTGGTTTGGTAATAGTTTCCTCATCACAGTGGAAAACTCTGATTTCATTCAGACGTCTGTGTTACACGTGCATGTTATATCCGTTTTTTCACGATTCAACACATACCTATTATAATGTATGATTCTATTCAAATATTCTTGTCACATGCATTGTAAAATTGGACACATGGATGACATACTGATGGTCAAAACGGACACACAGATGACACTGGTGGTAAAAATGGACACAAGGATGACGCTGATGGTAAAAATGGACACAAGGATGACACTGATGGTAAAAACAGACATACTGATGACAAAGGTGGACACTCAGATGACACAATCATGGTATAAACGGACACATGGATGACACTGATGCAAAAATACTGATGACAAAAGGTACTTTTTTTCCAGGTACGAACGGACACATGGATGACACTGATGCAAAAATACTGATGACAAAAGGTACTTTTTTTTCCAGGTACGTTTCTAAAGACATACGTGTTAAAACACGGACGTGTGAATGAGGCCTCATAGTGATAAAGCTCAAATACAAATATTCTAAAGCATAGCATGTAATAAATAACGTTAAAAGTATAATACTAACCTCCACTTGACCTCAACCTCCTCTTTATTCATTGTCTTTGGGACTGAAGGAAAAAATGTAGAATGACTTTCGCCTGTTTCTCATACCCCATTGATATTGAATGTAAAGCATGCATACCTCTGTTTCATTCAGGGCAGGGCTGTAGAACCCGATTCTTGGTTTCGAGAGCCTCATTCTATGGATTCCTTTGGGTTCCAGTGCTTGAACCCCCAGCTATCAGCAAGTTGTCTTCTATGCTATGGATTGGGAATAATTTATAATTTGGTGAGTAACCTTTTAATGTCTTTGTCTAGCTTCATAATTCGTTATTTTCTGATTCCTCAAAATAAATGTTTAGATTTCATCTCTACTGATTAAAATCAGTTTTCAGAATTAATGACAGACATCTGGGAAAACAAGTGAGTCATTAGAAGTTTAGAAGTATCTGAGGAATATATTGTACTATAATGGAATGAAAAAGGTCTTATCTTAATAACTGTTGCTGGCCATTTATATTCCCTGTGTTCCGGTCTTTATAGTTGAGCATAATTATTTATTTTGTTGCTGCAAGGCTTTTTTTTATTGTGTCCTGCTTTATGTAGTACAGTACCCTTAATTTGGTCTTAATGTTCACTCTTTTTTTTTTTAATTTGTCACATTCAAGGTGTTGTAACTTTTTTTTCTTTGATATAGCTGTATAAAGGCTTTTATTTTTTTCTGGCAACAAACCTAATACCTAACTCTTTATGTGATGAAGTAGAAAAAAACAGCAATTCTACTTTTATTTTTTGACGTTTCGAATGTTACGTTTTTCATTTGCTGCACAAATTAATTGTTACCTTCATTCTGTGGGTGAGCACAATTATGGTGACACCAAGTGTATATGGTTTTATTTATGTTTGCATTACTAAGGCCGGCGTCACACTAGGCGTAGGACAATACAGTCCGTTTTTACGGCCGCAATTCGCACGTAATATGCAGAAATGTTCCCAAAATAGTGATCCGTATGTCATCCGTAGGCAGGGTGTGTCACCGTATTTTGCGCATGTCATCCTCCGTAGGTAATCCGTATGGCATTCGTACTGCGAGATTTTCTCGCCGGCATGCAATACGGACATACAATGGATCCATGGGCTCAAATATTCGTTAAAACATATATACTGTCTATATATATATATTATTATTATTATTATTCATTTTTATAGCGCCATTTATTCCATGGCACTTTACATGTGAATGGGGCAAATATAGACAAGTACAATAAACATGAGTAAAACAAGGCACACACAAGTACAGGAGGAGAGAGGACCCTGCCCGCGAGGGCTCACAGTCTACAGGGGATGGGTGAGGATACACTAGGTGAGGGTAGAGCTGGTCATGTGGCGGTTCAGTAGACTTGGGATCACTGCAGGTTGTAGGCTTGTCGGAAGAGGTGGATCTTCAGGTTCTTTTTAAAGGTTTCCGTGGTAGGTGAGAGCCTGATGTGTTGGGGTAGAAAGTTCCAGAGTATGGGGGAAGCACGGGAGAAGTCTTGGATGCGGTTGTGGGAGGAAGAGATGAGAGAGGAGTAGAGTAGGAGATCATGAGATGATCGACGATTGCGTGTACGTAGGTAGCGGGAGACCATGTCACAGATGTATGGAGGAGTCAGATTGTGAATGGCTTTGTATGTCATTGTTAGTGTTTTGAACTGTAGCCTCTGGGTAATAGGAAGCCAGTGAAGGGCCTGGCAGAGAGGAGAGGCTGGGCAATAACGGGGAGACAGGTGGATTAGTCGAGCAGCAGAGTTTAGGATGGATTGGAGTGGTGCCAGAGTGCTAGAAGGGAGGCCAAAGAGTAGGAGGTTGCAGTAGTCCAGGCGGGAGATGATAAGGGCATGTACTAGTGTTTTTGTGGTTTCATGGTCAAGGAATGTACGGATCCGGGAAATGTTTTTGAGTTGGAATCGGCAAGAGGAGGCAAGGACTTGGATATGTGGCTTGAAAGAGAGGGTAGAGTCAAGGATCACCCTGAGGCACCGAGCATGCAGGATCGGGGAAAGTGAGCAGCCATTGACATTGATGGATAGGTCGGGTGGAAGGGTAGAGTGAGGTGGGGGAAAGATGATAAATTCTGTTCTGTATAAAACGTAATAACTACTCATATACAGCAGTGTCCCAATATATGGTCAGAATTTGGGTATATGTTAATTATTTCTACATTTAAAATCTTATAAACCTAAATAAAAGTTAATTTTTATTCGCGTCACTTTTTCCTCTTTACTAATCTAATTCTGCTTTGCTTGAAAACTGCTGTTGACATAATTCTGCATCGTGCGGTAAAAAAAAAATCAGTAATGTAATAGATGTGATTTCACAGAGCACAATCCCACCGTGAGACACATATATATATGTATATTTCATACAGAGCTAGATAGCAGAAAAGCCGGTAATTCAATTGCCGGCTTTTCCTATCTCCTTCCCAAACCCGACAGGATATGAGACATGCTTTAGATACAGTAAACCATCTCATATCCCTTCTTTTATTACATATTCCTCTTTAGTAATGTAAGAAGTGTCTTTGTGTCAAATTTGGGGTCTCTAGCAATTAAATTAAAGGGTTAAATCCCGGAAAAAATTGGCGTGGGAGCTCACATATCCCCAAAACATCAGTGATCCACCTCCATGTTTTACAGTAGAAATGGTGTTCCTTTCATCATAGGCCTTGTTGACTTGAAGTGACCGAGGGCAAGGTCGCCCATGTATATCCATGATCTGGCCCAGCAAAACTTCCACACTCAGATTCTATTTTAACAACCGTATCTTTACTGTTATACATTTTCCTTAACACAGCGGAACACAATAATAGACAGTACAAAATATGCCTATTCACAGAGATAACGTGTAATAACAAACTGTCCCTCACTTTCCCTATCCACACGTTACCAGTTCCTTTGTTCCAAGAGGTTATCTTCCCACGTCGCAGGCCTGTCTGTCACTGCAGGGGGACGCTCCAGCTGAAGAGAAAAACAACAGGGATTAAACAAAACTCCGTCCCTCAGGTCCAGACTGTAGTCCTTGGGGTTCAACAGGTAAGGGTGGAATGTTCGGCCTCTCAACAGAGGACCCGCTTATAGTTCATGGGCTCCAGGGTCTGTGAAGATGTCACCGTTGGGTGCTCCGCAGTGTGGGAGCTGGGAACAATCTGGATGTCAGCTTCCAAGAGATAGCGGTCATCCAGGCAATCTTCTATATCGCCTCTGCATGAGGACGCCAGCACACACCGACCTCTCTCTGCACACACCAGTTTCCCGGGCTCTCTTTTTCCCTCCCCTTCCTGTTCACATGACATCACAGGGGGAAGCTCTGCCAATACAGTTTGTTTCTCTGTAATCACATTCGGCATAGGTATAACTTCTGGCCACACGGGGGCAGTGTCTGTCACAGATTCTATGTCAATGATAATAGAACAGTCACAGCCGGCCAGCTCACTACAGACTTCTCTCAAAGTAACATTTATGGTTGTGGCCAAGAAGTTAAGTTTTGGTCTCATCACTCCAAATTACTTTGTTCCAGAAGTTTTGAGGCTTGTCTCTGTGCTATTATGTGTATTGTAGGCGAGATACTTTGTGGCATTTGTGCAGTAATGGCTTTCTTCTGGCGACTCGACCATGCAGCCCATTTTTCTTCAAGTTCCTTCTTATTGTGCATCTTGAAACAGCCACACTGCTGGTTTTCAGAGAGTCCAATATTTCAGCTGATGTTATTTGTGGGGGGGGGGGGGGGGGGGTTTGCATCCCGAACAATTTTCCTGGCAGTTGTGGATGACATTTTTGTATGTCTACCTGACCGTGGTTTTGTATTTACAGCGCCTCTGATTTTCCATTTGTTAATCACCGTTTGAACGCTGCTGAGTAGCATTATCAATTCCTTGGATATCTTTTTGTATACCTTTAACTACCTTTTGTCGTAGATCCAAAGTCAATTCTTTTGCTTTCCCCATGACTCACAATCCAGAAACGTCAGTGGCTGGATGAAAGATGCAAGAGTCTGTCTGGATCCCAGAAACTCGCTCAGCTTTTATGCACACACACTGATTACAAGCCAACAGGTCACAGGTGAGGACGTTACCTTTAGTTGCCATCTAATGCCATTAAAAAGAGAAAACACAGTAGTTTGACAATAAATGGCGTCACCCAACCCATAACCATGAGTGGAGAAAAAGTTTTGGTGTTATCATTCATATTCTCTGAAAAAAAGGCCAAGAAAGCAAAAATGTTGCCGGGGTATGTAAACTTTTGAGCACAACTGTGTATATATATATATATATATATATTATCCCTGGTACAGTCATTGCCAACTCCACACCAGCAATCATCCACAGAGGCCGATTGGACATCTGTTACAGGTAGTGTGGCTTCAGGAGTGCAGTTTACAAAACAAGAGGTATTGAGACATTTCATTTTAGATATTTAATCCAGAAAAGTAGGCAGTGTTCATAAGAAATATACAAAGTTGTTACAAACAATACACTATACACAATCACATAGGATAAAAGTAATAACAAGAGAAAAAGTACTAAACTTGTGTCATGGAAATGTCTTAGAGTTTCGCAGAGGGAAGTACTCCTTACAACAACTCCTTAGTGCAACGGACATAACTACAGAGTACTGTATCTTCCAGAACTAGCATATGACCAAAACCCAAACTATGATTTTTATTAGATCAAGGTTCCACCCACATACCTCCCCTTTTAAGTTTATATGGTGGATTGGTCGTGCAAGGTCTTACGAAAATTATGAGATCCCCAACTTTAAAGATATGTTCACCCCTGGAGGTCCAGGCGGCAGATATTGTTGTCATGTTTCCTACAATGATTTTACATTTCTATTGGGATGAAACATGCCATGGATAGCATCATCCATCTGCCATAAATTACAGATCTTTGCAAACCCCAATATTCATCACTGACCACAGGCTCTAGAGCGTCTCAGACAATTCCTTTAAACAGAGGAAGATCTTGCCTCAGCAGTGTACATATCCTCTTCTGAGTATGCAAATCCTAAACTTGATGGCTGGCTCTCAGCAGATCTCTGCTGTAATTACCTGTTCACAGCAGGAAGTTCTACTTCAAGTGAGGTTGAAGTGTGAGCTCTTTCTCACTTTGCTAGTTATAACTAATCCCATGTGTTCAATGTGAGGGTGATATGTCCCCTCTTCGGAGATGTCTCTATGGATTTTACAATTTTTTTTCTACGACGCTTAAGTTATGTTCCGACGATAGACTTTTGCTGCATTTTTGACATTGCATATTTTTGCTGCATAAAAAAAGAGGCATCTTAAAGTTCCAGCTAAGTGGATGGGATTTATAGAAATCTCATGCCCACTGTGCTTTTTTTAATTCCGCGTACTCTGACTTGTGTTGTGTGTTTCGAATCAGCAGCAGGTCAATTTGTCTTGCAGATATGCAAAGTTTTCTGTGTGGATTTTTTCCTTAGATTTACATTAGATGCAGAAAATCAACAGGCATAATCGCACATGAATTTTAGTGCATTTATCCTGCGGAAATGCATCAAAAACACATTTAATCCACAATAAGTGTATCAATAACATTTTCTGAAATCTAAATATCAGGAATTATCAAAAACAAATATAATACAGGAGCTCAGACACAGAAACCATATTATTAAATACCAGTTCAAAAGTCTATCTATTAGGACTGTTACAGGATGTAGTCATTGGAGCTCCTAAATAACATTGAAACAGGAAACATGGAGGATATAATCCACAAAAATATCAAAAATGTATTTTTAATAATAAGGTCTAAGGGGTAAGGTTTTTCCTTGTGAAGACTGACATACTAGCTCTGGCTTGTCAAGGTAAGGAGACTTATTCGCCGTGCATGCTCCTCTGGGAAATGTAATATGCAAATTTTCTCTTAAGAGAAAAAGAGGACTTAAACTCAATAATGCCACCTGTTGGAAGTAGCGATCCTACAAGTCACAATCAACCCTTTGTTGATTGTGACTTGTAGGATCGCTACTTCCAAACAGGTGGTGCTATAGAGTTGACTTCCTTAGGGGGCCAAGATTAAATAAATGTCCCCAATGCCTGCCCCTCTTGTATATCCCACTGCATGGTGTCAGGTGTTGGTATTCTCATTACAAGGTGGCGCATGTGGCCAAACAGGCAAGCGCTAGACGTTGCATCAACTCCGGTGCCATCATGGTGGTGCAAATCACAGGGAAGTCCCCGCACTCGTCACTCACAGGCATCGGAAGTAATGCTCCGGCAGCACTCGCGTCGGAGACATGCGCACTAGTACCCATGCCGGTCTGTATACTGCTACCTATTGGAGATCATATCATTCTCATGCAAGTCTGCCATCTTGCATGTGGCCAAACTCGCAGGCAACTATATAACATTTAACAAAACAATAGCAAAAATCTATAGATTAGCACCAAAAACATGCCATAGTATTCCAGAGCCACATATCACCGATATCATGGCATGCGACATATGTCAAAATACAAAACACAAACATCAAAGTGCCAGTGTATACAATGACAAAGTATACAATTAATCTTACAATGCATACATGAGATCATAAAGGGATACACTCAAACGGTTTCTATATATACAGTATGTGGTTCATTTAGTGAAGAGCTGTATGCAAATCTTCCTATACTGTATGTGTCAGTATATCATTTCATGACAAACTGTAGAGGGAACGTTCTTGACCAGTATAATTATAAATTGGTTCAATGGAAATTACATATAATAGTGACACCATTACACAAAAAATCAATATATATACAGTACAGAACAAAAGTTTGGACACACCTTCTCATTTAAAGATTTTTCTGTATTTTCATGACTATGAAAATTGTACATTCACACTGAAGGCATCAAAACTATGAATTAACACATGTGGAATTATATACTTAACAAAAAAGTGTGAAACAACTGAAATTATGTCTTATATTCTAGGTTCTTCAAAGTAGCCACCTTTGAGGGACACTGCGGCATAGCCCGCTGTCACCTGACTGCGGGGCCTCTGTATGGCTCCTCCCCGGTCTCCCACGGGGTGACGGCGCTTTGATTGGAGGCCACGCCGCCGGGGGGCGGGGCCTCATTTGAAAAGGGGGTTGGCGCCGATTTGAGCTTCCGGATCCTCTCACTTGGACCCGGACCTGTTTGGGGCTGCCGGCGCTATGGACCCGCTCCAGGAGGCGGTGAGACAAAAAATCAGCAGGGAGGGTAGCGACTGGCTAGCGGCACTACTGGCTGCGAGCGGCTCCCTCCCTGCAGCGAGCCAGGCGATGCCGTCGGGCGGGCAGCGTTCTGGCAGAGCCTCCCGGCCGCCGGCTCGCCTGAGCCCGCCATTAGTAGCAAAGAGGAGCGCGCGCGGCGCGAGTGCGCGCACTTCCTCACACGTGGGCAGGAGACAGCGCGGCTCAGCAGCTGCAGTCGGGCAGGTGCGGGAGGGGGATTTGGGACACTATTCCAGCGCCGCTCCTTCAGCGGTTAGTATTGTGTGGGAAGGGGCTTCACAGCAGCAGACGCTGAGCACCATAGCCGGGTCAGGTCCCACAACTGCGATTAACATGGGAGGCGCACAGGGGTCATCCGCATCGTCACAAGAGGTGGAAGGGGTAGAAGGCTCACAGGAGCTAATTTCCCCGACACTACAGCCAATGGGGAAAAGCAGCAATGACACGGGGAGAGGATGGGGGACATTAATAACAGCCCAGCAACAGATACGTTCTGCGTCAATACTAGGGCAGCAAATAGTAGGAGGGCACGCAGGAGCTAGAGTGGATTCCCCCTTTCCCTCTTGCCCAGTGATTTTCACAACACCACCTTCTTTAACCCCCGGGGGACAAGTAGTGACACCGCATTTATCTGTAGGAGCGGGAGAACATCAGAACGCTTCAGCAGCTATACCGCTGGTGGCAACCGGTGTTGGACCTCCCACGCAGGGTGCTGGCACCTCGGCTCTGGTTGGCGTTCAGAGTGCGGGTAACCGCCCCGCGCGCAGCGTATCCTCCTCCTCGTCATCAGGACACTATAGACGACGCAGAAAAAGACGTAGGGAACACTACGTTAGCAGGGGGCATTCCCACAGGTCCAAATCCAGTCGCCGAAGCAGGTGGTCTAGGTCATCGAGGTGGCAATCTCCATCATCGTCGGATAGTTCTTCCAGCAGATCTCGCCGACATGTTTCATCACGACGCAGGTCCGCATCCCGGGGGGATCGGCGAAATGCAGATACCCAAGGAGTTCAGGAGCAGAGTCGCCCGGAACCTAGCATGCAACCCGGTGAGTACGCTTTTACGGGGGCCTGGGGTGGCGATAGGGGTACGACCTTGAATTTAACGGACGCAATCCCGCTTGGCTCAGGCAGTGGGAGGATTTTTGTAAATCCCAGGTTACTGCAAACGGCACCGCCTAGACCATCTATCCCCCCTCCCCGCCCGGACATTTACAAGGATGGACTTTTTTGCGGTGTTCCACCCTTAGGGTCGCACTTAGATATCAGTGTGAAGGAACAGATTTGGGCTAACGAATTCATCGACATTTGGTCCCTTGTATCCACCGAACAGCATTCGGTGGACAAGGAGAGAAGGGTAGGCGAAAAAGTGTACGACAGGAAACCGAAAGTAGCCAAAACTATTAACAATTGGCTTCAGGCTTTTGCAGTTCTAGGGTGTGTTATGGGGGAGAAGCATCCGGAATGTTGTTCCGAGCTTTTCATTTATCTAGACAGTATATACAATTCCTACAAGTCACACGGCGGCTCGGCGTGGTGGAAATATGACGAAGATTTCCGCCGCCGGCTAGCCATTAACCCACAATTGGGGTGGGGGGTCAAAGCCACCGATTCATGGTTGCGTTTGATGATGGCGCAAAAAACTCTGCAGCCCTTTCCTGGGTCCCCCGTCGGCCCCCCCAATAGTTCAGGGTCATCGGTGGTTCGAAGACCAGGCACCTGTTGGCTCTTCAACGAGGGTCACTGCAAATTCTACGGATTATGCAAATATAAACACGAATGTTCTGCGTGCGGGGGAACCCATTCGGCTTCAAAATGCTCCAGACCCCCTCAAAAAACGGGAAACAATAAGACTCCCGCGGGGGGTGAACCATCTGACACCGGTGAACGCAAAAAACATGGAACCATGGCTGGCCAGATACCCCAATAAACCGGCGGCGGCCCAACTCAGTTTTGGTTTTTCTTTTGGTTTTTTCATTCCCTTTGTTTTCTCGAGTAAACCCCAGTCGTCCCCTAATTTAAAATCTGCTAGGGACTCTCCAGCCATTCTTTATGAAAAATTGAATAAGGAAATTCAAGCAGGACGTTTTCGGGGGCCATTCGAGGCCCTCCCATTTTATAACTTGAGGGTTTCCCCATTGGGCATAGTTCCAAAGAAAAAACCGGGAAAATACAGGCTGATTCACCATTTGCCTTACCCCAAAGGCAGCTCGGTGAATGACGGTATCCCGGGTGACGACACTGCGGTAACATATATTCCTTTTGACAGAGCTGTCGAAATGGTCAAAAAAGCGGGCCCGGGCGCCCTTATGGCTAAGTCCGATATTGAATCCGCTTTCCGGCTGCTTCCGGTTCACCCAGATTGCTACCACCTGTTGGGAGCCATGTTCGAGGGGCGATACTACTACGACACATGCCTCCCGATGGGATGCTCAATTTCCTGCCATTATTTTGAAATGTTTAGCACATTTCTGGAATGGGTCGCTCGTAAGGTCACGCGTTTGCCATCAATTACGCACTACCTTGACGACTTTTTGATGGTAGGCCCGGCCAATTCGGAATCTTGTTCCCAGGCCCTGGCACAGTTTAAGGAGATCATGTCCCTATTCGGCGTTCCCCTGTCTCCGGAAAAAACGATTGGCCCGGTTCCTGTAATCTCTTTCTTGGGGATTGAAATTGACTCGGTCGCCATGGAGCTCAGGCTGCCCCAAGATAAGATTGTAAAGCTTTTGGATCTAATCGACGGTTTTTTATCGGTCGGCAAGGTCTCATTAGTCCAAATGCAATCTCTCCTCGGTTCACTGAATTTTGCCTGTAAGATAATGCCAATGGACAGAATTTTTTCTCGCAGGTTGATATTGGCTACGAGAGGCGTGAGGCAACCTCACCACAGGATTAGAATCACTGCTCAGCTGCGCAGAGATCTGATCATATGGCAGCGTTTCCTCATTTCTTACAATGGCAAAACATGTTTTCAGGAAGAGGAATGCATTAGCGACAGCTTGGGGCTTAAGTTTGGGCTGGCGGACTCGGCAGGCTTCAGTGTTAGTTTTGGAGAGCAGACGTGCGCGGGTTTGTGGTCTGATTCCTGGGTTTCCAGAGCATGGCATCAGGATCCGGTTCTAGTTGAGTTGTTCCCTCTGGCAGCAGCCATGGAATTGTGGGGACGGTCTTTATGCAACAAGCGTATCAGAATTCAGCTCAGATCAGCGAAGGATATACATGCCATTAATTGTCTGTCATCTTCCTCCTTACCCGCGGTAAAGGTCATAGGCTTCACGGTGTTAAAATGTTTGGAGTACAACGCTTGGATAAAGGCGAGCGCCTATGCCTCTATGAATGATGAATTTACAGATGTTGCACATCGGTTTGATCCACAGGTGCGGTATGGCCGGCAGCCGAAGGAGCTGCAGCGAATCCTGGAATGCCCTCCTTTGGTCTGGGATGTCCCGGAGAATTGATTCCCCTGATAAGGTCTTCCATCGCTCCCTCAACCTGGAGAGCATACGGTAAGGCATGGGATGAGTGGTGCAGCTTGGCAGCGGAGAAACCGGTAGGTGCTTCAAGCTCTATGAGACTTCAGGTTACGCTGGCTTTCCTGGCTCGGTTACAGGCCTCGGGGGTTTCGGGAGTGGTAGCTCGTAATCGTCTATCCGGGGTTGCTTTTCATTTTAAGCTACGTGGATGGCCCGATTCGACCAAACATTTTTTGATTGGGCAGGTACTGAAGGGCTGGTGTCGGGAACGTGTGCAGAACGACCAAAGGAGGCCCATTTCTTTTCAATTGCTATCTAATTTGATCAAGGTTTCAGTTGATGTTTGCGACTCTGTTTACGAAGCCACTCTGATATCGGCGGCTTTTGGCCTGGCGTTTTTCGGGGCCATGCGGGTTAGCGAAATACTTCCCTCGTCCTGTTGCAGGGCTGGCGGCCTGCAGCTGGACGACTTGGTGATTTGCGACGACGGATTGAGGGTGAGGGTGCGCAAATCCAAAACTGATCGGGAAGGCAGGGGCACTTGGTTCCCTCTTTTTGCCATCGGAGGGGCGGTCTGCCCTTTAGCACTGGTTAAAAACTTCATGCAGGTCAGGAGTAGTGGGTCGCAACTGTTCATTCACGAAAACGGTTCCCCTTTTTTGTCATGTCAGTTTTTGGCGGTCCTCAGGCACGCTCTGTCTTGTCTGGGGTTGCCTGCGGCAGACTTTGGTACCCATTCATTTAGAATCGGCGCAGCGACCGAAGCCTCTAGGGCGGGGTTTTTCGAAGCGGACATTCAGAGGGTTGGTAGATGGAGGTCCCGCTGTTTTACCAGGTACATCAGGCCTGAACTTGTCATGTAAGATTTTTGTGGCTAAGATAACACTTTTGAGGATGTCGCGTATGTTTTTATCGCCGCTTACCCTAGCTAACAAAGCTTGTATGTGACATTAATGTTGTTCTGTTTGTTTTAGATGGTATGCGGCCCAGCATATGGCTGGTGGGCCATTCGTTCATCTATTGGGCAGCACGGCGTGCAGAGCTGCGACCAGGAGGTCGATCGTTGGGTCTTGCAGGAATGGACGTTATCTGGCGCGGTACAAGGGGACTTACCTGGTCTCAAGTCCTTCCGGAAGTTGTGCGTATTGCAAGAGTCGCGTCTTCGCCGACAGTGGTGGTTATTCACGCCGGAGGGAATGACCTGGCTTCTTTTCCTCTTGCGGAGCTGTTGACCCTGATGAGAGCCGACTTGGACAAATTTCCTGGTTTCTTTTCAGCAATGCGTCTAGTGTGGTCGGAGGTGGTTCCCAGATTGGTCTGGCGTGGTGCCAGGGAGCTGAGCGCCATGGAAAGATCTCGACGCACATTAAACCAGCGGATATCCCGATTCATTATGTTCAAGAATGGTGTGGTGGTGAGGCACCACCGGCTATAAGGGGATAATTCAGGTTTTCTCCTGCCAGATGGGGTCCATCTGAATGACGCCGGCCTGGATATATTCCTGGATGGTCTTCGAGAAGGGGTGGTTCAGGCGCTCCATTCTTTGGGTGGGTCATAGCTCGTGGTACGGGCTACTCCGTGGCGGAATGGGTGGAGATTATGGTGGTGAGGATACCTGCACCGGGAGTCCGGAAGGCAGTCAATCTCCCTACACCCGACTGGTTGGCAAATTTTGCCGGTTTTAAGCTGCCACCCAAATCTTAAGCCAAAAGAAAAGATGCAAGTTACAGGAACAAAATTATTTCATAAAATAAACAAGTTATTAGTTTGAATTTTCTGGTGTGGCGTCACTTTGTGGGAGAATATTATCGCGGGTCTCGGCAGTCTGAGGGACACTGCGGCATAGCCCGCTGTCACCTGACTGCAGGGCCTCTGTATGGCTCCTCCCCGGTCTCCCACGGGGTGACGGCGCTTTGATTGGAGGCCACGCCGCCGGGGGGCGGGGCCTCATTTGAAAAGGGGGTTGGCGCCGATTTGAGCTTCCGGATCCTCTCACTTGGACCCGGACCTGTTTCCCGCCCTCCCTCCCTTGTGTTCGATTTGTTGGTTTTTGTGTGTTATTTAGTCGCAGCTGGCGGAATGGGTGGAGATTATGGTGGTGAGGATACCTGCACCGGGAGTCCGGAAGGCAGTCAATCTCCCTACACCCGACTGGTTGGCAAATTTTGCCGGTTTTAAGCTGTGACCCAAATCTTAAGTCAAAAGAAAAGATGCAAGTTACAGGAACAAAATTATTTCATAAAATAAACAAGTTATTAGTTTGAATTTTCTGGTGTGGCGTCACTTTGTGGGAGAATATTATCGCGGGTCTCGGCAGTCTTGCTTTGATGACTGCTTTGCACACTCTGACAAGAAGATCTATCTACAGGAGACTGGCACTGCAATGGGAAGTAAAATGGCCCCACAGTATGCAAATCTTTTCATGGCCAAGCTTGAAAGCGACTTTATATCCTAATGTCCCATCAGGCCTCTGGCCTACTACCGCTATATTGATGATATTTTAATCATCTGGACGGAGTCTGAGCCACAGCTAAAGACGTTCCATGAACAGTTTAATCAATTTCATCCTACCATCAACTTGACACTCAACTACTCCTGCACCGAAATTAACTTTTTGGACACCATCATTAAAGGGAACCTGTCACCCCGAAAATTGCGGGTGAGGTAAGCCCACCGGCATCAGGGGCATATCTACAGCATTCTGTAATGCTGTAGATAAGCCCCCGATGTTACCTGAAAAAGGAGAAAAAGACGTTAGATTATACTAACCCAGGGGCGATCCCGCTACTGGTCCGGTCGGATGGGTGTCTCTGGTCTGCTGCGGCGCCTCCCAACTTCATTCCAAGACGTCCTCTTCTGATCTTCAGCCACGGCTCTGGCGCAGGCGTACTTTGTCTGCCCTGTTGAGGGCAGAGCAAAGTACTGCAGTGCGCAGGCGCCGGGCCTCTCTGACCTTTCCGGCGCCTGCGCACTGCAGTACTTTGTTCTGCCCTCAACAGGGCAGACAAAGTATGCCTGCGCCGGAGCCGTGGCTGAAGATCAGAAGAGGACGTCTTGGAATGAAGATGGGAGGTGCCACAGCGGACCAGAGACGCCCATCCGACCGGACCAGCAGCGGGACCGCCCCTGGGTGAGTATAATCTAACGAATTTTTCTCCTTTTTCAGGTAACATCGGGGGCTTATCTACAGCATTACAGAATGCTGTAGATATGCCCCTGATGCCGGTGGGCTTACCTCACACTCGATTTTCGGGGTGACAGGTTCCCTTTAAGCTGCAGAACAATAAAATAGAGACATCCCTGTATCAGAAGCCGATTGACCGTCCAACATACCTTAAATGGGACAGTTTCTGTTATGACCTGGTGGTCAGGACAATAATGGACCTGGTGGTTAAGAGCACACGGAATGACCTGATAGTTACTAATAATATAGGATGAGCTCTGAGACGTGGGAACTCTGCTGACCGCAATCCCTAATCCTATCACACACACTAGAAATAGCCGTGGAGCGCTCCTGACGCTCCCTAGGCGCCTCGTCACAGCCTAAGGAACTAGATAGCCCTAGAGATAGAAAAATAAAGCCTACCTTGCCTCAGAGAAATTCCCCAAAGGAAAAGGCAGCCCCCCACATATAATGACTGTGAGTAAAGATGAAAATTACAAACACAGAGATGAAATAGATTTAGCAAAGTGAGGCCCAACTTACTGGACAGACAGAGGATAGGAAAGGTAGCTTTGCGGTCAGCACAAAAAACTACAAAAAGACCACGCAGAGGGCGCAAAAAGACGCTCCGCACCGACTCACGGTGCGGAGGCGCTCCCTCTGCATCCCAGAGCTTCCAGCAAGCAAGACAACAATCAAAATAGCAAGCTGGACAGAAAAATAGCAAACCAGAGTAAAACAAGCAGGAACTTAGCTTCTGCTGGGAAGACAGGTCACAAGAACGATCCAGGAGTGAACTAGACCAATACTGGAACATTGACAGGTGGCATGGAGCAAAGATCTAAGTGGAGTTAAATAGAGCAGCCAGCTAACAAATTAACCTCGTCACCTGTGGAAAGAACCTCAGAAGCTGCAGCCCCACTCACAACCACCAGAGGAAATCCATAGACAGAACCAGCCGAAGTACCATTCATGACCACAGGAGGGAGCTTGACAACAGAATCCACAACAGTACCCCCCCTTGAGGAGGGCTCACCGAACCCTCACCAGAGCCCCCAGGCCGACCAGGACGAGCCAAATGAAAGGCACGAACCTGATCGGCAGCATGAACATCGGAGGCAAAGACCCAGGAATTATCTTCCTGACCATAACCCTTCCACTTGACCAGGTACTGGAGTTTCCGTCTCGAAATACGAGAATCCAAAATCTTCTCCACCACATACTCCAACTCCCCCTCAACCAACACCGGGGCAGGAGGATCAACGGATGGAACCACAGGCGCCACGTATCTCCGCAACAATGACCTATGGAATACATTATGGATGGCAAAAGAAGCTGGAAGGGTCAAACGAAACGACACAGGATTGAGAACCTCAGAAATCTTATACGGACCAATGAAACAAGGCTTAAACTTAGGAGAGGAAACATTCATAGGAACATAACGAGATGACAACCAAACCAAATCGCCAACACGAAGTCGGGGACCCACACAGCGCCGGCGGTTAGCGAAACGTTGAGCCTTCTCCTGGGACAATGTCAAATTGTCCACCACATGAGTCCAAATCTGCTGCAACCTATCCACCACAGTATCTACACCAGGACAGTCCGAAGACTCAACCTGCCCTGAAGAGAAACGAGGATGGAAACCAGAATTGCAGAAAAACGGCGAAACCAAAGTAGCCGAGCTGGCCCGATTATTAAGGGCGAACTCAGCCAAAGGCAAAAAGGACACCCAATCATCCTGATCAGCAGAAACAAAGCATCTCAGATATGTTTCCAAAGTCTGATTACCGTATATACTCGAGTATAAGCCGACCCGAGTATAAGCCGACCCCCCTAATTTTGCCACAAAAAACTGGGAAAACTTATTGACTCGAGTATAAGCCTAGGGTGGAAATGCAGCAACTACCGGTGAATTTCAAAAATAAAAATAGATCATTATTTCCCCATATCTGTGCCATATAGTGCTCTACACCATTCATATTTCCCCATAGCTGTGCCCCATATAGTGCTCTGCACCGTTCACTGTGCCCCCTAGCTGTGCCATATACAGTGCTCTGCACCGTTCACTGTGCCCCATAGCTGTGCCATATATGGTGCTCTGCACTGTTCACTGTGCCCCCTAGCTGTGCCTTATACGGTGCTCTGCACCGTTCATTGTGCCCCCTAGCTGTGCCATATACAGTGCTCTGCACCGTTCACTGTGCCCCATAGATGTGCCATATACGGTGCTCTGCACCGTTCATTGTGCCCCCTAGCTGTGCCTTATACGGTGCTCTGCACCGTTCATTGTGCCCCCTAGCTGTGCCTTATACGGTGCTCTGCACCGTTCATTGTGCCCCCTAGCTGTGCCTTATACGGTGCTCTGCACCGTTCATTGTGCCCCCTAGCTGTGCCTTATACGGTGCTCTGCACCGTTCATTGTGCCCCCTAGCTGTGCCATATACAGTGCTCTGCACCGTTCATTGTGCCCCCTAGCTGTGCCATATACGGTGCTCTGCACCGTTCATTGTGCCCCCTAGCTGTGCCATATACGGTGCTCTGCACCGTTCACTGTGCCCCCTAGCTGTGCCTTATACGGTGCTCTGCACCGTTCATTGTGCCCCCTAGCTGTGCCATATACGGTGCTCTGCACCGTTCATTGTGCCCCCTAGCTGTGCCTTATACGGTGCTCTGCACCGTTCATTGTGCCCCCTAGCTGTGCCTTATACGGTGCTCTGCACCGTTCATTGTGCTCCACATTAATCTGTGCTGCCGCTGATACTGCTGCAATAAAAAAAAAAAAACACATACTCACCTCCCTTGATTGCAGCTCCCGGCGTCTCGTTCCGGCGCCTCCATCTTCCCGGCGTCTCTGCTCTGACTGATCAGGCAGAGGGCGCCGCGCACACTATATGCGTCATCGCGCCCTCTGCCTGATCAGTCAGAGAGCGCAGACGCCGGGAAGATGGAGGCGCCGGCCGGGAAGATGGATCGGCGCCCGGCGGCTGGAACGAGGACAGGTGAATATAACATACTCACCTAGTCCTGGCGATCCTCGCGCTGTCTCCTCCTGTCTTCGGCGCTGCAGCTTCTTTCTCTATCAGCGGTCACCGGCACCGCTGATTAGAGAAATGAATAAGCGGCTCCGCCCCTATGGGAGGTGGAGCCGCTTATTCATTTCTGTAATGAGCGGTCCCACGTGACCGCTGAAGAGAGGAAGAAGCTGCAGCGCCGAAGCCCGTGGGACGGCAGGGACAGCGCGAGGATCGCTGGGACTAGGTAAGTATACCTCAGCGCCCTCACCCCCTCACCTGCCGACCCCACCGCTACCGTGACTCGAGTATAAGCCGAGGGGGGCACTTTCAGCCCTAAAATTTGGGCTGAAAATCTCGGCTTATACTCGAGTATATACGGTAGTTCGTTCGGTTTGGCCATTTGTCTGAGGATGGAAAGCCGAGGAAAAAGACAAATCAATGCCCATCCTAGCACAAAAGGCTCGCCAAAACCTCGAAACAAACTGGGAACCTCTGTCCGAAACGATGTTCTCCGGAATGCCATGTAAACGAACCACATGCTGGAAAAACAATGGCACCAAATCAGAGGAGGAAGGCAATTTAGACAAGGGTACCAAATGGACCATCTTAGAGAAGCGATCACAAACCACCCAAATGACCGACATCTTTTGAGAGACAGGGAGATCCGAAATAAAATCCATAGAGATATGCGTCCAGGGCCTCTTCGGGACCGGCAAGGGCAAAAGCAACCCACTGGCACGAGAACAGCAGGGCTTAGCCCGAGCACAAGTCCCACAGGACTGCACAAAAGAACGCACATCCCTCGACAAAGACGGCCACCAAAAGGATCTAGCCACCAAATCTCTGGTACCAAAGATTCCCGGATGACCAGCCAACACCGAACAATGAACCTCAGAGATAACTCTACTAGTCCATTTATCAGGGACAAACAGTTTCTCTGCTGGGCAACGGTCAGGTCTATCAGCCTGAAATTTTTGCAGCACCCGCCGCAAATCAGGGGAAATGGCAGACAAAATTACCCCCTCTTTGAGAATACCCGCCGGCTCAGGAACACCCGGAGAGTCGGGCACAAAACTCCTTGACAGGGCATCAGCCTTCACATTCTTAGAGCCTGGAAGGTACGAAACCACAAAATCAAAACGGGAGAAAAATAGCGACCAACGAGCCTGTCTAGGATTCAACCGTTTGGCAGACTCGAGATAAGTCAAATTCTTGTGATCCGTCAAGACCACCACGCGATGCTTGGCTCCTTCAAGCCAATCACGCCACTCCTCGAATGCCCACTTCATGGCCAACAACTCTCGATTGCCAACATCATAATTGCGCTCAGCAGGCGAAAACTTTCTAGAAAAGAAGGCACATGGCTTCATCACCGAGCCATCAGAACTTCTTTGCGACAAAACAGCCCCTGCTCCAATCTCAGAAGCATCAACCTCGACCTGAAACGGAAGCGAAACATCTGGCTGGCACAACACAGGGGCAGAAGAAAAATGACGCTTCAACTCCTGAAAAGCTTCCACAGCCGCAGAAGACCAATTGACCACATCAGCACCCTTCTTGGTCAAATCAGTCAACGGTTTAGCAACACTAGAAAAATTACTGATGAAGCGACAATAAAAATTAGCAAAGCCCAGGAACTTTTGCAGACTCTTCACAGATGTCGGCTGAGTCCAATCATAAATGGCCTGGACTTTAACAGGGTCCATCTCGATAGTAGAAGGGGAAAAAATGAAACCCAAAAATGAAACCTTCTGAACTCCAAAGAGACACTTTGACCCTTTCACAAACAAAGAATTCGCACGAAGGACCTGGAACACCATTCTGACCTGCTTCACGTGAGACTCCCAATCATCCGAGAAGACCAAAATATCATCCAAATATACAATCAGGAATTTATCCAGGTACTCTCGGAAGATGTCATACATAAAGGACTGAAATACCGATGGAGCATTGGAAAGCCCGAATGGCATAACTAGGTACTCAAAATGGCCCTCAGGCGTATTAAGTGCTGTTTTCCATTCATCGCCCTGTTTAATACGCACAAGATTATACGCACCACGAAGATCTATCTTGGTGAACCAACTAGCCCCCTTAATCCGAGCAAATAAATCAGACAACAGCGGCAAAGGGTACTGAAATTTGACTGTGATCTTATTAAGAAGGCGGTAATCAATACAAGGTCTCAAAGAACCATCCTTCTTGGCCACAAAAAAGAACCCTGCTCCCAATGGTGACGAGGACGGGCGAATATGACCCTTCTCCAAGGATTCCTTTACATAACTCCGCATAGCGGCGTGTTCTGGCACAGATAAATTGAACAGTCAGCCCTTAGGAAACTTACTACTAGGAATCAAATTGATAGCACAATCGCAATCCCTATGAGGAGGTAGGGCACTGGATTTGGGCTCATCAAATACATCCCGGTAATCCGACAAAAACTCCGGAACTTCAGAAGGGGTGGATGACGAAATGGACAAAAATGGAACATCACCATGTACTCCCTGACAACCCCAGCTGGACACAGACATAGATTTCCAATTCAATACTGGATTATGGACCTGTAGCCATGGCAACCCCAAAACGACCACATCATGCAGATTATGCAACACCAAAAAGCGAATATCCTCCTGATGTGCAGGAGCCATGCACATGGTCAATTGGGTCCAGTACTGAGGCTTATTCTTGGCCAAAGGCGTAGCATCAATTCCTCTCAATGGAATAGGATACTGCAAGGGCTCCAAGAAAAAACCACAGCGCCTGGCAAACTCCAAGTCCATCAAATTCAGGGCAGCGCCTGAATCCACAAATGCCATAACAGAATAGGATGACAAAGAGCAGATCAGAGTAACGGACAAAAGAAATTTCGACTGTACCGTACCAATGGTGGCAGACCTAGCGAAACGCTTAGTGCGCTTAGGACAATCGGAGATAGCATGAGTGGAAACACCACAGTAAAAACACAGCCCATTCCGACGTCTGTGTTCTTGCCGTTCAGCTCTGGTCAAAGTCCTATCACATTGCATAGGCTCAGGTCTATGCTCAGATAATACCGCCAAATGGTGCACAGCTTTACGCTCACGTAAGCGTCGATCGATCTGAATGGCCAAAGACATAGACTCATTCAGACCAGCAGGCATGGGAAATCCCACCATGACATCCTTAAGGGCTTCAGAGAGACCCTTTCTGAAAATTGCTGCCAGGGCACATTCATTCCACTGAGTGAGTACAGACCACTTCCTAAACTTCTGACAATATATCTCTACCTCATCCTGACCCTGACACAGAGCCAGCAAGATTTTCTCTGCCTGATCCACTGAATTAGGTTCATCATAAAGCAATCCGAGCACCAGGAAAAACGCATCAACATCCCGCAATGCTGGATCTCCTGGCGCAAGGGAAAATGCCCAGTCTTGAGGGTCGCCACGTAACAAAGAAATAATGATTTTCACTTGATGAACAGGGTCACCTGAGGAGCGAGGTTTCAAAGCAAGAAACAATTTACAATTATTTTTGAAATTCAGAAACTTAGGTCTATCCCCAAAAAACAAATCAGGAATTGGAATCCTAGGCTCTAACATTGGATTCTGAACCAAAAAATCTTGAATGTTTTGTACCCTTGCAGTGAGATTATCCATACAAGAGGACAGACCTTGAATGTCCATATCTACACCTGTATCCTGAACCACCCAGAGGTAAAGGGGAAAAGAGAGACAAAACACACTGTAAAGAAAAAAAAATGTTGAGATGCATTAGTACTTTGGGCCACCTGTACTGTTATGACCTGGTGGTCAGGACAATAATGGACCTGGTGGTTAAGAGCACACGGAATGACCTGATAGTTACTAATAATATAGGACGAGCTCTGAGACGTGGGAACTCTGCTGACCGCAATCCCTAATCCTATCACACACACTAGAAATAGCCATGGAGCGCTCCTGATGCTCCCTAGGCGCCTCGTCACAGCCTAAGGAACTAGCTAGCCTGTTGTGAATTCTGTGGCCAAGCTCCCTCCAAGCTCCCTCCTGTGGTCGTGAGTGGTACTGCGGCTGGTTCTGTCTATAAGCTTCCTTGGGTGGATGAGAGTGGTACTGCGGCTTCTGAGTTTCCTTCCTCAGGTGATGAGGTTAAGTCGTTAGGTGCTGCTCTATTTAACTCCACCTGGTGCTTTGATCCTGGCCTCCAGTCAATGTTCTAGTATTGGTCTTGCTTCCTCCTGGATCGTTCCTGTGGCCTCTCTATCCTGCATAAGCTAAGTTCTGCTTGTGTTATTTTTGTTTGCTATATTTTCTGTCCAGCTTGCTATATTGGTTTTTTCTTGCTTGCTGGAAGCTCTGAGACGCAGAGGGAGCACCTCCGTACCGTTAGTCGGTGCGGAAGGTCTTTTTGCCCCTCTGCGTGGTTGTTTGTAGGTTTTTGTGTTGACCGCAAAGCTATCTTTCCTATCCTCGGTCTATTCAGTAAGTCGGGCCTCACTTTTCTAAATCTATTTCATCTCTGTGTTTGTATTTCATCTTTACTCACAGTCATTATATGTGGGGGGCTGCCTTTTCCTTTGGGGAATATCTCTGAGGCAAGGTAGGCTTATTTTTCTATCTTCAGGGCTAGTTAGTTTCTCAGGCTGTGCCGAGTTGCATAGGGAGCGTTAGGCGCAATCCACGGCTACCTCTAGTGTGGTGTGTTAGGATTAGGGATTGCGGTCAGCAGAGTTTCCACGTCTCAGAGCTTGTCCTATGTTTTTGGTAAATGTCAGGTCACCTTGTGTGCTCTGAACTTCAAGGTCTATTGTGGTTCTGAATTACCTGTTCATAACACTAGCCCTAGAGATAGAAAAATAAAGCCTACCTTGCCTCAGAGAAATTCCCCAAAGGAAAAGGCAGCCCCCCACATATAATGACTGTGAGTAAAGATGAAAATTACAAACACAGAGATGAAATAGATTTAGAAAAGTGAGGCCCGACTTACTGGACAGACAGAGGATAGGAAAGGTAGCTTTGCGGTCAGCACAAAAAACTACAAAAAGACCACGCAGAGGGCGCAAAAAGACCCTCCGCACCGACTCACCGTGCGGAGGCGCTCCCTCTGCGTCCCAGAGCTTCCAGCAAGCAAGACAACAATCAAAATAGCAAGCTGGACAGAAAAATAGCAAACCAGAGTAAAACAAGCAGGAACTTAGCTTCTGCTGGGAAGACAGGTCACAAGAACGATCCAGGAGTGAACTAGACCAATACTGGAACATTGACAGGTGGCATGGAGCAAAGATCTAAGTGGAGTTAAATAGAGCAGCCAGCTAACGAATTAACCTCGTCACCTGTGGAAGGAACCTCAGAAGCCGCAGCCCCACTCACAACCACCAGAGGAAATCCATAGACAGAACCAGCCGAAGTACCATTCATGACCACAGGAGGGAGCTTGACTACAGAATCCACAACAAGTTTCCATCCAAAACACATAAAAAACTATTGTCTACAGCCAAGCCATCAGATACAATCGTATATGTTCCAACCCAATGGATAGGGATGAACACCTTGGTCACCTCAGAAAGACCTTTTTGAATCAGGGCTACCATCCAAGAACAATTGAAAACCAGATTACAAGAGCCACCAGAATATCAAGGAATCACTTGCAACATTACAATGCTAAAGAAGAAAATTACCTACAATCCAAATCTGGAGGTGCTAAGGGGAGCTGCACGGAAATTACAACCTTTACTACAAAAAGATGCCCGCTTACAATCCATTTTTCCAGACCCCCCACTACTGTGTTTTAGGCAGCCCCCAAATCTAAGAAGCATCATTGTCAAGAGCTCCCTGTCCTCTCCAACAGCTGCAGGTACCTTTCCTTGCAATCAGAAAAAATGTAAAACCTGTCCATTTATAATGACCACTGACAAGATAAAAATCCCTAACTCACATCAGGACTACAAGATCCCAGGTACTTTCAGCTGCGTCAGTTCTAATGTGGTGTACCTAATTATTTGTACTAAATGTCCAACTGGGGGTCTGTATGTGAGAGAGACAGAGCAGAAACTGAGAACAAAGATGAACTCTCATCGCCATACAATAAGAGAAAAAAGAATGGATCTACCTGTGGCAATACATTTTTGTCTCCCAAATCATAACATTATGGACATGAAATTACTTGTGTTAAAAGGTAGCTTCAAATCTCAGAGAGACAGAAGAGTCTGGGAATATAAACTGATGACAAACTTTGACAGTCTTAATGCAGGAATGAATGTGTCGGATTTATGTCTTTTTACATCAACTAAGGAACTTGCCCATCAGACTATGAGGGGTCATCACAACAGAGACCCTAATCAGAGGACAATAAAACATTCCTTATCTAAGAGCTGGCCCAGTATTT
This sequence comes from Ranitomeya imitator, assembly GCF_032444005.1. NCBI lineage: Eukaryota > Metazoa > Chordata > Amphibia > Anura > Dendrobatidae > Ranitomeya > Ranitomeya imitator. The sequence goes on from NC_091283.1 coordinate 655,940,829, forward strand.
ATGGACATAACTGTTTATCACTCATGGTAATTCTGCTTCATGTCACCTGTCTTATCCATGGTTTTCCCCCTTCCTTTTTTTTCTCTCTGTGCTATGTTGTGCATCAATATGTGATTCTTCAGAATTTGTTTTAGTCTTTGCCTGATGAAGAGACCTGTGTAGTCTCGAAAGCTTGCAATTTGTTACCATCTTTTCAATTAGCCATTAAAAGGTATCAACCACTGAGGACTCTCAATTCTAAATATTTTTCTTGCACACTTTTGACATTCTCTTGATGAGCTTCAAGAGGTAGTCACTGGGAATGGTTTTCACTTCACAGGTGTGCCCTGTCAGCTTTAATAAGTGGGATTTGTTGCCTTATAAATGGTGTTGGGATCATCAGTTGTGTTGTGCAGAAGTCTGGTGGATACACAGCTGATAGTCCTACTGAATAGACTGTTAAAATGTGTAGTATGACAAGAAAAAAGAAGCTAAGTAAAGAAAAATGAGTGGCCAGCATTACTTTAAGAAATTAAGCTCAGTCAGTCCGAAAAATTGGGAAAACTTTGAAAGTGTCCCCAAGTGCAGTGGCAAAAACCATCAAGCGCTACAAAGAAACTGGCTCACATGAGGACCGCCCCAGGAAAAGAAGACCAAGAGTTACCTCTGCTTCTGAGGATAAGTTTATCCGAGTCACCAGCCTCAGAAGTCTCAGGTTAACAGCAGATTAGAGACCAGGTCAATGCCACACAGAGTTCTAGCAGCAGACACATCTCTACAACAACTGTTAAGAGGAGACTTTGTTCAGCAGGCCTTCATGGTAAAATAGCTGCTAGGAAACCACTGCTAAGGACAGGCAACAAGCAGAAGAGACTTGTTTGGGCTAAAGAACACAAGGAATGGACATTAGACCAGTGGAGATCTGTGCTTTGATCTGATGAGTCCAAATTTAAGATCTTTGGTTCCAAGCACCGTGTCAAAGGTGAACAGATGGACTCTACATGCCTGGTTCCTACAGTGAAGCATGGAGGAGGAGACTAGATGGTGTGGGTGTGCTTTGCTGGTGACACTGTTGGCAATTTAATTCAAAATAATTGAAGGCATACTGAACCAGCATGGCTACCACAGCATCTTGCAGAGGCATGCTATTTCTTCCGGGTTGCGTTTAATCGGACCATCATTTATTTTTCAACAGGACAATGACCCCAAATACACCTCCAGGCTGTTTAAGGGCTATTTGACCAAGAAGGAGAGTGATGGGGTGCTACGCCCAGGGGCAGATTATAATAGGGTTAATCTGGGCAGTAGCCCAGGGCCCAGTGGTGTGGGGGGGGGGGCCCTGGGCTACCGATCAGATTGCCCGCCACCATCAGGGCATTACTACCCTGACTGGCGTATGGGCCTGGTGGACAGAGGGGGCCAGTCTCATCTGCTCACCGGGCCCCTACCGGCGCTGCAGCAGTTAAACGTTATTGATGTGTGCGGGCACGTGCCCGCACGTCAATAGTTAATAGCCGCCAGCCAATCGGAGGCTAGCAGCTGACATCAGCTGCAGCGCGCATGTCGCCGGCGTCTGACGTTATTGTCAGTCGCCAACGAGTGCGCGCTGCTGGAGGGAGCTGCTTCGCCGAAGGAGCCTGGACAGGTGAGAAGAACTCTTTTTTTTTTTTTAATTGCGAACGGCAATCCGGGGGGCCCAGGCCAGTATGCTGGACACTGGGGGCAGAGATGCTGGACACACTGGGGGCAATATGCTGGACACACTGGGGGCAATATGCTGGACACACTGGGGGCAATATGCTGAACACACTGGGGGCAGAATGCTGGAGCACTGGAGGCAATATGCTGGACACACTGGGGGCAGAATCGTGGACACACTGGGGGCAATATGCTGGACACACTGGGGGGCAGAATGCTGGAGCACTGGAGGCAAAATGCTGGACACACTGGGGGCAGAATGGTGGACACACTGGGGGCAATATGCTGGACACACTGGGGGCAATATGCTGGACACACTGGGGGCAATGTGCTGGACACTCTGGGGTCAATATGCTGGACACACTAGGGGTAATATGCTGGACACACTGGGGCAGAATGCTGGAGCACTGGAGACAATATGCTGGACACACTGGGGGCAGAATGGTGCAGCACTTGAGGCAGAATGCTGGACACACTGGGGGCAATATGCAGGACACACTTCAGGGCAATATGCTGGACACACTGGGGGCAATATGCAGGACACACTACGGCAGGATGCTGGAAACACTGGGGGCAATATGCTGGACACACAGGGGGCAATATGCTGGAGACACTGGGGCAGATTGCTGGACACACAGGGAACAATATGCTGGACACACTGGGGGCAATATGCTGGACACACTAGGGCAGGATGTTGGACACACTGGGGACAGAGCTGCTGGACATTGGGGGCAGGATGCTGGACACACTGGGGGGAAAATGCTGGACACTGAGGGCAGAGATGCTGGACACTGGGGGTAGAGATGCTGGGCACTGGAGACAGAGATGCTGGACACTGGGGGTAGAGATGCTGGACACTGGAGGCAATGTGCTGGACACTCTGGGGTCAATATGCTGGACACACTGGGGGCAATATGCTGGATACACTGGGGTCAGAATGCTGGAGCACTGGAGACAATATGCTGGACACACTGGGGGGCAGAATGGTGGACACACTGGGGGCAATATGCTGGACACACTGGGGGCAATATGCTGGACAAACTGGGAGCAATATGCTGACCACACTGGGGGCAAAATGCTGCAGCACTTGAGGCAGAATGCTGGACACACTGGGGGCAATATGCTGGACACACTGGGGGCAATATGCTGGACACACTGGGGGCAATATGCTGGACACTCTGGGGGCAATATGCTGGACACACTGGGGGCAATATGCTGGACACACTGGGGGCAATATGCTGGACACACTGGGGGCAATATGCTGGACACTCTGTGGGCAATATGCTGGACACACTGGGGGCAATATGCTGGACACACTGGGCGCAATATGCTGGAGACACTGGGGGCAGAATGCTAAACACACTGGGGGCAGGATGCTGGACACACTGGGGGCAGGATGCTGGACACACTGGGGCAGGATGCTGGACACACTGGGGGCAATATGCTGGACACACTGGGGGCAATATGCTGGACACACTGGGGGCAATATGCTGGAGACACTGGGGCAGATTGCTGGACACACAGGGGGCAATATGCTGGACACACTGGGGGCAATATGTTGGACACACTGGGGCAGGATGCTGGACACACAGGGGGCAATATGCTGGACACACTGGGGGCAATATGCTGGACACACTGGGGCAGGATGCTGGACACACTGGGGACAGAGATGCTGGACACTGGAGGCAGAGATGCTGGACACTGGGGGTAGAGATGCTGGACACTGGAGGCAGAGATGCTGGACACATTGGGGGCAGAGATGATGGACACTGGGGGCAGAGATGCTGGACATTGGGGGCAGAGATGCTGGACACATTGGGGCAGAGATGCTGGACACTGGGGGCAGAGATGCTGGACATTGGGGGCAGAAATGCTGGACACTGGGGGCAGAGATGCTGGACATTGGGGCAGAAATGCTGGACACTGGGGGCAGAGATACTGGACACACTGGGGGCAGGACTGGAGACTGATGGGGCAGGATTGGAGACATGGGCAGGATGTAGATACGGGGCATGATTGGAGACACGGGGCAGAATGAAAGACATGGGGCAGGATTGGAGACAGATCGTGCAGCATCATGGGGCAGGAAGGATACGATGGAGACTGATGAGGCAGGATTGGGAGATCATATGGGGCAGGATGGGGAGATCATATGGGGCAGAATGGATACTCATGAGGGCAGGATGGGAGAACATATGGCTGGAGCCAGGAATGAGATACACGGGGCCAGGATGGGGGATATTATTATTACCATAGGGGCTAATTAAGGGATATTATTACTGCAGTGATGTATTTATTTTATTTTTGAGGACACTCTTTTAAATGGAGGGGCTGTCCTGTTACTGTGTAGAGTGACACTATGTTGCCTCTTTTTCTTCATGTGGTGCAAAGTAGAAGTTGGGAAAAATTATGTAATGTGTTCTGCAAGCGGAGCTCAAGATAACTGTGTTATTTCCTGCAGAGACAAGTCCTGGCTGGATGAAGTGATGGCGGTCTGTGCTGGATGAAAGATGAAGGACCTCACCTAGAGACGTCACTAGTGAGTCAGTGTTACCTATATACTGACACTATACACTGTATACTATATATATAGAGGTCCTTTGTACAATGTCAATGGTGATCACTGTATTACCTCTACATAGACACTGCATACTAAGTACAGATCTCCTGTGAATACTGGCACTTATAGTGATAGTATTGTGATTTTTTTTGTTTTTTGTTTTTTCTTCCTAACTGAAGGGTAAATTGACTAGATCACTAGATGTTTGACAGGTTATAGTTTCACACAGCAACTATTTTTCTGGAATAATCTGGTTCAGGTATATGATGACCCCTTCACATGACCCGTCACATGACCCCATCACATGACCCCGTCACATGACTGGGGGCCCCACAGTGTCTGAACAGCCCGGGGCCCTTGCTACCCTTAATCCACCCCTGGCTACACCAGATGACCTGGCCTCCACAGTCACCAGACCTTAACCCAATCGAGATGGTTTGGGGTGAGCTGGACCGTAGAGTGAAGGCAAAAGGTTGAACAAGTGCTAAGCATCTCTGGGATCTCCTTTAACATTGTTGGAACACCATTTCCGGTGACTACCTCTTGAAGCTCATCAAGAGAATGCCAAGAATGTGCAAAGCAGTCATCAAAGCAAAAGGTGGGTACTTTGTATAACCTAGAATATAACACTTAATTTCAGTTGTTTCACACTTTTTTGTTAAGTATGTAATTCCACATGTGTTAATTCATAGTTTTCTTGCCTTCGGTGTGAATGTACAATTTTCATAGTCAGGAAAATACAGAAAAATCTTTAAATGAGAAGGTGTGTCCAAACTTTTGGTCTGCACTGTATGTAGTGAAGACACAAAATACATATTAGACCAAGGCTGGGTAAACTGCGGCCTGCATGCCACATCCGGCCCTTTACCTGTGCCTGTCAGGCCCGTGGACAGGCACATGCAGACAGACTAGAATGAATGCTCCAGCAGTCACAGCTCTCCAAAGCATGTGGGCCAGTTAGCAATGTAGCGTGTAGTGAGGAGTCTGAGGAGGGGGGAGAAGAGGTGGAGCTGCCATCGTGCAGCCTACATAATGATTCAGAAGGGGTGGAGAGGAGGTGGAGCTGAGGGTGGTGTGGCCATGGTGCAGCCTGCGTTAGGATTCAGAGAAGGGTGGAGAGGAGGCAGAGCTGAGGGCAAAGCGGACATGGTGAGGCCAGTATAAGGATATAGAGGGGGCGGAGAAGAGGCGGAGCTGACAGAACTACCATGGCACAGCCAGCATAAGTATTCAGAGGGGGCAGAGACGAGGCGGAGCTGAGGACAGAGCTACCACGGGGCAGCCAGCATAAGGATTCAGAGGAGGCGGAGCAAAGGGCGGATCAACCATGGTGCAGCCAGCATAAGGATTCAGAGGGGGCAGAGACGAGGCGGAGCTGAGGACAGAGCTACCACGGGGCAGCCAGCATAAGGATTCAGAGGAGGCGGAGCAAAGGGCGGATCAACCATGGTGCAGCCAGCATAAGGATTCAGAGGGGGTGGAGGGGGTGGAGCAGAGGGCAAAGCTTCCATGGTGCAGCCAGCATAAGGATTCAGAGAGAGGCAGAGAGGAGGCAGAGCTGAGGACAGAGCTACCATGGTGCAGCCAGCATAAGGATTCAGAGGGGGCAGAGAGTAGGCGGGGCAGAGGGCGGATCTACCATGGTGCAGCCAGCATAAGGATTCAGAGGGGGCAGAGAGGAGGAGGAGCAGAGGGCGGATCTACCATGGTGCAGCCAGCATAAGGATTCAGAGGGGGCGGAGAGCAGGTGGAGCTATCATGGTGCAGCCAGCATAAGGATTCAGAGGGGGCAGAGAGGAGGTGGAGCTACCATGGTGCAGCCAGCATAAGGATTCAGAGGGGGACAGAGAGGAGGCGGGGCAGAGGGCGGATCTACCATGGTGCAGCCAGCATAAGGATTCAGAGGGGGGCGGAGAGGAGGTGGAGCTATCATGGTGCAGCCAGCATAAGGATTCAGAGGGGGCAGAGAGGAGGTGGAGCTACCATGGTGCAGCCAGCATAAGGATTCAGAGGGGGACAGAGAGGAGGCGGGGCAGAGGGCGGATCTACCATGGTGCAGCCAGCATAAGGATTCAGAGGGGGCGGAGAGGAGGTGGAGCTACCATGGTGCAGCCAGCATAAGGATTCAGAGGGGGGCGGAGAGGAGGTGGAGCTACCATGGTGCAGCCAGCATAAGGATTCAGAGGGGGGCGGAGAGGAGGTGGAGCTATCATGGTGCAGCCAGCATAAGGATTCAGAGGGGGGCGGAGAGGAGGTGGAGCTACCATGGTGCAGCCAGCATAAGGATTCAGAGGGGGGCGGAGAGGAGGTGGAGCTATCATGGTGCAGCCAGCATAAGGATTCAGAGGGGGCAGAGAGGAGGTGGAGCTACCATGGTGCAGCCAGCATAAGGATTCAGAGGGGGACAGAGAGGAGGTGGGGCAGAGGGCGGATCTACCATGGTGCAGCCAGCATAAGGATTCAGAGGGGGGCGGAGAGGAGGTGGAGCTACCATGGTGCAGCCAGCATAAGGATTCAGAGGGGGGCGGAGAGGAGGTGGAGCTACCATGCTACCATGGTGCAGCCAGCATAAGAATTCACAGGGGGCGGAGAAGAGGTGGAGCAGAGGGCGGATCTACCATGGTGCAGCCTGCATAAGGATTCTGATGGGGCAGAGAGGAGGCTGAGCTGAGGTTGAAGCTTTTTAAGTCCTGAACATTGCTATTGTAATAAGAGTGAGGCACAGTACATGGACAGAGTCCACTGAGCACCTCTGGCCCCTTGTACATGTAATACAGGAGTGATGCAGTTTTTCCCCACAGATTACCTTCTCTTCTGGTCACAGCCGTCCAGACGTTTCAAAGCACACCAAGGCAACTGCTGTCCAACAGGGAAAACAAATTCTTTAATGAACAGTGGTGAAGAAGAAGAAGAAGAAGAAGAAGAGTATGAGTACAAAACTGTTTTTCCTACTCTATCCCTATCACGCTCTCCAACTGCACCCACAGAAGCTGCAGCAGCCAAAGATATAAAACAAGAGAAGGGAGTAAACCAGTCCCGCAAAGCATAATAAGATAAAATAGTACTTTATTTTTACAGAAAATCATAGCAACAAAAAACATAAATTCAGTAAACTGCTGTTATAGCAAATACAGAAGGAGATTAAGGAGGAAACATACAGGAAAACTGAGTAACCCACAGGGAAACTAATACACCCAAAGGAGATTACATGGGAATAGTAGGTAATTGTTAATGCCAATGCCAATATATATGAGTTTGACACTCCATCATTGCTCCCAATCAGGCAGTCAAACAGTCATTCCCATGAGCTTACCCAAAATGTGACCGGGTGGTTCCCCAAGGTACTCAGCAGCCAAAGATAAGAGGAATTCCACACTCCAGGATTACCCCTTTAGAAGCAGGGACTCTTTCAGAGTCCTTAGCCCTTTTGTCCAGTCCTTAGTCCTTAGCCCGAGGCAACAGACCTCTCCTGTCTGGCAGTGCCTCTTCATTTTCCGCACTGAATCTGCATCTCTTGGCAGAAAATGCAGGCCAAAATCCTTGCGGATTTAATGAGGAATTGATGCATATTTTTAGCGGATTACCTGTGGATTTGTTGCGGATTGTCATGCATTTTTTGATGTGTGAATTTGCCTTACTCAATGTATAGTCTATGGGTGCAAAAACGCTGCGTTTCCGCACAAAGAATTGACATTCTGCAGAAAATAAAACTTTGCGATTCCACATGTTTTTTTCTGCAGCATGTGCACAGAGTTTTTGTATTTCCCATTGATTAACATTGTGTGCACAGCGCACTGCGGATTTGAGGCAATTCCGCGCATCCAAAAATGCTGCGGAAACGCATCAAAATCCGCAATGTGTGCACGTGTGCACATACCCTAAGGGTATGTTTTCACATTCAGGAAACCCAGCACTTTGGACTATGCGGATATCCTGCTCTGCCCAAAGCCCTGCCCCCTTTTGTACACGTGGTGATTCCGCATGTGTTCATTGAACATATGCGGAATCATTGCATCCTATACATAGACTGTGGTATTTATCTTGCGGAGATGGAGTGTCTCCACAAGATAAATAGACATGCTATGGTTCATAAAGACGCGCTGCATGTCCGGATATGCAGGGCCACTGGATGCGGCCGTGCGCACATAGTGGCTATGGGATTTCATAAAATTCCCTCCACTATGCTGTAACATCTGGATGCTGTGGATTGGACTCTGCGGCTGTATGCAGCGTCCAATCCGCAGCAAATCTTGATGTAATCCGGCACGTGGAAGCATACCCTAATGCAAGTGAGTCGCCCCCCAGGGCAGTGGGGTACTCGGTACAGGGTCCGGTCTTAAAGGGGATGTCACGGTGGCTATGACCCAGTTCCTGACCCAGGCGCCCCATTGAAGGGGAACGGTCTTTTTTCGTGACGCCACCTGTGCTTCTCGGCCAGCAGGGACCAACACCGCTTAAAGGGGTCCTCTGGGGTGATGGTATGGCGGCTGGATTGTGATGCTTCCCACAGGTGAAGTGGGGTTCCCAGGACTCCCAAGGTATGTGGCAAGGATGTTTTATGCCGACGAATAAGTGGTGGACACAAGTTGTAAAGTCTTTACCTGGTTTACTGGTGGTAGTGGTCCACAGTCCAGGGTACCAGGCACAGGTGGTGATGTGGTCTGGCCGGCTTGGAGGCAAACGTGACCCCTCTCAAGGGTGAGGTCTGTAAGCCTTTCCTACTTGTGCTAAGATGGCGAAGCCCCTGCTGCTTGTAGCTTACTGGCAAGGTATCCTCTCCTGTCCTGGAAGAGCTGCCTGCACGGTAGGCAGTTTGTGGCGAAATATGTGTATATATATTATATATATCTCTATATGTGTGTAGGGACATCTGTTTAGGGTTATATGTGTGACAAGTGATAATGTAGCATCTGTCCTGAAGGCCAGTGGTACCTAGGTGTTAATATGTAATTCCTTGGGAAGAGTAGGAATTCTGTCTCCAGATCTCACCAGGGGGTCTAGCTAGAGCCAAGAACAAAGGAACACTTGACACCTCTGAGTGCTTGGAGGGGAGATGCTAATTGCGGCTTGAGGGAAGGTATCCCTGGGAACCATTTCACACGTGTCCCAGAGGAAAATAATATATATTCATTGGTAGAGCGGCCGTGCCCAATCAAACAGACCGCAATTATGATATTAACCTGGGAGGTCGGTCTAGAAACCTGACCTCAGACCAAAGTTATAAATTTAGGCTGCAGACAGAGAAATGTGTTCACATGATGAGGGCAGCCTGAAAAGCTGATGTGTTCCACAACTACATTCACCCCCCCCCCTCAGGGAGCAGAAAGCAGACTACAAGTTAGATGATTTCTGTAAGTTTTCTCCTGTTTATTTGATACTGTTTTGCATAAGTTGTATGTCTTTTTATTATCATATTTTTATACCTTTTTCTTATTGTAAGCATTGAACCTTTTTCTATTAAAGTATAAACCTTTAATAAGTTGAACCTTGAATGTTCTAAAGAATCCATAGCCTAGAGGTGTGTGAGCCTTATGAGTGATAAACATATTTTTATTAGTTATTTCTGGGACTCATCGCCCGTGTATTCGATGAGTGGTGGCAGCGTATATGAGCGGGTGTGTGACCTCGGTCGGTGTGTGATTTATGCTCCCCTTACAGCATAGGACAGAGGTTGAATGCTGGATGGAGAGTGGGGAGATAGATTAACCCTTGTGGGCACAACCCAAAGTCACGTGTGAGAGCAGGCACGTGACGAATAAGTGACACCACGGAGCAGCGATCCGTGACACAGTTTGAGCCTTTTTATAGGGTCTCTACCATGACCCGGGCTCTTAGAGTACTGCTGTACCTCAGGCTTGGTGTGGGCAGTTTACTAAAGACTCGGGCTCCCGGTGCCGGGTTTCTGCACTTCAGCTCTGAGGGTGACAGGTCACAGTTCCCCTCTGAGCCCTTTTTCCACTCCTGTGCTCCTTTCCTCAATGCTCCACTGCATACAACAACCCTTCAGGTTCTCTTCCTTCCCAGGAGCCGCAGCTCAGTCCTGGCTGCACAGCTCCACTGTCTGCCTCACAGACTTTCTTTTGTCTCAGTGTCTATCTCAGACTGCTCTCCTTGGTCTCCCTGGACCAACTAACTAACTTGCGGTCACACAACTGCCTGCTCACAGAGAATCCTGACAATGCATACACCGTTACATAGAGTAACTGCAGACTTGAGCACCAAGCCTGTCAACCCCTTTAAATACGGCACATGTATAGAAATGACATTCATAATATGTAAACGCTAGTGATGGGCGAGCACTAAAATGCTCAGGTACTCTTTGCTCGGGTGCTCGAACATTTTTGCCGCGGCCCCCCCGGGGATATTTAGAGGGTCTAAAAACCAGTGGGAACAGTGCTCAAATAACATGGGAACATCATGGGGAAGACTCCTGGAAGTATTTCAGACTCCCAGGTCACTGCTTTGAACAATGTTGTCAGAGTCTTACGACACTTTTACAGACTCACAATAAAGCATACAACAACGAAACCAAAATGGATTTTCCTGGGAAATATGTTAAGGAACATCTTTTCCAGGGTAATGATTTGTATATAAGGCAAAAAAAATAACCAAAAACAAAAATGCTCCTCCACCACTTGGGCTTTGTTCACACGTAGCGTTTTTGATGCGTTTTTCAACTTTAGAATTGCTTTCAACCAAGACAAATGCATTCACTGGGAAATGTCACTTTAACATTTTCCAACATTATCTGGCCATGTGGTGTGTGCCACATCATCTAACACACCCTGTTTCATTTATAAAGGAGGGACTCGACAGTGGAGAATGTCAGTGTTGAGGCTGAAGACCCGGCATTGGAGTAATGCAGTGTTGAGGCTGAAGAACCTGCATTGGAGAATGTCAGTGTTGAGGCTGAAGACCCGGCCGTCGAGAATGTAAGTGTTGAGGCTGGAGACCCGGCAGTGGAGAATATCAGTGTTGAGGCCGAAGACCCAGCATTGGAGCATTGCAGTGTTGAGGCTGAACACCTGTCAGTGGAGCATTTCAGTGTTGAGCCTGAAGAACCTGCATTGGAGAACGTCAGTGTTGAGGATGAAGACCCGGCATTGGAGAATGTCAGTGGTGAGGCTGGAGACCCGGTAGTGGAGAATATCAGTGTTGAGGCCGAAGACCCAGCATTGGAGCATTGCAGTGTTGATCCTGAACACCCGGCAGTGGAGCATTTCAGTGTTGAGCCTGAAGAACCTGCAGTGGAGAATGTCAGTGTTGAGGCTGGAGACCCGGCATTGATGCATTGTTGCAGTGTTGATACTGAACACTTGGCAGCGGAGCATATCAGTATTGAGCCTGAAGAACCTACATTGGAGAATTGCAGTGTTGAGGATTAAGACTCGGCAGTGGAGAATGTCAATGTTGAGGCTGAAAAACCTGCAGTGGAGAATTTCAGTGTTGAGGCTGAAGAAACTGCAGTGCAGAATTGCACTGTTGAGGATGAAGACTCGGCAGTGTATCATTACAATGTTGAGGCTGAACACCCAGCAGTGGAGCATTGCAGTGTTGAGTTTGAAGAACTTACATTGGAGAATGTCAGTGGTGAGGCTGGAGACCCGGCAGTGGAGAATGTGAGTGTTGAGGCTGAAGACCCTGCATTGGAGCATTGCAGTGTTGATCCTGAACACTCTGCAGTGGAACATTTCAGTGTTGAGCCTGAAGAACCTGCATTGGAGAATGGTAGTGTTGAGGCTGAAGACCTGGCAGTGGAGAATGTCAGTGTTGAGGCTGGAGACCCGGCATTGATGCATTGCAGTGTTGAGGCTGAACACCCGGCAGTGGAGCATTTCAGAGTTGAGCCTGATGAACCTGCATTGGAGAATTGCACTGTTGAGGATTAAGACCCGGCAGTGAAGAATGTCAGTGTTGAGGCTGAAAAACCTGTAGTGGAGAATTTCAGTGTTGAGACTGAAGACTCAGCATTGGAGCATTGCAGTGTGGATCCTGAACACTCGGCAGTGGAGCATTTCAGTTTTGAGCCTGAAGAACCTGCATTAGAGAATTGCAGTGCTGTGGCTGAAGACCCGGCAGTGGAGAATATCAGTGTTGAGGCTGAAGGCCCGGCATTGATGCATTGCAGTGTTGAGGCTGAACACCCAGCAGTGGAGCATTTCAGAGTTAAGCATAAAGAACCTGCATTGGAGAATTGCAGTGTTGAGGATTAAGACCCGGCAGTGGAGAATGTCAGTGTTGAGGCTGAAAAACCTGCAGTGGAGAATTTCAGTGTTGAGGCTGAAGAAACTGCAGTGGAGAATTGCACTGTTGAGGATGAAGACTCAGCAGTATATCGTTGCAATGTTGAGGCTGAACACCCGGCAATGGAGCATTGCAGTGTTGAGTTTGAAGAACTTACGTTGGAGAATGTCAGTGTTGAGGCTGAAGAAACGACAGTGGAGAATTGCATTGTCGAAGCTGATCCACCCCTACAATTCCCATTATTAGGAAGTGATTCTCCCATACTGATTGCATATGCAGTGAATGCAAGGCCTGCCCCAAATTTGGACGCACCCCAATACCCCTTAGAAGATACAAGGAGGAGGGCCTCATAAAAATCTCTTCCCATTACAAAGGAGCGGGTCTCCTATACTTAATGCCCATGCAGTAAGTGTATGGGCTGACAAACATTTCCCCCTGGGGGGTATACATTAACAAACTGTCTAAAAATGTTGCTTACGGGCATCATAAACACCCTTTAAAACAATAATGTTGGTGTTGCATCATGGACCACGGTCACCCTGGTGAAATAGAGGTGGTGAATGATGAGGATGAGGAGAAGGAGGAGGACAACAGCAAATAGGCCAATTCAGGAAGCGCATACCCATGTGTGGGTGTGAAGAGGTGCATGGGCATAGACCTCCCAAAAAAAGACACTGGATTTGAGTTTATGTTACACTGATTCGGTGGTGTTGAGAAGTCTGGCCCAATTCAGCCCTTATTAATTTTTATAAGAGTCAGCCTGTCAGCATTTTCAGTTGACAGGTGGATGTTCTTATCAGTTATAATTCCACCAGCCGCACTAAATACCCGCTTTGACAAAATGCTAGTTGCAGGGCAGGCCAGGACCTCCAAGGCATAGAGAGCCAGTTCATGTCATGTGTCCAGCTTGGATACCCAATAATTATAAGGCACAGAGGAATCACAGAGGACGTTGGTACTGTCAGCAAAGTATTCCCTCAGCATCTTCTAAAACTTTGCACTCCTTGTGAGAGTACCCTGTGAATCAGTGCCAGTGCGATGGGAGGGTCTGAAAAAAGTCTCCCAGAACTTTGCCAGTGTTCCCCTGCCTCTGCTGGATTGGAGTTGTGTCTCTCTCAGCTGTACTCCTTGGTTTTCCAACGCACTGTGACCTCTGCCACCAGCGTTTTCAGATGGGAATTTTTTTAATAATTCCGCAACAAGGGCCCTCTGGTACAGCAACATTTTAATAGGCCTGTCTGCCTCTGGAATAAGATATAGAAAGTTATGCTTGTAGTGTTGGTCTAGAAGCATCACCAACCAGTAATGACTGTCACCCAAAATTTTGAGAACCCGAGGGTCACGGGAAAGGCAGCAAACATAAATTCAGCCATGCGTGCCAGACTGCTAACAGGCAAGACTTCCGTGTCCTCACCAAGAGGACGACTGACCATGCTAGTTGCGGCAAAGTGACTGGAAGCATTATCCGCTATCCAACCAACAACCTTTTCACACTGCTCTGGTTCAATAGTAGTGCGGTCCCCTAGTAATTGGGACAGGAAGGTTGGGAGAGAAGATGTGGGTGTTCGTTGTGGCACAATTTCAGCTTGCCCATGGCCTCGGCCTCTGCATGCACCATCACCATCACGTCCACTTCCCCTCCCCTTGCCACGCGCCTTTAACATTTTAAATGGAGGACAATATTTTGCTCGGTCACTACAAATGGCTGAGTTTAAAATAGCTGGCCTGTAGGTAGCAATAATTTTTTCAGCAAACTGGTGTCAATAACTTGTATAAGACACCCCAACAAAATTTTACAGTAGCCCAAAAATGGCAGAATTATCTGCGCACTCAGATGTGATCGCTGTGATGGCCAAAACCCTGTTTAAAATAAATGCCCTGTAGGTAACAATTTTTTCTTTTTCAGCAAACTGGTGTCAATAATTTGACAAGTCGCTTGAACAAAATTTTACAGTAGCCCAGAATTGGCAGATCTGTAGGTAACTTTTTTTTTCAGCAAACTGGTGTCAATAACTTGTATAAGACACTCCAAGAAAATTTTACTGTAGCCCAGAAATGGCAGATTTGCCTGCGCACTCAGATGTGATTGCTGTGACGGCCAAACCCCTGTTTAAAATAAATGTCTTGTGGTTAACTATTTTTTTCAGCAAATTGGTGTTAATAGTTTGTATAAGACACTCCAACAAAATTTTATAGTAGCCCAGAAATGGCAGAATTTTCAGCGCAGTCAGATATGAACCTTATGACGGCCAAAGCCCTGTTTAAAATACCTGGCCTGTTGGTAACTATCTTTTTTCAGCAAACTGGTGTCAATAATTTGTATTAGACACTCCAACAAAATTTTACAGTAGCCCAGAAATAGCAGAATTGTTTGTGCAGTCAAATGTGAGCACTGGGACGGCCGAACCCCTGTTTAAAATAGCTGGATTTTCATGCTGTAATATGGAAAGATCTGGCTGTATTCTGCACTGCCAACAAGCAATTGGAGCAAAAAAAAGTGTGCTCTGGATTGCTTTTGAAGAAAATAATCAGGATTAAGATGCAAAAAAAAATATTCCTGACCACTGATACCTGCGGCTATGTACAGTATATACAGTGAATATCTGTAATAGGCAGCAGCTGACAGTAATGGAATAGACTCTCTTGCTGTATGCAATAAAGTATGCCACATACAATGCATACCTAGCCTACCTAGCACTGATTCCTATATACACCATAATTAGTCCTCAGACGGACTGTTGGTTTTGATGGATTTGTGTATTCAATATAGTATACCTACACTAACGCATACACCACCAAATCTATCCCTATCTCTGCAGCAACTATCCCTACACTGCCTAAGTCTGGAGCTGACTGTGACGAGCAGGGCGGCACCAGATCTGATATAGAACTGATAACGCTGTGCGGCCAGCCAATCACTGTTATGCCACAACCAACATGGCTGCGGCATTACAGTGTGGGGTAGACAATCCCTGCATGTTCATTGGCTCTCTAAAGAGCGCCAAACATGCAGGGTGGTGACCCGAGCTCCTGCCGAGCAATCCTAGAAATGCTCACCACTTGCCGAGCATCACAAGCACCAAGCAATTCCGAGCATGCTTGCTCATCACTATTTGTACTTGTTATTAATGGAGCACACTCAGACTGGGTTGCGATTAGCAGTAGGGTTCCTCAGGGGTCGGTGTTGAGCCCGCTTCTTTTCCACTAAACAGCGGAATCTCCCATTTCTAACTCCAACCTTAACGCAGCCCTATCCCCAACCCTAACCCAACACACCTGTAACCCTAATCCCAACCCTAACCCTAACCACAACCCTAACCCCAACCCTAATCCCAAAACATCCCTAACCCCAACACAATCCGTACCCCAACATCACTCCAATGCCACAACCCTAACCCCAACACAACCGTAACCCAACACACCCGTAACCCCAACCCTAACCCCAACACAACACTTACACTAAGACAACACAACCCTAATCCCAACACAACTCTAAGCCCAACATAACCCTAACCACAGCTCCAACACTAACCCTAGTCCCTAACTCTAACTGCAGAGAATGAAAAATTATTTTGTTTTTATCTAACTATCCCGAATAATGTTCTCTGGGGTCTCAGCTACCCCGGGTTTCCGAGACCCCGGAAATATTATGACTCCTGGGGGCGCAATACAATTATTTCTCAGTGCTGTTAAAAAGTGGCGCTGAGGAATAAGTACCCTTAACTTTCACTGTTAAAAGGCAAATCGGCGATCATTAAGGGGTTAAGCTGCTGTGTGTTTTCTAGAAGTCTCAGAAATAAATAATTGGCATCACCCATCTCATTGCCATTAGTAGGCCAAGGAAATAAATTTTCAGGACCGGTGTGTGTTTTCTAGTAGTCTAGGAAATAAATAATTGTCATCAGCCATCTCAATACCATTTATAAGCCAAATAAATATTTTTTCAGGACCCCTCTGTGTTTTTTGGTTGTCTTGGAAATAAATAATTGGCATCAGTCATGTTGTTGCCATTTATAGGACAAAGACTTTTTTTTTCTGGACCAGTGTGTGTTTTTTTAATAGTCTGGGAAAAAATAATTGTCTCATCAGTCATCTCATTGCCAAATAAATATTTTTTCAGGACTGCTGTGTGTTTTCTAGTAGTGTTGCAAATAAATAACTGGCATCAGCCATCTCGTTGCCATTTATAGGCCAAACAAATAATTTTACTGTACCTCTATGTCTATAAGAACATTTATGTACCTCTACAGTATGTCTGTAAAAAATAATTGTACTCTGCAGTGTTTTTTTGCAAATAGTGTGTGCAAAACATTATTGTACTCTGCAACTTTTTTTGTGTTTAGTGTGTCTAAAAAAAATTCCACTCTGTAGCCATATCTTTCCCATTTGTGGGTTGAAAACATTATTTTATTCTACCGCTGTTTCTATACGAGTAATGCTTATGAAAAGTTACTCTAGTCTGCAGCCATTTTTTTGTGAGTAGTTGTGGGCCTAAAAAATTGTTTTACTCTGCAACTGTGTTTGTGGAAATATTGAGCTAGAAAAATCTGTGTGTTCTCTGCACACATCCCTATAGGAGTACTCTGAAAAAGCCTCTGTGGAGATACTGTGCAAAACAGCCTGTGTGAGTGTACTCTACAAAACACCCTCTTTTAAAAAAAATTTGGGGGTATTCAGCCAAAGCTACGGACATGTCCTGTGGGATCCACGCCTGGATCATTTTAATAAATGTGACCTTGCTCACATTGACTGCAGACAGGCACATGCGTCTGTCTGTGATCACACCTCCTGCCACAGGGCAGGCCAGCACCTCCAAGGTGTATAGGGCAAGCTCAAGCCATTTGTCCACTTTGGAGACCCAGAAGTGAAATGAGCCAGACCCGTGAATCACTATGTGCAGATGTGTGGACACATACTCTTTCATCATGTTGCTGAAACTGCCAACTCATGGATTTCATTCCTTGAGCTTGTGTTTTGTGGTTGCTTCTCTTTCTGCCGAGCCACAGGAGACACACCTTCCTCTCTGAGTGTCTGG
The DNA here is from genome assembly GCF_032444005.1 of Ranitomeya imitator. Lineage (NCBI taxonomy): Eukaryota > Metazoa > Chordata > Amphibia > Anura > Dendrobatidae > Ranitomeya > Ranitomeya imitator. Next base: position 655,958,345 of record NC_091283.1, read on the forward strand.
GTTCAGTTTTCTGGCTGCAGTCTGTCTAGCTTAACACAGGTATTTTCCTTTGTCCACCTATCACCTTTTGGCTTGTGGTTAATTCACACTCTGCTCTGCCCTCTGGTTCTTTAGTAGGACCATGAAGCAACTCAACGGCCATTTAGGGAGTTTAGGTCTGAGTTGCCATCTAATATTTCTTTCGTTAGGGCTATCTCTGTACCCGAAGGCATCACTCGGCACTGTGGATTCCGGATATCTAGGCTGTACAGGAACTGGCAGGATCAGTTGTTTTTTTAGTGCCTATTCATCCCGACTGAGTTGCTACACAAGCATAACAAACGCTGCCTCCTGCTAATACGGACCATATCAGATGGTGGTGCTGGATGTTATGACGTGCTGAGTAAGGTTTTAAATATTTTTGCCATGCTAACCCCCATTCAGATTTGTTGCTGGTGCCCCAGCTGCGTTGATGATTTCCTCCTCCTCCTCTGCTTTTTGCTTCCACTGAGCCCCCGCTGTTAGCTGAGTATGTCTTCAGTAGTTCATCTATCAGAGTTTTCTTATATTCCCGCATTTTCTGATCATGCTCTAGTGACAGAAGTAAGGATGGCAAGGTGTGCTTGTAGTGAAGTTCCAGCAGTGTGGCCACACAGTAAACTTCACTTGTAACAATCCTGGCAACTCAGTGATTGTTGGACAGACCCAGCAGCATGTATTTTCTCATGTGTGCCATGCTGCCCAGAGGTAATGACAAGCTATCCTCAGTGGCAGGTGTATCGTTTGGCTCCTCTGTTTCATTTGTATCCCCCCAGCCATGCTACAGTGATGCCCGTGAGCTGCTTTGAGTGCCACCGTGCTCGAATACGGTTGTTCCTCATCCTCTTCCTACTCATCCTTCAAAACTGTCCCCTGGCTGCACATTTGTGTACCTGGCCACTGTTGGTACAGGAATCCATCCTCCAAGACATGCGAGGACACCTACCCTGTTAATGGTGTGAATGTTCCCTGTTCCTCCTCCTCATCCATCATCACCTAAATCTTTGTTTTCTAGGAAGCATAGAAGTGGGATACTAACTCTAATGATGCGCTGGCCATTTTCATGGAGTACTTCCCACATGGAGGTCCACTCGTTGGTCATGAAGGGGTGTTGTTCCACTGACTGATTCACCCGTGCGTGCTGCAACTCAAATTCCAGTTTGCAACTCAATTGGAGTTCCACCTTGTGGATACCTGACATATGAGGCGGTGAGCAGAAGGCAGAAATGAAGCTGTAGCACTGACAGGCGAGCAGCATCAGGGTGAGAATCAGGGCCGGACTGGCCATCGGGCAGTTCTGGCAAATGCCAGAAGGGCCGGTGCTAGTAGTGGGCAGCTGCACGCTGTGCCATTGTCAGCGGCATAACATTTAATATACTAGTTAAAAATGACATAACCCAATACACACAGACAAACATGTATAATACCAACAGTTGGTCAAACAGTTATCCAAGGAAATCACAGAGAAACGGTACTTAACCCCTTCCCGACCTTTGACGCATACGCTGCGTCATGAAAGTCGGTGCCATTCCGACCCATGACGCAGCATATGAGTCATGGAAAGATCGCGTCCCTGCAGATCGGGTGAAAGGGTTAACTCCCATTTCACCCGATCTGCAGGGACAGGGGGAGTGGTAGTTTAGCCCAGGGGGGGTGGCTTCACCCCCCCGTGGCTACGATCGCTCTGATTGGCTGTTGAAAGTGAAACTGCCAATCAGAGCGATTTGTAATATTTCACCTAAAAAAATGGTGAAATATTACAATCCAGCCATGGCCGATGCTGCAATATCATCGGCCATGGCTGGAAACACTAATGTGCACCCACCCCACCCCACCGATCGCCCGCAGCCCCCCGATCTGTGGTCCGCTCCCCTCCATCCTGTGCTCCGCTCCCCCGTCCTCCTGTCCGCTCCCCCCGTGCTCCAATCACACCCCCCGTGCTCCAATCAAACCCCCCCGCACTCCGATCCCCCCCACACACAGCGATCCACCCCCCCACACAGCGATCCCCCCCCCGTGCTCCGATCCACCCGCCCGCACAGCGATCCCCTACTCCGTACTCCAATCCACCCCCCCGTGTTCCGATCCACCCCCCATGCTCCGATCCACCCCCCCGTGCTCCGACGCCCCCCGTGCCCTGATCTCCCCCCCTCCTTATGCTTACCTGGCCTCCCGGGGTCCGTCCATCTTCTTTCCTGGGCGCCGCCATCTTCCAAAATGGCGGGCGCATATGCAGTGCGCCCGCCGAATCTGCCGGCCGGCAGATTCGTTCCAGAGTGAATTTTGATCACTGAGATATAACCTATCTCAGTGATCAAAATAAAAAAAAAGTAAATGACCCCCCCCCTTTGTCACCCCCATAGGTAGGGACAATAAAAAAAATATTTTTTTTCCCACTAAGGTTGGGGTAAGAACTAGGGTTAGGGTTAGGGGTAGGGTTAGGGTTAGGGTTAGGGGTAGGGTTAGGGTTAGGGTTAGGGGTAGGGGTAGGGTTAGGGTTAGAGGTAGGGTTAGGGGTAGGGTTAGAGGTAGGGGTAGGGTTAGGGTTAGGGGTAGGGTTAGGGGTAGGGTTAGGGGTAGGGTTAGGGGTAGGGTTAGGGGTAGGGGTAGGGTTAGGGTTAGGGGTAGGGTTAGGGTTAGGGTTAGGGGTAGGGGTAGGGTTAGGGCTAGGGTTAGGGTTTCGGTATGTGCACACGTATTCTGGTCCTCTGTGGATTTTTCCGCTGCGGATTTCATAAATCCGCAGTGCTAAACGGCTGCAGATTTATGGCGGATTTACCGCGTTTTTTCTGCGCATTTCACTGCGGTTTTACAACTGCGATTTTCTACTGGAGCAGTTGTAAAACCACTGTGGAATCCGCAGAAAGAAGTGACATGCTGCGGAATGTAAACCACTGCGTTTCCGTGCAGTTTTTCTGCAGCATGTGTACAGCGATTTTTGTTTCCCATAAGTTTACATTGAACTGTAAACTCATGGGAAACTGCTGCGGATCCGCAGCGTTTTCCGCAGTGTGTGCACATACCTTTAGAATTAGGCTATGTGCACACGGTGCGGATCTGGTTGTGGATCCGCAGCGGATTGGCCGCTGCGGATTCGTAGCAGTTTTCCATCAGGTTTACAGTACCAAGTAAACCTATGGAAAACCAAATCCGCTGTGCCCATGGTGCGGAAAATACCGCGAGGAAACGCTGCGTTGTATTTTCCGCACCATGTCAATTCTTTGTGCGGATTCCGCAGCGTTTTACACCTGTTCCTCAATAGGAATCCGCAGGTGAAATCCGCACAAAAAACACTGGACATCCGCGGTAAATCCGCAGGTAAAACGCAGTGCCTTTTACCCGCGGATTTTTCAAAAATGATGCTGAAAAATCTCACACGAATCCGCAACGTGGGCACATAGCCTTAGGGTTAGGGTTGGAATTAGGGTTATGGCTACAGTTGGGATTAGGGTTAGGGGTGTGTTGGGGTTAGGGTTGTGATTAGGGTTATGGCTACAGTTGGGATTAGGGTTAGGGGTGTGTTGGGGTTAGTGTTGGAGGTAGAATTGAGGGGTTACCACTGTTTAGGCACATCAGGGGTCTCCAAGCGCAACATGGCGCCACCATTGATTCCAGCCAATCTTGTATTCAAAAAGTCAAATGGTGCTCCCTCACTTCCGAGCCCCGACGTGTGCCCAAACAGTGGTTTACCCCCACATATGGGGTACCAGCATACTCAGGACAAACTGCGCAACAATTGCTGGGGTCCAATTTCTCCTGTTACCCTTGTGAAAATAAAAAAATGCTTGCTAAAACATCATTTTTGAGGAAAGAAAAATGATTTTTTTATTTTCACGGCTCTGCGTTGTAAACGTCTGTGAAGCACTTGGGGGTTCAAAGTGCTCACCACATATCTAGATAAGTTCCTTGGGGGGGTCTAGTTTCTAAAATGGGGTCACTTGTGGGGGGTTTCTACTGTTTTAGGCACACCAGGGGCTCTGCAAACGCAACGTGACGCCCGCAGACCATTCCATCAAAGTCTGCATTTCAAAAGTCACTACTTCCCTTCTGAGCCCCGACGTGTGCCCAAACAGTGGTTTACCCCCACACATGGGGTATCAGCGTACTCAGGAGAAACTGGACAACAACTTTTGGGGTCAAATTTCTCCTGTTACCCTTGGGAAAATAAAAAATTGCAGGCTAAAAGATCATTTTTGAGAAAATAATTTTTATTTTTTATTTTCATGGCTCTGCGTTATAAACTTCTGTGAAGCACTTGGGGGTTTAAAGTGCTCAATATGCATCTAGATAAGTTCCTTGGGGGGTCTAGTTTCCAAAATGGGGTCACTTGTGGGGGATCTCCAATGTTTAGGCATACAGGGGCTCTCCAAACGTGACATGGTGTCCGCTAATGATTGGAGCTAATTTTCCATTTAAAAAGCCAAATAGCGTGCCTTCCCTTCCGAGCCCTGCCGTGCGCCGAAACAGTGGTTTACCCCCACATATGGGGTATCAGCATACTCAGGACAAACTGGACAAGAACATTTGGGGTCCAATTTCTCCTATTACCCTTGACAAAATAGGAAATTCCAGGCTAAAAAATCATTTTTGAGGAAAGAAAAATTATTTTTTATTTTCATGGCTCTGCGTTATAAACTTCTGTGAAGCACCTGGGGGTTTAAAGTGCTCAATATGCATCTAGATAAGTTCCTTGGGGGGTCTAGTTTCCAAAATGGGGTCACTTGTGGGGGAGCTCCAATGTTTAGGCACACAGGGGCTCTCCAAATGCGACATGGTGTCCGCTAACAATTGGAGCTAATTTTCCATTCAAAAAGTCAAATGGCGCGCCTTCCCTTCCGAGCCCTGCCGTGTGCCCAAACAGTGGTTTACCCCCACATATGAGGTATCGGCGTACTCGGGAGAAATTGCCCAACAAATTTTATGATCCATTTTATCCTATTGCCCATGTGAAAATGAAAAAATTGAGGCAAAAAAATTTTTTGGGTGAAAAAAAAGTACTTTTTCATTTTTACAGATCAATTTGTGAAACACTTGAGGGTTTAAAGTGCTCACTAGGCATCTAGATAAGTTCCTTGGGGGGTCTAGTTTCCAAAATGGGGTTACTTGTGGGGGAGCTCCAATGTTTAGGCACACAGGGGCTCTCCAAACGCGACATGGTGTCCGCTAACGATGGAGATAATTTTTCATTCAAAAAGTCAAATGGCGCTCCTTCCCTTCCGAGCCTTACCATGTGCCCAAACAGTGGTTTACCCCCACATGTGAGGTATCGGTGTACTCAGGAGAAATTGCCCAACAAATTTTAGGATCCATTTTATCCTGTTGCCCATGTGAAAATGAAAAAATTGAGGCTAAAAGAATTTTTTTGTGAAAAAAAGTACTTTTTCATTTTTACGGATCAATTTGTGAAGCATCTGGGGGTTCAAAGTGCTCACTATGCATCTAGATAAGTTCCTTGGGGCATCTAGTTTCCAAAATGGGGTCACTTGTGGGGGAGCTCCAATTTTTAGGCACACGGGGGCTCTCCAAACGTGACATGGTGTCCGCTAAAGAGTGCAGCCAATTTTTCATTCAAAAAGTCAAATGGCGCTCCTTCCCTTCCAAGCCCTGCCGTGCGCCCAAACAGTGGTTTACCCCAACATATGAGGTATCAGTGTACTCAGGACAAATTGGACAACAACTTTCGTGGTTCAGTTTCTCCTTTTACCATTGGGAAAATAAAAAATTTGTTGCTAAAAGATAATTTTTGTGACTAAAAAGTTAAATGTTAATTTTTTCCTTCCATGTTACTTCTGCTGCTGTGAAGTACCTGAAGGGTTAATAAACTTCTTGAATGTGGTTTTGAGTACCTTGAGGGGTGCATTTTTTAGAATGGTGTCACTTTTGGGTATTTTCAGCCATATAGATCCCTCAAACTGACTTCAAATGTGAGGTGGTCCCTAAAAAAAATGGTTTTGTAAATTTTGTTGTAAAAATGAGAAATCGCTGGTCAAATTTTAACCCTTATAACTTCCTAGCAAAAAAAAATGTTGTTTCCAAAATTGTGCTGATGTAAAGTATACATATGGGAAATGTTATTTATTAACTATTTTGTGTCACATAACTCTCTGGTTTAACAGAATAAAAATTCAAATTGTGAAAATTGCAAAATTTTCAAAATTTTTGCCAAATTTCCGTTTTTATCACAAATAAACGCAGAATTTATTGACCTAAATTTACCACTAACATAAAGCCCAATATGTCACGAAAAAACAATCTCAGAACCGCTAGGATCCGTTGAAGCGTTCCTGAGTTATTACCTCATAAAGGGACACTGGTCAGAATTGCAAAAAACGGCACGGTCTTTAAGGTCAAAATAGGCTGGGTCATGAAGGGGTTAAAGCAGAAAAATACTCAAATTTACAACTGCTTCTCCTGCTAGCATGTCCTTACCCAAAGCTCCAAAAAAACGGCTGAAGGAGGGTATATAATAATGCTATTTGTACCTGTGTGCTTTTGCTCAGAAATGTGACATCAAAACAGTATCATCAATTCTCACTGCATCTGCAAAAGTCACTAACACAAAAAATGCACCATAAAGTATGGAACAATCTCACCCGTTCCTGAAGAAGCCATATAAAGGATGCACTCCACCACTCAGTCATTTAGGAGATTCAGAAATTCGGTATAACACTCCATAGACCATTTCTTATTCAGGACCACCTCCCTAGGGTGGTCCCTTTATTGTGCTATTTACATTCATATTTTTGGGTACCCTTGGCTTTTATAAAGATTGTGGTTGGTTTCAACCTTTTGCTGTTTTCTATTGTCAGCGGCACCAGCGCCGAGTCGCCCTCCGCAAGCACAGCCGCATTCAACTATACCGGCGTCTATGTGCCAGTACAGTTCAATGCAATGATGGAGGAGAGAGCGTCTGATGACGCTCCCTCTGCCATTATTCCCCACTCTGCCTCTGACACTGCAGGTGCGCGATGATGTCATTGCGCACTCACTGTGTGCCAGGCAGTGCAGTGGCAGCCGCCGAGACTGGAGCAGGGAGCAGCACGGGCACGAGGAGAGGTGAGGAGTGTGTTGTTTTTTTTTAACTGGACTGTGGGGCCATTCTCGGGGGGGGGGGGGGCTGTGCTGTATACTACAACGTGGGCTGTGCTGTATACTACTGTGTGGGCTGTGTGTGCTCTATATTACAGTGTGGGCTGTGCTGTATACTATTGTGTGGGCTGTGCTGTATACTACTGTGTGGGCTGTGCTGTATACTATTGTGTGGGCTGTGCTGTATACTACTCTGTGGGCTGTGCTGCATACTACTCTGTGGGCTGTGCTGTATACTACTACGTGGGCTGTGCTGTATACTACTGTGTGGGCTGTGTGTGCTGTATACTACAGTGTGGGCTGTGCTGTATACTATTGTGTGGGCTGTGCTGTATACTACTGTGTGGGGGGTGTGCTGTATACTATTGTGTGGGCTGTGCTGTATACTACTCTGTGGGCTGTGCTGTATTCTACTTTGTGGGCTGTGCTGTATGCTACTCTGTGGGCTGTACTGTATATTACTCTGTGGGCTGTGCTGTATACTACTCTGTAGGCTGTGCTGTATACTACTACTACATGGGCTGTGTTATAAACTACGTGTGCTGTGTTATATACTATGTTGGCTGTGTTATCTAATACGTGGGCTGTGTTATCTACTACGTGGGCTGTGCTATATTATGCAGGCTGTGCTATATACTATGTGGGTTGTGCTATATACTATGCGGGTTGTGCTATATACTATGCGAGCTTTGCTATATACTATGGGGGGTGTATTATATTCTATTGGGGAGGCCATGTTATATACTATGTGGCTCTGTTATATTCTATTGTGGGGTATATTATATTCTAAGGGGAGGCTGTGTTATATACTATGGGGGGTATATTATATTCTATGGGGGAGGCTGTGTTATATACTATGGGGGCTGCATTATATTTTATGGGGGGCTGTATTAGATTTTATGAGGGATGATTGCATCATACTCTTGGATGGGACTGCATTATATTCTATGGGAAGGTGGGCTGTATTATATTCTATTCGGGGCTACATTATATTCTATGGGGGCTGTATTATATTTATATTCTATGAGGGGTGATTTCATTATACTCCATGACGGGGCTGCATTAAACTATGAGGGGGGCTGCATTATATTCTGTGGGGGTTACATTATACTCTGTGGGGTGGTTGCATTATACTCTGTGGGGTGGCTGCATTATACTCTGTGGGGTGGCTGCATTATACTCTGTAGGGTGGTGGCTGCATTATACTATATGTGGGCTGCATTATACTGTATTGAGAACTATGGGGAATATGTTATACTATATGAAGAACTATGGGGTGAATTATACTATGGGAAGTGAATTGTACTACATGGATGACTATGGTGGTGCATTATACTATATGGAGCACTATGACGTGTGTATTATGCTATATGGAGGACTATGAGGAGTGTATTATACTATGTGGAGGACTGAGCAATGTATTTTAATATATGGATGACTATAGGGAATGTATTATACTATATGGAGGACTGTGGTGCACATTATAATATATGGAGGACTATGGGGTGTATTTTACTAAACAAATAAAATGCTTTATATTCAAAACTGTAAACTGTAAACTGTAGATGTGCTGCTGATAACATGATACTGTATGGTGATCTATTAGTGATCGTTCTGTCCCATCATTATTCCTCAGCTGGTAGAAAGAGGCCGGGAAACAAGCGTTGAATATTTTCAGTATTGTCGATCAAACTCATTTAGCGGCCTGAACTCAGCGCTTGTAAATACAACCGAAATGCTTTTGTGTGATGTGCAATATGTTAGCTTTTGGGGCCCCATTATAAACTTTGCCTAGGGCCCCACTTTGCCTAAAACCGGCCCTGCCTACAAGTGTACAAAGATATTATACAGTCACCATGTGACAAGTGCGCCTGTGTAACTTCAAATGCCAGGGCTGAATTTTAGTCCCAGTCCGACCCTGGTGAGAATGTTACAACACTGGGGTAGCACTGCTGGAATCCAGTGGCTGGAGGAGCACAAGCAAGAAACAGCATTAGTAGCAGAAGTGTTTGCAAGTAGCAGTAGGAGTTGTAGCAACAATCTGTAGACAAAAGGAACGAGGAGCTCAAAACTGAACTAGACTAAGCAGCTAGGCACAATACTCAAGCAATGAGGGAGGAATTTGTGGCTTTAAGTAGGCCCAAACAGGAAACAAGATGGATTCCACTGGTTCAGAATGTGCCATCTTAGTAAAAGCAATTGCAGAATACAACAGCAGCGTTAAAGACTGGGAATGAAGCACAATTATTAGAGTGAACAACAGCTGCCACTAGTGGTCAAACTGGAGAAGGAAAACAGAAATCCTGATATTACTCAGCTTTTCAGCAGTGGCCTTCGGACGATGCTTGGCTTGGTTTATGTAGATATTTTTTCAGGACCATACCCTTGCCACATTATTAAGCACTGCAACTAGTTTCTGAATATTTGGGAGTCCAAGACCTTTTCAACTGGGTAATATTCTTGTCCATCCACTTCAATAGTATCAGGAGGAGGTGGACAACGCCCTGGAAAAGGACTTGGAACAAAAGGTTTTAGTAAAGAGACATGAAACATTGGATATTTCTTAATTGTTCTGGGAAGTTGAAGGCGAAATGCTACTGAGCTACCTTCTCCTATGATATTTAAAGGACCAATACATTTGTGTCTCAGTTTTGGTGAGGGTATATGGAGTTTCAGATTCTTGGTGGAAAGCCATACTTCATCACCCACTTGGAAGCTTGGAGAAGGTCTGCAAGATTTATCTGCTGCTTCCTTATATTTCTCCTGGGCAATACTTAAGTGTCTTTGAGTATTTCCAAATTCTGTTGCAGGGATTGTATTCTGTCGGTGACAGCAGAGATACATGTTTCTCTGGGAAAATTAGGAAGAATACTTGGATGGTAACCAGAATTTACAAAGAACTGTGTTTGTTTCGTCAAAGCATTTTGAGAATTGTTGTATGAAAATTCTGCCATAGGAAGCAAATCAACCCATTCATCCTGAAGATGGCAAATGTAGCATCTGAGATATTGCTCTAAGATTTGGTTTGTGCTATCAGTCTGACCATTAGATTTAGGATGGAATGCAGAAGATAAGATGACATCAATGTCCAATGCTGCACAAAAATTCTTCCATAATCTTGATGCAAATTATATTCCACAATCAGAGATGACTTAGTCTAGAACCCCATGAATACGAAACACATTTTGAATTACAATATCAGAAGTCTCTTTAGCAGAAGGCAAACCAGTGCAGGGGGCAAAATGTGCTGCTTTGGTGAGTCTGTCCACCACTACTAGGATTTAACTCTTTCCCTTTGAAACTGGTTGTTCAGCAATAAAGTCCATAGATATAGAGCCTCAAGGATGAGATGGAATTTTCAGAGACTGTGTAAGGAGGTGGCAAGGAACCTCACGTGCCTTCCTGCATACCAGGCACACCAAGCACATGTAGCCTGAATGGTTCCCTTATGTTTAATTGTGTTACTGTGCCATGTCTCATATGTACTGTGCAATGTGAAATGTTTTTATATCTGTCATGTCAATGTATAGTGCCATTGCACTTTATTAGACATGTTTAGCGCAGGGATAGAAAGAGTTAAAGAAAGGGGCTGGGTTAGCAGCCTCAAAGAAGCAGGAAGCTTTGCTTCCAGCAGCACAGCTCAGCCATGTTTGGCTGTGGCAAGTTTGGAGCTAAGGACTTCCCTGGAGGGTAGAAAAAGTGCTGCCACCAGACCCACGGGCAGTGAAGTGGGCACAGGACTACATAGGTACCTCGCCGAAGGGACTTTAAGCATCCAGATTCCGGCATATGTGTGTCCCTGTCTGGGACAGAAGGAACCCCCAACTGGGGAGAATATTTGCTGCCTGGACTGTCAGGCATCGAGACTGAGTAAGTGCCCCGCCGAAGGGACTATAAGCCTCCAGATACCGGCAACTGAAGCATCTCCACTACTACTGCTGCTTCTGCATCTGTCCTGTCTATTTTATGTACAAGGGGCCGGGGTGCTCACTGGCCGTCTGTTCAGTGGACTCTATCTGTGGACTGTGTCTTTAAGTAACTCGGCCATAACTACCCCCCCATGCCACCTTGTTACACTTGGTGTAGTCAGCATGATGGACCCCCGCAGCCTTATAACTCTGGGACTGATGGATGGACGATATAACGCTTGTGCACTGTTGTCTGCCATAGAAGAAGTGAAGGTGGCAGCTGACTGTGACATTGAGCTATGTGATAAGCTGCCTGAATTGGAAGACATGGAGCTGTCAGCTGATGACTCTGAAATTTCTGATGTTGAGATGGATACTTGTGTTATGCTGCCCACCATGACCGAGGAAAAAATGGTGGATGTTACGGACTTAAAAATGGCGCTGACCGCTGAAAAGATGGTGGCCATTGGCACCAAAAATGAAGGCAAGGCTGGGTGTCGTGGGCGTCACCAAAAGAATTTGGTGCCAGGAGAAAATAGGCTGCACCCTGTTGCAGGAGATGCCCACCCAAAATGGGTGCGGGCTAACATAGAGCTCCTGCCCCCACAGCCAGAACTGACCCTATCCATGAATCGGGTGGACCCAGGGAAGATGGTCTGTCTGCTAGCCGCCATTATTGGCTGACATGGGAAAACGCGGTGTTAGGGGTCGAGTTCCCGCTTCTGCACAGGGGGAATCTCGGGCCGCTTCTGCTGCGGTCTCCCATTCCTCTCCTGCCGCAGGTAAACCTGCTCAGCAGAGACAACGGTCCTTGCGTCTGGCTCAGTCTCACTCTGTGCTTAGGCTTGTTGTTGCTTCTCCAGCTTTTGCCATTAAAGCCAGTGCTGGGCAGCAGCGAGTGGACGCTTTTGAGACTAAGTCCTGCTTTTTCCCTTCTGAGCATGCCCAGGGTGAGATCTCCCGTTGGAGATCGAGGGTCACATGCTCAGATGCTGCAGTGGTTCCCATTGGTCCTCCTGGCAGGTCCTGAAAGTACTGCAGCTATATAAGCTTCGCATGACCGCACGGCCATGCGCTAGTGTACAATTGTATACGTGTGTTTGTTGTGAGTGCAAGTCGTTCATTAAATACCCCTACCCTATTGTATGACTGTTCGCGTATGGTGTATGGCTGCTATCTAGCGCCCGACTAACCACTCAACGTGTCACACACGTATCAGCGTCTATTGCTGTGACCGCCAGTGCGGCGCCACGCGCCAGTAGTGCGCCTCCTGACCCACGTCTGGGTTCTTAGTGGTGTCTGCCAGCTCGGCACAGTTCGCACTTCGGTGCTCTAATTATTACTGTTACCTAACACACCCAGTTGCGGTGTTGAGTGCTAGTAGTCTGATCGGACTTCAATCCTGAGTCTTGGGGTTGAGTTCGCTGACTCCTTGCTTGCACTCCTAGGTGCGGTATTGCGGACCAGTGGCTTAACTGGGTTCGCTTCCACCGCCATATTACGCTGCCATTTACTAGCAGCAGGTTTTCACCTGCACGGTGGACCCCGGACTGCGAACGCATCTATTAATATTACATCTTATTCTTGGTGCGTTCCGCCAGTCCTAACAGAACACTAGCGCCAGGGTCTGGCTAGTAAATGGCGGACGATCAGCGTTTACAGCGGTACATCCAGCAGCTGGAGGGAAGGTTGGCGGCTCTAGAGGGTTCAACCTCAGCTGTGGATGTCACTGCTGTCGCTGTTCAGGCTGCAAGTGTAGCCGCAGCCAGTTTGTCCGCTGCCACCCCTGCTCCGACTTTATCCTGTCTCCCGCTTCCTGACAAGTTTGCTGGCGACAGTAAACAATGTCGTGGATTCGTGAGCCAGTGCTCCATACACCTTGAGCTCCTGGTGTCACGTTTCCCTACGGAACGGGCAAAAGTGGGATTTATTCTATCTCTCTTGTCGGGCAGGGCATTGGAGTGGGCAACGCCACTTTGGGAGCGAGATGATCGTGTGGTACAGAGTGCTCCTTTCTTCCTGGACACTCTGAAGCAGGTCTTTTTAGGACCTCGTGTTACCCACGATACCGCGCTCCAGTTGTTGTCTATTACTCAGGGCTCGTCCGTGGTCAGCCAGTTTGCCATCCAGTTCCGGACTCTAGCTTCAGAGTTAGAGTGGCCAGACAAAGTTCTTATTCCGGTGTTCTGGAGGGGACTGGCAGACCATGTGAAGGACGCCTTGGCCACCAGGGAGATACCCGCCACACTGGAGGAACTTATTTCTGTATCTACCCGCATCGACCTCCGTTTTCACGAGCGGAGGTTAGAGCGGACCCAGTGTAGGCAGAGGTTTCGGCTGGCTCCCACCTTCGCCAGACCTCTTGAATCTCCTGTCTTGGCGTCCGACTCCCATGAGGCCATGGAGGTTTCTCGAGCAGGACCTAAGTCTCAGGCCGCTCGAGTACCCGTGGTTTGTAAAAACTGTCATCAACTAGGACATTACGCCAATAAATGTCCGCGGCGGTCGGGAAACGATCGCGTCTAGTAACCATTGGGGGAGGTTCACTAGACACAGCTGCATTTTCCTCCAAACTGTCCTTTAAAGGGACAATCCTGTTAGGCTCCTCCACTCTAACAGTCGAGCTTTGTGTGGATTCAGGAGCAGAGGGAAACTTCATGTCCTCTGCTTTTGCTCTGCGCCACGCTATACCACTAGTCATGCTCGCCATACCTGTAACAGTTAGAGTTATGAATGGGGCGACACTTCCACTGCAAATCACACACCAGACAGTTCCATTCTCGCTGTCCATGTCCCCTTCCCACCAGGAGATTATTTCCCTTCTTGTTCTTCCCGAGGGAATGGATGAGATTTTGCTGGGAATACCCTGGCTCCGTTTCCACTCCCCACATATTGAGTGGTCCTCAGGGAGAATATTGGGTTGGAGTAAGTCTTGTATGGGCAGGTGTGTGAGTGAGTGTGTACAGGTTTCTACTACCTAGGTACCCGCAGATCTTTCTTCTCTTCCCAAGTGCTATTGGTGCTATGCTGACGTATTCTCTAAAAAGGCTGCTGAGACTCTACTGCCTCATCGCCCCTACGACTGTCCTATTGACCTCTTGCCTGGAGCTGAACCTCCTCGGGGAAGGGTATATCCCCTCTCTCTCCCAGAGACGGAGGCTATGTCTCAATACATTCAGGAGAATTTGGCAAGAGGGTTCATTAGGAAGTCAGTGTCTCCTGCAGGGGCGGGATTCTTCTTCGTACAGAAGAAGAACGGGGAATTACGTCCTTGCATCGATTACAGGGGTCTTAATGCTATCACCATTAAAAATAAGTACCCGTTGCCCCTGATATCTGAGCTCTTTGACAGGCTAAGGGGAGCAAAGGTTTTCACCAAACTAGATCTGCGGGGTGCCTACAACCTGATTCGCATCCGTGAGGGGGACGAATGGAAAACGGCTTTTAATACCAGGGATGGTCACTATGAGTATCTGGTGATGCCCTTCGGGCTCTGTAATGCCCCAGCCGTTTTTCAGGACTTTGTCAACGATATCTTCCGGGATATGCTTTCCACCTCGGTTGTAGTCTATCTGGATGATATCCTCATCTTCTCTCCAGATATTGACTCCCACTGGAGAGATGTTGGCAGAGTCTTCGAACTCCTACGGGCGAATTCCCTTTATGCTAAGTTGGAGAAGTGTGTGTTTGAGCAGGAGTCCTTACCTTTCCTGGGCTATATCATCTCGGCCCAGGGATTGGCTATGGATCCTGCCAAACTACAGGCTGTGATGGACTGGCAGGAACCCCATTCTCTTAAAGCGGTGCAGCGCTTTATGGGGTTCATAAATTACTATCGCCAGTTCATCCCCCACTTCTCAACTTTGGTAGCTCCCTTGGTATCCCTCACCAAGAAGGGAGCGAATCCCAAATTGTGGTCGGAAGAGGTATCCAAGGCCTTCACTTCTATAAAGTCCCATTTTGCTAGCGCTCCCATCTTACATCGTCCCGATGTGGATAAGCCATTCCTTATTGAGGTGGATGCCTCATCCGTTGGTGCTGGAGCAGTCCTCTATCAAAAGGATGCTCAAGGTCGGAAGCATCCATGCTTCTTCTTCTCAAAGACCTTCACACCAGCGGAGAGAAATTACTCCATCGGGGACAGGGAGTTGCTAGCAATGAAGTTGGCCTTTTCGGAGTGGAGACATCTTTTGGAAGGTGCTCGGTTTCCCTTCCAAGTCTTCACGGACCACAAAAATTTGGTCTATTTGCGTACAGTCCAGCGGCTGAATTCTCGTCAGGCTAGATGGTCCTTGTTTTTCTCCCGGTTCCACTTCACTCTCCATTATCTCGCCGGGGAGAAGAACATTCGTGCTGACGCTCTCTCTCGCTCCCTTGTGTCAACTGAGGAGGAGGAAGAGGAGCCTCGGCTTATTGTCACTTCAGAGAGTCTGAGAACCATAGCTCCGGTTTCGCTAGAGTCTGTGCCTCCGGGCAAGACTTTTGTTCCCATCAATTTGCGACCGGAGGTTCTCTCTTGGGCTCATTCGTCCAGAGTGGGTGGACACTTTGGGGCAAAGAGGACATCTGAGTTGCTGGCGAGAATGTACTGGTGGCCGCATATGGTTCGTGATGTCGGAGACTATGTTCGGGCATGTGTCTCCTGTGCCAAAAATAAGTCTCCTCGTCAACGGCCAGCTGGATTGTTATATCCTCTGCCGGTGGCAGACAGGCCCTGGGAGATGGTCGGGATGGACTTTGTGGTGGGTTTGCCCAAGTCACGTGGCTGTACTGTCATTTGGGTAATCACCGACCATTTTTCTAAAATGGTGCATTTGGTGCCGCTTCCTCGGCTACCTTCTGCACGGGTCTTGGCAGCGTTGTTTATTAAACATGTCTTCCGCCTTCACGGTATGCCGGACAAAATTGTCAGTGATCGGGGTCCTCAGTTTGCGTCTCGGTTCTGGAGAGAGCTTTGTCATCTTCTCAGTATTGAGTTAAATCTCTCTTCTGCCTATCATCCCGAGACGAATGGGTTGGTGGAGAGAGCCAACCAGACCTTGGTCACATATCTGCGACATTTTGTCTCTGCCAGGCAGGATGACTGGGTATCTTTGTTACCGTGGGCAGAGTTCGCCCTTAACAACGCTGTAGCTGATTCCACCGGTCAGACTCCTTTCATCCTTAATTACGGCCAGCATCCGCGGGTTCCAGTGCCTATGCCCGTGTCTTCTGCTGACTCCAGGGTGGCAGACTGGGCGGTGGAGGCACGAGACATTTGGGACCGCACTCAGGATGCCATCCGAGCCTCCAAGGAGAGAATGAGATCCTCTGCCGATGCACATCGGCACCCTGCTCCGACCTTTGCTCCAGGTGACTTAGTGTGGCTCTCCGCTCGTAACATCAGGCTGCGTGTTGAGTCCACTAAGTTTGCTCCTCGCTACTTGGGTCCCTTCAAGGTCCTCGAACAGGTTAATCCTGTGGTTTACCGTCTAGCCCTTCCTCCAAGCCTAGGTATCACTGACACCTTTCATGTGTCCCTCCTTAAGCCCGTGTACATGTCCCGGTTTTCTGAGTCATCTACCGGGACGTCGGGTTCGTCTACGGACGATTACGAGGTGAACGCTATTTTGGGGTGCAAGGTGGTTCGTGGCAGAAAATTTTATTTGGTAGACTGGAGGGGTTACGGCCCTGAGGATAGATCCTGGGAGCCTGCTGAGCACATTCGGGCTCCGCAGCTCATTGCTGCCTTCGAACGTAGCGAGGCCCAAGGAAGGGGGGCCCTAGGAGGGGGGGTAATGTTAGGGGTCGAGTTCCCACTTCTGCACAGGGGGAATCTCGGGCCGCTTCTGCTGTGGTCTCCCATTCCTCTCCTGCCGCAGGTAAACCTGCTCAGCAGAGACGACGGTCCTTGCGTCTGGCTCAGTCTCACTCTGTGCTTAGGCTTGCTGTTGCTTCTCCAGCTTTTGCCATTAAAGTCAGTGCTGGGCAGCAGCGAGTGGACGCTTTTGAGACTAAGTCCTGCTTTTTCCCTTCTGAGCATGCCCAGGGTGAGATCTCCCGTTGGAGATCGAGGGTCACATGTCAGATGCTGCAGTGGTTCCCATTGGTCCTCCTGGCAGGTCCTGAAAGTACTGCAGCTATATAAGCTTCGCATGACCGCACGGCCATGCGCTAGTGTACAATTGTATACGTGTGTTTGTTGTGAGTGCAAATCGTTCATTAAATACCCCTACCCTATTGTATGACTGTTCGCATATGGTGTATGGCTGCTATCTAGCGCCCGACTAACCACTCAACGTGTCACACACGTATCAGCGTCTATTGCTGTGACCGCCAGTGCGGCGCCACGCGCCAGTAGTGCGCCTCCTGACCCACGTCTGGGTTCTTAGTGGTGTCTGCCAGCTCGGCACAGTTCGCACTTCGGTGCTCTAATTATTACTGTTACCTAACACACCCAGTTGCGGTGTTGAGTGCTAGTAGTCTGATCGGACTTCAATCCTGAGTCTTGGGGTTGAGTTCGCTGACTCCTTGCTTGCACTCCTAGGTGCGGTATTGCGGACCAGTGGCTTAACTGGGTTCGCTTCCACCGCCATATTACGCTGCCATTTACTAGCAGCAGGTTTTCACCTGCACGGTGGACCCCGGACTGCGAACGCATCTATTAATATTACATCTTATTCTTGGTGCGTTCCGCCAGTCCTAACACGCGGCATGTCCAACCGCAGCGGTCTAGGCCACCAAGATTGGAAGGGCTCTAGGGTCCGTATGGAGGCAGGCCTGTGATACGAGGCCTGGTGGACTGAAGACCCAGAGGAGCGGCCTTTACCCTGGTGACCGCCGCTGTTATCCCTGGAGGTTGGGGACAATGGGGATGAAGAGCCAGTGATGCCCCGATGCAAGGCTGCAGGAGAAAAAGAGATGATAGAGGCGGCCATGGGAGGCAGTGTGTTGGCCACGACTGCCGAACTCAGTGGCCACGCCATAGGACTAATGAAGGGTGCGGCGGTGAGTAAAGATTTCCCATCTGGTCGTCTCACCATTCCCCCTGCAGCTCACCTGCTACCTGTAGTCCTGCCATCTGCACTGGAGCTGCTCCGATGACCACTTTCACTGCCGTCCTCCCTGGAGCTGTGCCGTGGCCCTGCACCATCGTCTTCTGCGGTGGGGTTTCTGGCACTTCCTCTTGCCGTCACCTGTGGAGACCGTGTGAGGGAACCCTGTGCAGCGGTGGAAGAGCCCTACGTGATCACGAAGACTGAGTGGAAGCATGAGGTGATCCAGGAGAAGAGGCAGTGGGAGCACCGCATCCACGAGGAGCTACAGTGCCCAGGCAGAGGAAGAGCAACAGGCCTTGTCAGGTACCTGAATCAGCGCAGGGGCTTCAGCTTTGTACAGGAGCTGATGACCGGGGCCAAGGTCTACATAAATCCTGGCTCCCTCATGTTCAATGGCCCCCTTCAGGAGGTGGACTATGTGTCATTTATCAAGGAAGAAGGACCCCGGGGGCCCTATGCAGTGGCCATCAAACTGGCCCCTGATTGAGAAACCGGTCCACCACAAGGGACCCCACATGTGGAACAGCCGGCTGTTGCGGCTGCAGTTGTCCCTGCTGCACAGGAGCAAGCAGTACCTCAGAGCAGTGAGGCAGCCACCGATGTTTTAACAGAGCTGGAGGCTCAAGGAGATGCAGGACCACCACTGGAGGGAGTGCGGAGCCAGAAGAACAGTGGGGACTCCTTCTCCTCCTCCAGTGGTTCTGCATTAAATGTGTACGTGGTTATTCAGGGGCCACATGCGGCCCACTATGCCAATCAGCGGCCTCTTGAAAACTTGTTGTTTGTGCCCGTTGCACTCTATAGAGAAACATTGTGTCACGGGGCTGCCAAGAGAGACTAAGGCTGGTTACCCGGGCCCCTGCGTTATCCCTCAGACTAGGGGAAACCCTGTCTGTCCCTCTCCCAGAATTTACACTGATGGTGTGCTTGTCTGGGCCGCCAGGCCTGGCCCTAACTCCTGTTTCAGCCCTATGCTGAAACCACCACCCGCCACCCAGTGAAGAGACCACACACCAATCCCCCTCAGAAAGCACAGACAGGGAAAACCAAAAACGCACCACGCCGCAAGCACACAGGAAAATACGATAATGTGCACAGGGCAAAACAAATACAAATATAGGAAGGAGAAATATAACAACGGATCATACACCACCAGATACAATATCACTTCTCCAAGACCACCACTCCAGACCGGAATCACTAGGCACAAGGCACAAACTATAATCGGCGACGCCCAAAGTCCAGCAAGACTATTTAAAGGCCATGGGCGTAACCCAACCTCCAACCCGATTACCAACTAAATTAACCCCGAGAAACCTGGATAAAGTCTAGCCAGCGCCACTGAGCGTATAGTGGTCGTAAATGGAATTACCGCTGTCTGTCGGACGCCCTAGTGTGAATAGTGTCCGACATGACACATTGAGGGACTATTCCGCATCCCTTAAAGGACAATGGATCTGGTATGACAGCTAGGACGATGCCGATTGTGGTGGCCACTGTTGATGGCCACATTGTTTATTTTTCTCCCCTCTTCCAGTTTTGTTGACACCCGTTGGTGTCTCCCCTGCTGGATCACGGGACCAGGACTCCATGAGGGTAGTTAATGGTAGACTCCGGACGCAGCTGTAGAACTGCCTGCCCCTAAACTTTGCCCCCATTCTTGACCCTGGACTGGCCCCATGTTTAATTGCAGCCCGCCACTGTCAAAAAGGGGCCTGTGATCCACTGAAGGGAGAGAGGGGAGACTGTTATGACCTGGTGGTTAAGAAGCCACACTGAAATGACCTGGTGGCTAAAACGCAACATGAAACGAGCTCTGAGAAGGTGGTATCTCTACTGACCGCAGTCCCTAATCCTAACAACACAACTAGAAATAGCCGTGGGATGTTCCTGACACTCCCTAGACACCTCGTCACAGCCTCAGATATAACTACCCCTAAAGAAGGAAATAAAAGCTATCTTGCCTCAGAGAAACCCCCAAAAGGAAAGACAGCCCCCCACAAATATTGACTGTGAAAGGAGAGGGAAATGACGAACACAGAAATGAAATTAGATTTCAGCAAAGGGAGGCCAAAACTAAACTAGATAGACAGAGAGCAAAGGATACTGTGCGGTCAGTATTAAAAACTACAAAATCCACGCAGAGTTAATAAAAATGAACTCCACACCGACTCATGGTGTGGAGGGGCAAATCTGCTTTCCCAGAGCTTCCAGCTAGCCTGAATAAGACATAGTGGCAAGCTGGGAAAAGGAGACAAAATGCAAAGCAATAGAGTCCAAGCAAATGGATAAACAAAACTAGCAAAACTTATCTTTTGCAGACAAGGACTGGCCATATGAGAAATCCAAGGGAAGAATCAAATCCAACAAAGAACATTGACAGCAGGCATGGACTAAGGCCCAGAGCAGGTTTAAATAACAAACCCAGGCAAGGCGATTAGTGAAGGCAGCTGCCACAGCTACCTAACGGAGCAGCAGTTCCACTTGAAACCACCAGAGGGAGCCCAAGGGCAGAACTCGCACAAATACCATTAGTAACCACAGGAGGGAGCTCCAGAATGGAACTCACAACAGGAGACCATCTCCGGAAGGATTAGGGTCATGTGGACCCCTTCACTACAAAGTACTGTTGGATCTGAAAGTGAGGCCCACTTTAAAGACTGTGGTCGCCCATGTCAAAAGGATGACCGACCATTATAGACTGTGTTATTATTGCGGTTTGCTTAGTTTGCCATGGTCGGGAAAGGCCATGTTTAAAGAGGGGGGAGTGTAAGGAGGTGGCTGGTCCCCTCAGTATTACCCTCTCCTCCTTCCTTGTGACCCCCTTGCACTTGATATAAATGTGTTCTTTGTTTATTATTGCAATGTATGTGATGCACTTTGTATACCGCCATATGATGCACCTACATGTTGTTGTATTGTTATGTTGTATTTGTACTGTAATGTCTGTACTGTTCCTATTGCGATATATTGTATTGTGAGTGTCCCCTTTAAGTACTGTTGTTAGTTCAGGGACAGTAAACAGTTAATATTGTGGGTTGGGCCAGCAGCAGCAGCAGAGAGGGAACAGGAAGCTGCTGTCTTCTCTTGAGAACAGACAGGACAGTTGTATGTGGACACGACACAGGGCATTGTCTTTCCTCCAAGACTGGAGCGAAATGCTGCTCTGAATTAAAGACTGAACACACAGAGTGAAACTTGCAATACAGGCCTTAGGATTGCCAGAAAGGCCCCCGCTGCTGTAGGGGTATGCCTGGCATGTGGAATTCCTCTGGACTTGGACTGCTGCAATTGCTGTGGGTGCAGTTGGGGAACGGAACAGGGAAAGAATAGGAAAACCAGTATTGTACTCTTGCATTTACTTCATTCCTCTGCTGTTAATTAAAGAAGAGTTTTTTCCCGCTGGAGTTCCTTGCCTATTGTGGATTCTGTGTTGACTGGACGGATGGGATCAAAGGAGAAACGTAACTTGAGGGAAAGAACTGTTGAAGGTCTATATTGTACGTAAAAGGGACCAGGTGGAGAAGTGCTCACTGACTGTATGCTTGTGACCTGGGCCTTTAAGTAACTCACCACGACTACCACCCCCCTGGTTGCCCCTTATTACAGCTGTAATAATCCCATTGGTGATGTGTGGGGAGTTTTATACATAGCGCTGGTCTGGCTTCAAGAGTAGTATCCCATGACCCCTACAAAGTGGGACAGGAAGCTAGGTCGACAAGATGTGTGTGTTTGTTGTGCTCCCGCCGTAGGCACAGTTTCACCTTGCCCATGTTCTCAGCATCAGCATCACGTCCACCTCTCTGTCTCTTACCACGTGCCTTGCCCATTTTAAATTATGTAGGATATATCTATGTTGAGAAAACTTTGCAGGATTAGTATCGCAGAAAAATTTGTACATCACAGATGGACTTGTTACACTGCAGGAGCAATATAGTGATGCTATTGATAACCAAACAAATTTGGCTGTATGCTTTTGACGCACAACTGATGCAGCATAAATACTGTGTAATATTTCCCTGCTCAGAACAATTTGCAGGATTAAGATCAAGAAGAATATTGTTAGCCATGAGAAGGGCTTTTGGTATGAGCTGCAGCAGAAAGGATATGCAATTAACCCTATCCTGTCATACACTATCCCTTTGGCCTAATCTCTCCTTAAAGGGAACCTGTCACCCCCCTCAGGCATTTGTAACTAAAGAGCCACCTTGTGCAGCACAAATGCTGCATTCTGACAAGGTGGCTCTTTTAGGTATGATGCCTGCACACACTGAAATAAACGTTTATAAAATGTGCCCCCTCATACCCTGAAATCGCCAGGGAGGCAGGTCTTTCGTTCCTAATCAGACGCAGAACAGCAGTCACTCCGGGCCTATGTGCGCCTGGCGTCGCCTCCTCTTGCAGCATTATTGTCCCCGACGCCTGCACATTAAGGTTTTTTTTCGGGCGTGCGCAGTTGCGCTGCCCTTTGTACTTACAGCGCAGGTGCCGGGGACGATAACGCAGCAAGAGGAGGTGGCGCCTGGCGTGCACAGGCCCGGAGTGACAGCTGTGCTGCATCTGATTAAGAAGGAAAGACCCGCCTCCCTGGCGATTTCAGAGTATGAGGGGGCACATTTTATAAACGTTTATTTCAGCGTGTGCAGACATCATAACTAAAAGAGCCACCTTGTCAGAATGCAGCATTTGTGCTGCACAAGGTGGCTCTTTTAGTTAAAAACGCCTGAGGGGGTGACAGGTTCCCTTTAAGTGCTGCCAACAGCAGTACTAATATTGCTTATAATTAGCCCTAATAAGGGCTGTTGTTGCAGTTGAAATAAATATTAATGGTGTCTAATCCCTGCCTATACACAGCTAAAACACTATTACTAGACCAGCAGCACCTCTCACTGCTCTGCTTGTTTCCGTTTGTACATTGTGCCAAGCATGGTGTCCCGGGTCTTATATAGACCCGATGATGCTATGCTGGGCCAGTTAATCACTTTAATGCCACAACCAAGATGGCATTACAGTGACTGGCAGGCAATCCCCATATGCTTATTGGCTATCTAACCAAACTTGTGGGGAGGGAACTCTACCTTGCGTCTAAGCATTCAAAAATACTCGCCAAGCAACGAGTAGCTCGAGCACACTGATGCTGGAGCAAGTAACGAGCCGTGATGAGCATGCTTGCTCATCACTACTGTGAATATTTCTGTGATCTCTAAAACTGAGAAAAAGCATTGAAACATTTTTCTGGATTGAATTCGATTGTGATCCATACACTTTTGCATTCTGTTACATTGCGATAGAGTTAACTCACAAAAACAGCTTTGATTGCTGCAGGTGACAAGTTTTTTTCTTAAATTAAAAATAAACTTGGTTTTAAGAGACCTAGCAATTAAAAAATGTGCAAGGCATGCATTAAGGGAAGGGGAAATGGAAATGCTGATGATGGTGCACGCAGATGTTGAGGACGTGGGGCAGGTGCGACTACCTCTGTTGCTGGAGCACAAGAAACATGCCCATCCATGACACATAGGTTCCTGTCCCACTTTGCAAGGAGGCATGGTACACCACTTCTGAAGCTAGACCAGTGTGAACAGGTGGTCGGTTGGATAGCAAATAATGCTCCCAGCAGGCTTGACAGCACCACCCAGTCTTCCACATGGTCCAGTCTCACTAGCCTAAAGTCTGAAACAGTTAATCCTCATATTGATTAACATTGATTGATTGAATAAAGGGGATGGGAGAACTACAATACCCAGATAGATTAGCGAAATTAGGATTATTTAGTCTAGAAAAAAGACGACGGAGGGGCGATCTAATAACCATGTATAAGTATATAAGGGGACAATACAAATATCTCGCTGAGGATCTGGTTATACCAAGGAAGGTGACGGGCACAAGGGGGCATTCTTTGCGTCTGGAGGAGAGAAGGTTTTTCCACCAACATAGAAGAGGATTCTTTACTGTTAGGGCAGTGAGAATCTGGAATTGCTTGCCTGAGGAGGTGGTGATGGCGAACTCAGTCAAGGGGTTCAAGAGAGGCCTGGATGTCTTCCTGGAGCAGAACAATATTGTATCATACAATTATTAGGTTCTGTAGAAGGACGTAGATCTGGGGATTTATTATGATGGAATATAGGCTGAACTGGATGGACAAATGTCTTTTTTCGGCCTTACTAACTATGTTACTATGTTACTATGATCCTCCTTACTTCCACCATGTTGAGTCACATGTGGCTAGTGATCCCACACTAGGACACTCCGAGAAGCTCTTTACCACAGCAGTTCTTCATTGCTGCCTCTCACTCTGCATGCTTCAAGAGGGACAGGATGACATGCTGTTTAGTGATGCACAAAACTTAGAACAGCCAAGGCCACATGAACATGATGGTGGGGAATGGCATATTTCGGATAATGAGGAGGAATATGATGATGAGACACAGTTGCAGCTAAGTCTTTTTGTTGTTTAGTCGCAAAGTCAGGAGGACTAGTGTGCGGTGGTATAAGACAAAGTCACTGACCCAACCTGGTAAGCTGGCATGCAAAGCAAGGCCAGCAGCACTGAGGGGGAGAGATTGGCAACATCGAAACAGACAGCAAAAAGCAATTGGATGGCCAGAGGGAGAAGGCGGCAACTGTTTCCTAGAGCACATACTATCACAGGTTTACCGCGACAGAGAGGAGCCAGAAGACCGCAGCATCTGATTTTTTCTACTCTTGCACTGATTAGAAGAACTTTACCTTCATATTAAACTGTGTAAGTTTCTTTTAGCAGTGCAGGGGTTAATCTGCTCAGTTGAGATGAGTTGCCCCACGGGCCAGGGGTTACTCGGTACCGGGTCCTATGTTTACTGGGGGATGTCACGGTGGCTGCAACCCGGTCCGTGGCCCAAGTCGCCCATGTAAAAGGGGAAAGGTCTTTAAAGGGATAAAGTTTATGTTCATGACGCCACCGGTGGTATTCGGTCAGGATGACCGACGCTGCTTTACGGGTCCGCTGAAGTGATGTTATGGCAGCTAGATGGTATATCTTCCCACAGGTGTATATCCCCAGGGCTCCCGGTGTGTAGATAGTGATATGGTGAGAGGTGCAGAGAAGAACGATGACACAAGGTTGCAGTCTCTTTACCTTTACTGAAGACTTCAGCATCCACAGTTCAAGGCACCATACCACAGGGCAGGCAGAGAAGACCAGGCAGTCCAGAGACAAGCAAGTTCTCCTGGGTAAGTCAGGTGGGAGCCTACCACTCTGCGCTTTCTGTCTCTAAGTCCCTGCTGCCACTAAGTGTCTCAATAAGGTCTTTAAGCATTCTGCTGTCCTGGGACAGGTGTTATGAACTGGTGGTTTAGGAGCAACATGGGACGAGCTCTGAAGGAGGTGGTACCTGTACTGACCGCAGTCCCTAAGTTCAACACAACACTAGAAGTAGCCGTGGGATGCTCCTGTCACTCCCTAGGCACCTCGTCACAGCCTGAGAATTAACTACCCCTAAAGATAGAAACAGGAAAACTATCTTAACACAGAAGGACACCTGTGGCGCTCACACTCTAAGGAAACCTGCAGCAGATATATAAGCGGAACCACCCACCCGCAAAAACATAGCCTAATCTGAAAAAAATATATTTAATATCTGCGCTGGAGCAAACACACTAGAGGATCATAAAAACTGATGGATACAAACATAAATACCACCAAAAAGCTAAAATCACACCAAAAAACTGTAAACAGCACCTTAGGCAACTAGGAGAGCAGCCCGTTACTGCAAAAAATAACAAGTATAAAGTATTATAATATCACTACCTACCAGAGTCATCCAGAAAGAAAAAAAAGGTAGGTGCAGTATAGTAGGTTGGAGTATCCCAATAGGGGATAAAGTAAAGTCCGTGCCCGATGACAGATAGGCAGGAAGCAGTCAAGCGGCTTGTTCCAAAGTCCTGTTGTACTTATAGTACCCGGAGGAGATCTGATGAAGACGAGAATAGTCCAATGTGAGTCCGTATGGCAGACACTGCCCCGGCCGGTGGCAGCGCTAGCCTGCGTTCCGTATGGTATGTCCACGCTACTAAACAGAGCCGTTAGGTTTACTGCTGGCGCAGGACCTAATGTGACGTCACACTCACGTGAAGAATCACGTGATAGGCTACAGAGAGAGATGAGGACCAATTCTTTCCTACGCGTTTCGGAGACAAAAACGGTCTCCTTCCTCAGGGATGATCCTGTAGCAGGTAGAAGGCTCTTATATAGTTAGCGCTGAACCGTCAGCCGTATTAGGAATTGAACGCAAACAACTCAATCTCACTGTTGAGACCTCTTGGGATTAGCGTATCCAATAAAAAAATCATTTTCGTCTCCTCTCTAGACATTTCTTTAATAAAATCCCCACCTCTCCAGCAACCTTGTACTATTTTGAGACCAGTAAAAATAGTTCCATGAATAGACCCTCCATGATGAGTCAAAAAGTGTTTGGAGAGGGGATGCCCAACAAACTTTTTCTTTATATTCCTAATATGTTCACTAATCCTTGTGTGCAGGGCTCTCTTAGTTCTACCTATGTAGACCCTCTCACAAGGACAAGTAATGGCATAGATAACCCCCTTGGTATTACAAGAGATAAAGTTCCTAATCCTCCAGTTAATAATACCTTTCTCAAATGACAGTTGTTTCCTAATTTTTAACAGTATGCATGGTTTACATTTTAAACATGGAAAAAAGCCATGAGGTGTATTTATATGTAGGTGAGTAGAAAAAAGGGGGTCGTGGAACTGTCGGAGCTATCTTGTTACCCAAATTAAGGGCTTTTTTATAGATAAACAGGGGACGTTCTGGAAGCTTATCACCAATCACCTTGTCCTCTCTTAAGATATCCCAGTGTCTGTTTACAATTTTTCTGAACAAGTGCGTGTTGGCACTGTATCTAGTGATGATAGGAATTTTATCCAACCATCCTCTTGTACTGGTTTTTTCTTTAGTTTGCAAACGGCCCGATCTTGGTATTTCCTGTACCTGATTTATGGTCGAACACAAAGAATCATGGGCATAACCTTTCTGTAAAAATTTATCCATAAGATTTTTAGATTCCAGCATAAAATCTTGCTCACGAGAACAATTTCTTTGTGCCCTGATCATCTGACTCTTAGGTACATTTAACAACCAATTAGGAAGGTGGCAACTATCCAAAGATATATAGTTGTTGCCATCAATTGGTTTATGAAAAGTTCTTGTGTGCAAAGTGCCATTATCAATAAAAATGTTCAGATCTAAGAAATTAATAGAGGAGGTACTGGTGGTACCCGTAAAATTTTAAAAATATGAATTTTTATTTAAATTACCCATAAAATCGGACAGAGAATCAGGACCACCAGACCAAATAAAAACAATGTCATCAATGAACCTTTGCCAGAGTACCAGATCCGCACCCCAGGGGGAGTTCCCAAAGATGGTATCGAGCTCCCATTTACCCACATAGAGGTTAGCGTAACTGGGTGCGAATCTGGTACCCATGGCAGTACCCCATTGCTGGGAGTAGTAGTGCGCATTAAATTTAAAATAATTGTGAGATAAAATAAAACGCATACAATCTAAAATGAACTGAACTTGACTTTCTGGAAGTAAGCCAGCTTTCTTTAAAAAGAATTCCACCGCCTGACAACCTTTTTCGTGCTGTATGATGGTATAGAGTGAGGTGATATCAAGTGTACCCATAATAAAATGATCCTCCCATTTTATATTTTGTAATATTCTAAGAATATGAGTACTATCTTTTAAATGAGAAGGAAGTTCGGGAACTAGTTTTTGGAGATGACAGTCTAAGTATTTAGATAGATTGGCTTGGAGATGACAGTCTATGTATTTAGATAGATTAAGGAAAACTATCTTGCCTCAGAGAAAATCCCCAAAGGATAGATAGCCCCCCACAAGTAATGACTGTGAGTGGAGAGGGAAAAGACATACGTAGAATGAAACCAGGATGTAGCACAAGAGGCCAGTCTAGCAAGATAGATAGGACAGGACGGAATACTGTGCGGTCAGTGTTAAAAACTACAAAAATCCACACAGAGTTTACAAAAATCTCCACACCTGACTAAAGGTGTGGAGGGTAAATCTGCTTCCCAGAGCTTCCAGCTTAACTGAATTAATCCATACTGACAAGCTGGACAAAACATAGAATGCACAGAACGAACAAGTCCACAACATGTGGACAGAAAAGAGCAAAGAAAGGACTTATCTTTGCTGAACTGGTCAGGATATCAGGGAAATTCAAGAGAGATGTGAATCCAACCAGGAACCATTGACAAGTGGCACTGGCTGAAGGGAAGAGCCAGGCATAAATAGCCGAGCAGAAAGACAATCAGTGGAAGCAGCTGCAGACTGCTAAATCCAAGGAGCAGCCATTCCACTTAAAACCACCGGAGGGAGCCCAAGAGCAGAACTCACAAAAGTGCCACTTACAACCACCGGAGGGAGCCCAAGAGCGGAATTCACAGCAGACAGGTACCTGTATGGCAGGCTGCTCAGGCAGTGTGAACTGGGGTCTGTTCTCGGTGACTCCAGGCTCCTAAGTGCTGCTGTGCCACAGGTAATTATGGGCAAAGTCCTTGTAGAACAATACCCTCCGGTTCTGTTCTGTGTTTTATAATCCACAAAAGCCTCAGGCTCCCGGTACCCGGATTCTTGCGCTGATACTCTTCAGAAGCCTGCTCATGGCCTCTTGGAGCTCTCTCTTTCCTCTGTGCTCCACTCCTGTCTGTCCTCGCACACAGACTTCTACTACATACTAAGCTGTCTCTGCCTCCAAACCAAGATCTTTATTGAGGGAAGCTCCCCTAAAACAGGGCTTGGAGCTCCCCCTCCTGGCCTGGAAGTGGAAGGTGTAGTGTGTGTAAACCTACCAAAGGAAATCTCACTTGTCTCCAGACATAGCACTATCCTCCCCGTGAGGAAGACAGCACTACTGTGGTACCCAAACTCCTGGGGTGCCACATTCCCCCCGTTAAATCCAGTGCTCCTGGACTGGGAAAAGAAAACAATAGTTTAGATAATGCAAACATTTTGAAACACATTTGCACAATAACAACTTTTGCTTCCCTTTATGGGAGGTGAGGACACTTGAACGTTACAGTACTTAACAGTTAATAAGAGTACTTCTGGCCTTATACCAGATTGTCCATGTTCCAAAGTTTAAACAGCACCGATGCGAGGGACCCATCATAAACCCCCAACATAGGATTAGGCAGGCTTCAAGGCATATCCTGACCAAGTGTCCGCCGCGCCAGATGGTTTTGTCTTCGGTCTGATGGAACAAACAAGTGGGCAGAAACAGGGTGCACATTGAGGGTGCCAACTATGTACAAATACAGTTTTTGGGTAATTCACTGTCCATTACCTTCAATGTCCATTTTTAACCTGTAACAGAATTTATACATGCAGACAATTTCAAACAGATAACACAAATTACTAACAGTTCCTAAAACGGGCTTGGATTTGACCCTTGGTGCTCCAAGTAGACCTGCGTAGTTCCTGATCTACTGTGTCTGTTGTAATGTACCCACTAGTGCATGTACTATGTGTAGGTATACTAGGTAATCGTCTGTGTGGTCTCAGATTCACCATAGGTCTGACAGTTTCACCAATAGCACAGGGTGGATTGTCTGGTTCCACTGC
The DNA here is from genome assembly GCF_032444005.1 of Ranitomeya imitator. Classification (NCBI taxonomy): domain Eukaryota; kingdom Metazoa; phylum Chordata; class Amphibia; order Anura; family Dendrobatidae; genus Ranitomeya; species Ranitomeya imitator. The sequence goes on from NC_091283.1 coordinate 655,988,047, forward strand.
TGGGGTGACAATTGCTGCTTGAACCTGTTGTTGCGGAGTCTATTGAGGTTCTGGATGGTTCTGAGTCACTTCTTCTTGTATTTCCAACTGGGGAAATGTTAAGACAGGTATCACGATGGCCTGATGTACTTGAGTCCAAGACTGGGGAAAATCTCCAAGAACAGTGTAAAATTTTCTTTTCCTCTGGTTCCATGGGTGGAGATGTTCCTGGGTCTGTTTCTCTGTTTCTCAATTTATCAGGGCATATTTTGAGATGGTCTCTGGATACTGCTGTCGAAGTTTCTCCTCGATCTTTACTAATAAGGCAGACTTTCGTGTTGTCAAAGTTGGAAGGTAGAATAGTGTAAGGTTCCGCTTCCCATTGGTCATGAAGTTTGTGTCATCTCCTTTTACGTTTGAGCACATGTTCACCTGGTGCCAAGGGACTTGCAGGAGCATGTTGATTAAAGTCTCTTTCTTGCTTTTGTCTGGCTTGTGCTAAACTTCACTCTATGCATTCTTGCACTTGGTGATACTTTTCTTTTCTCTCAGTTTCCCAATTTGTTTCTGGTGAGATATCTTCTGGGGTTAAGACTCCTATGTCTAGAACGAAAAATAGTTGACTGGACCTTCCCCTCATTAAGTAAGCTGGCGTACAGTTGGCGGAATTTACTGGGACATGGTTGTATAAGTCTACCAAGTTTGGTAACTTTTCTGGCCATAAGTTCCTTTCGTGTGAAGGCAATGTCTTCAGGAGATCAATCACTATCTGATTCATTTTCTCACACATTCCATTTGTTTGTGGGTGATACAGAGTTGTTCTGATCTTTTTACATCCGTACAGGTGACAGAGTTCCTGGAATACCTCCGCTTCAAAGGCTGGACCTTGGTCAGTGAGCACCTTCTCAGGGTATCCATGGGGTCTACAAAAGTACTGTTGGAAGGCTTGGGCTGCTGTTTTGGCTGTCTGATCCTTGACAGGTACAACCACCAGGAATCTGGAGTAGTGATCCACAATAGTCAAAGCGTAGACATAGCCTGACCGGCTTGGGGTTAGCTTCACATGGTCTAAGGCCACCAATTCAAGTGGCTTTTGGTGACTATGGGCTGTAGGGGAGCCCTTTGGCTGTCACGGTCCTTTCTGCGCAGACTACATGGGCCACACTTACGGCACCACTTTTCGATGGTTTTCCTCATGTCAGGCCAGTAGAATCTTCCACATAGTAGGATTTCCAATTTCTTCCATCCAAATTGTCCTGCTTTGTCATGGTATGCTTCTAGAACCATGGGCGCATCTCGTCATGGGACCACTATCTTCCAGACTAGCTCATGTGTGCATGGATCAATGTTTCTTCTGCACAGCTTACCATCATAGATGAATAGTTTGCGTTTTTCCTTCCAGAGTCGCTGTGTCTCTTGTGGATCAACTGGACTAGGGTGCAAGTCAGCCTGTGTCAGCAATTCTTTCACCAGACGGATTGCGGGGTCACTATCCTGCGATTCTGCCCATCCATGGTGGGGTAACGGATTCAGCGTGGCTTCGCGTTTGTTTTTCCATCTCTTTCTCACGTAATGAAAGTATTGAGTTGCTCCAGGGCGATGGAACGCTGGCAGCTCTACTTCTTCAAGTTCTTCTGGATCCTCTCCTATGTCTGGTAGGTTGGACATTCTGGACAATGCATCTGCATTGGCATTCTTGTGCCCTGCACGGTATTTGATGGTGAAGTCGTAATTGGACAACCGAGCCATCCATCGCTGCTCCAAAGCACCGAGTTTTGCAGTCTCTAAATGGGTCAGCAGGTTGTTATCCGAGTAGACTATAAATTTTGCAGAGGCTAGATAATGTTTGAATCTCTCTGTCACTGCCCAGATGATGGTGAGGAATTCCAGCTTAAAGGAGCTGTAATTTTCAGGGTTCCTTTCTGTGGGGCGCAGCTTCCAGCTGGCGTACGCGATTACCCTCTCTTTGCCTTTTTGTACTTGGGACAGTACTGCTCCCAATCCCACATTGCTGGCATCCGTGTACAGCACAAACGGTTGGTCGTATTCTGGGTAGGCTAGTACTTCTTCTCCCATGAGGGCCAACTTCAATTGAGTGAAGGATCTCTCCAGCCCATCGTCCCAGTCAAATGGGGTATTCTTACACTTGGTTTTCTTGGATTGGCCCACTAACAGGTCTTCCAGTGGTGTGGCTATCTTAGTGAAGTCTTTCACAACTCTTCGGTAATAGCCTACCAACCCAAGGAACTGTCGGACTTCATGGAGGTTACTGGGTTTTGGCCAGTTCTTGATGACGGTGACCTTGTCTGGATCTGGGGTCACTCCTTCTGAGCTCACCACATGACCCAGGTATTACACTACCATAGAAAACAAACGATCAAACACCCAAACACTGTATAATAGAAAATAATACTTTATTAAATGTACATAAAACAGGGTATTCAGGGAAGACCAGGGAGGGAAGAATGAAATCACTCAGGTCACAATGTGCAACGTGAAACGGTCAGGGGTACAGGCATGTGGACCATGCAGAAATATAACTAATCAATGACTAGGTTCCAGAGGAGGACTCCTAAAAAGTGCCATGGCAGGAATCATAATCCCAGATAGAGGGAAAAAGTTTTTATGAGCAAAGTACATCATCAGCAATAGCTGCTATATATGAAAAACATAGTTACCTGCGAAGGCACAGTAAATGACCACGGTCCACAGCATGCACCCACCCCAACGCACGTTTCGGCGTAATGAGCCTTTTTCAAGGGGTGATGGGTAAGGGGAAATGGGAAACATAAAATAGCAAACGCCCACCAATCACCGCTCAGAGTATCAGCTGAATATCATCATCACAATCAGAAGATGCCGGAAAGGTGATGTAATGGAGGCGCACATTAGAATCATAGTAGCCACTCACATCACACTGTGCCGCCATTCCCACATGTCAGGGTATCGCCGCCATGATGGTATCACGTCATCAGCCCAACTCAAATTGCAGCCGCCCACCTCCAGTGACGCGCACGTCATCATGGTAACCTAAAACGCCAAGCAGTGCCGGCGTCCAGCGTCAGAGGGGAGGAGGCCCGTGGGCATGACCATGGCCACCAATGCCCGCCCACCTCTAGTGACGCGTACGTCACCGAGGCAACCAGGGACGCTGAGCGGCGCCGGCGTCTAAAGCCAGGAGGGAGGAAAACACTCCTCACTCCGCAACATACAAGACGCCGGAAGCCGGACGACGGACCAGGCGCCGCAGTGCGCACGCGTCTGAGTGACAGGCAGTGGGGGCAGAAACATGACAACGGCAGCATAGGAAATGTGTGAAGCATACAAAAGCGTGCCATCCATTAAAGCCAACCTATACAAATATCTATGTAAGTTTACTATATATAAGAGCCAACCTATGGAAATACAAAAAATAGGGGGAGAGAGAAATCACCTCCAAATGTATATCCATACTGTGAAGTAACATATCTGTTCCCATAAATAACATATATTCCGACTATACTAGTATATGGCAAACAATAAAGTATATAAAAAAACATCATGTTAACATACACAGAAAACAAAATAGTATGGATATAAAAGGTGGTAAGAAGTAAATCCAGATGTTATTATGGCCACATATGTTCAGTCGACGTGATGTCACATCTTTTCAGCATAATCCAGAATATCCAGATATTATCAGCAATACATAAGCTGAGAAGCAGAGAAGCGGATGATTACTAAATAAAAAGATATAAAAAAAAAGTTAAAAACAACGAACCGCCTAGTTGTGCACAAAACAGAGGAAAGCATACATAACATAAATTCAGGCCCGGAGAGAGAAAACTACCTCATAAGAAGGAAACAAAACTAATTGTCTCATTTAGCCCCTTGGGCTGGACAGTGTCCAAAGCCCAAATCCACCTCGTCTCGCAGCGGGCCAATTTCTGGCTCAGATTGCCACCACGGATTCCTGGAATAATGGTATCAATACCCCTGACCCTAAGAAGGGAACTGTCACAATCATGATGGAGTTTAAAATGGCGTGGTATCGTCCTGAGCGTGGCCACGTCATCATGGCCGGCCGCCGCCCGTATCCCCAACACATGCTCGCGCACCCGCACCTTAAGTTGGCGAGTAGTCATACCGACATAAATGAGATTACAGGGGCACGTAGCAAAGTACACCACATACCGTGAGGTACATGTGATGTGCCTCCTGATCTCATATGTCCTAGTGCCAGCAGAATTAACAAAGGTGCGGGTGCGCTCCACATTCGGGCAGGCGACGCACCGGCCACAAGGAACACAGCCACACACAGGACGACCCACATCAAGAAACGTAGGTTTAATTTCACCTTGATAGTGACTGTGCACAAGGTGGTCTCTCAGATTGCGTGAACGTCTCACCGTGATGCTGGGGACAGCGGGCAGTAATTGATTTAAAACCGGATCGGTTTGTAGGATCGGCCATGCTTTTTGGAGACAATTCCGCATCCGCGAAAATTGAGGGTGGTAGTTTGTGATGAACCTGATCTTTTGGTTACTCTTAGGGGTTTTGTTCTTATAAAGCAAGGATTGCCTGGTTGAATGTAGAGCTCTATTGTATGCTCTCTTTATAGAGCGTCCACTATAACCCCTTTCACGGAATCTCATGCTCAATTCATTTAGAATTTAGATTTGAAGTCACACTCGTCAGAACAAATCCTGCGAAGACGCAGGAATTGTCCGACCGGAATAGAGTTAATGAGAGGCTTAGGGTGGGCAGAGGAAGCATGCAGCAACATGTTAGATGCAGTTTCTTTTCTAAAGATGGTAGTTTGTAAAGTATCCTCCAAATCCCTCCACACCTTAACATCAAGGAAATCAATGCTGGTAACATCATGATGATAGGTGATGTGAATGTTTTTATCATTTTGATTGACTGCCTCCATAAATTCTGATAATTGAACGTGATTCCCCTGCCAGATCAGGAAAATGTCGTCGATGTACCGTACCCAAAAGGGGATACGGTCCATCGACACCCCCCGATCTAACAGGGGGAGGTCCCTCTCCCACAGCCCCAGGAACAGATTGGCATATGCCGGGGCAAAAGCCGCACCCATGGCAGTGCCCTGGAGCTGTAGGAAGAAGGACCCCTTAAAAATAAAAAAATTGTGAGTAAGAGCAAACTGGAGGAGTTCCATAATCAGGTGGATGATCCCCATATGTAAATTGGACATATCCAGAAAGAATTTAGTTGCGGCCAGACCATCCTCATGTTTAATGTTTGTATACAGGGATTCAACATCACCTGTTACAAGTATGGTTTCTGGCCCAATATGGAGACCATCCACCCTCTTAAGGAACTCCCCAGTATCTAACAGAAATGAAGGGAGGCTTTCAACGAGAGGTTGAAGTTTAGAATCCAACCATAGATTAACCCTCTCGAGATAATTCCCTGAACCTGAGATGATCGGACGTCCCGGGGGAGCCTCACAGTTCTTGTGTATCTTTGGTAACAGATACATGGTGGAAATGGTTGGTTCATCCACCAGTAGTGCCAAAGCCAGCTCTTTCGTAATAACCTCATTGTTAACAGCAGTTTTAAGGATTTTCTTAAGCTGGTCAGTAAAGGACAACAGAGGGTTGAATGTCAACCGCCTGTAACATGTCCTCTTCCCCAATTGACGAAAGGCCTCAGCTTCATAGGAGGATTTAGGCCAAATAACAACATTACCGCCTTTATCGGCTGGCTTTAGCACTACGTCCGGAAGCTCTCGCAGGACCTCCAATCTCTCACGTTCAGTACGAGTAAGATTATCTCTACCAATCCCTTTAGGAATCCTATCAAATTCCCTTGTAACAACTTGCACAAATAGATCTATTGCTGCACATGTGGATAGGGGAGGAAATTTCTTAGACTTGACTCTGATGGATGGCGGGATCTTACCTCCTTCCCCAGTATGATGCTCCAAGGCCAGTTCCTCTAGATCTTGTAGTGCTATTTGTTCCTTCTCTGTAGGAAACAAAGATTGCAAATGGGGATCAAAGAAGTGTCTTTTAAATATCAATGTTCTAGCGAACAAGTGTAAATCCTTGATCGCTGTGAACATGTCAAATCTTGATTTTGGCGAGAAGGTAAGACCCCTACCCAACAAAGTCAAGTCAGTATCGGTAAGTGGATGGGAACTAAGATTGATTACCTGGTTGTTATTCTTTTTTCGTTCAGGCGATCTATGTTGTATCCGTTTGTATGGATGAAAATCCACATCTCTTGTTCTTTTATTTCTAGGCCCTGAGCGTGTCAACATAGAAGAAGTGGACATTCTGATGAATCACTAATGTTAGACAGTGAGCTCTCGGATGGGGCGCCTGTCAAACGCGGGACATGAGAACTAGCCTTCCTCCAATGGTAAACATTATTTGATGAAAAGTCTCTTGTATCCCTCTGAAATTTGGAGGCTTGCAAGTCAAGAATCTTTTTGACACATGCATCCAGGCTTTTCTCAATCTTAGATTCATATCCGTTGATTTTATCAACAGGGCATGTTTTTTTGAAATTACCTTCAGCCTCATCAATACTCATATCAAGGCTAGAAATTGATTTTGTATTCAACTCCACTAATAGGTGCATAAAGGTTAGTGAACATGTGCCGCATGCTTCCTCCCATTTGGTAACAAAGTTGTCATCCTCCACAGGGAATAAAGGGATGACCCGCACCCGCAAGCCTCTCGGAACAAGTTTATTAGAAATATAACGTTCCAAGAATGCGCGGTTCCACCAAATCTTTGTCCTCTTAATAAGTAGTCTCTCAATCTCACGGGCCTGATTTTCCACTGATTGATCCAATAGTGGCTGAGGATCCACACCACTGGCCCCGAATACCTGATCAATTTGGCCAAGCCAGGTCTTATCTTTGGCTCGGAAATCCATATCCCAGAAGGATAAAGCACCTGTGCAAAACACAGCAACAAAATATAAGAACCACAACTTCATGAGAAGCATGCCCATATAACAGTAATAACAAAATCAAATATAGTCAAAATTAATAATGGGCCATAAAGGATAAACTATGGGATAATCGCTAACCGAAAATACACTACCATAGAAAACAAACCCAGGTATTGCACCCAGGTATTGCACTTTGGATTTCAACAGATGACATTTTGAGGGTTTTACCTTCAAGCCAAAGTTGGACAGGGTTTCAAACACCTCGGCCAGGTGTTTCAGATGATCCTCATACGTCTTGGAGATGACAATGATGTCGTTCAGGTATAACAAGACAGTTTAGAAGTTCGTGTCCGAGACAGCATTCCATCATCCTCTGAAACGTTCCTGGGGTGTTGCACAGTCCAAACGGCATGTAATTGAACTCGGAGAGACCCATCAGTGTTGTGAAGGCTATCTTCTCCTTGTCCACCTCTGCTACGGAACCTGCCAGTATCCACTGGTGAGATCCAAGGTAGAGAAGTAGTTAGCAGATTTTAAAGCAGCCAAGGACTCTTCTATTCTGGGCAATGGGTATGCAGCCTTGTGTGTAATGCGGTTTATCTGCCTATAATCTACACACATCCTCATGGTGCCGTCTTTCTTTCTGACAAGGACTAATGGAGCTGCCCAAGGGCTACAACTATCTCTGATTTCCCCAGCCTCCTTTATCTCTCGCAACATACTTTTGGCACACTGGTAATGAGTTGGAGGTACAGGCCGGTACCTCACCTTGATGGGTGGATGACTACCCATGGGGATGTGATGTTGTACCCCTTTTACCTGCTTGAAGTCTAGTGGGTGTTTACTGAAGACTCGTTCATACTCTTGAACCACCCTGTAAGCCCCTTGTTTCTGGTGTGCAGGTGTAGAGTCAGCGCCCACGTGCAATTTTTGACACCAATCTTCCATTCGACCTGCAGAGCCATTGTCCTCTGCCTAGGTGGACAGGACCAAGGGTTCTGCCGCCTGTATTACATTGTTGTTGACAGTAAACAGTTTGGCAATTGTGGCATATCTGGTTAAGTGAACTTTGTTCTCTCCACAGTTGAGAACACATACTGGTAACTTCCCTTTGTGGACTTCAACTACCCCTCTTGCTGTCAGGATCGTAGACCTACTATCAGAATACACAGGTTCTACCAGTGCCTGGTAGTCTTTACCTCTGATACCTACTGATGCCTGACACCATATCAACATTTCACTTCTGGGGGGTACTGCAATGGGGATTGGATCACTCACTGTGACTCTGCCAATTTCTCCACCAGACAGTTTTACCTGTTGTCTTTGTACCAGAGCCCTGATTTCTTTCTGTAGGACTCCCTGTTCACTGGAACCAGCTGTTTCGGCCACCTGCTGTAACAAGACAATAACCTCGGACAGACAATTTTCAATAACATTAGTGCCAATGGTCATCATGGGGTTGCATTCCCGTCGATCAATATCAACAATCACAAGCCCTTGGGACTTTAATTCTACCCATCCCACTTTAATGGTGATCTCTTTGTATCCCACTTGTGGTAATGGCTGACCGTTACTGTCTACTATGGTGAAATCATCATCAGGGCCGCGGGTAATGTCTGTGTCAGCCCAATAACGTTTATATAGAATGTAAGGCATAGTTGTCACCTGAGAACCAGTGTCCAACAAAGCATTCATGTGGATACCATCGATCACAATGGGGAGAACAGGTCGTCCTCCAACGTATTTGGCTCGCCAGTTGTTTGGGCCTGGTCGTCCTACTCCTGGGGATTGGCCCTCTGCCCCAGGGGTTGCTTGTTTAAATGACAGTACCTTGCAATGTGGCCTGCTTGGTTGCAGCCGTGGCAGATGGGTCATCTGTCCTGATGATAGCGATCGTCGTCCCTCCCTCTGGTCGGCGGCATCATCTTCTGTTGTTGCCAGGGGATGTCCTCTGGTCTGGAAGCCAGCTTGATCTTCTCCTTGGGGGCCACCTGTAGGGACTGCATGGTCTGGGCTAATACCAAAAACACGACGATTGGTGGAGCAGCTTAATATACTTTTTTTGCAAAAAAACGTATTAACTAAATACCCTGTTTTTTTTCATTTTTTTGACTAGCACTTGCTTATTTACTGTGACATTTTTACAACAGAGTATTTTTTGACCTCGCTGTGCTCTTTTTGTGTCTTCAGGTTTCTTGGTGGTGTGAACGGGTTCCTACAGACTTGTTCACTGTGCAAGTAGCCCATGTGTTTTTGGTTCTATGATTGTTTTCTTGTTTTTACAAGACTGGGAGTCCACCACTCCTCTGTGGGCCATATGCTCTGAAGCTGCTTCATCTAGTATATCCTCATGGATATTTTCTCTCTGAACCCTGCTTATACAGGTACTATACAGATGATCAGGTTTTTAAATACATCAGATAAGGATTATATACATTAAATAGGACTGCTCTATTATGGGTATACCTTGACGATTGGTGGAGCAGCTTAATATACATTTTTTTGCAAAAAAACGTATTAACTAAATACCTGTTTTTTTTTCATTTTTTGACTAGCACTTGCTTATTTACTGTGACTTTTTTACAACAGAGTATTTTTTGACCTCGCTGTGCTCTTTTTGTGTCTTATGGTCTGGGCTAATGCAGCAAAGTTCTTGGTCAGCTCCTGCATCTGGAGACGTAGTCCTGCGGGAGAATCATCATCGAGGACATGGGCATCAGCCTCAGCAGGGACTTGAGGATATGGTGCCACCTCCTGGTGGTACATGAGGGCTCGACGCTTAGGAGGTACTGCACGGCTGGGTGGAGGTTCGTGCAACACTTGGATGGCATTGTCCTTAAATTGCGCAAAGTCTAGGTCGGGGTTTTGCAAAGCCAGAATACGTAACTGAGCCTTGTGGGTATGAGATAGAAGCCCCTCAATGAACTGCTCTTTCAAAAGTTTATCTGCGCCCTGTATGCTGTTAGGATCTACTTGATCTCCTATTAACCTCTGCACTAATCAGTACCTCCCACTCCCGACTCCAAGACTTCTCCCGTGCTGCGCCAATCCTCTGGAATGCTCTACCCCAAGATATTAGGACCATCCATAATTTGCATAGTTTTAGGCGCTCGCTCAAAACACATTTGTTCAGAGCGGCCTATCACGTTCACTAATCAAAGTTATGTTATGTTTGTGTGTGTGTAGCCCATTCACTATCCCCATCTATCCCCCACCCCCTGAAGATGGCTGGACCATGATTGTAAATACATCATTGTAAATACACACCTGTACTTTGCATCTCCCCCTCCTCATTGTAGATTGTAAGCTCTCACGAGCAGGGTCGTCTTATTTTGCTTTAATTATTGTATTGTTGACGTTGTTACTTATGACTTTTGTGTTTGAAACTGTTAAACTGTAAAGGGCTGCGGAATATGTTGGCGCTATATAAATAAAGATTATTATTATTATTATTATTACTTGTTCAACAGCCCGGAGTGCCTCCTGCAAATTAAGTGCATAGTCCCGTGTACTGTCTTGGGCTTTTTGCTTACACCCGAAGAACTTCATCTTTATCTCTGCAGCGGTGCGGGTGTCAAAAGTAACATTAAAGGGAACCTGCCACCCCGAAAATCGCGGGTGAGGTAAGCCCACCGGCATCAGGGGCTTATCTACAGCATTCTGAAATGCTGTAGATAAGCCCCCGATGTTACCTGAAAGAGGAGAAAAAGACGTTAGATTATACTCACCCAGGGGCGGTCCCGCTGCTGGTCCGGTCGGATGGGTGTCTCTGGTCCATTGCGGCGCCTCCCATCTTCATTCCAAGGCTCCGGCGCAGGCGTACTTTGTCTGCCCTGTTGAAGGCAGAGCAAAGTACTGCAGTGCGCAGGCGCCGGGCCTCTCTGACCTTTCCGGCGCCTGCGCACTGCAATACTTTGGTCTGCCCTCAACAGGGCAGACAAAGTATGCCTGCGCCGGAGCCGTGGCTGAAGATCAGAGCCTGACTCCAGGCTCCTAGGTGCTGCTGTGCCACAGGTAATTATGGGCAAAGTCCTTGTAGAACAATACCCTCTGCTCTGTGTTTTATAATCCACAAAAGCCTCGGGCTCCTGGTACCCAGATTCTTGCGCTGATACTCTTCAGAGGCCTGCTCATGGCTTCTTGGAGCTCTCTCTTTCCTCTGTGCTCCACTCCTGTCTGTCCTTGCACACAGACTTCTGCTACAAACTGAGCTGTCTCCGCCTCCAAACCAAGATCTTTATTGAGGGAAGCTGCCCTAAAACAGGGCTTGGAGCTCCCCCTCCTGGCCTGGAAGTGTAAGGTGTAGTGTGTGTAAACCTACCAAAGGAAATCTCACTTGTCTCCAGACATAGCACTATCCTCCCCATGAGGAAGACAGCACTACTGTAGTATCCGAACTCTGGAGGTGCCACAGAGAGCTCCTGGAGGTCTTTCTAGAGTTGCTCAATGGGGTTTAGGTCAGGGCTCTGGCTGAGCCAGTCAAGAATGGTCAGAGAGTTGCAGTAGCGTATCCAGGGGGGGGCAGCCGGGGCATATGCCCCGGGCGCAGCCAACAGGGGGGCGCCAGCGGGCCACCTGATCATGCGGCGGTCCAAGGAGGCTCGGGTGGGACTGCACGTGTCCCGCAGCAGAGTTCCTCCACCACAGAGAGCCGCACACCACAGCTATTCCTGCCGCAGCTCTGTGCGCACAGGACCTGTGATGAGGTCACAGGAGGGGAGGAGTCAGGAGTCACATGATGAAGGGCCTCCGTGTAGTGCAGGACTCTGCTGGTTCTCATGATGCTGGACGAGGGTAAGCGTTTGTGTGGATGTAGCAGAGCCGTGTGTGTGCGCGAGGTGTACAGAGTGGAGCCGTGTGTGTGTGCACGAAGTGTACAGAGCGGAGCCGTGCGTGTGTGAGCGAGGTGTACAGAGCGGAGCCGTGTGTGTGTGCACGAAGTGTACAGAGCGGAGCCGTGTGTGTGTGCACGAGGTGTACAGAGCGGAGCCGTGTGTGTGTGCACGAAGTGTACAGAGTGGAGCCGTGTGTGTGTGCACGAAGTGTACAGAGTGGAGCCGTGTGTGTGTGCACGAGGTGTACAGAGTGGAGCCGTGTGTGTGTGCACGAAGTGTACAGAGCGGAGCCGTGCGTGTGTGCGCGAGGTGTACAGAGTGGAGCCGTGTGTGTGTGCACGAAGTGTACAGAGCGGAGCCGTGTGTGTGTGCGCGAGGTATACAGAGCGGAGCCGTGTGTGTGTGCGCGAGGTGTACAGAGCGGAGCCGTGTGTGTGTGCGCGAGCTGTACAGAGCGGAGCCGTGTGTGTGTGCACGAGCTGTACAAAGCGGAGCCGTGTGTGTGTGCACGAGGTGTACAGAGCAGAGCCGTGTGTGTGTGTGTGCACGAGGTGTACAGAGCGGTGCCGTGTGTGTGTGCGCGAGGTGTACAGAGCGGAGCCGTGTGTGTGTGTGCGAGGTGTACAGAGCGGAGCCGTGTGTTTGTGCGCGAGGTGTCCAGAGCGGAGCCGTGTGTGTGTGTGTGCGCGCGCGAGGTGTACAGAGCGGAGCCGTGTGTGTGCGAGGTGTACAGAGCGGAGCCATGTGTGTGCGTGCGAGGTGTACAGAGCGGAGCCGTGTGTGTGTGCGCGCGAGGTGTACAGAGCGGAGCCGTGTGTGTGTCTGCGCGAGGTGTACAGAGCGGAGCCGTGTGTGTGTGCGCGAGGTGTACAGAGCGGTGCCGTGTGTGTGTGTGTGTGCGCGCGAGGTGTACAGAGCAGAGCCGTGTGTGCGAGGTGTACAGAGCGGAGCCGTGTGTGTGTGCGAGGTGTACAGAGCGGAGCCGTGTGTATGTGCGAGGTGTACAGAGCGGAGCCGTGTGTATGTGCGAGGTCTACAGAGCGGAGCCGTGTGTATGTGTACGAGGTGTACAAAGCGGAGCCGTGTGTGTGTACGAGGTGTACAGAGTGGAGCCTTGTGTGTATGAGGTGTACCGAGCGGAGCCTTGTGTGTATGAGGTGTACCGAGCGGAGCCTTGTGTGTATGAGGTGTACCGAGCGGAGCCGTGTGTGTATGAGGTGTACAGAGCGGAGCCGTGTGTGTGCGAGGTGTACAGAGCGGAACTGGGTGTGTGCATGAGGTGTATGGAGTGGAGCCGCGTGTGTACGAGGTGTATGGAGTGGAGCTGCGTGTGTACGAGGTGTATGGAGTGGAGCTGCGTGTGTACGAGGTGTATGGAGTGGAGCTGCGTGTGTACGAGGTGTGTGGAGTGGAGCCACGTGTGTACGAGGTGTACGGAGCGGAGCCGAACCGTGTGTGCAAGGTGTACGGAGCTCAGCTGTGTGTGTAGGAGTAACTAGGTGTGGCCATTATACTGTATGCAATATGTGTGTGTGTTTGTGCGTGCATGCGTAGCGCTTCGGGTGAATGTGCAGAGACATAAATGGTTTTGTGTGTACGGGGAGGAGAGGCGAGGGCAATGATGGGGCTGACGGGGAGAGGGCAATAATTGTAATGGAGGGGGAGGAGGAAATTATGGATCTGCTGGAATGGGCAATGATGGAGGTGGAAATTGGAATGGGCAATGATGGTGGTGGGGGGGAGAATGTAATGATGGTGGGGAGGAGGAAATCATGGAGGTGGTGGAAATGGCAAAAATGAGGGGGGGAGAAATGATGGAGGTGGTAGAATGGACAAGGATGGTGGTGATGGAAAGCAAACTGATGATATTGGAGGGGGAGAAAATGATGGAGGTGGTGGAATGGGCACGTATGGTGATGGCGGCGGAAAGGCCAATGATGATGGTGGTGGAAAGGGCAAAGATCGGGATGGTGGGGGAAGAGAAAATGATGGCTATGGTGGAAAAGACAAAGGAGGAAATGATGGAGGTGGTGGAATGGGAAATTATGGGGTGGTGGGGGAGAAAGCAATGATACTGGTCGTGGAGAAGGCAAAGATGGAGGTGGTGAAGAGAGCAATGATGGGGTGGGGTAGAGGAAAATAATGGCCATATATGAGGTAACAGTACAGGAGAATGGGGGGCATGTATTTGGAAACTACTGGGGAATTGGGGGCATACATGAGGAAACAGTACTGGGGAATGGGGGGCATATCTGAGGAAACAGTATGGGGGATGGGTGCAGAGAGTATGAGGAGCGAACGGGGGAATGTATGTGGACACAGTATGAGGAGCGATGTGAAAAATGTATGTGGACAGAGTACGGGGAGTGAGGGTGATGGGATGTGTGCAGACACAGTATAGGGAGTCAGGTGAGCAGGCATTATAGAAAGTGAGGGGGGAAATCTATGAGGAGACAGTTTGGTGAACAGGAGGGATGTGAGAGGAGACAGTATGAGGAGGGAGCGGAATAGTGTGAGGGGACAGTATGGGGGGAGAAAAGTGAGTGGGCACAGAATAGAAACTGAGTAGTGGGTTCGTAGCATGGGGGGACAGTGTGAGGGCACAGCCAGGAGTGGACAGTATACCAAGGAGGGGGAGTGTGATGAGAGAGTACAACAGTATAAATACTGGGCCCTATAGGGGGACACAGTGTGAGAGGACAGTGTGAAGAGGGGGCCGGTATGGAAAGGAGAGGTCAGTGTGAAGAGCATGTACCATAAGAGGGACAGTGTGGGGGTCGTATTTTGTACAGACAATATAGTGAGGGGCAATTATTCGTTCAAGAGCATTATAATGACACTTCTATCTTTAAGGGCGTCATGTGGTGATTTTCTGCAAAAGAGCGGAGAAGATGGAAGTCTGCAGAGACGAGCTGTGGATAAGAAAACTCATCATGGGGTCTGGACAAGATGAAGAAAAGAAGGAGAACGATGCTAGAGACGATGTCATCTATAAGGTACCTCGATGTAAATGTTATTTGTGATACTAACTAATGTTTTTATTTATGTTAGGAGCATTAAAGGGGATGTCCAGGTTTGTAATGAGTCTGCAGTCATTCTTTGTGACTTCAGACTTCTGACTTCTCACAGTGCGCCCTGCACGCTGTCAGGATTCTCTCGTGCTGGTGATTTACATATGTGCGGTCACATGCTGACTAGACGTGTGGCCTCACTCAGTGAAAATGAACTGAGCGAGGCCGGGCACGTCTAGTCGGAATGTGGTCAGAGGTATAGAAATCGCATGCTTGTGCTGACATGACCGTCCACCGGCAAGGGAGAATCCTAGTAGTGTGCAGTGCATGCGTTGTGAGAATTCAGAAGCTGCGATGTCAGGATTCAGCTCTGCAGGTTCCAGTAGTCATCACATGGACACTTCACTCATATGTGACTTTCATACTTGTGGTCCTGTGACAACGAGCTTCTCTTCTGCTTCTCTCAGTTTTGCACTGAATATTGAGAGCATTAGGGAGAGGAGCTCGTGGGCACATGACTAAGTGTGCAAATCACATATGTCCTGGAGGGGGGGCGCCAAAATGAATTCTTGCCCCGGGTGCCAGAAACCCTAGATACACCTCTGGAGAGTTGTTCTGAAGCCACTACTTTGGGAAGCCATTTTAGCTATGTGATTAGGGTCATGTCTTTTCGGAAAGTTGAACCTTCGATTAGGTCTGTGGTCCAGAGCACTCTGTATAACATCCCTGCTGGTATCACTGTATGGCTTCCCATCTCCCATCTTACTCACCACTCCGGGCCATGCTATGAGTTCTGTCCTCTACCGGCTCCATGCTCTGGGCCTCATGTCCTTGCTTGTTTTATACTTCCTGGCTCTATGCTTAAGGCGGCGGCCCTGGCACTTGCTGTTTCTTATAGTGACTGTGTGCACCTTCTTAAGGTGTCCCCTGCCAATGAACAAGAGGCATCAGGTACTTAAGGCATCTCCACCCCTAGGGGGATGCCTGAGCAACGTACTTTCTCAGTTAGTGTCTTGCTGCTGAGTTGCCAGGGCCTGTCTTGCTGTATCTCTCGTTTCTGCCACCCAGGGGGCTTCATACCCTGGCCTGTACCTGTATCCTGTGTCTCTCATTTTTGCCTTCCCAGGGGGCTGCATACCCTGGTCTGAATCCTTGTTCCTGTACCTTATCCCGTACCTGACCCTGTCTGAACTAAGTCCTATACCTAAGTCCTCTGCTCCTGTGAACCTGTGTGGAGATCCTGCTACTCAGCTCTGAGCTTCTGCTGCATACATCGGTTTCCAGTAATCCTCCTCCATCTGGCTGCTTGTGTTTGTTTCCATCTGCATTTGCTGGACATGTAAGCTGTTTCTGCTCTGCTTAAACCTGAGATTATCACCCGGGCCTTCCTGGTTGAGCGAAGACATTGCTTGAACTGCCTTATAAGCATATCTATCTGTGTTTGGACTAACAAGGACTTATTCGTGACAAGTTTCCTCAAGTACAACTGTGCTTCATAGACTTTCTGCGTGTTTTGCATTTTCCATTTGAAGTTTCCCGATAGACTGTTAAGCTGCATTCTATATTTACACCAAGTGTTGTGGACTTGAGCTTTGCTCTGCACATGTTTGAATCACCGTGTGATAATATAGACTTCACCACTTATGTGTCCTGTAGTTGTCTTGTTCCACGCAAAGAGTCTCCTGAGTTATCCCCTATAATCATTACAACCTGTGTCCGTTAGTATTCCTGTCTGTAGCCTTTCACATCCCTCTGTGGGTTTCCTTGTGTTCACTCCTTCTGCTGTTTGCTCCGTATCCTGCGGCTCTGCTCTTTGCGCCACATCCTATGGTTCTCTTCTTTGCTCCACAACCTGCGGCTCTGCTCTTTGCCCTGCAACCTGCGGCTCTGCTATTTGCTCTACAACCTGCGACTCTGCTCTTTGCTCCACAACCTGCAACTCTGCTCTTTGCTCCGCAACCTGTGGCTCTGCTCTTTGCTCCACAACCTGCGGCAAAGCTCTTTGCTCCGTAACCTGCAGCTCTGCTCTCAGCTCCGCAACCCATGGCTCTGCTCTGTTCCGCATCCCGCGGTTCTGCTCTGCACTGCTTGCTGCATTCTGCGGCTCTGCTCTACTCCCATCTCGCCTCCTGCGGCTCTGCTCTGCTCTCTGCATTCTGCGGCTTTGCTCTGCTCCTGCTCCGCACCCTGTGTGTCCTTGTCCTTCCAGTCTGAACTGGTTCCTCACAGTTCCTGCCCCTCCAGTCTGTGCTGGTTCCTACCTTTTCTCTTATCTTACTAATTCCTGCCTCTGTTCCCGTGTCTCCTGTAGCAGTTCCTTTCCCTCCAATCTGAACTGGTTCCTATCTGTTCTCTACTCGTACCTGCCTGTGTTCCTGTCCTACTCGTTACCATCCCAATTCCTTCAGTGTGTTCCATGCCAGCCGTGCTGCCTGCTTGCTTAGAGTGCCAGCCGTGCTCGCCTGCCTGCCTAGAGTACCAGCCCTGCCCACCTGCCTACCTAGAGTGCCAGCCATGCCCGCCTGCCTGCCAAGAGTGCCAATCGTGCCTGCCTGCCTATCAAGAGTGCAAGCTGTGCCGGCCATGCCCACCTGCCTGTCAAGAGTGCCAGCCGTACCTACGTGCCTGCCAAGGGTGTCAGCCGTGCACACCTGTCTGCCAAGAGTGACAACCGTGCCCACTAGAGTACCAGTCGTGCCCATCTGTGCTTGCCCGCACCTGTTATCAGTGTTCGGTCCCTCAGTGGGATCAGCTGCCACAGCCAGACACCGCCCTGGAGTGGTACCTGGCAACTACCTGCTGCACAAGCATGACCTCATCATCAGAGGCTCCAGTGAGCACCAAGGTAGCTGTTTAGTCATTCCCCTTCCAGGGTAGTCTGGTTTATGGCACAGTGGGGCCACAATCCCCTCGCTCATGAAACCAAGTCAGGGCGTGAGCATGACAGTTTGCTCAGGCCATGATCCCCGCTGAGTTACATGGTCATTCGCTTTCTGAACAAGATGAACTCTTTTTCTGCCAGCATGAGCAACCAGAAAATTTTGTTACCCAATCCAAAGTTCAGACTTTCGCTACTACAGCCTGATTCACGTTCTCTACAGAAGTATTTAATCTGCTTGAGTCTTGTGCTCCAAGAGTTGAATCTGTCACAGCGGTTCCGCCAAGGTACGATTGGGATCCAAAGCAGTGCTGTATGTTCTTGGAGCAGTGCTTGCGATACTTCGAATGGTATGCTCCCTATTTTTCCTCTGATTGGGTAATGGTAGGATATTTTATGTCCTACTTAACAGGAGATGCCTTGAAGTGGCTCAACCCCCTCTGGGAAGCAGGGGATCCCATCACCTCTGACTTTCTGGCGACCCTGGTGGCCTTCTGTAAGGTCTTCAACAAGCCTAGTTCAACGTCTTCTGCAAAGTCTTCCCCCCCAAGCTTTCAGGGACGGTCCCAACAAAAGAAATCTGTTGGTAAAACGTCACGTCTGTCCACAACCATCCAAAACCAACCTGTTCCTCAACCTGCAAAAGCAGCTACCCTAGCAAAATCCAAGAAGGCTAATAAATGTGGGCTGGCAGAGCAGAAGCCTAAAACCAGTCTTGAGAAGAGAATGCGTTATCACTGTGGTTGTGTGGAACATCCTGACGGTCTCTGAGATGCCTATACTCCAGAACCTTGGGCCAGTAAGGCAGGCTGCCCTTGGTGAGGGTACTTTCTCTCCATTAAAGTCAATAAATGTCTCTTTGCCTTCTAGTAGCTTTGGTGTAATTAAGCTGCCAACCATATGGAGTCGGTATATCATCTCTGTTCTACAGCTCCAGAACCCGGTAAGGGTGTTGTCTGCTGCGGGCCGAGCCCTACTAGAGAGCAGTCTAGAGACGAGAACCTAGACAAAAAATGCCCTCTCGGCCAGTAGAAGACATACCTCTAAGCCAGAACATATAAACCTATAAAAGCACACTGGGTTATGGGATAAAGTAAAATTAAGAAAGTACAAGACCTGTCCGATTTGTAAGTATATATCCCAAACAACCAAGTGGTAGAGGTATCAAAAATAGTTTTATTTGAAATATCAATTACACAAAGCAACCATAAATATACATGGACAAAAGGTGATAGGAGAAAGCAGGAAAAACCACACCAGCACAGAAGATGTTAAACTAACTGCTGGGGAAAGACACAGAGAATCCAGGTCTCCTAACTACACCAGCACGCCGGAATATGCTCCTTGGTAAAAAATATATGAAAAAGGATCACAAATAGGCAACCCTGCGGGAGAGCATCATAATACAGGATAATGAATAGTATACCCATAAAGGTAGCCCATTAAAGTAAATTCAAAAGAAGTAAATAACTATATGCAAAAAGATCCAGAGCATAATGATGTAAAGATCACCAGCAAGCCCAAGTCCTAGGAGAAAAGTGTGCATGCTACTAATGATGTTGTGCCATTACCTTGAGACATGCTGATGTCAAAACGCCGGCGTGGTAGGAGCAGGAGGGGGGCCTCGACGCGCGTTTCGCCGTCGCGGGCTTCGTCAGGAGGCGTGGTTTGGTGACAGACAGGCTGGGGTATAAGTGGGGGTCGGGGGGAACTCGCGGGCCAATCGGAGCGCACCCATCATGATGCGGATGTCCCCCGGCCGGCGGATGCAGCCGCACACCACGGGGTATGGGCGGGAGGACAAACGTCACCCAACACGGCCGGGGACACCACAGCGCATGCGTGAGGCGCGCTCAGGCCAGAGTAGGAGATGGAAGAGCGGTCGCTCCGCAGCTGGCATAAGTAAGAGACATAGGGAAAAAAAAAGGAGATGCTGGGCGTGCGATTAACCCTTAGACCATACCACTACGAAGAAGAGGACACACTATGAATGGTAGATGAATGATGTGCCAATGATCATGTGGATACAAAGTAACCTATCAAGCAAAGGGGTAATTACATGACCTGGAGAAATCTATTAGATTTTAAAGTTTTTAAAGTAGTCTGGGACTATAGTACCCAGAGAAATCCAGTTAAATAAGCCCAGAGTCACACCCCAGACCCATGTACTGGCAACATGAGTGGTATGATACAAGAGGAGTAGCATGCATAATGGTATACAAAAACAAAGGTATTAATCTACTCCATACAAATATGTATATACAGCAATGTTAAGTTATACAGGCCACAACGATCCCAACAGTACCCATATACATAGTGAGGAAAAAACGTCACTATCCCAAAACCAAAAATAAAAATAATAATCAAAAATAGTCAGCTCCCCAACGAGTGAAATATTAATGTCCCAATCAATGTTCCAATCTTCAACTGGATGATGTCCACCACGAGTCCCCACCGGAGATGAAACAAGTCAAGGAAGAAATAGATGAGCATCTAATGAGAAAACAGAAATGAAACACTAAATAACACCATAAAAAACACAGGTATAAACCCGAACAAGAACATAATCATTAAAATTACCCCAGACCGCAGAATTAAAAACAACCTAGATTCATAGAAAAGACTTGAAACTGATGGCCTCATTTAGGCCCAATGGTGAGAGTGTGTCCAAAGTGACCATCCATCGTGTCTCTTTTTGAAGAAGTTTTTGTTTGGTGTTCCCACCACGAATTCCCATATATACATGGTCAATACCACAGAATCTCAGACCCCTGGGATTACTGTGGTGAACATCAAAAAAGTGTCTCGGGATAGACTTCAATAGGAGAGGCTCAGAGCAGGTAGCTGAATTCCTGATGTCACTAACATGTTCTTGAACACGAATTTTGAAGGCCCTGGTTGTCATGCCAATGTATATGCGGTCACACGGGCATTGAGCATAATACACTATGGCTTCTGTATTGCATGTGATGTGATGCACAATCTTATAAGTCTTGTCCCTGATAGGTTTACCTTGATCAAGGATTTACAACTCTTCGCTCGAAAATTAATATTCAAAAAATACTTTGCCTCCAAATCTGATCCTTCTTTGTCTCCAACTGATTTGCAGGTCCTCAATGACCTGGAATCCTTGGAGGCGGAGAGTTATCGTTCTGAATTTCCTTCAGTCCCTACACATCTATATCGGCGTTCACGCACCTTTCCGCCCTTGTCCGCCTGCCCCTCAGTGGAAATATTTGTTAAGCTGGTTGGGAAAGAGATTGAAAGATTGAACACTGGTTTCGATCATGACAACCTTACTCCCTCACTGAGGAATTTTCTCACACTTTTCTCCTAGGACTTGGGCTTGCTGGTGATCTTTACATCATTAGGCTCTGGATCTTTTTGCATATAGTTATTTACTTCTTTTGAATTTACTTTAATGGGCTACCTTTATGGGTATACTATTCATTATTGGGGATCTTGGATCGGTTCTACCTGCCTTCTCACACATGGGTAACTATTAATCATCACTTTTCTGTCACTGCGGTCTAGTTGGGGGATACACAATATTGCTCTTAAACTGACTTTTTACGCTTTGGGGGTTTTTTGCGTGTGGGTGTGATTCAGATCCATTGGAGTTATGGAGGACACACTACTTGTGCTGCTTTAGGAACATAATAAGCATTACTCCTTGTCATACACCCCCCCCGCTTTACTCTTTGCCCATACTTATGGATATATGATTTAGTCTGGTTCATATATGTATTATATCATATCCCCTGTACATGTAACTTTTAGTACCGCAGTTATGGATGTCATTTGACATAGTATGCTATACCCGGTGTAGATATTTAGGTTTGGTGAACCGTTCATTGTTTTAATTGGAATCTCGCTTCACACCTGTTGTTTATATTGCTATATTTTGTACTGGTTGCTCATTTGAACTGTAAGATACATTGTATAACAGTTCTGTTCCTTTGTTTTGTTTTATTTCACATTAATAAAGCTTTTTTCACATTTGTTAATTATTGACATATTTCTTTGACTCATTGTCCTCCTGTTGTATCTGATATATTTTGAGTCGTCTTTTGCCTGTTGTCAATATGCTATTTAGCATATACATGCCACTGTATGCATGGTATTATCATTAGTTTAAAATGACTTCGGGACTATTCTTTATACTATTCATTATCCTGTATTATGATGCTCTCCCGCAGGGTTGCCTATTTGTGATCCTTTTTCATATATTTTTACCAAGGAGCATATTCCGGCGTGCTGGTGTAGTTAGGAGACCTGGATTCTCTGTGTCTTTCCCCAGCAGTTAGTTTAACATCTTCTATGCTGGTGTGGTTTTTCCTGCTTTCTCCTATCACCTTTTGTCCATGTATATTTATGGTTGCTTTGTGTAATTGATATTTCAAATAAAACTATTTTTGATACCTCTACCGCTTGGTTGTTTGGGATATATACTTACAAATCGGACAGGTCTTGTACTTTCTTAATTTTACTTTATCCCATAACCCAGTGTGCTTTTATAGGTTTATATAGAGAGCAGTCTAGCCCTGCAGGGACAACAACAGCTCCAAATTGGAGCTTCATACTCAAAGAGGTTTGTCTTCCACATGCTGTCTGGTATGCCCATGGGCCATTCAGAGCCAAAAACCCTGCCACCTGTTCAGGTCTGGAGACCCAGCAAGGTTCTTCGTTTGGGACAACCAAGTCACGACAGGTGTCTGATTCCCATACATCAGAGTCTGTCAGCAGTGTCGTCTTCTGCTTCAGCTGGTCCGCTAGTCATCGAGTCAAAGTGTGCTGATGCTGACATCTCCAAAGAAGAGGAAGCAGTGGCGTTCTCTCCACACATCTCCAACAACTATACCAGTGATCAGTTCTCTAGGTTAGTGAATTAATTCTCTATTCTAAAAGTTGAGACAATCATGACAGTGGTAGAACTGAGTAGCCTCACTATACCTGAGGGAGTGAGGAAAGGGTTAATAAACTCACATATACACAATGTCCAGCATACAAACAGTGGCTTCATTTACCTAAATAGTCTACAATTAGAACTTGACAAACCTGTTGCTACTACTTTGCAGGATTACCATGATCACCCTCTGAGGTCTACAGCGGAAGTTGCCCACATGAGGGACAAGTTTGCTGCTTACTTTGCTTCGAATATTGGATGTCTTGCATGGCAAAACGATATGGTTTAGTACACTTTAAGTAAATGTTATATGTTTGCTGACTTACTGTGTTATATGTTTGCTGACTTACTACATATGTTTGCTGACTATACTACTAATAAAACACCTACAGTTAAACACCAGTTACAACTTCACTCAAGAATACAATACACATATGTACCGTATGTGTTTTCGCATAAAGAGACAGGGATTGTGCAAACAAAATAAAAATTTTATTTAACAAACAATGGGTTTTATGTTCGGGTCTGTATGACGGTGATATATTGTGGACCTTTGGGGTGTTGAGCTGAGATGATTGAGTTACATTTGATGATGAAGGGGTACAGGGGAAGGGGCAACTAATTGGAGGATTGGCTCCTGGATGAGACTGGACACATTGGGAGTTGAACTGTGGGAACGGATAGACAAATTGGAAGGAGGACAACCAAGGGAAGGTAGTGACATATTAGACAACAGAGACACATTGGGAGGTGAGGTTGGGAGTAATAGGAGCATTTTTGGCTGAGATTTCTTGCTCCTGGTCTTACAGTGCAGCGCAAAGTCAATAGTTGGAGTCCTTCTGAGTTTTTGTTTTGGACTCTGTAGCAGCGTGTGGTGCTGGAGTGTGCAGCGAGGTGGATGCTGCTTGCTGTAGGGGTGCTGCAATCTGGAGAGTGGTGGCTGCTGCACTCTGGAGTGTGGTGTAGTTGTGAACTGGGGGAACAGGCCAGTGATGCTGTGCTTGTTGATGCTGGTAAAATACGGCCTGCAGCTGATAGCTTTGGGACTGCTGCTGCTGTAATGCCTGGCTGTAAGCAGCCTGGCAGGCCTGCATGATGTTCAGCTGGAGTTCAGGCATAAGGTTTTCTGACACACCCCACTCTATTACTGAAAAAGAATGTCTTGCCGGTCTCTGAAGGTCGACTTCCAGGCGGTCAAGGCATCTGTGGACATGCTGGAAAAGTGTGTTCACCCGAGTGAACCCACTGTCCAGTCTGTCTCCAATCACCTTCATCCCATCCTTGAAGACCAAGCTTAAGTGAATAAACTCGGGCATGACTGACCTCTCCCAGGCCCTCTGCCATTGACGAGAAGTCCTAACAAAAGCAGTGGCAGTGGGCTGGGAGAGGGGAAAACCTGATGGACCGGCTGCTTGTTCCCCAGCCTGTGAAGCCTGCCTGGTTGCTACATCGCTGGTGGGTGATTGGGACTGTTCATTGGCTGGTCGATAAGGGGCGGCTCCAACAGAGGAAGATCCAGGTTCTATAGTGCTGCTCCAGGTTCTGTGTGTAAAATAAAAGAAAAACATTAATAAAAAAAATTAAAGTTTATATAACAGTCAACCAAAAGAAAAGATACTCACGTTCGCTGAGCAAGCGCAGGCCCCAGAAAAGACCGCATACGATTGTATTTGTACTTCAAAAGCTTTGGAGCAGCACAACTTTTAACCTGCATCTCCTGTCTGATATCCTTATTAAAGCGATTCTTCATCAAACACCAATGAACTTTTAGGGTATGTGCACACATTGCGGATTCTCTGTGGATCCGCAGCGTTTTTTGAGGTGCACAAAAACGCTGCAGATCCGCAATTGATTTACAGTACAATGTAAATCAATGAGAAAAAAAAAATGCTGTGCACACTTTGCGGAAAATCCGCTGCGGAAACGCTGCAGTTTAAAAGAAGTAGCATGTCACTTCTTTTTTGTGAATCTGCAGCGTTTTTGTACCCATTCCATTATAGAAAAACGCAGGGGTAAAAAACGCAGCCAATTCGTAAAAAAACGCAGCAAAAACGCACAAAAAACGCTGCGGAACTGCACAAAAAACACAACAAATCTGCAGGTGCGTTTTCTGCCAGGAGAGGCAGAATCCGCCCCAGAAATTCCTAAGCCTAATCCGCAACGTGTGCACATAGCCTTACTCTCTTCACTGTGAAGGGGGAAGAAAAAAAATTGTAAAAAAAAAAAAAACAACATTTACAGCAGAACAGAGACCACATTGCAATACTTACAAAAATCCTTTCTGACTTTTGGCCTTGCATGGTCCCAATCCTCCAACAGCAATCTGGCCTCTTCTTGCCAGAGTCGTCGAATCAGTACTGATTCGGAATGATTACAATCACGGGGGTCCCACAACGCTACATGCTCTTGGACCAGTGGAATGAGTAGGTCATTGTCAATGACATGTTGACTTTCCTTATGTTGTTGAACCTATAGATCAAATAAAATAAGAAAAAAAATTAATAAGTCATACAGTTTTTAAAGATCCAAACCTGAAAATAAAATCCAATTACAAGTCTGATAATGAAAAGAATACTTTTGGCAGCAGCTGCCAAGGCAAACAGGATCATGGGGTGCATTAAAAGAGGTCTGGATACACATGATGAGAGCATTATACTGCCTCTGTACAAATCCCTAGTTAGACCGCACATGGAGTACTGTGTCCAGTTTTGGGCACCGGTGCTCAGGAAGGATATAATGGAACTAGAGAGAGTACAAAGGAGGGCAACAAAATTAATAAAGGGGATGGGAGAACTACAATACCCAGATAGATTAGCGAAATTAGGATTATTTAGTCTAGAAAAAAGACGACTGAGGGGCGATCTAATAACCATGTATAAGTATATAAGGGGACAATACAAATATCTCGCTGAGGATCTGTTTATACCAAGGAAGGTGACGGGCACAAGGGGGCATTCTTTGCGTCTGGAGGAGAGAAGGTTTTTCCACCAACATAGAAGAGGATTCTTTACTGTTAGGGCAGTGAGAATCTGGAATTGCTTGCCTGAGGAGGTGGTGATGGCGAACTCAGTCGAGGGGTTCAAGAGAGGCCTGGATGTCTTCCTGGAGCAGAACAATATTGTATCATACAATTATTAGGTTCTGTAGAAGGACGTAGATCTGGGTACTTATTATGATGGAATATAGGCTGAACTGGATGGACAAATGTCTTTTTTCGGCCTTACTAACTATGTTACTATGTTACTATGTTACTTACACCCCGTCTTTCCTCATCAATGAATTTGAAGCCGATGACCCTGGGAAGATTCATTTCCACTTGACTGCTCCTGCTCTTCCGCACTGGAAGGTTCCTGTAAAGAAAATACATGATTTACCTAATGTGTAGTAGTATTGCCAGTCAATACATGCCAATCAGTATATCAACTGTGATTACATAATCAGTATCATGCCACCCTGGGAAGCAGTCAGGTCTTCACTGGAGGACAAGTTTGAAGAGCAGGCAGCACTCAAGTGAAACACTAAGGAAAAGAACAGATAAGAAAACTTGAACTTGTAGAAGAGCCAAAGCAAAAAAAAAAAATAATTTTTGAAGGCCAATACTTACATTACAGGCAACAGTCCAACAGCACAGCAGGCAGCACAGCACCGGAACAGCAGCTCGACTCGGGGACAGCAGCACCGCATCATTACTTTCTATGGGAACACATTGTTATGCAAGTACATGCGTACACTTGCGTTCGATACGCATGCGTACTTCTGACTAATTTTGCCTTGGAAATGATGTATCCACCTGAAAATTGCCAGCTGTATAAAAGGGGGTCTGGATACAGGAAGTTCATTACTCTCAAGACTCCTGATGCGAGCACAGGACATTTGATGAAGGCAGAAGACTCTGGATGTAAGTATAGAGGCTTTGAGAATGTCTGCCTGTCTCTCACTGCACTTTGTACGCTGTTCTTATGTTTTTTTTCTGCTGCTTCTAGACTGTTTGCTGCTGCCATCCTGGTGCCGCTGTCTTAGTCCCAGTGCTACCGTCTTGGCAGAGGCGTAGCTAGAGCTTTTGCCGCCCGGGGCTGCTCCTGAGCTTGGCGCCCCCCCTCACTCCCCCCCCCCCTCACTCCCCCCCCTCCCCGCTCAATACACACAAAGGTTACCAAAAATAGTTTTCCTGTTTTGTAAAATTTAAACTGGGCCTAATTGTGTCACCCCCACGTGCTAAACCTGTGACTTTTAATTAATTAATATCAGAGAGAACAAATGACCACCATACACAACAGAATCCACTATACCAAGACCAATAATATCACATACAGGAAGAAACACCACCACACCATGACCAGACCACATAGTGACCGAATAATACTATATACAAGGGACAAATACCGCCTCACCATGACCAGATCACATATTACCACCACTTGGTGACTAAATAGCACATACAAGGGACAAATACCACAACACCATTTCCAGACCACATATTACCACCACATAGTGACTGAATACTACAATACTGATCAGTAATAAAAAAAACACAATACTATCACCATAAGTGCCAGTATTCACAGGAGATCTGTACTTAGTATGCAGTTTCTGTGTAGAGGTAATACAGAGATCACTGGTGGTATTATACACAGGAGCTCCGTATATACTGTATTGGTAATACAGTGATCACTGGTGACATTGTACACAGGACCGCTGTATATAGTATATAGTGTATAGTGTCAGTGTATAGGTAACACTGACTCACCAGTGACGTCTCTAGATGAAGTCCTTCATCTTTCATCCAGCACAGACCGCCATCATTTCTCCCAGCCAGGACTCGTTTCTGCAGGAAATAACACAGTTATCTCGAGCTCCGCTTGCAGAACACATTACTTAATTTTTAACAACTTCTACATTACACCACATGAAGAAAAAAAGGTGATATTGTGTCACTCTGCACAGTAACAGGACCGCCCCCCCATTTAAAACAGTATACTCAAAAAATAAAATAAATACATCACTGCAGTAATAATATCCCTTAATTAGCCCCTATGGTAATAATATTCCCCATCCTGGCCCTGTGTATCTCATTCCTGGCTCCAGCCATATGTTCTCCCATCCTGCCCTCATGAGTATCCATTCTACCCCATATGATCTCCCCATCCTGCCCCATCAGTCTCCATCGTATCCATCCTGCCCCATGTCTTTCATTCTGCCCCGTGTCTCCAATCATGCCCCGTATCTACATTCTGCCCATGCCTCAAGTCCTGCCCCCAGTGTGTCCAGCAATCTGCCCCAGTGTGTCCAGCAATCTGCCCCAGTGTGTCCAGCATATTACCCCCAGTGTGTCCAGCATATTACCCCCAGTGTGTCCAGCAATCTGCCCCAGTGTGTCCAGCATATTACCCCCAGTGTGTCCAGCAATCTGCCCCAGTATGTCCAGCAATCTGCCCCAGTGTCCAGCATTGCCCCAGTGTGTCCAGCATTGCCCCCAGTGTGTCCAGAAATCTGCCCCAGGGTCTCCAGCATTGCCCCAGTGTGTCCAGCATTGCCCCCAGTGTGTCCAGCAATCTGCCCCAGTGTGTCCAGCAATCTGCCCCAGGGTCTACAGCATTGCCCCAGTGTGTCCAGCATTGCCCCCAGTGTGTCCAGCATTGCCCCCAGTGTGTCCAGCAATCTGCCCCATTGTCCAGCATTGCCCCAGTGTGTCCAGCAATCTGCCCCAGTGTCCAGCATTGCCCCAGTGTGTCCAAAAAGTTGCCCCAGGGTCTCCAGCATTGCCCCATTGTGTCTAGCATTGCCCCCAGTGTGTCCAGCAATCTGCCCCCAGTGTGCCCAGCAATCTGCCCCAGGGTCTCCCTCCAGCATTGCCCCAGTGTGTCCAGCATTGCCCCCAGTGTGTCCAGCATTGCCCCCAGTGTGTCCAGCATTGCCCCCAGTGTGTCCAGCAATCTGCCCCGGTGTCCAGCATTGCCCCAGCGTGTCCAGCAATCTGCCCCAGTGTCCAGCATTGCCCCAGTGTCCAGAAATCTGCCCCAGGGTCTCCAGCATTGCCCCAGTATGTCCAGAAATCTGCCCCAGGGTCTCCAGCATTGCCCCAGTATGTCCAGAAATCTGCCCCAGTGTGTCAAGAAATCTGCCCCAGTGTGTCCAGAAATCTGCCCCAGTCTGTCCAGAAATCTGCCCCAGTCTGTCCAGAAATCTGCCCCAGTCTGTCCAGAAATCTGCCCCAGTCTGTCCAGAAATCTGCCCCAGTCTGTCCAGCAATCTGCCCCAGGGTCTACAGCATTGCCCCAGTGTGTCCAGCATTGCCCCCAGTGTGTACAGCATTGCCCCCAGTGTGTCCAGCAATCTGCCCCAGTGTCCAGCATTGCCCCAGCGTGTCCAGCAATCTGCCCCAGTGTCCAGCATTGCCCCAGTGTGTCCAGAAATCTGCCCCAGGGTCTCCAGCATTGCCCCAGTGTGTCCAGCATTGCCCCCAGTGTGTCCAGCAATCTGCCCCCAGTGTGCCCAGCAATCTGCCCCAGGGTCTCCCTCCATCATTGCCCCAGTGTGTCCAGCATTGCCCCCAGCGTGTCCAGCATTGCCCCCAGTGTGTCCAGCAATCTGCCCCGGTGTCCAGCATTGCCCCAGCGTGTCCAGCAATCTGCCCCAGTGTCCAGCATTGCCCCAGTGTCCAGAAATCTGCCCCAGGGTCTCCAGCATTGCCCCAGTATGTCCAGAAATCTGCCCCAGGGTCTCCAGCATTGCCCCAGTATGTCCAGAAATCTGCCCCAGTCTGTCCAGAAATCTGCCCCAGTCTGTCCAGAAATCTGCCCCAGTCTGTCCAGAAATCTGCCCCAGTGTGTCCAGAAATCTGCCCCAGTCTGTCCAGAAATCTGCCCCAGTCTGTCCAGAAATCTGCCCCAGGGTCTCCAGCATTGCCCCCAGACAGACAGAGTCAGACAAAGAAAAAAAAAAAAGTAAAATCCTCACCTCTCCCGTTCCCAGCGCAGGTCCGGTGCTCAGCGTCTCTCCGGCTCTGCAATGCTCAAGACAGAGGGTGAGCGCGCAGTGATGACGTCATCGCACCCTCTGCCCTGAGACGTCGCAGAGTCAGAGGGCGCTGAAGACACTGCAGCTACCGCGCAGCTGCAGGAACCAGGAGAGGTGAGTATTAGCGCTGGCACGGGGGGAGGGGATGCCGCCCGAAGATTTAAAGGGCCCATGTCTTTTTTTTTTTTCCTCCTCCTGCAGCGCCGGCCGCGGCCCGGTGACCCGCCCCCCGCAGTGTGCCACCCGGGGCGGCCCGCCCCCCTGCCCCCCCCTTCCTACGCCACTGTGTCTTGGTCCCAGTGCTGCCGTCTGTAGGTAGGTATAGAAGATGTGAAACCGTCTGTCTTTGCACTCTGTACAGATTTTTTTTCCATTCCTTGTAGATTAGGTGCTGCTGTCTTGGTCCCAGTGCTACCATCTTGGTCCCAGTGCTGCTGTCTTGGTCCCAGTGCTGCCTTCTATATGTAAGTATAGAAGATGTGAAAATGTCTTTCTGTCTTTGCACTCTGTACAGATTTTTTTTCCATTCCTTGTAGATTAGGTGCTGCTGTCTTGGTCCCAGTGCTACCATCTTGGTCCCAGTGCTGCTGTCTTGGTCCCAGTGCTGCCTTCTATATGTAAGTATAGAAGATGTGAAAATGTCTTTCTGTCTTTGCACTCTGTGCAGATTTTTTTTCCATTCCTTGTAGATTAGGTGTTGCTGTCTTGGTCCCAGTGCTGCCGTCTATGTAAGTATAGAAACTTTGAAAATGTCTTTTCACTCTGTACACTGTACATATTTTTTTCCCCATTCCTTGTAGATTAGTTGCTGGTGTCTTGGTGCTGGTGCTGCTCTCTTGGTCCCACTGCTGCTCTCTTGGTCCCGGTGTAACAGGCCAGATTCTGGCCTAGCCCAAACTATACCCCAGGGTATAAATTGGACTAGTCCAGTTTATACCCCTCTGGGTCAGTTTATACCCCTCCAGGTCAGAATATACCCCAGCTACTGCAGATCAGATTTTTCAGGCTTTTGAGAACCATTGAGTGACATTCTTAATAACGGGGCCCCAGGAAGCACACTGGGCCCCAGGCAGCGCACAGGGCTCCAGGCAGTGCAAAGGGGCCCAAGGCAGCGCACAACGGCCCCAGGCAACGTACAGGGCCCCAGGCAGTGCACAGGGCCCCAGACAGAACACAGGGCCCCATGCAGCCCACAGGGCTCCAGGCAGCGCACGGGGCCCCAGGCAGCAAACAGGGGCCCCAGGCAGCGCTCAGGGGCCACAGACAGCGCATGGGGCCCCAGGCAGAGCACAGGGGCCACAGGCAGCACACGGGGCCCACAAGCAGCGCACAGGGGCCCCAGGCAGCGCACAGGACCCCAGGCAGCGCACGGGGCCCCAGGCAGCAAACAGGGGCCCCAGGCAGCGCACAGGGCTCCAGGCAGTGCAAAGGGGCCCAAGGCAGCGCACAAGGGCCCCAGGCAATGTACAGGACCCCAGGCAGTGCACAGGGCCCAAACAGAACACAGGGCCCCATGCAACCCACAGGGCTCCAGGCAGCGCACAGGGCCCCAGGAAGCAAACAGGAGCCACAGGCAGCGCATGGGGCCCAAGGCAGAGCACAGGGGCCACAGGCAGCGCACGGGGCCCCAAGCAGTGCACAGAGGCCCAAGGCAGTGTATAGGACCCCAGGCAGCCCACAGGGCTCCAGGCAGTGCAAAGGGGCTCAAGGCAGTGCACAAGGGCGCCAGGCAACATACAGGGCCCCAGGCAGTGCACAGGGCTCCAGACAGAACTCAGGGCCCCATGCAGTGCACAGGGCCCCCGACAGCACACAGGGGCCCCAGGCAGTGCACAAGGACCCATGCAGCACATGAGGTCCCAGGCAGCACACAGGGGCCCCAGCCAGGCAGCGCACAGGGCTCCAGGCAGCACACGGGGCAGAGACAGCAAATGAGGCCCCAGGCAGCACACAGGGCACCAGGCAGCACAGGGGTCCCTGGCAGCACATGAGGCCCCAGGCAGCACATGGAGTGGCAGAGACAGTGCACAAGAGAGGGGAAAAAGACAGCGTGCAAGGGGGGAAGATACAGTGAATGGGGACCCAGGCAGCACACAGGGCCCCAGGCAGCGCACAGGGGGGCAGAGACAGTGGACAAGGGAGGGGGAAGTGGCAGTGTGCAAAGGGGGGAAGAGACAGCACGCAGGGCCTCTGTGTGCTGTCTCTGCCCCCTGTGCGCTGTCTGGGATCCCATGTGCGCTGTTTGGGACCCCCGTGTGATGTCTGTGTCCCCGATCTTGAGTATATTAAAGATTAAAGCATATTAAAGATCAGATTTTTCACGTTTATGAGCACCATTGAGTGATATACTCAAGAATTACATAATTTTTCAACATTTTAGTGCTTAAAACTCTAAACAGACTTTTTTTTTACTTCAACCTGAAAACCTTGACTGTTCATAAAAAAACTGTTCAGGATATAATAAAAGTTATAACATTCTCAAACTTCAACTTATCAAGGTACTTTTACATGGGGCGATTATTGGTTCCAGAGAGGCTGATAATCGTACACATGGCTGGTGACAGGACACTACAATACAAACGTTCAAAGGTAATCACTGATAACAAAATTGAAATGATCATGATTGTTTTCAAGATAAAATGCATGTTCTGTTGTTGACTGCAGATTGAAACTTGCGGGATAGGTTAACCAATCCATGATTTCACCAACTTTGGTGTGGATGGCGATGTCACAACTCAACAGATTTGCTGTGGCCATAATTTCAGCATCAGTTGCCCAGACTCCATCACGAGAGATGCCAGAGGTGTTCACATATTCATTCACATCTTGATTACAGTAGCCCTGTAGTTTTTTGGACATGTCAGTTTTTATGTGGTGGATGACTTTAGCTCTGAGAAGGGAGTCGTTGTCCTCTGTTCCTGTCAGAAAATAGCTGATGGCCCGAAAATAGCAGTTCCCATCACCTTTGGTTTTATATGTATGCCGTGTGTTGTGAATTCTGTGGCAGAGCTCCCTCCTGTGGTCACAAGTGGTACTTCGGCTGGTTCTCTCTGTGAGCTTCCGTTGGTGGAGGAAAGTGGTACTGCGGCTTCTGAGTTTCCTTCCTCAGGTGTTGTGGTGAAGTCGTTAGGTGCTGCTCTATTTAACTCCACCTAGTGCTTTGATCCTGGCCTCCAGTCAATGTTCTAGTATTGGACCTGTTTCCTCCTGGATCTTTCCTGTGGCCTGCTGCTCTGCATAGCTAAGTTCCTCTTTGCTATTTGTTTGCTGTTTTTTTTCTGTCCAGCTTGTCAATTTGTTTTTTTCTGCTTGCTGGAAGCTCTGGGACGCAGAGGGTGTACCTCCATGCCGTTAGTTCGGTACGGAGGGTCTTTTTGCCCCCTTTGCGTGGTTCTTGTAGGGTTTTGTGTTGACTGCAAAGTTACCTTTCCTATCCTCGCTCTGTTCAGAAAGTTGGGCCTCACTTTGCTTAATCTATTTCATCTCTACGTTTGTCTTTTCATCTTAACTCACAGTCATTATATGTGGGGGCTGCCTTTTCCTTTGGGGTATTTCTCTGAGGCAAGGTAGCCTTATTTTCTATCTTCAGGCTAGCTAGTTTCTCAGGCCGTGCCGAGTTGCATAGGGAGCGTTAGGCGCAATCCACGGCTGCCTTTAGTGTGGTTGGAGAGGATTAGGGATTGCGGTCAACAGAGTTCCCACGTCTCAGAGCTCGTTCTTGTTTTTTGGGTTATTGCCAGGTCACTGTATGTGCGCTGACCTCTATGTCCATTGTGGTACTGAATTACCTTTCATAACAGTACTGGAGGCCAAAAGTACTAATGATTCCCAATAGAGGGAAAAAAGTTCTGAGACCATTTTTTTTTCTTTGCACTGTGTTTTGCCTTTTTTTTCCCCTAGACATTTGGGTGGTTTGTGATCGCTTCTCTAAGATGGTCCATTTGGTACCCTTGTCTAAATTGCCTTCCTCCTCTGATTTGGTGCCATTGTTTTTCCAGCATGTGGTTCGTTTACATGGCATTCCAGAGAATATCGTTTCTGACAGAGGTTCCCAGTTTGTTTCGAGGTTTTGGCGAGCCTTTTGTGGTAGGATGGGCATTGACTTGTCTTTTTCCTCGGCTTTCCATCCTCAGACTAATGGCCAGACCGAACGAACCAATCAGACCTTGGAAGCATATCTGAGATGCTTTGTTTCTGCTGATCAGGATGACTGGGTGTCCTTTTTGCCTTTGGCTGAGTTCGCCCTTAATAATCGGGCCAGCTCGCCTACCTTGGTTTCACCGTTTTTCTGCAACTCTGGGTTCCATCCTCGTTTCTCTTCAGGGCAGGTTGAGTCTTCGGACTGTCCTGGTGTGGATACTGTGGTGGACAGGTTGCAGCAGATTTGGACTCATGTAGTGGACAATTTGACTTTGTCCCAGGAGAAGGCTCAACGTTTCGCTAATCGCAGACGCTGTGTGGGTCCCCGACTTCGGGTTGGGGACTTGGTTTGGTTATCTTCTCGTCATATTCCTATGAAGGTTTCCTCTCCTAAGTTTAAACCTCATTTTATTGGTCCGTATAGGATTTCTGAGGTTCTTAATCCTGTGTCTTTTCGTCTGACCCTTCCAGATTCTTTTTCCATACATAACGTATTCCATAGGTCATTGTTGCGGAGATACGTGGCACCTATGGTTCCATCTGTTGATCCTCCTGCCCCGGTTTTGGTGGAGGGGGAGTTGGAGTATATTGTGGAGAAGATTTTGGATTCTCGTGTTTCAAGGCGGAAACTCCAGTATCTGGTTAAGTGGAAGGGTTATGCTCAGGAAGATAATTCCTGGGTCTTTGCCTCTGATGTCCATGCTCCCGATCTTGTTCGTGCCTCTCATATGGCTCATCCTGGTTGTCCTGGGAGCTCTGGTGAGGGTTCGGTGACCCCTCCTCAAGGGGGGGGGTACTGTTGTGAATTCTGTGGCAGAGCTCCCTCCTGTGGTCACAAGTGGTACTTCGGCTGGTTCTATCTGTGAGCTTCCGTTGGTGGAGGAAAGTGGTACTGCGGCTTCTGAGTTTCCTTCCTCAGGTGTTGTGGTGAAGTCGTTAGGTGCTGCTCTATTTAACTCCACCTAGTGCTTTGATCCTGGCCTCCAGTCAATGTTCTAGTATTGGACCTGTTTCCTCCTGGATCTTTCCTGTGGCCTGCTGCTCTGCATAGCTAAGTTCCTCTTTGCTATTTGTTTGCTGTTTTTTTTCTGTCCAGCTTGTCAATTTGTTTTTTTCTGCTTGCTGGAAGCTCTGGGACGCAGAGGGTGTACCTCCATGCTGTTAGTTCGGTACGGAGGGTCTTTTTGCCCCCTTTGCGTGGTTCTTGTAGGGTTTTGTGTTGACCGCAAAGTTACCATTCCTATCCTCGCTCTGTTCAGAAAGTTGGGCCTCACTTTGCTTAATCTATTTCATCTCTACGTTTGTCTTTTCATCTTAACTCACAGTCATTATATGTGGGGGCTGCCTTTTCCTTTGGGGTATTTCTCTGAGGCAAGGTAGGCTTATTTTCTATCTTCAGGCTAGCTAGTTTCTCAGGCCGTGCCGAGTTGCATAGGGAGCGTTAGGCGCAATCCACGGCTGCCTTTAGTGTGGTTGGAGAGGATTAGGGATTGCGGTCAACAGAGTTCCCACGTCTCAGAGCTCGTTCTTGTTTTTTGGGTTATTGCCAGGTCACTGTATGTGCGCTGACCTCTATGTCCATTGTGGTACTGAATTACCTTTCATAACAGCCGTGGTTGTCCAAGATCTCTTGTGCCTCCAAAGTACACAACCCTATTAAACGTAAGGTCAAGAGTGGTGGTAAGATACTTCCTTCCTGAACTTGGTAGTGGGTTGAAAGTCTTGGTTTGCTGGTGTTTCTGTGTGGCAGAGTCACTGGGACAGTCATCAGGGGACTGGGGTGGTCGAGAAGTCTCTTCATCCTGTTAAATCTTAAGGTTGCTGGCATGGTTGGTGTTGCTTAGTATCTTGCCAGTCTTATCGTTCTTAAGTTTTACTCGTCCCTTGGTTAAGGATTCCACAACTAAGTAGGGTCCAACCCAGCGTGGTGCCATCTTTGAACCCATGCGATGAATACGACATTGATTCTTGATATAAACAATGGTGCCAGCAGTGATTTCTTTGTTGCTCTTGTATTGGCGATCAAAGGCACACTTTTGGTGTTCCTGAGCAGAATGGAGATTGGTACTTACAGTTATGAATGGTTGTGAGTGTATTTAGGACATCAGGGTTGGCATCATCTGAAACAGACATGACATCCACAGTATCATTTGCTGATGGACTGAGGTCAATAGGAAGCTTAGCCTTTCGTCCATACATGACCTCAAATGGAGTGCACTTGGTTGAGGCAGGCACAGTTATGTGATAGGCAAACAAAACACCAGGGATGAACTAGTCCCAGTTGGTTCCTTGGTCATTGACAAGCTTGCAAAGAGATCCTTTGAGTGTTCGATTGTCACGTTCCCGCTGGCCATTTGTTTGTGGGTGGTAAGCAGATGAAATGCGGTGATCTGTTTAAAAATGATCCATCAGGTTATCGATGATCGAGTTCACAAACTCTCTTCCTTGGTCGCTAATCAGAGTGTCCATACAGCCTGAGCGGCAAATAATTTTGTTCAAAAATTTTGCTACTGACATGGTACTCTTGTCTGGAACAGCTGTTGCTTCAGTCCACTTCGAGAAATGATCAGTGACAGCAACTATTTATTTGTTGCCGTTTGATGAAGAGGACCGATCATATCAATCCCAACTAAGCTCCATACTTTTCAAGGCACTGGTATACTGTTGAGTGGTGGAGCTTCTTTGCTGATTTTGGGACATGTGACAAAACATTTTTGACAGGTTTTGACATGTTGGTAAACATCATTCTTCATTCCCTTCCAGTAATAACGGTCAGAAATTTTGGCAAATGTTTTATCTCTGCCAAAATGTACACCAGAAATTGGGTTGTCCTGACAGGCCTTCAGGATATTTTGGCAGTCGGCTTTTAGTGAGAACCTCCTTTTTTCCATAGTAAATTATCCCTTTCTCTGCTCGATATGGCTTAGATGTTTGTCTAAACTGGGAATTGGCATTTGAACGTTTCTCTGGAGGTAGATCGTAGATCCACTGGGGGTACTTTTGTTCTGTTGCAGTGTAGAATCTCAAAAGCTCATCATATAGTTGGTCTTCCATTGTTCTCAAAATTGGATAACTTATGTTTTTGTTGGAGGTGTTCCAAGATCACTTTATATACCTTATGAGGATAGAATAGGAACTCACACTGGAGAACTTAAGGTGCATATCATAGAGAGCAGGGAGAAACATACATAACAAGTTACAACAAATAACATTAACTATGCACTGATTTAACTGACAGTAGATGGTGCAGTTCCATGTAATGCCTCCAACACATGCTATAAGTCTAGTCCACCCGTTCCCTTGCACTAGATTTGCTGCTGATTTTCAACAGGGAAAAAATCAGCAGTCAATCTGCATCAAAATCCGCATCCCAACGATGTGGATTTTTTTGTGCAGAAGCACAGCAGATTTCTCCGTGTCACATGGAAGAGGGAAATCTGCTGCAGACTGCATGAAAATCTGACAAAAGCCGCATGAAATGTTATATGATTTGTTTATGTGCATCTATATATACTGTAGCACTACAGCAGCAAAAACACACTAATATTCTGCCCTAGAGGAGTACAGACCATGGGTATATTATACCTAGGCCAGATTATACTCCTCGGGGCCAGAATATACCCCTGCTGCTGTAGATCAGATTTTTCATGCTTATGAGAACCATTGAGTGATGTACTCAAGAACGGGGCCCCAGACATCGCACAGGGGCCCCAGACATCGTACAGGGGACCCAGACATGTTAGGCTAGTTTCACATTTGCGCTGTGTACGCTCTTACTGAAGCCCCACCCACTGCCGCGCCCGCCAGTTAAGCTCCGCCCAGGTACGCATGCGGCCTGCGTACCCTATCTTTATCATTGGGTACGCAGGCCCTGTGGATGTTTGCGTTTGCGTCCGCGTGCTGCGGGTTGCAGCACCGTCAAAAGAACGTGGGCGGAGCTTAACCGGCGGGGTGCAGCAGTGGTCAAGGCTTCACTGAGAGCGTACGCATGCGCACGGCTGTACGCAAATGTGAAACTAGCCTTACAGGATTGAGTGATATACTCAAGAGCAGGAACCAGACATCGCAAAGGGGGTCCCAGACAGCGTACAGTGGGTCCCAGATAGCGCACAAGGGGTCCCAGACAGCGCACAGGGGACATGTGCTCTGTCTATGTCCTTCTCTATCTCTTACCCCCTTGCTCACTGTCTCTGCCCCCCTGTGCACTATCTTGGACCCCCTGTGGGCTGCCTGGGGTCCTGTGGGCTGCCTGGGGCCCTGTGTTCTGCCAGGGGCCCCATGTGCTTCCTGGGGCCCCTGTGCACTGCCTGTGGCCCTGTGGGCTGCCTGGGGCCCTTGTGGGCTGCCTGGGGTCCTGTGCGCTGCCTGGGGCCCGGTATGCTGTTTGGGGCCCCGTGCACTTCCTGTGGTCCCTGTGCTCTTCCTGGGGCCCCTCTGTGCTGCCTGGGGCCCCTCTGTGCTGCCCGTTGCCCTGTGCGCTGCCTGGGCCCGTGCACTTCCTGTGGCCCCTGTGCTCTTCCTGGGGCCTCTCTGTGCTGCCTGTTGCCCTGTGCACTGCCTGGGGCCCCTGTGCTCTTCCTGGGGCCCCTCTGTGCTGCCTGGGGCCCTGTGTGCTGCCTTGGACCCCTGTGCACTGCATGGGGCCCTTTGTTCTGCCAGGGGCCCCGCGTGCTGCCTGAGGCTGCTGTACACTGCCTGAGGCCCCTGTGCGCTGCCTGGAGTCCTGTGGGCTGCCTGGGGCCCTGTGGGCTGCTTGGGGCCCCTGTGTGCTGCCTGGGGCCCCTCTGCGTTGCCTGGGGCCCCTCTGCGTTGCCTGGGGCCCTGTGTTCTGCCAGGGTCCCCGTGTGCTGCCTGAGGCCACTGTGCGCTGGCCGGAGCTCTGTGGGCTGCCTGGGGCCCTATGCACTCCCTTGGGCCCCTGTGTGCTGCCTGGGGCCCCTGTGTGCTGCCTAGGGCCTTGTGCGCTGCCTGGGGCCCCCGTTTGCTCAATGGTTTTCAAAAGGCTGAGAAATCTGATCTACAGCAGCTGGGGTATATTCTGACCTGGAGGGGTATAAACTGGACTAGTCCAATTTGTACCCCGGGGTATAGTTTGGGCTAGGCCAGAATATACCCGGGGTATAATCTGGCCTAGGCCACTTTAACCCCGGGTACATTCTGGGCGGGGGGGTTAATCTGGCCTGTTACACCGGTACTGTTGTCCTGGTGCCAGTAGCGCAGCTACCGGGGGGCAGAGGGGGCCATCGCCCCGGGCCCTGCGCTCTGAGGGGGCCCACCCGGAGCTACGCTACTGTAACTGCATCGGCACGCGCAGCGCGCCGATGCAGTTACATTCTGCGACAGGGCAGGGAGAATCGATCTCCCTGCTCTGCCGCTATAGGGCCCCTGGGCAGGCAGGGGGGGGGCCCGGTGACAGCAGTGGGCCCCCCGCCCGTTATCGCAATGTGAGCTGTATCGGCATCTAGCCGATACAGCTCACCGCATTGATGAGGGAAGGAGCGCTGCGCTCCTTCCCCCATCATCCCCCACACTGACAGCGGGCGCGATGACGTCAGTAGATGCTGTCAGTAGATGAGCAGGGAGCGCCGCTGGAACAAGGAGGAAGAGAGGTGAGTATTTGTTTATTTATAGGATCTGCCTATGGGGGGAGTGCTTCCTTGTATAAATGATCTGCCTATTTGTGGGGGGGAGTGCTGCCTTATTTATAGGATCTGCCTATTTGGGGGGGAGTGCTGCCTTATTTACAGGATCTGCCTATTTGGGGGGGGAGTGCTGCCTTATTTACAGGATCTGCCTATTGGGGGGGGAGTGCTGCCTTATTTACAGGATCTGCCTACTGGGGGGCGCTGCCTTATATACATGATCTGCCTATTTGGGGGGGAGTGCTGCCTTATTTACAGGATCTGCCTATTTGGGGGGGGGAGTGCTGCCTTATTTACATGATCTGCCTATTGGGGGGTGTGCTGCCTTATTTACAGAATCTGCCTATTGGGGGGGCGCTGCCTTATATACATGATCTGCCTATTGGGGGGGAGTGCTGCCTTATTTACAGGATCTGCCTATTTGGGGGGGAGTGCTGCCTTATTTACAGGATCTGCCTATTGGGGGGCACTGCCTTATATACATGATCTGCCTATTTGGGGGGGAGTGCTGCCTTATATACAGGATCTACCTATTTGGGGGGGGGGAGTGCTGCCTTATTTACAGGATCTGCCTATTGGGGGGGGTGTGCTGCCTTATTTACAGGATCTGCCTATTGGGGGGGCGCTGCCTTATATACATGATCTGCCTATTTGGGGGGGGGAGTGCTGCCTTATTTACAGGATCTGCCTATTGGGGGGGGTGTGCTGCCTTAAATACAGGATCTGGCTATGGGGGTGCTGCCTTATATACATGATCTGCCTATGGGGGGAGTGCTGCCTTATATGCATGATCTGCCTATTTGGGGG
Organism: Ranitomeya imitator; assembly: GCF_032444005.1. Taxonomy (NCBI): domain Eukaryota; kingdom Metazoa; phylum Chordata; class Amphibia; order Anura; family Dendrobatidae; genus Ranitomeya; species Ranitomeya imitator. The sequence goes on from NC_091283.1 coordinate 656,028,174, forward strand.
GGAGTACTGCCTTATATGCATGATCTGCCTATTGGGGGGGGTGCTGCCTTATTTGCAGGATCTGCCTATTGGGGGGGGGGGGGGTGCAGCCTTACATACAGGATCTGCCTGTGGGGGATGCTGCCTTATATACAGGATCTGCCTATGGGGGTGCTGCTTAATACTACAGGGTCTGCCTATGGGGGTATTGTCTTATACTACAGGGTCTGCCTATGGGGGTACTGTCTTATACTACAAGGGCTGCCTATGGGGTGCTGCCTTATACTACAGGGTCTGCATATGGGGTACTGTCTTATACTACAGGGTCTGCCGATAGGGGTGCTGTCTTATACTACAGGGTCTGCCTATGGGGTGCTGCCTTGTACTATATTGAGGACTATCTGGCACATTATACTATATGGAGGTTATCTATGGGGCCATCACACAGTGAAGGAGCATCATACAGTGTGGGGATTACAGTGAGGGGGCCATCATATAGTGTTGGAGCCATCAAACAGTTTGGAGGCTAATAAGGGGTCAGCATACTGTGTGGGTGGTACTATACAGTTAGGGGGCATTATACTTTGTATAGGGGAGCTGTACAGGGGGGAGACTGAGGACATTATTATTAAATGTAAAGTGGGCACTCAGGTTATAGGGGAACTCAGGTTACTGTGACTATCAAAGGGGCACACAGGGCAATATTACTTTCTAGGGGGCAAAATGTGGGCACTAATTTCTAGGGCACTTGCACCCAGCATTACTTTAGAGGGTACAGAGAACCACACAGCAGGTGCAGTAATAGGGACACATACGGCAGCAGCGGCTCAGTATTGGGTACCAGGTGCAGTAATAGGGACACATACGGCAGCAGCGGCTCAGTATTGGGGTATCAGGTGCAGTAATAGGGACACATACGGCAGCAGCGGCTCAGTATTGGGGTATCAGGTGCAGTAATAGGGACACATACGGCAGCAGCGGCTCAGTATTGGGGTATCAGGGACAGTAATAGGGACACATACGGCAGCAGCGGCTCAGTATTGGGGTATCAGGTGTAGTAATAGGGACACATACGGCAGCAGCGGCTCAGTATTGGGGTATCAGGGGCAGTAATAGGGACACATACGGCAGCAGCGGCTCAGTATTGGGGTGTCAGGTGTAGTAATAGGGACACATACGGCAGCAGCGGCTCAGTATTGGGGTATCAGGGGCAGTAATAGGGACACATACGGCAGCAGCGGCTCAGTATTGGGGTATCAGGGGCAGTAATAGGGACACATACGGCAGCAGCGGCTCAGTATTGGGGTATCAGGTGCAGTAATAGGGACACATACGGCAGCAGCAGCTCAGTATTGGGGTATCAGGGTTAGTAATAGGGACACATATGGCAGCAGCGGCTCAGTATTGGGGTATCAGGTGGACTAATATGGACACATACGGCAGGAGCGGCTCAGTATTGGGGTATCAGGTGTAGTAATAGGGACACATACGGCAGCAGCGGCTCAGTATTGGGGTAACAGCAGGATGAGGAGTTTGTGCAGGTTCGGAATAGATGGTGATGGGACTGGAATATTAGAAGTGAAACTTGTCTTTGTTGTATTCTCTGCAGATGAGTCCTGGCTGGAAGAAGTTGTCATGTCGGTCTGGGCCAGATGGAAAAGACATGAAAAGTGAACGATTCCATCATAAAGGACTTCAGCGGTAAGACATTATCTGTAACTGTGTTGTGATCTCTTACATGTTCTGTAGGACTGGTATCTACTACTGACCATACGGCGGTAATATCCATGTTGGTCTTTATATAGAGATCATCTTCAATAATAGCACGGTCATCTGCTGAAGTTCTCCTCCACTATTAGGGCGCGTCACCCAGTTATAATCAAGGTTACCTGCTTAGGGGCCCACTCAGAAGCTTCGCCCCCCCTGAACCAAAACCCTAGCTACGGCTCTGCCTGGTGCTGTTCTTCAGTCTGTCCAGGTGCTGTGCTGCGGTTCCTGTTGTGTGGTGCCTGCCTGCTGTGTGCTTGGACTACTGTCTATAATGTAAGTATTGCTGTCCAAATTTTTATGTTTTTTTTCTACATTGTGTTTTGCTTTTGTCAAGTTACATTTTTTTTTCTCTCTAGTGTATCACTTGACTTCTGCCTGCTCTTACAACATGTCCTCCACTGAAGGTTCCGAAAGTGACCATGACACGGATTATGTAATCACATTTAATTTACTGATTGGTATGTATTTACTGTCAATACTAGGCATGTGTTAAATCATGTATTTTCTTTACAGGTACCTGACACTGCAGAAGAGCAGGAGCAGTCAAGAGGAAATCATTCTTCCCAGGGTCGTCGGCCTCAAGTTGATGAGGAGGAAAAACGGGGTGTAAGTATCCTTAATCAGAGTTTTTATTGAATTTGTTGTCATTTTTACTAACAAATTCTTTTTTTTGTATTTCATCTATGGGTTCCACAATGTGACATAGAAAAAGACCTACTGATTCAAGCTGTGCAAGAGCGAGCAGCGTTGTGGGACCCCCGTGATCGGAATCATTCCGACTCAGTCTTGATCTGACCACTCTGGGAAGATCTCTGATAGATGATTGGGACCATGCAATGCCAAAAGTCAGAAAGGTTTTTGGTAAGTATTGCTATTTTGGCCACCTCTGTTTTTCTGTACATTTTGCTGTCTTTTAACAATTTTATTCTTCTTCCCCCTTCACAGAGAAGAGTAAAAGTTTGTTGGCGTTAGATGAAGGATCGCTTCAATAAGGACATGAGATCCAAATGCGACATGGCGTCCGATCGCAATACCAGCCAATTCTATATTGAAAAAGTCAAACGGCACTCCTTCCCTTCTGCCATGCGCCCAAACAGCGGTTATCCCCCACATATGGGGTATCAGAGTATTCATAAAAAATTGCACAAAAATGTTGGGGGGTCTAACTTCTCCTGTTACCCTTGGGAAAATAAACATTTTGGGGTAAAAATATGATTTTTTCTTTTCACAGCTCTACGTTATAAACTTCTGTGAAGCACTTGGGGGTTCAAAGTGCTCACCACACATCTAGATAAGTTCCCTGGGGGTCTAATTTTCAAAATAGTGCCACTTGTGGGGGGTTTCAATGTTTAGGCACATCAGTGGCTCTCCAAACGCAACATGGCTTCCCATCTCAATTCCTGTCAATTATGCTCCAAACACGTCCAATCTCACTTCCAACCAATTCTGCATTGAAAAAGTCAAACGGCGCTCCTTCCCTTCTGAGCTCTGCCATGCGCCCAACCAGTGGTTTACCCCCACATATAAGGTATCGCCGTATTCAGGACAAATTGCACAAAGACTTTGGGGGTCTAATTTCTCCTGTTGCCCTTGCAAAAATAAAAATTTGGGGGCGAAAATATAATTTTTGTGGAAAAAATTAGATTTTTTATTTTCACGGCTCTATGTTATAAACTTTTGGGAAGCACTTGGGAGTTCAAAGTGCTCAACAAACATCTAGATTAGTTCTTTGGGGGGTCTAGTTTCCAAAATGGGGTCACTTGTGGGGAGTTTCCACTGCTTAGGCATATCAGGGGCTCTACAAATGCGACATGGCGTCCGATCTCAATTCCAGCCAATTCTGCATTCAAAAAGTCAAATGATGCTCCTTCCCTTCCGAGCTCTGCCATGCGCCCAAACAGTGGTTTACCCCCACATTTGGGGTATCCGCGTATTCAGGAGAAATTGCACAACAAATTTTGTGGTTCATTTTCTCTTTTTACATTTGTGAAAATAAAAAAAACTGGTTCTGAAATAAAATGTTTGTGAAAAAAAGTTAAATGTTCATTTTTTCCTTCCACATTGCTTCTGCTTCAGTTCCTGTGAAGCACGTAAAGTGTTAATTAAATTCTTGAATGTGGTTTTGAGCACCTTGAGGGGTGCAGTTTTTAGAATGGTGTCAATTTTGGGTATTTTCTGTCACACACACCCCTGAAAGTGACTTCAAATGTGATGTGGTCCCTAAAAAAAAATGGTGTTGTAAAAATGAGAAATCGCTGGTCAAATTCTAACCCTTCTAACTTCCTAACAAAAAAAATTTGTTTACAAAATTGTGCTGATGTAAACTAGACATGTGGGAAATGTTATTTATTAAGAATTTTTTGTGACATAACTCTTTAAGGACATAAAAATTCAAAGTTTGAAAATTGCAAAATTTTCACCATATTTCCATTTTTATCACAAATAAACGCAAGTAATATCAAAGAAATTTTACCACTAACATGAAGTACAATATGTCACGAGAAAACAATGTCAGAATCACCAGGATCCGTTGAAGCGTTCCAGAGTTATAGCCTCATAATAGTACAGTGGTCAGAATTGTAAAAATTGGCCCGGTCATTAATCTGCAAATTGGCTCTGTCACTAAAGGTACCGTCACACTAGACGATATCGCTAGCGATCCGTGACGTTGCAGCGTCCTGGCTAGCGATATCGTCCAGTGTGACACGCAGCAGCGATCAGGCCCCTGCTGTGACATCGCTGGTCGGGGAAGAAAGGCCAGAACTTTATTTCGTCGCTGGCTCTCCCGCTGACATCGCTGAATCGGTGTGTGTGATGCCGATTCAGCGATGTCTTCACTGGTAACCAGCGTAAACATCGGGTTACTAAGCGCAGGGCCGCGCTTAGTAACCCGATGTTTACCCTGGTTACCATCTTTAAAGTTAAAAAAAACAAACACTACATACTTACCTACCGCTGTCTGTCCCCGGCGCTCTGCTTCTCTGGTCTGGCTGTGAGCGCCGAGCAGCCGGAAAGCAGAGCGGTGACGTCACCGCTCTGCTTTCCGGCCGCTGTGCTCACAGCCAGACCAGAGAAGCAGAGCGCCGGGGACAGACACGGAAGGTAATAGACTAGGGACTATTTTTTACCTTCCGTCATTGTATTTCTGGAGCTCCTGGAGAGCGGTCGCATCAGCTGATGCTGCTGCTCTCCACGGGAGATCGCCGTGGGACACTCATTTTAATTGGATTTCTGCGGATCAGGGAGTATATTGTTTGTTTATTATTTTAATATTTTTTACAGGTGACACTGGCTTCGGGGATCAAAGTGACAGGTGATGGTGAGTATGTACTCTATGTTGTATGTACTGTATGTCTATATGTTGTATGTATGTAGTATGTTATATGTAATATGTTGCATGTATGTAGTATGTTGCATGTATGTAGTATGTAGTATGTATGTTGCATGTATGTAGTATGTTGCATGTATGTAGTATGTTGCATGTATGTAGTATGTTGGCTTTCAGTACCATCTTTATACCGATGACACACAACTATACACATCCTCCCCTGACCTTACCCCCGCTGTACTACAGAACGCCGCTGACTGTCTGTCTGCAGTCTCCAACATCATGTCTGCTCTCTATCTGAAACTCAACCTCTCCAAAACTGAACTTGTTCTGCTCCCGCCATCTACTAACTTCCCTAAGGCCTCTTTCAGACGTCCTCGCTATTATATATCTACTAGATGGTGGCCCGATTCTAACGTATCGGGTAATCTAGAATATGCATGTCCACGGAGTATATTGCCCAGCAATGTAGTAAATTGCCCAGCCACGTAGTATATTGCCCAGCCACATAGTATATTGCCCAGCCACATAGTATATTGCCCAGTCACGTAGTATATTGCCCAGTCACGTAGTATATTGCCCAGCGATGTAGTATATTGCCCAGTCACATAGTATATTGCCCAGCCACGTAGTATATTGCCCAGTCATGTAGTATATTGCCCAGTCACGTAGTATATTGCCCAGCCACGTAGTATATTGCCCAGCCACGTAGTATATTGCCTAGCTACGTAGTATATTGCCCATTCACGTATTGCCCAGCCACATAGTATATAGCACAGCCCACGTAGTACGGTATATTGCCCAGTCACGTAGTATATTGCCCAGCCACATAGTATATAGCAGAGCCACGTAGTATATTGCCCAGCCACGTAGTATATTAGTCAGCACAGAGCCACGTAGTATAGAGACTTAAAAAAAAAAAATAAACATATACTCACCTATAGCCTGTTGAAGTCCAGCTATACTTACCATCCGCCGCCTTTCCCACTACTCGCCACACTCCCGGGATCTCTCCATTGCAAGCGTCAGCTTTCGGTGCCAGGGCTGGTGTGAGCAGGACCTGTGAAGACGTCGCGGTCACATGACCGTGACGTCACGGCAGGTCCTTGTCGCACACCAGCCCTGGGACGGGACCAGAAGCTGCCGCTTGCAATGGAGCGGTCCCGGGAGCGTGGCGAGGAGCGAGAAAGACGGCGGAGGGTGAGTATAGCAGGTTTTTTTTTTTATTATTATTTTTAACATGACATATTTTTACTATTGATGCTGCATAGGCAGCATCAATAGTAAATAGTTGGGGACACACAGGGTTAATAGCAGCGGTAACGGAGTGCGTTACACCCCAGTCCGTTACCGCTGCCATTAACCCTGTGTGAGCGGTGAGTGGAGGGGATTACGGAGCGGGCGCTGGGCAGTGAGGGCAGGGGAGTAGGGGAGGGACTAATCGGACTGTGGCCATCGCTGATTGGTCGCGGCAGCCATGACAGGCAGCTGCCGAGACCAATCAGCGAACGAATAACCGTGACAGAAGGACAGACAGACAGACGGAAGTGACCCTTAGACAATTATGTATATAGATGGATATATCTATAGATATATCCATAGATAAATCTATATATCTATACATGATATCTATGGATATATGTATAGATATATCTATAGATATAACTATGGCTATATCTATCTATAGATATATTTATAGATAGATAGATATATCTATAGATACATAGATATATCTATCCATATATCTATCTGGATACTTTCACACATCAGGTTTTTGCCGTCAGGCACAATCCAGCGAGCTTTGAAAAAACAGATCCGTGTTTTTTTCCGCCGGATCTGTTTTTTCTCATAGGGTTGTATTAGCACCGGATTGCGCCTGATGGCCACACGTTTCATCCATTTTTTGCCGGATCAGAAAAGCTGTTTCCAGCAGACGGAGAAAACGTACAGAAGAACATTTTTTCTGTCCGGCGAAAAAACGTGCAGCGACGGATCCAGCGAAAAACATATGTAACTGAGATGTGAAATGATGAGTTCGGCCTCCGAATCCGGTTTTTCATGCATTTTTCCATTGAAATCATGCACATTTTCCGTGCATTTGGAGGCGAGATTCATCATTTCACATCTCAGTTTCTTACGTTTTTCGCCGGATCCGTCACTGTGTATTTTTTTTTAGCAGGACAGAAAAAACTTTCCTCTGTACGTTTTCTCGTCTGCTGGAAACAGCTTTTCTTGACAGATCCGTCAAAAAACGGATGGAACATGAGGCCATCAGGCGCAATCTGGAGCTTAGGCTAAGTTCACACTGCGTTAGCAGCAGCCCGTTCAGCACATACGCTAACGGGCTGCTGCTAGCGCAAGTGCCGACGTTTGCATCGCGCCAGCGCAGATAGAGCTTCTGCTAGCTCTATCTGCGCTAGAAGTAACGGACCCGGAAACGTTGCAGCCCGCGTCTCCGGGTCCGTCACTCAATGACGGCACATCCCTAGCGATGCGTCCAACATTGCTGTCAATGGCGGCCGTAACGGACTACGTTACACCGCGTTTATGCCGCGGTGTAACGTAGTATGTCTAACGGGCTGCCTAGACGCAGTGTGAACCCAGCCTTATACAAGTCCATGAGAAAAAAAACGGATCCAGCAGAAAAAAAAACGGATCCTTTTTTTTGAAAACTCAACGGATTATGCCTGACGGTTAAAACCTGATGTGTGAAAGTAACAAAAAAGCAATAGTGAAGATAAATCCACACCGTACAACACCTTCAGGGAAAACAGATAATATCAGCTATGGAGGGTCACCACTATTAAAACATAACCTTTAATATAAAATGCCTAAAATTATTGGAACCCAACAGAAAAACACATATAAATACACAAAGTGCTCAAATTAACCAGTGCTCAAAAATATAAAAGAATGGAACGGTCTCACCACTCAGGACGGACTCATGGGTATAGTAGATATTTTCAGCCAGTTAGGCTATGAAGAGTAATGGTCCAGGGGAATAGCAGCGGGATGGGGTATATAGATACTGTCTACCCTGCAGTTCCTGTGTAACTCCTGTCCTGACAAGGACAAGCCCCAAGTGGACCCTGCTATGGACAGCCACCAAATGAATGAATGTAAATAGACAAGTTTCCTTTTCTCCCTACGCATTTCATCACCAGTGTAGGAGACTCATCAGGGGAGTTCAAACAGATATATGTGCTACAGGGCACAAAAGTCCAAGCAACGAAAAGATGTCCTTATTTCAATGTGGGTCCCGCAGTGGCTGAGTACCCATCAGAAAGATATGACTGTCTGTGTTTGCAGTCCAAAGTGTATCCTTTGGGAACTTTTCAGAATATTTTCCCACGCTCGAGTTCATATGAGGACATCCAGCAGAGGGCGCATCACCGCGACTCGAGGTAACTACAGGTCATTCCCCTGCATTCCATTCATTCCCTGGGTTTTTACAGCCACGAGCACAGCTGCATTAGCAGAGCTCCTGGGTGTAAAATAATTTAACCCCTTCAGATGGATTTACAGCATGGGACAAGACTGAACGACGGAAGGTATGGAATATTGTTGTTTGTTTTGTTTAACTTTGTTTCAGGTGACAAAGGTCTTCAGGTGGATTAAGAGTATAATAAAATATTAAAACACCCTGTGTCTTTATTTCATTAAAATACTTTGTAATAATGTGTGTGTGTTTTATTAACCATAGGTTTGATACATGTGGCCCTAGGTGCTTTGAATTGTGAAGATTCCCAAAGGATTTTGGTTCGCAATGTAGTGCCTGGGGTCAGAAAGCTGTTTTTTGCATCGTAGTAGGTCATGGGTCTTCTAGTAGGATAATGACCCCAAACATACATCAAAAACCACTTAGAAATACAGGGTGGGCCATATATATATTGATACACCTAAATAAAATGGGAATGGTTGGTGATATCAACTTCCTGTTTGTGGCACATTAGTATATGGGAGAGGGAAAACTTTTCAAGATGGGTGGTGACCATGGTGGCCATTTTGAAGTCGACCATTTTGGATCCAACTTTATTTTTTTCAATGGGAAGAAGGTCATGTGACACATCAAACTTATCGAGAATTCCACAAGATAAACAATGGAGTGCTTGGTTTTAACGTAACTTTATTCTTTCATGAGTTATTTACAAGTTAATGACAACTTATAAAATGTGTTCAAAGTGTTGCCCTTTGTGTTGGATTGTCAATGCAACCCTCTGCTCCCACTCTTGACATACTGGTAGCAACACCGCAAAAAAAATGCTAGCACGGGCTTCCAGTATCCGTTGTTTCAGATGCTGCACATCTCGTATCTTCACAACATAGACAATTGCCTTCAGATGATGCCAAAGATTAAAGTCTAAGGGGGTCAGATGGGGAGACTTTGGTGGCCATTCAACTGGCCCACGGTGACCAATCCACTTTCCAGGAAACTGTTCATGTAGGAAAGCTCAGACCTAACACCCAAGATGGTGTACCATCACATTATGGGTGTCAGGTCCGAGCATTCCTACATGAACAGTTTCCTGGAAAGTGGATTGGTTGTCAGTGGTCAAAGACTTCATAGTCCACCACCTCGTCTTCCACTTCCACACCTTGGTCCTCCTCCTGACTTGCTGACGTAACAACACCACTTAGCAATTGTGTCTCATCATCATCCAGGTCTTGCAACAGTAATTGCATTTTCCCACCATCGCCTTCTTGTGAGCATGGCTGCTCAAATATTTGAGCATCGCTACATGCAATCTCCTCATGTCCCCGTTGCAATGGGCAGGGTGTGAGGCCAGAATCTATAAATGGAAAATGTGAAAAACTCTTTGGAGTGTCCAAGTGTAGGATCACTTGTCTCCGAGCACTCTGCCTTAAAAAGTTTGTCCAATGGCGTTTGCATGTATAAGTATAGACGGTGAATGTTCACTGCCGTCAACTTATTTGACATGAACCGCATTTGATCTGGATGAATAATTGAGGTGAAGACTCTGGAGAGACAATTTGCAAGGACCTTCACTAGTATTTTGACATCAGTTATCTTAAATGAGAACGGTTGAAAGAGCTAGGTAGGATAGGAGCTGATAGGATTAAATATTTCAGCTGGCAGACCATTTATTCTAGGGGACCTGTGAGGCTAAGGGGGGCATCAAGCAGCTTAATACTTTCAGTTGCCAATTTAGGTAGCCTTAAGGGAGTCAAAAAAGCAAAAGGATTAACATCTTCCTTAGAAGAGGAGACTTTATTGATATAGTGAAACAAAATAATCCTGAAACGTGTACAGAACATCTGATGGAGTCTCTACTAATGTACCATCTTTTCTCTCTATCTCTTCAATAAAAGTGCCCTGTTGCACTTTCGCTATAATAGCCAAGAGATGTCCTGCCCTCTCCCCTTCATCGAAGTTTTTTGCTTCTGAACTTTCTTTTTTTATTCACTTTTGTCAACATATGCTGGGATTTGATATGTATTGTTCATCTTCCCTATGTAACTCAGACTGCAATGTCTGATCAAGTCATTTGGAGTCACTTTTAGCTTTGTTTACTTCCTTAATTAGAAGACCTCTCAAAAAGGCCTTCATTGCATCCCAAACAACCTCAACAGATGCCGATCCATTGTCTGTATCAAAGAATTATTTTAGTAATTCAGGGATTTTAGATGACCAGGTAAAATATTTAACCAATATGGGTACTATCGCGTCTTTGTGAGCCTACCTGGAGTGCTAGTTTTATTGGAGCATGTTCAGACAAACTTCTGGGTAGATACTCTACTGAGTGGAGCATTGTGATTGTTGGTATGTTGCCCAGCTCCAGATCTATATGAGATAGAGAAACGTAGGCGAGAAACATGAGTTGAGTACACTTTAGTACTAATGTTTCGTATTCCTCATAGATCCAGGAGATCAACCTCACATAAACGTTTCCCAAAAGGGGTAAAACCTGTCTCCAAGGCTGGTTGTCCTTTTTGATATCTATCTAAAGACTTGTCTATAGTATTATTAAAATATCCAAGGAATTATCAATGGTGTATATGGGGCTTGACCAATAAATTGTAAGATATCTTGAACAACAGACCCAGAGTATGGAGGAGGGATGTTTACCGCTATAATAGTATAGTCAACAGTTGCAATCCTACCTAGAATACATATACCTCCTTTCTTTATCTATATTAGTGAGTTGGCAATGAATAGGGATGCTACGATTAATTAGTAGACTTATTCCCTTTGAGTATGCTGAATATGTAGCATTGACCTATCCATGCTGCCTTCAGCAAGTCTGTTTTATCCAGTTAGATGGGTTTCCTGAAAACAGACTATTGCTTGGTGAAAGAATTTGGTATAATCCAAAGTATCCCTCCGCTTCGCAGGATTATTAATTCCTCTAACATTCCATGACAAAAACATAATGAGCCTCCTAGCTCTTTTCTTTTGGACTTTCATGGAGAAGTCCGGAAATATATAGACTTTGTACCCATCCACAGACAGATCAAGAATTTCTCTTGCCTTTGCGCGGTATGGTGTCTCTGTCTCTAAAGTGCAAGATTTTCATAAGCACTGTGAGTGGCTAGCTGCTTGAAGAAACTTCTAGCAAAGTTAAGGTGTCCTTGCACCCAGTCCTCAAAAAATTCTGTGGGCCCAGTACTCTCCACTTTCTCTAGTACACCCACTATCCGGACATTATTCCTGCGCTATGTTGCTGCACATCCCTTGTCATGGGCTACAAGACGTCTCCAATTTCTGTCTTTTTTTTTTCTAGCTCAGTAGTTCTTTCAGCTAATTTTTTTAGATCCTGTCTAACAATGGTCACTTCTTCCTTAATACACCCCACTTGTATTGTGATATTGACCAGGGATTTGTTACATTGAGATATAGCTTTCATCAAATCTGTGAGAGTAGGTTCAGCGGGCTGAGAAGAAGTCTCCTACACTGTTTCCCCTGGAGAGGAGATATAGGCCTGCAGGGTTGCATCATGGCTGTTATCTGAGCCATCTAAAGCATTATATGAGTGAGTTGTACCTCTCTTTGCAGGCTGTGATGCCTCCTTCTGCAGGCTTCCCCCATCCTCTGCAGAGGTAGAGACAGCAAATCTCTCTAATCTGGCTGCAGTTTCTCTTTAATGTTCAGCCGCCTGACCTGACATTGCTGAGCCAAGGGCCTCAGATGCACCATCTTGATTTTCCATCTCAATGCCTTTAATGACCTCTCCTCTTTCTCATGCCTCCTCACTGAGGAATGTCTCCAGACCCTCTCTTTGCTGTCAGGGAATGCTGGTAATAAAGACAGAAGTTGAATGGCAAGTCTGTCTTAGGCTAGTTTCACATTTGCGTTAGAATCCGCAGTGTTTAATCCGCATCCGCAAGTGCAGGAAAAAACGCATATAAACACATACAAACGCGACGTTTTTTAGATGCATGCGTGAACACATTCGGATAAAAAAAAGCAGCGTTTGCACGCTTTCTATGCATTTTTTCCTGCGTTTGCGTTTTTGTTGCGCATGGTGACAAATTTTACAGGAGAAAAATCTAGATAACCAGACACCGCCAATGTGACTACAGAGGGCGTGCATTATGGGATATCTTTATATAGACCCTTGAACAGCTGAAATCTTCAGATTTTGCTCCTGTATCCTGTGTCATGATGGATTTTCACATGGAGAGCTTTTATTTCAAATTTGGATGGATTTAAGCATCAAGCTGTTTCTTGCCTGTGTGTTTGCTTGGGAGCAAGACAGAAATCGCGAAAGATGGAGTAGGAGACGTCGTAGGCGTTTTTGGAGACACCCCATTATTGAATTACATGAGAGACGTGGAGCCTATCATACGCTGTATGGCGAGCTTAATGCCAACCCGGACAAATTCCCGAAATATACAAGGATGTCGCAAGACTCGTTCCGGGATTTGCTTGCTCGTGTCCAAGGAGCCATACGGAGACAGGACACCCAGCTCCGTAGAGCGATTCCACCAGAGGAACGTCTGCTGGTTACATTAAGGTACGTAACAAATCTAAATTAATGCCAGTGCTAATTTTGGGTGTTCTGACATGTTTTTGGGGTATTTTCCTTTATGTCTTTAGCATGACAACACCATAAATAGAATTGCTTGTAATTGTTTTTTGTTTTTTTTCTTCCAGATTTCTGGCAACCAGAGAGAGTTTATCATCCCTCCACTTCCAATACCGGCTTGGAATATCCATCCTGTCCAGAATAGTTGCGGACACTTGCCGGGCTTTGTGGAATGTACTCCGGGATGAGTTTATACCCCTACCCACCTTGGACATGTGGATTGGAATTTGCGGAAAAATTCTGGAGTGTGTGTGATTTCCCCAACTGTTTGGGAGCAGTGGATGGAAAGCACATCCACATTATCAAACCAGCCAGAACAGGATCGGAGTACTTCAATTATAAAAAATATTTTTCTGTTGTGCTAATGGCAATAGCCGATGCGGACTGTCGCTTCATCGCCGTGGACATTGGAGCTTTTGGCCGTGGCAACGATTCTCAGACTTTTAAGAACTCTGATATGGGCCGCCGTGTCTATGGCAAAAATGTTAATTTTCCATGGCCACGACCTCTCCCCAACACTCAAGGTCCACCAATACCATTTGTTATGGTTGGTGATGAGGCCTTTCAGATGTGTGAAAACCTACTGAAGCCATATTCCAGTCGGGACTTGAACCACACTAAAAGGATTTTTAACTACAGACTGACCAGGGCCCGAAGAACAGTAGAGTGTACCTTTGGTATTCTAGTCTCAAAATAGTGCATTCTTGCATCAGCCATTAATCTAAAAATGGAGACAGTCGACAAGGTGGTCAAAGCCTGTGTGGTTCTGCACAATTACATAATGGCTAAGGAACGGCCCAACATTGAACTGGATGAACTAGTTGCACACCCACTGCCTGATTACCAGCATCACCCACTGCGGTCAACAGCTGAAGTTGGCCACATGCGGGACCAATTTGCTGCCTTTTTTTATTCGGATATTGGACGTGTGTCATGGCAGGACAATGTTGTGTAAATAGACCACAAAGGACAAAAAGACAGCACCACAATGGATGGTGAAAAAATAAAAGCTTACATTTATTCTGCCTCCTGTAGCGACATTTCGGTCAACAGACCTTTATCAAGGTCTGTTGACCGAAACGTCGCTACAGGAGGCAGAATAAATGTAAGCTTTTATTTTTTCACCATCCATTGTGGCACTGTCTTTTTGTCCTTTGTGGTCTTGGTACGTTGTCCAGGATGGGCTCCCTGGTTTTGGACGTGCGCCCCTGTGTCCGCTGAGACCTTCATTCTATAAAGAAAAGGGTGCGGTTTTGACTTTTTTCTGTCTTGACTCGAATGTTGTGTAAATGTCCTGTTGTGATTTTATCTGTACCAGTTATTTTCTTAAATGTTACTAATATTTCTCGTTAATAAACTTTATCTTTTTGTGTCTTGACTGTGTCTCCTATGTATTTCCTCTACAAACCAAGGCTTTCCTCACACTAGCAGTATTTGGTCTGTATTTAATAACAGTATTTGTAATCCAAAACCAGGAGTGGGTGATAAAGGCTGAGGTGCTAGATATGTTAATATTACAATTTCCTCTAATTGTTCCACTCCTTGTTTTGGCTTACAAATACTGATATAAAATACTGTCCACATACTGCTAGTGTGACGGCAGCCATTTTGATTTAGTGGTAAGGTTGCTGATGTCATTGCGTCCTGATTCTGTTCTGCAGTATCCATTGGACACCGACTGAAGAGACAATGGCTGTCATACAAAACAGATCTATGCTCATCAAGTCAGGTGTCAGAAATAATGAATTCATAATGCACATATAACAGCCTCATGAATTCACTATTTCTGACACATGTCCATGTGAGCATAGATATGACGTGTATGACCGCCATCGTCCCTTCACTTTGTGTGAAATAGATTACGTACACAGAAGAGAAAATGGAGGTTATACAAGGCAGTTCTCTACTCACCAGGTCAGGTCTCCTAATGAGTTTTTGGACACCTGACCTGTTGAGTATAGTTCTGCATTGTATTTCTGCCATTTTCTCTTCAGTCTGCAACACTAGTCACAGACTAAGCAGAAAGAAGAGATTATGGAGATAATACAAGTATTAATTTTGTGGCCCACCTCATATCTCTATACTAAAGACACACAAAGCTGCAGTATTTTACTTGCTAACTACTGGAGCTATGATGTGGCCAAAAAATTAAGTGTCCGGCGCACGGTGTGTGTTGACGGCGGCGAAATACAATACAATTAAACCACACATAATTGGGGCCAAAAAACAATATTAATTGTTTTGTTATACACAAACTTTTTATTTAACTGCGCCGGCTTGGGGTAGAGTGATAGTAACGGGGGGGGGGGGGGGGGGGGGTGCTATTACAGACACACTGGGAGGTGAGGGGGGAGGAATACTAATAGTACGCTGTTTTTTATTTTTTCTCCCCTTCTGGGATCGCCGGGTTCTGGGAAGCCTCGGTGGGCTCATATGTCGTGGCATGGTCGTGGTTGATGACCTGTCAGGGTCCGGCTGCACTGTGTCAGAGTCCATAGTGCTCATAGAGCATGCAGCCATGCCAGAGTCCATAGTGCTCGTAGAGCGGAAGGCCATGCCAAAGTCCATAGTGCTTGTAGAGCGGAAGGCCATGCCTGGGCCCTGCTGCATCGTGGTGGTGGAGGTACGGAAGGTCATGCCTGGGTCCTGCTGCATCGTGGTGGTGGCGGTACGGAAGGCCATGCCAGGGTCCTGCTGCTGCATCGTGGTGTCAGTGGAGGAGGTCCAAGCAAGAGCAGCGGTTGTCATGGTGGTGGTGGGCTGTCCTACAGCACTCGGCATGGTGGTGGTGCTGTACTGGTGTCCGGCAGTGCTAGGAATAGAGGTGGCCGTGCAGTGGTATGCAGCAGAGGTTGGCATTGAGGTTAATCGTGACAGTGAAGGCAATGGTGGATATGCCGCCACTGTCTGCTGAAAATACCGACTCTCCTGCATAGCCTGCACGTAAGCAGCATTGCAGGCCTGCATGACACTAAGCTGGAGATCAGGAGTAAGGTGTTCCGACATGCCCTGCTCAATTTGGTTAAAAAAAATGATGTGCTGCTCTCTGGAGGTCGGCTTTTACTTGGTCAAGGCGTTTGGTGACCTCCTGGATACGTGTATTCTTGTAGCTAAGGGAAATATTCATTCGGTCACCCAAAGCCTTGAGTTCTAAAAAACTGAGCTCAAGTGCAAAAACTCAGGCATGAGGGACCTGTCCGATGCCCTCTGCCGCTGCCGGGAGGATCCAAAAAAGGGGCAGAGGCAGAGGACTGGGAAAGGGGAACACCTGATGGACCAGCTCTCCAGGTAGTGTGGCAGGCCCACTTGCTGCAGCGCTGCAGGATGGCTGGCACAGGTCCATGGCTGTCTGATGAAGGACCGCTCCAGAACCTGGGCCAACAGTGCTGCTCCATGTGCTGTGAAAAAAGGGAAAAAAAATTAATACCAAAAATTAAGCAGACGCCAAATCCTGTGGAATAGAAACATACAGATTATGGCAATACAACACAACCTAATGCACGGGAGAAATACTTACGCTCTCTGGGCAAGGACCGGTCTTAAAAATGCCAGAATGCGATGGTATTTGTACTTTCGGATCCTTGCTCCTGAACCACTGGGAACACGGCTCTCTTGACGCAGGTCCTTGTTGAAGTGGTCCTTCATCGAACGCCAACATGTTTTGACTTTCTGCACTGTTGAAAAAACAAAAAATGATGGTTACACAATGTACTTTTGGCAATGCTCACAGAACTGTGTGTGATAAGAGAAACTCCTGAGAGTTTCTCTCATCACACACAGTTGTGTGAGCACGGCCAAGGTCTTTGCTGCTTCACTGCATTGCAATACTTAGAAAATGCATTTCGGACCCGAGTAGGGGCATTGTCCCAGCCATCCCACATCGCTTTGGCCACCTTATTCCATAGGCGCCGGATCGTCACATTGTCCGAGTGCTGTGGAACCCGGGTGTCCCACAATGGGACTCGCTCCTGGACCAGGGAGATGAGGAGGTCATTTTCTATGAGGTCTTCATCCCGTTCTGGAACCTAAAAATTAAATAAAGACATTAATGTTGGATACATTAACATAAGGAAAAGAAAGAAAACAGATAATGAGAAATGGCATGAATAAGGAAATTCAAGATACAAAAGGAGTCCAGAAGAAATATGTAAAGAAAGTAGAAAGTAAAGAAAGGAAGATTCAAGAATACTAAAGTGAGGATACAGTAAACAGTCAGCCTTGTATACGTACGCGCTGCTGCCTTGCCACCTGACCGTGACTCCGCTGCTCCTGCCCAGCCTCTGCCGCAGTAGAAGAAGTGCTCTAAAGAAATGAAAAAAAAAAAATTGTCATATGTGTAGATGTGACAGTGAATACTTACCCATCTGACGAGGTGAGTACTCACTTCACTGACATGTTCGACTTCAGAAGGTCCAGGACGTTGCTCCTCATCAGAAGAAGAAGATATTCTGATGCATGCAGAAATAAAGAAATGGAAGAAATTAGGACATGTAGAGACAGAAAATAGAAAATAAAGGCATTGCTAGGATATACTCACATTGTTCTGAGTGTAGATTCCTTCCTGTGTCTGCTGTGTCTGGAAAGCTTCTCTGTCTGCTGCGTAGTGACCTGCAACTGTCCACTCCCTCCCTTTATCACCTTGTATGTGGGGGGTGGCTTATCAGTGTCTAGACATGTTTTTCTCTGGTGCAACACATGCGTTCACGAACGCATGCAAACGCATGTGCTTGCGGCCGCATGTGTTCACATAGACAGCAATGCGTTTTTTTTGGCGCATTTGTACCGCTAACAACCGCATATGTTTCTAGGTGGCAAGTTGATGCCTCCAAAATTACTACATGTAGCGTTTACCGCGCCAAACCGCAGACAACGAAATGACGCATGTGTCGTCAAACGCGGCAAAACGCAATCAAACGCAGACACTTGCGTTCCTAATGTTAAATATAGGAATACACAACGCATGCGGATTATTGCGGATGAAGCACTGCGGACACAACCGCAAATGTGAAACCGGCCATAGCCACAGGGATAAGAGACTCTGAGCTCTCAGAGAACACATCCGTTCACATTACATGCCAGCCATGGCCCCACACCAGCCCCATATATATACCGGTATATACACGGACAAATACACCTACCTGGACCTGGAAATTCACCATTCAGGGAGCTTCAAACAAGCCATAGAGACCCCGAAGGACAAGGCCTGCAAAATCTTCTATGCCGTCCGAAGGATACTCTACCATGTGAAGCCACCAGTGTGGGTCTGGCTAAAAATTTTCGATGCCATAATCACCCCAATCCTCCTGTACGGCAGTGATGTCTGGGGCCCTCACACATACCCAGACTGGTCAAAGTGGGATTCCAGTCCAACAGAAACATTCCACCTGGAATTCTGTAAACACCTTCTTCAGGTCCATCGGAGCACCACCAACAGTGCCTGTCTGCAGGGCCGATTTTAGGCAAAATGGGGCCCTAGGTAAAAGTTTAAAATTGGGCCCCAAATGCTAACATATTGCACATCACAAATAAAAAGTTCTGTTGTTTTTACGTGCACTGAGTTCAGGCCGCTAAACAAGTGTGATCGGCAATATTGAAGTCATTTGACGCTTGTTTCCTGGCCTCTTTACACCAACTGAGAATGAATGATGGGAACAGAACAATCACTATTAGATCAATCTGTTCCCATACAGTATCATGTTATCAGCAGCACATCTACAGTTTACACCGGCGATGTGCTGCTGAGAACAAGGTTTTGTATTCCGGCATAAACAATCCAATCACTCGATGAATATGCAGCATTTTGCTTGTTTAGTATAATACACCCCATAGTCCTCGAAATATTACAATGTGCACCACAGTCCTCCTTATTGTAAAATGCACACTCCATAGTCCTCCATATAATATAATGTCCCCCATTGTCCTCCATATAGTATAATACACTCCCCATAGTCATCCAATATAGTATAATACACTCCCTATAGTTCTCCATATACTATAATACATTCCCCATAGTTCTCCATATAGTATAAGACACTCTCCATTGTCCTCCATATAGTATAATACACTCCCCATAGTCCTCCATGTAGTATAATACACTCCACACTCCTCAGTCCTCTATATAGTATAATACACTCCTCACAGTCCTCCATATATTAAAATACACTGCTCAGTCCTTCATATAGTTGCTGTGAATTCTGCTTTTGGGTTCCCTCCAGTGGTTGTAGGTGGTAATGCAGTTGTCCCTGAGTTGCAGTGCTGGTCAGGTGTTTCTGCTGATTGCAGTTCTGACTGGGGTATTTAGGTGTGCAGGATTCATTAGTCCTTGTCAGTTGTCCATAGTTCTGGGAGGTTTTGGATCTTTGTCTGGTTCCTCCTGCCTTGCTGCCAAATCAGCAAAGATAAGTGTCTTGTTTTGGTTTCTGTGGCACACATGCTGTGTGCTTAATAATTCTGTGCTATTCATTTGTTTTCTCTTGTCCAGCTTAGACTGTGTCAGTTTTTTCTCAGTCTTGTTGGATTCTCTGGAGTTGCAGATATACGCTCCACTTCTTTAGTTAGATGGTGGAATTTTTGTATTTTCTGCTGTGGATATTTTTGGAAGGATTTTAATACTGACCGCTTAGTATTCTGTCCTATCCTTTCCTATTTTAGCTAGAGTGGCCTCTTTTGCTAAATCCTGTTTCCTGCCTGCGTGTGTCTTTTCCTCTACTACTCACAGTCAATATTTGTGGGGGGCTGCCTATCCTTTGGGGTTCTGCTCTGAGGCAAGGTAGAATTCCTATTTCCATCTATAGGGGTATTTAGTCCTCCGGCTGTGTCAAGGTGTCTAGGGTTTGTTAGGCACACCCCATGGCTACTTCTAGTTGCAGTGTTAAGTTCAGGATTTGCGGTCAGTACAGTTTACACCAACTCCAGAGAAAGTTCCATGCAGCTCCAAGGTCACCGGATCATAACAGTACAACTGGCCAATAATGAGTTAAATGCATCTCAGAAGAAGGGGAGAAAGGTGTTGAGCCATTTTTTTTCTGCACTCTGTTTTGTCTTCTCTTCCCTCTTTTTCTCTGGGTGGCTGAGGAGTCTTGTGCTAGCATGGATATTCAGGAATTAGCTTCTCGTGTGGACCAGCTTGCTGCTAGGGTACAGGGTAATTTCTGATTATATTGTTCAGACTCCTGTTTTAAAGCCGAAGATTCCTACTCCTGATTTGTTTTTTGGTGACAGGTCCAAATTTTAGAGTTTTAAAAACAACTGTAAACTGTTTTTTGCTCTGAGACCTCGATCCTCCGGTGATTCCATTCAGCAGGTTAAAATCATCATCTCCCTGCTGCGTGGCGATCCACAGGATTGGGCATTTTCCCTGGAATCTGGGAATCCGGCTTTGCTTAATGTAGACTCCTTTTTTCAGGCTTTGGGTTTATTATATGATGAACCTACCGTATATACTCGAGTATAAGCCGACCCGAGTATAAGCCGACCCCCCTAATTTTGCCACAAAAAACTGGGAAAACTTATTGACTCGAGTATAAGCCTAGGGTGGAAATGCAGCAGCTACCGGTGAATTTCAAAAATAAAAATAGATAATTATTTCCCCATAGCTGTGCCATATAGTGCTCTGCACCGTTCATTATTTCCCCATAGCTGTGCCATATAGTGCTCTGCACCGTTAATTATTTCCCCATAGCTGTGCCATATAGTGCTCTGCACCGTTCATATTTCCCCATAGCTCTGCCATATAGTGCTCTGCACCGTTCATATTTCCCCATAGCTGTGCCATATAGTGCTCTGCACCGTTCATACTGCCCCATAGCTGTGCCATATAGTGCTCTGCACCATTCATACTGCCCCATTGCTGTGCCATATAGTGCTCTGCACCGTTCATACTGCCCCATAGCTGTGCCATATAGTGCTCTGCACCGTTCATACTACCCCATAGCTGTGCCCTATATGCTCTGCACCGTTCATATTTCCCCATAGCTGTGCCATATAGTGCTCTGCACCGTTCATACTGCCCCATAGCTGTGCCATATAGTGCTCTGCACCGTTCATATTTCCCAATAGCTGTGCCATATAGTGCTCTGCACCGTTCATATTTCCCCATATCTGTGCCCTATATGCTCTGCACTATTCATATTTCCCCATAGCTGTGCCATATAGTGCTCTGCACTGTTCATACTACCCCATAGCTGTGCCCTATATGCTCTGCACCGTTCATATTTCCCCATAGCTGTGCCATATAGTGCTCTGCACCGTTCATACTACCCCATAGCTGTACCATATAGTGCTCTGCACCGTTCATACTACCCCATAGCTGTGCCCTATATGCTCTGCACTGTTCATATTTCCCCATAGCTGTGCCATATAGTGCTCTGCACCGTTCATACTACCCCATAGCTGTACCATATAGTGCTCTGCACCGTTCATACTACCCCATAGCTGTGCCCTATATGCTCTGCACCGTTCATATTTCCCCATATCTGTGCCATATAGTGCTCTGCACCGTTCATACTACCCCATAGCTGTGCCACATATAGTGCTCTGCACCGTTCATATTTCCCCATAGCTCTGCCATATAGTGCTCTGCACCGTTCATATTTCCCCATAGCTCTGCCATATAGTGCTCTGCACCGTTCATACTGCCCCATAGCTGTGCCATATAGTGCTCTGCACCGTTCATACTGCCCCATAGCTGTGCCATATAGTGCTCTGCACCGTTCATACTACCCCATAGCTGTGCCCTATATGCTCTGCACCATTCATTATTGTCCCATAGCTGTGCCATATAGTGCTCTGCACCGTTCATATTTCCCCATAGCTGTGCCCCATATAGTGCTCTGCACCGTTCATATTGCCCCATAGATGCTCCTCATAAATCTGTGCTGCCGCTGCAATAAAAAAAAAAAGCCATACTCACCTTTCTTGCTTGCAGCTTCCGGCGTCCGGTCCCAGCGTCTCTCCGCTCTGACTGATCAGGCAGAGGGCGCCGCGCACACTATATGCGTCATCGCGCCCTCTGACCTGCACAGTCAGAGCGGAGCGACGCCGGGAAGATGGAGCGGCGCCCGGCGGCTGGAACGGGGATAGGTGAATATGCGATACTTACCTGCTCCCGGCGTCCGGCTCCTTCCCCCGTACAGCTGGTCTTCGGTGCCGCAGCTTCTTCCTCTATCAGCGGTCACCGGCACCGCTGATTAGAGAAATGAATAGGCGGCTCCACCCCTATGGGAGGTGGAGCCGCTTATTAATTTCTCTAATGAGCGGTCACACGTGACCGCTGAAGAGGGGAAGAACTGCAGCACAGAAGACCGTGGGACGGCAGGGGGAGCGCTAGGATCGCTGGAAGCAGGTAAGTATGCCTCAGCGCCCTCACCCGCCGACCCTGCCACCCACCTTGACTCGAGTATAAGCCGAGAGGGGCACTTTCAGCCCAAAAATTTGGGCTTAAAATCTCGGCTTATACTCGAGTATATACGGTAATTCTGTGGATCAAGCGGAGAAGACCTTGTTGGCCCTATCTCAGGGTCAAGAGGCGGCAGAATTGTATTGTCAGAAATTTAGAAAATGGTCTGTGTTGACTAAATGGAATGATGATGCTTTGGCGGCAATTCTCAGAAAGGGTCTTTCTGAATCCATTAAAGATGTTATGGTGGGGTTTCCCACGCCTCTCGGTCTGAGTGATTCTATGTCTCTGGCCATTCAGATTGATTGGCGCTTGCGGGAGCGCAGAACTGTGCGCGCTGTGGCATTGTCCTCAGAGCAAATTCCTGAGCCAATGCAGTGTGATAGGATTCTGTCTAGAACGGAATGACAAGGTTTCAGACGTCAGAATAGGTTGTGTTATTATTGTGGCGACGCTTCTCATGTCATTTCAGTCTGCCCTAAGCGGACAAAGAGGATCGCCAGTTCACTTACCATCAGTACTGTACAACCTAAATTTCTGTTATCTGTGTCCTTGATCTGCTCAATGTCATCATTTTCTGTCATGGCGTTTGTGGATTCAGGCGCCGCCTTGAACTTAATGGACTTTGAGTTTGCCAGGCGTTGTGGTTTTCCCTTGCAGCCTTTGTAGAACCCTATTCCTTTAAGGGGCATTGATGCTACACCTTTGGCAAAAAATAAGCCCCAGTTTTGGACACAGGTGACCATGCGCATGGCGCCAGCCCATCAGGAAGATTGTCGATTTCTGGTGTTGCATAATTTGCATGATGCTATCGTGCTGGGTTTTCCGTGGTTGCAGGTACATAATCCTGTGTTGGACTGGAAGTCTATGTCTGTGACTAGTTGGGGTTGTCAGGGGATTCATAATGATGTTCCTTTGATGTCAATCTCCTCTTCTTCCTCTTCTGAAATTCCTAAGTTTTTGTCTGATTTTCAGGATGTATTCGATGAGCCCAAGTCCAGTTCCCTTCCACCGCACAGGGACTGTGATTGTGCTATTGACTTGATTCCAGGCTGTAATTTTCCTAAGGGCCGACTTTTCAACCTGTCTGTGCCTGAACATACCGCCATGCGGAATTATATTAAGGAATCTTTGGCGAAAGGGCATATTCGGCCATCTTCTTCACCGTTGGGAGCGGGATTTTTTTTGTTGCTAAGAAGGATGGCTCCTTGAGACCCTGTATTGACTATCGCCTCTTGAATAAGATCACGGTCAAGTTTCAATACCCTTTACCTTTGCTTTCTGATTTGTTGGCTAGGATTAAGGGGGCTAGTTGGTTTACTAAGATTGACCTTCGGGGGGCATATAATCTTGTTCGTATTAAGCAGGGTGATGAATGGAAAACTGCATTTAATACGCCCGAAGGTCATTTTGAATATCTTGTGATGCCATTCGGGCTCACTAATGCTCCATCTGTTTTTCAGTCCTTCATGCATGATATCTTCCGGACTTATCTTGATAAATTCTTGATTGTATATTTGGACGATATTTTGATTTTTTCTGATGATTGGGAGTCTCATGTGGTATTTCAGATCCTTCGTGACAATGCTTTGTTTGTGAAGGGGTCTAAGTGTCTCTTTCGGGTGCAGAAGGTTTCTTTTTTGGGCTTCATTTTTTCTCCCTCATCTATGGAGATGGATCCGGTTAAGGTTCAGGCCATTCATGATTGCATTCAACCCACATCCGTGAAGAGCCTTCAGAATTTTTTGGGTTTTGCAAATTTTTATAGCCGTTTCATTGCTAACTTCTCTAGCGTGGTTAAACCCTTGACCGATTTGACGAAGAAAGGCGCTGATGTGGCTAATTGGTCCCCTGCGGCTGTCGCTGCCTTTCAGGAGCTTAAATGCCGATTTACTTCTGCTCCGGTGTTGCGCCAACCGGATGTTTCTCTTCCGTTTTGAGATTGACGCTTCTGAGATTGGGGCAGGGGCCGTTTTGTCTCAGAGGGATCCTGTTGGTTCCTTGATGAAACCGTGTGCCTTCTTTTCCCGTAAGTTTTCGCCTGCTGAATGCAATTATGATGTCGGCAATCGGGAGTTGTTGGCTATGAAGTGGGCGTTTGAGGAGTGGCGACATTGGCTTGAGGGAGCTAAGCACCGTATTGTGGTCTTGACCGATCATAAGAATCTGATTTACCTCGAGTCTGCCAAACGGCTGAATCCTAGACAGGCTCGATGGTCCTTGTTTTTTTCCCGTTTTGATTTCGTAGTTTCGTATCTTCCGGGTTCTAAGAATATTAAGGCTGATGCCCTCTCTAGGAGTTTTTTGCCTGATTCTCCTGAGGTCCTTGAACCGGTCGGCATTCTGAAAGAAGGGGTGGTCCTCTCTGCCATTTCCCCTGATTTACGACAGGTTCTTCAGGAATTTCAGGCTGACAGACCTGACCGCTGTCCAGTGGGGAAACTGTTTGTTCCTGACAGATGGACTAGTAGAGTGATTTCTGAGGTTCACTGTTCTGTGTTGGCTGGTCATCCTGGTATTTTTGGTACCAGAGAGTTGGTTGGTAGGTCCTTTTGGTGGCCTTCTTTGTCACGTGATGTGCGTTCTTTTGTGCAGTCCTGTGGGACTTGTGCGCGGGCCAAGCCTTGTTGTTCCCGTGCTAGTGGGTTGCTTTTGCCATTGCCAGTCCCTGAGAGGCCCTGGACGCATATTTCTATGGATTTTATTTCTGATCTTCCGGTTTCCCAGAAGATGTCTGTTATCTGGGTTGTTTGTGACCGGTTCTCTAAGATGGTTCATTTGGTGCCTTTGCCTAAATTGCCTTCCTCTTCAGATTTGGTTCCTTTGTTTTTTCAGCATGTGGTTCGTCTGCATGGTATTCCGGAGAATATTATGTCCGACAGAGGTTCCCAGTTTGTTTCTAGGTTTTGGCGGGCCTTTTGTGCTAGGCTGGGCATTGATTTGTCTTTTTCTTCTGCATTTCATCCTCAGACAAATGGCCAGACCGAGCGAACTAATCAGACTTTGGAGACTTATTTGAGATGCTTTGTGTCTGCTGATCAGGATGATTGGGTGGCCTTCTTGCCATTGGCCGAGTTTGCCCTTAATAATCGGGCTAGTTCGGCTACTTTGGTTTCGCCTTTCTTTTGTAATTTTGGTTTTCATCCTCGTTTTTCTTCTGGGCAGGTTGAGCCTTCTGACTGTCCTGGTGTGGATTCTGTGGTTGACAGGTTGCAGCAGATTTGGGCTCATGTGGTGAACAATTTGGTGTTGTCTCAGGAGGAGGCTCAACGTTTTGCTAACCGTCGTCGGTGTGTTGGTTCCCGGCTTTGGGTTGGGGATCTGGTCTGGTTGTCTTCCCGTCATGTTCCTATGAAGGTTTCTTCCCCTAAGTTTAAGCCTCGGTTTATTGGTCCTTATAGGATTTCTGAGATTATTAATCCGGTGTCTTTTCGATTGGCGCTTCCGGCTTCTTTTGCTATCCATAATGTCTTCCATAGATCTTTATTGCGGAAATATGTGGTGCCCGTTGTTCCCTCTGTTGATCCTCCGACCCCTGTGTTGGTTGATGGGGAGTTGGAGTATGTGGTTGAGAAGATTTTGGATTCTCGTTTTTCGAGGCGGAGGCTTCAGTACCTTGTCAAATGGAAGGGTTATGGCCAGGAGGATAATTCTTGGGTTTTTGCCTCTGATGTCCATGCTGCTGATTTGGTCCGTGCCTTTCATCTGGCTCGTCCTGATCGTCCTGGGGGCCCTGGTGAGGGTTCGGTGACCCCTCCTCAAGGGGGGGTACTGTTGTGAATTCTGCTTTTGGGTTCCCTCCAGTGGTTGTAGGTGGTAATGCAGTTGTCCCTGAGTTGCAGTCCTGGTCAGGTGTTTCTGCTGATTGCAGTTCTGACTGGGGTATTTAGGTGTGCAGGATTCATTAGTCCTTGCCAGTTGTCCATGGTTCTGGGAGGTTTTGGATCTTTGTCTGGTTCCTCCTGCCTTGCTGCCAAATCAGCAAAGATAAGTGTCTTGTTTTGGTTTCTGTGGCACACATGCTGTGTGCTTAATAATTCTGTGCTATTCATTTGTTTTCTCTTGTCCAGCTTAGACTGTGCCAGTTTTTTCTCAGTCTTGTTGGATTCTCTGGAGTTGCAGATATACGCTCCACATCTTTAGTTAGATGGTGGAATTTTTGTATTTTCTGCTGTGGATATTTTTGGAAGGATTTTAATACTGACCGCTTAGTATTCTGTCCTATCCTTTCCTATTTTAGCTAGAGTGGCCTCTTTTGCTAAATCCTGTTTCCTGCCTGCGTGTGTCATTTCCTCTACTACTCACAGTCAATATTTGTGGGGGGCTGCCTATCCTTTGGGGTTCTGCTCTGAGGCAAGGTAGAATTCCTATTTCCATCTATAGGGGTATTTAGTCCTCCGGCTGTGTCGAGGTGTCTAGGGTTTGTTAGGCACACCCCACGGCTACTTCTAGTTGCGGTGTTAAGTTCAGGATTTGTGGTCAGTACAGTTTACACCAACTCCAGAGAAAGTTCCATGTGGCTCCAAGGTAACCGGATCATAACATATAGTATAATATACTCCTCAGTCCTCCATATAGTATGACACTCCCCATAGTCCTCCATATAGCATGACACTCACTATAGTCCTCCATATAGTATAATACACTCCCTATAGTCCTCCATATAGTATAATACACTCCCAATAGTCCTACATATAGTATAATACACTCCTCAGTTCTCTATATAGTATAATACACTCCTCATAGTCCTTCATATAGTATAATACACTCCTCAGTCCTCCATATAGTATTACACGCTTTATTACACACTTCCCATAGTCCTCCATCTATATATAGTATAATGCACTACTCATAGTGGACTACTCATAATCCTCCATGTATTAAAATACACTGCTCAGTCCTCTATATAGTACTAGCTATTGAACCCGTTCTACGCCCGGGTGGCGAGCATTTATATTGGTATATGGTCTCCATCCTGGTGTGTGCTGCTCCATCCTGCGTCCCCATCCTGTCATGTGCTGCACCCATCCTGCGTCCCCATCCTGTCATGTGCTGCACCCATCCTGCGCCCCATCCTGTCATGTGCTGCACCCATCCTGCATCCCCATCCTGTCATGTGCTGCTCCATCCTGCGTCCCCATCCTGTCATGTGCTGCACCCATCCTGCGTCCCCATCCTGGTATGTGCTGCACCCATCCTGCGTCCCCATCCTGCGTCCCCATCCTGTCATGTGCTGCACCCATCCTGCGTCCCCATCCTGCCATGTGCTGCACCCATCCTGCGTCCCCATCCTGTCATGTGCTGCACCCATCCTGCGTCCCCATCCTGTCATGTGCTGCACCCATCCTGCGTCCCCATCCTGTCATGTGCTGCACCCATCCTGCGTCCCCATCCTGCGTCCCCATCCTGTCATGTGCTGCACCCATCCTGCGTCCCATCCAGGTATGTGCTGCACCCATCCTGCGTCCCCATCCTGCATCCCCATCCTGTCATGTGCTGCACCCATCCTGCGTCCCCATCCTGTCATGTGCTGCACCCATCCTGCGCCCCCATCCTGTCATGTGCTGCACCCATCCTGCGCCCCCATCCTGTCATGTGCTGCACCCATCCTGCGCCCCCATCCTGTCATGTGCTGCACCCATCCTGCGTCCCCATCCTGTCATGTGCTGCACCCATCCTGCGCCCCCATCCTGTCATGTGCTGCACCCATCCTGCGTCCCCATCCTGGTATGTGCTGCACCCATCCTGCGTCCCCATCCTGTCATGTGCTGCAGCACCCATCCTGCGTCCCCATCCTGTCATGTGCTGCACCCATCCTGCGCCCCCATCCTGTCATGTGCTGCACCCATCCTGCGTCCCCATCCTGCGTCCCCATCCTGTCATGTGCTGCACCCATCCTGCGTCCCCATCTTGGTATGTGCTGCACCCATCCTGCGTCCCCATCCTGTCATGTGCTGCACCCATCCTGCGTCCCCATCCTGGTATGTGCTGCACCCATCCTGCGTCCCCATCCTGTCATGTGCTGCACCCATCCTGCGTCCCCATCCTGTCATGTGCTGCACCCATCCTGCGTCTCCATCCTGGTATGTGCTGCACCCATCCTGCGTCCCCATCCTGTCATGTGCTGCACCCATCCTGCATCCCCATCCTGGTATGTGCTGCACCCATCCTGCGTCCCCATCCTGTGTCCCCATCCTGGTATGTGCTGCAACCATCCTGCGTCCCCATCCTGCGTCCCCATCCTAGTATGTGCTGCACCCATCCTGCGTCCCCATCCTGGTATGTGCTGCAACCATCCTGCGTCCCCATCCTGGTATGTGCTGCACCCATCCTGCGTCCCCATCCTGTCATGTGCTGCACCCATCCGGGGGCCTGAGCAGGCGGGGACACCGGCGCGCTGTGGGGGTCAGGTGCCGGTATCGCCGCCAGCTCAGGCCCCCCAGCACTTATTATACTCACCTGTCTGTCCCATTCCACCGCTGCACGCCGCCATCTTCCCGGGTCTCCTGACTGTGACTGTTCAGTCAGAGGGCGGCACCGGCGCGCATTAAGCGCGTCATCGCGCCCTCTGAACTGAAGGTCACAGGCCGAAGACCGGGAAGATGGCGGCGCTCAGCGGTGGAACGCAGGACAGGTGAACATGGCCGATACTCACCCTCCCTCTTTAGGGGTAGTTAGTTCTCAGGCTGTGACGAGGTGCCTAGGGAGTGTCAGGAGCATCCCATGGCTACTTCTAGTGTTGTGTTGAGCTTAGGGACTGCGGTCAGTACAGGTACCACTTCCTTCAGAGCTCGTCCCATGTTGCTCCTAAACCACCAGTTCATAACAGGCACTACATTGTATTCTATGGGGGGCTGCATTATATTCTATGGAGGGGCTAGATTATACTGTATGGGGGGGTTCATTATACTCTATGAGGGCTGCATTATACTATATGAGGAGGGCTACATTATATTCTATATAAGAGGGCTGTATGACAGGGCTGCATTATACCCTTGGGTGGCTTCATTATAATCTGTGGGGTGGCTTCATTATACTCTGTGGGGTGGCTGCATTATACTCTGTGGGGTGGCTGCATTATACTATACTTCTCTGTTGGAGATCGCGGTGTGCGTTCAGTGTGAACGCATACCGCGATCTCCCGGGAGCGTCACTCTGTGAGGCCCAGACTGTGCCGGCGCTTGCGCCTGCGCAGTCTATAAAGGCTTCGGACAGAGTGACGCTCCCAGCGTTATATTATAGATAATATACTCCTGAGTCCTCCAAATAGTATAATACACTCTTCAGTCCTCCATATAGTGTAATACACTCCTCATAGTCCTCCATATATTAAAATACTCTGCTCAGTCCTCCATATAGTATAATACACTCCTCATAGTGCTCCATATAGTATAATGCACCGCCATAGTCATCCATGTAGTACAATTCACTTCCCATAGTATAATGCACCCGATAGTTCTTCATATAGTATAATGTATTCCCCATAGTCCTTGATATAGTATAATGCAGCCACCCCACAGAGTATAATGCAGCCACCCCACAGAGTATAATGAAGCCACCCCACAGATTATAATGAAGCCACCCAAGGGTATAATGCAGCCCTGTCATACAGCCCCCTTATATAGAATATAATGTAGCCCTCCTCATATAGTATAATGCAGCCCTCAGAGTATAATGAACCCCCCCATACAGTATAATCTAGCCCCTCCATAGAATATAATGCAGCCCCCCATAGAATACAATGTAGTGCCTGTTATGAACTGGTAGCCCCGATAGAATATAATACAGCCCACCTCCCCATAGAATATAAAGTAGCCCCATAGAGTATGATGCAATCCTCCCTCATAGAATATAATACAGCCCTCCATAGAATATAATGTAGCCCTCCATAGAATATAATACAGCCCACCTCTACATAGAATATAATGTAGCCCCTATAGAATATAATACAACCCATTCCCCCATAGAATATAATGTAAACCCTCATAGAATAAAATACAGTCCACCTCCACATGGAATATAATACAGCCCACCTCCCCATAAAATATAATACAGGCCACCTCCCCATAGAATATAATGTACCCACCACAGAATATAATAGATCCAAAGCCCCCCTTCCCCCTCGAGAATGGCCCCACAGTCCAGTACTCAATGATATATTTAAAAAAAACACAATCCTCACCTCTCCTCGTGCCCTCCACTGCTCCAGGCTCTCCTCCTGTCTCAGCGGCTGAACTGCCCGGAACCGGCACACAGTGGGTGTGCGATGAAGTGATGTCATCACGTACGCACAGTGTCAGAGGCAGAGAGTAATGATGGGTGAGAGAGCATCATCTGATTTTCTCTCCTCCATCATTGCTTTGAACTGTACCGATGTAATTATGACGCCGGTATAGTTCAATGAGGCAGCGGTGGGTGTATTCGGCACTGGCTGCAGGCGGGCCCACCTGTCCCCCTGTAGCAACCCAAGCTCCCATCACCACAAAGCCATGCTACATATAGGTGTTCCCCACAAACCAGGACTTCCGAATTAGCTCACCCAAACCCAACCCGACTGAGCCGTCAACCAAAACAACCTGACAAAAGCCAGAAACAGGAAGATGGTAGATGAGGGGCAGGAGAGGTATGTCAGTGACTGGAACAACGAGATCAGCAGCTCACAGAAAGTGACCATGTACTGGCGTCTACAGAGAGACTACACACTGGCTCCATATCTGGAGAAACTCTCAGACCCCAGAGTCCGCCAAATCTTGAGCCGGTATAGACTCAGTGCCCACAGTCTGGCCGTCAAGGTCAGCCTGCACAGACAAAGCTTCATGCCCTGGGAGGACAGACTGTGCCCAGTACCGGTTTTAGGCAAAGTGGGGCCGTAAGCAAAAGTTTAATATGGGGCCCCAAATGCTAACATATTGCACATCACACAGAAGCATTTCTCGCTGAGTTCAGGCCACTAAACGAGTGTGATTGACAATACTGAAGTTGTTTGCTTGTTTCCCGGCCTCTTTACATCAACTGAAAAAGAATGATGGGAACAGAACAATGATTTGTGTTCCGGCATAAACAATCCAATTACTCGATGAATATGCAGCATTTTGCTTGTTTAATATAATAAACCCCATAGTCCTTTATATATTATAGTGTGCACCACAGTCCTCCATATTGTAAAATGCACACTCCATAGTCCTCCATATAAAATACTGTGCCCCATAGTCCTCCATACAGTATAATACACTCCTCATAGTCCTTAATATAGTATAATACACTCTCTATAGTCCTCCATATAGTATAATACACTCCTCATAGTGCTCCATATATTAAAATACACTCCTCAGTCCTCCATATAATACACTTCTCAGTCCTCCATATAGTATAATACACTCCTCATAGTCCTCCATATATTAAAATACACTCCTCAGTCCTCCATATAGTATAATATACTCATCCATCCTCTATATAGTATAATACACTCCTCAGTCCTCCATTTAGTATAATACACTCCTCATAGTCCTTCATATATTAAAATACACTCCTCAGTCCTCCATATAGTATAATACGCTTCTCAGTCCTCCATATAGTACAATACACTCCTCAGTCCTCCATATAGTATAATACACTCCTCAGTCCTTCAGAGAATATAATACAGCCCCCATAGAATATAATGTAGCCCCGCAGAGAATATAATACAGCCCACCTCCCCAAGATTATAATGTAGCACCCAGAGAATATAATACAGCCCACCTCCCCATAGAATAAAATGTAGCCCCCCCAGAGAATATAATACATCCCCATAGAATATAATGTAGCCTCATAAGACTATGATGCAATCCTCCCTCATAGAATAGAATACAGACCCCCATAGAATATAATGTAGCCCCAGAGAATATAATACAACCCCCATAGAAAATAATGTAGCCCCCAGAGATATAATGCAGACCCCATAGAATATAATGTAGCCCCCAAAGAATATAATACAGACCCCCATAGAATATAATGTAGCCCCCAGAGAATATAATACAGGCCACATCCCCATAGAATATAATGTAGCCCTCCAGAGAATATAATGCAGCCCCATAGAATATAATATAGCCCCAGAGAATATAATACAGCCCCCATAGAATATATTGTAGCCCCCAGAGAATATAATACAGCCCACCTCCCCATAGAATATAATGTAGCACCCAGAGAATATAATACAGCCCACATCCCCATGGAATATAAGGTAGCCCCCCAGAGAATATAATACAGCCCCCATAGAATATAATGTAGCACCCAGAGAATATTATACAGCCCCCCATAGAATATAATGTAGCCCCCAGAGAATATAATACAGCCCCCATAGAATATAATGTAGCCCCCAGAGAATATAATACAGCCCTCATAGAATATAATGTAGCACCCAGAGAATATAATACAGCCAACCTCCCCATAGAATATAATGTAGCCCCCCATAGAATATAATACAGCCCCCATAGAATATAATGTAGCCCCCCAGAGAATATAATACAGCCCCCATAGAATATAATGTAGGCCCAGAGAATATAAATCAGCCCCCCATAGAATATAATGTAGCCCCATTAAAGAGTATGATGCAATCCTCCCCCATAGAATATAATACAGCACCTCATAGAATGTAATACAGCCCCCCATGGAATGTAATACAGCACCCCATAGAATGTAATACAGCCTCCCATAGAATGTAATACAGCCCCCCATAGAATGTAATGCTGCCCCCATAGAATATAATGCAGCCTTCCATAGAATATAATACAGCCCCATAGAATATAATACAGCCCCCATAGAATATAATACAACACCCCATAGAATATAATGTACCCCCATAGAATATAATACAGCCCCATAAAATATAATACAGCCCCCCATATATTGTAGGCTCCCATAGAATGTCATATAGCCCCTCATAGAATATAATATAGCACCCCATAGAATATAATATACCACCCATAGAATATAATACAGCTCCCCATAGAATGCAATACAGCCCTCATAGAATATAATACTGCACCCCATAGAATGTAATACAGCCCCATAGAATTTAATACAGCCCCCAATAGAATATAGTACAGCCCTCCATAAAATATAATGCAGCCCCCTTAGAATATAATGCACCCCTTATAAAATATAATACAGCCCTCCCCCATAGAATATAATACAGCCCTCCCCATAGAATCTAATACAGCCCCCCATAGAATATAATGCAGCCCTCCTCATAGAATATAATACAGCCCTCCCCATAGAATATAATACAGCTCTCCCCATTAGAATATTGTACAACCCCCCATAGAATGTAATACAGCCCACCCTAGAATATAATACAGCTCCCCATAGAATATAATACAGCCCCCCCCCACAGAATATAATACAGCTCCCCATAGAATAGAATATAGCCCCATAGAATATAATGTACTCCCCATAGAATATAATGTAGCAAATTATAATGTATAATGTAGTAAATTTAAAAAAAAAAAACAATCTCCACTTCTCCTTGTGCCCCGCGCTGCTCTCGGTTCTCCCGGCTCGACTCCGGTCGAAGTTACTGCAGTCTGCCCAGCACTCAGCAGGTACGCGATGAAGTGGTGTCAGAGGCAGAGGGGAATGATGGGAGAGGGAGCGTCAGCTGACGCTCTCTCCTCAATCATTGCATTGAACTGTACCGCCATCATAGACGCCAGTATAGTTGAATGCGTCAGCGCTGGTGGAGGGCAGTCGGCGCTGGCGAGGGGGGAGTCAGCGCTGGTGACAGGTGACTGGCTGGGGGCCCCTGGGGGAGCGGGGCCCTAGGCAGCAGCCTGGTCTGCCTGCCGCTAACACCGGCCCTGACTGTGCCTACATTGTGACCTGGAGGACGAGACCCACTTCCTGCTACACTGCACCAAATACTCAGCAGTGAGGGACATTCAGTTCAGGAGACTATCCGTTCTCTTCCCAGATTTGAGCTCCATGAAGGAGGAAGAGAAAACATATATCCTGCTGGTGGAAGAAAAGAGCGCAGTGGAGATAGCAGCACAGTATGTGAGCGCGTGCCATAGGATGCAAGAAAGACAACCATGATATGCCATGGACTTCCTTAGCCCCCACCCTGTACCCCATCCTTCTTTCCTACAGTCCCCATACATTATTCTCACAGTCCCTCCTCCCTACTGTACACGTGCTTTGGCAAAACTAACGTTTATTTGGTCGTGCCAATAAAGATTCTTTGAATTGAATTGACTTTTGTACACGTGCGTACAAAAATTCTAGCTCAATATGTGTATAAAAATATGTATGTGCACATTGCATGTGTATGTGTATAGGTGCATATGTATATGCAGGTGGGATATTTCAAGGGGGGTGACTTAACACATGTTCTGCACAGGACCCCTTCATTGCCAATGTCTGCACCTGACTCTATGCACTTATTGATAGGAAGTATACTTTATAAAGGTAATCCCAGATGTTCCCACTAGATGGAGCAGTTCATCTGATGTCTATACAATTATATTACCGTTACTTATTTAGCTGTCCATAATAAGGTGCAATAGCTGGCTAATAATTCCCTTCTCTAAGGCTTATCAATATAACATCATTGTCTGAAACCTTAAATGTATTTTTCGAGCCAGCCAGCAATGCCATGAACTCAAACCACTGCCTCCTTCCACCTCTTTTAGTTTGTAATGGTATTCTGACACCTTCCCTATGACTCAGCTAGCACCTAATATCATATACCTAATTATTTCTATTATTTCCTATATACATTAAAATTAGATCTTATATGTGATGAAGGCAGAAAACCAATGGCACTGAATCAAAAAAAAAACAAACCTCAGGAATGGATACTGTTAAAATACCTCTATATACATATATTTAAAAAAAAAAGGGGGGGGGGGAATCAATAAATAGGGGTCCCTGTGCTACTACTTCATGATGTACTGAAGGCTAAAATTGCTCCACAACAGATTATGCTAAAGTTACCTAGCAGTATGTGACTATTAAATATGTACAAAGCAAAAGCAGTGCACAAGGCTAACTGTAGGCGCTACCTGGTATTCCCAATGCATAACACTGAGTAAAAGATATTGACTCACTCAGTTAAGGAAGCAGCAGTCGCTTCTTTGCTTGTTTTGCTTTTGCTTCATCAGGAGACCTGTTCTTATGACTGAGTTTATAGATTGTACCTCTCCTGATGAAGCATAAGTGAAACACAAAGGGAGATGCACACGTACTGATTTAACTGGATGAGTAACCATTTTTGACTTAGTGTTATGCATTTGGAATCTGTATTGCAAAATTATGACTCTAAGGCACTTGCCATTAACATACAATAAACATATGCAGTGTGGACTTATTTTAGCATTATCCATTCATGCAAGGTTTTTTGCTTCATGCTTTAAGTTTTCCAGTACAACTGTGAAGCATGTCATGTTATGTAATAGTTATGGACATATTTTGGTTGGTATTTATTAGGGATGTGCAGATCAGGCACCTGTTCATGCTGATATTCCTTGCCAGACCTCAGAGAATAATAAACGTAACATGCAAAAAATAAATATACTCACCGCACTGCTCACCTTTCAGGCTCCTCCACTTCTCACTGTCACCTGTCCAGTCCTTGTCATATTTTCGGATCCACGCTGACAGTTTCAGGCCTCTCACGGTGATCCAAGACTTCGGCTTTGATGAGGCTCGGGACGGTGCTGCGCAAGTGCGCAAAACGTCACAACATCATGACATCACAACTTGCTCGGTGACTTTGTGCAGAATCACCCCAGTCCTGGCTTAGTGTGATGGCCCTTTCCTTTCAGCAAAATACTGAATATGCACGGAAGCAAAAAAAAAACAAAAAAAAAACTGCATTTTGGTCAATAAGGATTTTTTTTTTAAATTTGGGAATTCAATTTTGCCCCCAATTCTTCAAACCTGTAATATTAATATGTGATGTGACAAGAGCCTAATAGATATTCCAATAGTTAGGAGATTAAGCATAGAAATGTTTGCGGTTACAACGCCTATAAGACTATCAGTGCTGAGCCTAAAAGAAAGCTTCACTTAAGGATCCCAAAACTGTTCAACCTCAGCCTTTGTCTACGTCTCAGTTTTACCAAGAAGAATAGGGTGAAGGTCAGTGATTTTTCATAGCTGCTCTGTGCATGTTTCGCACATGTCTGCTTTCCAGAAGTGTTTATATCATTTTCCTGAGCGGCCTTATAAAACAATAAAGCTGAAGTCATCCAAGTTATTGCAGCTTTTATCACGGATGGTGTCGGAATGCATCATCCGGGAAAATGTACGTGTTGCAGTGTGATTTATACGCACTCCATAGTGTCCATTTTGTATCAGTACCATCCAATTTTTGCATGTGGAGGGAGAACATGGCCGTGCTTATAAATGGCTGTACAATTGTGCTCGGTTTGCCCATAATAACTTGCTTCCAAAATATTCATTGCCATAAAACATTTGCAAAATGTGTTGATATATACTACAAAAGCAGAATAGTAACGGTTTCAATTTAGTTCTTGATTTTATGAGAATTTCAAGCTTGGCCGTTACGTCTGGCTCTATATTGGTCTGGATAGGAAATCCAGATGTTCCAGCTGCCTCAACAACTAAAGGGGGGAAAACACTAAACAAATACAGTTTCAGGCTTCTACTTTATTGTTAAATCTCCATTAGTTTTTCAACAGTTGTGTTATACAGCCTGTGTACAAAGGTGCCAGGCACGGTATTTCGCCCAATAAAGAACATGCTGAGCTGATTAACCAGGAAAGTAATGTAGTCATTTTCAATCCTCATGTGCCCCGAACAGTACGGCCTGTACGGATATTGCTGTCAGACTACAAGTGAATTTATGTAATTAACTCAACCAGTAATTGTCCCATTTGTTCTCACACAGGAATACTCTTAGAAGTCGCCGCATTTGCCACAATAAATTCTATCATAAATTCCAAGGCAAGCCACAGTATATATGAAGGAAAGGTTATGAGCCCTATATTCATTTATAATTCATTTTCCAGCATTTGTGCTCTTGTCTGAGATTGAAACCTATGTTGTTGGGCTTAATTAGTACCTGAGAGCTTCGTAAGTGACTAAAATGGATGATATTCTAAAAAGGTATAGATAAACTGTGTGCTGAACAGCACAATGTCCAGCCTCATAGTACACTGAAATGCAAGAAATATATTTTCATTGATTATTCAGTTGTGTGAAAAAGTGTTTGCCCCCTTCCTGATTTCTTATTCTTTTGCATGTTTGTCACAATTAAATTTTTCAGATCAACAAACAAATTTAAACATTAGACAAAGATGACACAAGTACAGGTGCTTCTCACAAAATTAGAATATCATCAAAAAGTTAATTTACTTGCAAGGCTGCTGTTATCCCAGTTGTTTGTGCACCTTTTTCTACCACACTTTTTCCTTCTACTCAACTTTCCATTAATATGCTTGGATACAGCACTCTCTGAACAACCAGCTTCTTTTGCAATGTCCTTTTGTGGCTTACCTTCCTTGTGGAGTGTGTCAATGACTGCCTTCTGGACATCTGTAAAGTCAGCAGTCTTCCCCTTGATTGTGGAGCCTATTGAAACAGACTAATGGACCTTTTAAAATGCTTAGAAAGCCTTTGCAGGTGTTTTTGTTAATTATTCTAATTTACTGAGATAATGGCTTTTGGGTTTTCATTGGCTGAAAGCCACAATCATCAACATTAACAGAAAAACACTTGAAATAAATCACTCTATTTGTAATGACTCTATATAATATAGGAGTTTCACTTTTTGCATTGAAGAACTGAAATTAATTAACATTTTGATGATATTCTAATTTTGTGAGGAGCACCTGTAAACACAAAATGCAGTTTATAAATGAAGGTCTTTATTATTAAGGGCAAAACAGAAATCCAAACCTACAGGACCCTGTGTGAAAAGGGAATTGCCCCCCTCTTAAAATGTAAATTAGGTGTGGTTTATCACATCTTTGGGAAGCTGAGTTCAAATTCCCTTACCACATGCAGGCCTGATTATTGCCACACCTGTTCTCAATCAAGAAATCACTTAAATAGGACCTGCTTGACAAACTGAAGTAGACCTAAAGATCCTCAACTCTAGACATCATGCCGCGATCCAAAGAAATTCTGGAGCAATTGAGACGCAAAGTGATTGAGATCTATCAGTCTGGAAAAGATTATAAAGCCATTTCTCAAGCTTTGGGACTTCAGACAACCACAGTGAGAGCCATTATCCACAAATAATGATGAAAAGAAACAGTGGTGAACCTTCCCAAGAGTGGACGGCTGACCAAAGTTACCCCAAGAGCGCGGTGATGACTCATCCAAGAGGTCACAAAAGACCACAGAGCAACATCCAAATAACTGCAGGCTTCACTTTCCTCAGTTAAGATAAGTGTTTATGACTCCACCATAAGAAAGAGATTGGGCAAAAATGGTCTGCATGGCAGAGTTCCAAGACGAAAACCACTGCTGAGGAATAAGAATATAAAGGCTCTTTTCAGTTTTGCCAGAAAGCAACTTGATGATCCCCAAGACTTTTAAAAGAATAATCTGTGTACTGACGAGACAAAAGATTAACTTTTAGGAAGGTATATTTCCCATTACATCTGGTGTAGAAGTAACACAGCATTCAGAAAAGGGACAGCATACCAACCGTGAAATATGGTGGTGGTACTGTGGTGGTCTGGGGCTGTTTTGTAATGTTACAATTTATGAAAGATCAAATTTCATTTGTGACGACACGGTTGTGGAAAAGGTATTTTTTTGTTTGCAAATTCACATACTTTGCACTTGCTGCCACTAAATTTGAAAAAATTCAAGTTTTTCAAAAGGTTTAAATTTTGTTTCTTGCTTGTAGTTTTTTGATTTGTTTCAAACTTTGCTTGATATCAATGGCTTTGTACGTTTATTAACAATAATATATAATTTCAATGCAGAAAATACCTGTGAACTGGACAGTGTGAACAGTCACCATCCTGAAACTACCACAATTACTACTAATGATTCTATTGATTTGTCTTTCCGGGAGCAAATAGCATTATCTATCTTACAGGACTTAGAATATGAAAGTGCTATGATAAAGGACAAATCAGTTCACTCCGATCAGTATAAAATGCATAATCCAACATATTATTTTATACGATCACAAGTTTCTGCACTTGATCAATTTCCATCACTTGTTGAAAAGGAGTTATCGGACTTATCCAATGCAATGGAATTAGGCACTCCCAAAAGAAGCAACTGAATTCTTCCCAATTTGATGCTCTTTTTTACAAGTAAAAAGTCATAAACAGATTATGTGGGCTTCTGAAAAAGGGGGCTCAATTCTTCTACCGGATACTGACCTATACAAAAATTGGTGCTTGATGTATTAAATGAAAATAGTACATATCGTATTCTTTCCTCGGATCCAACTATGGCATTTAAATTGGGATTAGGATAATTACTCAATGAAGATTTCGGTAAAGTGTTATTTCTACCAAAGAATTCAATTTTTCTATCAACAAAACATCCTTTCACAGCCATTTTTTATGGGCTGCCTAAAACACAAGAGGAGGTTTTCCCCATCCTTTAAAGGGAACCTGTCATCAGAAAAAAATTGCTATTAACCAGCAGATATGGATTTAATCTGCAGGTTAATCGTGTTACTAACCTGCCCAGCTCCTGCACTTAGCTGAACACTGCGGGGAGAAAATTAACTTTATTCTCTCCGGCAGCGTTCTGGGTTCAGTAACATGGGCAGAGCTGTGCAGGTTTCGTCACTGTTCTGAAAACCATGTCCCAGGCCCTGAGGGCATGGTTACAGCCGCCTCTCTGAATTTTTTAGAGCGGTGACTGAACCAGCGCTGGCACCACCCCCATGACTAAAATAGGAGTGCTGCCAGGGAGAATAAAGTTGAATTTCTCCCAGTAGTGATTGACTAAATGCAGGTGTTGTGCAGGTTAGTAACCCTATTAACCTGCAGATTAATCCCATTTTTGCAGGTTAATAGCGTTTTTTTTCTGGTGACAGGTTCCCTTTAAGGCCCATTATCTCTGGCATTGTCTCACTTTGTGAAGGTTATAGTGCTTGTGTAGAAAACCTATTACAGCCATAAATTTGCAAAATAACTGTTTTTAAAAGATAGTAGTGATGTCCAAAGAGTTTTCAATGATTTTTCATGGACAGAAGATTCATCATTTCTGTCAGACAATGTTAATCTATATGCTCTCATTCCAGAAGAACTTGCCCAGATGGTAGTTGAATACCGCCTTGCTACTTGCAGCACCTAAAGCTTTGAATTACCACAGTTTATTTTAAGCGTGATTGAGATTTTACTCCATGATAATTATTTTATTGTTGATGACACTCATTTACCCCTTCATGACCCAGCCTATTTTGACCTTAATGACCTGGCCGTTTTTTGCAATTCTGACCAGTGTCCCTTTATGAGGTAATAACTCAGGAACGCTTCAATGGATCCTAGCGGTTCTAAGATTGTTTTTTCGTGACATATTGGGCTTCATGTTAGTGGTAAATTTAGGTCAATAAATTCTGCGTTTATTTGTGATAAAAAATGGAAATTTGGCAAAAATTTTGAAAATTTCGCAATTTTCACATTTTTAATTTTTATTCTGTTAAACCAGAGAGTTATGTGACACAAAATAGTTAATAAATAACATTTCCCACACGTCTACTTTACATCAGCACAATTTTGGAACAAAATGTTTTTTTGCTAGGAAGTTATAAGGGTTAAAATTTGACCAGCGATTTCTCATTTTTACAACGAAATTTACAAAACCTTTTTTTTTTTAGGGACCACCTCACATTTGAAGTCAGTTTGAGGGGTCTATATGGCTGTATGGCTGAAAATACCCAAAAGTGACACCATTCTAAAAACTGCACCCCTCAAGGTGCACAAAACCACATTCAAGAAGTTTATTAACCCTTCAGGTGCTTCACAGCAGCAGAAGCAACATGGAAGGAAAAAATGAACATTTAACTTTTTAGTCACAAAAATGATCTTTTAGCAACAATTCATTTATTTTTTAATGGTAAAAGGAGAAACTGAACCACGAAAGTTGTTGTCCAATTTGTCCTGAGTACGCTGATACCTCACATGTGAGGGTAAACCACTGTTTGGGCGCACGGCAGGGCTTGGAAGGGAAGGAGCACCATTTGACTTTTTGAATGAAAAATTGGCTCCACTCTTTAGCGGACACCATGTCACGTTTGGAGAGATCCTGTGTGCCTAAACTTTGGAGCTCCCCCACAAGTGACCCCATTTTGGAAACTGGACCCCCCAAGGAACTTATCTAGATGCCTAGTGAGCACTTTAAA
This sequence comes from Ranitomeya imitator, assembly GCF_032444005.1. Classification (NCBI taxonomy): domain Eukaryota; kingdom Metazoa; phylum Chordata; class Amphibia; order Anura; family Dendrobatidae; genus Ranitomeya; species Ranitomeya imitator. The sequence goes on from NC_091283.1 coordinate 656,070,017, forward strand.
CCCTCAGGTGCTTCACAAATTGATCCGTAAAAATGAAAAAGTACTTTTTTTTCACAAAAAATTTCTTTTCGCCTCAATTTTTTCATTTTCACATGGGCAATAGGATAAAATGGATCATAAAATTTGTTGGGCAATTTCTCCCGAGTACACCGATACCTCACATGTGGGGGTAAACCACTGTTTGGGCACTCGGCAGGGCTCGGAAGGGAAGGCGCGCCATTTGACTTTTTGAATGGAAAATTAGCTCCAATTGTTAGCGGACACCATGTCGCGTTTGGAGAGCCCCTGTGTGCCTAAACATTGGAGCTCCCCAACAAGTGACCCCATTTTGGAAACTAGACCCCCCAAGGAACTTATCTAGATGCATATTGAGCACTTTAAACCCCCAGGTGCTTCACAGAAGTTTATAACGCAGAGCCATGAAAATAAAAAATAATTTTTCTTTCCTCAAAAATGATTTTTTAGCCTGGAATTTCCTATTTTGCCAAGGGTAATAGGAGAAATTGGACCACAAATGTTGTTGTCCAGTTTGTCCTGAGCACGCTGATACCCCAGCCTTCCACCAATCGGCCCTTTATGGCAAAGTGGCTCGATGGAAGTCTCTCCTCAGTGCAAGACATATGAAAGCCTGCATAGAGTTTGCTAAAAACACATGAAGGACTCCGAGACTATGAGAAATAAGATTCTCTGGTCTGATGAGATGAAGATATACCTTTTTGGTGATAATTCTAAGCAGTATGTGGGGAGAAAACCAGGCACTGCTCATCACCTGCCAAATACCATCCCAACAGTGAAACATGGTGGTGGTAGCATCATGTTATGGGGGTGTTTTTCAGCTGCAGGTACAGGATAACTGGTTGCCATTGAAGGAAACATGAATGCGGCCAAGTACAAAGATATCCTGGATTAAAACCTCTTCCAGAGTGCTCTGGACCTCTGACTTCGCCAAAGGTTCACTTTCCAACAAGACAATGACCCTAAGCACACAGCTAAAATAACAAAGGAGTGCCTTCAGGACAACTCTGTGACCATTCTTGACTGGCCCAGCCAGAGCCCTGACCTAAACCCAATTGAGCATCTCCAGAGAGACCTGAAAATATCTTTTCACCCATGTACACCATCCAACCTGACGGAACTGGAGAGGATCTGCAAGGAAGAATGGCAGAGGATCCCAAAATCCAGGTGTGAAAAACTTGTTGCATCATTCCCAAAAATGATCATGACTCTACTAGCTCAAAAGGTGCTTCTACTCAATACTGAGCAAAGGGTCTGAATACTTATGACCATGTGATATTTACATTTTTCTTTTTTAATAAATTTTCAAAATGTCTACATTTGTTTTTTTTTCAGTCAAGATGGGGTGCAGAGTGTACGTTAATGAGAAAAAAAATGAACCTTTTTGAATTTACCAAATGGCTGCAATGAAACAAAGAGTGAAAATTTAAAGGTATCCTAATACTTTCCATATCCACTTTAAGTCTTTTTCAATGACAGTTTTACTCAGTGTTTTACAATTTAGCACGTAATTATACAATATATTTCCTCTTCCCAGTACATAACCTTACATATATCTACATTAAACTGCAATTGCCATTTCATTATTCACCTCTGTGCTTATATCCTTGCAGAGTATAATATCATCTATAAATACTGAAATTCTACTCTGTATGCCCTTTACAAGGTCATTAATACATATGTTAAAAAGAAAAGGGCCCAGTACTGACCCCTATGGTCCCCACTCTTAACTGGGACCAAATCTGAGTGTATACAATTAATCACCTTTTATTCCCTATCACTGAGACAGTTATTTACCCAGTTGCACATGTTTTCTACTAGTCCCATTGCTCTCATTTTATGTACCAACCTTTTGTGTGGCACCGTACAAAATGCAACAAATAAAGTAGCACTCTGTAACGCTATAGCATTGAAACATTAAATATATGAAATATGAATTGCATTTCTGCTCTAGAAAATTTGAAAAATTGAAAATTCACATTATGCAGGTTCCCAGCAATGAGAATCAACTTACCCACTCTTCGTAACTGAGTCGCCCGCCAGGGCCGTGGGGTACTCGGTACCGGGTTCGGTGAATGAAGCCACTGCTGTGGCGACACGCGTAGGGTATTCGCTTTCTCTTTGTGCCTGTAGGTGTTATCTTAGGGCCTTTTGCCCGGAGGTGTTATGGGTTTTTTTTGCTTATAATGCATATTTAGGTACATGGTTTACTGATAGTACTATACTGCTACTTGCTTATTTTTAGGTGTGCATTACTGAGTACCATGGGACATAGGGCCTCTATGCTTGTTCTACTTTATACACCTTTTATGCATAGTTGGATTCATTCTCCTGTTTGAATTTAGGTACTGTTACCAATGTGTGCGTACTGCATTATGTGCCATATATATATATAGGGCCTTACGACTGAGTTCAGGATCCCATGTCGGCACTCTGTATGCCTTCAGCACATTTTGTATATCTTAGCAGTTTATATACTCAGATAGTGTTGTTTATTTGTGTACTACGTTACGTGCCATCTATCTATGGGGCCTTACTAGTGATCTCAGGATCCCTTGTTTAGTACTGTCATATGTTGCATATTTTAGCACATTTCCTGTACCACAGTATATTTTTTCATGTGCAGCTCTATTAGCTATTTAGGCCTTATTTGTGTTATCATGTTTTTTGCAATTTATTAATATGCTGTCCATATAGGTCACTGAGATATATATCTGTATGTGTTCCTGTTTTCCCCCTTTCACCTTGTGCACAGGCACTTGCCATATTATAGGCATTGTTCTAAGTGTTTTTAGATGTTTTTAAAATGATCTGTCCTGTATTTGCACCTTAACCCCTTCCCGACCCATGACGCCACATAGGCGTCATGAAAGTCGGTGCCAATCCGACCCATGACGCCTATGTGGCGTCATGGAAAGATCGCGTCCCTGCAGATCGGGTGAAAGGGTTAACTCCCATTTCACCCGATCTGCAGGGAGAGGGGGAGTGGTAGTTTAGCCCAGGGGGGGTGGCTTCACCCCCCCGTGGCTACGATCGCTCTGATTGGCTGTTGAAAGTGAAACTGCCAATCAGAGCGATTTGTAATATTTCACCTATTATAACTGGTGAAATATTACAATCCAGCCATGGCCGATGCTGCAATATCATCGGCCATGGCTGGAAACACTAATGTGCCCCCACCCCACCCCACCGATCGCCCCCCCCCAGCCCTCCGATCTGTCCGGTACACTGCTCCGGCTCCCCTCCGTCCTGTGCTCCGCTCCCCCCGCGCTCTTGTCCGCTCCCCCCGTGCTCCAATCACCCTCCCCATGCTCCAATCACCCCCCCTGCACTCCGATCCACCCCCCGTGCTCCGTTCCACCCCCCGTGCTCCGTTCCACCCCCCCATGCTCCGTTCCACCCCCCGTGCTCTGTTCCACCCCTCCCGCGCTCCGATCCACCCCCCTATGCTCCGATCCCCCCCCCGTGTTCCCCCCCACCCCATCATACTTACCGATCCTGCCGGGGTCCGTCCGTCTTCTCCCTTAGCGCCGCCATCTTCCAAAATGGCCGGCAGATTCGTTCCAAAGTGCATTTTGATCACTGAGATAGATTATATCTCAGTGATCAAAATAAAAAAATAATAAATGACCCCCCCCCCCTTTGTCACCCCCATAGGTAGGGACAATAAAAAAATAAATAATTTTTTTTTCCCACTAATGTTAGAATAGGGTTAGGGCTAGGGTTAGGGATAGGGCTAGGGTTAGGGGTAGGGTTAGGGCTAGGGTTAGGGTTAGGGTTTCGGTATGTGCACACGTATTCTGGTCCTCTGCGGATTTTTCCACTGCGGATTTGATAAATCCGCAGTGCTAAACCGCTGCGGATTTACCGCGTTTTTTCTGCGCATTTCACTGCGGTTTTACAACTGCGATTTTCTATTTGAGCAGTTGTAAAACCGCTGCGGAATCCGCACAAAGAAGTGACATGCTGCGGAATGTAAACCACTGCGTTTCCGTGCAGTTTTTCCGCAGCATGTGTACAGCGATTTTTGTTTCCCATAGGTTTACATTGAACTGTAAACTCATGGGAAACTGCTGTGGATCCGCAGCGTTTTCCGCAGCATGTGTACATACCTTTAGAATTAGACTATGTGCACACGGTGCGGATTTGGCTGCAGATCCGCAGCGGATTGGCTGCTGCGGATTCGCAGCAGTGTTCCATCAGGTTTACAGTACCATGGAAAACCAAATCCGCTGTGCCCATGGTGCGGAAAATACCGCGCGGAAACGCTGCGTTGTATTTTCCGCAGCATGTCAATTCTTTGTGCGGATTCTGCAGCGTTTTACACCTGTTCCTCAATAGGAATCCACAGGTGAAATCTGCACAAAAAACACTGGAAATCCGCGGAAAATCCGCAGGTAAAACGCAGTGCCTTTTACCCGCGGATTTTTCAAAAATGATGCTGAAAAATCTCACACGAATCCGCAACGTGGGCACATAGCCTTAGGGTTAGGGTTGGAATTAGGGTTGTGGTTAGGGTTAGGGGTGTGTTGGGGTTAGGGTTGTGGTTAGGGGTGTGTTGGGGTTAGGGTTGTGATTAGGGTTACGGCTACAGTTGGGATTAGGGTTAGGGGTGTGTTGGGGTTAGTGTTGGAGGTAGAATTGAGGGGTTACCACTGTTTAGGCACATCAGGGGTCTCCAAACGCAACATGGCGCCACCATTGATTCCAGCCAATCTCGTATTCAAAAAGTCAAATGGTGCTCCCTCAATTCCGAGCCCCGACGTGTGCCCAAACAGTGGTTTACCCCCACATATGGGGTACCAGCATACTCAGGATAAACTGCGCAACAATTACTGGGGTCCAATTTCTCCTGTTACCCTTGTGAAAATTAAAAAATGCTTGCTAAAACATCATTTTTGAGGAAAGAAAAATGATTTTTTATTTTCACGGCTCTGCGTTGTAAACGTCTGTGAAGCACTTGGGGGTTCAAAGTGCTCACCACATATCTAGATAAGTTCCTTGGGGGGTCTAGTTTCTAAAATGGGGTCACTTGTGGGGGGTTTCTACTGTTTAGGCACACCAGGGGCTCTGCAAACGCAACGTGACGCCCGCAGACCATTCCATCAAAGTCTGCATTTCAAAAGTCACTACTTCCCTTCTGAGCCCCGACGTTTGCCCAAACAGTGGTTTACCTCCACACATGGGGTATGAGCGTACTCAGGAGAAACTGGACAACAACTTTTGGTGTCCAATTTCTCCTATTACACTTGGCAAAATAGGAAATTCCAGGCTAAAAAATCATTTTTGAGGAAAGAAAAATTATTTTTTATTTTCATGGCTCTGCGTTATAAACTTCTGTGAAGCACCTGGGGGTTTAAAGTGCTCAATATGCATCTAGATAAGTTCCTTGGGGGGTCTAGTTTCCAAAATGGGGTCACTTGTGGGGAAGCTCCAATGTTTAGGCACACAGGGGCTCTCCAAACGCGACATGGTGTCCGCTAACAATTGGAGCTAATTTTCCATTCAAAAAGTCAAATGGCGCGCCTTCCCTTCCGAGCCCTGCCGAGTGCCCAAACAGTGGTTTACCCCCACATATGAGGTATCGTCGTACTCGGGAGAAATTGCCCAACAAATTTTATGATCCATTTTATCCTATTGCCTATGTGAAAATGAAAAAATTGAGGCGAAAAGAATTTTTTGGTGAAAAAAAAGTACTTTTTCATTTTTACAGATCAATTTGTGAAGCATCTGAGGGTTTAAAGTGCTCACTAGGCATCTAGATAAGTTCCTTGGGGGGTCTAGTTTCCAAAATGGGGTCACTTGTGGGGGAGCTCCAATTTTTAGGCACACGGGGGCTCTCCAAACGTGACATGGTGTCCGCTAAAGAGCGGAGCCAATTTTTCATTCAAAAAGTCAAATGGCGCTCCTCCCATTCGAAGCCCTGCCGTGCGCCCAAACAGTGGTTTACCCCCACATATGAGGTATCAGCGTACTCAGGACAAATTGGACAACAACTTTCGTGGTTCAGTTTCTCCTTTTACCATTGGGAAAATAAAAAAATTGTTGCTAAAAGATAATTTTTGTGACTAAAAAGTTAAATGTTCATTTTTTCCTTCCATGTTGCTTCTGCTGCTGTGAAGCACCTGAAGGGTTAATAAACTTCTTGAATGTGGTTTTGAGTACCTTGAGGGGTGCAGTTTTTAGAATGGTGTCACTTTTGGGTATTTTCAGCCATATAGACCCCTCAAACTGACTTCAAATGTGAGGTGGTCCCTAAAACAAATGGTTTTGTAAATTTCGTTGTAAAAATGAGAAATCGCTGGTCAAATTTTAACCCTTATAACTTCCTAGCAAAAAAAATTTTTGGTTCCAAAATTGTGCTGATGTAAAGTATACATGTGGGAAATGTTATTTATTAACTATTTTGTGTCACATAACTCTCTGGTTTAACAGAATAAAAATTCAAAATGTGAAAATTGCGAAATTTTCAAAATTTTTGCCAAATTTCCGTTTTTATCACAAATAAACGCAGAATTTATTGACCTAAATTTACCACTAACATGAAGCCCAATATGTCACGAAAAAACAATCTCAGAACTGCTAGGATCCGTTGAAGCGTTCCTGAGTTATTACCTCATAAAGGGACACTGGTCAGAATTGCAAAAAACGGCAAGGTCTTTAAGGTCAAAATAGGCTGGGTCATGAAGGGGTTAATAAAGCTGTGTTGTTGTTTTTTGTACAAATCCATGCTGTTTGGTGATCCCCTTTTTGTATGGCCTCTGCTTTTTCTTGTTTTTGTGTCTTTTAAGGGAGTTGTAATAAAGTTTGTGTTCGTGACGCCACCTGTGGTTCTCGGTCAGAGGGGACCGACACTGCTTAAAGGGGTCCTCTGGGGTGATGTTACTGCAGCAAAGATGGTGACGCTTCCCACAGGTGAAGCGGGGTACCCAGGGCTCCCGGTGTGGACAGGGATGGTGTTTCCTGGCAAATAAATGGAGGCCACACAGTTGTAACGTCTTTACCTGGTGTACTGGTTGCAAGCAGCCGCACTCCAGGGTACCAGCAACAGGTGATGATGTGCCCCGGCCGGCCTGGAGGCAAAGGTGGATCCCTCTCCCAGGTGAGGTCCATAAGCCTTCCAACTCACGCTCGTATGCGCGGTACTTGCTACCTGTGGCTTCCGTACAAATTCCTCTCTCCTGTCCTGGGACAGTTACCCGTATGGTGGGCAGTGTAAACCCTTTTATAGGGTCTCTATCATGACCCGGGCTCCTAGTGTACTGCTGCACCTTCAGGTATGGGTGCAGTCAAATTACATAAAGTCCTATGCCCTCCGGTTCTGCCGCATGACCTGGAGTACAACACAGCCTCGGGCTCCCGGTCCCCGGTTCTTGCGCTTCGGGTCAGAGGGTGCCCAGTCACAGTTCCCTTCTAAGCCCTTTCCTGCTCCTGTGCTTCTTTCCTCAGATGCTCACTACAATTCAACCCTTCAGGTTCTCTTCCTTTTCTTGGAGCTGCAGCACAGTCCTCGCTGCACAGCTCCACTCTCTGCTCTCAGTCCTCACTCTTCCACTGTCTCTCCAGACTGCCTACTTCCTTGGTCTCCCTGGACCAACTGTCTAACTCCTCATCCAGACCAGAATACTTAAAGCTGGGGAAGCTACCCTGAAACCGGGTTCACAGCTCCCCCTTCTGGCCTGGATTCACAATGTGTTGTATGTAGGTGTGTTACCCGGTAAAGGAAATCCTCTTTACCTCCAAGAATGACATCACCCTCCCCAAAAGGAAAGCAACATCACTGTAACAATTGGTCACCTGGGGTGTTACATAAGCACCTGTGCACACCTGTTTTCTGTTTGGAAGTGACGATCAATCTTTTGATATTTTTATATTCTATCTGACTGAGCACTCAACCCTTCCTCCCCAGATGTTTTTAATTACAGCAGGATCCTACCTTCCCATATAAATGTAGGCTTCAGCATAAGAGATGATTTATATTAGTCAGCTTCCCAGCAACAATAATTGCCTTACCGTGGCTGCCAGGTACACATGAATTGGCCAATTAGGCCTCTTTCACACTTCCGTCTTTCAGTTCCCGTCACAATCTGTCGATTTTGAGAATGCAGGATCCTGCAAAAATTTTACAGGATCCTGCATTTTCCCATAGACTTGTATTAGGCTACTTTCACACTAGCGTTGTTTGGCGTACGCCGCAATGGGTCGTTTTAGAGAAAAAACGCATCCTGCAAATGTGCCCGCAGGATGCGTCTTTTCTCCATAGACTTGCATTACTGATGCATTGCGACGTATGGCCACACGTCGCAACCGTCGTGCGATGTTTTGGCGGACCCTCGGCACAAAAAAACGTTATATGTAATGTTTTTTGTGCGTCGAGTCTGCCATTTTCGACCGCACATGCGCGGCCAAAACTCCGCCTCCTCCTCCCCAGACATTACAATGGGGCAGCGGATGCATTGAAAAACTGCATCCGCTGCCCCTGTTGTTCATTTCTTTCACAACGTGCGTGAGTACGTCGGGCCGACGCATGGCGACGGATCCATACCAACGCTAGTGTGAAAGCAGCCTTAGCGACGGATTGTGACGGATGACCATCCATTTCATCTGTCTTGCACTGGATCTGTCGGAAAATAGCGGTCCGTCGTGCAGAGAAAACGTTCAGGGGAACGTTTTTTTCTGCACGTCGAAAAATCGGTCAGCGACGCATCCTGCTCTGCCCGTCACTGGCTACAATGGAAGCCTATGGGTGCAGGATGCGTCGCTGCCTGTGAAAAGCAGGAATCCAGCGATGGGTCCCGCCTTTTCAAAGAGAGCATGCGTGGAAGAATTTCCCGTCAGGGAAATTCTCTCTTGCTCGCTCTCTCTCTTTTTACTATTGATGCTGCCTATGCAACATCAATAGTAACGAGATATAATGTTATAAATATATATAGACAGTATATATATATATTTTTTTCTTTTTGGGACACATGGATCACTTCTATAGCGGTATGTTGGTTTTGCAAGCCTGCGAGAAAACCACGCAGTACGGATGCCATACGGATTACATACGGAGGATGCCATGCGCAAAAAACGCTGACACACCCTGCCTACGGAGGAGCTACGGACCACTATTTTCGGGACTTTTCAGCGTATTACGGCCGTAATATACGGACCGTATTTTTATACGCTGAGTGTGAAGCCGGCCTAAGTGTGGTAAGTGGAGGTGTCCTGGGTGAGGAGACAATTCTTGACAGAGAAGGAAAGAAGGTTGTGGTCCGAGAGCGAGAGAGTAGAGTTAGTAAAGTCGTGCAGCAATCCAGGACGGGAGAAAACCAGGTCCAGAGTATTCCCGTCCTCATGTGTAGGAGAATTAGTAAACTGTGAGAGGTTGAATGAAGAGAGAGAAGATGAGAGGCAGATTGGGAAAGGGGATCATTGATGGGGATGTTAAAGTCTCCCTTGATGATGGTGGGGATGTCACAGGATAGAAAGTGAGTAAGCCAGGTGGCAAAGTGGTCTAGAAACAGGCGGGAGGAGCCTGGAGGGCGATAAACAACCACCACCCGCAAGGGGAAGGGCTTAAAGAGTCTGATGACGTGGACTTCAAAGGAAGGAAATGTAAGTGAGGGAACCGGGGGGATGACCTGGAAAGCACATTGTGATGAAAGGAGTAAACCAACACCTCCACCCTGTCTGTTCTCAGGTCTGGTGGTATGTGAAAATTTCACCCCACCAAACGAGAGAGCGGCAGCGGCGGTGGTGTCTGAGTGCTGGAAACATGCTGTATGTAATGTATGTATGTATGTAATGCTGTAACATCAAGAAAGGCATCCAGTCCCCTCTTAAATTTTAGTAATGAATCACTCATTACATCATACGGCAGAGAGTTTCATAGTCTCACTGCTCTTAAGGTACCTTCACACTGAACGATATCGCTAGCGATCCGTGACGTTGCAGCGTCCTGGCTAGCGATATCGTTCAGTTTGACAGGCAGCAGCGATCTGGATCCTGCTGTGCCATCGTTGGTCGGAGCAGAAAGTCCAGAGCTTTATTTCGTCGCTGGACCTCCCGCAGACATCGCTGATTCGGCGTGTGTGACGCCGATTCAGCGATGTCTTCACTGGTAACCAGGGTAAATATCGGGTTACTAAGCGCAGGGCCGCGCTTAGTAACCCGATGTTTACCCTGGTTACCAGCGTAAACGTAAAAAAAAAAAACACTACATACTTACATTCCGGTGTCTGTCCCCCGGCGCTGTGCTTTCCTGCACTGGCTGTGAGCGCCGGCCAGCCGTAAAGCACAGCGGTGACGTCACCGCTCTGCTTTACGGCTGGCCGGCGCTGACAGTGCAGGAAAGCACAGCGCCGGAGGACAGACACCGGAATGTAAGTATGTAGTGTTTGTTTTTTTTTACGTTTACGCTGGTAACCAGGGTAAACATCGGGTTACTAAGCACGGCCTTGGCGCTTAGTAACCCGATGTATACCCTGGTTACCAGGGGACCAGCATTGTTGGTCGCTGGAGAGCTGTCTGTGTGACAGCTCTCCAGCGACCACACAGCGACGCTGCAGCGATCGGGATCGTTGTCTAGATCGCTGCAGCGTCGCTTAATGTGACGGTACCTTTACAGTAAACAATCCGCTTCTGTTATTGTACTAATATCATCAGAAAGGTCTTTGTACTGTCCCCTCTTGTATTTATACATTAACATAAGATTACCCCTTAGCCTTTGTTTTTCCAAACTAAATAGCCCCAAGTGTAATAATCTATCTTGGTATTGCAGACCCCCCAGTCCACTAATAACCTTGGTCGCTCTTCTCTGCACCCGCTCTAGTTTAGCTTGTCTTTCTTATACACCGTAGACCAGAACTGTACACAGTATTCTAAGTGTGGTCGAACTAGTGACTTGTATAGAGGTAAAACTACGTTCTCCTCGTGAGCATATATGCCTCTTTAATGCATCCCATTATTTTATTTGCCTTTGTAGCAGCTGCCTGACACTGGCTACTAAATATGAGTTTGTCATCCACCCATACTCCCAGGTCTTTTTTATTGATGGTTTTGCCCAGAGTTTTAGAATTAAGCACATAATTATACATCTTATTACTTCTGCCCAAGTGCATGACCTTACCTTTATCCCCATTAAAGCTCATTTGCCATTTATCAGCCCAAGCTCTAGTTTACATAAATCATCCTGTAATATAAAATTGTCTTCCTCTGTATTGATTACCCTGCAGAGTTTAGTGTCATCTGCAAATATTGAAATTCCACTCTATATGCCCCCTACAAGGTCATTAATAAATGTTAAAGAGGGCCCAATACTGACCCATGTTGATACCCCACTGCTAACCACGACCCAGTCTGAGTGTGCTCCATTAATAACCACCCTTTGTTTCCAATCCCTGAGCCAGCTCTTAACCCACTTATACATATTTTCTCCTATCCCCATTATTCTCATTTTATGTATCAACCTTTTGTGTGGCACCGTATCAAAGGCTTTTGAAAAGTCCCTTGGTCCAGTCCGGAACTTACCTCTTCATAGAAATTGATCAGATTTCAACCCATGTTGATATTGGGTCATGAGGTTATTCCTCTTCAGATGCTGCAGCATAACATCTCTTAGAAAGCCCTCCAGGATTTTACCCACAGTAGAGGTTAAGCTTACTGGCCTATAATTTCCGAGTTCAGTTCTTGTCCCCTTTTTGAATATTGGCATCACATTTGCTATACGCCAGTCCTGTGGTACAGACCCTGTTATTATGAAGTCTTTAAAGATTAAAAATAATGGTCTATCAATGACTGTACTTAATTCTTGCAGTACTCGGGGGTGTATCCCATCCGGGCACGGAGATTTGTCAATTTTAGTGATTTTTGGACGGCTCCTGTTGTGATAGGCAATTCAGTATCACAATGGACATAGCGGTCAGAGCACATACAGTGATCTGACAATAACCCAAAATAATAGAACGAGCTCTGAGACGTGGGAACTCTGCAGACCGCAATCCCTAATCCTCTCCAAACAACACTAGAGGCAGCCGTGGATTGCGCCTAACTCTGCCTATGCAACTCGGCACAGCCTGAGAAACTAACTAGCCTGAAGATAGAAAATAAGCCTACCTTGCCTCAGCGAAATATCCCAAAGGAAAAGGCAGCCCCCCGCATATAATGACTGTGAGTTAAGATGAAAAGACAAACGTAGGGATGAAATAGATTCAGCAAAGTGAGGCCCGACTTTCTTAACAGAGCGAGGATAGGAAAGATAACTTTGCGGTCTACACAAAACCCTAAAGAAAACCACGCAAAGGGGGCAAAAAGACCCTCCGTACCGAACTAACGGCACGGAGGTACACCCTTTGCGTCCCAGAGCTTCCAGCAAAACAATTAGACAAGCTGGACAGAAAAAATAGCAAACAAATAGCAAAGAAGAACTTAGCTATGCAGAGCAGCAGGCCACAGGAATGATCCAGGGAAAAACAAGTCCAACACTGGAACATTGACAGGAAGCATGGATCAAAGCACTAGGTGGAGTTAAGTAGAGAAGCACCTAACGACCTCACCAGATCACCTGAGGGAGGAAACTCAGAAGCCGCAGTACCACTTTCCTCCACAAACGGAAGCTCCCAGAGAGAATCAGCCGAAGTACCACTTGTGACCACAGGAGGGAGCTCTGCCACAGAATTCACAACAGTACCCCCCCTTGAGGAGGGGTCACCGAACCCTCACCAGAGCCCCCAGGCCGACCAGGATGAGCCACATGAAAGGCACGAACAAGATCGGGAGCATGGACATCAGAGGCAAAAACCCAGGAATTATCTTCCTGAGCATAACCCTTCCATTTAACCAGATACTGGAGTTTCCGTCTTGAAACACGAGAATCCAAAATCTTCTCCACAATATACTCCAATTCCCCCTCCACCAAAACCGGGGCAGGAGGATCAACAGATGGAACCATAGGTGCCACGTATCTCCGCAACAATGACCTATGGAATACGTTATGTATGGAAAAAGAATCTGGGAGGGTCAGACGAAAAGACACAGGATTAAGAACCTCAGAAATCCTATACGGACCAATGAAACGAGGTTTAAACTTAGGAGAGGAAACCTTCATAGGAATATGACGAGAAGATAACCAAACCAGATCCCCAACACGAAGTCGGGGACCCACACGGCGTCTGCGATTAGCGAAACGTTGAGCCTTCTCCTGGGACAAGGTCAAATTGTCCACTACATGAGTCCAAATCTGCTGCAACCTGTCCACCACAGTATCCACACCAGGACAGTACGAAGACTCAACCTATCCTGAAGAGAAACGAGGATGGAACCCAGAATTGCAGAAAAATGGCGAAACCAAGGTAGCCGAGCTGGCCCGATTATTAAGGGCGAACTCAGCCAAAGGCAAAAAGGACACCCAGTCATCCTGATCGGCAGAAACAAAGCATCTCAGATAGGATTCCAAGGTATGATTGGTTCGTTCGGTCTGGCCATTAGTCTGAGGATGGAAAGCCGAGGAAAAAGACAAGTCAATGCCCATCCTACCACAAAAGGCTCGCCAAAACCTCAAAACAAACTGGGAACCTCTGTCAGAAACGATATTCTCTGGAATGCCATGCAAACGAACCACATGCTGGAAGAACAATGGCACCAAATCAGAGGAGGAAGGCAATTTAGACAAGGGTACCAGATGGACCATCTTAGAAAAGCGATCACAGACCACCCAAATAACTGACATCTTTTGAGAAACGGGAAGATCTGAAATAAAATCCATAGAGATATGTGTCCAAGGTCTCTTCGGGACCGGCAAGGGCAAAAGCAACCCACTGGCACGAGAACAGCAGGGCTTAGCCCGAGCACAAATCCCACAGGACTGCACAAAAGTACGCACATCCCGCGACAGAGATGGCCACCAAAAGGATCTAGCCACTAACTCTCTGGTACCAAAGATTCCAGGATGACCAGCCAACACCGAACAATGAACCTCAGAGATAACTTTATTCGTCCACCTATCAGGGACAAACAGTTTCTCCGCTGGACAACGATCAGGTTTATTAGCCTGAAATTTTTGCAGCACCCGCCGCAAATCAGGGGAGATGGCAGACACAATTACTCCTTCCTTGAGGATACCCGCCGGCTCAGATAAACCCGGAGAGTCGGGCACAAAACTCCTAGACAGAGCATCCGCCTTCACATTTTTAGAGCCCGGAAGGTACGAAATCACAAAGTCAAAACGGGCAAAAAACAGAGACCAACGAGCCTGTCTAGGATTTAAACGCTTAGCAGACTCGAGATAAGTCAAGTTCTTATGATCAGTCAATACCACCACGCGATGCTTAGCTCCTTCAAGCCAATGACGCCACTCCTCGAATGCCCACTTCATGGCCAGCAACTCTCGGTTGCCCACATCATAATTTCGCTCAGCAGGCGAAAACTTCCTGGAAAAAAAAGCGCATGGTTTCATCACTGAGCAATCAGAACCTCTCTGCGACAAAACAGCCCCTGCTCCAATCTCAGAAGCATCAACCTCGACCTGGAACGGAAGAGAAACATCTGGTTGACACAACACAGGGGCAGAAGAAAAATGACGCTTCAACTCTTGAAAAGCTTCCACAGCAGCAGAAGACCAATTGACCAAATCAGCACCCTTCTTGGTCAAATCGGTCAATGGTTTGGCAATACTAGAAAAATTGCAAATGAAGCGACGATAAAAATTAGCAAAGCCCAGGAACTTTTGCAGACTTTTCAGAGATGTCGGCTGAGTCCAATCATGGATGGCTTGGACCTTAACAGGATCCATCTCGATAGTAGAAGGGGAAAAGATGAACCCCAAAAATGAAACCTTCTGCACACCAAAGAGACACTTTGATCCCTTCACAAACAAAGAATTAGCACGCAGGACCTGAAAAACCGTTCTGACCTGCTTCACATGAGACTCCCAATCATCCGAGAAGATCAAAATGTCATCCAAGTACACAATCAGGAATTTATCCAGGTACTCTCGGAAGATGTCATGCATAAAGGACTGAAACACTGATGGAGCATTGGCAAGTCCGAATGGCATCACTAGATACTCAAAATGACCCTCGGGCGTATTAAATGCAGTTTTCCATTCATCGCCTCGCCTGATTCGCACCAGATTATACGCACCACGAAGATCTATCTTGGTGAACCAACTAGCCCCCTTAATCCGAGCAAACAAATCAGATAACAATGGCAAGGGGTACTGAAATTTAACAGTGATCTTATTAAGAAGGCGGTAATCTATACAAGGTCTCAGCGATCCATCCTTCTTGGCTACAAAAAAGAACCCTGCTCCTAATGGCGACGATGACGGGCGAATATGCCCCTTCTCCAGGGATTTCTTCACATAACTGCGCATAGCGGTGTGCTCAGGCACGGATAAATTAAACAGTCGACCTTTTGGGAATTTACTACCAGGAATCAAATTGATAGCACAATCACAATCCCTATGCGGAGGTAGGGCATCGGACTTGGGCTCATCAAATACATCCCGGTAATCAGACAAGAACTCTGGAACCTCAGAAGGGGTGGATGACGAAATTGACAGAAATGGAACATCACCATGTACCCCCTGACAACCCCAGCTGGACACCGACATGGATTTCCAATCCAATACTGGATTATGGGCTTGTAGCCATGGCAACCCCAACACGACCACATCATGCAGATTATGCAACACCAGAAAGCGAATAACCTCCTGATGTGCAGGAGCCATGCACATGGTCAGCTGGGTCCAGTATTGAGGCTTATTCTTGGCCAAAGGCGTAGCATCAATTCCTCTCAATGGAATAGGACACTGCAAGGGCTCCAAGAAAAACCCACAACGCTTAGCATATTCCAAGTTCATCAAATTCAGGGCAGCGCCTGAATCCACAAACGCCATGACAGAATACGATGACAAAGAGCAGATCAAGGTAACGGACAGAAGAAATTTTGACTGTACTGTACCAATGGTGGCAGACCTAGCGAACCGCTTAGTGCACTTAGGACAATCAGAGATAGCATGAGTGGAATCACCACAGTAAAAACACAGCCCATTCAGATGTCTGTGTTCTTGCCGTTCAACTCTGGTCATAGTCCTATCGCACTGCATAGACTTAGGTTTCATTTCAGGTAATACCGCCAAATGGTGCACAGATTTACGCTCACGCAAGCGTTGACCGATCTGAATGGCCAAAGACATAGACTCATTCAAACCAGCAGGCATAGGAAATCCCACCATGACATCCTTAAGGGCTTCAGAGAGACCCTTTCTGAATATAGCTGCCAGCGCAGATTCATTCCATTGAGTGAGAACGGACCACTTTCTAAATTTCTGACAATATACCTCTATCTCATCCTGAGCCTGACAAAGAGCCAGCAAATTTTTTTCTGCCTGATCCACTGAATTAGGCTCATCGTACAGCAATCCAAGCGCCAGGAAAAACACATCGATATTACTTAATGCAGGATCTCCTGACGCAAGAGAAAATGCCCAGTCCTGAGGGTCGCCACGCAAAAAAGAAATGACGATCCTAACCTGTTGAACTGGGTCACCAGAGGAGCGAGGTTTCAAAGCCAGAAATAGTTTACAATTATTTTTGAAACTCAGAAATTTAGTTCTATCTCCAAAAAACAAATCTGGAATAGGAATTCTCGGTTCTAACAAAGAATTCTGAACCACAAAATCTTGAATATTTTGAACTCTTGCCGTGAGCTGATCCACACATGAAGACAGACCTTTAATGTCCATTGCTACACCTGTGTCCTGAACCACCCAAATGTCTAGGGGAAAAAAAAGGCAAAACACAGTGCAAAGAAAAAAAAAAATGGTCTCAGAACTTCTTTTTCCCTCTATTGAGAATCATTAGCACTTTTGGCTTCCTGTACTGTTGTGATAGGCAATTCAGTATCACAATGGACATAGCGGTCAGAGCACATACAGTGATCTGACAATAACCCAAAATAATAGAACGAGCTCTGAGACGTGGGAACTCTGCAGACCGCAATCCCTAATCCTCTCCAAACAACACTAGAGGCAGCCGTGGATTGCGCCTAACTCTGCCTATGCAACTCGGCACAGCCTGAGAAACTAACTAGCCTGAAGATAGAAAATAAGCCTTCCTTGCCTCAGAGAAATACCCCAAAGGAAAAGGCAGCCCCCCGCATATAATGACTGTGAGTTAAGATGAAAAGACAAACGTAGGGATGAAATAGATTCAGCAAAGTGAGGCCCGACTTTCTTAACAGAGCGAGGATAGGAAAGATAACTTTGCGGTCTACACAAAACCCTAAAGAAAACCACGCAAAGGGGGCAAAAAGACCCTCCGTACCGAACTAACGGCACGGAGGTACACCCTTTGCGTCCCAGAGCTTCCAGCAAAACAATTAGACAAGCTGGACAGAAAAAATAGCAAACAAATAGCAAAGAAGAACTTAGCTATGCAGAGCAGCAGGCCACAGGAATGATCCAGGGAAAAACAAGTCCAACACTGGAACATTGACAGGAAGCATGGATCAAAGCACTAGGTGGAGTTAAGTAGAGAAGCACCTAACGACCTCACCAGATCACCTGAGGGAGGAAACTCAGAAGCCGCAGTACCACTTTCCTCCACAAACGGAAGCTCCCAGAGAGAATCAGCCGAAGTACCACTTGTGACCACAGGAGGGAGCTCTGCCACAGAATTCACAACAGGCTCCGTACTTCCTGCTGGGTTAAGCAGGTGACACTTAATGGGGAATTTTTGTTATCACTGATCATATTGTCTCCCATGGGATTTTCTTGTGTAAATACTGATGAAAAAAAGTCATTTAGCATATTGGCTTTTTCCTCATCCTCATCCACCATTTCATCCAGACTATTTTTAAGGGGGCCAATACTATAATTTTTTAGTTTCTTACTCTTTACGTAGTTAAAGAATATTTTGGGATTATTTTTACTCTCTCTGACAATGAGTCTCTCTGTCTCAATCTTTGCTTCCTTAATTTGCTTTTTACAGAATTTATTTAATTTTCTGTATTTATTTAATGCCCCGGCTTCCAAAAGGGACAGCTGAACATTGACTACTCGTGTTTCAGGTTCTATACTGTGCTTCTATTGCCATGACTGCAATCTTCAGCATGACAGGCGGCTTGTATATTGTGCTTTTGATACTTCCACTGCCACTAGACAGACACACATATCCTGCTTCCTTATAATTATGCTCTATACTGGGCTGCGGCCTAATCCGAGCTCTACATAACTGAATATCTCCTGTTTATCATCCATTTTGCTCTATACGAGGGTTGGGGAACATTTTTTCTGGCCAGGGCCATTTGGATATTTTTATCATTTGAGGACAGTACAAAATTATCAACTTAAAGCGTAGCCTGCTATATTATGTAAAACATCTAATCAATTCACCCTTAATGTGACGCTGTGGAACTGATTCTCTTTGGTGAGATGTGTGATGTTAGGTGGTATTGATGATGCTGCTACTCGCAACTGGGTTTCCTGGTTTGCGTTGGTCTGGAGCAAAGTTGGCTCTTTGCACTTATAAGTTTTGTCAAGAACAGCTTTCTGCAGTAATTTGTTCCAAACACAGATGTGTACTACACTGCATGTCTGTCTCCTCATAGTGGGGAATTCAGCACTGCTTATTACATAACATAGAATTCAAGCAGTAGGAGATCTGAAGTATACATCCATAGGAGACACTTAAGGTACCCTCACATTAAGCGACGCTGCAGCGATATAGACAACGAGCCGATCGCTGCAGCGTCGCTGTTTAGGTCGCTAGGAGACGTCAAACACGGCAACACCAGAACGATGCTGGGGCGATCCAGTGCCGTACTTATCGTTCTCGCTGGTTGTTAGCTCCATGAAAAAACATTGCAGGCATCGTTGCTTTTGCTGTCAAACATGACGAATCACGCCGACCTGACGACCAAATAGAGTTCCGGACTTCTAGCTACGACCAGCGATGTCACAGCGGGATCCTGATCGCTGCTGCGTGTCAAACACATCGAGATCGCTATCCAGGACGCTGCAACATCACGGATCGTTGTCGTCGTTGGAAAGTTGCTCAGTGTGAAGGTACCTTTTAGACTGCTGTACATACATCACATAGACGACACTCAGACTGCTGTATATACAACACAAAGGAGACACAGACTACTGTAAATAAATCACACAGTAGACACTGAGACTGCTGTAATTAGATAACATAAGAGACTGCTGTACATAGATCACATAGGAGACCCCGAGACTGGTATCTCTTTAACCATACAGCAGTTTTTCTCTAGCTGTCTTGGAAGCTCTTTGCAGGCCATGTTTGAAAGCCTACATCTCCAAGCACCTTGCTCTACGCAACTTCATCCCATCTAATCGTTGACCATAAAAGGGATCCCAACCAGACAATTTGTAAGAATAAAAAATATTTGTACAGAGAATAAGTCGTTTCATAACCATGCCAATGATTTGGCATGAAGATTCAAGGAACGTGGGTATAGTAACAGATGAATCTAACATGGCCTGCAAAGAGCTTCCAAGATAGCTAGAGAAAAGCTACTGTATGGTAAAAGATAAGGAAATGGACCATCCCAAAAATAATCAGGTACGATTAATTAATATTACCAATTTTAATAAACAATAGCTGGAATTTACCACAATAATTAAAAAACACTGGATCATTCTATTAACAGACTCTGTCCTGAGGAAGATTCTACCAGACACTCTATTGTGACAAAAGGTTCAAGAAACCTAAAAGACTCTTTAGTCCACAGCCACTATATCTCTACCAGGAGTAATAAACCTCATGCTATTATCCAGAAAAATGAAGGCAGCACTCCAATAGAAAAAATAAATGTGGTTTATTGGCCCATGTGCGACGTTTCAGTCCAGGATGTGGACTTTTCTCGAGCTTGAGAAAGGTCCACATCCTGGACTGAAACGTTGCACATGGGCCAATAACCCACATTTATTTTTACTGGATAATAGCATGAGGTTTGGTTTATACCTGGAAGGATTTTTTGCATCCTCTGTTCTCTTTTGGTGCTGCTTTTTGTTTTCTTTTTCTATACCAGGAGTGACACAATTTGATTGCACTTCGATACTAATGTAAGTGAAAATCTATGGCACTTTAAAGACATTATCTACCTCAATATAATTGACTGACCGAAATTAAGTCTACATAGCAGAATTTTTCAGGCAATCAGGCACTTGCTCTTTACTTTTTTACCATATTAAGACCTGCATGTGTAAGGCGGCAAAGATGGTAATCGTGGCAACTGGCTGTTCTGTTCCCACACCCTGGCGCCCCACAGATAAAATACAGTGTCCTTTCGGCTGCATGTGCAGCATGCAAAGCAGCACACTTACGATCACTGTCAGAGTTTCAAGTTCTGACATCCCGGCTCCGCATTCCTCAGCTCCACAAAAGATCCCAGAGACATGTTCTTTTGCAACAGTTGAACTTTACTCTTCAGTAGGGCAGTCATCACATTTGCAGCACAAACTTCATAAAGAGCCATCTCCTGATCTCTCCCTGCCTTCCGGGAAGTCTCTATCTTTCCTGTTAGCTCTACCTCTCTTCTTTCAGCAATCCAGGTCTTATTTCTAGATAATCTCTGTCTCCTCCATATTTCCAGTGTCACCAGCTATCTGCCATCCCCTCGCCCAGTTCCAATAAGGAAAAGTGCCAGGAAGCCATCTCAGCTACTCTTGCCCCAGTCGTAGACCCCAGATCCTTCTTGGGATGGTCCTTGTTAAGCTTGTGCCCATCAGCATGATCCTCAGGCTGGGACTCCTTCGTGCTGTAGCAGCTCTATCCCCACAGCCATCCCACTGTCTGCTCTCACTGCTGCATGCATCTTTCCCTGGGCAAGGCTGCCCGGGCTCTTCTTTCTAATCAGGAAGTGCCAGTCCTATATCCCTTGCTCTGCATTACACTGCCCTATAACTCCTCCCAATTGCTAAACCCCTATGTTGTGTATTCTATCCTATTCTATCCTCACTATTCTAATCCCCCTGCGGTCCTATGCTACCTAAGATCCTATAACCCATATAGAGAAAGAATTGCACATAGAGCAGCAAAAGTATCATACAATAATTTTTATTAAACACCTTAGTATTAAAAGCATGTATCTATTACAGTATTTTTAAATTATAAGAAAATGAAGACTATGAATAGTGGAACCACAGGTCAGAGGTAAAGAGCGCATGCTGGTGTACAGGGCGTCCACGTCACCGAGGGCGTCATCGGATTATCTGCCGGTGTCAGGAAAAGGAGACCGCCCACAGGTCACGAGAGCAGGTCCTTGTCCGTGCCAAAAGTGCATACCCGATAAAAAGATAAAGACGCCGTCGGCGCCGCCTAGCAACCCACCAACAGCGTGCATGTGCACTGGCCTGAAACAAGATAGAGGGAGAGGAAAGAAGATTGTCACACTAGAGATTCAAACGATTTAGGAGGTACATTTTGTCACCATATTTATGTGATCATCATGATTATGAAAAACGTGGACTTTTTTAGTGTATTTTCTACATATGTATAAATACTCCGATGACGACCTCGGTGACGTTGATGCCCTGTACACGAACAGCGCATGCGCAGACATAGAACCAGAAAGTGAAAGAATTATCGGCCATATGATTCTATTGGTTGGCCTGAGTATTTAACCTCTACAGGACCTGACGATGCCACTCCCCCAGAAGAAGGCACACAAGTCAAAACGCATGTAGGGTCGCGTCACTGCAGGTCTGAGGTAATTATGGTCTACTATTATCCTTTAGTTACCCCTCCAGCCTCCACATTTTTTTGGTGACACTCACCAGTGGTTCTGCTTCATTCTACAAAGGTATAATATGATAATGCATATGATTGTTATTTGGTGTGGGTAATTGGATTTATTATTTATTTCTTTACCTCTGACCTGTGGTTCCACTATTGGTAGTCTTCATTGTTTTATAATCCCAAAATACTGTAATAGATACATGCTTTTAATACTAAGGTGTTTAATAAAAATTATTTTATGATACTTTTTTGCTCCTCTATGTGCAATTCTTTCTCTACATGAGTTATTGATATTCTTGCACTGGATTTTCCATAATTAATTCCGCAAATGGGCACAGGTGTTCATACTTGTTCAACACTCTGCATTGCTATCTAAATCTGTTTATATGTTTTGCTATGTACCGTATTTTCACAGAATTTTTTTTATAATATAATAATTATAAAAATAGGGATGCGACCTGGCAGGTACAAGCTGCACAGATCTTTGATGGTGATTCTACCACTTGAATGGCAGGTAGTTAAGGGAAACGCGAATATGTTTGCAAGCGCAGATTAAACGGTTACTACATAAACGCACGACAATGTGGTGGAATAGAGCCTTCCTTGAAAATGATCTAAAGAAAAAACGAAGCCAGCGTGGTTTAAGGATCCAGGTGTTTCCATCTTTCCCTGTGAATGATGAGACATTTACAACTAAATGGGAGGAAATGTGTGCCAAGTCTTCTTTTCAGTTTATGGAATTATTGATTGACTTAAATAAAAAATCTGTTACCGCCTTGGAGGAGGAAATTGATGAATTATATAGCAATCTCTAAGGCCGGCCTCACACTAGCGTGTTTTACGGACGTAAGAGAGGTGCTGAAAATACGGATTGCATACAGTACAATGCTTCTCTATGGCCAAGCTATCAGCCGTATTTTACTGATCCATATTATACTGTCTTCTACGGCCGTAGAAAATCGCAGCATGCTGCGTTTGTCACCGTATTGCGCCAAAAATACGCCAATGAAAGTCTATGGGGGCCAGAAAAATACGGATTACACACGGACCAGCAGCGTGACTTGCGAGAAATACGCAGCGGTGTTAGAGAGAAAAGCCGGCAATTCAGTGCGGTGTACAGTAAAATCACACTGACAGCTTACAATAGAATAGGTAGAATAAATGTGTACACATAGAATAGGAATATATATATATATATATATGTCATTGAGATACATATATGTATATATATTGATATTTCATATAGCGCTAGATAGCTTTAAATATTTTCCAGGCAGGTGCTCTGCTATAATGCAGCTGTGCTCGTGCCTGTAAAACCCCGGGGAATGAAGGTAATGTAGGTCAATGACCTATAGTTACCTTCAGTCGCGGTGATGCGCCCTCTGCTGGATGTCCTCAAATGACCTCGAGTGTGGGAACTTTCCTGGAAAGCTCCCAGGCTCGAGTTCATATGACGACATCCAGTAGAGGGCGCATCATCGCGACTGAAGGTAACTACAGGTCATTAACCTACATTACCTTCATTCCCCGGAGTTTTACAGGCACGAGCACAGCTGCATTATAGCAGAGCTCCTGCCTGGAAAATATTTTAACCCCTTCAGATGGATTTACATCGTGGGACGTTACAGATCAACGGAAGGTATGTATATTGTTGGTTTATTATTTTTAATTTGTTACAGAGCGAGGGTCTTCAGGTGGATTGAGAGAGCAATAAAATATTAAAACAACCTGTGTGTTTATTTCATTAAAATACTTTTTAATAATGTGTTTGTGTATTTTTTTTAACCCTTTCATACAATTGGATTAATAATGGATAGGTGTTATAATTGACGCCTCTCCATTATTAATTTGGCTTAATGTCACCTTACAATAGCAAGGTGACATTAACCCTCATTACCCCATATCCCACTGCTACACGGGAATGGGAAGAGAGTGGCCAAGTGCCATAATAGGCGCATCTTCCAGATGTGCCTTTTCTGGGGTGGCTGGGGGCAGATGTTTTTAGCCAAGGGGGGGGGAAATAACCGTGGACCCTCTCCAGGCTATTAATATCTGCCCTCAGTCACTGGCTTTACTAATCTGGCGGAGAAAATTGCGCGGGAGCAGGCAGCCTTAGGGCAGTCCCACACGTCCAGATAATTCCGGTACCGGAAAAATCGGTACCAGAATTATCCGTGTCCGTGTGCCCCTGCGTTTCTGTGGCACATCAGTGTGGCACACGTGCGGCACACGTGTGTCGCCCGTGTGCCCACTCGGTACCACACGCACCGTGCAGGAGAGAGCGCTAAAGTTTAGCGCTGTCCCCTGCATCTGGTGCTGAAGTCGCGATTCATATCTTCTCTGCAGCAGCGTTTGTTGTAAAAAAGATATGAATAATCTTTTTTTTTTGTTGTTTCTCGTGTTTAAAATAAAGGTCCATGTCCCCACCCCCCTCCCACCCCCTGTACGCCCACCCGCTGTTCTTAAAATACTCACCCGGCTCCCTCGCTGGCTGGCGCTGCTTCCTGTCCTGGCCGCACCTTCTACTGTATGAGCGGTCACATGGGGCCGCCGATTATAGTCATGAATATGCGGCTCCACCTCCCATAGGGGTGGAGCCGCATATTCATCACTGTAAATGAGCGGCCCCACGTGACCGCTCATACAGTAGAACGTGCGGCCATGACAGGAAGCAGCGCCAGCCAGCGAGGGAGCCTTTTCTGGGGTGGCTGGGGGCAGATGTTTTTAGCCAGAGGGGGGCAATAACCGTGGACCCTCTCCAGGCTATTAAGATCTGCCCTCAGTCACTGGCTTTACTACTCTGGCGGAGAAAATTGCGCGGGAGCCCACGCCAATTTTTTCCGCCATTTAACCCTTTAATTTAATAGCTAGAGCGCCCAAATTTTGCACATACACACTACTAACATTAGTAGTGTGGATTATGCAAAAAAAATGGGGATATGAGATGGTTTACAGTATGTAAACCATGTCTCATATCATGTCGGGTTTAGGAAGGAGATAGCAAAAGCCGGCAATTGAATTACCGGCTTTAAAGCTATCTCTCGTCTAAGGGTTTTTCCGTCTGTCTGTCTGTCTGTCTTTCTGTCCTGGAAATCCCGCCTCTCTGATTGGTCGAGGCCGCCAGGCCTCAACCAATCAGCGACGGGCACAGCATCGACGTAGAAATCCTGCGTCTCTGATTGGTCGAGGCCGCCAGGCCTCGACCAATCAGCGACGAGCACAGCGACGATGATGTCATAAAGGACGTAGATATCCCGCGTCTCTGATTCAGCGACGGGCACAGTCTGCTGCGAATTCTGGAATCATCATTGTCCTCCACTGCTGTCAAGTGCCGCCATTGTGTAGGGTGCGTGCCTGCGTCTCCCTGTATGTAGAATGGGTTGTAAACGAAAATACGCCAATGAGGATGACAGAAAAGCAGCAGCAGCAAGAAAACGACAACATCGGGAACAGGAGACATCACAACAAACTGACGCCAGACAAGCCCAGGATGTGGAATCTCACAGACAACGTCGCCAACAGGAGACACCACAAGAAACTGACGCCAGACAAGCCCAGGATGTGGAATCTCACAGACAACGTCGCCAACAGGAGACACCACAAGAAACTGACGCCAGACAAGCCCAGGATGTGGAATCTCACAGACAACGTCGCCAACAGGAGACACCACAAGAAACTGATGCCAGACAAGCCCAGGATGCGGAATCTCACAGACAACGTCGCCAACAGGAGACACGACAAGAAACTGACGCCAGACAAGCCCAGGATGTGGAATCTCACAGACAACGTCGCCAACAGGAGACACCACAAGAAACTGCCGCCAGACAAGCCCAGGATGTGGAATCTCAGACAACGTCGCCAACAGGAGACACCACAAGAAACTGCCGCCAGACAAGCCCAGGATGTGGAATCTCACAGACAACGTTGCCAACAGGAGGCACCACAACAAACTGCCGCCAGACAAGCCCAGGATACGGAATCTCACAGACAACGTCGCCAACAGGAGACACCACAAGAAACTGCCGCCAGACAAGCCCAGGATGTGGAATCTCACAGACAACGTCGCCAACAGGAGACACCACAACAAACTGCCGCCAGACAAGCCCAGGATACGGAATCTCACAGACACCGTCGTCAACCGGAGACACCACAACAAACTGTTGTGCAACAGGAACAACATGATCGCCAAATTCATAAATAACGAATGCTCTACCAACTAAGGCACGACCAGGACAATATTCTACAACTTGCACATTATGTAACAGACAATGAAAGTACAATTCATGAACACTACTGTGGGAATATGAATGCAGTTTGCTCTAAATGTGACTCTCTGAATTTCATTGATGAAACACCATCTGACAATCAGTTTACTCAATGCTGCCAAAAAGGAAAAGTTATGCTACCGAGACCTCACTACTCAGATCTGTTTGAGCAGTTAATGAAAGGAATGCATCAACATAGTAGAAATTTTACGGAAAATATCAGAAGCATCAACAGTTCTCATGCGTTTGCTTCATTCGGTGCCAACATTGCACCGCCCCCTGGATTCGGACCTTATTGTTTTAAAATTTACGGCCAGATCTACCATCGCACTGGAACACTTCACCAAGAAATAGGACAACCACCAAAATTTGCACAATTATACATCATTGATACAAATGAGGCTACAGAACAAAGGATGAACCTAAAAGAAAACGAAAAGTGTGATGCTGAACTGATGAACCAAATTGCTGTACATTTACAAAAAATAAGCCCATTTGCTGCCGCATATCGCATGCTAAAAGACGTTCAAGCTGAGGAGGAACAGAGGGCTATACAAAATGGTACTGAAATGCCTTCTATTGTCATGGCCATTAAACAAGAACGTAAACAGGATCCCCGACTTTACAAAAAACCACGTGTAAGTGAGGTCGCAGTTGTTTTTCAAAACAATGATGGAGAACCTCCTTTTCAAAGGGATATATTAGTCCATCTTAAGCCAGACCAAAACAACCCTTTGGTTTCTAAGACACAACGAATTAGCATTTTGCACAGCAACCTTGATGCTCTTCTGTATCCGCTATTCTTTCCAAGATGTGAACAAGGGTGGCATGAAAACCTAAACCAACAAGGAACTTCAAGAAGAATTACACAGCTGCAATACTACAGTTTTCGTCTGTCTGTCCGAAATTACTTCAATCCTATTTTAAACGGTGGGAAACTGACACAACAGTACTTAGTTGACGCATATGTTAAAATTGAAGCTAATCGTCTAAATTTCATAAGAATGAACCAAAAACAACTTAAAGTTGAAGACTACTGCGTTCTTCAAGAACATTTGCAAAAACAATCAATTGAAAAGGGAATTCCAATTGGAAAAACAGTAATCCTCCCGTCGTCGTTTGAAGGTAGCCCCCGCAACATGCAACAGCGTTATCAAGATGCAATGGCAATAGTAACAAAGTTTGGAAGACCTGACATTTTTGTGACAATGACCTGTAATCCTAAATGGCCAGAAATTACCGAAAATCTAGAACCCTGGCAAAAAGTTGAACACAGGCCGGACTTAGTCGCACGCGTATTTCGACTGAAACTCATCAGCCTTTTGAAAGACATCAAAAATGGACTTTTTGGAACAGTCGTAGCAATGGTACACGTCATAGAGTTTCAGAAACGAGGTCTCCCACATGCGCATATACTAATTATCTTAGACACGGATTCCAAGATTCGTACGGAGGAAGAAATCGACAATATAGTGTGGGCTGAAATTCCTAACCAAGAAAAGTATCCAGAACTGTATAATATTGTAGTCTCTCATATGGTTCATGGCCCATGCGGTGTAGCAAATCCAAAAAGTCCATGCATGGAAAACGGAAAGTGTACAAAAGGTTTTCCAAAGGAGTTGAAACAGCACACTGTTAAAGACTTGGATAGCTACCCATCCTACCGGCGACAACACATTGATAACATTGCTTGCAACAATAAAATTATAACTAACTCATGGATAATCCCATACAACCCGTACTTATCAAAATGCTACAACTGTCACATCAACATAGAAGTCTGTGCTTCAATAAAAAGTGTAAAATATCTCTTCAAGTACATCTACAAGGGGCATGACAAAGCTAACATCGAAATACAACAGAAAACAGTCAATCACGATGAATCATCAACTTTTGTTGACTCAAGATATGTCAGTGCTCCAGAAGCAGCTTGGAGGATATTTGCGTTTCCAATGCATTCACAGTCCCATGCCATTATACGTTTAGCTATTCATTTATCAACAGCAGCTTTATTTCTTTGAAGATGCTGAAGTCAAAGATGTCTCAAAAACTTTAAGCACGACATCAACATTAATGGAATGGTTTTTGCTGAACCAACGTGACGAAAACGCAAGGCAGTATTTGTACAAAGAGATTCCAGAGCATTACGTTTGGAATAAAACTTGGAATCCAAGACAACGAGGAGTTAGCAGAATAATTGGACGCATGTATACTGTTAGCGTCAAGGATCAAGAAAGATATTGCCTTCGGCTGTTACTACTACATATCAAAGGAGCTAAAACGTATGACGATTTGAAAACAGTTAACAGTTAAATGCACGATACATTTAAAGCTGCAGCTTTGGCCTTAGGACTTCTATTGGATGATACTGTGTGGAAACTTACTTTAGAAGACGCAGTTACTCTACATATGCCTAAGCAACTTCGTGAATTGTTTGCCTACATCTGTGTATTTGGACCGCCTACAAATCCTGCTCAACTTTGGACAAATTTTAAAGAACATCTAATCGAGGACTACTGCCTACGTCTTCACAGCAGAAGTGGAAGTTGTCAAAATTGCGAATTGTATGCCATGCAAAATGTCCAAAATATCTTACTACTACATGGAAAAACATTTTCAGACTTTAATTTGCCCCAGCCTGCCATTCAAGTTCCACAAGTTCCAGAGTATGACGAAGCTTATGAATTATTGCTGGCAACAGAGAAGACAAACTCCTTAAATGAACAACAACGGATCGCATATGACACTATTGTGAGCGCTATAGAAAACCAAGCAGATGTAAGGCCAAAATGTTTCTTTATTGACGGTCCAGGAGGGAGCGGTAAAACATACCTCTATGAAGCTTTAATGCATCACGTTGGAGGGTTGGGAAAAGTCGTATTGCCATCGGCTACAACAGGGATTGCAGCAAACCTTTTACGAGGAGGTCGCACTATCCATTCACTCTTTGGGATACCAGTTCCAGTCAACGAAATCTCTATTTCCAGAATAAAACAAGACACATTTGCAGGAAGACTGTTAAAAAATGCACGTTTTCATACTTGACGAGTGCACCATGGCACCCAAATACGCTTTGAGCTTAATTGACAGACTTCTGCGTGAAGTAATGACTACAAATGTTGCTGAAAAAAAATAAAATTCCGTTTGGAGGTAAAGTTTTTGTCAGTGGAGATTTTAGGCAATGCCTTCCAGTCATACCAAATGGAACAAGAACAGATGTTATCGAGTCCAGCTTAAAAATGGCTGACCTTTGGAAACAGTTCAATAAACTCCAACTAATTAACAATATGCGATCTTCGGACCCAGAGTATAGCAACTGGCTTCTTAAACTTGGCAACGGTGAACTTAGCAACCAATACAACCTTGGAGAAGATATTATTGAAATACCAGAAGACATGTTGTGCACTGACTGCATCGTAACTGATGTTTTTGGACAATGCATTGAAATTGATGTGAACGACCAAAGCAGTGTTGAGAGGGCCTCTTCTCATGCAATTCTCTGTCCCAAGAATGATGCCGTGGCTCTGCTAAATTCCCGTGTGATGGATAGAATGCCTGGTGAGTATAAGTTGTATAAAAGTGATGATTCAGTGGATGTAGACAATGAAGATGAACGAGAGCATTATCCAGTTTAATTTTTAAATAGTCTTACGCCATCAGGAATGCCATCCCACAGACTTCAACTGAAAGTTGGAACAATCATAATGTTGCTGCGGAATCTAAATACGAAAAATGGTCTATGTAATGGAACTCGCCTTATTGTTACTGGACTCCATTCTCACGTTATTCAAGCAAGAGTGATCACTGGATCAGCAAAAGGAGATGAAGTGTTCATTCCACGCATTGATTTATGTCCTTCAGACACGGGTCTTCCATTTAGGCTTCGGCGTCGACAGTTTCCAATAAAACCAGCTTTTGCCATGACAATAAACAAGTCACAAGGTCAAACTCTACACCGTGTTGGCATATATCTACCGCAGCCCGTTTTTGGTCATGGACAACTCTACGTTGCATTTTCAAGAGTTAAAATGAGATCCAACGTCAAGGTGCAAGTTCTTCCTACCCCTTTACAAGGAAAGTTGCTTATAGGTAGTCAAAAGGTATTCACAAGAAATGTGGTGTACAAAAATATTTTGTCTTGATATTGTTAATAAATGTATTATAGTGTCAATGTCCTTTTGTCCGATGATTTATTTAAATACAGTTACAGTTCATGTAATGTGGTTTATATATTTTGATAATCTGTTTCATAATTTCATTCAATTGTGTTAAGTTCTATGACGTAGATGTCATAATGGTTGCCATGGTGACAATGTCATAAAGGTTGCCTCAACCAATCAGCGACGGGCACAGTCTGCCGCGAATTCTGGAATCATCATTGTCCATATACTACAGGGACATGCATATTCTAGAATACCCGATGCGTTAGAATCGGGCCACAATCTAGTATATATATATATATATATGTCAGTACATATGTTTTTATGTTTTTGGGAGCACATGGATCCATTGTATGTCCGTATGTCGGTTTTGCAAGCCTGCGAGAATCTCGCAGTACGGATGCCATACGGATTACATATGGAGGATGCCATGCGCAAAATACGCTGACACACCCTGCCTACGGAGGATATACGGACCACTATTTTGGGGACTTTTGTGCGTATTACGGCCGTAAATTACGGACCGTATTTTTATACGCTGAGTGTGAGGCCGGCCTGAAAATGGCGCAAGCATCTAGACACTTCAGAGTGGCCTCACCAGCTGTGTTGTGAATTCTGTGGTAGAGCTCCCTCCTGTGGTCACAAGTGGTACTTCGGCTGATTCTCTCTGTGAGCTTCCGTTGGTGGAGGAGAGTGGTACTGCGGCTTCTGAGTTTCCTTCCTCAGGTGATGTGGTGAAGTCGTTAGGTGCTGCTCTATTTAACTCCACCTAGTGCTTTGATCCTGGCTTCCAGTCAATGTTCTAGTATTGGACCTGTCTCCTCCTGGATCGTTCCTGTGGCCTGCTGCTCTGCATAGCTAAGTTCCGCTTTTGCTATTTTGTTTGCTGTTTTTTCTGTCCAGCTTTGCTTATTTGTTTTTTCTTGCTTGCTGGAAGCTCTGGGACGCAGAGGGTGTACCTCCGTGCCGTTAGTTCGGTACGGAGGGTCTTTTTGCCCCCTTTGCGTGGTTGTTTGTAGGGTTTTGTGTTGACCGCAAAGTTACCTTTCCTATCCTCGCTCTGTTCAGAAAGTCGGGCCTCACCTTGCTAAATCTATTTCATCTCTACGTTTGTCTTTTCATCTTAACTCACAGTCATTATATGTGGGGGCTGCCTTTTCCTTTGGGGTATTTCTCTGAGGCAAGGTAGGCTTATTTTCTATCTTCAGGCTAGCTAGTTTCTCAGGCTGTGCCGAGTTGCATAGGGAGCGTTAGGCGCAATCCACGGCTGCCTCTAGTGTATGGTTGGAGAGGATTAGGGATTGCGGTCAGCAGAGTTTCCATGTCTCAGTGCTCGTTCTATATTTTTGGGTTATTGTCAGGTCACTGTATGTGCTCTGACTTCTATGTCCATTGTGGTACTGAATTACCAGATCATAACAGTACTGGAAGCCAAAATACTAATGATTCTCAATAGAGGGAAAAAAGAAGTTCTGAGACCATTTTTTTTTCTCTGCACTGTGTTTTGCCTTTTTTTTCCCCTAGACATTTGGGTGGTTCAGGACACAGGTGTAGCGATGGACATTAAAGGTCTGTCTTCATGTGTGGATCAGCTCACGGCAAGAGTACAAAATATTCAAGACTTTGTGGTTCAGAATTCTATGTTAGAACCAAGAATTCCTATTCCAGATTTGTTTTTTGGAGATAGAACTAAATTTCTGAGTTTCAAAAATAATTGTAAACTATTTCTGGCTTTGAAACCTCGCTCCTCTGGTGACCCAGTTCAACAAGTTAGGATCATTATTTCTTTTTTACGTGGCGACCCTCAGGACTGGGCATTTTCTCTTGCGTCAGGAGATCCTGCATTAAGTAATATCGATGCGTTTTTCCTGGCGCTCGGATTGCTGTACGATGAACCTAATTCAGTGGATCAGGCAGAGAAAAATTTGCTGGCTCTGTGTCAGGGTCAGGATGAGATAGAGGTATATTGTCAGAAATTTAGAAAGTGGTCCGTACTCACTCAGTGGAATGAAGGTGCGCTCGCAGCTATTTTCAGAAAAGGTCTCTCTGAAGCCCTTAAAGATGTCATGGTGGGATTTCCTATGCCTGCTGGTCTGAATGAGTCTATGTCTCTGGCCATTCAGATCGGTCGACGCTTGCGTGAGCGTAAATCTGTGCACCATTTGGCGGTATTACCTGAGCATAAACCTGAGCCTATGCAGTGCGATAGGACTTTGACTAGAGTTGAACGGCAAAAACACAGACGTCTGAATGGGCTGTGTTTCTACTGTGGTGATTCCACTCATGCTATCTCTGATTGTCCTAAGCGCACTAAGCGGTTCGCTAGGTCTGCCACCATTGGTACGGTACAGTCAAAATTTCTTTTGTCCGTTACCTTGATCTGCTCTTTGTCATCTTATTCTGTCATGGCATTTGTGGATTCAGGCGCTGCCCTGAATTTGATGGACTTGGAGTATGCTAGGCGTTGTGGGTTTTTCTTGGAGCCCTTGCAGTGTCCTATTCCATTGAGAGGAATTGATGCTACGCCTTTGGCCAAGAATAAGCCTCAGTACTGGACCCAGCTGACCATGTGCATGGCTCCTGCACATCAGGAGGTTATTCGCTTTCTGGTGTTGCATAATCTGCATGATGTGGTCGTGTTGGGGTTGCCATGGCTACAAGTCCATAATCCAGTATTAGATTGGAAATCCATGTCTGTGTCCAGCTGGGGTTGTCAGGGGGTACATGGTGATGTCCCATTTCTGTCTATTTCGTCATCCACCCCTTCTGAGGTTCCAGAGCTCTTGTCTGATTACCGGGATGTATTTGATGAGCCCAAGTCTGATACCCTACCTCCGCATAGGGATTGTGATTGTGCTATCGATTTGATTCCTGGTAGTAAATTCCCAAAGGGTCGACTGTTTAATTTGTCTGTGCCTGAGCACGCCGCTATGCGGAGTTACGTGAAGGAGTCCTTGGAGAAAGGGCATATTCGCCCGTCATCGTCGCCATTAGGAGCAGGGTTCTTTTTTGTGGCCAAGAAGGATGGTTCGCTGAGACCTTGTATAGATTACCGCCTTCTTAATAAGATCACGGTTAAATTTCAGTACCCCTTGCCGTTGTTATCTGATTTGTTTGCTCGGATTAAGGGGGCTAGTTGGTTCACCAAGATAGATCTTCGTGGTGCATATAATCTTGTGCTTATTAAGCGAGGCGATGAATGGAAAACTGCATTTAATACGCCCGAGGGCCATTTTGAGTATCTAGTAATGCAATTCGGACTTGCCAATGCTCCATCGGTGTTTCAGTCCTTTATGCATGACATCTTCCGAGAGTACCTGGATAAATTCCTGATTGTGTACTTGGATGACATTTTGATCTTCTCGGATGATTGGGAGTCTCATGTGAAGCAGGTCAGAACGGTGTTTCAGGTCCTGCGTGCTAATTCTTTGTTTGTGAAGGGATCAAAGTGTCTTTTTGGTGTTCAGAAGGTTTCATTTTTGGGGTTCATCTTTTCCCCTTCTACTATCGAGATGGACCCTGTTAAGGTCCAAGCCATCCATGATTGGACTCAGCCGACATCTCTGAAAAGTCTGCAAAAGTTCCTGGGCTTTGCTAATTTTTATCGTCGCTTCATCTGCAATTTTTCTAGTATTGCTAAACCATTGACCGATTTGACCAAGAAGGGTGCTGATGTGGTCAATTGGTCTTCTGCTGCTGTGGAACCTTTTCAAGAGTTGAAGCGTCGTTTTTCTTCTGCCCCTGTGTTGTGTCAACCAGATGTTTCGCTTCCTTTCCAGGTCGAGGTTGATGCTTCTGAGATTGGAGCACGGGCTGTTTTGTTGCAGACAAGTTCTGATTGCTCGGTGATGAAACCATGCGCCTTCTTTTCCAGGAAGTTTTCGCCTGCTGAGTGAAATTATGATGTTGGCAATCGAGAGTTGCTGGCCATGAAGTGTGCATTCGAGGAGTGGCGTCATTGGCTTGAAGGAGCTAAGCATCGCGTGGTGGTCTTGACTGATCATAAGAACTTGACTTATCTCGAGTCTGCCAAGCGGTTGAATCCTAGACAGGCTCGTTGGTCGCTGTTTTTTGCCCGTTTTGACTTTGTGATTTCGTACCTTCCGGGCTCTAAAAATGTGAAGGCGGATGCTCTGTCTAGGAGTTTTGTGCCCGACTCTCCGGGTTTATCTGAGCCGGCGGGTATTCTCAAAGAGGGAGTAATTGTGTCTGCCATCTCCCCTGATTTGCGGCGGGTGCTGCAAAAATTTCAGGCTAATAAACCTGATCGTTGCCCAGCGGAGAAACTGTTTGTCCCTGATAGGTGGACGAATAAAGTTATCTCTGAGGTTCATTGTTCGGTGTTGGCTGGTCATCCTGGAATCTTTGGTGCCAGAGAGTTAGTGGCTAGATCCTTTTGGTGGCCATCTCTGTCGCGGGATGTGCGTTCTTTTGTGCAGTCCTGTGGGATTTGTGCTCGGGCTAAGCCCTGCTGTTCTCGTGCCAGTGGGTTGCTTTTGCCCTTGCCGGTCCCGAAGAGGCCTTGGACACATATCTCTATGGATTTTATTTCAGATCTTCCCGTCTCTCAAAAAATGTCAGTCATTTGGGTGGTTTGTGATCACTTCTCTAAGATGGTCCATTTGGTACCCTTGTCTAAATTACCTTCCTCCTCTGATTTGGTGCCATTGTTCTTCCAGCATGTGGTTCGTTTACATGGCATTCCAGAGAATATCGTTTCTGACAGAGGTTCCCAGTTTGTTTCGAGGTTTTGGCGAGCCTTTTGTGCTAGGATGGGCATTGACTTGTCTTTTTCCTCGGCTTTCCATCCTCAGACTAATGGCCAGACCGAACAAACCAATCAGACCTTGGAAACATATCTGAGATGCTTTGTTTCTGCTGATCAGGATGACTGGGTGTCCTTTTTGCCTTTGGCTGAGTTCGCCCTTAATAATCGGGCCAGCTCGGCTACCTTGGTTTCGCCGTTTTTCTGCAACTTTGGCTTCCATCCTCGTTTCTCTTCAGGGCAGGTTGAGTCTTCGGACTGTCCTGGTGTGGATACTGTGGTGGACAGGTTGCAGCAGATTTGGACTCATGTAGTGGACAATTTGACCTTGTCCCAGGAGAAGGCTCAACGTTTCGCTAATTGCAGACGCTGTGTGGGTCCCCGACTTCGTGTTGGGGATTTGGTTTGGTTATCTTCTCGTCATATTCCTATGAAGGTTTCCTCTCCTAAGT
Organism: Ranitomeya imitator; assembly: GCF_032444005.1. Lineage (NCBI taxonomy): Eukaryota > Metazoa > Chordata > Amphibia > Anura > Dendrobatidae > Ranitomeya > Ranitomeya imitator. The sequence goes on from NC_091283.1 coordinate 656,105,423, forward strand.
TTAAACCTCGTTTCATTGGTCCGTATAGGATTACTGAGGTTCTTAATCCTGTGTCTTTTCGTCTGACCCTTCCAGATTCTTTTTCCATTCATAACGTATTCCATATGTCATTGTTGCGGAGATACGTGGCACCTGTGGTTCCATCTGTTGATCCTCCTGCCCCGGTTTTGGTGGGGGGGGAGTTGGAGTATATTGTGGAGAAGATTTTGGATTCTCGTGTTTCAAGACGGAAACTCCAGTATCTGGTTAAGTGGAAGGGTTATGCTCAGGAAGATAATTCCTGGGTCTTTGCCTCTGATGTCCATGCTCCCGATCTTGTTCGTGCCTTTCATATGGCTCATCCTGGTCGTCCTGGGGGCTCTGGTGAGGGTTTGGTGACCCCTCCTCAAGGGGGGGGTACTGTTGTGAATTCTGTGGCAGAGCTCCCTCCTGTGGTCACAAGTGGTACTTCGGCTGATTCTCTCTGTGAGCTTCCGTTGGTGGAGGAGAGTGGTACTGCGGCTTCTGAGTTTCCTTCCTCAGGTGATGTGGTGAAGTCGTTAGGTGCTGCTCTATTTAACTCCACCTAGTGCTTTGATCCTGGCTTCCAGTCAATGTTCTAGTATTGGACCTGTCTTCTCCTGGATCGTTCCTGTGGCCTGCTGCTCTGCATAGCTAAGTTCCGCTTTTGCTATTTTGTTTGCTGTTTTTTCTGTCCAGCATTGCTTATTTGTTTTTTCTTGCTTGCTGGAAGCTCTGGGACGCAGAGGGTGTACCTCCGTGCCGTTAGTTCGGTACGGAGGGTCTTTTTGCCCCCTTTGCGTGGTTGTTTGTAGGGTTTTGTGTTGACCGCAAAGTTACCTTTCCTATCCTCGCTCTGTTCAGAAAGTCGGGCCTCATTTTGCTAAATCTATTTCATCTCTACGTTTGTCTTTTCATCTTAACTCACAGTCATTATATGTGGGGGCTGCCTTTTCCTTTGGGGTATTTCTCTGAGGCAAGGTAGGCTTATTTTCTATCTTCAGGCTAGCTAGTTTCTCAGGCTGTGCCGAGTTGCATAGGGAGCGTTAGGCGCAATCCACGGCTGCCTCTAGTGCAGGGGTCAGGAACCTTTTTGGCTAAGAGAGCCGTAAATGCCACATATTTTGAAATATAATTCCGCGAGAGCCGTACAATATGTTTAAAGGGCCATTGACAGATCAATCGCTCCAATGTTCACTTAGTACAGCAAGGAATGCTCCTCCCTGCTGTATAAAGCCACAACTGGACTGAAACAATGGTAATTAGCAGTAAAAAATTAAATAAATAACTTACATTGTGAGCTTGCGATGCATGACATCAGTCCAGCAGTCTGGCTTCTTCTTTTTCCTGCGCATGACTGGAAGCTGGCATTCTTCCCACCTGATGTTGAGAGAATGCCAGCTTTGAGGCATTCGCAGAAGAAAGAAGCTGGAATGTTGGACATGTCACACAACGCATTGTCAGTTATGTCAATTGTCTATTTTATTATTGTATCCATCCTGCCCCATGTCTCCAATCATGCCCCGTGTCTACATTCTGCCCATGCCTCCAGTCCTGCCCCCAGTGTGTCCAGCATATTACCCCCAGTGTGTCCAGCATATTACCCCCAGTGTGTCCAGCAATCTGCCCCAGTATGTCCAGCATATTGCCCCCAGACAGTGTGTCCAGCAATCTGCCCCAGTGTGTCCAGCATATTACCACCAGTGTGTCCAGCAATCTGGCCCAGTGTCTCCAGCATTGCCCCAGTGTATCCAGCATTGCCCCAGTGTGTCCAGCAATCATCTGCCCCAGTGTCTCCAGCAATCTGCCCCAGTGTCTCCAGCAATCTGCCCCAGTGTCTCCAGCAATCTGCCCCAGTGTCTCCAGCAATCTGCCCCAGTGTCTCCAGCAATCTGCCCCCAGTGTCTCCAGCAATCTGCCCCCAGTGTCTCCAGCAATCTGCCCCCAGTGTGTCCTCCAATCTGCCCCACTGTCTCCAGCATTGCCCCCAGTGTGTCCTCCAATCTGCCTCACTGTCTCCAGCATTGCCCCCAGTGTGTCCTCCAATCTGCCCCAGTGTCTCCAGCATTGCCCCCCCCCAGTGTGTCCTCCAATCTGCCTCACTGTCTCCAGCATTCTGCCCCACTGTCTCCAGCAATCTGCCCCACTGTCTCCAGCAATCTGCCCCACTGTCTCCAGCAATCTGCCCCACTGTCTCCAGCAATCTGCCCCACTGTCTCCAGCATTGCCCCCAGTGTGTCCCCCAGCATTGCCCCCCAGTGTGTCCTCCAGCAATCTGCCCCACTGTCTCCAGCATTGCCCCCAGTGTGTCCTCCAATCTGCCCCAGTGTTTCCAGCTTTGCCCCCCAGTGTGTCCTCCAGTCTGCCCCACTGTCTCCAGCACTGCCCCCAGTGTGTCCTACAATCTGCCCCAGTGTCTCCAGCATTGCCCCCCCCCAGTGTGTCCTCCAATCTGCCTCACTGTCTCCAGCAATCTGCCCCACTGTCTCCAGCAATCTGCCCCACTGTCTCCAGCAATCTGCCCCACTGTGTCCTCCAGCATTGCCCCCCCAGTGTGTCCTCCAATCTGCCTCACTGTCTCCATCATTGCCCCCAGTGTGTCCTCCAATCTGCCCCAGTGTTTCCAGCTTTGCCCCCCAGTGTGTCCTCCAGTCTGCCCCACTGTCTCCAGCACTGCCCCCAGTGTGTCCTCCAATCTGCCCCAGTGTCTCCAGCATTGCCCCCCCCAGTGTGTCCTCCAATCTGCCCCAGTGTCTCCAGCATTGCCCCCCCCAGTGTGTCCTCCAATCTGCCTCACTGTCTCCAGCAATCTGCCCCACTGTCTCCAGCAATCTGCCCCACTGTCTCCAGCAATCTGCCCCACTGTGTCCTCCAGCATTGCCCCCCCAGTGTGTCCTCCAATCTGCCTCACTGTCTCCATCATTGCCCCCAGTGTGTCCTCCAATCTGCCCCAGTGTCTCCAGCATTGCCCCCCAGTGTGTCCTCCAGCATTGCCCCCCACTCCCCCAGTGTGTCCACCGATAACTGATCCAAAAAAAAAACAAAAAAAACAAGCAGTCTCCTCACCTGTCCGCGCTCCAGGCGGCGAGCTCCCTGCAGCAGCGCACACTCGCCGGCGACTGACAATGACGTCAGACGCCGGCGACGTGTGCGCTGCGGCCGACATCAGCCGCCAGCCTCCAATTGGCTGGCGGCTGTTGTTGTTAACTATTGATGTGCGGGCGCGCGCCCGCACATCAATAGGAAACCGCCGCAGCGCTGCAAGGGGCCCGGTGAGCAGATGAGAAGGGGCCCGATGCGGCCCCCTCTCTCCGCCCACCGGGTCCGGGGGGCACATAAACGCCGGCGGCGGCGGCCGGCACGGGCCGGCATTCACAAATGATTATCAGAGGGTTAATCTGCGGTAGCCCAGGGCCCCCCCAGACCACTGGGCCCTGGGCTACCGCCCATATTGACCCTCTGATAATCCGTCCCTGGAAGTAAGTGACGGAAGTGTGCGGGAGCAGGAGGCGGACATAGTGCGGTGACCAGGGTCGTCTGACTTGCCGGCCCCGGGCCCCCTGTCTGCGAGCCAGATACGGCCATCAAAAGAGCCATATCTGGCTCGCGAGCCATAGGTTCCCGACCCCTGCTCTAGTGTATGGTTGGAGAGGATTAGGGATTGCGGTCAGCAGAGTTTCCACGTCTCAGAGCTCGTTCTATATTTTTGGATTATTGTCAGGTCACTGTATGTGCTCTGACTTCTATGTCCATTGTGGTACTGAATTACCAGATCATAACACAGCTGTATCTGTTTGCTATTTTTTACGAAACCTTTCCTCCTGCTGCCTCAAACTAAAAACATTTCCACAACTCTTCCTTTCCTAAACCGAAAACCTACAAAAATATCAGTAAATGGCTTCATCATCTTCCACCTCTATGACCTCCCAACACACCCTCTCACGTCCATTCTTAACACGTCGGGATTTCTGGCAGAAATTTTCCTGACAAAAACCTGACATTTCTGCCAGAAATCCGCATGCGCTTTTTTTGCGTTTTTTTTTCCCGCGGTTTTGATGCGTTTTTTTGTGCGTTTTTTATGCGTTTTGATGCGTTATTTCTTGTGTTTTTTTCCAAATGCATAGAATAGCGGGAAAAACGCAGAAAATCCGCAAAATTAATGAACATGCTGCTTTTTTTACCGCAATGCGTTTTTTTTGCGGAAAAAAAACGCATCATGTGCACAAAAATTGCAGAATGCATTCTAAATGATAGGATGCATATGTAGGCATTTTCGAATACATTTTTATCGCATTTTTATCACGAAAAAACGTGAAAAAACCTGAACCTGTGCACATACCCTAACTCAGCTACCCAATTAATCTGCCTCTCACCTCACTACTCCTCAACCTTCGCCTATCCCTTCACTGACTTCCAATTTGCCAGCAAAACCAGTTTACACTACTTATAATGATTTTAAAGGCCATCCATAATCTGTCTCCTCCATTCATCTCCAAACTAATCTCCAGCTACCTTCCCACACGTTACCTCCAGATCTCATAAGACTTCATTCCCTCCTATGCCTTCATACTTTCCAATTCTCACACAATCGCCTACAAGATTTTCCCTGACAAAACCCAAGACAAAAACAAAATAAGCAAATACCCAACAGTAAACAAATAAATAGCAATAGTGCATGAAAATAATATAGGGTACTTGGTTAGCATAATTTTGATTAAAAAAAGCATAAAAACCATCCCACCATGTCACGGTAACCCTATTTGGGATGGTCCTAGCCTGTCGAATTAAAACCTTACCATGGGTCTAATGACGTAAGTGTAAATTAAGGCTGAGAAGGACCGAGGCCCTGACTAATGGACACCCAGCTGGGGGGGGAGCTTTTATACTTAATGTCCAGCTCAAAGAAAAGGGAGGCCATACCCTTAATGGCACAGAGTGCAAAAACTGAAGCAGAAACCAATAGCAATGAACTGGAATATAAGTTGGTGTGCATGCCACGTGTAGGCGAATGTTCACACTGGACACTAGATGTACAAAATCAAAGACAAAAACAAAGTAAGCAAATACCCTGCAGGAAACAAATAAATAGCAATAGTGCATGAAAATAATATAGGGTACTTGGTTAACATAATTGCTATTTGTTTACTGCAGGGTATTTGCTTGTTTTGTTTTTGTCTTGGGCTTTGGCTGTTTAGTGCCAGTGTGAACATGCGCCAACACGTGGCATGCACACCATGCTGCAGGTGTACCAACTAATATTCCATTTATTTGCTTTTGCTTTAAGATTTTTCCTGATCATCCCACATTTTCTGGATTTCAATGCCTCAGCACATCCGGTTTTGAAAATGTACCCCCAAACTACCCAAGGCTATCTCCGCTGACTCTTTGCCGAACTTTCATGTATTTTCAGTGGTGGGCAGTGGAGTACTCTGCTGCAGAAGGTTACCGTTTCAGCGACTTTAATGTGTATGGGGCCTTTAGGTTCTGCTCAATATTGTCAGCATGTTGCTCTGTTTGGTTATAATCCTTCAATGTAGCATTAAACTATAGCTGAAATACAAAATTAAATGCAAATTTCCATTTACTTGAAAGCAAACTTCTCAACTTCCCTTGAGGCCATATAATTATACCAAATCTTTAATATAGATTCATTTTACAGGGTGAATGCACCAGAATTAAAAGTAGAACCATATGCTTTATTGCTTTCAGGTTGCTGTGTGGAGCCTGTAGGATTTTCACTATCGTTTTGCTTAAGTACTTCCATTGGGCGTCGGACATTTTATTTTTCATTTTAAGAGGTTGAAAAAAAATTAAGGGTAATCAACAGCTTGGAGAAGGCATCCGATGACATCGCAAACATACGGGCAATCTTTCAACACCTTTCAGTAGTAAAAATAATCTTTACACTGCAGGGGAATATGCAAGTTTATTACAAAGGCAGAGCAGGAAGAAAACTAGACTCTGCCGAGAATTCCCCAGGGGATTATAAATGAGCATTGATGCAAAGGAAAAGTACAGTCGTTGCCCAGAGCAACCAGTTTCTTATCATTTTTATGGCAATATGGCTAAACGCAGCATCACCTTTTTCTATAGTGTTGTATATGGAACATTCCTGTTCCCAGAACAGGGAAATCTAAATTTCCTAACCCAGGATCAATTAAGGGGTATTCTCCTATTCTCCTATGGTCATCTAAGCAGTTTAGAGCTATGCAGTCTCTTTACTTGTCTGCTGCCTGTCGGCGAGTACCGTAATCCTCCATGAAGGACAGTTCTGGTCAGGAGCTCTGTTCCACTACAACACATTTATGATCTGTCAGTGCTTGTTCTGAATCTAGACGGTTATCTCTATATGCAGATATAGTGCTAACAGTGCATTTTAACAAGCACATAGCTCAGGAAAGTGAAAGTCATAATTAGGAGGACTTCTCTGGAAACTGTGTATGATGTCAGATTATGATTTTGCAAGACTGATAACAGCACCTTGGTTAGGAGTAACAGGGAGGGAGGAGAGAGGTGAGCAACTGCTACATAAAAATCATTAGGCTAGAGAGAGTTAACTGGAATCTTAGGAGTTAGCTCCTTAACCAGTGTTGTAACTACTGCAAATACTAGGTCAGTCTCTGGTAGCCAAACTCCATGGATATAAACTGTACACTATGTAAGATAAAAAAGCACAGCAGGAGAATGACAGACAGAAAAAGCAAGTAATTAGCAAATTTGCTTATATTCATATTGTCTAACTAAAGCAATTCAATAACTTGAGAATACATCTTTTAATGGGTTACGTACCATCGCAAATCAAGGCAAACATTTTGCATAGACCAGCGCACGTCAAACTTAGTGGTACCTTCTTGTCATTAATGAGGCAGTTTGTAGAGGGGCCATGTAAAATTTATCTCCTGACTCATACAGATCAGATGGCTTCAAGTAAAAAAACAACACTATATAGCATCATGAACAATTAGTTATTTGCATATAAGCTTACAAAGAAGAGGCAGGATTATCAACACATTAAAAGGCAGAGTCACAGAATTGGTTTGAAGACGCTGTTGATATATGGGGAAAAAAAAATTATATATATATATATATATATATATATATATACTGCTCAGAAAAATAAAGGGAACACTTAAATATCACATCCTAGATATCACTGAATGATGAAATATTCCAGTTGCAAATCCTTATTCGTTACATAGTGGAATGTGTTGAGAACTGTAAAACATAAGAATGATCAATATAAATCAAAATGAATTTCCCATGGAGGTCTGAATTTGGAATGATACTCAAAATCAAAGTGGAAAATCAAATTACAGGCTGATCCAAATTCAGTGGAAATGCCTCAAGACAAGGAAATGATGCTCAGTAGTGTTTTGGCTCCATGTGCCTATATCACCTCCCTACAATTCCTGGGCATGCTCCTGATGAGGAGTCGGATGGTCTCCTGTGGGATCTTCTCCCAGACTGGGACTAAAGCATCCGCCAACTCCTGGACAGTCTGTGGTGCAACGTGACATTGGTGGATGGAGCGAGACATGATGTCCCAGATGTGTTCAATCGGATTCAGGTCTGGAGAATGGGCGGGCCAGTCCATAGCTTCAATTCCTTCATCTTGCAGGAACTGCTGACACACTCCAGCCACGAGTTCTGGCATTGTCCTCCATTAGGAGGAACCCAGGGCCAACCGCACCAGCATATGGTCTCACAAGGGGTCGGAGGATCTCATCTCGGTACCTAATGGCAGCCAGGCTACCACTGGTGAGCACATGGAGGGCTGTGCGGCCCTCCAAAGAAATGCCACCCCACACCATTACTGACCCACTGCAAAACCTGTCATGCTGAAGTCATGCAGGCAGCAGATTGCTTTCCACGGTGTCTCCGGACTCAGTCACATCTGCTCAGTCACATCTGCTCAGTTTTCATATGTGAAGAGCACAGGGCACCGGTGGCCAATTTGCCAATCCTGGTGTTCTGCAGCAAATGCCAAGCGTCCTGCACGGTGTTGGACTGTGAGCACAACCCGCATCTGGGGACGTCGGGCACCCAGACCATCCTCATGGAGTCAGTTTCTAACCATTTGTGCAGACACATGCACATTTGTGGCCTGCTGGAGGTCATTTTGAAGGCTCTGGTAGTGCTCCTCCTGTTCCTCCTTGCACAAAGGCTGAGGTAGCGTTCCTGCTGCTGGGTTGTTGCCCTCCTATGGCCCCCTCCACGTCTCCTGGAAGCGCCTCCAGCCTCTGGCCATTAAGCTGACACAGCAAACCTTCTTGCCCCAGCTCACAATGATGTGCCATCCTGGATGAGCTGCACTACCTGAGCCACTTGTGTGGGTTGTAGAGTCCATCTCATGCTACCATGAGTGTGAAAGCACAACCAAAATTCAAAAGTGACCGAATCATCAGCCAGAAAGCATTGGTACTGAGATGTGGTCTGTGGTCCCCACCTGCAGAACCAGTCCCTTAGGGCAGTCTCACACGTCCAGATAATTCTGGTACCAGAAAAATCGGTAATGGAATTATCAGTGTCCGTGTGCCCGTGCGTTTCTGTGGCACATCAGTGTGGCACACGTGTGCTGCCCGTGTGCCCACTCGGTACCACACGCACCGTGCAGGAGACATCGCTAAAGTTTAGCGCTGTCCCCTACATCTGGTGCTGAAGCCGCGATTCATATCTTCCCTGCAGCATCGTTTGCTGTAGAGAAGATATGAATAATCATCTATATATATAATTGCCTACGGGTTTTTCCGTCTGTCTGTCTGTCTGTCTGTCTGTCTGTCTGTCCTGGAAATCCCGGCTCTCTGATTGGTCGAGGCCGCCAGGCCTCGACCAATCAGAGACCGGCACAGCATCGACGTAGAAATCCCGCGTCTCTGATTGGTCGAGGCCGCCAGGCCTCGACCAATCAGCAACGGGCACAGCGACGATGATGTCATAAAGGACGTAGAAATCCCGCGTCTGATTGGTCGAGGCCAGGATTGGCCTCGACCAATCAGCAACGGGCACAGTGACGATGATGTCATAATGGTTGCCATGGCGACAATGTCATAAAGGTTGCCTCGACCAATCAGCAACGGGCACAGTCTGCCGCGAATTCTGGAATCATCATTGTCCATATATTACAGGGACATGCATATTCTAGAATACCCGATGCGTTAGAATCGGGCCACAATCTAGTGTTTAAAATAAAGATCTATGTGCCCACACCCCTCCCCCACTGTGCACCCGCCCGCTGTTCTTAAAATACTCACCCGGCTCCCTCGCTGGCTGGCGCTGCTTCCTGTCCTGGCCGCACCTTCTACTGTATGAGCGGTCACGTGGGGCCGCTCATTTACAGTAATGAATATAAGGCTCCACCCCTATGGGAGGTGGAGCCGCATATTCATGACTGTAATCGGTGGCCCCACGTGACCGCTCATACAGTAGAAGGTGCGGCCAGGACAGGAAGCAACGCCAGCCAGCGAGGGAGCCAAGTGAGTATTTTAATAACAGCAGGGGGGCACACAGCGGGTGGGAGGGGGGTGGGCACATAGATCTTTATTTTAAACACGATTATTCATGTCTTCTCTACAGCAAACGCTGCTGCAGAGAAGATATGAATCGCGGCTTCAGCACCAGTGAGGGGGACAGCGCTTACTGTAGCGCTGTCTCCTGCATGGCACACGGACTGCACGCAGACAACGTCCGTGTGCGGTACGTGTTTTACACGGACCCATTGACTTTAATGGGTCCGTGTAATCCGTGCGCTCCCACGAACACTGACATGTCTCCGTGTTTGGCACACGGAGACACGGTCCGCAAAAAATCAATGACATCTGCACAGATGCATTGATTTTAATGTGTCTACATGTGTCAGTGGCTCCGATATGTGAGGAAACTTGTCACCTCACGTACCGGAGCCACTGACGTGTGAAAATGGCCTTATAGGGGGTGTCTTGATAATTGCCAATAATTTCCATCTGTTGTCTATTCCACTCGCACAACAGCATATGAAATTGATTGTCAAACAGTGTTGCTTCCTAAGTGGACAGTTTGATTTCATAGAAGTCTGATTTACTTCTAATACATAGTTATTAGGGTATGTGCACACGTCAGGATTTCTGGTAGAAATTTCCTGACAAAAACCGGACATTTCTGCCAGAAATCCGCATGCGGTTTTTTTTTTTTGCGCTTTTTTTCCCAATGCATTAAATAGCAGGAAAAATGCAAAAAATATGCAAAATTAATGAATATGCTGCTTTTTTTACCGCAAACGCATCATTTGCACAAAAATTGCAGAATGCATTCTAAATGACAGGATGCATATGTATGCGTTTTTATCGTGAAAAAAAACGCAAAAAAAATGCAAAAAAACCTGAACGTGTGCACATACCCTTAACCCCTTCAAGTCGCGGCCCTTTTTTGTTTTTGCGTTTTCATTTTTCACTTCCCTCCTTCCCAGAGCCATAACTTTTTTATTTTTCCGTCAATATGGTCATGTGAGGGCTTATTTTTTGCGGGACGAGTTGTACTTTTGAACGACACCATTGGTTTTACCATGTCTTTTATTAGAAAACGGGAAAAAAATTCCAAGTGCGGTGAAATTGCCAAAAAAGTGCAATCCCACACTTATTTTTTGCTTAGCTTTTTTGCTAGGTTCATTAAATGCTAAAACTAATCTGCCATTGTGATTCTCGGGGTCATTACAAGTTCATAGACATCTAACATGTCTAGGTTATTTTTTATCCAAGTGGTGAAAAAAAATTCAAAACTTTGCTTTAAAAAAAAAAAAAAAAAAGTGCCATTTTCCGATACCCGAAGCGTCTCCATTTTTCGTGATCTGGGGTCGGGTTAGGGCTTATTTTTTGCGTGCCGAGCTGATGTTTTTAATGATACCATTTTGGTGCAGATACGTTCTTTTGATTGCCCGTTATTGCATTTTAATGCAATGTCATGGCGACCAAAAAAACGTAATTCTGGCATTTTGGATTTTTTTCTCGCTGCGCTGTTTAGCGATCAGGTTAATGCTCGAGCGATTCTGAACGCGGCGATACCAAATACGTGTAGGTTTTTTTTTTTTTATTGTTTTATTTAGGATGGGGCGAAAGGGGGGTGATTTAAACTTTTATATTTTTTATATTTTTTTCATATTTTTAAAACCATTTTTTTTTTACTTGTGCCATGCTTCAATAGCCTCCATGGGAGGCTAGAAGCTGGAATAGCCTGATCGGCTCTGCTTCATAGCAGCGATCATCAGATCGCTGCTATGTAGCTGAAATGCAGGTGTGCTGTGAGCGCCAATCACAGGGGGGCGCTCACAGCAGGCCGCCATCAGTAACCATAGAGGTCTCAAGGACCTCTATGGTTACCTTCCTGATGCATCGCCGACCCCCGGTTAAATGCCGCTGTCTGCGTTTGACAGCGGCATTTAACAGGTTAATAGTGGCGGGTGAATAGCGATTTCACCCGCCGCTATTGCGCGCACATGTCAGCTGTACAAAACAGCTGACATGTCGCGACTTTGATGTGGGCTCACCGCCGGAGCCCACATCAAAGGGGGTGACATGGCATGCGCAGTACTAGTACGGGGCATGTCGTGAAGGGGGTAAGGTTGAAGGAAGACTATAAGTCCATCTTGTTCAACCCATAGCCTAACCTAACATGCCCTAACATGTTAATCCAGAGGAAGGCAAAAAAACCCATGTGGAAAAGAGTAAGCTCCACATTGGGGAAAAAAATTCCTTCCCGACTCCACATACAGCAATCAGACTAGGTCCCTGGATCAATGCCCTATCAAGGAATCTAGTGTATATAACCTGTAACATTATACTTTTCAAGAAAGGCATCCAGTCCCCTCTTAAATTTAAGTAATGAATCACTCATTACAACATCATACGGCAGAGAGTTCCATAGTCTCACTGCTCTTACAGTAAAGAATCCGCGTCTGTTATTGTGCTTAAACCTTCTTTCCTCCAGACGTAGAGGATGCCCCCTTGTCCCTGTCTTAGGTCTATGATTAAAAAGATAATCAGAAAGGTCTTTGCACTGTCCCCTCATATATTTATACATTAAAATGAGATCACCCCTTAGCCTTCATTTTCCCAAACTAAATAGCCCCAAGTGTAATAACCTATCTTGGTATTGCAGACCCCCAGTCCTCTAATAATTTACTTGGAGTTATATTCTGTTGTTTAAGCGTTCCCTTTATTTTTTTGAGCACTGTGTATATATATATATATATATATATATATATATATATATATATATATATATATATATATATATATAACTTGTATTGTTCAAGATTATTGTACCTGTTTTTATTATGTATACCCCTCCTCACATGTAAAGCGCCATGGAATAAATGGCGCTATAATAATAAATAATAATAATATATATATACACACACACACACACACAATTTGAGTCGTAATCCCTTGCAGTCACATTCAGTTGCTCATGTTTTCTACAATCAGTGCCCAGGACATATGAAGTGCACTTTCCGCATCGCTACAATCAGTTGCTCACATGTGACTTCTTCATTATTCATTACGCTCTTATTTCTTTCCAGAGCTCAATATTCACAGTTTATGACTAACTGATGACTCTGCTCCTAGCTCTTTCTTGCTGGAAGGGTTCAGATAAATCAAGGCGCCTTCTACCCAAACTTTGCCAGCATATGCTCTCTTCACTGTCTCCTGTCAGCAACTGATATCTGTTGACAGATGGAAAAGTTCATACTGACCGACAACTGGCAGGATAATAGGAAGACATGGAGGAGAAAAGAAACAAGAACCACATGCACATAAACACTCCATTCACCCATGTTTACAAGTTCTCCTAGAAGTGATTACATTGTGCATAGCCCTTGATATGGCAGCAGTAAGCTCTAGTCTAGCAACATAAATGTCTCATTCTGCACCTATATCACTATTATACTTCAAGATGCAAAAAATAACTTGGATGAGATCTTTTAAGTTTGTATGACGTTTTAAGAGTGTAGCCATCTGTAATTGAAGACTACATGACTGATGCATTAGTGCACATGTATGGTCACCGCTCAATTCACTGTCCATTGGAGCATATGTCACCCAAGTGCACAACTAATTCTCGATAAAGCCAGAGCCATCAATCAAAGATGATGATGGTGGAGATAAAGGGAAAACAAGCAGGCAGGAAGGTGTATTATTATTATTATTTATTATAGCGCCATTTATTCCATGGCGCTTTACATGTGAGGAGGGTTATACATAATAAAACAAGTACAATAACCTTGAACAATACAAGTCACAACTGGTACAGGAGGAGAGAGGACCCTGCCCGCGAGGGCTCACAATCTACAAGGGATGGGTGAGGATACAGTAGGTAGGGTAGAGCTGGCCGTGCAGCGGTTTGGTCAATCGGTGGTTACTGCAGGTTGTAGGCTTGTCGGAAGAGGTGGGTCTTCAGGTTCTTTTTGAAGGTTTCGATGGTAGGCGAGAGTCTGATATGTTGTGGTAGAGAATTCCAGAGTAGGGGGGATGCACGAGAGAAATCTTGTATGCGATTGTGGGAAGAGGAGATAATAGGGGAGTAGAGAAGGAGATCTTGTGAGGATCGGAGGTTTCGTGCAGGAGAGTACCGGGAGACGAGGTCGCAGATGTATGGAGGAGACAGGTGGTGGATGGCTTTGTATGTCATGGTTAGGCTTTTGTACTGGAGTCTCTGGGTGATGGGGAGCCAGTGCAGGGATTGACAGAGGGGAGAGGCCGGGGAATAGCGGGGGGACAGGTGGATTAGTCGGGCAGCAGAGTTTAGAATAGATTGGAGGGGTGCAAGAGTGTTAGAGGGGAGGCCACAGAGCAGGAGGTTACAGTAGTCAAGGCGGGAGATGATGAGGGCATGGACTAGGGTCTTTGCAGATTCTTGGTTTAGGAATGAGCGGATCCGTGAAATATTTTTGAGTTGGAGGCAGCAGGAAGTGGAAAGGGTTTGGATATGTGGTTTAAAAGAGAGATCAGTGTCAAGGATTACCCCAAGACAGCGGGCTTGTGGGACTGGGGAGAGAGGGCAGCCGTTTACTGTAATGGATAGGTTCGTTGGGGAGGTCGTGTGAGATGGGGGAAAGATGATGAATTCTGTTTTGTCCATGTTAAGTTTTAGAAATCTATGTATTTCTACATAGATATTATTCGCCTTGCGCAGGCGTGTACTATGGAGGACAGAGAATGAACTTCAATCCAATATTGCAGCCAGCATGCAGCCAGCAGGTAAGGAAAGGGTGAATCAAACACCCAAAAACCCCGCCTCCATGGCTGAAGATTATTCCCTCCAAATTCAGGTGACAGTGTCCCTTTAACCAATGCAGTAATTTTATTAGTCCAAAATGTTGAGAATTAGATAAATATTAGATCTCATTAATAAATATCGCACTGCGGAGACAGTCACTGATCATGAGAATAGAGGTCCTGTGTATCGTCCCTCACCCAGTGAATGACTACAGGGAGGGAACGAGCAGCGGTGTTGCCTCATTAAAGGACTATAGGTTTAAACCCTGTGTGACCAACATTTTACTATTGATGCTGCCTATGAAACATCAATAGTAAAAAGATCTAATGTTAAAAAAAAAAAAAACAGTAATTAGACCTACTGGTAATTGTATTTCCAGGAATCCATCCTGACAGCACACTGGAGGACGTCCTTCTTATCCTTGATGGGACCGGAAACATGAGAGGTTAAAAGGACCCTTCCCCTACCACCCTTCAGTGCTTTTCCAAGTAACACATCTGGATGGATGCAAAAACAAAGGTTTATTCCAACAAAATAATCAATCATACAAATGTTAGATCACATGAGTATAAAGATCATACAATAGGGAGGGAACTAATAGTGCTGTCAGGATGGATTCCTGGAAATACAATTACCAGTAGGTCTAATTACTGTTTTCCAGGTCACCACCTGACAGCACACTGGAGAAATACCAAAGGAGAATGGTATTTAGGGTGGGACCACTGCTTGAAGTACCTTTCTACCGAAGGCCAACTGAAGTGACACATCTAACTTATAGTGTTTAGAAAAGGTACTAAGGCTAGACCATGATGCAGCCCTGCAGATCTGATCTGCCGTAGCCCCCCCTTTCTCTGCCCATGACGTGGCCATGGCCCTAGATGAATGGGCTTTGATGTTGACTGGGGAATTCTGCCCTTTAGCTTTATAGGCTAAACTGATTGTGGATTTTATCCACCGTGCAATAGTCGCTTTAGACGCTTTTCTCCCCTTATTTGGACCCCTGAACTGAACGAACAAATTGTTGTCCTGTCTCCAGGGTCTAGATAAATCTAGGTATTTGAGTACCGTGTCTCTTACGTCTAGGTTGTGATAAAATCTTTCCTTTTGGTTTTTAGGGAACTAGCAAAACGACGGTAAAACAATCTCCTGATTCATATTAGTATCTGAAACGACCTTAGGGAGAAAAGCCGGATCGAGTTTTAGTACTAATTTATCCTCGAAGATTTGTAAATATGGATTCTGCACCGATAGAGCCTGTAGTTCCCCCAATCTTTTTGCCGACGTGATCGCAACTACAAATGCGGTTTTAAGGGAGAGTTTGTTGATTTCTATATCTCCTGTTACATCCCACGCCTGTTCACATAGGAAACTCAGAACAAAGTTCAGATCCCACGGCGGGACTGATCTTCTAATCAATGGTTTTAGTCTCTGGACTGCTCTAGAGAATCTACTAATCCAGGGATGGGCAGATAGGGAAGAATCGAAAAATACACTCAGGGCTGCTATTTGGACCCTTAATGTACTCGGTCTAAGACCTTTTTGAAACCCTGACTGCAAAAAGTCAAGAATTTTGGGGATATTTGGATGGTCAGTATCAACTGTCATCTCCCCGCAAAACCCACAAAATCGCTTCCATATTTTTGTATAGATAGCCGATGTCACCGGCTTCCTGCTGGCTTGAAGGGTAGAAATGACGTCATCTGAAAGCCCTTTTGCCCTCAAGACCTTCCGTTCAGGATCCAGGCCGCCAACTGAAGTGCTTCTGGATTCTGGTGTAGAACTGGACCCTGTAGAAGAAGATCCTCTCTTCCTGGTAACAGGAGGGGTTTTTCCGCTGACAGTTTTCTCAAAGGAAACCAACTTCGTTTCGGCCAGTGAGGAGCTATAAAGATGACCTTGGCCTCGTCCTCGCAGAAATGCATACATAAGACTGTGGTTCCAGGGTTGTGAGAAGGCATCGATCGCGGCTGGGCTCTCCCAGGGGTTTAGGGAGTAGAAGATCTGGACCTTTGCATTTTGTTTTGTAGCAAAAAGATCCACCGTCGGCTTCCCCCAACGTTGACACAGATCTCTGAATACCTCGCTGTTCAGTTCCCACTCTGTAGGGGATACACTTTTCCTGCTGAGGAAATCCGCCAACTGGTTCTTGGAACCCTCGAGGTGTACCGCCGAGATTGACAGAACTGACCTTTCTGCCCACCTGAAGATCTGTTCCGCCAGATCCTGTAATGCCATATGTCTTGGGCCCCCTTGATGCCGCAGGAAGGCTACAGTTGTCGTGTTGTCTGAGAAGACCTTTACATCTTTGTTCTGCAGCAGATGTTGCGCCGCCGTTAAAGCCTTCCAAACCGCATGTAGTTCTCTGTGGTTCGAAGACTTGTTGCTGTCTTTTCTTTCCCAGCGACCTTGAAAATATCTTCCTTGAACATGACCTCCCCAACCGAGCTGACTTGCATTTGTCGTAACCGATACGCTCGGTGTTTGAAGACATGGCACCCCAAGTCGGAGGTTTCTGGAGAGAGTCCACCACACCATGGATCTTTTGACCTGAGAAGTAAGATTCAGAGTCTGGTTCAGTGAGTTGTTTTCTGTTCCAGCTCCTCAGAACTCCCTGCTGAAGCTGTCAAGAATGAAATTGACTCCATCTCACGCAAGGGATGCAGGCCGTCATTAGTCCCAGTACTTTCATCCCGTCTCTGATCGTATTTCGGCCTCGAGAAAAGTGACGGATCTTCTCTATTATGCCCTTTAGCCTGTCTTCTGGAAGAAAGGACATTCTTGCTTGTGAATCGAGCACGACTCCCAGGAATTTTATTCTGGATTTTGGAATTAGATCTGATTTTTCCCAATTTATAATCCATCCCAGATTCTCTAGTGTTGAAATGAGGGACTGACAGTTGATCCTGAGCTGGACTGCTGAGTCTGCCGCTACTAAAAAGTCATCTAAGTAGGGAATCACCATTATATCCTGGTTCCTCAGATAAGCGACCACCTCCACCATAAGTTTTGTAAAAACTCTGGGAGCGGAAGCCAGGCCGAAGGGGAGACAGCGAAATTGGAAATGGTAGACCTTTCCTTCCATGTTTACCGCGAACCGCAGGAACCTCTGGTGATTTAGGTAAATGGGTACATGGTAATATGCACTTTTTAAATCTAGAGTGCACATTACCATACCTTTTCCCAACAGAGGGATGGTAGACCGAATCGACTCCATTTTGAATCTTTTGTAAAGGACCCAATTGTTTAGATGTTTCAAATTTATTATTGTCCTTGATTCTCCCGACGGTTTTGTTATTGAGAAGAGATTGGAGTAGTGACCTCTGCACTCTTCCTGAGGTGGTACCGGAACAATAGCTGCCATTTTTAAGAGGTCCTGTATATCTGACCACATGGGGGATAACGATTTTAGATGGGAGCTGGACACCAGGAATCTTTCAGGAGGAAGGGATGTAAATTCTATTTTGTATCCCTGGGACACTATCTGTAAGACCCACGGACTCGTTGTAATCTCCCTCCATACTCCCAGGAATCCGGCCAGACGACCCCCTACTCTGATGGCGTCATTTCCTGTGGTAGCTAGACCCTGACCCCGAGTAGCTCGCATCTTTAGTTTTGGGCCTGCTATTCCCTCCTTTCTGGTAACTCCATCTACCCTGTTTTCCCTTACACCTGTGTAACGGGGGGTCTACCAAGCTGGGGTACATCTTTCAGTACCACCCCGTGTTTCAGGAGGTCCACTCTGCTTTTGCTGGATTCTGAATGAAGGACGCTGGCTGGAATTCCTTGGTTATGTGAGAGCATATAAAAGCTGACTGCTACCCCACGTATTTCCAGTCTAAAAGAACACACTTTATTTACAGCACACAGAATATATAACACAGATACACAGGGCAGGCCAATAGAAAAAGCAGGCCAGACATACATTACAATAGCCGCAGGGGGCCGGAGCCTGCTGATATTTACTGTGGGAATTACAAAGGTGGGGGAGGACAGAAGGGGGATATCTTGTCCTCTCTGCCCAGGGGCGCAGCCTGTGGACTGATGCATTTCACATGGAACCTATTATACATAATATATACTGCATAACATATTCTTGGTGCTGGGGGTCCTGTAACACGACTCCCCTTTTCAGCGACGCGATCGGCATACACAGTCTGATCCTTAACGGATCGGTTTGGGGATGACCGAAGTTTATGGGGTTGGTACAAGTTCCGTTTGTCGACTTAGTCCATCGGCATTACCGTTTTGTTTGCCGGGTCTGTAGTGGATGGTGAAGTCCAGAGGTTGTAGTGCTAAACTCCACCGCAGTAATCTGGCATCGTCTCCGGAGACCCGATTAAGCCAGACTAGGGGAATATGGTCCGTTAGGAGGGAAAACTGTCATCCATACAAATATGGTTGTAACTTTTTGAGTGCCCATACTACCGCCAGGCACTCCTTCTCGATGGCCGCATAGCTCACTTGACGGGGCAGTAGTTTCCGACTCAGGTAAGCTACCGGGTGTTCTTGGCCGTCCGGCCCGACTTGGCTTAGTACTGCCCCCAATCCAAACATAGAAGCGTCTGTGTGAACAAGGAAACGTTTAGTTGGATAGGGTGCGGCCAATACAGGGGTATTGGTGAGGGCGTCCTTTAGCTGGCGGAAGGCTTCCTCACACTGTGGGGTCCAGGTTACCTGGCGGGGTTGGTTCTTACGGGTCAGATCAGTGAGGGGCTTGGCCACGCTGCTGTAATTGGGAACGAATTTCCTGTAATACCCCACTGTCCCTAGAAACGCCATGACCTGGGTTTTAGTGCGTGGGGTGGGCCATTTGGCTATGGCCTCAATCTTGGCTGGTTCTGGTCTCTGTTTCCCACTTCCCACCCAATGCCCTAAATACTGAACCTCTGCTTTGCCCACGTGACACTTGTTTGGGTTCAGGGTGATTCCGGCCTTGTGGATCCTGTCTAATACTGTCTCTAGGTGACTTAGATGCTCTTCTTATGTCGCGCTGTAGATGGCGATGTCATCCAGGTAGGCACACGCATAGTCCTGGAGACCATCCAGAAGCCGGTCAGCCAGCCTCTGGAAGGTCGCCGGGGCAGTCTTCATCCCGAATGGCATAACTCAAAACTGGAATAAGCCAAACGGGGTGACAAATGCCGACTTGGGAATAGCATCAGGACTAAGGGGAATCTGCCAGTAGCCTTTGCATAGATCGATGGTGGTCAAATACTTTGCCCCTGCCAGCCGGTCTAACAAGTCATCCACACGCGGCATGGGATACGCATCCGTCACGGTTTTCTCATTGAGCTTACGATAGTCTACACAAAACCTTGTACTCCCATCCTTCTTGGGCACTAACACTACGAGGGATGCCCAGGAACTATCTGACTCTTCAATGACCCCTAAACGCAACATCTCTTGTATCTCTTGTCGCATCCCTTCTTGTACAGACTCAGGGACACGGAAGGGGGGTTGTCGCAGGGGGGTCTGATCCTGGGTCTCAACCTTGTGTTGTGCCAGGTGAGTGTACCCGGGTTTCCCTGAAAACATCCTCTGTCGCTGCCTCAGCAACTCCTCCACCTGCTGTCTCTCCCGGGGACCTAAGTCTTCACCCCAGTGTACGTGGTCCCATGTTTTAGACTGAGTCCTCTCCCCTAAGACATCAGGCAAGGGAAGTCTGGCTAAATCCTCTGCTTCAGGTGCACAGATGGCCACTACATCTTCAGGGCACTCCCGATAGGGCTTCAGCATATTCACGTGGAACATGCAGATAACCCTGGGGTCGTCGCAATCGGCGACATTATAGGTGGTGTTGGCTATTTTCCCCACTACCTGGTAGGGCCACTGCCATGCAGCTTGGAACTTGTTCTGCCTAGTGGGCTCTAATACCAGGACCTTCTGCCCTATTTCCAAGGTGCGCTCTCTGGCCCTCCCATGGTACCATACACGCTGGCGCCGCTGGGCCACCTGCATGTTCCCACGTACAGCCTGGGTGAGCTCCTGTAGGCGGTCCTGGAATTCCAGAACATAGGGTACAATAGGTACCCCTTCTACGATGCCCTCCCCTTCCCAGTGTTCTAGCACTAAGTCTAGGGGTCCCCTTACCCATCTACCGTATACCAGTTTGAATGGGGAGAACCCCGTGGATTCTTGGGGCATCTCTTGATAGGCAAACAGGTGAGGCAAGAATTTCTCCCAGTCCCTGTAGGTCCTGGTAAAAGTCCCAATGAGTTGTTTTAATGTCCCGTTAAAGCGTTCACACAACCCATTGGTTCTCCAACCCGTGAGAAAACCTGGAGCAGGGCAGCCGCCACTGTCTCTGCCAGTATGTTAGGTAACGCAACCGCCTCTGGATACCGTGTGGCATAATCTACCACTGTCAATATATACCTTTTCCCTGACGGACTGGGTTTGGCTAACGGCCCTATCAGATCGACCGCTACTCGGCTAAATGGTTCCTGCACAATGGGGAGGGGGCGTAATTTGGCCTTGCATCGATCTCCCCTCTTGCCAATGCGCTGGCAACGGTCACAAGTCTGGCAGTATTGACGAACATCATAGGTTACCCCCGGCCAAAAGACGTTTTGTGTCAGACGATGCCTGGTGCGACTGACGCCGAAGTGCCCGGCCAAGGGTATGTCATGAGAGATTCGCAGTAACTCCTGCCTATACTTCTTGGGAACTACCAGCTGTCGTTTTATAGTGGGGCTCATCCCTGTGTGGTGCTGCTCTGTGATCCGGTAGAGGAGTCCCTGCTTCCATATAAACTGTTCCCCTTCCAGTACCCCTCTCCCCTCCTGTGCCTTCCCACGATATCCCTCCAATGAAGGATCCTCAAGTAACTCCCTCTTAAATTCATCTGGGGTGGCCCAAGAAATGTGTCTGGCTATGGGAATACGTGTAGGGCTGGGATGTCTTACCTGGGCCTCCTCTGAGTGTGATTCCGCCTCCGCAGCTCGAGCTGGTCTCCGGGTGGTCACAGGATATGTCTCAGCCAGAGGGGCAACCAAGAAGGCAGACAACATGGGCCCCAAGTCATTTCCCAGCAAAACGTCTGCAGGCAAATCCTCCATCAAGCCGACCTCAACAAGGCCTTCCCCAACTCCCCAGTTCAGGTGAATCCTGGCAGTGGGCAGTCGATGTATGGCTTCCCCTGCTACACGGACTGCCACTGTCTGGTCCATCTTCTCTTGGTCCCGGACGAGATGAGGCTTCACAAGGGTCAAAGTTGCTCTGGAATCTTAGTCCCTGCATGCGTTTCCCATTAACCCACACGACCTGTCGATGCTGTTGTCGACTATCTGCCCGGGCTGCCTGCACAGGGTCTACTTCATGCAGCACTTCCTCCATGTCTTCCACCCCTTGGTTAGTTGTAGCCCCCAATGCCGGGTCAGCTTCGCCTTGGTAGCAGTGTACAGCGGCCCGGCGGAAGGTAGCTGTTCCCGCCTTTGGCCACTGGGTATGCTGAGTCCTGTTGGGACATTGTCTTTGCAGGTGGCCCAGCTGACGGCAGGTGTGGCATCGCGCCCCAGGGCAACTGTGGCAGGCCGGGTTTCTAGCTGGTCCCCCTACAATCTTCGGTGGTTTGGGGCCCTCCAGGTCCATGGGCAGACCCCTAGTGACCATCTTTGATCCGGACAACTGAGGCCTCCTGGCGTCATGATGTTCATCGGCCAGACGAACGGCTTCCTCAAGAGTCATTGGCCGCCTGTCCCCGAAGCCATTCCTGTGTCTCGGGGTTTAGTCCATTAAAGAATCGTTCTAACAAGAAGAGCTGGAGGACGTCCTCCTTAGTGGTTGCTTGGCTCCCTTGTACCCACTGTAATCAGTGACCGCCGTAATTTACAGGCCCATTCAGCGTGGGTATCGGTTACTCGTTTTATAAGTCCACGGAACTTTTGGCGGTATGCCTCTGGTGTCAGCGCTGTTATGAACAGGTGATTCAGAACCACAATGGACCTAGTGATTAAGAGCACACAAAGTGACCTGATAGTTACTAACATAGGACGAGCTCTGAGACGTGGGTACTCTGCTGAGCACAATCCCTAATCCTATCATACCACACTAAAGGTAGCCGTGGAGCGCTCCTGACCAAAACCTAGGCGCCTCGGCACAGCCTGAGAAACTAGCTAGCCCTGAAGATAGAAAAATAAGCCTACCTTGCCTCAGAGAAATTCCCCAAAGGAAAAGGCAGCCCCCCACATATAATGACTGTGAGTAAAGATGAAAATACAAACACAGAGATGAAATAGATTTTAGCAAAGTGAGGCCCGACTTACTGAATAGACCGAGGATAGGAAAGATAGCTTTGCGGTCAGCACAAAAACCTACAAACAACCACGCAGAGGGGGCAAAAAGACCCTCTGCACCGACTAACGGTACGGAGGTGCTCCCTCTGCGTCTCAGAGCTTCCAGCAAGCAAGAAAAACCAATATAGCAAGCTGGACAGAAAATATAGCAAACAAAAGTAACACCAGCAAAACTTAGCTTATGCAGGGCAGACAGGCCACAAGAACGATCCAGGAGAAGGCAAGACCAATACTGGAACATTGACTGGAGGCCAGGAACAAAGAACTAGGTGGAGTTAAATAGAGCAGCACCTAACGACTTAACCTCGTCACCTGAGGAAGGAAACTCAGAAGCCGCAGCCCCACTCACATCCACCAGAGGAAGCTCATAGACAGAACCAGCCGAAGTACCACTCATGACCACAGGAGGGAGCTTGACCACAGAATTCACAACACAGCGCATACCGGGCCAAGATCACTTCTTTGATCCGTTCATAGTCCATACAGTCCTCATCAGGTACCGTGCGATAGGCATCCGCTGCCCGGCCTGTCAGCTTGCTGGCCAGAATCTGAACCCGTTCCTCCGGCTTCACTTGATGAAGGGCACACTGCCGCTCAAAGTCCTGCAGAAAGCCATCAATGTCTTCCTCTGCCTCCCCCAACTGTCGGAAGGCATTATACTGGATCTTTTTGTGGCTTACTGTTGAAGGTACCTGGGCGGATGCCAGAGCTCCCCCTGCTCGCTGATTCTCCTCTCTCCGCTCTGCCATCTCCATCTTGGCTAGCTCTATCCTGGTCCGCTCGGCCATCTTTTCCTTCAGATCAGTACACACATCAGCCATCACCTCTCGTATGATCTCTACTGCAGGGTTTGGGCCATAGAATGCCAGTCTGTTCTTTACCTCCCTCTGGAATTCAGTCTCCTCCACGTTCACATTGGGGGGCGCTGCACTGTCGTGTTCCATGATGGCTGCTATCAAGTCCGCTTTTGTTTTGTTGCTGGCGATTAACCCTAGGGCTTCCACCAGATCTTTTAATGTAGTCCTCTTTAACTTCTGGTAGTTGTCTTCCATTCATTCCTTTCCTCCTGTAGAAGGGGTATCAGATCCCGCTGTCTGCCACCAGTGTAACGGGGTCTACCAAGCTGGGGTACCTCTTTCAGTACCACCCCGTGTTTCAGGAGGTCCACTCTGCTTTTGCTGGATTCTGAATGAAGGACGCTGGCTGGAATTCCTTGGTTACGCGAGAGCATATAAAAGCTGACTGCTACCCCACGTATTTCCAGTCTAAAAGAACACACTTTATTTACAGCACACAGAATATATAACACAGTTACACAGGGCAGGCCAATAGAAAAAGCAGGCCAGACATACATTACAATAGCCACAGGGGGCCGGAGCCTGCTGATATTTACTGTGGGAATTACAAAGGTGGGGGAGGACAGAAGGGGGATATCTTGTCCTCTCTGCCCAGGGGCGCAGCCTGTGGACTGATGCATTTCACATGGAACCTATTATACATAATATATACTGCATAACATTCTTGGTGCTGGGGGTTCTGTAATCGGGTTTTTGATTATAGCGGGGTCTCCGAAAGGGCTGGAACTTTTTAGGTTTTTCTTCCGGGAACCCTTTCTTTACGTCTGCGGCCTTTTCCAATATATCGTCGAGGACCGGTCCAAAGACCCTGCCCCCGGAAAAGGGTATAGAACACAATTTGTTCTTAGAATGCATGTCACACAACCAGCTTTTGAGCCAAATAGCTCTTCGGGCTGCATTAGATAGGGATTGACCTCTAGCCACGAACCTAACAGACTCTGCGGACGCGTCTGCCAAAAAGGTGGTTGCTAATTTTAGCAAAGGTAGGGATTTCAGGATAGTTTCCCTGGGAGTTTTGGCTGTTAGTTGATCCTGAAGATCATCTAACCAAAGGTCCATGGAGCTAGCCACCGTTGTCGCTGCAATATTAGCTCCAATAATCGCCGAAGAACTTTCCCAGGCCCTTTTTAAAAGGCCCTCTGCCTTCCTATCCATGGGCTCTTTTAGATTGGACGAGTCCTCAAAAGGAATTGCACTCCTTTTGGATACTTTAGCCAATGGTATGTCTATCTTAGGTATATCAACCCACTCTTTGACTTTGTCTGGATCAAACGGCAAAAGAAGTCTGAAGTCCTTAGGGATAGTCAGTCTTTTCTCCGCTTCCTCCCATTCCTCCAGAATCATGGATCTGATATGGGAGTTTACAGGGAAGACTTTAGAGGTCTGCAAGCGCAAGCCCCCGAACATCTCATCCTGAACAGAACAAGACGTCTGAGGCTCCTCGATCTGCATAGTATGCCGAACTGCCTCCAACAGTTCTCCTGTGTCTGCGGCGGAGAACAAATATCTTCTCCCTTTCTCCGGAGGATCTCTACTCTCATCTTCCTCCTCTACATCCGACCCAAAGGATGATGAGTCTTCAGAAGAGTAATCGACCCTCGGCCTTTTCCTCGGTCTCTCTGAAGGTGAAGTTGAGACTTGAGGGAGTACCAGACTTGAAACTGAAGCCTGAACTTCCTCTCTTATCATGGCTCTCATATTTGTCATAAGAGAAGCCTGTTCCTCTCCTATGATTCTGCAAGTGCATGCTTCACATAGGGGTTTCTGCCAGGTATCCTTCAGTTTAACTGCACAGATAGGACACTTCTTATTTCTACCGGGCTTCTTTACCGATTTCTCGGACAAGGAGGCTGCCTATAAAAAAATATATATAGCAAACACTAGCATCCCTTTTTTTTTTTTTTTTAAATATCGAGGGCTTTCTTACTTACTAGCGCTGCTGACTCCTGCCCCTCTGCTCTTGCTGCGTCCTCCATGATGCTCTAGAGATTGCTACTGCCCCCTGCACCATACCTTTTATTTCTGTTCCTCAGTTTCATCTTTAATTCAGCGCTCCCGCGCTCTCCATTGCTCTCCCCCTGCACTTCCTGTTGCAGAGACGCCGTCCGTCCCCCTCAGCCACAAACCGGAAGTGACGCGCGACCGGAAAGAGAGGATGGTGCGGCGAGGATCTGCTTCCCCCAGCGGCCGCATGGAGATGGGACCAGACATCGCTGGGATCGCTCGCACCAGGGGACGCGACGGAAGGATCGAGAGCCCCCGCCAGGGAGAACCGATCCCCATACCAGGAGCAGCGCTACACTGGTAGGCCGAGGGACCCTCGGGCGGGTGTCAGCCAGCGGGTGCCTCATGGAGGGAAGGGTGAGGCAGAGCCCCCCCCGATCCACATCCCCCCGCACAGAACGGTAGATTTCCTCTCGTCCGTTCCTATCCATGATGGGACAGCAAAAACACTGAAGGGTGGTAGGGGGAGGGTGCTTTTAACCTCTCGTGTTTCCTGTCCCATCAAGGATAAGAAGGACGTCCTCCAGTGTGCTGTCAGGTGGTGACCTGGAAAATCATTATATACTGACCTTTCCCAATCCTCGTGACGCTCCGGGCCATGCATTGTGGTTTTGTGAGACCACTACGTCATCATCTCGTGAGACCGCAATGCATTCTTGGGATCGGAGCGTCACGAGGAGCATCGCTAAACGCCTCGCCTGGATCCGGGGGCCGACGGAAGGCGAGTATAACTTTTTAAATTTTTTTTTTTTTAACAGGGATATGGTGCCCACATTGCTATATACGTGCGCTGTGTTATATACTGCGTGGGCTGTGTTATATACTGCGTGGGCTGTGCTATATACTGCGTGGGCTGTGTTATATACTGCGTCTCTGTGCTATATACTACGTGGGCTGTGTTATATACTGCGTGGGCTGTGTTATATACTACGTGGGCGGGCTGTGCTATATACTACGTGGGCTGTTATATACTACGTGGGCTGTGTTATATACTACGTGGGCGGGCTGTGCTATATACTACGTGGGCTGTGTTATATACTACGTGGGCTGTGTTATATACTGCGACTCTGTGCTATATACCACGTGGGCTGTGCAATATATTACATGGCTGTGTTATATACTGCGTGGCCTGTGCTATATACGTGGCCTGTGGTATATTTCTCTGCTGTATCTGTGAGACTGTATCTGTATCGCTGAGACTCTTTCGCCCGGGGCCCTCAAAAACCTGGAGCCAGCCCTGGCTTCACTGATTGTTCGTGGCCGGCCGGGCGTGCCCAATCAGCGACAGGCGCAAATTGGAGCAGAATTTGAACCACCGCTTCGCTAATTGGTCGCGCCAGCCGGCTGAATCCTGTGTATAAATTGCATTATTCTGAAAACTTCATAAATAAACTACATACATATTCTAGAATACCCGATGCGTTAGAATCGGGCCACCATCTAGTAAAGTATAGTGCAGCTTTCCGTATACAGCATCAGAGCATATAAATCTTTAAATGTTGCTTTCCAGTATACAACGGTGCTAATACACAGTACATAGCCTAAACTCAAACAAAATCAGATTTTATTAAGAAATACATTAAATTTAGCAGAGGTAAAAATACGCCGTGCTATTGCCAGACACATATAAAGCTTCACTCCCAGAATCCTATACATAAAGGCTGTGCAGATCAATGGTGTGGGTTATATCTCTAACCACATATCAATATTATAGCTTTGTCATAAAGTGGATTAACGCCACCATGTAATTAATAATAGCAGTTACCTGAAATGCATGTACTAATATACATTTAACAATGCTCCACTGCACACTCAGGAAATTATCCCCACATATAGGAACACCTCTGATTTTACCGAACTAGGAATACAAGAAATCATTCCATTCCTAAGATCAGAAGGTAGCAGCAAGTAACTAACTGGACGGTAAGACGGCCTCATCATCTGATTTATTAACTATCAGACATCGCTCTAGTTGACGACACAAGCTGCAGGTTGTCTTCACATCTTTGGATCTGAAGTAGGTGTTCTGTAAAGGGACTGCACTATGTATGTATGTATGTATGTATGTATGTATGTATGCATGTATGTATGCATGTATGTATGCATGTATGAGAATTTTCCATGAACAGAAATGCTAGAAGCCAGCTTTAAGTATCTTGATGGGAGAAGACTGCTTAGCGATAGAGAAAGTCAGCCTGGATATTTGCGCCAATCTCGGTCTCCCATTTGTCACCATTGTTTAGGAGTTTTTCTTTGTTGTACAGGAGTTCCTCGTGGGTTTCTGTGCTAAATTCAAAATTAGGGCCCTGCAAAAAAGAGATCAGATGAGATGCAGACAAGAACTAGTAATTCACACGTCACATTAATAAAAGTATGTCACCTCATCCATTTTCCTAAAGTTATTAACAAATTGTGAAATATTACAGGAAGATATCAGAGAGTATACAAAGAGGTAAAGGTCCCTATGAACAAAAAACGTATTGTTTACCCCTCTATAAATCACTTGTGAGGACACATCTAGAATATGGGATCTAGTTTTGGGCTCCGCATTCTAAATTTGGATATTAAAAATTAAAGCTGTGTGCACACGTTGCAGATTTTTTGCGTTTTTTTCGCTATAAAAAACGCATACATTATGCATCCCATCATTTAGAATGCACTCCACAATTTTTGTGCACATGCTTTTTTTTTTGCGGTAAAAAACGCAGCATGTTCATTAATTTTGCGGATTTCTCACTATATCATTGCATTGGGAAATCTCTGGAAAAAGCCGCAAAAAAAAAAAAAACGTGCAAAAATCCACGAAAAAAAAACGCATGCGGATTTGTTGCAGAAAATGTCCGGTTTTGCTAACCGCACATAACCTAAATGGCACAGTTTGGTCATTTTCACTAAGGCCTCTTTCACACTTACGTCTTTTTGAAGACGTTGCAATGCGTCGCTCTGTGCAAAAAACGCATCCTGCAAAGTTGCCCACAGGATGCGTTTTTTTACACATAGACTTGTATTACCGACGTATGGACACACGTTCCATACGTCGTGCACTGGATGCGTCGGTAATTGGCGGACCGTCGTCACAAAAAAACGTTCAATGTAACTTTGTGCGACGGGTCTGCCATTTTCGACCGCGCATGCGTGGCCGAAACTCTGCCCCCTCCTCCCCGGACTGCAGAATGGGCAGCGGATGAGTCCATCCGCTGCCCACGTCGTGCAGAGAATTCACAACATCTGTCGGTACGTCAGCCCGACTCATTGCGACGGGCCCGTACCGACGGAAATGTGAAAGAGGCCTTAGGGGTGTACTTACTTTCGTTGCCAGCGGTTTGGACATTAATGACTATGTTTTGAGTTATTTAGAGCAGTGATTTTCAACCAGTGTTCCGCGGCACACTAGTGTGCCGCGACACATGGTCGGGTGTGCCGCGGGGAACGCCGCCGCCTAATGCGGCGGTCCAAAGTGTCTCCCCCGGCGGCTGCATTCTGCCGCCCCCGCACTGGGAGTCAGCTGTTCTCTGTGCCGACTGTCAAGCTGACAGCCAGCACAGAGAAGCTGCATCGCGCCGGCTCCCGGAGATCAATTGTACTCACAGACATCTACCAGCTGCGAGTACAATTGAGGCTCTGACCGCTGCGTCAGAGCGACGCCAGCAGCGTGATCAAGTCATGTGATCACGCTGCTGACGTCACTATCCGGCGCCCAGGAGAAAGAAGAGACTTGGTGGTAAGTGCTCCTGTAGTTGTGGAGCTGAAGACACCGAAGATTCAGCGTGGGGCGGGTTTATGGGGAATATTTATTCAGTGTTTGGGGGAGTCAGGATTTAATCAGTGTGTTGGGGGGGGGGGATTTATTCAGTGGGGGGGATTTATTCAGTGTGTGTGGGGGTATTTATTAAGTGTGTGTGGGATTTATTAAGTGTGTTGGGGAGATTCAGTGTGTGTGGGGGGATTTATTAAGTGTGTGGGGGGATTTATTAGGTGTGGGGGGGGATTTATTCAGTGTGTGTGGGGATTTATTCAGAGTGTGGGGGGGATTTATTAAGTGTGTGTGGGGGGATTTATTAAGTGTGGGGGGATTTATTCAGTGCGTGTGGGGGGGATTTATTAAGTGCGTTGGGGGATTTATTAAGTGTGGGGGGATTTATTCAGTGTGTGTGTGGGGATTTATTCAGTGTGTGTAGGGGGGATTTATTCAGTGTGTGTGGGGGGATTTATTCAGTGTGTGTGGGGGGGGATTTATTCAGTGTGTGTGTGGGGGGGATTTATTCAGTGTGTGTGGGGGGGATTTATTCAGTGTGTGTGGGGGGGATTTATTCAGTGTGTGGGGGGGGATTTATTCAGTGTGTACGTGGGGGGGCAGGAATTTATTTAGCATGTGTGGGGCAGGGTGCATTTATTCTGTGTGGAAGGGGATGGATTTATTCTATCGGAAGGGGAGTGGATATATTCTGTGGGGGTGAGTGGGGAGATGGGGGTGGACACAGTAGCGAGGGGAAAAATGTGTGCTGACACAGTATTGGGAGCAACGGTGATGGGATGTGTGAGGACAGTATGGGGAGTCGGGGGAATGTGTGAGGGGGGAATGTGTGAGGAGGAAATATGGAGAGAGCAAAGGGGTATGTTAGCAGGGGGGGATGTACATGAGGAGGCTATTAGAAATGTGTGCAGACAGTATGGGGGGATGAAAGTGTGAGTGGACACAGAATAGATACTGAGTAGTGTTAGGGTAACAGCCAGGAGGAGACAGTATGCCAAGTAGGAGGATTGTAATGAAGGGGCACAGTAGAGAGACTGGGCTCTCTATGAGGGACACAGTATGAGAAGGCAGTGTGAAGTATAGAAAAGAGAGAGAGGGTAGTGTGGATGGCATGTACGATAAGAGGGACAGTGAGGGTCATATTATGTGCTGGGAATACAGTGAGGGGCAATTACTTACTCAGGGGCTCAGCCTAGGGCAGATATTTTTATTCCGGAGCATTATAATAACACTGCTATCTTTAAGGGTGTTGTGCCGGGATGTGCTGCAGAAGACAGGAGAAGATGGAAGTCTGCAGAAAAAAGCTCTGCCGGTGGATGAGAAGAGTCATCATGGCATCTGGACAAGGTGAAGATGAATTGAAAGAGGCGACTCCACAAACAACGTCATCTATCAGGTACCTGGATGTAAATGTGTTTTTTTTGTGATACTAATTCTTATATTTTTATTTATGTTAGGAACATTAAAGGGGATGTCCAAGGTTGTGATGAGTCTGCAGTCATACTATGTGACTGCAGACTTCTGAATTCTCACAGTGCACACTGCTATCATAATTCTCTGATGTTGGTGATTTACATACATGTG
Organism: Ranitomeya imitator; assembly: GCF_032444005.1. Taxonomy (NCBI): domain Eukaryota; kingdom Metazoa; phylum Chordata; class Amphibia; order Anura; family Dendrobatidae; genus Ranitomeya; species Ranitomeya imitator. Next base: position 656,136,163 of record NC_091283.1, read on the forward strand.
GTCACGTGCTGACTAGACATGTCATTTCATTCAATGAAAATGAATTGACTGAGGCCGGACACGTCTAGTTAGAATGTGGCCAGAAGTATCCAAATCACATACTTGTGCTGTCATGACCGTCCACTCTGGCCACCGGCAAGGGAGAATCCTAAAAGTGTGCAGTGCTTGCACTGTGAGAATTCAGAAGCCTGCAGTCACATAGAATGACTGCAGACTTTCATCTCAAACCTGGACACACCATTTTGTGCCATTTTGGTTGGTGGTGTGCCCTGGGATTTTTTAAGTATAAAAAGTGTGCCGCGGCTCAAAAAAGGTTGAAAATCACTGATTTAGAGGACACACCAAATGTACACTGACTGCTGTACATTGTATCAAGGTGTCACATCTTCAGTGTTGTCCCAAGAAAAGATAAAATATTTACAAAAATGTGAGGGGCGTACTCGCTTTTATGAAAGAAAATTAACTTTACAAGTTTTTTGGTGTGCAATTTCTCACAAATATATTAATACCCCATATATAGACGGACACTACTGATTGGGCACACCACTGGAAGGGACGGAGCAGTATTTGAGGGAAATGTATTGCGGGCGCCAAGTCACATATGCAGAGCTCCTGAGGTGCAAAAAAGCAGACCCACCCTACAAGTGACCCCAGATTGGAAACAACAACAACCCTCAAGGAATTCATTTCAGGGTGCTGATCTTGAACACACAAGTGCTCTACAGAATTTATAATATTCAGCCTTGAAGAAAAATGTGTTGTTTTTTTCTTACTTAGTGGTTATAGCAAAAGATTTTTCATTTTTACAAGGAGTCAAATGAAAATGGACCCCACAAAGGTCCCCATGCAATATCTCCATAAAGCAGCAATAGCCCATACGGGATCTAGAAGTACAGTTGGGGTACACAAGGCTCAAGAGTGACCCCGTTTTGGAAACTACACCCCTCTGGAAATTGATCTTTGGCCTTTGGGGATTGTAGCTATTTTAGCTCCACAAGCACTTTCCAGAAATAAGCATGCAGTAAATATTGCAAAATGAAAATTGCAATTTTAGCGCCCAATACATTGTGGCCAGCTTGTCCTAGACACACACAGACATGCAACGTAAATCGTTAAAGCAGATTCTTCCCGGCACAGAAATGCCATACATGCAGATGCTAACTGCGGTTTGAACACAATGTGGGGATCCGAAAATTGTTTTTGAGCGCATATTCTTTGCTGGGGAAGAAAGAGGCTTTGATTTATTAGGAATGTGGAAACTCTATTTTTTCATGTACAGATCTGAGTGGATACTATTTTATGTGCAGGAGGAGTGTAATTTTGGGATAAATATCATTATGGATTGCATTTCAGGCTAGATAAACATATTCCTTATGCTCCATGCTGAGCACTGGAGGATAAAGCATTGTTTTTTTGCTTTTTTTGTTTTAATGGTGTTCACTAAAGGGGTTAACTAGTGGGAAAGTTTTATAGGTTCCAAAGACATACTGATAGGGATTCCAGATTGTGAGCCCCATCGGGGACAGTGATGATAATGTGTGCAAACTGTAAAGCGCTGCGGAATATGTTAGCGCTATATAAAAATAAAGATTATTATTATAGGTTGGGTCGTTACGGACGCGGTGATACTAAATATGTGTACTTTTATTGTTTAGATTTTTTTTAATTAAAATATTTATTGATGGAATAAATACGGATTTTTTTAATTATTTTTTTAAATATTTTTCCAATTATTAAAAAAAAAAAAAAAGTTTCAAGTCATTCTTACTTTTACACTGTGTCCCACTATGGGACAATCATTTTGTGCAGGCTGGTCGCTTCTATAGCATGAAGATCTGCATGCTGTAGAAGCTGTCAACGCTGCAATCCCCGCACACTGACCTTAGAGACTTCCTAACATACACTGCGCATGACCGGAAGTCTCTCAGCTCTGGTAACCTGGATGTTATGACGACATCCGGTTACCATGGGAGCGATCGGTCATGCCGCAGGGTCTCCGATCCAAAAGGTGCTGTCAGCCCCTCTGCCGGCTCCGAAACACTGCGATCATGTTTGATCGCAGTGTTCCAGGGGTTCAAGTTTGGGAGTGGTCGTGACCGCTCCTGGCACTTAGTGCTGGGTGTCAGCTGTGAAGATCCCTGGGGGAAGCGTGGCTGATCGCATTGGACGTACTATTCCGTCCATGGGTATTAAGTCCCAGGTCACATGTCGGAATAGTACGTCCAATGCCAGGAAGGGGTTAAATTAATCTCAGACATTAAGTAGCAACTGTCCCGAAGAGACTGCAATAATCAGACAATAAAGGTCTGCTATTCAAAGATGCCACTACTGACAACTGCAAAGAAAAAGACTCGTTTGAGCCAAAAAACATTAGATTAGTGGAAATCTGTATTGTGGTCTTTGAGATTTTTGGTACCAACCGCTGTATCTTTACACATGTAGGAAACCATCTGCTTCTGATAATGCTCACTGAGAAGCATGGAGGAGGAGTTTCATAATGTGGTGGTGTTTGCTGGTGTCACTTTTGGTAATTTATTCCAAATTCAAAACATTACCCAGCATGGCTACCACAGCAATCGACAATGACATATCATGATATCTGGTTTGCAAATCAGTGGTACTATCATTTGTATGGCAACAGAGCAATGAAGCAAAACACACCTCCAGGCTTGTGACCAAGAAGGAGAGGGATGGAGTGCTGCATCAGATGCCATTGCCTCCACAATCACCCAACTTCAGCACAATTGTGACAGTTTCTTATGAGTTGGCCGCAGACTGAAGGCAAACCAGCCAACAAGTGCTCAGTAACTCTGGGAGCTCCTTCAAGACGGTTGAAAACCATTTCAGGTGACAATCTGATGATGCTGCTTGAGAGAAGGCCAGGTGGTGTACACTGGTCATTAGCGTAAAAGGGGGTAATATGAAGAGTCTAGTGTTTACCACATGTTTCTTTACTCCACATTTCCATATGTGCAATTCGTGGTTTTGCGTTCTTCAATCTGAATCTACAATGTGCACATTCCAATAAGAACATGGAAAACTAATGGATGAACAGGCAAGGAAAATCTTTTGATTGGTATTTTACGTTGCAGTTTACATCCAAATTCATGATTCAGACAGATCCAATCACTGAAATGTTAGCCAGAACCAGTCACTTTGGACTCATCTCTTTGTACCGAAATCTTTGTTAACTGCACTTTCATGCATGCCAAAAAAGACAGGACATTGTGGGAAAATAGGCCAGAGAAAGTCCAAACAGACTGCTTCTGTCTCATTATCTCCTGACGAAATCGCATAGTAGTGGTGAAATGCGCGTCGAGGTTGTGCGAACTCCACACAGGAAGCAGAGGGCCTCAAGATAAACAGTGGAGGTTATTTTCTGTCTTGTTGTTGCCATTTCTTTAAAAATATGGTTATTTGAACCTGGTACATTTATGCTACATTTTTGACACTTAGTCAGCTCTTCTCCTGTTCAGGTGTGGCCATTATAATAAGGGCAATAATGTTCTTCATACATGGTTTTCACCTCAACATATGCTAAATGAATACCTATATACATTTATATGCGCATGTCTGATATTCCCTGTGTGGAGTTTGTGTTTTCGGTACTGAGGCGGCTTTTCCCTTTTTCCGTAGCCCTTTTTTCTATGTACTTCTGCTTCTGTCTCATTATAGCGAGTGGTTCCATTGGGGGGGTTTATCTGAATCCTGTTATTTGGAGAATCAGATTGAAACCCCTATGCAATGCAAGTATAAATGTTAATCTAGCCTCATAGTTTGGATCCTTCTGGATGCAGAGATACCAAATATAGCTTTTTTTTTCTTTTTTCAATCTGTGATTTTTTTAATTTCCCTTATATTTGTACAACTTTTTCTTTAATTTACTCAGACTAGAACACTTAACACGGATTGCTGGTATAATGTAGTGCAATGCCTCAGTGCACTATATCTACGTAACATTGACAGAAGGTTGTTTGACTGTTAGACCCTACTTATGGCAGGGCTTTACAGGCCACAGTACCAATCAGGTCTTGAGGGGATTTTTTTTTATACAAAAGATTGGACTAGTTGCCTACCAATGGCACCCCAAGATCATGCAGCAGGAATGCAAATGGCGTTAAAGAGGGTCCCCCCTCCCTCTCATAACCTTCTTTATGCAACAGCCGCTACTGACCACAGCATCTAAAGTGTCAGACAGCCAGGATCAATCCTGCTTAACCCTTTTCTGTTTCCGCAGGAGCTAGGATGTCACTTAAGTCAATCTCCTACTATGGTTGTGCTGGACACTGCTAATGTACCCAAAGATCACGTACAGTTACATCCTTGTGCATGAAAACCTTGCAAATAGGACGTACTGGTACTTCCAATTTAGGGAAGGGATTAATGACAGGTAAGAAAGATCTACTGTGCTGCATCTTTGTCTATTGTGGAAAGAGGCATATTTTACAAGGCTCTATGGTGGTGAATGACTGAGTAGAACACCAAAGATAATATGGACACTGTACAGTGCCTCATGGGGCACAAAGAGAACAACGAGCACTCTAGCTTTGATTTCATGTAGTAAAAAAACAAACAAAAACACACCTGACACGCTATAAAAGTGAACATTTTCCTTTCGGACACCTCCACAGCATCAATTTATGAAATACTCACCTCCACTATAGCATCCACCGGGCATGCCTCCTGACAAAAGCCGCAATAAATACACTTGGTCATGTCAATGTCATATCTTGTAGTACGACGGCTTCCATCTGTACGGGGTTCAGCCTCAATAGTGATAGCCTTTAGAGGAGAAAAAAAAAATTATAGCTTTATAAACCTCTTAAGAACACAGCCAAGCTTGCCACTTAATGACACATTGATTTTTCACTATAATGCCAGAGTCAGAGCCGAGTGCTATGTGAGAAATCATGGCATAGCACTTGGACCCGTGTTAATTTATGTTGCATTCACATCACTGTGTATTTTCTCAGCCGTATTCGACATTCGTGAAGAGTCGCATCATGCTGCGATTGTCACCGACACTTGCCAATCCAAGCCTATGGGTTCGAGAGGAAAAAAAAAAGTCTCACAGCACTCGGACCATGCAAGTGCTGTCCGATTTTTAGGCTAAGTGCATACGTTGCAGAATTACCGCGGAAATTTCTGTGGCAATTCTGCATCCCTGCTGCGGGTATATCGCATGCAGAATTGGCATGCATATTCCCGCTAAACACTAGCTTTTGCAAACGTAATTAGTAGTTTCTGCCCATTCTAGCGAAGGTCAGGTTTCGTATATAGCTTTAAAAAGGTTTAATACCATAGTTTTGGTTTTGCTGTGTTATAGCAACACCCAGTGGTGGTTAAATTTATTACCTGTGTTTTTCAGTAACTATTAGAGTGTTGCATTCTGGGATTCACCAAGGTATCATGGGAAGGGGAAACTCCATTTTCTCTCTGTGTATTTCCCTGGACACACGTGTTAATCTGCTGTGTTGAACTACCTCACTTACTTGCCATTCCGGTTAAGATTATCCGGTAAGACCATTATCCCTGTTCTTGCTATGTAATGTTGTACAGAGTGTGATTAACTGTATAGCAGCCAGTACACAGGAAATGTGATTTCAGTTACCTGCTGTATGTAGTTATTATAGAAGTTGCATCATCCTGTATGCTTTCTTGTTAGTTGCAGTCATGTTACTATTTGCACAATACTTCTACAAATCATTTGTATTCTTATAGTTTTACCGTGCTCATGTTTACCAATAAACAAGTTAGACTACAGAGAACAGTCTGCTTATTTGGGAGACAGAAGTGGTTTATGCCGTATGTCGGATCACACACACCATATCAACGTGTATGAAGACAGAACAAGTAGCATCACTTGGAAAACTGATTGACAGGTTGGTCACACTTGTCAATTTTTACTATTGATGCTGCCTATGCACATATATCTGACGGCACCGCTAGAGTGAGAAAGTTCCCCTGCTCGCGGTGCGGTCAGACAGGTGCTGGGAGTTTACAGCCAATTAACTCACTTCACCTTTCTGACATCAGGGCGAGTGCAGTAGGTACTTTCTCACGCTCACGGTGCCGTCAGACAAGGAATAGGAGATGACATGGAGACACTGCACACACGCTGCTCAGTGTCTCTGCTTTGTAGCAGGCTGTATGGTTGCATCATGCAACCATGCAGCCTGCCATCTAGATGTAGCAGAGCTAGACGCTTCATGGGATAAATGGATTATCATCATCTCTACGGAAAGGTGAGGAATATTTTTTTTTTTACTCTTTTGTAGACGACAATGGCATCGGTGGAATGGGTGAGCTCGTAAGTATAGTTTAACCCCTTTCCGACATCCAGTGTAGTAGTACACCAACGCCGAACTCGCTACCTTTGATGTGGGCTCCGGCGCTGAGCCCACTCTTCCAGCACATGTCACCTCTTTTGAACAGCTGACATGTGCCTCCAACAGCTAAGGGTTGAATCGCGATCAACCCGTGGCTGTTAACTAGTTAAATGCCGCTGTCAAGCGTGCCGGAGATCACGCCGATCGGTGACACCATCACGTGATCGTGGGTCACCGGTGGGTTGGCATGACAACCAGAGGTCTCCAGCAGACCTCTATGGTTGTCACTGCTGGATTGCTATGAGTGCCGCCCGGTGGTCGGTGCTTATAGTAAGTGAGCAATTCTGCTACATACAGGCTAAAGAATAATAATGGCAGATCAATTTTAGCATTTAGTGAACATGGAAAACGTGAAAAAGAACAAAACAACAGTGGGATTGAACTTTTTTTGAAATTTCACAGAACTTGGAATTTTACCCCCGTTTCCCAGTACATGATATGTTAAAACCAATGGTGTAGTTCAAAAATACAACTCGGCCCGCAAAAAAAAAAAAGCCCTTACTGACCAAAAATAAAGTTATGGCTCTGGAAAGAAGGGGAGCTAAAAATTAAAATGCAAAACCAAGAATACCTGTGGTCATTAAGGGGTTAATTAAAAATGTATTAAAGGAGTCTGTCATTCTTTCAATTACAGGATTTTTTTCCCGGGTGTATGCATGTGTGGATTTATATGATATGACTATGGGGTTAGTAATAGGGGCATCTTATTGACACCTCTCCATTACTAACCACAGGGCTTGACGACACCTAACAATATAAAGGTGAAATCAAACCCCCCCCCAACCATCACCCCCCACTTACTACCGCTACAAGGGAAGTGCAAGCAGCGAGGCTAAGTGCCAAAATTGGCAAAACTTACAGACGCGCCTTTTCTGGGGGGCTGAGAGCTGATGTTTTTAGCCTGGGGGGGGGGGGGGGGGGGGGGCAGTATTCATGGCCTCTTCCTATGCTGTTAATATCAGATGACCTGGCCTCCACAGTCACCAGACCTGAACCCGATCGAGATGGTTTGGGGTGAGCTGGACCGCAGAGTGAAGGCAAAAGGGCCAACAAGTGCTAAGCATCTCTCGGAACTCCTTCAAGATTGTTGGAAAACCATTCCCAGTGACTACCTCGAAGCTCATCAAGAGAATGCCAAGAGTGTGTAAAGCAGTCATCAAAGCAAAAGGTGGCTACTTTGAAGAACCTAGAATAGACATATTTTCAGTTGTTTCACACTTTTTTGTTAAGTATATAATTCCACATGTGTTAGTTCATAGTTTTGATGCCTTCAGTGTGAATGTACAATTTTCATAGTCATGAAAATACAGAAAAATCTTGAAATGAGAAGGTGTGTCCAGAGTGAGTGAGTGTTGAAGAATATTTCCATTGAAAATGATGTGTAAATGACAGAGAATTGCTCTATGCAAAAGCTCATGTAAAAAAAAAAAAAAAAAAAAAAAAAAAAAAAAAAAAAAAAAAAATCGCATTGCAACCAGATAGCAACCGCACTGCATTCGGAGAGAAATCAGATGCTAGATGTGAAAAATCGGATTGTACTCGCATTTCACTTGTTCGACTCTCGGCAGGGAGACTCGGACTGATTTTTCATAAGTTTAGCGTGACTCCGGCCTAACAGACATGTCCAGAAAGGAGACAGATACTCTTTCAATACTCGGATATACAGTATTATCCTTAAGGCTCATGCCTGGTTACCTGAGCAGGACAGATGGCTTCACAGAGCTTGCAGGCAATGCAGCGCTCCTCTCCAGATGGGTACCTGCGTAACGCATGCTCACCACGAAACCGTGGGCTTAAGGGACCTTTCTCAAAAGGATAATTTATAGTGGCTGGTTCCCGGAACAAGTAGCTTAAGGTCATTCCTAGTCCTGAAAGGAAGAAAAATTTAGGAAATGAAGAATACTGCAAACGAGAGCAAAAAATTAAAGCCTCAATGATAGAAAGTTACTGCGTCTCACCTCTGAACAGCTCCGTCCATAGCAGTGTTTGGGCCGCCCGGTCAGTCACAGCCTTGAAGCTGTTTTCTTCTTCCCTGGCATTTACATACTCTTATGAAGGAAATTTAAAAAAAAAAAAACAACAACATTGATTTTATTACACAAAATTCTCACTTTAAAATAGTTGAATTTGTACAGAAAAAAATTGACGGCTGCTTTGGTTTGCCGTTTGCTCAGCTCTCAGCCTAGTGGCTTTATAGGAAGAATAGGCAGTAGCATTATACCTTCAATAGCTACTGGTCAGCATGCCTGTGTCCTTACATGAGGAGTTGGGGATAAGCCGCTGCCAACATGTTCTTCTCTGCCACCACCCGCTTACTAATGTCAGCCTAACAGGTAATACTAGGCCGGGAATTGTGTTCAACGGATGTGTGACACTGGCCGTAGATGCATCTCCTCATTACAGACAATGCAGAATACGGTGTGTGCTTGTAATACGACCACCACCAGAAAAAAAAAAAAAAAAAAGAGATTTCAGCTGAATCTGTCTATGGAAAACATATCCTTCACATAGCCATCCGTTTTCTTCCATTTGAAAGCAAAAAAAGTCATACTTTTCAAGTGAAAGAAAAACAGATCTCCATTTAACGTATCCGTTTTCCATGGACTTCAATGTTAAAAAAACGGATCCAGCCGAATTTTTTTTTTTAACTGACAAAAGTTGTGTCTGCATAACTGTGTGTTGTGAAAGGATTGCTGCTGGATCTATTCTAACAGCTGATTGGACATGTGAACGTTGCCCCATAAATGTAGATGCAATCTGTAGATAAGTGGGGCTAGATAACCACAGCTAAATTCAGGTGGGCAACTTACTGATTGAATACAGCTGGGGTGCCAAGCCAAAAGGTCTCACCAGTGTCTGAGAACATGAGGGACCTTGAAAGAAAAACAAGGAAAAAAGTGTTACAATGTGCAGTGTGATAACCCTGACCACCCCAGCTCCAAAAGTCAGGTAGAATTATACAGATGAGGTAGTTTAGAGACCCCTTCCATGTACAGACCATCTCAGCAGCAGCTCCTCTCATCTATTCTACAGTGCATCAGGGAAGCGGTGGGCACTGGGAACATATACACTGCCCCTAAAACTACGGTCATATAGTAACACAGCAGGGCAAAAGCTCACTGAACGCGCCTCGGAGCATAAAAGGCAAATCAGAAACATTACAAAGTATTACAAGCGATATGATGGATAAATGCTGTAAATGCTTCACTGCCAATGAATGGGTAGTATATAAAAAGACACAAGGTCTACAAAAGTTTGACAGTGTGAAGAATCTGACACGATTCCCAGGCCATAATGCAATTCTCAGTACCTTAGAACTGTGTAGTCCTCTGCCGTATCTGGAGTATAAAACTTACTATAGTTTCTTATTTCTTTATACAAATGCTATTTAATATTGGAGGCTCAGTGAATTAAAGACAATTAACTTCAATAGATGGAATAGGGGGTGAAACAATTACCGTATAAGGGGCCACGTTTGATCCAACATGCCATTCTATGCGGCCCCTTACCCTCTGGGCACAGAAAAGCTTGTCTGAATGTGGCCGCTCACATGTAGTTTCTATGTGACCGATGCGGAGTGCTGCCCGAGACTCACCGGGGAGAACAGGACCACCCACCTTCATAGGTAGTATAGGTTACAATTTTATTTTTATGCTACAAGGTACTGTACACGTCATCTCTGGAAACCTACTAACATCTGTATGTTCTCACTTCTGTGGATAGACAACTCTGCTACCTGACTATGAAGGGACTTTTTCTTGCTTTCTCTTTTTTCTGCTCTGGAATTTGGGTTTTAGTAGTAAATTCTGAGCTTCTATTTTGCCTTGGGAATCTTTCTTGTAAACCATATAGCAATAGCTGTCATTCTTGGTCTGGCTCTGTAGGAGAGTCAGCAGGTTACGGGTAGGCGAGCTTCTGTGATATAACATACGTAAAATAAAGAGAAAAAAAATAAAAATGGGTGTCTGTTTGGATGATGACTGGCAGCTAAAAGAATGTACACAAAGCCCCACCATCTGGATTCAGGGTGATGGGACGTCCTGTTTATTATCATCTGCTCCACTTGTTGGGTGGCATGACCTGTGATGAAACATGGCAGCCATTTACAAGTTCACCAGATAATTATTCCAAGATGTGGTGGTGTTTTCTGTGTGTATTTATTCTGTCTTGCTGGATTACAGGCCATTAGCCAATAATCTGCTCCTGTGATCGTGTGACATAACATGGAGGGTCAGCTGGCCCATCTGACAGGGGCATTACAAGGCTTTTCCATGGTAAGCAGTCCTGACGCTGTATTTAGCCCAACCGCCCTAGTGCACAGGACAGCATTAACCTTGTAACATCCAACCACTGTTGCTTCACCGCACACAGAGGGTCTAATCCTACGTGCGAACTATCTACCGCTCTACTGTGCCGTCTAGCGATTGGCCACGTGACCGGCATCTGTTCACTATTATGGGGGCAAATTGGGCTTGGAAAAGAAAAGTAATATTAGATTTGAGAACAAAAACAAAACCTGCCCCTTTTATACAAAGACTTTGAATATGATGGGAGAAAAGACAGCAACCCCCCAAACAAACGCAACGTAAGACGACCATTTTGGCAAATGCAGAGTCACATTACATTCTAATTATGCCTCACACAGAGGCCAGGGTTATTCAAATGTTAAAAAAATAAATCGTACGAGAATCCGTGTCTTGGATCCGAGTGTCAACTTTGGTCAGTGATTTTCATGCATGAAAAAAAAAAAAAAAAAAATGACAAAGCTTCTTATATCCTCATCAATATTAATCACCGATGCCAGCCCTGTGCTGTCTGATTTTCTCCCACAGACTTGTATTGAAACTTTTTATCTGTGCTGAGAAAAAAATAACGTTTGTGATTTCAGCCTGTGAAAAACCACGGACGTGTGAATATCTTCTAGGTTTGTCTCCACAGATTATAATAGGTACGTGTTCTGCTCTTATGGAAGCATGGACTTCTGAATGAAGCCTCAGCGGGACTGTAGACAATTGCTTGCTGGACACGTGTCTGTGACAACTAGAACGAAGAAGTGAATTTGTCCACTTTGTCAGATGTGTTATGGACAGGATTTTGTGGAATTCACTAATACATATGCATTATTGGGTTATGCAGCAGAATTGCTTATTTTCCTATTTCACCATCACACTAAAAATAAAAGTTATCAAATAGTTTATATGCATCATGAAACAATATTACAAAATAACACTTCCCACAAAAAAAAGCCCAAATATGACTATATTAAGAAACAAAAAAAACAAAAGCAAAAAGTTCTGGCTCCTGGAATTCTGCAGCATAAAAAAACAAAGAAAACATTTTCTCATTATTATATAAATCCTATATTATTGTTCATAAGTAGGAAGTGTTTGCAACATTTTGCATTGCTCTTCCAAATGAAAAACGAGAAAAAAAAATTACAGTTACATAGGTTGAAAACGTTCTAGGTCCATCAAGTTCACCCTTTCCCCACCAATTATACATTTTGGCACTAATTTAGCTATGACCCGCAATGTTATGTGTATGGAGGAAATCATCCAGCCCTTGTATAAAAGCATGTGAATCACAAAGAAGCTGCAACAGCACACACCGATCCTGGAGTTAGATCGTCCTTTATTCAAGCATGTGAGAAAACATCTTCACGGCTCGGGGGTGTGCAATAATAACGGGAGTGTGCAGGGATCGACGACGGCCGTTTTGCGCTGTAAATAGCGCTTCTACGGGTATTATACAAGGGCTGGATGATTTCCTCCATACACATAACATTGCGGGTTAAAGGACTGTCTAACTCCAGGATCGGCGAGTGCTGTTGCAGCTTCTTTGTGATTCACATGCTATTCAACTCCATGTTCCATGCGAGCACCTCTGATCAGCTGTCGGGCATCTGCTGTTGAAGTACACATCCAGATCTTCCTGGTTCATTGGGGCTGTGCTGCTCACCTTTTTTCTTTTTCGTATTTCCTTGTATAAAAGCTGTTATAGTATCTGCCATTACTACCTCTTGTGGTCGGGCATTCCACAATCTGACTGCTCTAACTGTACAGAACCCTTTCCCGTTTAGCTGCCCGAATCGTCTTTCTTCTACCTGTAATGAGTGCCCCCTGGTCTTTTCTATAGGCCTTGGGAGGAATAAGTCATGTGCCAGTCCTTTGTATCGGCCATACATTTATATATGCAAATGAGATCGCCTCTGAGGCGTCTTTTTTCTAAGCTAAAAAACAAGCCCAAATTTTTTCAACCTCTCCTCATATGAGAAGCCTTTAATTTCTTGTAATAATCTAGTTGCCAGTCTTTGAACTGATTCCAACTTCTGAATGTCCCGTTTTAAATGTTAGGCCCAAAACTGGATCCCATATTCTAGATATGGCCTCAAAAGTGATTTATAGAAGGGTTGTACGTTGGGATTGTGGAATTTTCTCTCTTTTTACACATCCTAAAAACTTGTTAGCTTTTGCCGCTACTTCCTGACATTGATTACTGCTGCTCTGCTTACTTGTGACCAGAATACCCAAGTCCTTCTGTTCTGTAGTCCCGTGTATACTCACATTTAATGTAAATGCAGCAATAGGATCACTCCGTCCTAGGTGCATTACTTTACATTTATCAATATTGAACCTCATTTGCCAAGTGTTTGTCCATTCAGTCATCTTATCCAGATTGTTTTGCAATATTGTAATGTCAAGGTCAGATTTTAGTATCCAACATAGTTTGGTGTTGTCAGCAACGACTGACACTATTAATAACCTTGTGGATGGGATTGAGAGTAAAGAGGTTAGCACAAATCGGTCCTAGCACAGATCCCTGCGGTCCCCACTGCTGACTAGGTACCATTTATAACGGCTCTTTGTTTCCTGTCATTTAGTCAATTCCTACCCATCTTCATATAGTTTCTCCCAGTACCTGCGTATGGAGTTTCAGTATAAGGGTGTTATAGAAGTTAAAAAAAGACTCCATTTAAAAATATGCGCAGCTCAAGGCAAACCTTCCTAAAGATAAAGGGAACTTGTCACTTGATTCTTACTACAAAACTATGGCCAGCATGAAGCAGAGAAAATAGTTTGAAAAGACAGTTAGGGACTATAGTAATAGACAAGACTAGTCAGATGCTACCCCCAGCAGGATTCTCCCAGCTCTACTCCTGATTGACAGGTCTCTCCAATGTGTGTACAGTGAGACACCTATCACCTTAGGATAGGCATCAATATCTGATCGGTGGGAGTGCGAGACCTGATACCGGTGCTGGCTGAAGTTCTGGGTACCCCTGGTAACAGCTGATCAGCGAGAATTCAGTCTCGCACCCCCACCAATCAGATATTGATGGCCTATCCCAGGGTGGATTTGATTTGAATCTAACTGATTTAAATCACGATTTAAATCACTAGTCAGTAAGGCTTGATTTAAATCAGTGATTTAAATCAAGGTTTCTACCTAAACTAGTTCTTGCTACTTTAACATGCAAGTAGATGAAGATTTTTAGAATCACTTTTTATATTACTTTTTTCTCCCTAGTTTAATGGGTTAATCATTCATATTTGGACACCACTGTTCTGTTGTACTTAGGAAGGAGAAAAATAATCCTGACCTTAATAATTTAAATAGATTTATTCAACTGAAACAATAACAACATTACAGCATAAGTTATTTGCTTAAACAAACATCCATGTTTGTTAACTAATTTGGCTAAACAAAATATATATATATATATTTTAAGAAACTTAGACTGTCAGCCCAGCCGACACATGAAAAACTTAAATACTACTGTCCCTGCTGTCCTCTGTAGCTCACTTGTCGTCATCTTCATCATCTTCTTCTTTGTTCCTATTCATAATCTGGAAAAGAAAAACAAGCTTTCCTGCTTTATTGGGTCCCATCCGATTTCTCAATTTAGAATGAATGAGTCCAAAGGAAGAGAATATTCTTTCAACGCCTGCAGAAGAAGCTACTGCTGTTAAAAGTGAAATCATTACTTGAACAGTCTCTAAATCCAAGCGCTTAAGTGACTTCCACCAGTTTACTGGTGTGACCTTCCTTAAAATATCTTCAGCAAACATATATTTCTTGAATGGTTCCCCCTTAGCTCTGAAGTTTATTATAGTTGGCATTAAAGATGGATGATTGCTGGATACCCATGTCATAGCCAACTCCTCTTCCTCAGCACTTAGGTTTTGACCCTGATATTGGAAATTGACAATATTTGCCAAAAAATGAGCTGGAGTCAGTGCTTGTCCCATTCGTTTGTTTACTGCTTGGAATTTAATTCTGTCCATGTGTAGTTCTGTTTTTAAGTGTTCACTCAGTTCCTTCCAAATTTCAACAGCATACGCAATAAAACAGCTATTTTTCTGTATTTTGTTTAAAGCTTGAGAGATGGGTTTCAGGAAGCTCAGCATATGTTCAACATTTCTCTTAAGCCCAATGTTGAGGATTTTGGCCGTCACAGTGCCATCTATTTTATCTCTATTTTCTTCACAAAGTGTCATCAGAATAGGCCAGTTTTTGATATACTGCTCAAAACAGTCCACCACAGAGTTCCATCTAACATCTTGTTGAGCGTTAGCTTGGTTCCACCCATCCTTTTCAGAGCTGCTGCAGCAAAATGATTATTACGGAAGTATTTAGCAATTTCAACAACATTAGCCTTTATTTCTGGAACACTTAAGTCTTTTGCTAAGAGGTGCAGCAAATGAGCACTGCAACCATATGTTATTAGCAGCTTTGTATTCCCTCCCTGCTCTTCTAAATCTCTTCTCATCTTGGATACGTTTGCAGCATTGTCAGTGACCAAACTGCATACTAGACATTTGAATTTTTGTTCACATGTCGTTATAGCTTTTACTGCGACTTCTTGTAAGTATTCTGCTGTGTGTGCATTTCCTGACGTATCAGTTGTTTGTGCAAGGAAGACTTTACCTTCTTCTGTTGTTATACAAGCACATACAATAGGATCATTGTGGACATTACTCCACCCATCAATACTTAGGTTAACAATTTTACCCTCCAGAGCTGTTGCACATTGCTCCATTTCTCTGTCATACACTTGATCCGGCAGTTTCCCTGCAACATCAGCTCTGCTGGGTGCACTGTATCCTGGTCTCAGTGACTGAACCATATTAATGAAATGTGGGTTCTCAGTCAGACGGAAAGAAGAGTTCGTTGCATAAATAAACTGGGCAATTTTTTCATCAATCAACTCTTTTTCTAATCTGCTAGTTCTTATCACAAACCTATCTATGGTGGTTCCAGGAGGTAAGGGTTTTTTCTTCCTTTTGGGTGATGGTGATATGTGGCTGTGGGTGTCTGATGATGATGCGGCTGCTAATGAAGCACTACCCTGGATGGTTAACTCAAACTGTAGAACAGGATGATGGTGATCTTGGAGGTGGATAGTTTCCAGAATCCATGAATTCCCCTAAACAAAAAAAGTCAATGCTGTTATTTTATTGTTTATACAATTTCTGCTTATTGTACACAACACATCACTGCCCCTGCCCCAAAAGGAATATTTGTTTTTCTTCATAACTGTACCAAATGACAGTAACATGCAGTAATAAGAAATATAATTTTTCTCACACATGACAGTTCAGTCTTTAGAAATAGGATTCAATAAAAATGTTTACCAACCTGAAGATCCTGCCTGTTCAGAAGTGTTTCTTTGGTCATCTTCATCACCGCACTTCTCATGATGTTGCCTCATTCGCGCCACCAGGCCTTGCATCTCTTTGTTGCATCGTTTGCATTTTGCACGCATGCCTGCTTTACCGATAGGTGAAGGAGCTTCATTAAAATATTCCCAAACTGGGTCTCTTTTACGGCCTGCTGCCATTATAAGGAAAGAATGTAATAAACCTCAGATCGTACACACAAACAGATCCAGACTTGTCTGTCTGTGGCTATGCTGCAGTATTGTGCTCAAAGTTTCACTTTCATTTTCTTGTCTGCTTGCCCTTCCTCCTCCTCGCACTTAGATTCACATTCTTCTTGTGTTGTGCAGATCTATTCCACTCCAAACAATCAGAAACATATTGTCTAACTTCTTGGACTTGGCACTGAAGGGGTTGATTCTGTATTCATAGGTTTGTAGAACAATAGGATTAAGGTATTTTTCTCAACTCTGTTCATGTTGTAACATTTTTGCCGTGAAGAAGAGGCTGGGACCTCTGCGGAGTCAAATTCAGTTTTGAGAACTGCGTAAGTAAAGCGAGCGTCTGTGATAATATAGGAGAGAAACTGCCCACTAATCCTACAGAAACCTCTGGAAGAGCATGGCATTGTGAATGTTACACATATACAGCCTTTATTCTACTGAGTTAAACAACTCAGCTTTATCTCATGATGGAAGAACCTTTGGATGGTAAAATATTTTCCTCAAAAAGCAGTTTATTGAAAAAAATCCGATTTTTTTTTAAAAAAAACATTGATTTTTATCCACCCTGGCCTATCCTAAGGCTAGGTTCACACTACGTTAGTGCAGTCCGTTCAACATATCCGTTAAACGGACTGCACTAACGCAAGTGCCGGCACTTGCACAGCGCTAGCGCAGATGGAGCTTCTGCTAGCTCCATCTGCGCTAGCCGCGAGCTAGCAGTGATGGACCCGAAAACGCTGCAGGCGGCGTCTCGGGTCCGTCACTCAATGACGGCACATCGCTAGCGCACGCCCATTGTGGGCGTGCGCTAGCGATGCGCTCGTCATTGCTTGTAATGGCGGCGTTAACGGACTACGTTACACCGCGTTATGCCGCGGTGTAACGTAGTCCGTTAAGCGGGTTCACACAACGCAGTGTGAACCCACCCTAAAGCTTGGCCACTACTTTACTAATGGACTAACCCTTTAAGCCCCTCTTTCACATGTCATTGTCTTCAGTACGTGTGGTGACAGTTTTCACACGCACACCCATTATAACCTATATCGCTGCACACACGTCCATATGTTCACACAGACTGTGCCGCATACGTACACATGGATGACAAAGAGTGTCATTCGTGTGCCATGTACCCGAATAGAAACGACAGATGTTTAGGTGTTAGATGTAAAAAGATAGAGAATAGATAGAAAGATGTCCATGAGGTATATAATTAGTGCCGTGCATTTAGTTTACTGTACATGTATTTAGCAAAAAAAATAAAAATGGCATGGGGTTCTCCCCATTTTTATTAAACAACTAAGGAAAAGCAGACAGTTATAAGCTGGTCTTAGGCTAGGTTCACATTGCGTTAACAGCAGCCCATTCAACACTTGCGTTACATCGCGCTAGCGCAGATAGAGCATCTGCTAGCTCTATCTGCACTAGCAGTGACGGACCCGGAAACGCTGCAGCCCGCGTCCCAGGGTCCGTCACTCAATGACAGCACATCGCTAGCGCACGCCCATTGTGGGCATACGCTAGCGATGCGTCCGACATAGGAAGTAATGGCGGCGTTAACGGACTGCGTTACATGTGCAAAACTCACCTAGGTACATGTTCTTGACGTCAACGGGTGCACGTTCACCCGCATGCGCACTGTGCAGTGACGCCGGCAGGAGGGGGCGAATGACGTGTGTGGGGGGGTTACGGGCGCATGCGCCGGCTTGATTAGCGTGCCATATCTTTATAAATAGGAAGGCAGTGACAGGATTGTTTTATTACATCCCCTTTGAGAAAGCCATCACGCGAAACGTGTGTCAGGGGCTGTAGGAAGGATCTCTGCATTGTCCAGACTTACTGTGGGTGAGCATTGCTTTTGATTCAATATGTGTTTAAATGGTATGGCGGTGCTTTATTAACACACGAGTGATTATCGTAGAATGTTAGAACTGTTGTGCACTTTGCCTCTGTTTCCCCTTTGTTTTGGAATTGATTTACAATATGATATATGCATGTGCTCTCCCAGGTCATACAGTGGAGCATGGATTTTTCCTCCAAGTACCATCTGTTGTTTCTTCCTTCATTTGCTAATTTATGGAAGTATATTATATGTAACTGAGATGTATGTCTAATAAAAGTTGAACTTTTTTATTGAATTTTCTGTAGGTGTTACATATACTCTTTTTTCGCTTGTATTGAATATACTATATACAGGAGCAGATGACATACGGGTATACTATATATAGGAGCAGATGACATTATATATATATATATATATATATATATATACACATAGGGTGAAAATGAGAGAACTGAGGGTGAAAACAAGAGAACTGAGGGTATGTATGTATGTATGTATGTATGTATGTATGTAATTATTTACAGTCCACTTCCGTCTGTCTATGACGGAAATCCCACGTCAGGCACAGTCCAGCCGCGAATTAGCCCCTCCCTACTCCCCTCCAGTCAGCGCCCGCATAGCGTTTTAGCAGTCCGTTAAACGGACTGCATTACACCACGGCATAGCGCAGGTAACGCAGTCCGTTAACGCTGCCATTAACCCTGTGTGACCAACTTTTTACTATGCCAACTTTTTATGCCTATGCAGCATCAATAGTAAAACATATCATGTTAAAAATAATAATAATTAAAAAAAAATCATTATATTATCACCTTCCAGCGTCCGCGGCAGCCTTTCCCGCTCCTTGCGATGCTCCGGTCCCAAGAATGCATTGCGGCAATGACCACAGATGACGTAGCTGTCTCTCGAGGGTTATTGCCTCAAGGCATTACTGAAAACGGAGTGTCGCGAGGAGCATCGCTAAAGACCTGGGCTGGATCCGGAGGCCGCCGGAAGGTGAGTATAACACTTTTTTTATTTTCATTCTTTTTTTTTTTTTTTTTTTTTTTTTAACAGGGATATGGTGCCCACATTGCTATTTACTACGTGGGCTGTGCTATATGCTATGTGGGCTGTGAGACTCTTTCTCCCGGGGCCCTCAAAAACCTGGAGCGGGCCATGGCTTCACTGACCAGGCGGCCGCGAACAATCAGCGATAGACGCAGTCCGGCCGCGAATTGGCGCGGGATTTGGACCACGCTTCGATATCTGGTCGCGCCCGGCCGAATCCTGTGTATTCATTGCATTATTCTGAAATCTTCATAAATAAACTACATATATATTCTAGAATACCCAATGCGTTAGAATCGGGCCACCATCTAGTCTAGTAATAAATAAGCACTTTATCACAAAAACCTGATTTAAAATAGTAGGTAATATTTGCTGATGACACATTTTCATTAAATGAAGCCTATGACTAGAGATGTTCAGGTCTGGCCGAACAGTTACAAAAAGTTCGGGTTCGCGTACCAGAGCCGTACCCAGACCCGAACCCCATTCACTTGAATGGGGGGCCCTAACATCCAGTGTTTACCACGCTGTCATGTGCATGACAAACACTGCGTCTGATTAGCGCTAAAATCATTATCTATGGTCAGAGAGCAGCGGTTGCCATGCCGTAATATGAAAGCGTGAGCCCGCAGCTGTAATCGGAGGTAAAAAGTTTACCTGTGGTCACTGGTGTTGGGTTGATGGGACTACTGTTCTCATCAGCCTACACCTGCTGCCACTAATAAAAGTTGGGAGTGTTCAGACGGGACCTGCACTGACTGTATGTATGTATGTATGTATGTATAAAAAATAATAATAAAAAAAACAAAACTCAGTGCTGAGGTCACCGCAGTTCATTGGCACGGCTAGAAAAGCAGCCTCGGTGACCAATAGTAACCTCAATGACGTCACCGCTAGTCACTGATGCTCGCAGCAGCTCATTCATCAGTGGCTCTCAGGATGGAGAGTCGCATCTTGGCACCATCCAGGTTGAAAACCATTTATTCACCAGACATGGATTACTTCGTGGGACAGAACGACGGATTGGTGAGGGATATTGCCATTTATTTATTTTAGTTTTATTACAGGAGACGAGGGATTCAATGGAATGGGCGTTAGATGAATATAAAGGTGTTTGTTATTTTTAAATTAAAAAAAGGAAAAGTGTGTTTTGTTTTATTTCAAATAAAGGACTTTATTCTGGCTCTGTCTTTATTTACAATACAACTATAGGATTAGTAATAGATAGGTGTCTTACAGACGCTTCTCCATTACTAAGCTGTGGGCTTGATGTCACCAAACAATACAAAGGTGACATCGGTGATGGTGAAATATTGTATTTTGTTTGTATTAATATTTTACTGATTTTCACAGAGCTCTCTTGTAGGATGAGTTGTTATGGATGAGTTGTTATTTGCTAATTGATGAATACCTGTTGTTGCCATCTGATATCAGCCCCCACAGTACTGTATGGTTATCTCTCCACAGGGTCAGTGAATCATGTTTGCTAATATGCTAATGACATATTGAACTAACTTGTTGGAAAAAATGAGCCCCTGCAACCTTCCCCCTCCTGACCTGTGAATGAAGAGGGGGACTTTTAAAATATCAGGGAGGCGAGACACCATATCAGATCCTGTGTGAAACTATGATGTGATCACAGCACCTCAGAGGGAAAGAATAGTATATGGACTATGTTACCCTCTGTCTGCTGGATTGTTGGACTCATTCACAGGGCTTTTATCCTGTTACTGAACTGCAGTCGGCTTCTGGAATATCTTATCCTTTGTGTGGTGGATTGTATATGGACCTATAAAGGTCTTGGGATTGTCCATCATTCTCTTGCACTGTTGATTGTGTAATACCGGAGAAGGACCCCGTGACAACATCAACCTCATAAATATGAACCCCACTTGCCACCGCTAAAGGGCAAGTGAGAAAAGCCGGGCAAAGTGCCAAAATTGGCGCATTTAATAAATGCTTTTTTTCTGGGCGGCTGCAGGCTGTTATTTTTAGGTTGGGGGGTGCTAATATCAATGGCCCCTTACCAGCCTGAGAATACCAGCCCGAGAATACCAGCCCCCATCTGTCTGCCTTAGCTTGGCTGGTTGCAGCCCCCAGCTGTGAAATTTGCATGGCTAGTTATCAAAAATACAGGGGAACCCACACCATTTTTTTTTTAATTTATTTACAGTGCAGGCACCTGCAGATGGGTACTCCCATCAGCCACAGCCTGCTCTCGCTGTTATTAGCGGCAGCAGGCGTAGGCTGATGGGAGCAGTAGTTCCATCAGACACCAGTGACCGGAGGTCAAACTTTTACATCCGATCACAACTGCGGTATCACAATGTCATTTGACAGAGTGGGAACCACGGCTTTCTGACCAGCGGTGATGATTTTACCGTCAGTCAGAAGCGGTGTTTGCAGAGCTGTCACGTGCATTACAGCATGGCAAACACTGGATGTTTGGGCCCCCCCCATTCAAGTGAATGGGGTTCGTTCAGTGTTCTGGTACTCAAACGTTTTGTAACAAACACTTTGTGTTTGGGGGGGGGGCAAACTCAAATAGTAACATGGACTTCCTGGTGAAGTCCGTGTATGGACTGTCCATGCCCAAACAGTAGGTGTTCGGTATAGAAGCCGAACTTTATTGTTCGGGCTCGTCCATCTCTACCTATGACAGATACCACAGACTCCCACTTTAAAAGTGCTTTTTTGTTAACTTTTTAAAACCAAACAAGAAACCTGATAGAAGCCAAAAGGACGCTGCCAGCAGAGATTTATGGACACACCGAGTGTGTACGTAGGGAGCTTTCCTAGCGTAAAAGCTAAACATAGGCAATAAGACTGCGTAAACGTAACCCAAGTCACAGAATGATATTACAACCATACCTGCTTGCTTGACAGCATTGTAGATGAGTCTAGTTCCCAACATGCTCATGTTCTCTACAAGAATAAGAATGAATAACATGTTATAAGAGGCACAAATTCAGATAAAGGCCAAAGACTACTATACAGAAAGTCTACAGCGCATAATACAGCGGATGCAGATTTACCATTTAGGCTGCCGTCACACTAGCAGTATTTGGTCAGTATTTTACATCAGTATTTGGAAGCCAAAACCAGGAGTGGAACAAATAGAGGAAAAGTATAATAGAAACATATGCACCACTTCTGCATTTATCACCCACTCCTGGTTTTGGCTTACAAATACTGATGTAAAATACTGACCAAATACTGATGGTGTGACGGCAGCCTTATAGACACCTAGAAGGTGGCCCCATTCTAACGCATCGGGCATTCTAGAATATGTATATATGTATGTACGTCGCACTGTGAGTGGGGGTTATAGCACAGCCACGTAGCAGTATGTAGCACAGCCACGTAGTATATATCTGTCACGCAGTATATAACACAGCCCACGTAGTATACAGCAGTGTGGGCACCATATCTCTGTTAAAAAAAAGAATTAAAATAAAAAATAGTTATATACTCACCCTCCGGCATCCACCGATGCGCGCGTGCGGCGAGGCTGCCGCCAGCTTCTGTTCCCAGTGATGCATTGCAAAATTACCCAGATGACTTAGCGGTCTCGCGAGACTGCTAAGTCATCTGGGTAATTTCAGAATGCATCTCTGGGAACGGAAGCTGGCGGCAGCCTCACCGCTCGCGCGCATCTGTGGACGCCGGAGGGTGAGAATAGCACCATTTTTTTATTTTTTTTTAACATTATATCTTTTTACTATGGATGCTGCATAGGCAGCATCAATAGTAAGAAGTTTGTCACACAGTGTTAATAGCAGCATTAACAGACTGCGTTACACCACGTTATAACGCAGTCGGTTTAACGGACTGCTAAAACGCCATGTGGGCGGCGGGCGCTGACTGTGGGGGCAGTATGGAGGGGGCACTGACTGCAGGGGAGTAGGGAGCAGCCATACAGACAGACGGCAGTGCTCCAATAAGTGTATTATCTCTCCCTCACTAGGGAGCCTGGGATGCGGCCTGTCATGTACACAATACTGACACAAACTTCAGCTCTCCAACCCTGGTTGGAAACCAGCCTTAAAAGGTGCATACTCACTTTAAAGGGATATTCAATCTCAGACATGAATAGTATATTTGCATGATTTGTCATCAAGGGATAAGTGTGGATTCCACGTCTGAATAAATCAGGCTGAAGTGCACTGAAGGTGAGGCAATGCCCTTGGACTGCTCCGACAAATGTTGTGACACACCTAGTGCACTTCTGGACACATTTGCATAAGAATTCTGATCTCTCATAGCACCTTGAATTTCTGCAAAAAAGTATTGGTATTGGGGGGGGGGGGGGGGGGGGTGGCGGGAGCAACTACAGACATACCACTGCTTACACATGTAAAATGGTGCTGACAACTTCTTGCTAAGGGTTCAATTAGAGCGGAGAGATTTGATTACTAGAAACAGGTCCACAGCCAGGTCAGTGAACAGCAACTGCTGGACGGGAGATTTGTAAACAGTCTCTTACTTCACTGCATCTGCAGCTCTTCTTTTGATGAGCTGGGCTGACACGACACTTGTGTGCATCACGCTGCCATGGTTATATCAAATCGGGAGTGCATCACCCTGCACAGGCCAGCAGGTAAAAGGCATTTTCCTTGCTCCCATCCAGCGACCCCACAATCCCGACCCTGCTGCAGACATTTCCCTGTGATCTGACCCCACAATCCCGACCCTGCTGCGGACATTTCCCTGTGATCTGACCCCACAATCCCGAACCTGCTGCGGACATTTCCCTGTGATCTGACCCCACAATCCCGACCCTGCTGCTGACATTTCCCTGCGATCTGACCCCACAATCCTAAGCCTGCTGCGGACATTTCCCTGTGATCTGACCCCACAATCCCGACCCTGCTGCGGACATTTCCCTGTGATCTGACCCCACAATCCCGACCCTGCTGCGGACATTTCCCTGTGATCTGACCCCACAATCCCGACCCTGCTGCGGACATTTCCCTGTGATCTGACCCCACAATCCCGACCCTGCTGCGGACATTTCCCTGTGATCTGACCCCACAATCCCGAGCCTGCTGCAGACATTTCCCTGTGATCTGACCCCACAATCCTGAACCTGCTGCGGACATTTCCCTGTGATCTGACCCCACAATCCCGACCCTGCTGCGGACATTTCCCTGTGATCTGACCCCACAATCCCGACCCTGCTGCGGACATTTCCCTGCGATCTGACCCCACAATCCTGAGCCTGCTGCGGACATTTCCCTGCGATCTGACCCCACAATCCTGAGCCTGCTGCGGACATTTCCCTGCGATCTGACCCCACAATCCTGAGCCTGCTGCGGACATTTCCCTGTGATCTGACCCCACAATCCTGACCCTGCTGCGGACATTTCCCTGTGATCTGACCCCACAATCCCGACCCTGCTGCGGACATTTCCCTGTGATCTGACCCCACAATCCCGAGCCTGCTGCAGACATTTCCCTGTGATCTGACCCCACAATCCTGACCCTGCTGCGGACATTTCCCTGTGATCTGACCCCACAATCCCGACCCTGCTGCGGACATTTCCCTGTGATCTGACCCCACAATCCCGACCCTGCTGCGGACATTTCCCTGTGATCTGACCCCACAATCCCGACCCTGCTGCGGACATTTCCCTGTGATCTGACCCCACAATCCCGACCCTGCTGCGGACATTTCCCTGTGATCTGACCCCACAATCCCGACCCTGCTGCGGACATTTCCCTGTGATCTGACCCCACAATCCTGAGCTGCTGCAGACATTTTTCAATTGATGAATAATGCCCAATGCTGCCACAACATGGCGCAGAGCATCGGAACAGCGCGGTGTACTGGACATCGTCACAACATACTTGGGGGTCATGAATCCTGTGGTCTCAGCGCCACATTCATGGAAGGGTGAACTCTACACAGAAGTCTGAAGGCCACGTGAAGCCACTTGTCACTCAGGTAAATGCCCAGAGACAGTGACTGGCAGCACAGTGCCAGCTGCCTGCAGAACACACTGCTACATGCTGCATAGAACAAGAATTCACACTACACTATACCTAGCACATATGGCTCAAAAGACCAACGCATGCGCAGCATATACTACAGCGTGAGGGAGCATGCGCAGTGGCAATTGTCTTTGCGTTCCACAAGTCATGACACAATTCGGACCAAGGTTGATAAAAGACTGTATGCAGGCAATCAGCGGCAGCCTGCACATGCCCCGGGCCCGGTACACTGCCCGTTATACTCTATAGCACCTTGCACTACGAGCAACTTCGCACTATACTCACCTGACAGCTGCCGCTGACCTTGCTGCAAGTGAGCCGCTGAGGCCGCTAGGAATGCAGCTATTGGTCGAGGCTACTGTCAATCACATGTAAAGGCGGTTTTGACCCCACTCTTCCGGCACTCATTAGCATTCCAAACCACGCCCTATGAACGCTGAGAAACAGGAGAGCTTCCTTGTCAATCGGACTTCATCACTTACCAGCGATTGGTCAGTGCAGCTGTCTGTCACAGGATTCAGCCTATCGTGATTGTTTGCAAAGAGGCGGTACAGATATGTTGTAGATAATTGGACGGCAATGTGCGATCACGTGGGTGTATAAATGTGACGTGCGCCGCCGTGCGGGAGGTTGTGGAAGGTCGTGTTCGCAGTCCGACTCTTTGATGGGCTCCGCTCACAATATAGAACCGGCTCTTTCTTTCTTTTTTTTTTCAATAGAAATGTTTTACGCAGTCATGGTTCCAGGTCTTTGCGTGTAAAGTGAGAGCCTGCATAAGTATCTAGTGAAGCAGTGAAGACTGTTTTTTCAGCATTGCTGTTTCCCCAGATTGTTAGCTCTTGCGAACAGGCCCCTGCTACTCGGTTGTAGTCTGAGGCCATGTGCACACGCTGCGGATTTTGCTACGAGTCCGCAGCGGTTTCCCATATGATTACAGTACACTGTAAACCTATGGGAACCGAAATCCGCAGTGCACATGCTGCGTAAAAAAAACGCACGGAAACGCAGAGGTTTACAATCCGCAACTTGTCAATTCTTTGTGCGGATTCCGCTGCGGGTTTACACCTGCTCCAATAGAAAACCGCAGGTGTAAACCCGCTGCGGAATCCGCAATAGAAACCGTGATAAATCCGCAGTAAAAACCGAAGCGGTTTTGAACTGTGGTTTTCCAAAATCCGCTGCGGAAAAATCCGCAGTCCTCAACCATACGTGTGCACATACCCTAAAGGTATGTGTCCACGTTCAGGATGGCCGGCGCGTTGGACGGAGGGGAAAACTCGCTCCACCCCCTTCTGGAGACGCGATGATGCCGGATGTGTTCATAGCACACATCCGGAATCATCGCACCCCACACATAGGGCCCTGTGTTTTACCTTGCAGCGGCGCAGCATCGCCGCAACGTAAACGGATATGCTGCGATCTAAAAAGACGCGCCGCATGTCCGGAGTCGCAGGGCCGCCGGATGCGTGTTACCACGCATAGTGGAGACAGGATTTCATAAAATCCCCTCCACTATGCTGTAACATCTGGATGCTGCGGATTGAACGCTGCGGCTCCACACAGCGTTCAATCCGCAGCTAGTCTGGATGTAAAACGGCCCGTGGACACATACCCTTAGGGTATGTGCACACGTAGCTTTGAGCTCTGCGGATTTGAGAAATCCGCAGGTAAAAGGCACTGTGTTTTACCTGCGGATTTTATGTGGTTTTTATGTGGATTCCACCTGTGGATTCCTATTATGGAGGAGGTGTAAACCACTGCAGAATCCGCACAAAGAATTGACATGCTGCGGAATGTAACCCACAGCGTTTCCGCACGTTTTTTTCCGCAGCATGTGCACTGCGGATTGCATTTTCCATAGGTTTACATGGTACTGTAAACGCATGGAAAGCTGCCGCGGACTCGCAGCAAAATCCTCAACGTGTGCACATAGCCTCAACCTGTATGACTTTCTAATATGTGGCGTTTTTTGTACTTGTTCTTTCTGAATTGGTAAGTGCTGTGATAGGTGTTGGCGCTGTAGAAGGTTATAATTCGTAAAAATAAAGGCGTGTTACAAGCACTGGTGAAAGACTAAAAAATGGGGCTCGGAGCCTACGCAGTAACATCCACATGCAGATTGGACGCAGGCATCCTGATTCGGGGGCGTCAATATTGACAATCATGTTTTTTGGACACGCTGCCACATATCAGGATGTCTGTAAATTTTTTAACACCCAAAATTCGCAACAAGCTGGGTTTTGGGAGCACATGAAAAATCCTGATGCATACTGATCCTGATGCGTCCTGATCCTGATGCATACTGATCCTGATGCAACCTGATCCTGATGCATACTGATCCTGATGCATACTGATCCTGATGCATACTGATCTGGATGCATACTGATCTTGATGCATACTGATCCTGATGCATACTGATCCTGATGCATACTGATCCTAATGCATACTGATCCTAATGCATACTGATCCTGATGCATACTGATCCTGATGCGTCCTGATCCTGATGCATACTGATCCTGATGCGTACTGATCTGGATGCATACTGATCCTGATGCGTCCTGATCCTGATGCATACTGATCCTAATGCGTACTGATCCTGATGCATACTGATCCTGATGCGTACTGATCCTGATGCGTACTGATCCTGATGCGTCCTGATCCTGATGCATACTGATCCTGATGCATACTGATCCTGATGCATACTGATCTGGATGCATACTGATCTTGATGCATACTGATCCTGATGCGTCCTGATCCTGATGCGTACTGATCCTAATGCGTACTGATCCTGATGCATACTGATCCTGATGCATACTGATCCTGATGCGTACTGATCCTGATGCGTACTGATCCTGATGCGTCCTGATCCTGATGCATACTGATCCTGATGCATGCTGATCCTGATGCATACTGATCCTAATGCATACTGATCCTGATACATACTGATCCTGATGCATACTGATCCTGATGCATACTGATCCTAATGCATACTGATCCTGATGCATACTGATCCTGATGCATACTGATCCTGATGCATACTGATCCTGATGCATACTGATCCTAATGCATACTGATCCTGATGCGTACTGATCCTGATGCGTCCTGATCCTAATGCATACTGATCCTGATGCGTCCTGATGCGTCCTGATCCTGATGCGTACTGATCCTGATGCATACTGATCCTAATGCATACTGATCCTGATGCATACTGATCCTGATGCGTACTGATCCTGATGCGTACTGATCCTGATGCGTCCTGATCCTGATGCATACTGATCCTAATGCATGCTGATCCTGATGCATACTGATCCTAATGCATACTGATCCTGATACATACTGATCCTGATGCATACTGATCCTGATGCATACTGATCCTAATGCATACTGATCCTGATGCATACTGATCCTGATGCGTCCTGATCCTGATGCGTACTGATCCTGATGCATACTGATCCTAATGCATACTGATCCTGATGCATACTGATGCTGATGCGTACTGATCCTGATGCATACTGATCCTGATGCGTCCTGATCCTGATGCATACTTATCCTGATGCATACTGATCCTGATGCATACTGATCCTGATGCGTCCTGATCCTGATGCATGCTGATCCTGATGCATATTGATCCTGATGCGTCCTGATCCTAATGCATACTGATCCTGATGCATACTGATCCTGATGCGTCCTGATCCTGATGCATACTGATCCTGATGCGTCCTGATCCTGATGCGTCCTGATCCTGATGCATATTGATCCTGATGCGTCCTGATCCTGATGCATATTGATCCTGATGCGTCCTGATCCTGATGCATACTGATCCTGATGCGTCCTGATCCTGATGCGTACTGATCCTGATGCATACTGATCCTAATGCTTACTGATCCTGATGCATACTGATGCTGATGCGTCCTGATCCTGATGCATACTGATCCTGATGCGTCCTGATCCTGATGCATACTTATCCTGATGCATACTGATCCTGATGCATACTGATCCTGATGCGTCCTGATCCTGATGCATGCTGATCCTGATGCATATTGATCCTGATGCGTCCTGATCCTAATGCATACTGATCCTGATGCATACTGATCCTGATGCGTCCTGATCCTGATGCATACTGATTCTGATGCGTCCTGATCCTGATGCGTCCTGATCCTGATGCATATTGATCCTGATGCGTCCTGATCCTGATGCATATTGATCCTGATGCGTCCTGATCCTGATGCATACTGATCCTGATGCGTCCTGATCCTGATGCGTCCTGATCCTGATGCATACTGATCCTGATGCATACTGATCCTAATGCGTCCTGATCCTGATGCATATTGATCCTGATGCGTCCTGATCCTGATGCATACTGATCCTGATGCGTCCTGATCCTGATGCGTCCTGATCCTGATGCATATTGATCCTTATGCGTCCTGATCCTGATGCATATTGATCCTGATGCGTCCTGATCCTGATGCATACTGATCCTGATGCGTCCTGATCCTGATGCGTCCTGATCCTGATGCATACTGATCCTGATGCATACTGATCCTAATGCATACTGATCCTGATGCGTACTGATCCTGATGTGTGCGCAGGTCCATGCGTCCCTATGTTAAGTGTAGGGATGCAATCTGGATCGGGATGCATCAGGATTGCTACACATCACAACGCACCATACTAAAGCGCTAGTGTGAAAGCAGCTCCACCCGTGCAGCCGCTAGCCAGGTGCCCCCATGTTATATACAGGCCCCCAATACATTTTATTAACATTAGCACACTATAACATAGGGCACCAGCCCTTCTACTGTAGGGAGGCCGCTCAGTATGCAGACATAGTGTAGACAGGGGCGGATTATAAGAGGGTCAATCTGGGCGGTAGCCCAGGGCCCAGTGGTGTGGGGGGGCCCTGGGCTACCGCACAGATTGCCCGCCGGCCGCCGCCATCATCAGGGCATTACTCGCACTGTGCAGAGACTAGTCCAGAGAGTCAGTGAGTGACACAGTGACAGACAGTGGCACCCGTGCCGTGACCCACCAGCCGCCCGCCCGACCCTGTCAGACTGGTGGTGCCGCCGCGTTATAACCTCCTGACTGAGTGAGTCCTGATTTATGTGCCGTGCGGGCCTGCGGCCATGCCCCTGCCGTGCAGTCACTGACTCACTGCCTGACTGCCATGCCGTTCCAGGAGCCCCCCCGGACCCGGTGGGCAGAGAGAGGGGGCCCGCATCGGGCCCCCTCTCATCTGCTCACCGGGCCCCTAGCGGCGCTGCCTGCGGCGGTTTCCTATTGCCGTGCGGGCGCGCCCGCACGGCAATAGTTAACAACAGCCGTCGGCCGCAGCGCACATGTCGCCGGCGTCTGACGTCATTGTCAGTCGCTGGCGAGTGCGCGCTGCTGGAGGGAGCTCACCGCCTGGATCGCTGGTAAGGTGAGGAGAATTTTTTTTTTTTATAACGGTGGAGCGGAGGAGTCGGACACTGGGGCTGGGGGGCAGGTTGCTGTACACACTGGGGGCAATGCTGGGAGCAGGACACAGTCTGGGGCAGTCTGATTGAATCTGGACACACTGGCCTGGGGCAATGATGCTGGAGGAGGACACAGACTGGGGGCCTCAAATGATTGCATTTGCTGGACACACTGGGGGCCTGGGGGGGGCAATGCAGGAGACACTGGGGGGGCAATGCAGGAGACACTGGGGGGCAATGCAGGAGACACTGGGGGGCAATGCAGGAGACTGGGGGGCAATGCAGGAGACACTGGGGGGCCAATGCAGGAGACACTGGAGGGCAATGCAGGAGACACTGGGGGGGCAATGCAGGAGACACTGGGGGGCCAATGCAGGAGACACTGGGGGGCCAATGCAGGAGACACTGGGGGGCCAATGCAGGAGACACTGGGGGTGGGGGGCAATGCAGGAGACACTGGGGGGGGGGGGGGCAATGCAGGAGACACTGGGGGGGGGCAATGCTGGAGGACACAGTCTGGGGACTGGGACAGATGATTGCATTTGCTGGACACACTGGGGCAATGCAGGAGACACGGGGGGGGGCAATGCAGGAGACACTGGGGGGCAATGCTGGAGGCCACAGTCAGGGGACTGGGGCAGATGATTGCATTTGCTGGACACACTGGGGCAATGCAGGAGACACTGGGGGGGCAATGCAGGAGACACTGGGGGGGCAATGCAGGAGGACACAGTCTGGGGCAGATGATTGCTGGACACACTGGGGCAGATTGCTGGACAAACTGGGCAATGCTGGACATACTGGGGCAGATTGCTGGATACACTGTGTGGAGGTAATATGCTGGACACACTGGGGATAATATGCTGGACACACTGGGGATAATATGCTGGACACACTGGGGATAATATGCTGGACACACTGGGGCAGATTGTTGAACACACTGTCATGGGACAGGATGGAGACAGATGGGGCAGGATGGGGAAATCATATGGGGAAGAATGGATACTCAAGAGGGCAGGATGCGCGAACATATTGCAGGAGCCAGGAATGAGATACACGGGGCCAGGATGGGGAATATTATTTCCATAGGGGCTAATTAAGAGATATTATTACTGCAGTGATGTATTTATTTTATTTTTTGAGTATACTGTTTTAAATGGGGGGGGGGGGGGGAGGCGGGCCTGTTACTGTGCAGAGTGACACTATATTGCCTTTTTTCTTCATGTGGTGTAATGTTGAAATTGGGAAAAATTAAGTAATGTGTTCTGTAAGCGGAGCTCGTGATAACTGTGTTATTTCCTGCAGAAACAACAAACAAGCCCTGGCTGGAATAAATGATGGCGGTCTGTGCTTCATGACAGATGAAGGACTTCACCTAGAGACATCACTGGTGAGTCAGTGCTATCTATACACTGACACTATACACTGTAAACCAGGGGTGTCAAACTGCATTCCTCGAGGGCCTCAGACCATGCGTGTTTTCAAGATTTCCTTTGCATTACACAAGGTGCTGGAATCATTCTGTGCAGGTGATTAAATTATCACCTGTGCAACACAAGGACATCCTGAAAACATGGCCTGTTTGCGGCCCTCGAGGAATGCAGTTTGACACCCCTGCTGTAAACCATATACAGAGCTCCTGTGTATAATGTCGCCAGTGATCTCTGTATTACCTCTACACAGACACTGCATACCAATTTACAGATCTCCTGTGAATACTGGCACTTATGGTGACAGTATTTTGTTTTTTATTTTTTTATTACTGTCAGTATTGTAGTATTCAGTCACTATGTGGTGGTAATATGTGGTCTGGAAATGGTGTTGTGGTATTTGTCCCTTGTATGTGCTATTTGGTCACCAAGTGGTGGTAATATGTGCTCTTGACATGATGTAGCGGTATTTGTTCCTTGTATGTGATATTATTTGGTCACTGGTGGTAATATGTGGTCTGGCATTTGTTCATTGTATGTGATATAATTTGATCACTGTGGTTAAAATTGGACTGTTCAAAGCTATGGTTTAAAGTGTTTTTATTTTTGTTTTGTTTTTCTTCCTAACTGAAGGGAAAATTGACTACATCAATGGATGTTTGACAGGTTATAGTTTCACACAGCAACTATTTTTCTTGAATAATCAGGTTCAGGTATAACATGATGACCACCCACCCCCCGTCACATGACCACCCCGTCACATGACCCCACCCCCGTCACATGACCCCACCCCCGTCACATGACCCCATTCCCCGTCACATGACCGGGGGGGGGTCAACAATCTCTGAACAGCCCGGTGGCCCTGGCTACCCTTAATCCGCCCCTGAGTGTAGACTCTGCATGTAGACTCTGCATGCTGACAGCACAGCAGGCATAGTCTCCATTATGTCTGCATACTGTTCCCATACAGTTTCATCACTTTCCCATGCAGCACATCCCTTGCTTCCGAGCATGCTCAGTCCCACATAACGGATCCCTGCACACGGAAGCACACACTGCCACTTCCACACCTCTGGGAGTAGCATAACGTAGCAGTGTGCAGCATCACTAAGCTATCGCCATGGGTAATAGCTAAGGGAACGTATCACACCTGTGTGCACAGGATATAGGAGTGCAACTATGTAACCTGAGGAAATGGCTGGCGCCTGCAGCGACCTGTGCTATATGCCACACTCCTATCACTTCTGTACAAAAAGACTAAAGGTACCGTCACACTAGACGATATCGCTAGCGATCCGTGACGTTGCAGCGTCCTCGCTAGCGATATCGTCCAGTGTGCAAGGCAGCAGCGATCAGGCCCCTGCTGTGCTGTCGCTGGTCGGGGAAGAAAGTCCAGAACTTTATTTGGTCGCTGGACTCCCCGCAGACATCGCTGAATCGGCGTGTGTGACACCGATTCAGCGATGTCTTCACTGGTAACCAGGGTAAACATTGGGTAACTAAGCGCAGGGCCGCGCTTAGTAACCCGATGTTTACCCTGGTTACCATCCTAAAAGTAAAAAAAAACAAACACTACATACTTACCTACCGCTGTCTGTCCTCCAGCGCTGTGCTCTGCTCTCCTCCTGCACTGGCTGTGAGCGTCGGTCAGCCGGAAAGCAGAGCGGTGACGTCACCGCTCTGCTTTCCGGCCGCTGTGCTCACACAGACAGTACAGGAGGAGAGCAGAGCACAGCGCTGGAGGACAGACGGCTGTAGGTAAGTATGTAGTGTTTGTTTTTTTTACTTTTAGGATGGTAACCAGGGTAAACATCGGGTTACTAAGCGTGGCCCTGCGCTTAGTTACCCGATGTTTACCCTGGTTACCGGCATCGTTGGTCGCTGGAGAGCGGTCTGTGTGACAGCTCTCCAGCGACCAAACAGCGACGCTGCAGCGATCCGGATCGTTGTCGGTATCGCTGCAGCGTCGCTAAGTGTGACGGTACCTTAAGGGTATGTGCACACAATCAGGAATGGCTCAGTGTTTGTTCAGGATTTGATGCAGGTGAAATCTGCATCTGAGACCACTGGCAGGTCACCTGCATTTTTTATGCGATTTTTCCACATGCGTTTTTCCATTGCATGTTTTCTGTGTCACTTGAAATAAAGCTAATTGAAAGTTGGCTCCTGGGAAGGAAAAAAAAAGTGATTTCCTTTTTGCAGATATATTGGGGTATGTTCCCACAGTCAGTAAACACTGCGTACATCTGCAGCGTCCAGCTGTTACAGCATAGTGGATGGGATTTCAAGAATTGCCATGCCCACTGTGTGTGCACCAATGCCCGTGGCTTCCCTGCGGAGACGGACATGCGGCGTCTTTCCAGACCGCAGCATATCTTTATGTAGCGGAGACGCTCTGTCTTCGCAAGATAAAACTCACCCATACACTTTCATTAGATGCCGTAAAACCACATTATCTTTCTAGTCACATGCGTATTAAGTGCGGGAGCGCATGTGTACTCATTTACATAACGGTGAATCTTGTGACACAGCCGGAAGTACATGACACAGAACGTGGAGGAAAGCACAGAGAGGTCCCCTCCTTTTTTAATAACATTTTTTTTTAAAATAGCATGGGGTCCCCCTATAGTTGTTTACCAGCCAGAGTAAAGCAGACAGCTGCGGCCTGGTATTTCAGGCTATTAAGGATCCAATATTCATGAACCTTACCAGCCTGATAGCACCAGGCTGCAGCAGTCTGCTTGCTTTGGATGTTAGCAAAAATAGTGGGATCCCCTCCATAAAAATAAAATAGCATGGGGTCCCCTATTTTTGTTAACCCCTTTCTGACATCGGACGTACTATCCCGTCCATGTGGGGTGGGCCCCTATGACCATGGACGGGATAGTACGTCCAGCGCGATCGGCGGCGCTCACGGGGGGAGCGCCGCCGATCGCGGCCGGATGTCAGCTGCCTATCGCAGCTGACATCCGGCACTATGTGCCAGGAGCGGTCACGGACCGCCCCCGGCACATTAACCCCTGGCACACCGCGATCAAAGATGATCGCGATGTGCCGGCGGTGCAGGGAAGCACCGCGTAGGGAGGGGGCTCCCTGCGGGCTTCCCTGAGCCCCCCGCAGCAACGCGATGTGATCGCGTTGCTGCGAGGGTCTCACCTCCCTCCCTCCCTGCTCGAGCCCCGGATCCAAGATGGCCGCGGATCCGGGTCCTGCAGGGAGGGAGGTGACTTCACAGAGCCTGCTCAGAGCAGGCACTGTGAAGCAGCCTGCAGTGCTGCATGTCAGATCAGTGATCTGACAGAGTGCTGTGCAAACTGTCAGATCACCGATCTGTGATGTCCCCCCCTGGGACAAAGTAAAAAAGTTAAAAAAAAAAATTTCAAATGTGTAAAAAAAAAAAAAATATTCCAAAATAATGAAAAAAAAAAAAAAATATTATTCCCATAAATACATTTCTTCATCTAAATAAAAAAACCAAACATATTTAGTATCGCCGCGTCCGTAACGGCCCGACCTATAAAACTGGCCCACTAGTTAACCCCTTCAGTAAACACCGTAAGAAAAAAAAAAACGAGGCTAAAAACAACGCTTTATTATCATACCGCCGAACAAAAAGTGGAATAACACACGATCAAAAAGACAGATATAAATAACCATGGTACCACTGAAAACGTCATCTTGTCCCGCAAAAAACGAGCCGCCATACAGCATCATCAGCAAAAAAATAAAAAAGTTATAGTCCTGAGAATAAAGCGATGCCAAAATAATTATTTTTTCTATAAAATAGTTTTTATCGTATAAAAGCGCCAAAACATAAAAAAATGATATAAATGAGGTGTCGCTGTAATCGTACTGACCCGAAGAATAAAACTGCTTTATCAATTTTACCAAACGCGGAACGGTATAAACGCCTCCCCCAAAAGAAATTCATGAATAGCTGGTTTTTGGTCATTCTGCCTCACAAAAATCGGAATAAAAAGCGATCAAAAAATGTCACGTGCCCGAAAATGTTACCAATAAAAATGTCAACTCGTCCCGCAAAACACAAGACCTCACATGACTCTGTGGACCAAAATATAGAAAAATTATAGCTCTCAAAATGTGGTAACGCAAAAAATATTTTTTGCAATAAAAAGCGTCTTTCAGTGTGTGACCGCTGCCAATCATAAAAATCCGCTAAAAAACCCGCTATAAAAGTAAATCAAACCCCCCTTCATCACCCCCTTAGTTAGGGAAAAATTAAAAAAATGTATTTATTTCCATTTTCCCATTAGGGCTAGGGTTAGAGTTAGGGCTAGGGTTAGGGCTAGGGTTAGGGTTAGGGCTAGGGTTAGGGCTAGGGTTAGGGTTAGGGCTAGGGTTAGGGCTAGGGTTAGGATTAGGGTTAGGGCTAGGGTTAGGGCTAGGGTTAGGGCTACAGTTTGGGTTGGGGCTAAAGTTACAGTTAGGGTTTAGATTACATTTACGGCTGGGAATAGGGTTGGGATTAGGGTTAGGTGTGTGTCAGGGTTAGAGGTGTGGTTAGGGTTACTGTTGGGATTAGGGTTAGGGGTGTGTTTGGATTAGGGTTTCAGTTATAATTGGGGGGTTTCCACTGTTTAGGCACATCAGGGGCTCTCCAAACGCGACATGGCGTCCGATCTCAATTCCAGCCAATTCTGCGTTGAAAAAGTAAAACAGTGCTTCTTCCCTTCCGAGCTCTCCCGTGTGCCCAAACAGGGGTTTACCCCAACATATCAGCGTACTCAGGACAAATTGGACAACAACTTTTGGGGTCCAATTTCTCCTGTTACCCTTGGGAAAATACAAAACTTGGGGCTAAAACATATTTTTTGTGGGAAAAAAAAAAGATTTTTTATTTTCACGGCTCTGCGTTATAAACTGTAGTGAAACACTTGGGGGTTCAAAGTTCTCACAACACATCTAGATTAGTTCCCTGGGGGGTCTAGTTTCCAATATGGGGTCACTTGTGGGGGGTTTCTACTGTTTAGATACATTAGGGGTTCTGCAAACGCAATGTGACGTCTGCAGACCATTCCAACTAAGTCTGCATTCCAAATGGCGCTCCTTCCCTTCCGAGCTCTGCCATGCGCTCAAACGGTGGTTTCCCCCAACATACGGGGTATCAGCGTACTCAGGACAAATTGGACAACAACTTTTGGGGTCGAATTTCTCCTCTTACCCTCGGGAAAATACAAAACTGGGGGCTAAAAAATAATTTTGGGGGGAAAGATTTTTTTTTTTAATTTTCACGGCTCTGCGTTACAAACTGTAGTGAAACACTTGGGGGTTCAAAGCTATCACAACACATCTAGATGAGCTCCTTAGGGGGTCTAGTTTCCAAAATGGTGTCACTTGTGGGAGGTTTCTACTGTCTAGGTACATTAGGGGCTCTGCAAATGCAATGTGACACCTGCAGACCATTCCATCTAAGTCCTCATTCCAAATGGAGCTCCTTCCCTTCCGAGCCCTCCCATGCGCCCAAACAGTGGTTCCCCCCCACATATGGGGTATCAGCGCACTCAGGACAAATTGGACAAGAAATTGTGGGGTCGAATTTCTCCTGTTACCCTGGGGAAAATACAAAACTGGGGGCTAAAAAATAATTTTTGTGGGAAAAAATTTTTGTTTTATTTTTACGGCTCTCCATTATAAACTTCTGTGAAGCCCTTGGTGGGTCAAAGCGCTCAGCACACATCTAGATAAGTTCCTAAGGGGGTCTACTTTCCAAAATGGTGTCAGTTGTGGGGGGTTTCTACTGTTTAGGTACATTAGGGGCTCTGCAAACGCAATGTGACACCTGCAGACCATTCCATCTAAGTCTGCATTCAAATGGCACTCCTTCCCTTCTGAGCCCTCCCATGTGCCCAAACAGTGGTTCCCCCCACATATGGTGTATCATCGCACTCAGGACAAATTGGGCAACAAATTTTGGGGTCCAATTTCTCCTGTTACCCTCAGGAAAATACAAAACTGGGGGCTAAAAAATAATTTTTGTGGGAAAAAAATGTTGTTTTATTTTTACGGCTCTGCATTATAAACTTCTGTG
Organism: Ranitomeya imitator; assembly: GCF_032444005.1. Taxonomy (NCBI): domain Eukaryota; kingdom Metazoa; phylum Chordata; class Amphibia; order Anura; family Dendrobatidae; genus Ranitomeya; species Ranitomeya imitator. Next base: position 656,174,257 of record NC_091283.1, read on the forward strand.
AAGCACTTGGTGGGTCAAAGTGCTCACCACACCTCTAGATAAGTTCCTTAGGGGGTCTACTTTCCAAAATGGTGTCATTTGTGGGGGGTTTCAATGTTTAGGCACATCAGTGGCTCTTCAAACGCAACATGGCGTTCTATTTCAATTCCTGTCAATTTTGCTTTGAAAAGTCAAACGGCGCTCCTTCCCTTCCGAGCTCTCCCATCCGCCCAAACAGTGGTTTACTCCCACATATGGGGTATCAGCGTACTCAGGACAAATTGTACAACAACTTTTGGGGTCCAATTTCTTCTCCTACCCTTGGGAAAATAAAAAATTGGGGGCGAAAAGATAATTTTTGTTAAAAAATATGATTTTTTATTTTTACGGTTCTACATTATAAACTTCTGTGAAGCACTTGGTGGGTCAAAGTGCTCACCACACCTCTAGATAAGTTCCTTAGGGGGTCTACTTTCCAAAATGGTGTCACTTGTGGGGGGTTTCAATGTTTAGCCACATCAGGGGCTCTCCAAACGAAACATGGCGTCCCATCTCAATTCCAGTCAATTTTGCATTGAAAAGTCAAATGGCACTCCTTCGCTTCCGAGCTCTGCCATGCGCCCAAACAGTGGTTTACCCCCACATGTGGGGTATTGGCATACTCAGGACAAATTGTACAACAATGTTTGGGGTCCATTTTCTCCTGTTACCCTTGGTAAAATAAAACAAATTGGAACTGAATTAAATTTTTTGTGAAAAAAAGTTAAATGTTCATTTTTATTTAAAATTCCTGTGAAGCACCAGAAGGGTTAATAAACTTCTTGAATATGGTTTTGAGCACCTTGAGGGGTGTAGTTTTTAGAATGGTGTCACACTTGGGTATTTTCTATCATATAGACCCCTCAAAATGACTTCAAATGAGATGTGGTCCCTAAAATAAAATGGTGTTGTAGAAATGAGAAATTGCTGGTCAACTTTGAACCCTTATAACTCCCTAACAAAAAAAAATTTTGGTTCCAAAATTGTGCTGATGTAAAGTAGACATGTGGGAAATGTTACTTATTAAGCATTTTGTGTGACATATCTCTGTTATTTAATTGCATAAAAATTCAAAGTTGGAAAATTGCGAAATTTTCATAATTTTCGCCAAATTTCCGTTTTTTTCACAAATAAACGCAGGTACTATCAAAGAATTTTTACCATTGTCATGAAGTACAATATGTCACGAGAAAACAATGTCAGAATCACCAGGATCCATTGAAGCGTTCCAGAGTTATAACCTCATAAAGGGACAGTGGTCAGAATTGTAAAAATTGGCCCGGTCATTAACGTGCAAACCACCCTTGGGGGTAAAGGGGTTAACCCGCCAAGGAAAAAGCAGATCGCTGCGGCCTGGTATTCCCAGGCTGGCGAGGCCCATGGATTTTGGCCCTCACCAGCCTAAAAATAGCAGCCAAAGATGCACCAATTCTGACACTTTACCCAGCTCTTCCCACAAGCTCTTCCCACTTGCCCTGTAGCGGTGGCAAGTGGGGTTCATATTTCTGGGGTTGATGTCACCTTTGTATTGTCAGGTGACATCAAGTCCACGGCTTAGTAATGGAGAGGCATCTATAAGACACCTATCCATTACTAATCCTATAGTTGTATGGTACAGTTAGGGCCAGAAATATTTGGACAGTGACACAAGTTTTGTTATTTTAGCTGTTTACAAAAACATGTTCAGAAATAAAATTATATATGTGATATGGGCTGAAAGTGCACACTCCCAGCTGCAATATGATAGTTTCCACATCCAAATCGGAGAAAGGGTTTAGGAATCATAGCTCTGTAATGCATAGCGTCCTCTTTTTCAAGGGACCAAAAGTAATTGGACAATGGACTCTAAGGACTGCAATTAACTCTGAAGGCGTCTCCCTCGTTAACCTGTAATCAATGAAGTAGTTAAAAGGTCAGGGGTGGATTCCAGGTGTGTGGTTTTGCATTTGGAAGCTGTTGCTGTGAGCAGACAACATGCGGTCAAAGGAACTCTAAATTGAGGTGAAGCAGAACATCCTGAGGCTGAAAAAATCCATCAGAGAGATAGCAGACATGCTTGGAGTAGCAAAATCAACAGTTGGGTACATTCTGAGAAAAAGGGAATTGACTGGTGAGCTTGGGAACTCAAAAAGGCCTGGGCGTCCACGGATGACAACAGTGGTGGATGATCGCCGCATACTTAATTTGGTGAAGAAGAACCCGTTCACAACATCAACTGAAGTCCAGAACACTCTCAGTGAAGTAGGTGTATCTGTCTCTAAGTCAACAGTAAAGAGAAAACTCCATGACAGTAAATACAAAGGGTTCACATCTAGATGCAAACCATTCATCAATACCAAAAATAGACAGGCCAGAGATAAATTTGCAGAAAAACACCTCAAGAAGCCAGCTCAGTTCTGGAAAAGTATTCTATGTACAGATGAGACAAAGATCAACCTGTACCAGAATGATGGGAAGAAAAAAGTTTGGAGAAGAAAGGGAACGGCACATGATCCAAGGCACACCACATCCTCTGTAAAACATGGTGGAGGCAACGTGATGGCATGGGCATGCATGGCTTTCAATGGCACTGGGTCACTTGTGTTTATTGATGACATAAGAGCAGACAAGAGTAGCCGGATGAATTCTGAAGTGTACCGGGATATACTTTCAGCCCAGATTCAGCCAAATGCTGCAAAGTTGATTGGACGGCGCTTCATAGTACAGATGGACAATGACCTCAAGCATACAGCCAAAGCTACCCAGGAGTTCATGAGTGCCAAAAAGTGGAACATTCTGCAATGGCCAAGTCAATCTCCAGATCTAAACCCAATTGAGCATGCATTTCACTTGCTCAAATCCAGACTTAAGACGGAAAGACCCACAAACAAGCAAGACCTGAAGGCTGCGGCTGTAAAGGCCTGGCAAAGCATTAAGAAGGAGGAAACCCAGCGTTTGGTGATGTCCATGGGTTCCAGACTTAAGGCAGTGATTGCCTCCAAAGGATTTGCAACAAAATATTGAAAATAAAAATATTTTTTGGGTTATATTTATTTGTCCAATTACTTTTGACCTCCTAAAATGTGGAGTGTTTGTAAAGAAATGTGTACAATTCCTACATTTTCTATCAGATATTTTTGTTCAACCCTTCAAATTAAACGTTACAATCTGCACTTGAATTCTGTTGTAGAGGTTTCATTTCAAATCCAATGTGGTGGCATGCAGAGCCCAACTCGCGAAAATTGTGTCACTGTCCAAATATTTCTGGCCCTAACTGTAAATAAAGATACGGCCAGAATAAAATCCTTTAATTGAAATAATGACACAGACTCCTTTAATATTCTTAACTAAACCATACTTACTGCATCGCTTATTCCACTGAAGCCCTCGATCTCCTGTAAGACAAATAAAATAAAAAAGCAACAGTATACCATACCTGTCCGCTGAGAAGACAATCCATAATGTCCCACGACGAGTCCACCTCTGCTACAGCTGGATGCCACCACATTATGCCACCACATTATGCCACCATTCAGCCTGACATTCATACACAGGAGAGCTGGATCCCGATGACCAGAGGAGATAAAGCGGTCCTCAGTGGTCATGTGCATGGCAGTTCTCGCGGTCAGCTGAGCTCATCGCGATAACTGCAGTGGATGCGAACTTCCCGCTATGGCACAAGGTAAGACACTATTTAGATTAGTACACATGCGTAGTAAGTTGCGTTTCTGCACTTACTATGCATGTGACTATAAAGATGATGCAGTTTTACCGCATGTAATGATAGTCTATGGGAAATTTACACTGCGGAGACTGAACATCTCCGCAACATAAATAGACATGCTGCGGTCTGGAAAGACGCACCGCATGTCCGTCGCCGCTGGCGTCTCTGAACGCATTGTGGAGATGGGATTTCTTGAAATCCCATCCACTATGCTGTAAAATCTGGACACTGCAGGTTGGACGCTCCGGATGTACGCAGCGTCCAACCCGCAGCGTTTACGTCAGTACGTGGGAACATACCCTTAGGGTATGTGCACAAAATCAGGAAGGGCTCAGTGTTCAGGATTTGACACAGGTGAAATCTGCATCTGAGGTCATTGTCAGGTCACCTGCGTTTTGATGCGTTTTTTCTGCATGCGTTTTTGATTCGTTTTTTCATTGCATTCATTTTCTTTGTCACTTGAAATAATGCTAATTGAAAGTTGGCTTCTGAGAAGGAAAAAAAAGTGATTTCCTGTTTGCAGATATATTAGGGTATGTTCCCACGGTCAGTAAACTCTGCTGGTTGGACGCTGCATACATCTGGAGCATCCAACGCGCACGTCCAGATGTTACAACATAGTGGATGGGATTACAAGAAATCCTATGCCCACTATGCGTGCACTGATGCCCGCGGCTCACCCGCTGAGTGTGACATGTGGCGCATCTTTCCAGACCGCAGCATGTCAATGTAGTGGAGACGCTCAGCCTTAGCTGCGCAAATGACCCATACACTTTTATTTGATGTGGTAAAACCGTATTATCCTCCTAATCACGTGCGTATTAAGTGCGGGAGCGCAGCTTACTACGCATGTGTACTCATTTACATAACGGTGAATCTTGTGACACAGCCAGAAGTACATACATACTGTCCCACAACGAGTCCAGCTCTGCTACATCTGGATGCCTTTGGCTGAACGGTGGCATTATGCCAACACTCAGCCTGATATCCAGACACAGCGGAGCTTGAAGCTGATCACCGGAGATGTCCCCGGTGGTCACGTGCACTGCAGTTCTCAAGATCACGATCGTGAGAACTGCAGTGTACACAAACTTCCGGCTAAAACAAGGTACACCATTATTTAAATTAGTTCACATGTGTAGCAATCTGCGTTCCTGCACTTAAGGGCTTGTTTTCACTTGCGAGGAACACGTCCGTGTCTCACATGTGGAAACGAAGCTCTGGTGCCGGCACTCCGGAGCGGAGCATGCGGCTGCATGTGTTGCTATGCGGCCGCACGCTCCGCTCCACAGTGTCGGCGCCAGAGCTTCGTTTCCACATGCGAGACACGGACGTGTTCCTCGCAAGTGAAAACAAGCCCTTAATACGCATGTTATTAGCAGGATAATGCAGTTTTACCTCATCTAATGAAAGTGTATTGGTAATTTACGCAGTGGAGACTGAGCGTCTCGCTACATAAGTAGACATACTGCAGTCTGTAAAGACGCACCGCATATCCGTTACTGCGGGTGTCAGAGCACGCATAGTGGAGATGGGATTTCTTGAAATCCCATCCACTATGCTGTAATATCTGGCCGCTGCGGCTTGAACGTTGTGGATGTACGCAGCATCCAATCCGCAGCAGACTATATAAGATGCTTAACCTCTTAGTGACAGAGCCAATTGTTACCTTCCTGACCAGGCCCAATTTTTATAATTCTGACCACTGTCCCTTTATGTGGTATTAACTCTGGAATGCTTCAATGGATCCCACTGATTCTGAGAATGTTTTCTTCTGACATATTATACTTCATGATAGTGGTAACATTTATTCGATATGACTTGCGTTTATTTATATAAAAAAATGGAAATTTTGAAAATTTCACAATTTTCAAACTTTTAATTTTTGTTTTGTTCCCTTAAATGTCACACAAAATAGTTAAAAACATTTTCCACATGTCTACTTTACATCAGAACAATTTTTGGAACATTTTTTTGTTAGGAAGTTAGAAGGGTTAAAAGTTGACCAGAGATTTCTCATTTTTCCAACAAAATTTACAAAACCATTTTTTTTAGGGACCACCTCACATTTGAAATGACTTTAAAGGGCCTACATGACAGAAAGTACCCCAAAGTGACAGCATTCTAAAAACTGCACCCCTCCAGGTGCTCAAAACCACATTCAAGAAGTTTATTAACCCTTCAGGCGCTTCACAGGAATTAATGAAATGTGGAAGGAAAAAAATAAATATTTAACTTTTTTTCACAAAAAAATTTACATTAGCACCAAATGTGTTTTTTTTACAATGGTAACAGGAGAAAATGGACCCCAAATTTTTTTGTGCAATTTATAACGAGTATGCCGAGTATCCCATATGTGGAGGAATGCTACTATTTGGGCACACGGCAGGGCTCGGAAGGGAAGGAGTACCATTTGATTTTTTTAATGCAAAAATGGCTGGAATCGAGAGCCAACACTATGTCGTGTTTGGAGAGCCCCTGATGTGCCTAAACAGTGGAATCTCCCCATAAGGCTGGAGTCACACTCAGCGTAAGACAATACGGTCCGTATATTACGGCCGCAATACGCTGAAAAGTCCCCAAAATAGTGGTCCGTAGCTCCTCCGTAGGCAGGGTGTATCAGCGTTTTTTGCGCATGGCATCCTCCGTATGTAATCCGTATGGCATCCGTACTGCGTGTTTTTCTCGCAGGCTTGCAAAACCGACATACGGCTATACAAGGGATCCATGTGTAAAAAAAAACAAAAAAAACATATATACTGTCTATACTGTATATATATATATATATATATATATATGTCAGTAGACACATATATGTATATATATTACTTCATACAGCGCTAGATAGCTTTAAAGCCGGTAATTCAATTGCCGGCTTTTGCTATCTCCCTCCTAAACCCGACATGATATGAGACATGGTTACATACAGTAAACCATCTCATATCACCTTTTTTTTTTGCATATTCCACACTACTAATGTTAGTAGTGTGTATATGCAAAATTTAGCCGTTCTAGCTATTAAATTAAAGGGTTAAATGGCGGAAAAAATTGGCGTGGGCTCCCGCGCAATTTTCTCCGCCAGAGTAGTAAAGCCAGTGACTGAGGGCAGATATTAATAGCCTGGAGAGGGTCCATGGTTATTGGCCCCCCCTGGCTAAAAACATCTGCCCCCAGCCACCCCAGAAAAGGCACATCTGGAAGATGCGCCTATTCTGGCACTTGGCCACTCTCTTCCCATTCCCGTGTAGCGGTGGGATATGGGGTAATGAAGGGTTAATGCCACCTTGCTATTGTAAGGTGACATTAAGCCAAATTAATAATGGAGAGGCGTTAATTATGACACCTATCCATTATTAATCCAATAGTAGTAAAGGGTTAAAAAATACACAAACACATTATTAAAAAGTATTTTAATGAAAAAATCACAAAGGTTGTTGTAATATTTTATTCTACGCTCAATCCACTCACTGAAGACCCTCGATCTGTAACAAGAAAAAAAACAAAAAACAACAATATACATACCTTCTGAAGATCTGTAAAGTCCCACGATGTAAATCCATCTGAAGGGGTTAAAATATTTTGCAGCAAGGAGCTCTGCTAATGCAGCGCTGCTCCTTGCTGCAAAACCCCGGAGAATGAAGGTAAAGTAGGTCAATGACCTATATTTACCTTCATTTGCGGTGAGGCGCCCTCTGCTGGTTGTTCCTAGATCGTGGGAACTTTCCTAGAAAGCTTCCAGGCTCAAGTTCATAAGAGGCGCCCTCTGCTGGTTGTCCTCATATGAACTCGAGCCTGGGAGCTTTCTAGGAAAGTTCCCACGATCTAGGGACAACCAGCAGAGGTGGCATTATGGGAATGGGAAGAGAGTGGCCAAGTGCCAGAATAGGCGCATCTTCCAGATGTGCCTTTTCTGGGGTGGCTGGGGGCAGGTGTTTTTAGCCGGGGGGGGGGGGCAATAACCATGGACCCTCTCCAGGCTATTAATATCTGCCCTCAGTCACTGGCTTTACTACTCTGGCGGAGAAAATTGCGTGGGAGCCCACGCCAATTTTTTCCGCCATTTAACCCTTTAATTTAATAGCTAGAACGGCCAAATTTTGCACATACTACTAACATTAGTAGTGTGGAATATGCAAAAAAAAGGTGATATGACATGGTTTACTGTATGTAAACCATGTCTCATATCATGTCGGGTTTAGGAAGGAGATAGCAAAAGCCGGTAATTGAATTACCGGCTTTAAAGCTATCTAGCGCTGTATGAAATAATAATATATATACATATATGTGTCTCACTGACATATATATATATATACCTATTCTATGTGTACACATTTATTCTACCTATTCTACTGTAAGCTGTCAGTGTGATTTTACTGTACACCGCACTGAATTGCCGGCTTTTCTCTCTAACACCGCTGCGTATTTCTCGCAAGTCACACTGCTGGTCCGTGTGTAATCCGTATTTTTCTGGCTTCCATAGACTTTCATTGGCGTTTTTTTTGCGCAATACGGTGACAACGCAGCATGCTGCGATTGTCTACGGCCGTAGAAAGCCGTATAATGCTGATCAGTAAAATACGGCAGATAGGAGCAGGGGCATAGAGAATAATTGGGACGTTTGTTAGGCGTGTTTTACGGACGTATTTTCTGCACTCATACGTCCGTAAAACTCGCTAGTGTGACTCCAGCCTAAGGACAACATTTTGGAACTAGACCCTTCAAGAAATGTATTTAGATGTGTCATGAACATCTTGAACCCCCAAGTGCTTCACAGAAGCTTATAACATACTGTAGAGCTATGGAAATAAAAAAAATCACATCTTACACAAATTAACTTTTTTTATGCGGAGAAAAACTACTGTTTAGATGCATGGCAGGGCTCAGAAAGGAAGGAGTGACGTTTTGGAACCAAAACTTTGATAAAATGGTCTGCGTCATTTCACATTTGGAGAGTACCTAATGTGTTTATTTTTTACAGTTTAGGCCCAAGTTATTTTGATAACTAAACTTCTCAAAGATTTTATCCATGGGTAAAGTGAGCATTTTGATCCCACAAGTACTACCCAGAATTTGATAACATTAGGTTGTTATATTGAACATTTTCATTTTTTTCACGAAAATGTTGTTTTAGCCCCAAATTTATAGTGTTCACAATGGATAATAGGAGAAAACAACCCCATAATTGTTTCCGCAATTTGTCCCAAACACGGCGATACTACATATGTGGTCAAAAACTTCTGCTTGGGCACATTGTAGGGATAGGAAAGAGCGCTATTTGCCTGGGATAGATTGTGACTGCCATGTTGCATTTGAAGAGCCCTGACAGCAGAAACCCCCAGCAAGTGACCCCATTTTGGAAACTAGACCCCTCAAGAAATTCATCTATGGGTGGAGTGACCCCATAGAACTTTATAACATTGAGATGTGGAAATACCCATGCATTGTGTCCACATACAGTGTAGAGTCCCATATATTGTAGTTCCCCCATACATTATGCCCAGCTTGTGCTTCTGGTGATACGAACTCATAAAATGTTAATTACCATCTCTCTATTACAAAATCATAGAATCATAGAAAACCATTTACTTAACCACTTACTGTGGTTTAGGTATAGTGTGGCTCATGAGGAAGGGGCATTTAGATATGGGAAGGCAAAATTCACTGGTGTTTTTGGGGGAGCTGGAGCCACGTCACTTTTCCCAAGTCTTTGTTCTGCCAGTAATGTGGGAACCCCCTGCAGTTCCAGTGACAGATGATAGACCTGAGTGGGGGCTGGTTTTGTGCAGGATAAATTAGGGTTTTTTGGTAACATTTTGGGGTACATAATATTTTTTTATCACTTCCAGTATAAGGCTGTGATCACATTCTTGTGTTCTAAGCTGAGCAACTCAGGGTTTCCATATTAATCTCACAAAAATGCAATTTAGACAAAATCCCCAATGGAACCACCCATTATAATAAGGCAGATTGAGACACTTCATACTCTGGCACCTGCTCCGGCTGTCTCCTTTTTAGGTGTGCACATATCTGTGGTCGCCCACACTTGTGTACTAAAAAGACGCTGAAAATGATTTGACACCACTGGAGCACAGACCAATTCAAAGTGACTCCATCTGCCTTATAAGAGAGTGGTTCCATCTAGTTTTTTTTTCTGAATCACGGTTTTGGGGAATTTACACGGAAACCCTGACATAAGCGCTTGGCAGAGAGCGCAGGATAAATGTGAGCCGAGCCTTATTCCAATTTTTGGGAGGTAGAATGAACAAATAGACAAGCAGTACAGGAATAGTTCTTATTTTTATTTTTGAACGGTTCCTCCATGGGATTTTCTTGTGTAAATACTGATGAAAAAAGTCATTTAGCATATTGGCTTTTTCCTCATCCTCATCCACCATTTCACCCAGACTATTTTTAAAGGGACACTGTCACCTGAATTTGGAGGGAACAATCTTCAGCCATGGAGGCGGGGTTTTTGATTCACCCTTTCCTTACCCGCTGGCTGCATGCTGGCTGCAATATTGGATTGAAGTTCATTCTCTGTCCTCCATAGTACACGCCTGCGCAAGGCAAGATTACATTGTGCAGGCATGTACTACGGAGGACAGAGAATGAACTTCAATCCAATATTGCAGCCAGTATGCAGCTAGCGGGTAAGGAAAGGGTTAATCAAAAACCCAAAAACCCCGCCTCCATGGCTGAAGATTGTTCCCTCCAAATTCAGGTGACAGTGTCCTTTTAAGGGGGCCAACACTATCATTTTTTAGTTTATTACTATTTACGTCGTTAAAGAATATTTTGGGATTATTTTTACTCTCTCTGGCAATGAGCCTCTCTGTCTCAATCTTTGCTGCCTTGATTTGCTTTTTACAGAATTTATTTAATTTTCTGTATTTATTTAATGCCTCATCACTACCTACTTCCTTTAATTCTCTAAATGCTTTCTTTTTGTCACTTATTGCACTCCTTACAGCTCTATTTAGCCATATTGATTTCCTCCTATTTCTAGTATGTTTATTCCCATACGGTATATACTGTGCACAGGTTCTATCCAGGATGCTAATAAACGTCTCCCAATTTCTTTGTGTATTTTTATGTCTCAGGATATCGTCCCAGTTAATTGCACCAAGATCCTCTCTCATCCGTTGGAAATTTGCCCTCCTGAAGTTTAGTGTCCTTGTAACCCCTCTACTACACATCTTATTAAAGGATACATGAAAACTTATTATTTTGTAATCACTATTCCCCAAGTGACCCCCAACCCTTATATTTGATATGCGGTCTGGCCTGTTGGTTAATATTATTAGGTCTAGCAGTGCCCCCCTTCTTGTTGGGTCTTGAACCAACTGTGAAAAGTAATTGTCTCTCATAGTTGTCAAAAACCGATTACCTTTGCTGGAACTGCAGGTTTCTGTTCCCCAATCTATTTCAGGGTAGTTGAAATCCCCCATAAAAATGACTTCTCCTTGAGTCGCAGCTTCATCTATTTGCTTTACGAGGATATTCTCCGTTGCTTCCATTATTTTCATGTACAAGCTTATCATGGAAAAGGGTGTGCAGGACACTTTCCCAAATATTGAGATAGCTCTAAGGATATATCTAATTTTGATGGTAACAAACTGCAGTGGTGAGCGTTCCTTCTGAAAACTCAAATTAGCTGAAAACCGATTAAGGACATCCATGAAGCAGGAACAACTTGTAAATTTGGCTATCATGAGCATTGAGTCAGATATACTGCATGAATTGGCCTTTAGTGACATCATTAGTGATTTTGCAGCACGAAAATCAAGGAAAGTGCCTGGATTGTAAAAAATGAATGATTTTACCTGAATTACTCTGCGTAAATGATTTTTGTAAATAAACTTGCGTTCGTTTCATTTTGTGTTCTTGCATTACATATTGCAACACCTTGAAAAATGGGATAGAACACAGGATTTGAAGCATAAAAATCACAAAAAAGGTACTAAACAAAAAGGTATGTTTTATTTACCATACAAAATCAGATATTTGTTCTTTTACAATGATGGGTTTCTTACTATGCGGTCAGAGACCAATTTTGAATTGAGGGATATGTGTTTCCCCATGCCCATGTGTTACTAAGGGACTGTAGCCACTCTGGATATTATGCACTGGCACTTTATTATTCTAATATTGCTGGTTATATTGAAAAAATCTTGCTCTGCTTTATTACCTCTGTGTCCTTACCCTGTTTTTGTGGTGCAACACATTTTTTCATGGGTGCACCTGTACCGTATATTCAAATAGCTCTGTTCGTGATACTTGGATTTTGATTGTCATTTAATTGTATTTTATGGTAATTTTCTATGGTAAATAAAATATACCTTTTTGTTTAGTACCTTTTTTGTGATTTTTATGCTTCAAGTCATGTGTTCTATGCTATTGGGAAGCTTCACAGGGTATTATCCCAAGTAGTTTATGGATGGTTTCCGAGGACTATTATTATGGTATCTGTATCTGAGATTTTGTATTTAATTACCTTGAAAAATGGGCCTCCCTCCAAAATGGGCCCCGGGCCACCCACCTCTTAAATCCGGCCCTGCCCTCGCCTATCCATTTAGTCATTTCTGAACAGACTATAGACCTGTAAGTTAACAGCCCAGTTATGGCTCTCATCCAGCCATGTTTCAGATATCCCCACCATGACATAATTATGCTCCAACAACATTAGTTCTAATTCGTCCATTTTGTTGGCAAGGCTTCTGGCATTAGTATACATACACTTTATGTATCTCTCTGCACCTCTATTCTTTCTTATTAATTGTTCTAATCCCACGCCCCATGCCACCGCCACCCCCAACTTCCTTATTTGTGCCCAGGTCTCTATCTGCACTATCTTCCCCTCCTATAAAATGAATACCCTCCCCCCATTCCTAGTTTAAACACTCCTCCAACCTTCTAGCCATTTTCTCCCCCAGCACAGCTGCACCCTCCCCATTGAGGTGCAGCCCGTCCCTAGCGTAGTACCCGTAGCCAACTGAGAAGTCGGCCCAGTTTTGCAGGAACCCAAACCCCTCCTTCCTACACCAATTCTTGAGCCACTTATTAACCTCCCTAATCTCTCGTTGCCTTTCTAGAGTGGCATGTGGTACAGGCAGTATTTCGGAAAATACCACGTTGGAGGTCCTTTCAGCTTGCAGCCTAATTCCCTGAAATCATCTTTAAGGACCTTCCACCTACCCCTAACTTTGTCATTTGTGCCAATGTGCACCATGACCGCTGGGTCCTCGCCAGCCCCTCCCAGTAATCTGTCCACCCGATCAGCGGTGTGTCGGACTCGAGCGCCAGGTAGGCAGCACACTGTTCAATGATCCCTGTCTTTGTGACAGATTGCCCTATCTGTTCCCCTAATAATTGAGTCCCCCACTACCAGCACCTGTCTGGCCTGCCCTGCGCTCCTATTTCCCTCCTTACTGGAGTATTCTCTCCTCCGGCTTTCAGAGGACATGCCTGGCTGCAGCAGTGCAACCCCTGTACTGGCACCCCCCTCATCTGCCAACTTAGCAAACTAATATTTTTTTATCGCTTTTGATTCAGATTTTTCAAAGAGTCAGCAAAAATCAACAATTTAGTTAATGTTTTTATTTTTTGCGCTGTTTACCATGCTTTAAACGTGATAAGGCCCATTTGTTCATGGGGTCAATACGATTACAGCGATACCAGATTCATATTGGTTTTTTTTATACTTTGCTATTTTTATGGACTAAAACCAATATTTTACAGAAATGAATTTATTTTTGCATCATCATATTCTGAGAGCTGTAACTTTTTTTTAATTTTTTTGCAAATGGGTCATATTAGGCCTTGTTTTCTTGTGAGGCTGCTTGGTGTTTTCATTTATACAATTTTTTTACATTTGACTTTTTGATTGCTTTTTATTCACTTTTTTGTGAGTCACTGTAATAAAAAAGCAACATTTTGGGAATGTTTTTTAGTTATTTTTTCCATGTTTGCTATACTAAATAAATAACGTGCCAGTTATATAGAGTGCGTCGTTCCCAGATGCGGCAATACCAATTATGTTTACTTTTTTTGTTTATTTTTGTTTTATCACAAACTCTGTGTTTTGAGTGGTGAAATGGATTTTCCTGATTTCTGTACACTTTGTGTGTTTTTTAACTTTTTTACATATTTTACTTTTTTACACTTTCACTGTGGGACATGTATAATTTTTATTTTGATCACTTGTCAGTGCATGAGAGCAGTCAGTGTCTAACTGACACTGCCTGTGAGACCCAGTTTATAGCTTGATCTCACAGGCCACCATACCCTGGGGTCATCATATGACCTCAGGGTGCCATGATAACCATTGGGACTCATGATTCTCATCGCGGGGGTCCAATGGTTTCTAAGGGGGTCTTGTGACCACCTTGCAAAAACTTAAATACTGCTATTCCAAAAGGAGGACACAGGAGCGTTTTTTTTTAAATTCATAATTATACAAAGTTTATTGAATAATCCAATAAAAACACACATAAGAAATACACTAAATGAGGACACCATTAACTGACATCCAGTACCATATCTATAACAATAAAAGTAACACTCACATGAATGTTTTGTGCATAATAGTATAGAAGGAAAGATATACCGCATCAAAACCCCAGAACCATCGAGCCTATTAATTTGACCCACTGTAACAACGTCATGCCTAATCTGTTGTGAATTCTGTTGTCAAGCTCCCTCCTGTGGTCATGAATGGTACTTTGGCTGGTTCTGTTCATGGGCTTCCTCTGGTGGTTGTGAGTAGGGCTGCGGCTTCTGAGTTTCCTTCCACAGGTGACGAGGTTAATTCGTTAGCTGGCTGCTCTATTTAACTCCACTTAGATCATTGCTCCATGCCACCTGTCAATGTTCCAGTATTGGTCTAGTTCGCTCCTGGATCGTTCTTGTGACCTGTCTTCCCAGCAGAAGCTAAGTTCCGGCTTGTTTTTCTCTTGTTTGCTATTTTTCTGTCCAGCTTGCTATTTTGATTTTTGTCTTGCTTGCTGGAAGCTCTGGGACGCAGAGGGAGCGCCTCCGCGCCGTGAGTCGGTGCCGAGGGTCTTTTTGCACCCTCTGCGTGGTCTTTTTGTAGTTTTTGTGCTGACCGCAAAGTTACCTTTCCTATCCACTGTCTGTTCAGTAAGTCGGGCCTCTCTTTGCTATATCTATTTCATCTCTGTGTTTGTATTTTTCATCTTAACCCACAGTCATTATATGTGGGGGGCTGCCTTTTCCTTTGGGGAATTTCTCTGAGGCAAGGTAGGCTTTATTTTTCTATCTTTAGGGCTAGCTAGTTTCTTAGGCTGTGACGAGTTGCATAGGGAGCGTTAGGAGCAATCCACGGCTATTTCTAGTGTGTGTGATAGGATTAGGGATTGCGGTCAGCAGAGTTCCCACGTCCCAGAGCTTGTCCTGTATTATTAGTAACTATCAGGTCATTCCGTGTGCTCTTAACCACCAGGTCCATTATTGTCCTAACCACCAGGTCATAACAGTACAGGTGGCCCAAAGTATTAATGCATCTCAAAAGAGGGATAAGAGAAGTTCTGAGACCATTTTTTTTTCTTTGCAGTGTGTTTTGTCTCTCTTTTCCCCTTTACCTCTGGGTGGTTCAGGATACAGGTGTAGATATGGACATTCAAGGTCTGTCCTCTTGTATGGTTAATCTCACTGCAAGGGTACAAAACATTCAAGATTTTGTGGTTCAGAATCCGATGTCAGAGCCTAGGATTCCAATTCCTGATTTGTTTTTTGGGGATAGATCTAAGTTTCTGAATTTCAAAAATAATTGTAAATTGTTTCTTGCTTTGAAACCTCGCTCCTCAGGTGACCCTGTTCAACAAGTGAAAATCATTATTTCTTTGTTACCTGGCGACCCTCAAGACTGGGCATTTTCCCTTGCGCCAGGAGATCCGGCATTGCGTGATGTTGATGCGTTTTTTCTGGCGCCTGGATTGCTTTATGATGAACCAAATTCAGTGGATCAGGCAGAGAAAATCTTGCTGGCTCTGTGTCAGGGTCAGGATGAGGTAGAGATATATTGTCAGAAGTTTAGGAAGTGGTCTGTACTCACTCAGTGGAATGAATGTGCCCTGGCAGCAATTTTCAGAAAGGGTCTCTCTGAAGCCCCTAAGGATGTCATGGTGGGATTTCTCATGCCTGCCGGTCTGAATGAGTCTATGTCTTTGGCCATTCAGATCGATTGACGCTTGCGTGAGCGTAAAGCTGTGCACCATTTGGCGGTATTATCTGAGCATAGACCTGAGCCTATGCAATGTGATAGGACTTTGACCAGAGCTGAAAGGCAAGAACACAGACGTCGGAATGTGCTGTGTTTTTACTGTGGTGATTCCACTCATGCTATCTCCGATTGTCCTAAGCGCACTAAGCGTTTCGCTAGGTCTGCCACCATTGGTACTGTACAGTCGAAATTTCTTTTGTCCGTTACTCTGATTTGCTCTTTGTCATCCTATTCGGTTATGGCATTTGTGGATTCAGGCGCTGCCCTGAATTTGATGGACTTAGAGTTTGCCAGGCGCTGTGGTTTTTTCTTGGAGCCCTTGCAGTATCCTATTCCATTGAGAGGAATTGATGCTACGCCTATGGCCAAGAATAAGCCTCAGTACTGGACCCAATTGACCATGTGCATGGCTCCTGCACATCAGGAGGATATTCGCTTTTTGGTGTTGCATAATCTGCATGATGTGGTCGTTTTGGGGTTGCCATGGCTACAGGTCCATAATCCAGTATTGGATTGGAAATCTATGTCTGTGTCCAGCTGGGGTTGTCAGGGGGTACATGGTGATGTTCCATTTTTGTCTATTTCGTCATCCACCCCTTCTGAAGTCCCGGAGTTTTTGTCGGATTACCGGGATGTATTTGATGAGCCCAAATCCAGTGCCCTACCTCCTCATAGGGATTGTGATTGTGCTATTAATTTGATTCCTGGTAGTAAGTTTCCTAAGGGCCGACTGTTCAATTTATCTGTGCCAGAACACGCCGCTATGCGGAGTTATATAAAGGAATCCTTGGAGAAGGGTCATATTCGCCCGTCGTCGTCACTATTGGGAGCAGGGTTCTTTTTTGTGGCCAAGAAGGATGGTTCTTTGAGACCTTGTATTGATTACTGCCTTCTTAATAAGATCACAGTCAAATTTCAGTACCCTTTGCCGCTGCTGTCTGATTTGTTTGCTCGGATTAAGGGGGCTAGTTGGTTCACCAAGATAGATCTTCGTGGTGCGTATAATCTTGTGCGTATTAAACAGGGCGATGAATGGAAAACAACATTTAATACGCCCGAGGGCCATTTTGAGTACCTGGTTATGCCATTCGGGCTTTCCAATGCTCCATCAGTATTTCAGTCCTTTATGCATGACATCTTCCGAGAGTACCTGGATAAATTCCTGATTGTATATTTGGATGATATTTTGGTCTTCTCGGATGATTGGGAGTCTCATGTGAAGCAGGTCAGAATGGTGTTCCAGGTCCTTCGTGCGAATTCTTTGTTTGTGAAGGGGTCAAAGTGTCTCTTTGGAGTTCAGAAGGTTTCATTTTTGGGTTTTATTTTTTCCCCTTCTACTATCGAGATGGACCCTGTTAAAGTCCAGGCCATTTATGATTGGACTCAGCCGACATCTGTGAAGAGTCTGCAAAAGTTCCTGGGCTTTGCTAATTTTTATCGTCGCTTCATCAGTAATTTTTCTAGTGTTGCTAAACCGTTGACTGATTTGACCAAGAAGGGTGCTGATGTGGTCAATTGGTCTTCTGCGGCTGTGGAAGCTTTTCAGGAGTTGAAGCGTCGTTTTTCTTCTGCCCCTGTGTTGTGCCAGCCAGATGTTTCGCTCCCGTTTCAGGTCGAGGTTGATGCTTCTGAGATTGGAGCAGGGGCTGTTTTGTCGCAAAGAAGTTCTGATGGCTCGGTGATGAAACCATGTGCCTTCTTTTCTAGAAAGTTTTCGCCTGCTGAGCGCAATTATGATGTTGGCAATCGAGAGTTGTTGGCCATGAAGTGGGCATTCGAGGAGTGGCGACATTGGCTTGAAGGAGCCAAGCATCGCATGGTGGTCTTGACGGATCACAAGAATTTGACTTATCTCGAGTCTGCCAAACGGTTGAATCCTAGACAGGCTCGATGGTCGCTATTTTTCTCCCGTTTTGATTTTGTGGTTTCGTACCTTCCGGGCTCTAAGAATGTGAAGGCTGATGCCCTGTCAAGGAGTTTTGTGCCCGACTCTCCGGGTGTTCCTGAGCCGGCGGGTATTCTCAAACAGGGGGTAATTTTGTCTGCCATCTCCCCTGATTTGCGGCGGGTGCTGCAAAAATTTCAGGCTGATAGACCTGACCGTTGCCCAGCGGAGAAACTGTTTGTCCCTGATAAATGGACTAGTAGAGTTATCTCTGAGGTTCATTGTTCGGTGTTGGCTGGTCATCCTGGAATCTTTGGTACCAGAGATTTGGTGGCTAGATCCTTTTGGTGGCCGTCTTCGTCACGGGATGTGCGTTCTTTTGTGCAGTCCTGTGGGACTTGTGCTCGGGCTAAGCCCTGCTGTTCTCGTGCCAGTGGGTTGCTTTTGCCCTTGCCAGTCCCGAAGAGGCCCTGGACGCATATTTCTATGGATTTTATTTCGGATCTCCTTGTCTCTCAAAAGATGTCGGTCATTTGGGTGGTTTGTGATCGCTTCTCTAAGATGGTCCATTTGGTACCCTTGTCTAAATTGCCTTCCTCCTCTGATTTGGTGGCATTGTTTTTCCAGCATGTGGTTCGTTTACATGGCATTCCAGAGAACATCGTTTCGGACAGAGGTTCCCAGTTTGTTTCGAGGTTTTGGCGATCCTTTTGTGCTAGGATGGGCATTGATTTGTCTTTTTCCTCGGCTTTCCATCCCCAGACAAATGGCCAAACCGAACGAACTAATCAGACTTTGGAAACATATCTGAGATGCTTTGTTTCTGCTGATCAGGATGATTGGGTGTCCTTTTTGCCTTTGGCTGAGTTCGCCCTTAATAATCGGGCCAGCTCGGCTACTTTGGTTTCGCCGTTTTTCTGCAATTCTGGTTTCCATCTTCGTTTCTCTTCAGGGCAGGTTGAGTCTTCGGACTGTCCTGGTGTAGATACTGTGGTGGATAGGTTGCAGCAGATTTGGACTCATGTGGTGGACAATTTGACATTGTCCCAGGAGAAGGCTCAACGTTTTGCTAACCGCCAGCGCTGTGTGGGTCCCCGACTTCGTGTTGGGGATTTGGTTTGGTTGTCGTCTCGTTATGTTCCTATGAAGGTTTCCTCTCCTAAGTTTAAGCCTCGTTTCATTGGTCCGTATAAGATTTCTGAGGTTCTCAATCCTGTGTCATTTCGTTTGACCCTTCCAGCTTCTTTTGCCATCCATAATGTATTCCATAGGTCGTTGTTGCGGAGATACGTGGCGCCTGTGGTTCCATCCGTTGATCCTCCTGCCCCGGTGTTGGTTGAGGGGAAGTTGGAGTATGTGGTGGAGAAGATTTTGGATTCTCGTATTTCGAGACGGAAACTCCAGTACCTGGTCAAGTGGAAGGGTTATGGTCAGGAAGATAATTCCTGGGTCTTTGCCTCTGATGTTCATGCTGCCGATCTGGTTCGTGCCTTTCATTTGGCTCGTCCTGGTCGGCCTGGGGGCTCTGGTGAGGGTTCGGTGACCCCTCCTCAAGGGGGGGTACTGTTGTGAATTCTGTTGTCAAGCTCCCTCCTGTGGTCATGAATGGTACTTCGGCTGGTTCTGTCCATGGGCTTCCTCTAGTGGTTGTGAGTGGGGCTGCGGCTTCTGAGTTTCCTTCCACAGGTGACGAGGTTAATTCGTTAGCTGGCTGCTCTATTTAACTCCACTTAGATCATTGCTCCATGCCACCTGTCAATGTTCCAGTATTGGTCTAGTTCGCTCCTGGATCGTTCTTGTGACCTGTCTTCCCAGCAGAAGCTAAGTTCCGGCTTGTTTTTCTCTTGTTTGCTATTTTTCTGTCCAGCTTGCTATTTTGATTTTTGTCTTGCTTGCTGTAAGCTCTGGGACGCAGAGGGAGCGCCTCCGCGCCGTGAGTTGGTGCGGAGGGTCTTTTTGCACCCTCTGCGTGGTCTTTTTGTAGTTTTTGTGCTGACCGCAAAGCTACCTTTCCTATCCTCTGTCTGTTCAGTAAGTCGGGCCTCTCTTTGCTATATCTATTTCATCTCTGTGTTTGTATTTTTCATCTTAACTCACAGTCATTATATGTGGGGGGCTGCCCTTTCCTTTGGGGAATTTCTCTGAGGCAAGGTAGGCTTTATTTTTCTATCTTTAGGTCTAGCTAGTTTCTTAGGCTGTGACGAGTTGCATAGGGAGCGTTAGGAGCAATCCACGGCTATTTCTAGTGTGTGTGATAGGATTAGGGATTGCGGTCAGCAGAGTTCCCACGTACCAGAGCTTGTCCTGTATTATTAGTAACTATCAGGTCATTCCGTGTGCTCTTAACCACCAGGTCCATTATTGTCCTAACCACCAGGTCATAACACTAATCTGGCTATTACATAGGCGCCAGACTTCTGGTGAGCCCGAGGTTCAGACCGACCTATGGGAAATCCCAAGAGAAACATCCATATAATGCCAACTGGTGTCAAAGCTAACATAAGGAATAACACATAGTGGTTCTCTTACCCGGTACTGAAGTCCCCTGAATTGGGACCACCTTGCAACAACTTAAATACTGCTGTTGCGATTGACAGGCATTTAAGGGGTTAATCGGCCACGATCGATCGCAAAACCGTCCGGGTCTGATACTGCAGTGTGTCAGCTGTCATATACTACTGCCGGGCTGCACTATTCTCTTATTCCTCAGCGCAATTAAAAAGTGGCGCTGAGGAATAAGGCCCCTTAACCACTGCAATTAAAAGGCGAATTGACGGTCGTTAAGGGGTTAAAGAGGTTGTCCTCTACTTGGATACTGCCTTCCTTAATGCTGTAGTCCCCCAAGTAAATTATGAAAAGCTAGTACTTCCGCATTAGTGCTGTTCCGGCAATGCCGCCGCTCGCTGTATGTCACATGAACGCAGCAGTGCGCTTGCTTCCCTCGGGCGGCAGGGTTTGGTCTGAGTGAGGTGTGTGAAAAGCTGTGCATTAGCGGACACTGATTGGCTGCTGCGGTCATGTGACAATACAATGTGCCGCTGCTGGAGTGGAGTATAAACGTGTTCCCCCCCCCCTTCCCCCGAAACTACAGCATTTAACCCTTTGCTTCAACAGCCATTTTCTATTGCTGCGCCTTCATTTTATATATCTGTATGAGGGCCTACCTTTCTTTGTGTGACAAGTTGTAGTTTTGAATAACACCAAAATTCCAAGTGAGGTGAAACTGAAATCTAATGTCAGCCCTCCCCCGTCCATAATAAAGCATTATAGGGGGGGTCTCATGGACACACAGGCCCTGAATAAGAACTGATTCGCCTTTTATGGTGGTTTATGAGGTAAACCTAAAGTTTGAGGTTAGCTGTGGTAACAGGGCCAAGAGCACGGCCATTCATTCCAAACATTGTCTGGTTTCTTTATTTACCTGTATGAATGGGCCTTGTGTGGCCATGCAATTCCGCTATCTACAGTATAATTTTATAGTTGAAAAATTGCCAAAGTTATACATTTGATTTTTTTTAACATTTAAATAGTGACAAGAACATCAGAAATTTATTAAAAAAAAGGTTTTCATCTCTCTTTTTCGAGCGGCTTGTTTGTTACCTGGCAATTATGGGGTACATATGATGTTTTAAATGCTTTTTGTTTTAAATTCTTGTGGTGATCAAAACTTTGCAATTCAGGCATTTAAATTTTATTCATTTTAACAGCATTTACCAATCGGGTTAATTATTTTTTTTTTACATTTTGGTACAACGGACTTTTACGGATACAGTGCTAGCACATATGTTAATTCTTTATTTTTAATAATGGAAAGTCGATTATGCTACACAGTGTGCACAAATAGGCAATTTGTTTTTTTTTATACATTTTATTGAACAACTAATGTGCTGTTGGTCAGTCCAAAGCAGAGGTCCCCAACCTTTCTGACCTCGAGAGCCACATCCAGCTGTGAATAGAGGGTCGTGAGCCACGTTCAGCTCTGAGAGAGGGTCGCGAGCCACAACCAGCTTCTTCCCCACTCACAGTAGTGTTACCGAGAGCCTCCATTACTGGTATGACAACCAAAGCTTTTCCACTGAAATCACATCAAGGCAGTATGCCAAGCTCCACGGTTTCCTATCTCACCCCCATTCAGATCTGCTCTTCTGTACAGGGCTACACACAAGTCACCATTTAGAGATCTGATCTTAATAGTTATTTACACCTGGTGCTAATGCACCAAGCTGGCAGGCAGCCGCGAGCCACACATCACAGGTTCGCGAGCCACATGTGGCTCCCGAGCTACAGGTTGGGGACCCCTGGTCCAAAGGGTTAATCAACCTGACTATTTATTAAAGTATCAGTGAGGTCTTGTCTTTCTTAGGACAATACATACAGGTGCTTCTCACAAAATTAGAATATCATCAAAAAGTTAATTTTAGTTCTTCAATGCAAAAAGTGAAACTCATATTATATAGTCATTACAAACAGACTATGGGACCTTTTTAAACGCTTTTGCAGATATTTTTTGTTAATTATTCTAATTTACTGAGATAAAGACTTTTGGGTTATCATTGGCTGTAAGCCATAATCATCAACATTAACAGAAATAAACACTTGAAATAGATCACTCTGTTTGTAATGACTATCTAATATGCGAGTTTCACTTTTTGTATTGAAGAACTCAAATAAATTAACTATTTGATGATATTCTAATTTTGTGAGAAGCATCTGTATGTGTTCAGAATTACCGAGCAACTATTAGTATGCAGAATTAATATGCAACTAAATGAAAAAGTTCATTTTCCCATCAATTATGTATTTTCATTTGCATAATAACCAAATAACTCAAAATGTACAGAATACCTTTCCAAAAAAAATTCGATATAGCCATCCTTTTTTCCAATGCCAGTTATAAGCTGTCAATTTCTTAATCTACCTTTGAGTTTTTTCAGTCTATTTGCACCACGTGCATATAAAGTTGTAGCCTGCCTTTCCTTGAGCTGGACATTACGTTGATGTGGTCTCCCACGGCTGTGTGTCCACTAGCTGGGCTCAGCCCTTATCCACATGATTGTCACTGGACAAACGGTAAGGCTTTTAATATTAGAGTTAGGACAGTCCCAGTTAGGGACACCATGACATGGTGGGATGGCTTTTTCTTTTTTTTTTATTAAAAAACATATTAACTAAGTACCATATATTATTTTCCTGCACTATTGCTGTTTCTTTATTTACTGCAGGGTATTTAATCATTATTTTTCTGTCCATGATTTTTTCAGTTTCTTAATCTGTTGACAATCAACGTTTTGGGCCGCACCAAGCACCACCTCCCAGACACTGTTCAGACTGCTTTCCTTCCGATTTAAGAGGGGCCCACAAGTTCTTAAATAGGATTTATCTCAGGTTAGGAAGCTTGGCTATAGCCCATCCTCCCAGCAGGTGACATTCGGTACATGCATATATATGGGTGTAATCACACTATAGGGCCACAAGATGGCAGCAGAGAAGTGTTGTACACAGAAGTGATTCACACACTGTTGTGAGCATAGCTACCTAAAACCAGGGCTGTGGAGTCGGATTCTGTGTTCATTTTGGTGGAGTTGGAGTCGGTATAAAATGAACCGACTCCTAAAATATATAATAAATTTAGTTCAGTATAACAATGCAGTTTGCTCTGTAAATGTTTCAGAAGAATTTGGGAAAGTTATGAAATGTCGTAAAATGTCTGTTCTGTTCCTGATCTAAGGATCTCGGCTTTTAGTGGAGATGAATCTGTGCTGCACTTTATGTACATGCTCAGTAGTGAGACCATGCTGTGGAGTCGGAGTTGGAACTCAGGGAAATTGAGGAGTCAGCGTTGGTGTCGGTGCTTTGGCCTACGGACTACACAGCCCTGGGTAACAAGTCCAACTGAGTAGGCCAAATTTTCCAGCAATAGTAATACTGCAAATTTTAATACTTTTAATACTGTAAATAAGCAGCCACCCACCCACAGGCCACAATACTAAATGGCTAGAGTTCCACTCAGAGGCGCAGCTAGGGTTTTGGTTCAGGGGGGCGAAGCTTCTTTGTGGGCCCCTAACCAGGTAACCTTGATTACAACTGAGTGACGCACCCTAATAGTGGAGGAGAACCTCAGCAGATGTTACTGAAAATAATCTCTATACAACCCCTGGCAAAAAGTATGGAATCACCGGCCTTGGAGGATGTTCATTCCGTTGTTTAATTTTGTAGAAAAAAAGCAGATCACAGACATGGCAAAAAACTAAAGTCATTTAAAATGGCAACTTTCTGGCTGACCTTGGACCGGATAGTACGTCCGAGGTCATAAGCCCCTCTTTGATGAACCCACATCAAAGCCGGGACATGTCAGCTGTTTTGAACAGCTGACATGTGCCCGTAATAGGCGCGGGCAGAATCACGATCTGCCCGCACCTATTAACTAGTTAAATGCCGCTGTCAAACGCAGACAGCGGCATTTAACTACCGCATCCAGCCGGGTGGCTGGAAATGACGGCATCGCCGACCCCGTGACATGATCGGAGGTCGGCGATGCTTGTGCATTGTAACCATAGAGGTCCTTGAGAGCTCTATGGTTACTGATCGCCGGCAGCCGTGAGCGCCACCCTGTGGTCGGCGCTCACAGCACACCTGACTTTCTGCTACATAGCAGCGAACAGCAGATCGCTGCTATGTAGCAGAACCGATCGTGCTGTGCCTGCTTCTAGCCTCCCATGGAGGCTATTGAAGCATGGCAAAAGTAAAAAAAAAAGTTAAAAAAAATGTGAAAAAATTAAAAAATATATAAAAGTTTAAATCACCCCCCTTTCGCCCCAATCAAAATAATAAAAAAATCAATTCTACACATATTTGGTATCGCCGCGTTCAGAATCGCCTGATCTATCAATTAAAAAAAAGCATTAACCTGATCGCTAAACGGCGTAGCGAGAAAAAAATTCGAAACGCCAGAATTACGTTTTTTTGGTCGCCGCGACATTGCATTAAAATGCAATAACGGGCGATCAAAAGAACGTATCTGTACCAAAATGCTATCATTAAAAACGTCATCTTGGCACGCAAAAAATAAGCCCTCAACCGACCCCAGAGCATGAAAAATGGAGACGCTACGAGTATCGGAAAATGGCGCTTTTTTTTTTTTTTTTTTTTTTAGCAAAGTTTGGAATTTCTTTTCACTACTTGGGTAAAAAATAACCTTGACATGTTAGGTGTCTATGAACTCGTACTGACCTGGAGAATCATAATAGCAGGTCAATTTTAGCATTTAGTGAACCTAGCAAAAAAGCCAAACAAAAAACAAGTGTGGGACTGCACTTTTTTTGCAATTTCACCGCACTTGGAATTTTTTTCCCGTTTTCTAGTACACGACATGGTAAAACCAATGATGTCGTTCAAAAGTACAACTTGTCCCGCAAAAAATAAGCCCTCACATGGCCAAATTGATGGAAAAATAAAAAAGTTATGGCTCTGGGAATGAGGGGAGTGAAAAACGAACATGGAAAAACGAAAAATCCCAAGGTCATGAAGGGGTTAAGAAACACTTAAAGAAATCAAGAACAAAAATGTGGTAGTCAGTAATGGTTACTTTTTTTTATCCAAGCATAGGAAAAAAGTATGGAATCACTCAATTCTGAGGAAAAATTATGGAATCACCCTGTAAATTTTCATACCCAAAAATCACACCTGCATCAAATTAGATCTGCTCACTAGTCTGCATCTAAAAAGGAGTGATCACACCTTGGAGAACTGTTGCCCCAAGTGGACTGACATGAATCACGGCTCCAAAAGGGGAGATGTCAATTGAAACAAAGGAGAGAATATCAAACTCTTAAAAGAGGGTAAATCATTACGCAATGTTGCAAAATATGTTGGTTGTTCACAGTCAGCTGTGTCTAAAAAAGGCAAACATACTGATAGACCAAGGAAGACATCAAAGCGTCAAGACCAGAAACTTCAAGCAATATGTCTCCAAAACAGGAAATGCACAACAAAACAAATGAGGAACAAATGGGTGGAAACTGGAGTCAACGTCTGTGACCGAACGGTAAGAAACCACCTAAAGGAAATGGGATTTACATTTAGAAAAGCTATAAGAAAGCCATCATTAACACCTAAACAGAAAAAAACAAGGTTACAATGGGCTAAGGAAAAGCAATCGTGGACTGTGGATGACTGGATGAAAGTCATATTCCGTGATGAATCGCAAATCTGCATTGGGCAAGGTGATGATGCTGGAGCTTTTGTTTGGTGCCGTTCCAATGAGATTTATAAAGATGACTGCATGAAGAGAACATGCAAATTTCCACAGTCATTGATGATATGGGGCTGCATGTCAGGTAAAGGCACTGGGGAGATGACTGTCATTACATCTTCAATAAATGCACAAGTTTATGTTGATATTTTGGACACTTTTCTTATCCCATCAGTTGAAAGGATGTTTGAGGATGATGAAATCATTTTTCAAGATGATAATGCATTCTGCCATAGAGCAAAAACTGTTCAAACATTCCTTGGAAAAAGACACATAAGGTCAATGTCATGGCCTGCAAATCATCCGGATCTCAATCCAGTTGAAAATCTTTGGTGGAAGTTGAAGAAAATGGTCCATGACAAGGCTCCAACCTGCAAAGCTGATCTGGCAACCGCAATCAGAGAAAGTTGGGGCCAGATTGATGAAGAGTACTGTTTGACACTCATTAAGTCCATGCCTCAGAGACAGCAAGCTGTTATAAATGTTAGAATTTGTTTAGTTTGTGACTATCCGCCATTTTCTTGTGGAGTTCTGGCTGCTGGTCTTTTTCCTCTGCTGCTGGGTTTGTCTTAGGTCAGGTGTTTGTATCACTCTTTATTAACCAGCACCTGCCTCCCATTCCTTGCTGGACAACAGTGTTAATCTGCTTGAGCTCTTGGTTGGTGCTTTTCTTTGTGTTCTGTGTGTGCTATTTGTGCAGTGCTGGTACCTCTGGTTCTACTAGCCTCAGTTTCTGTTTTCTATTTCTATTCTATTTTCTACACAGCCTTCTCTGTGTTTTCTACCAGGAGGTGACCCGCTTTTGTACACAGTCCTTAGTTCTTTTAGGGAACCCCTTCTCCTTATCTGTAGGTCTTCGCTTGAGATTAACCTAGTATCGTCGGTGGGTCTATTCGCAAGGAAGGGGTCGCCCACTCCATCGTAGGGTTTCAGCCTAGTCCTAGTGCAGGGTCAGTTTTCCCATTTCTACCTTAGTCTTGTGTTGCAGATCCGTAACATTAAAAGCCAGAGGTGGTGCAACAAAATACTAGTGATGTTTTGGAGTGTTTTTTTTGTTTGTTTTATATGATTCCATATTTTTTTCCTCAGAATTGAATGATTCCATAATTTTTTCCCTATGCTTGGTTAAAAAAAGTATCTGTTAGGGGTTGAGTTCCCGCCTCTGCACAGGGGGAATCTCGGGCCACCTCCGCTGCAATCTCCCATTCTTATTCTGCCGCAGTGGAGCCTGCTCGGCGGAGATGTCGGTCCCACGTCTTGCTCAGTCTCTCTGTGCAAAGGGTTGTTGCTGCTTTTCCTGCTTCTGCCATTGAAGCCAGTGCTGGGCAGCGGCGAGCAGACGCTTTTGTGACTAAGTCCTGCTTTTCCCCTTCTGAGCATGCCCAGGGCAAGATCTCTCGTTGGAGATTGAGGGTCACATGCTCAGATACTGCAGCAATTCCCATTGGTCCTCCAGGAAGGTCCTGAAGGTGCTCAACTTCTGTGGCAGTTTCCCATTGGTCCTTCTGGGAAGGTCCTGTACATGCTGCAGCTAAATATGGTTCGCATGACTGCACAGCCATGCGCTAGTGTCAATTTATGTATGAGCTCAGTGCCAGTGTGGTCGTGTTTGTATGCAGTCAGGGACCCGGCTGAAATAAGCCCCTAAAATGCTGGCTCCTCCAGCGAGGAGTTTCGTGTGTGTGTTTTCAGGGACCCAGCTGAAATAAGCCCCTAGAATGCTGGCATCTCCGGCGAGGAGTTTCATGTGAGTGGATTCAGGGCTGGCGTATAGCCATTAGTATTCCGGCTCCACCGGAGAGGAGCTGCGTGTTTGCATTTGACTGCATGACCACTAACTGCTCTACTAAGTAGCTGTGTTCCTCTGTGAGCTAAACAGGGCACAGCGTTCTCTTTGCTAACAGACTCTGTGAAGTAACAGAGTTTGTTTATACTACTATATTGTACCGCCATATCTAGCAGCAGGTTCTTTCCTGCACGGTGGATCCCGGGTTGCGAACGCACCTACTGCTACTAATAAATATATATATATATATATATATATATATATATATATATATATATATATATTCAACAACATCCTAACAACATCCATTACTGACTACCACATTTTTTGTTCTTGATTTCTTTTAGTGTTTCTTAATGCCAGAAAGTTGCCATTTGAAATGACTTTAGTTTTGTGCCATATCTGTGATCTGCTTTTTTCTACAAAATTAAACAACTGAATGAACATCCTCCAAGGCCAGTGATTCCATAATTTTTGCCAGGGGTTGTATAAAGACCAACATAGCTATTACCGCCATATGGTCAGTGGTAAATACCAGTCTTACAGAACATATAACAGATCACAGCACAGTTACAGATAATGACTTAACTCAGATGTTCTTTCTGGTGGAGTCGTCACTTTTCACATCTTTTCCATCTGGCCAAGACCAACACGACAACTTCTTCCAGCCACGTCTGCAGAGAAAACAACAAATACACGTTTCACGTCTCAAATTTTCAGCTATCACCATCTATTCCCAACCTGCATAAACTCCTCATCTTGCTGATACCCCAATGCTGAGCCGCTGCTGCCATATGTGTCTCTATTACTGCTCCTGCTGTGTGGTTCTCTGTGCCCTCTAAATTCTAAAGCAACCCTCTGTAATATAGTAATGCCGGGTGCAAGTGCCCTAGAAAACAGTGCCCATATTTTGCCCCCTAGAAAGAAATATTGCCCTGTGCGCCCCTTTGACGGTCACAGTAACCTGAGTTCCCCTATAACAATAAGTGCCCACTTTACATTGAATAATGTCCTTAGTCTCCCCCCTTTACAGCTCCCATATACACAGTATAATGCCCCCTCACTGTATAGTGCCACCCACACAGTATACTGACCCTTTAGTAGCCCCCAAACTGTTTGATGGCTCCAACACTGAAAGATGACCCCCTCACTGTAATCTCCACACTGTATGATGGCCCCCTAGATAGCCTCCATATAGCATAATATACCAGATAGTCCTTAATATAATATAATGCACTCCCCATAGGACTCTATCTATATATATAATTGTCTAAGGGTTTTTCCATCTGTCTGTCTTTCTGTCTGTCTGTCTGTCCTGGAAATCCCGGCTCTCTGATTGGTCGAGGCCGCCAGGCCTCGACCAATCAGCAACGGGCACAGCGACGATGATGTCATAAAGGACGTAGACATCTCACGTTTCTGATTCAGCGACGGGCACAGTATCGACGTAGATGTCATAATGGTTGCCATGGCGACGATGATGTCATAAAGGTTGCCTTGACCAATCAGCGACGGGCACAGTCTGCCACGAATTCTGGAATCATCATTGTCCATATACTACGGGGACATGCATATTCTAGAATACCCGATGCATTAGAATCGGGCCACAATCTAGTATAGTATAATGCACTCCCCATAGGCCTACTCTATATTGTATAATGCACCCCCATAGGCAAACTCTATAGTAAAAGGCAGCTCCCATAGGCAGACCCTGTAGTATAAGGCAGCACCCCATAGGCAGACTCTGCAGTATAAGGCAGCCCCCCATAGGCAGCCCCTCTATTATAAAACAGCACCCCATAGGCAGACTCTGTAGTATAAGACAGCACCCCATAGGCAGACTGTAGTGTAAAGCAGCAACACATAGGCAGACCCTGTAGTATAAGACAGCCCCCCCCATAGGCAGACTCTGTACATGTCACTTGACAAGCAGAAAGATTTTTAAAGGGAATCTGTCACCCCTTTTTTTTGGTATGAGGTAAAAATATTGTTCAACTTAGCATGAGCTCTGCATTATAGCAGTACCCCCTGATTCCCCACCTTTGATGAGTAAATACCTTTGTAATCTCTCCAGCGTTGTATGTAAATGTCCTCGATCCGGTCCAATGGGCGGGGCTTATTCGCCTTCTCTCCCCCCGCTCCTCGGCATGCTGGACGTAATGAGATCTGTGAATAGCACAGATCCCGTACAGTTTCCGCGCATGCACATTGAATTGGCCTCTAGCGCCTGCGCAGTATGCTTTGACCAACTGTGGGCAAAGCATAAAATCATTATTGTGCATGCGCCTGCATTTTTCCTTATGCTCTGTACCCCGGAAGTATTGACGTGGAAATCTTGTGTTCCTTGACGCCGGAAACGTGTAAAACCCTGCACATAACACTGGAAGTTTTTGTAAAGTGAATCCTTGAAAATATTTTTGATGCAAAACAACAAACGGGTAAATTGTTACATTTCATGCTATGTATTAC
Organism: Ranitomeya imitator; assembly: GCF_032444005.1. Taxonomy (NCBI): domain Eukaryota; kingdom Metazoa; phylum Chordata; class Amphibia; order Anura; family Dendrobatidae; genus Ranitomeya; species Ranitomeya imitator. The sequence goes on from NC_091283.1 coordinate 656,204,610, forward strand.
TAATTTATCTATCATCCTATTTATCTCACTTTCCTTCTATCATGCCATCTATCTATCTCTTTACATCTATCTGATTACATCTATCTATCTAATTTTATCTATCTTATTCCTTCTATCTCTGATATTCATTCTTTCTATCTATCCATCTAATTACATCTATCTTATTCATTTTATCTATCTATCTATCTATATGATTCCTTCTGTCTATCTCATTCCATCTATCTATCTATCTATCTATCTATCTATCTATCTATCTATCTATCTATCTATCTATCTATCTATCTATCTATCTATTTTATTCCATCTGTCTATCTCATTCTTTCTATCTCTCTGATTCCTTCTACATATCTATCTTACTGATTCCTATCTATCTATCTATCTATCTATCTATCTATCTATCTATCTATCTATCTATCTATCTATCTATCTATCTCATTCTATGTATATCATTTCTTCTATCTATCTATCTATCTATCTATCTATCTATCTATCTATCTATCTATCTATCTATCTATCTATCTATCTATCTTTCTGATTCCTTCTATGTATCTCATTCCATCTATCTGAGTCATTCTGCCTATCTTATTCCATTTATCTGTGTGTCACATTTTCCCCAGATAAATCGGTTTTAGCTCCAAATTTTGCATTTTCATAAGGGTAACAAGAGAAATTGCTCCATACAATTTGTTGTGCGATTTCTCCTGAGTGGCGCAGATACCCCATATGTGGAGGCTTGGAAAGGAAGGAGCGTTATTTGACTTTTGGAATGCATAATGTGCTGGAATAATTAGCGGACGCCATGTCGCGTTTGAAGAGCCCCTGATGTGCCAAAACACTAGAAACCCACCACAAATGACATCATTTTGTAAACTAGACCCCTTTGTGACCTTCTCTAGATGTGTATTGTTCACCTTGAACCCCCACGTGCTTCACAGAAGTTTATAATGTTAAGCTGTAAAAATTAAAAAATCACATTTTTCACACAAAAATCTTTTTTAGCTACAAACATAGAGCTGTGGAAATAAAAAATCACATTTTACACAAACAAATAAAATTTTAGCTCCAATTTTTTTCTTCCCACAAGGTCAAAATCATAACCCTTTGGAAATGTATAGTAGTAGTGATTATTTTGACTCCATAGATGTTTGCCAGAAACAGGCAGCAGTGAATGTTGCCGAGTGAAAATTGCAAACTGTTGTTGTAATGACCAGTACGCTATAGTGACCAATACGTTGCAGTCACCAGTACATTATGCCCAGCTCTTGCTTCTGGTGACAGGCAACTGTAAATTAGGCGGGCTCTCATCACTACAGAAATGCCAAACGTGGGAGCTACATATGGTTTAGGCACACTGAGGATCAGAAGGGAGGGGGCATTTAGAGTTTTGAATTTATTTTTGGGAGCAAGGAGCCATTTAGCGTTACTAGAGCCTTTGTGCTACCAGTAATGCGGAAGCCCCCTACATTTCCAGGAGTGAGGACTTGCATTTTTTGTGGAATGAGTTGAAGCTTTTATTGGGAGCATTTTACATAACATTAGGGATCACATTTATCTGGCGCTCTATAATTGGTCATGTTGGAAATACAGGTGATTTTTTTTTAAATTAGTGTACGTGGATGAGTTCTACAAATCCGATTTTATATAAAATAATAACATTGTGAAAACTGGCAGAAGGCCAGGAAACTTATGTGACACTGAGGTTACTATATTTATACAATCTACTAGTTACACTTCCCTTTTAGCTTCAATGTGATAAATGTACTATATCATATTTGCTTTATGCCAATGAATTTAATCTATAATGGACAATATTTATGTAAGCCATTATTTAAGCCATTTTATTTCACATTTCTGTTTTTTTGCTGTCCGATAATCCTCATAAAAACTAAAACATATTTTTGCATTAGATATAGGCTATTTTTGTATGAGATAACCCTGACATGTGGCTCAAAGTACATCAAAGCCAGAGGCCGACACAGGCTGAACCCTGCAATAATACTGCAACAAGGATAATTGGATGTTTTTTCTAAACAGAAAATAATTAGTAATCTATACTGTATAATGTATTCAGCAAAATATCACTACCCATGATACTAAATCAAATCAAGACAAGAGGTAGTCATCCATACTCACATAGGCATTTAGAAAAATATAATCCAACAGCAAAACATAATCACAGTTTGATAATATGTGTAAATTATTGTGGAAATGAACAATGCCATATAAGGCTACTTTCACACATCAGGTTTTTTGTTTCAGGCACAATCCGGCTAAATTTATAAAAAAACGGATCTGTGAAATTGTGAAAAACTGATGCAACGGATCAGTTTTTCTGCTGGATCCGTTTTTGTTTTTCACCCTGGAATACAGTGACTTTCTGTTCCGGGGGAGGGAGAGAGAGAGAGATTCCACTAGAATGGAAATTGAATGATTTCTGTTAAAAACTGGATCCGGTTGCTGGATTCGGCCATTTATACCTGCGTTTCATACGTTTTTGGCCGGATCAGTCGTTGTGCGGTTTTCCGCCGGACAGAAAAGACGTTGCTCTGGACATTTTCTCCGTCCGCCGGAAAACTCATTTTTGGCGGATCTGGCAAAAAAAAATGAAACGTTGAGACATCAGGCGCAATCCGGCGCTAATACAACTCTATGAAAAAAAACGGATCCAGCAGAGAAAAAAACGGATCCGTTTTTTTTTTATTCGCCGGATTGTGCCTGATGCAAAAAACCTGATGTGTGAAAGTAGCCTTAGTAAAATAAATAGTTTGGGCAAATAACTGATTATTTGATCCTAACAAATGAAAACTGCACTTTGTTAAACACTATAGTATGCAGGTATTGAATATATGAATTAAGAATTGCATTACTACCTATAGAACATAAGTAAAAGTGAAGGTACTTAGCGCATAAATTGGCCAATTTATGTGTGTCCAAGAGCCTGCGACAAGGCGACCCTCTCTGAAGGGATCCTAACCTAACATGATACCTCTCGCGGGCTAAGGCTATGTGCACACGTTCAGGAATTCATGCAGAAAATTCCTGTGAAAATCCGGACATTTCTGCCAGATTTCCGCAAGAAAACCGCATGCGTTTTTTGCGCGTTTTTTGCGTGTTTTTTCCCGGACATTTCCCAATGCATTAGACAGTTGGAAAACCGCGAAAAAAACGCAAAATTAATGAGCAGGTTCATTATTTTTCTGCAATGCGTTTTTCATGCGGAAAAACGCACATTATGTGCACAGAAATTGAGGATTTCATTAAAAATGATAGGATGCTTAATTGTATACAGATTATTTGCAGTTTTATAGCGTTTTTATAGCGCAAAAACGCTAAAAAACCGCAAATAATCTGCAACGTGTGCACATAGCCTAAAGCCTACAATCACATAGGCAGGTGTTTTATGTTCAATCTATTTTAGTAAACATTTTATAAACAAAAAATATATTATTTTGAAAAATGATAATATATAGAATCATAGAAAATATCTAGTATTCAAAATGAGAATACCACTTTTAATAGTAAGTCAAACATACCATGGTAGCCAATAACAGTAACCATATGGCGAACGCCAACAAGGTATTCAAGAAAGGAAGTATCCTCTATATTATGTAGAAGAAAGACATTGGGTAAGAAAAAGAGGGAAAGAAAGACAAGGGAAGAAAATAAAAAGAAAAAGGAAACAAAGATGGGTTACGGATAAAGGGGTCCTTAAAATCATATATATATATAGGTTATTAGAAAGCCCCTCAGTCGTCTTTTTTCTAGACTAAATAATCCTAATTTCACTAATCTATCTGGAAATTGTAGTTCTCCCATCCCCTTTATTAATTTTGTTGCCCTCCTTTGTACTCTCTCTAGTTCCATTATATCCTTTCTGAGCACCGGTGCCCAAAACTGGACACAGTACTCCATGTGCGGTCTAACTAGGGATTTGTACAGAGGCAGTATAATGCTCTCATCATGTGTATCCAAACCTCTTTTAATGCACCCCATGATCCTGTTGGACTTGGCAGCTGCTGCCTGGCACTGGCTGCTCCAGGTAAGTTTTGTTATGGACCTGGTGGTTAGGAGCACCCGGAACGACCTGATGGTTAAACTCACACAGGACAAGCTCTGGGAAGTGGGAGCTCTGCTGACCACAACCCCTAATCCTATCACACAACTTGCCTCAGAGAAATTCCCCAAAGGAAAAGGCAGCCCCCCACATATATTGACTGTGAGTTAAGATGAAAGTCACAAACACAGAAATGAAACAGGTTTCAGCAAAGGGAGGCCAGACTTACTAAACAGACTGAGGATAGGAAAGGTATCTTTGCGGTCAGCACAAAAACTACATAAGACCACGCAGGGTGTGCAAAAAGGCCTCCGCACCGACTCATGGTGCGGAGGTGCCACTCTGCATCCCAGAGCTTCCAGCTAGCAAGGCAAAATCATGATAGCCAACTGGACAAGGAAACAATGAACAAATAATAACTAGCAGGGACTTAGCTTCTGCTGGAGTAGACAGGTCACCAGAAAGATCCAAGAGCGAACTGAACCAGTACAAGAACATTGACAGCTGGCATGGAGTAACGATCTGAGTGGAGTTAAATAGAACAGCCAGCCAAAGAATAAACTATGTCACCTGTGGAAGGAACCTCAGAAGCAGCAGCTCCACTCACAGCCACCAGAGGGAGTCCATGGACAGAACTCGCCGAAGTACCATTCATGACCACAGGAGGGAGTTCGAAAACAGAATTCACAACAAGTTTATCATTAACTAGGATCCCCAAGTCCTTCTCCCTGTCAGATTTACCCGTTCAGTGTGTAATGGTGATATTGATTCCTTCTTCCCATGTGTATAACCTTACATTTATAATTGTTAAACCTCATCTGCCACCTTTCAGCCCAAGTTTCCAACTTATCCAGATCCATCTGTAGCAGAATACTATGTTCTCTTGTATTAACTGCTTTACATAGTTTTGTATCATCTGCAAATATCGATATTTTACTGTGTAAACCTTCTACCAGATCATTAATGAATATGTTGAAGAGAACAGGTCCCAATACCGACCCCTGCGGTACCCCACTAGTCACAGCGACCCAGTTAGAGACTATACCATTTATAACCACCCTCTGCTTTCTATGACTAAGCCAGTTACTAACCCATTTACACACATTTTCCCCCAGACCAAGCATTCTCATTTTGTGTACCAACCTCTTGTGCGGCACGGTATCAAACGCTTTGGAAAAATCGAGATATACCACGTCCAATGACTCACCGTGGTCCAGCCTATAGCTTACCTCTTCATAAAAACTGATTAGATTGGTTTGACAGGAGCGATTTCTCATAAACCCATGCTGATATGTAGTTAAACAGTTATTCTCATTGAGATAATCCAGAATAACATCCTTCAGAAACCCTTCAAATATTTTACCAACAATAGAGGTTAGACTTACTGGCCTATAATTTCCAGGTTCACTTTTAGAGCCCTTTTTGAATATTGGCACCACATTTGCTATGCGCCAGTTCTGCGGAACAGATCCCGTCGCCATAGAGTCTCTAAAAATAAGAAATAATGGTTTATCTATTACATTACTTAGTTCTCTTAGTACTCGTGGGTGTATGCCATCCGGACCCGGAGATTTATCTATTTTAATCTTATTTAGCCGGTTTCGCACCTCTTCTTGGGTTAGATTGGTGACCCTTGACCCCTTCATGACCCAGCCTATTTTGACCTTAAAGACCTTGCCGTTTTTTGCAATTCTGATCAGTGTCCCTTTATGAGGTAATAACTCAGGAACGCTTCAACGGATCCTAGCGGTTCTGAGATTGTTTTTTGTGACATATTGGGCTTCATGATAGTGGTAAATTTAGGTCAATAAATTCTGTTTATTTGTGATAAAAACGGAAATTTGGCGAAAATTTTGAAAATTTCGCAATTTTCACATTTTTAAAGGGAACCTGTCACCTGAATTTGGCGGGACTGGTTTTGGGTCATATGGGCGGAGTTTTCGGGTGTTTGATTCACCCTTTCCTTACCCGCTGGCTGCATGCTGGCTGCAATATTGGATTGAAGTTCATTCTCTGTCCTCCATAGTACACACCTGCACAAGGCAAGATTGCTTTGCGCAGGCGTGTACTATGGAGGACAGAGAATGAACTTCAATCCAATATTGCAGCCAGCATGCAGCCAGCGGGTAAGGAAAGGGTGAATCAAACACCCGAAAACTCCGCCCATATGACCCAAAACCAGTCCCGCCAAATTCAGGTGACAGAGTCCCTTTAATTTTTATTCTGTTAAACCAGTTATGTGACACAAAATAGTTAATAAATAACATTTCCCACACGTCTACTTTACATCAGCACAATTTTGGAAACAAAATTTTTTTTTGCTAGGAAGTTATAAGGGTTAAAATTTGACCAGCGATTTCTCATTTTTACAACGAAATTTACAAAACCATTTTTTTTAGGGACCACCTCACATTTGAAGTCAGTTTGAAGGGTCTATATGGCTGAAAATACCCAAAAGTGACACCATTCTAAAAACTGCACCCCTCAAGGTGCACAAAACTACATTCAAGAAGTTTATTAACCCTTCAGGTGCTTCACAGCAGCAGAAGCAACATGGAAGGAAAAAATGAACATTTAACTTTTTAGTCACAAAAATGATATTTCAGCAACAATTTTTTTATTTTCCCAATGGTAAAACGAGAAACTGAACAAACAAAGTTGTTGTCCAGTTTGTCCTGAGTACGCTGATACCTCATATGTGGGGGTAAACCACTGTTTGGACGCACGGCAGGGCTTGGAAGGGAAGGAGCGCCATTTGACTTTTTGAATGAAAAATTGGCTGCACTCTTTAGCGGACACCATGTCACGTTTGGAGAGCCCCCGTGTGCCTAAAAATTGGGGCTCCCCCACAAGTGACCCCATTTTGGAAACTAGACGCCCCAAGGAACTTATCTAGATGCATAGTGAGCCCTTTAAACCCCCAGGAGCTTCACAAATTGATCCGTAAAAATGAAAAAGTACTTTTTTTTACAAAAAAATTCTTTTAGCCTCAATTTTTTCATTTTCACATGTACAACAGGATAAAATGGATCCTAAAATTTGTCGGGCAATTTCTCCTGAGTACACCGATACCTCACATGTCGGGGTAAACCACTGTTTGGGCACATGGTAAGGCTCGGAAGGGAAGGAGCGCCATTTGACTTTTTGAATGAAAAATTATCTCCATCGTTAGCGGACACCATGTCGCGTTTGGAGAGACCCTGTGTGCCTAAACATTGGAGCTCCCCCACAAGTGACCCCATTTTGGAAACTGGACCCCCCAAGGAACTTATCTAGATGCCTAGTGAGCACTTTAAACCCTCAGGTGTTTCACAAATTGATCCGTAAAAATGAAAAAGTACTTTTTTTCACAAAAAATTTCTTTTCGCCTCAATTTTTTCATTTTCACATGGGCAATAGGATAAAATGGATCCTAAAATTTGTTGAGCAATTTCTCCCGAGTACGCCGATACCTCATATGTGGGCGTAAACCACTGTTTGGGCACACGGCAGGGCTCAGAAGGGAAGGCGTGCCTTTTGACTTTTTGAATGGAAAATTAGCTCCAATTGTTAGCGGACACCATGTCGCGTTTGGAGAGCCCCTGTGTGCCTATGCATTGGAGCTCCCCCACAAGTGACCCCATTTTGGAAACTAGACCCCCCAAGGAACTTATCTAGATGCATACTGAGCACTTTAAACCCCCAGGTGCTTCACAGAAGTTTATAATGCAGAGCCATGAAAATAAAAAATAATTTTTCTTTTCTCAAAAATGATTTTTTAGCCTGGAATTTCCTATTTTGCCAATGGTAATAGGAGAAATTGGACAACAAATCTTGTTGTCCAGTTTGTCCTGAGTACGCAGATACCCAATATGTGGGGGTTAACCACTGTTTGGGCGCACGGCAGGGCTCAGAAGGGAAGGCACGTCATTTGGCTTTTTAAATGGAAAATTAGCTCCAATCATTAGCGGACACCATGTCGCGTTTGGAGAGCCCCTGTGTGCTTAAACATTGGAGATCCCCCACAAATGACCCCATTTTGGAAACTAGACCCCCAAAGGAACTAATCTAGATGTGTGTTGAGCACTTTGAACCCTCAAGTGCTTCACAGAAGTTTATAACGCAGAGCCGTGAAAATAATAAATACGTTTTCTTTCCTCAAAAATAATTTTTTAGCCCAGAATTTTTTATTTTCCCAAGGGTTACAGGAGAAATTGGACCCCAAAAGTTGCTGTCCAGTTTCTCCTTAGTACGCTGATACCCCATGTGTGGGGGTAAACCACTGTTTGGGCGCACGTCGGGGCTCAGAAGGGAAGTAGTGACTTTTGAAATGCAGACTTTGATGGAATGCTCTGCGAGCGTCACGTTGCGTTTGCAGAGCCCCTGGTGTGCCTAAACAGTAGAAACCCCCCACAAGTGACCCCATTTTGGAAACTAGACCCCCAAAGGAACTTATCTAGGTATGTGGTGAGCACTTTCAACCCCCAAGTGCTTTACAGAAGTTTATAACGCAGAGCCGTGAAAATAATAAATACGTTTTCTTTCCTCAAAAATAATTTTTTAGCCCAGAATTTTTTATTTTCCCAAGGGTTACAGGAGAAATTGGACCCCAAAAGTTGTTGTCCAGTTTCTCCTTAGTACGCTGATACCCCATGTGTGGGGGTAAACCACTGTTTGGGCGCACGTCGGGGCTCAGAAGGGAAGTAGTAACTTTTGAAATGCAGACTTTGATGGAATGGTCTGCGGACGTCACGTTGCGTTTGCAGAGTCCCTGGTGTGCCTAAACAGTAGAAACCCCCCACAAGTGACCCCATTTTGGAAACTAGACCCCCCAAGGAACTTATCTAGATATGTGGTGAGCACTTTGAACCCCCAAGTGCTTCACAGACGTTTACAACGCAGAGCCGTGAAAATAAAAAATCATTTTTCTTTCCTCAAAAATGATGTTTTAGCAAGCAATTTTTTATTTTCACAAGGGTAACAGAAGAAACTGGACCCCAGTAATTGTTGCGCAGTTTGTCCTGAGTATGCTGGTACCCCATATGTGGGGGTAAACCACTGTTTGGGCACACATCGGGGCTCGGAAGTGAGGGAGCACCATTTGACTTTTTGAATACAAGATTGGCTGGAATCAATGGTGGCGCCATATTGCGTTTGGAGACCCCCTGATGTGCCTAAACAGTGGAAACCCCTCAATTCTGACGCCAACACACCCTTTAACCCTTATCCCAACTGTAGCCGTAACCCTAATCACAACCCTAACCCCAACACACCCCTAACCACAACCCTAACCCCAACACACCCCTAACCCTAACCACAACCCTAATTCCAACCCAACCCTAACCCTAAGGCTATGTGCCAACGTTGCGGATTCGTGTGAGATATTTCCGCACCATTTTTGAAAAATCCGCGGGTAAAAGGCACTGCGTTTTACCTGCGGATTTACCGCGGATTGCCAGTGTTTTTTGTGCGGATTTCACCTGTGGATTCCTATTGAGGAACAGGTGTAAAACGCTGCGGAATCCGCACAAAGAATTGACATGCTGCAGAAAATACAACGCAGCGTTTCCGCGCTGTATTTTCCGCACCATGGGCACAGCGGATTTGGTTTTCCATATGTTTACATGGTACTGTAAACCTGATGGAACACTGCTGCGAATCCGCAGCCAAATCCGCACCATGTGCACATAGCCTAATTCTAAAGGTATGTGCACACGCTGCGGAAAACGCTGCGGATCCGCAGCAGTTTCCCATGAGTTTACAGTTCAATGTAAACCTATGGGAAACAAAAATCTCTGTACACATGCTGCAGAAAAACTGCACGGAAACGCAGCGGTTACATTCCGCAGCATGTCACTTCTTTCTGCGGATTCCGCAGCGGTTTTACAACTGCTCCAATAGAAAATCGCAGTTGTAAAACCGCAGTGAAATGCGCAGAAAAACCGCGGTAAATCCACAGCGGTTTAGCACTGCGGATTTATCAAATCCTCTGCGGAAACATCCGCAGATGACCAGAATACGTGTGCACATCCCGAACCCTAACCCTAGCCCTAACCCTACCCCTACCCCTACCCCTAACCCTACCCCTAACCCTAGTTCTTACCCCAACCTTAGTGGGAAAAAAAAAATCTTTATTTTTTTTATTGTCCCTACCTATGGGGGTGACAAAAGGGGGGGGGGTCATTAACTATTTTTTTTTATTTTGATCACTGAGATAGGTTATATCTCAGTGATCAAAATAAACTCTGGAACGAATCTGCCGGCCGGCAGATTCGGCGGGCGCACTGCACATGCGCCCGCCATTTTGGAAGATGGCGGCGCCCAGGAAAGAAGACGGACGGACCCCGGGAGGCCCGGTAAGTATAAGGGGGAGGAAGATCAGGGCACGGGGGGCGTCGGAGCACGGGGGGGTGGATCGGAGCATGGGGAGGGGTGGATCGAAACACGGGGGGGTGGATTGGAGCACAGGGTGGGGGAACGCTGTGCGGGGGGTAGATCGGAGCACGGGGGGGATCGCTGTGTGGGGGGGGATCGCTGTGCGGGAGGGGGGATCAGAGTGCGGGGGGGTTTGATTGGAGCACGGGGGGTGTGATTGGAGCACGGGGGGAGCAGACAGGAGGACGGGGGAGCGGAGCACAGGACGGAGGGGAGCGGAGCACAGATCGGGGGGCTGGGGAGGGCGATCGGTGGGGTGGGGTGGGTGCACATAAGTGTTTCCAGCCATGGCCGATGATATTGCAGCATCGGCCATGGCTGGATTGTAATATTTCACCAGTTTTTTAGGTGAAATATTACAAATCGCTCTGATTGGCAGTTTCACTTTCAACAGCCAATCATAGCGATCGTAGCCACGGGGGGGGTGAAGCCACCCCCCCTGGGCTAAACTACCACTCCCCCTGTCCCTGCAGATCGGGTGAAATGGGAGTTAACCCTTTCACCGGATCTGCAGCGACGCGATCATTCTGTGACACAGCATATGCGTCACAGGTCGGATTGGCACCGACTTTCATGACGCATACGCTGTGTCACAGGTCGGGAAGGGGTTAATATAGGGATTTCATTGTTTCTTGGGATTTCACCAAGCATTTCATTTTCCACCATGAATACCGTGGAGAAGAAGGTGTTTAATATGTTAGCTTTTTCCTCGTCATCTACAACCATACTTTCCTCACAATTTTTTAAGGGGCCTACATTTTCAGTTTTTATTCTTTTACTATTGATATAGTTGAAGAACAGTTTGGGATTAGTTTTACTCTCCTTAGCAATGTGCTTCTCTGTTTCCTTTTTGACAGCTTTAATTAGTTTTTTAGATAAAGTATTTTTCTCCCTATAGTTTTTTAGAGCTTCAATGGTGCCATCCTGCTTTAGTAGTGCAAATGCTTTCTTTTTACTGTTAATTGCCTGTCTTACTTCTTTGTTAAGCCACATTGGGTTTTTCCTATTTCTAGTCCTTTTATTCCCACAAGGTATAAACCGCTTACAGTGCCTATTTAGGATGTTCTTAAACATTTTCCATTTATTATCTGTATTCTTATTTCTGAGGATATTGTCCCAGTCTACCAGATTAAGGGCATCTATAAGCTGGTCAAACTTTGCCTTCCTAAAGTTCAGTGTTTTTGTGACTCCCTGACAAGTCCCCCTAGTGAAAGACAGGTGAAACTATACAATATTGTGGTCGCTATTTCCTAGATGCCCGACCACCTGCAGATTTGTTATTCTGTCAGGTCTATTAGATAGTATTAGGTCTAAAAGTGCTGCTCCTCTGGTTGGATTCTGCACCAATTGTAAAAGAAAATTTTTCTTGGTTATTAGCAGAAACCTATTGCTTTTATGGGTTTCACAGGTTTCTGTTTCCCAGTTAATATCCGGGTAGTTAAAGTCCCCCATAACCAGGACCTCATTATGGGTTGCAGCTTCATCTATCTGCTTTAGAAGTAGACTTTCCATTATTTCTGTTATATTTGGGGGTTTGTAACAGACCCCAATGAGAATTTTGTTACCATTTTTCCCTCCATGAATTTCGACCCATATGGACTCGACATCCTCATTCCCTTCGCTAATATCCTCCCTTAAAGTGGACTTTAGACAAGACTTTACATAGAGACAAACCCCTCCTCCTCTCCAATTTTTACGATCCTTTCTAAACAGACTGTAACCCTGTAAGTTAACTGCCCAGTCATAGCTTTCATCTAACCATGTCTTGGTTATTCCCACTATGTCAAAGTTACCTGTAGATATTTCTGCTTCTAGTTCTTCCATCTTGTTTGTCAGGCTTCTGGCGTTTGCGAGCATGCAGTTTAGAGGATTTTGTTTTTTTATTTTGATCACTGTGATAGGGTCTATCACAGTGATTAAAATGAACTAATAGGAAAAATTTCCTATTGTTGCCAGCCGGGTGCTGGCAGGCAGATCTCAGCGGGTGCACTGTGCATGCCCCCTGGAAGTACCGGGGGAGGGATTGCAGGACCCCATTTCCATTGCGATCACATCAGAGGAGATAGAAATGAATTGGGAAATCGCATTTTTTAAATTTTTTGCGGTTGCCGTTATTCCGTGAATAACAGCGATCACAACACCCAAATCATGTTTTCTGGTGTCTTCGCTACCCCCGATAGCCGAGAACCCAGAGAATTTCTGATGCTGGGGGGCGCAATCCACTTATTTCTCAGCGCCGTTAAAAAGTGGTGCTGAGGCATAAGAACCCTTAACTGTCGCCATTAAAAGGTGTATCAGCGGTGGTTACGGGGTTAAACAAGCTCTGAATTAAACTAGTTGTGTAGAAAAAGATGGTGAAAAGTCCTATTTGCAATGCTTTACAATGTTCTCCATCCTTATGCAATTCCTCATCAGATGCAGATAGAAGTGAGCTGGGAAGGATTGCTTTCCATTTTTCACTGTTTTATGAAGACTGTGAAATCTTTGTTTTACTTGTATTATAATAGCATCTAAGCAACAATTAAAGATGTAAACCTTAAAGTACCGTATATACTTCAGTATAAGCTGAGTTTTTCAGCACATTTTTTGTGCTAAAAACGCCCCCCCCCCCCCCCCCTTAGCTTATACTCGAGTAGGGTGTCCAGAACATGGTAGAGGATGGAGGATGGGGCATTGGCGGAGCAGCGGGTCACAGGAGGCAGGAGCCAGCTGCTGCGCTAACTCCTGTGCTCGCTGCTAGAGAGAAATAAATAGAGTAATGTTCAATCACCGCACACTCTTGATAGATGCTTGTGAAGACTTTATTATACAGATGTAGATGCAGTGAGAACACAATTCATGAATAAAGAATTGGTGCGGGGATAGAGAAAATGGTGAGGCGGCAAGAACACAACGTTTTGACCCTCATAGGGTCTTATTTATATACTGTAGTTGCTGTTGGCAAAGTTCACTGAATGGTGTAAAGGTAATCCTGCTTGCAAAAGGACACCTGGGTCCTGGCTGGCCCGATGCACCCTCGCCTTGGATTGTAGGCTGCAATGCAGGTGCACCGGACCTACCCAGGACCTAGGTGTTCTTTTGCAAGCAGGATTTCCTTTACACCGTTCAGTGAACTTTGCCAACAGCGACTATATGAATAAGACCCTATGAGGGTCGAAACGTTATGTTCTTGTTGCCTCACCATTTTCTCTATCCCTGCACCATCCATCCCTTATTCATGAATTGTGTTATCGCTGCATCTACTGTACATCTGTATAATAAAGTCTTCACAAGCATCTATCAAGACTGTGTGGTGATTGAACATTACTCTATTACAGGGATTGCCATCCCACTTCACTAGCACCTCAGATCTCAGCAAGAGTGCTTGCCACACTACCTGTCTAAAGAGAAATGAATATTCACTGCACTGGCAATAAATATTTATTTCTCTGTAATAGAATGCACAGTAACAGCCACAGCAGCCGGTTTCTGTAACTGCCGGGCGGTCACGTGTGCCGCTACTTTAAAGAAATTAATATTCACCTCTCTCCACTCCCATGGGTGTGGAGAAAGGTGAATACTCATTTCTCTTAAGTAGTGGCACATGTGACCGCCCGGCAGCTAACACTGTGTGCGCTACTCACTGCCCTCCACTCACATAGTTCCGGCATGGGGAGCGGTGAGTATTCTGGCAGCTGTGCTCTGCTTGTGAGCAGCACATGACGTCCCTGCCATGTGCTGCTTACAAGCATAAAGAATCTGCTGGCACCAGAACAAGACGCTGCGAGGGAGCGCAGGAAGATAAGTGTAATGGTTTATTTTTTATGTTTTTTTGAGGGGGGTCATGCATACCAGGGTGGGGATGAGGGAGCCATGCACTCAACGATAGGGATGGGAGCCATGCACACAAAGATAAGGATGGGGCCATGCATTCAAGGACAGTGATGGAGTCATGCATTCAAGGATAAGACTTTGCCTCATTTTTCAAGCAGAAGATTGATAGCATTAGAGACAGTTTTGGTCAACAACCCCCAGAGCCCTTCCTCCCGATTTCCCAGCCCTCCACCTCCAAAACCAACTTCTCCACCATTACAGAAGATCAACTCTCCACTCTACTCTCAAGATCGCATCTCACTACCTGTGCACTTGACCCGATTCCTTCCCACCTCATCCCAAACCTCACCACAATCTTCATCCCAACCCTAACCCATCTCTTCAACCTATCACTAACAACTGGTGTTTTCCCCTCAAGCTTTAAACATGCCTCCATCACACCTATCCTCAAAAAGCCCTCTCTTGACCCATCCTCTGTATCTAGCTATCGCCCTATATCACTTCTCCCCTATGCCTCAAAGCTACTGGAACAACACGTCTACCTTGAACTGTCCTCCCATCTCTCTTCTTGCTCCCTCTTTGACCGCCTACAATCTGGCTTCCGGTCACACCATTCCACCGAAACTGCCCTAACTAAAGTCACCAATGACCTCTTAACCGCCAAGAGCAAGCAACACTACTCTGTCCTCCTCCTCCTCGACCTGTCGGCTGCCTTTGACACAGTGGACCATTCCCTATTATTACAAACCCTCTCATCCCTTGGCATCGCAGACTTGGCCCTATCCTGGATCTCATCATACCTAACAGACCGGACATTCAGTGTCTCCCACTCACACACCACCTCCTCACCCCGCCCCCTATCTGTCGGAGTCCCACAAGGTTCAGTCCTTGGGCCCTTGCTCTTCTCCATTTACACCTTTGGCCTGGGACAGCTCATAGAACCTCATGGCTTTCAGTATCACCTCTATGCTGACGACACACAGATCTACATCTCTGGACCAGATATCGCCTCCCTTCTAACCAGAATCCCTCAATGTCTGTCCACTATTTCATCCTTCTTCTCCGCTAGATTTCTCAAACTTAACATGGACAAAACAGAATTCATCATCTTTCCCCCATCTCACGCGACCCCCCCAACGAACCTATCCATTACAGTAAATGGCTGCCCACTCTCCCCAGTCCCACAATCTCGCTGCCTCGGGGTAATCCTTGACGCTGATCTCTCCTTCAAACCACATATCCAAGCCCTTTCCACTTCCTGCCGACTTCAACTCAAAAATATTTCACGAATCCGTTCATTCCTCAACCATGAATCTGCAAAAACCCTAGTCCGTGCCCTCATCATCTCTTGCCTTGACTTCTGCAACCTCCTGCTCTGTGGCCTCCCCTCTAACACTCTCGCACCCCTCCAATCTATTCTAAACTCTGCTGCCCGACTAATCCACCTGTCCCCCCGCTATTCCCCGGCCTCTCCCCTCTGTCAATCCCTTCACTGGCTCCCCATTGCCCAGAAACTCCACTACAAAACCCTAACCATGACGTACAAAGCCATCCACAACCTGTCTCCTCCATACATCTGTGACCTCGTCTCCCGGTACTTACCTACCCGCAACCTCCGATCCTCACAAGATCTCCTACTCTACTCCCCTCTTATCTCCTCTTCCCACAATCGTATACAAGATTTCTCTCGCGTATCACCCCTACTCTGGAACCCTCTACCACAACACATCAGACTCTTGCCTACCATCGAAACCTTCAAAAAGAACCTGAAGACCCACCTCTTCAGACAAGCCTACAACCTGCAGTTACCACCGATCGACCAAACCGCTGCATGACCATCTCTACCCTCACCTACTGTATTCTCACCCATCCCTTGTAGATTGTGAGCCTTCACGGGCAGGGTCCTCATTCCTCCTGTACCAGTTATGACTTGTATTGTTTAAGATTATTGTACTTGTTTTCATTATGTATACCCCTCCTCACATGTAAAGCGCCATGGAACAAATGGCGCTATAACAATAAATAATAATAATAATAATAAGGATGGGGCCATGCATTCAAGGATAGGGATGGGAGCCATGCATACAAGGTTAGGGATGGGGCCATGCATTCAAGGATAGGGATGGAGCCATGCATTCAAGGATAGGGATGGAGACATGCATACAAGGATAGGGATGGAGAAATGCATACAAGGATAGGGATGGAGCCATGCATACAAGGATAGGGATGGGGCCATGTATACAAAGGTAGGGATGGGGCCATGCATTCAAGGATAGGGATGGGGACATGCATACAAGGATAGGGATGGGGCCATGCATTCAAGGATAGGGATGGGACCATGCATTCAAGGATAGGGATGGGACCATGCATTCAAGGATAGGGATGGGACCATGCATTCAAGGATAGGGATGGGGCCATGCATACAAGGATGGAGATGGGGCCATGCATACAAGGATGGGGATGGAGCTATGCATATAAGGATAGGGATGGGGCCATGCATTCAATGATAAGGGATGGGGCCATGCATACAAGGATATGGATGGGGCCAATCATGCCAGGATAGGGATGGGGCCATGTATATAAGGACAAATACTGTAGATATATAGATGTTCAGATGTCAGTGACATATACAATAAGTACAATGCATATACAGCTTACTGTACATGTATTTAATTATTAAAAGATTATTTTTCAGAAATAAATGGCGAAGGTTCACTCGTAATTTTCTTAATCAGCAGATGGGAAGCCAACAGCCGGGGGCAGATGTTTATAGCCTGGGAAGGGAGTAATACCCATGGAGCTTCCCAGGCTATTAAAATAAATCAACTCACAGCTGTATATATAACCATTACTGGATAACGCCCCAGAAAAAAGACCTAGGGTCTGCTATAATTAATAACCAACAAAGGCTATGCAGACAGCTGTGGGCTGATATTAATAGCCTTTGAAGGGGCCATGGATACTGTCAACCAGGCTTAAAACATCAGCTCTCAACTGCCCCAGAAGAGGCACATCCCTAAAATGTGCCAATTCTGGCACTTAGCCTCACTCTTCCCACTTGCCCTGTAGCAGTGGCAAGTAGAGTGATACTTCGGGGGTTGATGTCACCTTTAATAAATCTTAGTTAAACCAGGCTTACGACCTCACCCATTCCACCGACATCTTCTGCAAAAGAGTTCAAATGAAAAACAACAATATTCCTCACCTTTCCGCAGAGAAGGTAATAATCCATTTGTCCCACAACGGGTCTAGCTCTGCTACACCTAGATGGCAGGCTGCATGGTTGCATGATGCAAAAATACAGCCTGACATCCAGCTAAGGCACTGAGCAGTGTCTGCTACTACTGCTCAGTGTCTTGCGGTGAACTGGTAGGACATGTCTGATGTCACCACAAGCATGAGAAAGTTCTCACGTTCCCGCTGTGGTCACAAAGTTCCTGGGAGTTCACAGCCAATGAAGTCACGTCACCTTTCTAATGGTAGCACGAGCGCCATTAGAAATTTTCCCACGGCGCTCATGCTAACGTCAAATCGTACTGGAGATTTCAGTGTCCATGTGTTTAATACGTGTGGCAACTGTGTGGCACATCAGTACCACAAGGCGGGCGCCACGGAAGCAGCAGTACAGTAAGTGCTGTTTATCGGCGCCGGGTGCTGAAATGACTCTCATCATTCTTCCCTGCTCTACCGGTGATCAGAATGAGCAGGGGAGAATGATGAGAGTTGTATTCACGTGAGAACAATAACAGCAGGTGGTGACTGATTGGACTATTACTTCCATCATCCTTCCCCCCTTGCCATTAACAACAGTGACAGCAGGAGTGGTTGATGGGGGTATACATCAGCTGCCGCCTGCGCTATAAATAAATAAATAATAAAGGAAAAACCTTCATGGGTTCCCCTGTATTTTCTATAGCCAGTCAGGCAAAACTCACAGCTGGGGGCTGCAACCCTCTGCTGTCAGCTTCTGCAAGGTTGGTTATCAAGATATAACTCTCACCATTCTCCCCAGCTCGCTACGATCGCTGGCAGAGCAGGGGAGAATGATGAGAGACGTGTTCAGCACCCTGTGCCGGGGAACAGCACTTACTGCAATGCTTCTTTCCCGGCATCAATGAGTGTCACATGGATGACATCCATGTGTGTTATTCGTGTGCGGCCCGTTTTTGAAAATGCAAAATTTGGGGCTAAAATAAAGTTTTTGGGAGGAAAATGTGGTTTTATTATTTTCACGGCTCAACATTATAAACTTCTGTAAAGCGCCTGGGAGTTCAAAGTGCTCACCATGCATCCAAATACATTCCTTGAGAGGTCTAGTTTCCAAAATGAGGTCACTTGTGGGGGGGTTCCATTGTTTAGGCACATCAGAAGCTATTCAAATTCGACATGGCGTGCAATCTCAATTCCAGCCAATTTTGCGTTGAAAAAGTCAAACAGAGCTCCTTCCCTTCCGAGCTCCGCCATGCACCCAAATTGTGGTTTACCCTCACATACAGTACAGACCAAAAGTTTGGACACACCTTCTCATTTAAAGATTTTTCTGTATTTTCATGACTATGAAAATTGTATATTCACACTGAAGGCATCAAAACTATGAATTAACACATGTGGAATTAAATACTTAACAAAAAAATGTGAAACAACTGAAATTATGTCTTATATTCTAAGTTCTTCAAAGTAGCCACCTTTTGCTTTGATGACTGCTTTGCACACTCTTGGCATTCTCTTGGTGAGCTTCAAGAGGTAGTCACCGGGAATAGTTTTTATTTTATGTGGTAGTATCGTACTCAGGACAAATTGCATAACAACTTTTGGGGTCCAATTTCTCCTGTTACCCTTGGTAAAATAAAAAACTGGGGGTGAAAAGATCATTTTTGCAGAAAAAATATGATTTTTTATTTTAATGGCTCCATGTTATAAACTTCTGTGAAACACTTGGGGGTTCAAAGTGTTCAGCACACATCTAGATACGTTCCTTGGGGAGTAGTTTCCAAAATGGGGTCACTTTTGGGGTATCCACTGTTCAGGCTTTCCAAACGTGACATGGTGTCCAATCTTAATTCCAGACAATTTATTTTGAAAAAGTCAAATGGCGCTCCTTCCCTTCCAAGCTCTGCCATGCGCCCCAACAGTGGTTTACCCCCACATATGGGGTATCGGTGTACTCAAGACAAATTGTACAACAACTTTTGGGGTCCATTTTCTCCTGTTACCCTTGGTAAAATAAAACAAATTGGAGCTGAAATAAATTTTTTGTGAAAAAAAGTTAAATGTTCATTTTTATTTAAACATTCCAAAAATTCCTGTAAAACACCTGAAGGGTTAATAAACTTCTTGAATGTGGTTTTGAACACCTTGAGGGGTGCAGTTTTTAGAATAGTGTCGCTTTTGGGTATCTTCTATCATATAGACCCCTCAAAGTGACTTCAAATGTGATGTGGTCCATAAAAAAAATGGTGTTGTAAAAATGAGAAATCACTGTTTAACTTTTAACCCTTATAACTTCATAACAAAAAAAAAATGTTGGTTCCAAAATTGTGCTGATATAAAGTAGACATGTGGGAAATGTTACTTATTAAGTATGTTGTGTAACATGCCTCTGTGATTTAAGGGCATGAAAATTCAAACTTGTAAAATTGTGAAATTTTCGCCAAATTTCCATTTTTTTCACAAATAAACGCAAGTCATATCAAATAAATTTTTCCGCTAACATGACGTACAATATGTCACGAGAAAACATTGTCAGAATCATCAGGATCTATTGAAGCATTCCAAAGCTATTACCTCATAAAGGGACAGTGGTCAGAATTGTAAAAATTGGCCTGGTCATTAACATGCAAACCACCCTTGGGGGTTAAGGGGTTAAAAAGTGATTTTGCTGTACAAAAGTAGCACAAGGTAAAGCATAAATTGGCTATCACTTATTGTATCCACCCAGACTATGAAGCTATATTATTATTTATCCCTCAAAGTGAATGCTGTAAAAAAGAAATATGAAAAGCAATATTACAATTGCTGGGTTTTGCTCACCCAACCTCACAAAAAAAGGGTTCAGTGATACCAATGAAAAATGCATCTTGCCCTGGAAAAAGAAATAACTGTAAAAAGCAATTCTGCCTATAAATGAATAAAACAGATATGGGTCTCAGAAAATGGCAAATATTTATTTTTGTTGTTGATTTTTCCTGTGTAACAAAAACATAATTTTGGTACATTGGTGCTGTTTTAGGCTATGTGCACGTTGCAGATTTCCTGCGGATCTGCGTTTTTTTCCGTGCAGAAACGCTGCAGATTCGCAAGTGATTTACAGTACAATGTAAATCAATAGGAAAAAAAAGTGCTGTGCTAATGGTGCGGAAAATTCCGTGCGGAAACCCTGCGGATTAAAAGAAGGAGCATGTCACTTCTTCTGTGCGGATCTGCAACGTTTTTGTACCTATTCCATTATAGAAATACGCAGGGGTAAAAAACGCAGCAAATCCGCAGAAAATCTGCAGAAAATCCGCACAAAATACACGTCAAATCCGCACCTGCGTTTTCTGCCAAGAGATGCAGAATCCGCACAAAAATAAAATTCCTGAGGCTAATCCGCAACGTGTGCACTTAGCCTAAACCTGATGAAGGGGACAGCCTGTCGGCACTTGGGTGAAGGACGTTTGGCAGCTACCCCGCACCACCTATCCTTCACAGGTGAGTGCATTCTATACTCTTCTATGAAGTGCTCTCTGTTTTGTTTTTAATTCAATTATTGAATTGACCTGCAGAATAAAAATCATGAAAAATAGGCCCAAAATGGGTGCACCTTTAAGGGGTTAATAAGCTGCATATTGGTTCTTTCTTCAGTTGCCTACACACATTTATGAAGAAGAGGAACAGATTCAAGGAAGTAAAAGCAGCTGTCAGTCAGCAGCAGCCGCCTGGTAAGCCAGTGTTGTCTGGTGAGGCAATGCTGGCCTGTGAGGCTAGCCCCATCCCCTCCTCCTGCCGATCACTCCCCTCCCAGTGCTGCTTCCTCTTTCAGTTCAAGAAGGAAGCATAAAGAAACTGGAGACCCTGCAAGCATTACAGGTATCAGAAAGTCTGTATACTATGAATAATAATGGTGCGAATATCAGATCGCTGGTGTCGTACGAATAGAGCAAAGCTGAAAAGACACGAGAAAACAGCGAGTGCATGGGCACTCATCAGATAATCTTCGTAGTTACAGCCTGCGTGCTTTGGTTACATGTACTTGGGACATTCATACAAGTT
This sequence comes from Ranitomeya imitator, assembly GCF_032444005.1. Classification (NCBI taxonomy): domain Eukaryota; kingdom Metazoa; phylum Chordata; class Amphibia; order Anura; family Dendrobatidae; genus Ranitomeya; species Ranitomeya imitator. Next base: position 656,226,142 of record NC_091283.1, read on the forward strand.
ATGTGGTAATGTGCAGTCTTTTAATGATGCATGTCTTCTACCCTCATGATAGGCAGAATTGAATTTTTGAACAAATGGGTACTTAATTTTGTAGAGGATCCTGGCCATGCATATCCTGCCTGAAACACACAAGTCCCCATCTAACAAGACTCACATTGTCAGTCACTACACCTCTGATACTTACACACAGACATTTTCAATAATGGAACTTTGTGTACATCAGTAATAATGTTTCATTTTTTTATTCTGCATATAATATATTGGTGATTGCATATTGACTACACTTAGTCCCCACTACCCTATTAAACAAATAATCGTATCCTTTACATTTGTCTTACAAGTGTAGATGTCAGGATGGTTTTATTTAGCTGGCCATTTACTCTTTTCAGTGGTCAAAATGGTTCTTTTATGTAATGGCTGAATAATCTGCTGATTATTAACCGGGTCATTTTCTAATTATAGGGGAAATCACCCTGTATATGACGAGCACTGCACTGGAGCGTGGAAGCCTTGTACCTCAATATCTTATGTAACCTGCACACCTGGTCCTTACAGGTAATGTCTTGGGCTCCAGAGCATCTGATGGCTGACAATAAGTAGTCCACCTGCAGGCTCTAAAGAAAGAACAGAGTTCATTTTATAGCACCAACGTGTTCCTAAGGCTAGTTTCACATTTGCGGAGGACTGCGTAGTTCCTCCTTTAAGCCCCACCCACTGCAGCGCCTCTTCCTTCAGCTCCGCCTACATTGGCATGCGTCCTGCGTACCCTATCTTTAACATTGGGTTCGAAGGCCATGCGAATGTATGCGGATGCCTCCACATGTGTCGTTTTCACGCTGTGCCGACCGCAAAAAATAAAAAAATGCAACATGTTGCGTTCGATGCAGGTCTGCGCAGCGTGAAAATGACGCGGAGGCATCCATATACATCCACATGGCCTGCATACCAAATGTTTAAAATAAGGCACGCAGGACGCATGCCAATGTAGGTGGAGCTGAAGGAAGAGGCACGGCAGTGGGCGGGGCTTAAAGGAGGAACTACGCAGTCGTGCGCAAAGCCCTCGTCCGCAAATATGAAACTAGCCTTACATAGAAAAAGGGCACATTTTTTATTTCACTGTCATTCCTGTTTTCTGGCATTATTGCATTGCAAGTAATGGTGCACATGCAGACTGCAAATATATCAGTTCATCACATCATAGTGTAAGGATAAGGACACATGGAGGTAACACACAGAGCAATATACAGCTCTGGCAAAAATTAAGAGACCACCACATCAAAACCCTGTCATGGGCAGCCAATCTCCAGACCTGAACCCCAGTGAAAACCTCTGGGATGTAATCAAGAGGATGATGGATAGTCACAAGCCATCAAACAAAGAACTGCTTACATTTTTGCGCTAGAAGCAGTGTGAAAGACTGGTGGAAAACATGCCAAGACGCCTGAAAGTTGTGATTAAAAATCATGGTTATTCCACAAAATATTGATTTCTGAACTCTTCCTGAGTTAAAACATTAGTATTGTTGTTTCTAAATGATTATGAACTTGTTTTCTTTGCATTATTTGAGGTCTAAAAGCACTGTTTTTTTTTTTTTAATTTTGACCATTTCTCCTTTTCAGAAAAAAAATACAAAATTTATTGCTTGGAAATTCGGAGACATGTTGTCAGAAGTTTATAGAATAAAAGAAAAATTTACATTTAACTCAAAAATAAACCAATAAAGAGAAAAAACAGACAAACTGAACATTTTTCAGTGGTCTCTTAATTTTTGCCAGAGCTGTATTTCCTAAAGATTTCTTCAATTTGCAGTCCTTTCATACAGTACATTGTGAATCAAATCATTTCGTACAAGATCATTTTATACAAATTACCATTGCTGATAGCTAATTGTCTGCATCTCTGTACATACCTGCTTCTGCTGTCTGCTCAGTATGTGAAACCTATTGTACCCCAACTGGAATTTCCAGATCTTCACGTGAGTTAGAATGGCATGGAAAACCTTCAGATCATGTAAATTTGGTCTTTTTTATGCTTAAAAATCAGACAAAAAAAAAAAAAAGGTGCTAAAATCCAAGGATGTTCCTATGATTTTGCTGCTGATTTGCATTAATAGTAGATGTACACAATAATTATATCTGGCTTGCTTGAGTCATCCGGAAACTACTTAAAGAACTGACTTTTTTCTGTGGATTTCAAAATTCAAGCATCTGTGAAATGTGGCCTGCAGAGTCAACCATTAAAAATGGAAGGTAGAATTCAGGCTGATTTCATTGCAGAAAACACATCTAAATCCATGTGAAAAATTAGCCGTGTGGACATGCCCTCTGCAACAACTGTTGGATTTAGATTGGTGTTAAAGGGAACCTGACATCAGATACATGCTGCCCGAACCGCAGACTCCGATGGAGGTGGTGAGCTGGCAGTGGGGTCATTACAGGCTGTAGACCTTCCTGAAGAGATGGGTTTTAGGTTGTGTTTAAATGTTCCAAATGCAGGCAGGACGTGTTAAAGCACAGAACTACACTCACAGACTTAAATGTATTTATTGGGATTTTCTGTGACATACCAACACACAGTAGTAAGTATTTGTGAATTATAAAGGAAATGATTATTGATGAGGAACACTAAAAAGCCCAGGTGCTTGTTACTGGAATTGAGCATGTCGGGCTGCTCAACTCAAGTAACGGGTATAATGGAAGCCAGTGAGAAACGCTAACATTTTTCAAGCAGGCCATCCAAGGAGGTCTTAGAGACATAAAAATTGCTGAAACGGATGGAAAAAGTGTTCAAATAGACTGGGAACAGCATGGGGAAGATGACTGGATTCATCTCTAACTCCCAGGTCGCTGCTGGGAACAATGTTGTCAGAGTATTACGCCACTATTACAGACTGACAATAAAACATCCAAAACCGAAGATAAAATAAATTTTACAGGAAAAAAATGTTAGGAAACATTCTTGCAAGTATAATGACTTGTATGTAAGGCAAATTAAAAAAAGAGAGAAAAATAAACCAGCCTCCTCCACCCCTAGGCTACATTCACACATAGCGTTGTTGCAGCGTTTTTGCACTTTCTCATTGCTTTTTTTGGTACAAAAATGCTGCAAAAACACTGACAGAATTGACATGTTCCTTCTTTCAAAAATACAGCAGTTTTCCATTTCAGTCGGGAAAAAACGGAATCCCGTGCATGAGATTTCTGAAATTTTTCCCATTTGTAAGTAGTGCGACTTCTATGCACTAAGTGCAAGGCCTATCAAAAATTGATAATAGGGATTGTTATACACCCTGGAATACAGGTAGAGGAGGGCCTCAGAAAACATTTTATTCCCACTTGGAAGGAGTGGGACTCCTAGACTGGTAAAGTGTATGCACTATGTGCAATGGCTTCCAAAATATAGAAGGAGGCACTCCAATACACCCTGGAAAACATAGAGTAGGGCTCCAGCTAAGGTGGGCGGCAGGTCCATCTGTGCTGGCTCAGGGCATCAGGCAGCCCCGAGACTTCAAATAGTTTGAAGCAGGGGTGTCAAAACATGTTTTTTTTTTATCTGATTGGAGACCTTTGTCAATGAAAATTAAAGAAGTTGTCCACTACTATAAAGTTTTTTTTTTTTTTCATAAATCTTGCTATTATGTGCCACTGAAAACATCTACTGTGTTTATTTTAGCAATATTAGCTGTTATCATGCTGTAGCAGAACATCTTCAGTGCTGGATTCAGCTCTCATGGGGTTAATCGACAACTTCCTTATTGTGCCCTAATACTACAAGTTCCATGATGCTTTGCACTGCCACTAAGCCCGAACCTAACACACCCACTCCAAAAACACACCCAAACCCCTCCCTCCTCTCTCTCCTCTCCCTCCTCTCTCTTCAAAAAGATTTGTGGTGTCATTTCTGTCCAACTCCTCTTTTACATTTGTCCAACCCACACTCCATTACACATAGATAGATAGATAGATAATAGATAGATGTGGGATAGATAAATAGAGAGAGAGAGAGATAGATATGGGATAGATAGATAGATAGATATTAGATAGATAGATAGAGAGATATGGGATAGATAGATAGATATTAGATAGATATTAGATAGATAGATAGATAGATAGATAGATAGATAGATAGATAGATAGATAGATAATAGATAGATGTGGGATAGATAGAGAGAGAGAGAGAGATATGGGATAGATAGATAATAGATAGATATTAGATAGATAGATATTAGATAGATAGAGAAAGAGAGAGATATAGATATGGGATAGATAGATAGATAGATATTAGATAGATATTAGATACATAGATAGATGATAGATAGATAATAGATAGATGTGGGATAGATAGATAGAGATAATAGATAGATGATAGATAGATAGATAGATAGATAGATAATAGATAGATGTGGGATAGATAGATAGATAATAGATAGATAGATGATAGATAGATAATAGATAGATGTGGGATAGATAGCTAGATAGATAGATAATAGATAGATAGATAGATGATAGAGATAGATAATAGATAGATAGATAATAGATAGATAATAGATAGATAGATAGATAGATAGATGATAGATAGATGATAGATAGATGATAGAGATAGATAATAGATAGATAGATAGATAATAGATAGATAATAGATAGATGTGGGATAGATAGATGTGGGATAGATAGATAGATATTAGATAGAGAAAGAGAGAGAGAGAGATAGATATGGGATAGATAGATAGATATTAGATAGATATTAGATACATAGATAGATGATAGATAGATAATAGATAGATGTGGGATAGATAGATAGAGATAATAGATAGATGATAGATAGATAGATAATAGATAGATAGATAGATGATAGATAGATAGATAATAGATGTGGGATAGATAGATAATAGATAGATAGATAATAGATAGATAGATGATAGATAGATGTGGGATAGATAGATAGATGTGGGATAGATAGATGTGGGATAGATAGATAGATGTGGGATAGATAGATAGATAGATGTGGGATAGATAGATAGATAGATAGATAGATAATAGACAGACCGATAATACATAGATGATAGATAGATGATAGATAGATAGACACAGACAGATAGATAGATAGAATTAGATAGATATGGGATAAATACATACAGATATATCTATATATCTATTTCCATAGATATGTCCATATCCATGTTTCTAAACCCCTTCACCCCTGGAGCTTTTTTCGTTTATCGCTCCCCTTCTTTCCAGAGCCATAATGTTTCCGTCAATATGGCCATGTGAGGGCTTATCTTTTGCGGGACAAGTTCTACTTTTGAACGACACCATTGGTTTTACCATGTCGTGTAACAGAAAATGTGAAAAAAATTCAAAGTGCGATGAAATTGCAAAAAAAGTGCAATCCCACACTTGTTTTTTGCTTGCCTTTTTGCTCGGTTAACTAAATGCTAAGGCTGTGTGCACACGTTGCGGATTTGATTGCAGATCCGCAGCGTTTTTTGCCGCACAGAATTGCAGCAAATCCGCAGTGTAGTGCACAACCAATGTAAGTCTATGGGAGCCTCAGACTTGTTTTGTGCACATGCTGCGGAAAAGGCCGCACCGGAACGCAGCTTTTTTTTTTCTCCGCAGCATGTCACTTCTTTTGTGCCGAACTGCAGCGTTTCTGCACCCTTAGGCCGGGATCACACTACAGCGAGATACGGCCGAGTCTCGCAGGTTAAAACCAAGCTCTAGCACCGGCAATCCGGAGCGGAGCGTGCAGCCGCATAGCAATACATGGAGCTGCACGCTCCGCTCCGGAGTGCCGGTGCCAGAGCTTGTATTTAACCTGCGAGACTCGGCCGTATCTCGCTGTAGTGTGACTCCGGCCTTAGACTTTCATTGAGATGTAAAAAATATCTGCAGTTTTGCTGCGGATGTGGGTCCAAGAAACGCTGCAGTTCAGGAGGAGGGAAGTGTGTGGGCGGTGACCAGGGCCGGACTGGCCATCGGGCACTTCTGGAAAATGCCAGAAGGGCCGGTGCCAGTAGTGGGCCGCTGCACTCTTTCCCCCTCCTTCCGCCAGTGCCGCCACCGCATTCAACTATACCGGCGTCATAGACGCCGGTATAGTTCAATGCAATGATGGAGGAGAGAGAGTCCGCTGACGCTCCCTCTCCCATCATTCCCCGCTCTGCCTCTGACACTGCGGGTGCGAGATGACGTCATATCATCGCGCACCTGCTGTGTCCCGGGCAGACTGCAGCCGCCGAGACAGGAGACAGCAGCCAGGAGCAGCGCGGGCAAGAGGAAAGGTGAGGAGAGTGTGGAGCCATTATCGGGGGGATGAGATGTGGGTTGTGCTGTGTATATACCACTGTGTGGGCTGTGTATATACCACTGTGTGGGCTGTGCTGTGTATATACCACTGTGTGGGCTGTGCTGTGTATATACCACTGTGTGGGCTGTGCTGTGTATATACCACTGTGTGGGCTGTGCTGTGTATATACCACTGTGTGGACTGTGCTGTGTATATATCACTGTGTGGGCTGTGCTGTGTATATACCACTATGTGGGCTGTGTTGTGTATACTACTACGCGGGCTGTGCTGTATATACTACTACGCGGGCTGTGCTGTATATACTACTACGCGGGCTGTGCTGTATATACTACGACCCGGACTGTGCTGCATATACTACTACATGGGCTGTGCTGTATACTACTATGCGGGCTGTGCTATATACTATGCAAGTTGTGCTATATTATATGCGGGCTTTGATATATACTATGGGAGGTATATTATATTCTATGGGGGAGGCCGTGTTATATACTACTAGCTATTGAACCCGTTCTACGCCCAGGTGGCGAGCATTTATATTGGTATATGGTCTCCATCCTGTCATGTGCTGCTCCATCCTGCAGCCCCATTCTGACATGTGCTGCACCCATCCTGCGCCCCCATTCTGTCATGTGCTGCTCCCATCCTGCACCCCTGTTCTGTCATGTGCTGCTGCCATCCTGCACCCCCATTCTGACATGCGCTGCTCCCATCCTGCGCCCCCATTCTGACATGTGCTGCTCCCATCCTGCGCCCCCGTTCTGTCATGTGCTCCCATCCTGGGCCACCGTTCTGTAATTTGCTGCTCCGATGCATATGGCCGGTACACTGCTCCATTATAGTTCATGGCCCCCATAACATGCTCCATAGTATATGCCCCGTACACTGCTCCATAAATGTTGATGGCCCCCATAAGATGCTCCATAGTATTACATGCCCCGTATGCTGCTGCGATATATATATATAAAAAAAAAAATAACATACTCACCTATCGTCGCTGGGCGCCGAGTGCTGGGGGGCCTTAGCAAGCGGGGACACCGGCGCTCTGTGGGGGTCAGGTGCCGGTATTGCCGCTAGCTCAGGCCCCCGACACTTGCTATATTCACCTGTCCCCTGTTCCAGCGCTGCACGCCGCTTCTTCCGGCTCCTCTGGCTGTGACTGTTCAGTCAGAGGGCGGCGCGCATTAAGCGCGTCATCGCGCCCTCTGAACTGTGAAAATCACAGGCAGAGGACCCGGGAGGAGCCGCACGCAGCGCTGGAACGGGGGACAGGTGAATATAGCTTATAATTACCCTCCTGGCGCGTCCCTGCCTCTCCGTTGGAGATCGCGGTTTGCGTTCAGTGTTTACGCATACCGCAATCTCCTGGGAGCGTCACTCTGTGGGGTCCAGACTGCGCCGGCGCTTGCGCAGTCTATAAAGGCTTCGGACAGAGTGACGCTCCCAGTGTTATATTATAGATGTGGCTGTGTTATATACTACTGCGGGGGTATATTCTATTCTATGGGGGAGGCTGTCTTATATACTATGGGGGGTATATTATATTCTATGGGGGAGGCCTGCTTATATACTATATGCGAGCACATTTGCAGGATCCATTTTTTTCCGCCGGATCTTTTTTTTTCCGCCGTATCCGTTTTTTTCTCAGAGTTGTATTAGCGCCGGAGTGCGCCTGATGGCCACACGTTTCATCCGTTTTTTGCTAGATCCGTCGCTGTGCATTTTTTCGACGTACTGAAAAACCGTTTCTCTGTGTGTTTTCTGTCCGGCGGAAACAGCTTTTTTGACGTATCCTGCAAAAAACGGATGAAACGTGTGGCCATCAGGTGTAATCCAGCGCTAATACAACTCTATGAGAAAAAACGGATCTGGCGTAAAAAAAAGGATTCGGTGAAAATAAACGGATCCGGTGGAAAAAACAGATCTGGTGGAAAAAAAAAACATCCGACGGAAAAAAACGGATCCGGCGGAAAAAAAACCGTCCCGGTGGAAAAAAACGGATCCTGCAAATGTGCTCGCAGGATGCGTTTCACCCATAGACTTGTATTAGCGACAGATGGCCACAAGTCGCGTCCGTCGTGCTACGGATCAGTCGTGTTTTGGAATACCGTCGGCACGAAAAAACGTTCAAGTGAACGTTTTTTTGGCCGTTGCGCACGCTATTTTCTACCGCGCATGCGCGGCAGAAACTCCGCCCCCTCCTCCCCGCACTTCAGAATGGGCAGCGGATGCGTTGAAAAACTGCATCCGCTGCCCACTTCGTACACAAATTTCACAACGTGCGTCAGTACGTCGGCCCGACGCATAGCGACGGACCTGTACCGACGCAAGAGTGAAAGAGGCCTTAATGAGCGTTGAATTTAAATAAAAAAAAAAATAAAAAAACGGCATGGGCTCCCGCGCAATTCTCTGCGCCAGAGGGAGAAAGCCGACGGCCGGGGGCCAATATTTGTAGCCTGCTATGAATATCAGCCCGCAGCTGTCTGCGTAGCCTTTACTGGCTATTAACCCCTTCATGACCGGGGGATTTTTCGTTTTTCCGTGTTCGTTTTTCGCTCCCCTCCTTCCCAGAGCCATAACTTTTTTATTTTTCCGTCAATTTGGCCATGTGAGGGCTTATTTTTTGCGGGACGAGTTGTACTTTTGAACGACATCATTGGTTTTAGCATGTCGTGTACTAGAAAACGGGAAAAAAATTCCAAGTGCGGTGAAATTGCAAAAAAAGTGCAATCCCACATTGGTTTTTTGTTTGGCTTTTTTGCTAGGTTCACTAAATGTAGCCGCATGTAGCCGCATGGTGCATGTCGCATGTCGTCGCATGGTGCATGTCGGCGCATGGTGCATGTCGGCGCATGGTGCATGTAGCCGCATGGTGCATGTCGCATGTCGTCGCATGGTGCATGTCGTCGCATGGTGCATGTCGGCGCATGGTGCATGTAGCATGTCGCCTCATGGTGCATGTCATCGCATGGTGCATGTCGTCGCATGGTGCATGTTGTATGTCGGCCCATGGAGCATGGTGCATGTCGTCGCATGGTGCATGTCGCATGACGTCGCATGGTGCATGTCACATGGTGCATGTCGTCGCATGGCGCATGGTGCATATCGTCGCATGGTGCATGTCGTCGCATGGTGCATGTCGCCGCATGGTGCATGTTGTCGCATGGCGCATGTCGTCGCATGGTGCATGTCGTCGCATGGTGCATGTCGCATGTCGTCGCATGGTGCATGTCGTCGCATGGTGCATGTCGCATGACATCGCATGGTGCATGTCACATGGTGCATGTTGTCGCATGGTGCATGTCAACGCATGGTGCATGTCATCGCATGGTGCATGTCGTCGCATGGCGCATGGTGCATGTCGTCGCATGGTGCATGTCATCTCATGGTGCATGTCGCCGCATGGTGCATGTCGCCGCATGGCGCATGTCGCAGCATGGCGCATGTCGTCGCATGGTGCATGTCGCTGCATGGCGCATGTCGTCGCATGGCACATGTCGTTGCATGGCGCATGTTGTCGCATGTTGTTGCATGGTGCATGTCGTCGCATGGTGCATGTCGTCGCATGGTGCATGTAGCATGTCGTCGCATGGTCATGTCGCATGTCGTCGCATGGTGCATGTCACATGGTGCATGTTGTCGCATGGTGCATGTCGCTGCATGGTGCATGTCGTCGCATGGTGCATGTCGTCGCATGGTGCATGTCACATGGTGCATGTTGTCGCATGGTGCATGTTGTCGCATGGTGCATGTCGCATGTCGTCGCATGGTGCATGTTGTCGCATGTCGTGGCATGGTGCATGTTGTCGCATGGTGCATGTCGTCGCATGGTGCATGTCGCATGTCGCCACATGGTGCATGTTGTCGCATGTCGTCGCATGGTGCATGTTGTCGCATGGTGCATGTCGGCGCATGGTGCATGTTGTCGCATGGTGCATGTCGGCGCATGGTGCATGTCGGCGCATGGTGCATGTCGTCGCATGGTGTGTTGTATGTATGTATGTATGTATGTATGTACTGTGTTTTTTTTTTTTTACATTCAACACATTAGCCGGATGATGGGACTACTACTGTCCCATCATTGGCTAATGTGTCACTCACTGTCAGTGTAGCAGGCAGAGCCCGATGGGACTTGTAGTCCCATCGGACGATGTCGGCACACACACACACGCACAGCGCCGGCACACACACACGCACAGCGCCGGCACACACACACACCCACAGCGTCGGCACACGCACACACAGCGCCGGCACACACACACACACACAGCGCCGGCACACACGCACAGCGCCGGCACACACACACACGCCCAGCATCGGCGGGCAGAAACACAGGCGCCGGCGGTCACAAACACCGGCGCTGGCGGTCACAAGCACCGGCGCCGGCGGGCACAAGCACCGGCGGGCACAAGCACCGGCGCCCAGAAACACCGGCGCCGGCGGGCACAAGCACCGGTGCGCACAAGCACCGGCGGGCAGAAACACCGGCGTCGGCGGGCAGACCCCCGGCGACCGAAGCACAGCCCAGCCGCACATCATGATCCCAGCACTGAGCAGTGAGCACACACAGCCCCGCCCGCCCCCAGCACAGCCCTGCAGCCCCCAGCACCTGACTGCTGACTGTGGGGGCCGGTCACGCCTGCTGCTGACGTCACGTCAATTTCTAGAGTCTGGAAATTGACGTGACGTCGGCGGAAATGAGCGGTGGCTGCAGTCTGGGGGTCATGTGACCCGGACTCAGCAGGAGGAATAGCGCCGCTCACAGGCGAAAACGTCAACAGAAGGTAATGGCACAATTCATTAGGGGCCCCGGGGGGGTACATTGGGCGGTTAATTGAAAGTATTGGACAACCCCTTTAATGAACAATGTGGGGGGAACTTATTCACAAAAGGTGCATTTGGGCCTTTCTCCCAAATTAATGCATCTTTATTTTTATTGAGTTGAGGCAAATCTGAGGTTCACAGGCTGCAGTCACTGCTTCCTCCCTACTTAAGTTGATTCTGTGGGTTTTTTCTTCCACCAAAGGCATAATAACTAATAGACGCATCAACTTGTCAGCTGAAAATGCAGTCCAGCTGACTGTTCTCAAAATGAGCAAGGCCTGAGTTGGCCAAGACTCATCAATCAAATGTTCTTTTTTTTCTGATGTGTTCCCATGCACTCCTTCCCACCCCAAAACGGATATATGGCTCGTTTTTTATTTCACTTGTTCTCCTCCTCTTATACCATATCAGCAGGGTTATCATGTGTCCCTCACTCCATATGGCGGCCCTCATTCATACATATTGGATGGCCATCAGACAGCCGTCACTCATACATTTTGGGATTGAAATCAGGCAGCCCTCGGTCATATATATTGGTGGGCTATCAGGGGCCCTCACTAATTTTAATTGCCACAGACTGCCAAATCAGAGTCTCCCAGGCCTCATTCACTGCTCCCTCCCTGCTTAAGTTGATTCCATGGGTCTTTAGTGCCACTACGGGCATAAGACCTAAAAGGCGCATTCATCTGTCAACTGAAAATGCTGCCAAGATGACTGTTCTCAAAATGAACAAGGTCTGGATTGACCAAGACTTCTCAACCCCAGCAGATGACAGCAGATGAACATAGAGCCAAATTAAATGTTGCTTTTTTTCTGGCGTATTACCTTGCACCTTTTCCCACCCCAAAAAGGGTATATGGTTCATGATTTATTATTTTTCTTGTCCTCCTCCTTCTACACCATATCAACAGGTTTATTGGAGCGCCCCCAAGAGCTTTGGGGTACTCGGATCCGGGCCCTTTTGTAGTCGATGGGGATGTCACGGTGGCTGATCCGGTCCGTGGCCCTCGGGAGGTCCGTTGATGAAATTGGGGGAAGGTCTTTAAAGGGATAATGTTCGTGACGCCACGGTGGTCTTTGGTCAGGGTGACTAATGCTGCTTAGGGGTCCACTGGGGTGATGTTATGGCAGCTAGATGGTATACCTTCCCACAGGTGAAGTATGTCCCCAGGGCCTCCCAGAGTGTAGATGATGAATGGTGGATGTTGTGAGGCGCAGTGAATAACGAGGACATAAGGGTGCAGTCTGCATTATCATTTGGCCCTCACTCCAAATTTTTGGAGGGCCATCAGGCACCCTTAGTCATGCATTTTGACCTGGATTGGTCAAGACTTCTCAACCACAGCGGATGACAGCAGCGGGACATAAACCCAATTCAAATGTTCTTTTTTTTCTGGTGTATTCTCATGCACCCCTTTCCACCCCAAAAAGGTATAATGTTTATGGTTTCTTCTTTTTCTTGTCCTCCTCTAATCCAAAACTATCCCTGCTCCAGCACCTACCCCTACACTAAATGCAGCTAACAGGTAATAGAACAGATGTAACCCTGATAGACACTGTTGGTGTTAGGTTGCAGCAGCAAGGACTGTAAGGCTATAAACCCTGCCTATACTGTATGCCTTTAATGCACAGCTATCCCTTTTACAGAAGCTATTCCTACACTAATTAGAGCTAACAGCATTATTATTAGGGACTAAATTAGAATAGATGATGCCCTGTAAAGGGTTTTTTTCTTCAGCAACACCTGTAATGCACTCGCTTCTGCACCAGCTTTTTGTGCACTAAATAGTACAGCTCACAGCGGTATTGAATAGAATAGAATAGATGGAGCTCTGATAAGGACTGTTGGTTTTAGGCTTCTTCCCCAAGGCCTATAATGCTCACTTTCCCTTTTACAGCGACCATACCAATTCTTTTTCCGGGTACAGTATGGCCATCATTACGTCAACCTAAGTTATATAGACCCAATGACGTGATACAGCATTACAGTTATTGGCAGGCAATCCCCCCATGTTTAGTCGCTGAAAATAAGCTGCAAAATATGCAGGATGGGGAATCAAGCATGGCACCTGAGTAGGTGGATACGCGATCAAGTACAGAGCATCTCGAGCACCAAGATGTTCGATCGAGGACCTAGCATGCTCGCCCATCACTAGAAATGATACATGGACTTCTAATTGTTTTCAGAATATAAATCTGAAAATTGTGAAGTGCATTTGTATTCAGCGTCTCTTGGTTAATACTTTGCAGAATCACTTTTCGCTGCAATTACTATTGCAAGTCTTTTTGGGTATATCTCTACCAGCTTTGCTTTTCTAGAGGCTGAATTCTTGCCCATTCTTCTTTGCAAACTAGCTCTAGTTCAGTGAGGATTGGATGGAGAGCGTCTGTGATCAGTAATTTTCAAGTCTTGCCACAGATTTTCAATGGGATTTAGGTCTGGACTTTGGAATATTCAAACACATGAATATGCTTTGATCGAAACCATTCTATTGTAGCTCTGTACATGTATACAGTTATGTTTTTTTGGTTCTATAATTGTTCTCTTGTTTCTACAAGACTGGGGAGTCCACCACTCCTCTGTGGGTAATTTACATTTAAGCTGGTCCATCCTGCATGTCCACATGGATATTCCCTCTCTGAACCCTGCTTATACAGGTACTATACAGATGATCAGGTTTTAAATACATCAGATAGGGATTATATACATTAGATAGGACTGCCCTATAAGGGTATACCTTGACGATTGGTGGAGCAGCTTAGTATACATTTTTTTGCAAAAAAACATATCAACTAAATACCCTGTTTTTTTTCTATCTTTTAACAAGCACTTGCTTATTACTGTGATTTTTTTTACAACAGAGTATTTTTGACCTCACTGTGCTTTTTTGTGTCTTCATGTATACAGTTATGGCCTAAAGTGTTGGCACCCTTGAAATTGTTCCAGGAAATAAAGTACCGTATATACTCGAGTATAAGCCGAGATTTTCAGCCCAAATTTTTGGGCGGAAAGTGCCCCTCTCGGCTTATACTCGAGTCACGGTCGGCGGTGGGGTCGGCGGGTGAGGGGGAGAGAGGGCTGAGGCATACTTACCTGCTTCCGGGAGTCCTGGCGTTGTCCCTGCAGTCCCACGGTCTTCGGGTGCCGCAGCTCTTCCCCTGTTCAGCGGTCACGTGGGACCGCTCATTAAAGTAATGAATATGGACTCCACTCCCATAGGGGTGGAGCCGCATATTCATTTCTCTAATGAGCGGTAACGGTGACCGCTGATAGAGGAAGAGGCTGCGGCACCCGGAGACCAGCTGTCCGGGAGTAGTAGCGAGACGCCGGGAGCAGGTAAGTATTACATATTCACCTGTCCGCGTTCCACACGCCGGGCGCCGCTCCATCTTCCCGTCCTCTGGCTCTGTGCAGGTCAGAGGGCGCGATGACGCATATAGTGTGCGCGCCGCCCTCTGCCTGAACAGTCAGTACGGAGAGACGTCGGGACGGGACGCTGAGGAGCTGCAAGCAAGAGAGGTGAGTATGGCATTTTTGTTTTTATTGCAGCAGCCGCAGCATTATATATACCGGTAGCACAGCTTCCTATTGCACATCTATGGGGCAATAATGAACGGTGCAGAGCACTATATGGCAGAGCTTTCTATTGCACATCTATGGGGCAATAATGAACGGTGCAGAGCACTATATGGCAGTTTTATATGGCACAGCTTTCTATTGGGCAATAATGAACAGTGCTGAGCACTATATGGCAGAGCTTTCTATGACACATCTATGGGGCAATAATGAACGGTGCAGAGCACTCTATGGCAGAGCACTATATGGCAGAGCTTTCTATGGCACATCTATGGGACCATAATGAACGGTGCAGAGCACTATATGGCAGAGCTTTCTATGGCACATCTATGGGGCAATAATGAACGATGCAGAGCACTATATGGCAGAGCTTTCTATGGCACATCTATGGGGCAATAATGAACGGTGCAGAGCACTATATGGCACAGCTTTATATGGCACATCTATGGGGCAATAATGAACGATGCAGAGCACTATATGGCAGAGCTTTCTATGGCACATCTATGGGGCAATAATGAACGGTGCAGAGCACTATATGGCACAGCTTTATATGGCACATCTATGGGGCAATAATGAACGGTGCAGAGCACTATATGGCACAGATTTATATGTCACATCTATGGGGCAATAATGAATAGTATGGAGCATTATATATGGCACAGCTTTATATGGAGCATCTGTGGGGCAATAATGAGACGCCGGGACGGGACGCTGAGGAGCTGCAAGCAAGAGAGGTGAGTATGGCATTTTTGTTTTTATTGCAGCAGCCGCAGCATTATATATACCGGTAGCACAGCTTCCTATTGCACATCTATGGGGCAATAATGAACGGTGCAGAGCACTATATGGCAGAGCTTTCTATTGCACATCTATGGGGCAATAATGAATGGTGCAGAGCACTATATGGCAGTTTTATATGGCACAGCTTTCTATTGGGCAATAATGAACAGTGCTGAGCACTATATGGCAGAGCTTTCTATGACACATCTATGGGGCAATAATGAACGGTGCAGAGCACTCTATGGCAGAGCTTTCTATGGCACATCTATGGGACCATAATGAACGGTGCAGAGCACTATATGGCAGAGCTTTCTATGGCACATCTATGGGGCAATAATGAACGATGCAGAGCACTACATGGCAGAGCTTTCTATGGCACATCTATGGGGCAATAATGAACGGTGCAGAGCACTATATGGCACAGCTTTATATGGCACATCTATGGGGCAATAATGAACGATGCAGAGCACTATATGGCAGAGCTTTCTATGGCACATCTATGGGGCAATAATGAACGGTGCAGAGCACTATATGGCACAGCTTTATATGGCACATCTATGGGGCAATAATGAACGGTGCAGAGCACTATATGGCACAGATTTATATGTCACATCTATGGGGCAATAATGAATAGTATGGAGCATTATATATGGCACAGCTTTATATGGAGCATCTGTGGGGCAATAATGAGACGCCGGGACGGGACGCTGAGGAGCTGCAAGCAAGAGAGGTGAGTATGGCATTTTTGTTTTTATTGCAGCAGCCGCAGCATTATATATACCGGTAGCACAGCTTCCTATTGCACATCTATGGGGCAATAATGAACGGTGCAGAGCACTATATGGCAGAGCTTTCTATTGCACATCTATGGGGAAATAATGAACGGTGCAGAGCACTATATGGCAGTTTTATATGGCACAGCTTTCTATTGGGCAATAATGAACAGTGCTGAGCACTATATGGCAGAGCTTTCTATGGCACATCTATGGGGCAATAATGAACGGTGCAGAGCACTCTATGGCAGAGCACTATATGGCAGAGCTTTCTATGGCACATCTATGGGACCATAATGAACGGTGCAGAGCACTATATGGCAGAGCTTTCTATGGCACATCTATGGGGCAATAATGAACGATGCAGAGCACTATATGGCAGAGCTTTCTATGGCACATCTATGGGGCAATAATGAACGGTGCAGAGCACTATATGGCACAGCTTTATATGGCACATCTATGGGGCAATAATGAACGGTGCAGAGCACTATATGGCACAGCTTTATATGGCACATCTATGGGGCAATAATGAATAGTATGGAGCATTATATATGGCACAGCTTTATATGGAGCATCTATGGAGCAATAATGAACAATATGGAGCATTATATGTGGCACAGCTTTATATGGAGCATCTATGGGGTAATAATGAACAGTATGGAGCATTATATATGGCACAGTTTTATATGGAGCATCTATGGGGCAATAATGAACAATATGGAGCATTATATGTGGCACAGTTTTATATGGAGCATCTTATGGGGCAATAATGAACAGTATGGAGCATCTATTTTAATTTTTGAAATTCACCGGTAGCCTCTGCATTTCCTACCCTAGGCTTATACTCGAGTCAATCAGTTTTCCCAGTTTTTTGTGGCAAAATTAGGGGGGTCGGCTTATACTCGGGTTGGCTTATACTCAAGTATATACGGTATTTCTCACAGAAAATTATTGCAATTACATGTTTTGTTATACACATGTTTATTTCCTTTGTGTGTATTGGAACAGCACAAAAATAAACAGGAAAAAAGGCAAATTGGACATAATTTCACACAAGACCCCAAAATTGGGCCGGACAAAATTGTTGTAACCCTCAACTTAATATTTAGTTGCACACAATTTGGAATAAATAACTGCAATGAATCATTTCCTATTACCATCAACAATCTTCTTACACCTCTCAACTGGAATTTTGTACCACTCTTCTTTGGCAAACTGCTCCAGGTCTCTCATATATGAAAGGTGCCTTCTCCCAACCGCAGTTTTAAGATCTCTCCACTGGTGTTCAATGGAATTTAGATCTGAACTCTTGCTGAATGCTCCAGCTCTTTGTTTCCATTCATTTCTGCTTGCTTCTTGAAGTATGTTTGGGGTCACTGTCTTGCTGGACGACCGACGCTAACCCAGCTTTCTTACACTGGGCACTAAATTGAGAACTAAAATCCTTTGGTAATCTTCAGATTTCATGATGCCTTGTACACAGTCAAGGCACCCAGTACCCAAGGCAGCAAAACAACCCCAAAATGTCTTTGAATCTCCATTATATTTGACTTTATGTACCGTGTTCTGTTCTTTGTAGGCCTCATTCTGTTTTCAGTAATCAGTAGAATTATGTGCTTTATCAAAAAGCTCTATTTTGGTTTCATGTGTCCACAAGAATCTTTACCAGTAGGATTTTGGCTTACTCACGTATATTGTGGCAAACTGCAGTCTAGCTTTTTTTATGTCTCCGAGTCAGCAGTGTGGTCCTCCTGGTTCTCCTGTCGTAGCGACTCATTTAATTCACATGTCGAAGGATAATTTTCACAGACACTGATGCACCCTGAGCCTGCATGACAGCTTGAATTTTTTCAAACTTGATTGTGGCTGCTTATCCACCACCCAGATTATCCTGCCTTGTATTTTTCTCTGCCATGCACGTCCAAGGAGATTAACTACAGTGCCATGGGTTGTAAATGTCTTGATTAGGTTGAGCACCTTGGACAAAGGAACATCAAGCTCTCTGGAGATAGACTTGTAACCTTAGAGTGTTGATATTGATCAACAATTTTGGTTCTCAAGTCCTCAGACAGTTCTCTTCTCCTCTTTCTGTTCTCCATGCATAGTGTGGTACACACAGACACACAATGCAAATTTCTCCCCTTCTAATCTGGTTTCAGGTGTGATTTTCATATTGCCCACACCTGCTACTTGCCACAGGTCAGTTTAAACGAGCATCACGAAATTGAAACAATGTTGTTTACAATTTTAGAAAGGTGCCTACAATTTTGTTCTGCTCATTTTGGGTGTTTTCTGTGAAAATATGTCCATTTTTTTTCTTTTCTTTCTGTTTTTTTTATGTTGTTCCAATACACACCAAGGAAATAAATATGTGTATAGCAAAACGTGTAATTGCAATAATTTTCTGGGATGAATACTTCATTTACTGGAACAATTTCAAGTGTGACAACCCTTTTGGTCATGACTGTGTATACAGATTTATTTTAAAAAAATCTTTATGGGATGGCTTCTTTAATTGGACAGCGTAGTTACTGCAGATAGTCTGGAGAGGTGTGACAGTGTTAGCAGGAAAGCCAAAGAGTTGGGTATTACAATAATCAAGGAGATGATGAAGGCATGAACTAATATTTTAGTAGATTCGAGGTTGAGGAAAGGATGGATTCTGGAAATATTATTTAGTTGCTGGCTGCAGAAGATGTTAAAGGCTTGGATGCGGGGTTTGAAGGACAGGGTATCAGACTTGTGATATAGGGGAAAGTGTGATATAATTTATTGCTATTGATAGGTCTATTAGGGGGTTGAATGATATGGAGGAAAAATGATGAGTTCGGTTTTGTCCTCACTGAATTTTAGAAAGCATGATGAGAAAAAGACAGATATAGATGGAGGCTTGACAGCTTTTTTGTGAACCTTGTTTGCCAGGGTTGTCTATTGATTTTTCACCTTATGCCATGCACTAGAAGGGCAATCCATCGATAGCTAATGAGAGAGTTGCATTGTAGGAAAAAGGTCACTATGTCATGAAGTGAAGATATGGTGGACAGTGGCAGAACAAAGTCATAGAGTGTGCAAATGTCTAGGTACGAGAGGTTTCTGCTGAGGACTACTAATTGTTGGGCTTGGAATGCAGCTAAAGAGGTCAGGGATGAGAATGTAAGTAGGTGATGGTCTGACAGGAAACAGGTGAGGTTATAAGGTTAGATAGGGAACAGAGGTGAGTGAAGTTGAGTTCTGTCCATCTGTATTGGTGGATGTGGAAGACCATTGTATAAGACCAAAAGACGAAGCAAATGACAAGAGATTGGAGACTACAGACTAATTTGAGTCATTGGGGATGTTGATGTCACCCATGATGAAGTTGGGAATGTCAGCAGTGAGAAACTTTAGAAGCCAGGGGTACAGGTAGTCACTAAACGTGATGGCAGGGCCTAAGGGTCAGTATATGATGGCCACTGGAAATTACAGGAAGTTTGGATATGAACAGAATCTACTTAAAAAGAAGGTAGGGTAAGGAAGGGTCGAGGTGGGATTGGATTGAAAATACAGTTCTTGGATAGGAGGCCAACTTGTCTACCATGTATATTGCCAGGGAGGGGAGTATGAGTGAAGTAAAGGCCAATGTAACCCAATGAAGTAGGGCAGGCTGTGTCATAGGCTGCTACCCATGTTTCTATGAGGCCCAGGAATTATAGATTATGAAAAGTAAAGTGATTGTGAAAGACAAGGAATTTAGTACAGATGGAGAATATGTTCCTTAGCGCTTCAGAGAGATGGTGTGGAGGCAAATGGATTTTTGTTCTGAGAGATGGCCGGGACTTCTATTAGCTAAGGAGTGATAGAAAGGAGAAATATAAATAGGCATTAGCTGAGGAGGTCCAGGATAAGGAGTTATATCACCAGCAGTAAGGAGTGGGAGGGTATGTGGGAGAATACAGAGCTTATTTTTGTTGTAAAAGGTGAGATATGAGGTTTGGGAGGAAGTCAGCAGATGAGGTCAAGTGAGGAGGTAAGAGGGATGGAGAGAGAAATATTTCTATGAAGGGTATTGGGGATTGGGCATAGCAAAGGAGAGTAATGACTAAGGGAGATATAACTGAGAGGATATATAGAAAACAGAAAAACAGCTAGAAGAGCATAACCCAATAGGATAAAACGTAACTTTTACTATTTATATTAAAAAGGTGGACAAAACAGTACAACATATACACAAAGTGCTCACGCCGAAAACCATGCTCATATTAAAAAACTGGTTTGATCTCACCAATTATGGACGATGGGTACCCAAACCGATGCAAGAGGGTCCCAGGGAGGGTCCAGTAGTTGTGGGGTAAGAATGAAGGAACGGGGGATCTCTGTCCTATATCCCCTGTCGTGCCCCAGCAATGACTCCTGTCCTGACAAGGACAGGCCCAAATCAGCCCCACTATGGACACCCCTCCACCGTGTAAGATGTGATATAGCGCCTCCCTATGCGTTTCCTCTCCAGTCTTGAAGATTCATCAGGGGAGTTTCAGCGGCCACCAGGCCCAAATATAGCTTACAAGTCCATGTAATTAACAGTCCATAAGTTGGAGCTATATGCAGTGGCTATATAGCCTCCAGATACCGGCAGTCCTGTGTGGTGTCTGCCACAAGAAGTGAGTCAGCTATGTGTGACGCCAGCTTCCCCCCTTTTAAAAAGGGTGCCACTCCCCCAGACTGATGATGTAATAAACGTACACCCCTACCAACCTGTAACAAAGCCATGTGTCAGGTCCAGTCAGCACTCCAGTCCTGGAACGCACGCTGTAATCTCCCCATACCGCCAGGCTGTCAGCCCCTCAGGTCCGCGAACCGGAAGTGCCGGCGCCATTTTGGATGCGCCACTTCCGGTACGCCGATAATATGGTGCGCTTAAGAGGTGGAACGCATCCCTCAGGCGCCGATTAATGACAAGTATCCACAAAACCGGAAGTATCGGCGCCATATTGGAAGCGCCGCTTATACTACATCGGTAATGTGATGCGCTCCAAAAGTAGGACGCATAGCCACGGCGCCAAGTAATGACAAAGTGCCGCTTCACATGCGTTGCCATGGCAACACACGCAAAATATAGTACCCCATACATAGAGACACATGATGCAAAGTGAAGTCCCATAGTGCATACCTATAACGCTCCAAAAGTAGGACGCATAAGCTAGGCACCAGATAATAACAAAGTGCCGCTTCACATGCGTTGCCATGGCAACGCACGCAATATATAGTACCCCACATATAGAGACACATGATGAAAAATGAGGTCCCATAATGCCTATAACCACCTGTATACATTTAGACATACCCATGTATCATGGACAGATATTATATATGCCACCAAGGATACCATATAATGTGCATGAGAGGCTATACTAATCAGATGCCGCACATGTGTATCGCCTATTTTTTATATATATGGGTATATGTGGCCGGAAGTGTCCGCTCACATAATAGAGTACCTATAGAGGGATACCATATAATATACGTGATATACATGAGGGGCTATATCAGTTAAATGCCGTACATGTATACCACCCGTTTTGTTGATAAACACCAAAACAAAATATAGTGCCCACGTTTACAAGTAGTAGCTGGAAGTGTCCAGACTCAAGAATATACCACCGGCACCAACAGAGGGAAGGGAATATATGGCTTACTTTGGAGGGACAGAAAGAAGTCCGGGGGGGGGGGGGGAAATTGCTGATGTATCTGCACTGCTACAAAAAATGCCATCACAGGTTTAGTGATAGCAAAAAGGCGCCACTACCATAAAAAACGTGTAAAATTTGTCCACTCAAGACACCGATCCCCCTCATTCCTGGAAGCTCCGTCCAATGAGCATATCTAATACCAGGGAAAAGGTCCTGAGGGGAAATAGTACAGAGTAATGACCCCGTACCACCATATTGCAATTGTTTTGTTAATCACAGCTGGTTTGAAGACACAAAGTACAGGACACAGACTGGCAAATAACAGGGAGCAAGACTAGATGGAACAGGGCAGGGTTGTACACAAACAAATCTAAGGAAACAAAGGATGCTCGAATAGACCTAGAGGAAACAACCAAAATTGAGCTGATCATTAAGTCCATGAGGGTGGCAAGTGTCCAGCAGGAAAATCCACCTTGTTTCCTTCTGCAGCAGGATCTTATCAAAATCGCCACCCCTCACTGGTGGGACAACTTTATCAATCCCCATGAAGCTCACGACTTTAGTATCACCATCATGGCAGGTGTTGACATGTCTAGCAATGGGGGTGTCCCTATCATTTCGGATATCCCCCAAATGCTCGCCCACCCTTCTTCTGAGTTCCCTGATGGTTTTACCAATATGCGTAACACCACATGTACAGACAGCTCTATATATGACTCCTTTAGATTTACAGTTGATGAATTCTTTTATGACATATGTCTTTTGCGTGTGAATGTCATAGAACTCCTTGCCAGTCTGTATAGATACGCACGCTATACATGTACCACATCTATAACAGCCACTGGGTCTGTTTGGTAGCCATGTCCCCTTGTTAGGTGTTGTTAGATGACTGTGCACTAGCCGATCCCCTAACGTTTTACACTTTCTGTATGTAATTTGAGGCTGTGTGCCGACGGCATCCCTCAAGTCGTCATCCATCGTAAGTATGCCACAATGTTTCCTCAGAATAGCCCTGACCGATGGAGCCCCATTATCAAAGGCACAGATCATTCTGATGGTCTTGTGGTCTTCTCTCCCTCTCTCCCGTGGTGTAAGCAGATTGCTTCTAGCCTGTCCTCTAGCATGGTGATATGCCTCCCTCAGCACCCGATCCGGGTAACCTCTATCCAAAAACCTGGATCTAAGGTCTCTTGCCTTTATTTTGAAATCTGCATCATCAGAGCAATTTCTCCTAAGGCGGAGATATTGGCCCTTGGGGATACCTTTTTTGAGAGAATACGGGTGGTGGCTATCCCACCTAAACACAGAATTTGTTGAGGTGGGTTTTCTAAAGATGGTAGTATCAAGGCCCTCACCACCACAGGTTTTGGAAATCATGATGTCCAGAAATGGTAGATTATTCTCCATTTCGAAAGTAAACCTCCAACCTATGTGGTTCTGATTGAGTGATGACATAAATTTCTGAAAAATCTCTCTAGTACCCTTCCATAGGACAAAAACGTCGTCTATATAACGAACCCATAGGTCGATATAGACGGTAAATTCTTCATTGACATCGGAGAACACGATGCTATCCTCCCACCAGCCCAGGAACAAGTTGGCGTAGCTGGGCGCACATGGGCTGCCCATGGCTGTGCCCCTGAGCTGGTGGAGGATCCGCCCATCAAAGCAAAAGTAGTTGTTATTCAGGACGAAGTTTAGGAGGCTCAACACAAACTCGTTATGGGGGGCATGTTGTTGGCCCCTCATACCCAAAAAGTGTCGCACTCCCTGCATACCATACACGTGTGGGATGGAGGAGTACAATGACTCCACGGCAATACTTACAAGGAATGACCCTGGTTCCAGGGAGATCCCCTCCAGTCTACGCAAAAGATCCATAGTATCTCTGATGTAAGAGGGAAGGGAGGTTACAAATGGTCGCAAGATCTGATCAATATAGGTCCCTGCATTCTGGCAGATACTCCCTATCCCAGAAACTATGGGTCTTCCCTTCAGAGGTTCAATACCCTTATGTACCTTTGGTAGGGCGTAAAAGGTAGCCATAACCGGGTGCTGAGGGAGGAGAAAAAGGAATTATTCTTGGCTAATGAGGTTATCTGTTCTGGCCTTTTCAAGGATACCTTCTAAATTTTTTATGCAACCAGCTGTTGGATTCTGCATTACTCGAGTATAGGTGGTCTGATCATTTAGTAGGGCCAGGCACATATTTTTATAGCCATCCACATCCATAACAACCACATTGCCCCCTTTATCCGAGGGCTTAAAGATAACTGTTTTGTCTGTTTCTAGGTTGTGGAGTGCTGTAATCTGCGCTTTATTCAGATTATGCCTTGATTGTATCTGCGTAAGCTGTTTAATGTCCCAGGTAGCCAGATTCAGAAAGACATCAATAGCCGAAACATCCCCCCCTACAGGTGTCATTCTCTTACTAGGATTCCTCAACTGAGTAAACGGACCAAAGCCCCTCTCTGTCTGTGGTATAGTTTCCAAGTCCGCCAGTAGTTGAACATCTTGTAACATATCAGGAGGAATCCCAAATCAGCTGCCATTTTTTTATCCCTTTGTTTAAAGAGCTTGTGCCATCTCCGTCTCCTAACAAACAAATGCAGATCTTTGATCATATCAAATAGTGCGAAGTCAGTGGTAGGTATGAAGGACAGACCTTTGGATAGGACCGACATTTCTACGGAGTCCAATTGTCTCTTAGACAGATTTATAACCTGTGGTGCTATTCCTTGCTGTAAATGTTGTGACTCCTCAATTGGTATGGACGATCTAAAAAACCAGATCTAGGGGTTGAGGAATGGTATCTGCCTCCCCTCTGATACCCTCTGTTTTTATCTCGTTGTCGTCCTTTGGATGGACCGGCCCTACCCTCGGCGTCAAATAAGTCAGTTTCCGTAGATGAGAGCTCAAAGTCCCTATCCACCCTCTCTTGTCGTTCACCCACCACCTGATAGATTTTGTTGTCCTTAAAGTCTTGCAGATCCCTAAGGTATTCTTTATGTTTCCTTTCTTTCAGATTATATTGAAACTTTTCAATGGTATTCTGCAGCTGACTCTCCTTAATGGTAAAGTCACTCTCTGTACCAAATTTCTTTGTGATATCAATTTGTTCTTTTAGTTTTAAATTAAGTCTCTCCAAATTGACTTTTTCCTCATTAATCAAGATCTGCATGAGTCTAAGAGAACTGGATGTTGCCTCTTTCTCCCATAAGCTCATAAGTTGTGGTGTTCTACAGCGTACTGCTGGTAACAGAGAAATACAAAGGCCCCTAGGTACAATGCTATTAGCTACATAATTCTCTAAGCTCTGCAGCTCCCACCACGACACTATTTGTTCTTTGTAAATTCTGGTGAGGTCTTTAAAAACCGTACTATATGTAGGTGTATACTTTTTTTGTGCAAAGGTCTTTTCAGAGAAGATATCCTTTGCTTCTGTAAGCCATAAATCCGTGTCCGGCCCTTTTGCCAAAAAATCAGCCATACCAAAACTAAATATATATAATGAAACAGCTGCAGCTAGAAGTACCAAGCCGTTGCACTACTCTTTGGGTAGATAACAGAAAAACAGCTAGAAGAGCATAACCCAATAGGATAAAACGTAACTTTTACTATTTATATTAAAAAGGTGGACAAAACAGTACAACATATACACAAAGTGCTCACGCCGAAAACCGTGCTCATATTAAAAAACTGGTTTGATCTCACCAATTATGGACGATGGGTACCCAAACCGATGCAAGAGGGTCCCAGGGAGGGTCCAGTAGTTGTGGAGTAAGAATGAAGGAACGGGGGATCTCTGTCCTATATCCCCTGTCGTGCCCCAGCAATGACTCCTGTCCTGATAAATAGTAAAAGTTAAGTTTTATCCTATTGGGTTATGCTCTTCTAGCTGTTTTTCTGTTATCTACCCAAAGAGTAGTGCAACGGCTTGGTACTTCTAGCTGCAGCTGTTTCATTATATATATTTAGTTTTGGTATGGCTGTTTTTTTGGCAAAAGGGCCGGACACGGATTTATGGCTTACAGAAGCAAAAGATATCTTCTCTGAAAAGACCTTTGCACAAAAAAAGTATACACCTACATATAGTACGGTTTTTAAAGACCTCACCAGAATTTACAAAGAACAAATAGTGTCGTGGTGGGAGCTGCAGAGCTTAGAGAATTATGTAGCTAATAGCATTGTACCTAGGGGCCTTCGTATTTCTCTGTTACCAGCAGTACGCTGTAGAACACCACAACTTATGAGCTTATGGGAGAAAGAGGCAACATCCAGTTCTCTTAGACTCATGCAGATCTTGATTAATGAGGAAAAAGTCAATTTGGAGAGACTTAATTTAAAACTAAAAGAACAAATTGATATCACAAAGAAATTTGGTACAGAGAGTGACTTTACCATTAAGGAGAGTCAGCTGCAGAATACCATTGAAAAGTTTCAATATAATCTGAAAGAAAGGAAACATAAAGAATACCTTAGGGATCTGCAAGACTTTAAGGACAACAAAATCTATCAGGTGGTGGGTGAACGACAAGAGAGGGTGGATAGGGACTTTGAGCTCTCATCTACGGAAACTGACTTATCTGACGCCAAAGGACGACAACGAGATAAAAACAGAGGGTATCAGAGGGGAGGCAGATACCATTCCTCAACCCCTAGACCTGGTTTTTTAGATCGTCCATACCAATTGAGGAGTCACAACATTTACAGCAAGGAATAGCACCACAGGTTATTAATCTGTCTAAGAGACAATTGGACTCCGTAGAAATGTCGGTCCTATCCAAAGGTCTGTCCTTCATACCTACCACTGACTTCGCACTATTTGATATGATCAAAGATCTGCATTTGTTTGTTAGGAGACTGAGATGGCACAAGCTCTTTAAACAAAGGGATAAAAAAATGGCAGCTGATTTGGGGATTCCTCCTGATATGATACAAGATGTTCAACTACTGGCGGACTTGGAAACTATACCACAGACAGAGAGGGGCTTTGGTCCGTTTACTCAGTTGAGGAATCCTAGTAAGAGAATGGCACCTGTAGGGGGGGATGTTTCGGCTATTGATGTCTTTCTGAATCTGGCTACCCGGGACATTAAACAGCTTACGCAAATACAATCAAGGCATAATCTGAATAAAGCGCAGATTACAGCACTCCACAACCTAGAAACAGACAAAACAGTTATCTTTAAGCCCTCGGATAAAGGGGGCAATGTGGTTGTTATGGATATGGATGGCTATAAAAATATGTGCCTGGCCCTACTAAATGATCAGACCACCTATACTCGAGTAATGCAGAATCCAACAGCTGGTTGCATAAAAAATTTAGAAGGTATCCTTGAAAAGGCCAGAACAGATAACCTCATTAGCCAAGAATAATTCCTTTTTCTCCTCCCTCAGCACCCGGTTA
The DNA here is from genome assembly GCF_032444005.1 of Ranitomeya imitator. Lineage (NCBI taxonomy): Eukaryota > Metazoa > Chordata > Amphibia > Anura > Dendrobatidae > Ranitomeya > Ranitomeya imitator. The sequence goes on from NC_091283.1 coordinate 656,253,478, forward strand.
TGGCTACCTTTTACGCCCTACCGAAGGGTATTGAACCTCTGAAGGGAAGACCCATAGTTTCTGGGATAGGGTGTATCTGCCAGAATGCAGGGACCTATATTGATCAGATCTTGCGACCATTTGTAACCTCCCTTCCCTCTTACATCAGGGATACTATGGATCTTTTGCGTAGACTGGAGGGGATCTCCCTGGAACCAGGGTCATTCCTTGTAAGTATTGACGTGGAGTCATTGTACTCCTTTATCCCACACGTGTATGGTATGCAGGGAGTGCGACACTTTTTGGGTATGAGGGGCCAACAACATGCCCCCCATAACGAGTTTGTGTTGAGCCTCCTAAACTTCGTCCTGAATAACAACTACTTTTGCTTTGATGGGCGGATCCTCCACCAGCTCAGGGGCACAGCCATGGGCAGCCCATGTGCGCCCAGCTACGCCAACTTGTTCCTGGGCTGGTGGGAGGATAGCATCGTGTTCTCCGATGTCAATGAAGAATTTACCATCTATATCGACCTATGGGTTCGTTATATAGACGACGTTTTTGTCCTATGGAAGGGTACTAGAGAGATTTTTCAGAAATTTATGTCATCACTCAATCAGAACCACATAGGTTTGAGGTTTACTTTCGAAATGGAGAATAATCTACCATTTCTGGACATCATGATTTCCAAAACCTGTGGTGGTGAGGGCCTTGATACTACCATCTTTAGAAAACCCACCTCGACAAATTCTGTGTTGAGGTGGGATAGCCACCACCCGTATTCTCTCAAAAAAGGTATCCCCAAGGGCCAATATCTCCGCCTTAGGAAATTGCTCTGATGATGCAGATTTCAAAATAAAGGCAAGAGACCTTAGATCCAGGTTTTTGGATAGAGGTTACCCGGATCGGGTGCTGAGGGAGGCATATCACCATGCTAGAGGACAGGCTAGAAGCAATCTGCTTACACCACGGGAGAGAGGGAGAGAAGACCACAAGACCATCAGAATGATCTGTGCCTTTGATAATGGGGCTCCATCGGTCAGGGCTATTCTGAGGAAACATTGGGGCACACTTACGATGGATGACGACTTGAGGGATGCCGTCAGCACACAGCCTCAAATTACATACAGAAAGTGTAAAACGTTAGGGGATCGGCTAGTGCACAGTCATCTAACAACACCTAACAAGGGGACATGGCTACCAAACAGACCCAGTGGCTGTTATAGATGTGGTACATGTATAGCGTGCGCATCTATACAGACTGGCAAGGAGTTCTATGACATTCACACGCAAAAGACATATGTCATAAAAGAATTCATCAACTGTAAATCTAAAGGAGTCATATATAGAGCTGTCTGTACATGTGGCGTTACGTATATTGGTAAAACCATCAGGGAACTCAGAAGAAGGGTGGGCGAGCATTTGGGGGATATCCGAAATGATAGGGACACCCCCATTGCTAGACATGTCAACACCTGCCATGATGGTGATACTAAAGTCGTGAGTTTCATGGGGATTGATAAAGTTGTCCCACCAGTGAGGGGTGGCGATTTTGATAAGATCCTGCTGCAGAAGGAAACAAGGTGGATTTTCCGGCTGGACACTTGCCACCCTCATGAGACTTCATGAGACAGAAGAGCACCTTCAGTAACCGGCTTATACTTCTGAGGTGTAAGAAGGAAAAATATAGGAAATCATTTGTGCCAACTGCCATGGGAATGTACAACAATAACACTAGGGTTAAACCACCAAGGTGAATGTCTACTTATTTCTCTACATTTCAGTTCACTCGTTGTGTATGTCCTATTCTAATGTATAATGTATAATGTTCTTCTGTCAACTCCACTGTCATGTCGACTATGTAATTCCTTTATGATTTTTATGATTTAAGTCGTGCTGCTGTGATACCATAATTTCCCACGGGATCAATAAAGTGTATCGTATCGTATCGTATCGTATCATGGACTTAATGATCAGCTCAATTTCGGTTGTTTCCTCTAGGTCTATTCGAGCATCCTTTGTTTCCTTAGATTTGTTTCTGTACAACCCTGCCCTGTTCCATCTGGTCTAGCTCCCTGTTATTTGCCAGTCTGTGTCCTGTACTTTGTGTCTTCAAACCAGCTGTGATTAACAAAACAATTGCAATATGGTGGTACGGGGTCATTACTCTGTACTATTTCCCCTCAGGACCTTTTCCCTGGTATTAGATATGCTCATTGGACGGAGCTTCCAGGAATGAGGGGGATCGGTGTCTTGAGTGGACAAATTTTACACGTTTTTTATGGTAGTGGCGCCTTTTTGCTATCACTAAACCTGTGATGGCATTTTTTGTAGCAGTGCAGATACATCAGCAATTTTTCCCTCCCCCCCCCCCCGGGACTTCTTTCTGTCCCTCCAAAGTAAGCCATATATTCCCTTCCCTCTGTTGGTGCCGGTGGTATATTCTTGAGTCTGGACACTTCCAGCTACTACTTGTAAACGTGGGCACTATATTTTGTTTTGGTGTTTATCAACAAAACGGGTGGTATACATGTACGGCATTTAACCCCTTCATGACCCAGCCTATTTTGACCTTAAAGACCTTGCCGTTTTTTGCAATTCTGACCAGTGTCCCTTTATGAGGTAATAACTCAGGAACGCTTCAACGGATCCTAGCGGTTCTGAGATTGTTTTTTCGTGACATATTGGGCTTCATGTTAGTGGTAAATTTAGGCCAATAAATTCTGCGTTTATTTGTGATAAAAACGGAAATTTGGTGAAAATTTTGAAAATTTCGCGATTTTCACATTTTGAATTTTTATTCTGTTAAACCAGAGAGATATGTGACACAAAATAGTTAATAAATAACATTTCCCACATGTTTACTTTACATCAGCACAATTTTGGAAACAAAATTTTTTTTTGTTAGGAAGTTATAAGGGTTAAAATTTGACCAGCGATTTGTCATTTTTACAACGAAATTTACAAAACCATTTTTTTTAGGGACCACCTCACATTTGAAGTCAGTTTGAGGGGTCTATATGGCTGAAAATACCCAAAAGTGACACCATTCTAAAAACTGCACCCCTCAAGGTACTCAAAACCACATTCAAGAAGTTTATTAACCCTTCAGGTGCTTCACAGCAGCAGAAGCAACATGGAAGGAAAAAATGAACATTTAACTTTTTAGTCACAAAAATTATCTTTTAGCAACAATTTTTTTATTTTCCCAATGGTAAAAGGAGAAACTGAACCACGAAAGTTGTTGTCCAATTTGTCCTGAGTACGCTGATACCTCATATGTGGGGGTAAACCACTGTTTGGGCGCACGGCAGGGCTTGGAAGGGAAGGAGCGCCATTTGACTTTTTGAATCAAAAATTGGCTCCACTCTTTAGCGGACACCATGTCACGTTTGGAGAGCCCCCGTGTGCCTAAAAATTGGAGCTCCCCCACAAGTGACCCCATTTTGGAAACTAGACGCCCCAAGGAACTTATCTAGATGCATAGTGAGCACTTTGAACCCCCAGGTGCTTCACAAATTAATCCGTAAAAATGAAAAAGTACTTTTTTTTCACAAAAAAATTCTTTTAGCCTCAATTTTTTCATTTTCACATGGGCAACAGGATAAAATGGATCCTAAAATGTGTTGGGCAATTTCTCCTGAGTACACCAATACCTCACATGTGGGGGTAAACCACTGTTTGGGCACATGGTAAGGCTCGGAAGGGAAGGAGCGCCATTTGACTTTTTGAATGAAAAATTATTTCCATCGTTAGCGGACACCATGTCGCGTTTGGAGAGCTCCTGTGTGCCTAAACATTGGCGCTCCCCCACAAGTGACCCCATTTTGGAAACTAGACCCCCCAAGGAACTTATTTAAATGCCTAGTGAGCACTTTCAACCCTCAGGTGCTTCACAAATTGATCTGTAAAAATGAAAAAGTACTTTTTTTTCACAAAAAAATTCTTTTCGCCTCAATTTTTTCATTTTCACATGGGCAGTAGGGTAAAATGGATCATAAAATTTGTTGGGCAATTTCTCCCGAGTACGTCGATACCTCATATGTGGGGGTAAACCACTGTTTGGGCACTCGGCAGGGCTCGGAAGGGAAGGCGCGCCATTTGACTTTTTGAATGGAAAATTAGCTCCAATTGTTAGCGGACACCATGTCGCGTTTGGAGAGCCCCTGTGTGCCTAAACATTGGAGCTCCCCCACAAGTGACCCCATTTTGGAAACTAGACCCCCAAAGGAACTAATCTAGATATGTGGTGAGGACTTTGAACCCCCAAGTGCTTCACAGAAGTTTATAACGCAGAGCCATGAAAAAAAAAAAAAATTATTTTCTCAAAAATGATCTTTTAGCCTGCAATTTTTTATTTTCCCAAGGGTAACAGGAGAAATTTGACCCCAAAAGTTGTTGTCCAGTTTCTCCTGAGTACGGTGATACCCCATATGTGGGGGTAAACTACTGTTTGGGCACATGCCGGGGCTTGGAATTGAAGTAGTGACGTTTTGAAATGCAGACTTTGATGGAATGCTCTGCGGGCGTCACGTTGCGTTTGCAGAGCCCCTGATGTGCCTAAACAGTAGAAACCCCCCACAAGTGACCCCATTTTGGAAACTAGACCCCGAAAGGAACTTATCTAGATGTGTGATGAGCACTTTGAACCCCCAAGTGCTTCATAGAAGTTTATAATGCAGAGCCGTGAAAATAATAAATACGTTTTCTTTCCTCAAAAATAATTATTTAGCCCAGAATTTTTTAATTTTCCCAAGGGTAACAGGAGAAATTTGACCCCAATATTTGTTGTCCAGTTTCTCCTGAGTACGGTGATACCCCATATGTGGGGGTAAACTACTGTTTGGGCACATGCCGGGGCTTGGAATTGAAGTAGTGACGTTTTGAAATGCAGACTTTGATGGAATGCTCTGCGGGCGTCACGTTGCGTTTGCAGAGCCCCTGATGTGCCTAAACAGTAGAAACCCCCCACAAGTGACCCCATTTTGGAAACTAGACCCCGAAAGGAACTTATCTAGATGTGTGGTGAGCACTTTGAACCCCCAAGTGCTTCATAGAAGTTTATAATGCAGAGCCGTGAAAATAATAAATACGTTTTCTTTCCTCAAAAATAATTATTTAGCCCAGAATTTGTTATTTTCCCAAGGGTTACAGGAGAAATTGGACCCCAAATGTTGTTGTCCAGTTTCTCCTGAGTACGCTGATACCCCATGAGTGGGGGTAAACCACTGTTTGGGCACACGTCGGGGCTCAGAAGGGAAGTAGTGACTTTTGAAATGCAGACTTTGATGGAATGGTCTGCGGGTGTCACGTTGCGTTTGCAGAGCCCCTGGTGTGCCTAAACAGTAGAAACCCCCACAAGTGACCCCATTTTAGAAATTAGACCCCCCAAGGAACTTATCTAGATATGTGGTGAGCACTTTGAACCCCCAAGTGCTTCACAGACGTTTACAACGCAGAGCCGTGAAAATAAAAAATCATTTTTCTTTCCTCAAAAATTATGTTTTAGCAAGCATTTTTTTTGATTCACAAGGGTAACAGGAGAAATTGGACCCCAGTAATTGTTGCGCAGTTTGTCCTGAGTATGCTGGTACTCCATATGTGGGGGTAAACCACTGTTTGGGCACACGTCAGGGCTCGGAAGTGAGGGAGCACCATTTGACTTTTTGAATACGAGATTGGCTGGAATCAATGGTGGCGCCATGTTGCGTTTGGAGACCCCTGATGTGCCTAAACAGTGGTAACCCCTCAATTCTACCTCCAACACTAACCCCAACACACCCCTAACCCTAATCCCAACTGTAGCCATAACCCTAATCACAACCCTAACCTCAACACACCCCTAACCACAACCCTAACCCCAACACACCCCTAACCATAACCATAACCCTAATTCCAACCCTAACCCTAAGGCTATGTGCCCACGTTGCGGATTCGTGTGAGATATTTTCGCACCATTTTTGAAAAATCCGCGGGTAAAAGGCACTGCGTTTTACCTGCGGATTTTCCGCGGATTTCCAGTGTTTTTTGTGCGGATTTCACCTGCGGATTCCTATTGAGGAACAGGTGTAAAACGCTGCGGAATCCGCACAAAGAATTGACATGCTGCGGAAAATACAATGCAGCGTTTCCGCGCGGTATTTTCCGCACCATGGGCACAGCGGATTTGGTTTTTCATATGTTTACATGGTACTGTAAACCTGATTGAACACTGCTGCGGATCCGCAGCCAAATCCGCACCGTGTGCACATAGCCTAATTCTAAAGGTATGTGCACACGCTGCGGAAAACGCTGCGGATCCGCAGCAGTTTCCCATGAGTTTACAGTTCAATGTAAACCTACGGGAAACAAAAATCGCTGTGCCCATGCTGCGGAAAAACTGCACGGAAACGCAGCGGTTTACATTCCGCAGCATGTCACTTCTTTGTGCGGATTCCGCAACGGTTTTACAACTGCTCAAATAGAAAATCGCAGTTGTAAAACCGCAGTGAAATGCGCAGAAAAACCGCGGTAAATCCGCCATAAATCCGCAGCGGTTTAGTACTGCGGATTTATCAAATCCGCAGCGGAAAAATCCGCAGAGGACCAGAATACGTGTGCACATACCGAAACCCTAACCCTAGCCCTAACCCTACCCCTAACCCTAGCCCTAACCCTACCCCTACCCCTAACCCTACCCCTAGCCCTAACCTTAACCCTAACCCTACCCCTAACCCTACCCCTAACCCTATTCTAACATTAGTGGAAAAAAAAAAATTTCTTTATTTTTTTATTGTCCCTACCTATGGGGGTGACAAAGGGGGGGGGTCATTTATTATTTTTTTTATTTTGATCACTGAGATAGATTATATCTCAGTGATCAAAATGCACTTTGGAACGAATCTGCCGGCCGGCAGATTCGGCGGGCGCACCGCGCATGCGCCCGCCATTTTGGAAGATGGAGGCGCCCAGGGAGAAGACGGACGGGACCCCGGCTGGATCGGTAAGTATGATGGGGTGGGGGGGGACCACGGGGAGGGGGATCGGAGCACGGGGGGGGGGGGAATCGGAGTGCGGGAGGGGTGGAACGGAGCACGGGGGGCGTGGAACGGAGCACGGGGGGGCTGGAACGGAGCACGGGGGGGTGGAACGGAGCACCGGGGGGGGGGGTGGATCGGAGTGCAGGAGGGGTGATTGGAGCACGGGGGGGTGATTGGAGCACGGGGGGAGCGGACAAGAGCACGGGGGGGAGCGGAGCACTGGACGGAGGGGAGCCGGAGCAGTGTACCGGCCAGATCGGAGGGCTGGGGAGGCAATTGGTGGGGTGGGGGCACACTAGTATTTCCAGCCATGGCCGATGATATTTCAGCATCGGCCATGGCTGGATTGTAATATTTCACCCGTTATAATAGGTGAAATATTACAAATCGCTGATTGGCAGTTTCACTTTCAACAGCCAATCAGAGCGATCGTAGCCACGAGGGGGTGAAGCCACCCCCCCTGGGCTAAACTACCACTCCCCCTGTCCCTGCAGATCGGGTGAAATGGGAGTTAACCCTTTCACCCGATCTGCAGGGACGCGATCTTTCCATGACGCCGCATAGGCGTCATGGGTCGGAATGGCACCGACTTTCATGACGCCTACGTGGCGTCATGGGTCGGGAAGGGGTTAACTGATATAGCCCCTCATGTATATCACGTATATTATATGGTATCCCTCTATAGGTACTCTATTATGTGAGCGGACACTTCCGGCCACATATACCCATATATATAAAAAATAGGCGATACACATGTGCGGCATCTGATTAGTATAGCCTCTCATGCACATTATATGGTATCCTTGGTGGCATATATAATATCTGTCCATGATACATGGGTATGTCTAAATGTATACAGGTGGTTATAGGCATTATGGGACCTCATTTTTCATCATGTGTCTCTATATGTGGGGTACTATATATTGCGTGCATTGCCATGGCAACGCATGTGAAGCAGCACTTTGTTATTATCTGGTGCCTAGGTTATGCGTCCTACTTTTGGAGCGTTATAGGTATGCACTATGGGACTTCACTTTGCATCATGTGTCTCTATGTATGGGGTACTATATTTTGCGTGTGTTGCCATGGCAACGCATGTGAAGCGGCACTTTGTCATTACTTGGCGCCGTGGCTATGCGTCCTACTTTTGGAGCGCATCACATTACCGATGTAGTATAAGCGGCGCTTCCAATATGGCGCCGATACTTCCGGTTTTGTGGATACTTGTCATTAATTGGCGCCTGAGGGATGCGTTCCACCTCTGAAGCGCACCATATTATCGGCGCACCGGAAGTGGCGCATCCAAAATGGCGCCGGCACTTCCGGTTCGCGGAGCTGAGGGGCTGACAGCCTGGCGGTATGGGGAGATTACAGCGTGCTTTCCAGGACTGGAGCGCTGACTGGACCTGACACATGGCTTTGTTACAGGTTGGTAGGGGTGTACGTTTATTACATCATCAGTCTGGGGGAGTGGCACCCTTTTTAAAAGGGGGGAAGCTGATGTCACACATAGCTGACTCACTTCTTTTGGCAAGTATAGGAAAAATCAGCCGCACTCAAATGGTTGAAAGTTCAGCAAACTGTGCAGTTTCTTTATTAACATAAACAATAAACATCACCAGGTGCTTTTTTAGGAGGTAAATGGGTGGCGGACTATTCAATTCGGGTAACGTTTCGACCCCAGCGGGTCTTTATCAAAACCTCACTGTAAAACAGATACAAACATATAAGTGAATTATACATATATACATGTGATATATTAAAAAGAACCGAAAAAATGGAAAACACGAAAAACAATAACAAAAACAACAATAACATCAGGTCCAAAATTCATAATGGTACTAATTGACAACTGTAACAACAGTACTCTGTCCCATACAATTACAAGAACATGCTGTGGAGACCCTATCATAGGGGTGGGGAGTCCCCCATTTTTTGCAGGTAGGAGCAAGGCTATTCCGGAGAAACAGTTACATAGAGCACATATACAAGTCTTAAACAGGAAAACCAGGTGCAGCGATCAGGTCGCTGATGAAATGCACTTCTTTTGGCAGACACCACACAGGACTGCCGGTATCTGGAGGCTATATAGCCACTGCATATAGCTCCAACTTATGGACTGTTAATTACATGGACTTGTAAGCTATATTTTGGCCTGGTGGCCGTTGAAACTCCTCTGATGAATCTTCAAGACTGGAGAGGAAACGCGTAGGGAGGCGCTATATCACATCTTACACGGTGGAGGGGTGTCCATAGTGGGGCTGATTTGGGCCTGTCCTTGTCAGGACAGGAGTCATTGCTGGGGCACGACAGGGGATATAGGACAGAGATCCCCCGTTCCTTCATTCTTACCCCACAACTACTGGACCCTCCCTGGGACCCTCTTGCATCGGTTTGGGTACCCATCGTCCATAATTGGTGAGATCAAACCAGTTTTTTTATATGAGCACGGTTTTCGGCGTGAGCACTTTGTGTATATGTTGTACTGTTTTGTCCACCTTTTTAATATAAATAGTAAAAGTTATGTTTTATCCTATTGGGTTATGCTCTTCTAGCTGTTTTTCTGTTATCTACCCAAAGAGTAGTGCAACGGCTTGGTACTTCTAGCTGCAGCTGTTTCATGAGAGGATATATACAAGCATGGAGAAGCGTGTAATTGGGGAATCATAATTAAACAAGGGAGGTGGCCTTAGTAATAGATAGTTGCTCTTACCTTCTTTTCACTTCTGGTACATTTCTGGTGTATTTCTGCTTTGCACTTAACAAGTTGTGCTTAAAGAGAACCTATTATCAAGATGTGATTCAAAACTAATTGCATGTATGTCAATGTGCTTTCATGCTGAGTACATTGATTGTAGAAATCATTTTTACGGTTTTTAAAAAAATTCACAGCTTAAATTGCATGATAATGAGTTGTAAGACCAGTGGATGGTTCCTTTAATTACACCTCTCCTGCTTCTCTCTCTCTCTCTATTCTGCTCCCACTGCCTGCCTCCTGTCTTTTACTGACAGGTCGCTCATTTCAGTGACTTGTCAGACAAAAACAGGAGACAGGAAAAGGCACAGAGGCAGGAAAGCTGTAAGTATAGTGCCCATACACCCCACTTGCAATTCATTAGCATACAATTTCAGCAGTAGATTTCTCTAAAACAGTATACAGGATTTCTAAAAGAAAGGTATAGTTTTCTGCCCAATGATGACAAAAGTATTCTAGGAGTGATACCTTTATTGGCTAACCAGAAAATAACATGTTTGCAAGCTTTCAGAGCACATTGGCTCCTTCAGGCTGAATTACAAATAGCCTCCAGCCTGAAGAAGGCGCCACTGTGCTCTGAAAGCTTGCAAACATTATTTTGTCATCATTGGGTAGAAAAGTATTCACATCGATTTTTCTGGCTAACACTGTACCACAATACAATTTGTTATTGTACATCTTAAAAGAAAGGTAATGATTTACTAAGCATGAAAATACCTTTACATACATGCCATTAGGTTTGGATAAAATCCTGATAACATGTTCTATTTAAAGGAGCTGCACGCATAGACGCAGAATAGACTTATGGTTCCAAATTCATGTTCCTTTAAAGAAGCATTAACTTTTGTATTCACAAAATATGTGTGTATGTAGATGTAGTACAGTGTGAGTGTATTAATATACTCACCTACTGCTGCATTGTCAGGGATACAGAACCGTTCTTCTCTGCTTCTTAGTGATGTCACTGCAATTGAGACTAGCTCCCTCTGCTCTATTTGTGAGCCGGACGTCTATTTTACATTGAAAGCCATGGCTCTGCGTTCTGATACTACATAGAATTACATTGTAAAAGTCACTTCCGGGTAATGCAGGGCGCAGCGTGACCTGGAGCTGTGACGCCATTTAGAGCAGAGAAGAATGGCGCTGGACACTGGAGAGAGTAGTGGTAGGTGAGTATTTTAATACAATGACACTACATTACATGCACATTTAATGAATAAATAACTTAGTGGGAGTGCTTCTTTGCTTGCACATTAAATTTACCAGGTGTGAACAAAAAGTAGGAGCTAAAAGGAGGCAAGTCAGACAATCAAAGGAAAAGATGTACTAGGTAAAAGGAGTGAATGTAGACAATTTTCTATTTTACACAGTAGGGAAGGAATCAAAACACATATACAGAAGTATGAATGATTTCAGGAGTTAACATTTTGCTGAATCTGAATTGCAAAAAATCTGCACTTTGGTGAATCTTTGGTGGATTTTAGTAAAATAAAAGTATAATTTAACTCCACGCAAACTTATTCTCTCATCTCTATTGTTTCTCAATTATCAAGGACTTCAAGGGGTATTATTAAGTTGTCTCTTGAGCATCTCACAGCTCTTGTGCATGAAAGTGAAGGTATCCAGCTCAGGAAATAAAATCAAAAGTCTTTATTTGGACAAATTTAAAAAGTAAGCTGCTTGACAAACCAGTGCATACTGGAGGAAGGAATGTCTTGAATAACTGGACGCGTTTCGAACACGTATAGTGCTCTTAGTCCTCAGTTTCACAATGAGCAGTCTTGCCAAAAGTTAAAATACGCCCCAAACAGGTGGGGAACAGAGTGAAAATGATTGCTCCACAGAATGAAATTAACACTTGAATAGCATGACATGCAATGCAAAGTGCACAAAAAGAAAAAGAAAAACCACACACCACATTCAATTATAAATGTGCATAACATAGACAAATAATGTTAACTATAATCAATCAATAATGCAACATAATTTCCTTCTTCAAGTTCAAACCCAGAGGTACTCGAGTGTTTAATAGGTAAACCCAAAAAGTTTCCCTATCCCGCAATTTCTTTTCTCTATCTCCACCACGTATATTTCTGTGCACTTGTTCTATTGCAAATACACTAAAGTGTGCAATTTGTCTGTTGTGCGATTTTATGAAATGGTTGGATGCATTAGATACATGACGAGTTGTGGGCTGGGTAATATCATAAAGATGCTCCCTGATCCGGTCTTTTAATCTTCTGATTGTAGAACCCACATATAATAGTTCACATGCTGAACATTCTATTATGTATACTACGTGATCTGAGTTACAGTGGAGAACATTTTTTATTTTAAACTTCTTTTGATTTTTTGAGCAGTAAAAAACAGATGTTTTCATGGAGCGTAAACATGTTTTGAAGGGAAATTGCCCGCATCTGAAAAACCCTGTGGTGGACAACCAAGTAGAGGAGTTTTTTGTTTTAGTAGCATCATAAAGGCTGGGGGATAATGAATTAGCTAAAGTTGGAGCACGTCTGGATACAATCCTAATACCATCTTTTAATATAGTGTCCATAATGTCGTCTCTTAAAATGTCAAAATTTCAATGAACTATATCAGAAATTGACCTGAAATGAGTACTATACGTGAGAACCAAAACTGGTTGTTCTGAACGGGAATTAGTGTTGTGCCTTTTAATTTGATTCTGACAATTGGAATCTGACTCAGAAATCGGTGTAATAAGTTCAGCTCTCGATTTTTTATCAACTACGGTATATTACAGGCACGGTTCACAGTCCAATCAGGATATTTCCTATTTTTAAGGCGTTCTCTGATATTCCTTTTTTCACTGTCAGAAGTCTCATTGTCACTACAATTTCTTTTTGCTCTAATGACCTCACCCACTGGAATTGAATGAATCGTATGTGGCGGGCACTCCTCCTTGAGTGACATTTCTCATCAGTAGCACAGCTGTAGCATTAGCAGTACATGTGTTGAGCTTTATAGTTCTACTGTAATACATTCACCTATCAGTGGTTTGATCTGAGTGTACACTACAATAATAGCAAATGAAGTCGTGTAGCGCTCTCAGCATCATTCATGATTAAGATGACATGTATTAGAGCAGGTGCTTGTTTTCATTTGAAATGATTTGGTGAAATTCGTAACGCTGCATTATGTGTGTCAGATAGTGATACCAGCACTGCAGACAAAGACTTTACATGTAATATGCACAGCTCACTTTTCCATTTGTATTTTTAAGAACTTAAGGTTAGATCATGGCCCAGTTATATCATGATGCAAGTATTAATGGGATGGCAGCTGAAGGAGTTGGGCAGCCATTGGATACCCGAGTATTGAATGATGATAATGAACAGGTAGGTTGTATAAATGAAATAATTGTCATTAATGAGTGTTCGTTTGCCCACTTACATACAGGCCGATGTTTGACATCTCATTCAGATGTCGGTGAAACAGTCCAAGTATGGACCATGATGATAAGATCGGCTGTGGGTCTCCCAACCTCAACTGCCACACAGTGCCTTCAAAAAGTATTTATACCCCATGAACGTTTCAATATCTAGTGTTTGTGATGAGTAAAGGAAATGATTCATGGCTTTCTAAATTTTTTAAAATATAAATCTGAAAATTGTGACATGCATTTGTATTCATCTCCTAAAATCCTGAGTCACCAATTGCCTCCGGAAGTCACCTAATTTATTTTTAGTACAATGACAGCTGTTCTGTGAAAGACTCAGAGGGTTATTCAAAAACACTAGGGATCAAACTGCATCATGAAAACCAAGGAACACACAAGACAGGTCAGGGATAAAGTTGTGGAGAAGAGTAAAGATGAGTTAGATTCTAAAAAAAAATAGCTAAAGCTCTGAACATCTCACGGAGCACTGTTCAATCTATCATCCAAAAAATGGAAGGAGTATGGCACACCTGCAAATTTGTCCACCTGGATTGAAATTCCAAGCAATTAGAGCCCTAATTAGAGATGCAGCCAAGAGGCACATGATCATTCTGGAGAAGGTGTAGAGATTCACAACTCAAGTGGGAGAATATGTCCACAGGACAACTCTTAGGCCGGGATCACACATACACGTGATACGGCCGAGTCTCGCAGGTGAAATCCCTCCTCTAGCGCCGGCACTTGGGAGCGGAGCGTGCAGCTCCATGTGTTACTATGCGGCTGCACGCTCTGCTCTGGAGTGCCGATGCCAGAGGAGGGATTTCACCTGCGAGACTCGGCCATATCACGCGTATGTGTGATCCCGGCCTTAGTCATATACTCCACAAATCTGCCCTTTATGGAAGTATGGCAAAAAGCCATTTTTTTAAAGCAAGCCATAAGAAGTTTTGTTTGCGGTTTGCAAAAAGCCACGTAGGGCAGAGGTGTCAAACTGCATTCCTCGAGGGCCGCAAACAGGTCATGTTTTCAGGATTTCCTTGTATTGCACAGGTGATAATTTAATCACCTGCACAGAATGATTCCAGCACCTTGTGCAATACAAGGAAATCCTGAAAAAATGACCTGTTTGCGGCCCTCGAGGAATGCAGTTTGACACCTCTGACGTAGGGGACACAGCTGGCACATGGAGGAAGGTGCCCTGATGAGATGAAACCAAAGTAGAACCTTTTAGGTAAATGCAAAATGCTATATGTAGAAAAAAATAAAACTGCAAATAAATCTTGCCAAATCAGGCAAGGTCATTTTCTGGATTTTTTTTCTCATTTTGACTCACTCTCATAGTTGTGGTCTACCTATGATGTCAATTACAGGCCTCTCTCATCTTTTTAAGTGGGAGAACTTGTACAATTGGTGGCTGACTAAATACTTTATTCCCCACTGTATCACCCACTCCTGTTTTTGGCTTACAAATACTGATGTAAAAAACTGATCAAATACTGAAAATGTGAACGTGGCCTAAGACCTGAACACTGCTGTCCTGCTGGAATCAGTGATCGCAGCATTTCTACAGCATTGTGGGTATTCATATCTGACAGAAACTAACAGCCTTTGGTTTAGGTACCAGCATCAGGACCAGAGAACGGTTGCTGTGCTTCTGTAACTGCATAAGTCTGATAGTAAGGACTTATTCACACGTCAGTATTTGGTGGCTATTTTTATCAGTGTTTGTATGCCAAAACCAGTAGTGGAACTTACAGAAAAAAACTGTAATTGAAAGATTGACATCTGTTCTGTGTTTTGGCATACAAATACTGATGAAAAATCAGTGAAGTTTGAATGAGCCCTAATAAACATCTTCTTGTCTAGGTACTGTCACCAGAACTTCAGTATACAAGATCTCTGCAGACTTGCTCACTGGTGGCTGCCCTACATATACATAATGCAGTTGGGTCAGAGTCTCTACATCTGCCTTGGCCTGCCTGATTGTCAGTCAGGATTGTCGTTCAGCTCCTGTTAAGACAGAGAATATGGGAGGCATGTGTGATGCAGCGGTAGCACACTTATGCACTGATGAGGCAGTGACCCTGCAAAGTTCCAAACAAAAGTCTCTTTAATGCGTTCACTTCACGGCATTAATGTCCAACTCATATAAACCCAGCACACGTTATCCTCCAGATCGCAACTGGGCACGTATCGTCTGGATTACAGTCACTAAACATGCCAGTCCACCTCTGACCGGTTGCCTTGGGTGACTGCACCGCCGTTTTAATGTCTCTTTACTCACAGCTTTACATAGTACACAATATGCTTCAGTTTACAGTCACTAAACACGCCAGTCCTCCTCTGACCAGTTACCATGGGTGACTGCACCGCTGTACACGCTGTGGGCGACAGGTGTCTGAGCTCCCCTGGCTGCTTGGCTCCGCTGGCCTGTGTTGCCTCACACAGGAGCTCAGCAGAGCCAACTGCTCTGCCCTCTAGCGTACATCAGATACTGACACACCCAAATCCTATACTGCAGGGATTTTAACTTGAATCTGTGGCATTCAGCCACATGGAAAACGCTCTCATTTTTCATATTTCTAGTGCAGTAATGCAGTTCAATTTTCGTGTTTCAGGTTTGCATGTTTTAGCGCTGCAGTGTGCTGCCTTAATGACTTGATTATATACGAGTTGGCGACTCTAGGTTCAGCACCTGTTCACACTTAGTCTATGTTTGGATGTGACGGTCAGTTTTTTTAAATGCATTCTTTAGCCTTCTGATCAAGCACTCCGCCTCCTAGCCACAGGTGTTTTAATTACAGCAGGTCCAATACCCCTCCACAGAGAGAGAGAATTTTAGTCTAAGAAGAGGTTTCACAGGTACCCATTCAGATGGAGACGTTTATTCTCAGCGAGGAAACGCAAGTGTACGACCTGGTATAAGAGAGATGCCGTAAAGTGGCAACCAGGTACACATAAAATTGGCCATTTTTATGCGCTAAATGCTCTCATTTTTCATATTTCTAGTGCAGTAATGCAGTTCAATTTTCATGTTTCATGTTTGCATGTTTTAGCGCAGCAGTGTGCTGCCTTATTTACTTGACTATATACGAGTTGGCGACTCTAGGTTCAGCACCTGTTCACACTTAGTCTATGTTTGGATGTGACGGTCAGTTTTTTGAAATGTATTCTTTAGCCTTCTGATCGAGCACTCCGCCTCCTAGCCACAGGTGTTTTAATTACAGCAGGTCCAATACCCCTTCACAGAGAGAGAGAATTTTAGTCTAAGAAGAGGTTTCACAGGTACCCATTCAGATGGAGATGCTTATTCTCAGCGAGGAAAGGCAAGTGTAGGACCTGGTATAAGAGAGATGCCGTAAAGTGGCTACAAGGTACACATAAAATTGGCCATTTTTATGCGCTAAACGCTCTCATTTTTCATATTTCTACTGCAGTAATGCAGTTCAATTTTCATGTTTGCATGTTTTAGCGCTGCAGTGTGCGGCCTTATTTACTTGACTATATACAAGTTGGTGACTCTAGGTTCAGCACCTGTTCACACTTAGTCTATGTTTGGATGTGACGGTCAGTTTTTTGAAATATGATTACCTGATAGACCTCATCCTGGGGCAGAGCCACCTCATGGGTGTGTTTACCCTTTGTCGCTCCCAGAGACTGAGGCAATGTCGGAGTACATAAGGGAGAATCTGGTGAGGGGTTTTATTAGGAAATCGGTATCTCCTGCGGGAGCTGGGTTCTTCTTTCTAAAGAACGGGGAACTTCGTCCCTGCATAGATTATAGGGGTCTGAACGTCATCACCATCAAGAATAAATATCCTCTGTCACTCATCTCCGAGCTGTTTGACAGACTGTGGGGTGTGAAGATATTTACCAAGTTAGATCTGCGAGGTGCCTATAATCTAATACGCATTCGCGAGGGTGACGTATGGAAGACGGTGTTTAACACACGGGACGGGCATTACGAATACTTGGTAATGCCAGTCTCTGTAATGCCCAGGCCATCTTCCAGGACTTCATCAATGACATCTTTCAGGAGATGTTATCCACTTCGGTAGTCGTCTATTTGGATGACATCCTTATTTTCTCTCCTGATCTGGATGCTCATCGTCGAGATGTTACCAGAGTCCTTGAACTCTTGCGTGCCAACTCTCTCTATGCCAAACTTGAGAAGTGTGTCTTTGAGTCCCTACCATTACTTGGCTATATCATCTCAGCCAAGGGTTTGGCTATGGATACTGCCAAGGTGGAATCGGTGTTGAACTGGCAGGAGCCACATTCCCTGAAAGCAGTGCAGCACTTTTTGGGATTTATTAACTACTACCGCCAGTTCATTCCCCACTTCTCTGCCCTGGCAGCTCCCTTGGTAGCTCTCACCAAGAAGGGAGCTAATCCTAAGCTATGGTCTAAGGAGGTCTCTGAGGCCTTTGTCTCCTTAAAGTCCCACATTTCTAGGGCTCCTGTGTCACATCGGCCAGATGTGGATAAGCCCTTTATTCTGGAGGTCGATGACCCTTCCATCAGTGTGGGAGCCGTGTTAAACCAGAAGGATGCTAACAGTCATAAACGGCCCTGCTTCTTCTCTAAGTCTTTCTCACTGGCGGAGAAGAATTATTCCATCAGGGACAGGCAGCTACTGGCCATGAAGTTGGCCTTCTCCAAATGGAGATATCTCCTGGAAGAAGCTCGGTACCCCTTCCAGGTGTTCACAGAGCAGATTCTTATGGTCAATCTGCAGATTGCCCAACAGCTAAATTCTCACCAGGCCAGGTGGACTCTATTCTTTTCCCGATTTAAGTTTACCATACACTTTCTCTCAGGGGAGAAGAATTTATGGGCTGACGCCTTGTCCCGTTCTGTCGTCTCTTCCGAAGAAGGGGCCGAGCCACGGCTAATCGTTCCCTTGGAGAGTCTGCGAAGGTGGCTCCGGTTTTGCTAGTCGGTGCCTCCAGACAGGACTCTTGTACCACCGAACCGGCTGCCGGAGGTCCTCTCTTGTGCTCACACATCTAAGGGTGGGCAATTTGGGACCAAGAGGACGACTGAGCTTCTGGCGAGGTCATATTGGTGACCGTGGATGGTACATGACATTAGGGACTACGTTCAGGCATGTGTTTCTTGTGCCAAGAACCGGCCTTCCTGACAGAGGCCCGTGGGCTTGATACATCACCTCCGGTGGCAGATAAGCCCTGGGAAATGGTCAGGATGGACTTCATTTTGAGCTTGCCCAAGTCCCGTAACAATACTGTCATCTGGGTGGTCACCGATCATTTCTCCAAGATGGTACATCTAGTTCCCTTTCCGCATGTACCGTCGGCATGGGCTCTGGCCGTGCTTTTCGTGAAGCATGTCTTCCGTCTCCACGGGATGCCTGATAAAATAGTCAGTGACCAGGGTCCCCAGTTCGCTTCTCAGTTCTGGAGAGAGCTCTGTCGGCTGCTTCAGTATTGAGCTTAATCTCTCCTCAGCATATCATCCCGAGACTAACGGATTGGTGAAGAGGGCCAATCAGACTCTGGTCACGTATTTGTGGCACTTTGTCTCTGCCAGGCATGATGACTGGGCATCCTTGCTACCATGGGGAGAGTTTGCCCTTAATAATGCCGTCGCTGTTCTACAGGGCAGACAGTGTTTCTCCTTAATTACCGTCCCATGCCTATGCCTGTTTCGTCTTCTGACTCTAGGGTGGTAGACTGGGCTGTGGAGGCTTATAACATCTGGAACCGCACACAGGATGCCATTCAGGCCTCTAAGGAGAGAATAAGGGTCTCTGCTGACGTTCATCGCCGCCCCATTCTGGTCTTTGCGCCCAGCGTAGAGTCCACTAAGTTTGCTCCCCGCTATCTGAGTCCCTTTAAAGTCCTTGAACAAGTTAATCCTATAGTATATCGCCTGTCTCTTCCACCACGCCTGAATATCACTGATACCTTTCATGTCTCCTTCTTGAAACTCGTTCATATGTCTTGGTTTTCTGAGTCTTCTGCTGGGACTTCGGGTTCGTCTTCGGACAACTTTGAGGTAAATGCTATTATTCGTGCAAAGGTGGTGTGTGGCAAAATTTTGGGGGGGTTGATTGGAACTGTCATGGTCCGGAGGATAGGACTTGGGAGCCGGTTGAGCACATCCTTGCCCCCCAGCTTATTGCGGCCTTTGAGTGTGATGAGGCTCACAGGGAGGGGGGCAATGTTAGGCGTCGGGATTATTCCTCTGCACAGGATAGATCCCAAGCCTTATCTTCCTCTGCGGTCTCCCACTTAGTCTTGATAACAGTGGATGCTGCTCAGCAAAAATGTCGGTCTCAGCATCTTGCTCAGACTCAGGCTGTGCGCTTTGTTACTGCTGCCTCTCCAGGTTCAGCTATGGTAACTAATAATAGACAGCAGCAAGCTGTCATTCCTGAGACTAAGTCCAGGATTCGCTCTACTGAGCATGCTCGTGAGGTGGCAACCTTTCATTGGTGGTCGGTCGTCAGCTGCTCAGGTCCTGTCTGGCTCCGGATTGGGCTGCAAACAAGGTCCTGTCTGATTGGCAGTCTATAAAAGGATCTTTGGCGTGCCCATCGGTGCGCTAATATCATTTATGTTTTGTGAGTATGTAGAACCTAATGGTAGTGTGGACTTGTCTGCATGTGCTCAGGGCAGGCATATAGCCTTTAGAATTCCAGCACCTCCAGAGAGGAGTTTCAGTGAATTCAGGGCAGGCGATAAGCCTTTAGAATTCTGGCACCTCCGGAGAGGAGTTCCTGCACACGCTGTTTGTGTCCACTACCTGTTCCCTTGCCCCAGTGAGGGTAGCGTTCTCCTGTGAAGTTAACAGGGCTCATGTTTAGCACCATACCTGCTCTGTTACTGTGTGCAAGTGACACAGCTCTACTGCAGAGCATCTTTTCTGTTGCTGTGTGCGATTGACACAGTCTAGTCTAGTCTAGCTATATATTGAGTGACATTTAACTCAGTGCTTGCTAACTAGTGCTCGCTGTCTTGTTCTGCCATTGTTCATACTAGCTGCAATTTTTCATCTCTGTACGGTAGACCCCAGGCTGCGATCGCACTTCATCTTCAATTATATTTAGTGCAATCCGCCAATCCTAACAACCAGTCACTACCTCACACATGTATCTAAACCATTTTTCCTTTTGGAGAAAACCGTGGATGTATTGTATGTCTCTTACTAAAATCCTGGGTCTACCTTACCGAATTGATGATTATATTAATAAGATTGGCCTTGTTTTTCAGCAGTTGGAAGAATTTTTGGGTGACAATGTGGATTATGATGAAGAAGCTGAGGAGCAGAAATACTATAGGCGGAAAAGATTCCTGACAGTGAAAAGTGTTATATCTGCTAGTCTGGGAGTCGCCATGACATATGGTGTTTACCTAGGTACGTTGATAAGTGAATTTGACATCGGAAGTAACTCCTTATCATTGAAGTTACTATATAATCCTTCGTTAAAATGAAAGCTACATTAAAAAATGTATTTTAAAAATGCCACCTTGCTAGAGAAATATTGTGGGAAGACTGAGGTGAGACTAGACATTCGATTTACCCATTCATAACTGATTTCATGTCGATTTTCTGTTTCGGTCATTAATTCTTTCCCCTCCGTTTTTCAAGAGCCATGACTTTTTTTTAAGTATTTTATTTTTGCAGGACAAATTGTAGTTTTGAATGACACCATTCTATTACAGTTCAATGTACTAAAAAGTGAGAAAAAAAATTTAATTGCGGTCAAATGATAAAAAAATTGAAATTCCAACATAGTGGTTTTTTTTTACGATGTTTATTCTGAGGTAAAAATGACTGGGAAATATGATTTTTATGGTCAATACACATACATGCCTGAGCTGCAAGTTTATAAATGGTTGTCTGAGGAACATTCTGCTACGCTGAATGAACTTGGGCACATAAATCATCAAAATGTGCTACTGGCAGCACCCTTTGCATTTTCCAAACAATGACATCCCGGATAAGCTTGATGGGACACAAGTCCGGAGATGCTGCAGGTCATGATAGCACATTTAGGCTACAATTCTGCTCACAGTAGCATTAACAACATGGGGCCTGGTGAAGTTCTGTTCATAAATGTCTCACGGGACACTTTGCATAAATGGCTAGACTTCTGGTTCTACCACTAAATCAAGGCATTGTTGAGCTGTTAGTTTATCTGGAATGAACATTAGAGGGGTCTGACTAATGTACATTTTTCTATCCTATACCATAATCCCCAGAGTAGAACTGGTATGACGCTCTCTCACGAAATTTGCTTCATGGCGTGCCCCATGTGGTCTCCAGATCAATCCCTGGCTATCATTGCATCCAAGACAAAAGTGGGACTAATCTCTGAAGAGAATATACCTCCATTGCCGCATTTACCATTTGGAATTTTTTTTTGCCGTTTTCGAGTACACAACATTCTTAAACCAATAGTGTCGTTCAAAAATACAACTCGTCCCGCAAAAAATAAGCCCTCACTTGGCCATATTGAAGGAAAAATAAAAAAGTTATGGCTCTGGGAAGGAGGGGAGCGAAAAACAAAAACGCAAAAAGCTCTGACCATGAAGAGGTTAAGGGGTTAATATTAACAGAATAAAATAGGGTGGCATGATCTCTCTTGTAATGTAAAGATATGGCTGTAATGGCGCTATAGTACTGTTCATATTTATACCTTTGGTGAAGAAATCCGCTTTGTTATTCTCTAATCACCATTTGTAGTTTTCTGATAATTAGATTTCGGTGCACAGGGGCCGGACTGTGCACTGGATGTTCTCCACCCTGTCTGTGATTCCCCTGTGTCTCCGCACTTCTCCAATCTGAATGACAGGTCACTGCTGAGGTGTCAGAGGAGGCAGGTCATTCACAGACCGGATGCGGGCTGGGAGGCCGGGAATCACAGACAGGGAGGGAGGAGAAGACCTCGTCTACAGTCCGGCCCCTGTGAACGAAATCTCATTAGCAGAAAACTTCAAATAGTTATTAAAGAAGAACCACAAAGTGTATTTCTTCACCAAAGGAACCAAACAGTATAACAGCGTCATTACAGGTATGTCTTTACATTATATCAAATGGATAAAATTTAACCTTTATTAGGTATATATTAAAAAAATGCCTGTGTAGGCACTCTTGACGAACCAGATAAATACTACCAAGAGAAACACAAAAATGAAAACCAAACGTGATGTGTGCCCTATTACCCACACAGAATGTGTGGGTAATAGGGCACACATCACGTTTGGTTTTCATTTTTGTGTTTGTCTTGGTAGTATTTATCTGGTTCGTCAAGAGTGCCTACACAGGCATTTTTTTTTTAATATATACCTAATAAAGGTTAAATTTTATCCATTTGCTATTATACAGTATATATTTCTTTGGATAAACACACCACGCTTCTTATTTATGTCTTTACATTACAAAATCATGCTGACAAGTTTTCTTTAACACCATTCATGACCTTTCGTATTTTCCATTTTTGTGCTTTACTTTTTTTTCCCCCTACTCTTCCAAGAGCCATATCTGTTTTATTTTGGCATCACCACAGCCTTACTGTATTTTGCAGTAGGAGATGTAGTTGTGAATGGCACTATTCAGTTTACCATATATTAGAATAAATTCCAAGTGTGGTGCAATTCCTGAGCCTGTTTTATACTTCGACCATATGATGCATCTTTGTTATTTGATCACATAGAAGATTAATGAGAACAAGAAGTATTGATCCAATTAATAACTATACATTTGACAATAGGGTGGATAATGAAATGACGTTGGAAGAGCTTTCAGTCTGTAGCCATTCATTTAAAGAGGTTGTGCAGCAACTGTCCTGCCCAGCATGCAGCAGCATCTCTCAACGCATGGTGCAACACAAAATATGATGCGTTGTGCAACCTTTTAAAATGATGACTCCAGAATTGAATGGATTGTGATTTATTGCATATTGAATTCAGATCAGATTATTTTTTGGAAGAAAATGTTATTGAGTTGTACCTGTTTTTCCATGATGTAGGAACTGTCTGTTATCTACCTCGCCCTGGTGGCTCATTATATTAACCTTTTTATGGTAGAAAGAAGAAGGCATTCTAGATCTATACTGACATAAGACATGCTATGATGTTACCGTCACTTTATTTCAGGGCTCCTTGAGATGCAGCTGATTCTACATTATGATGAAACTTACAGAGAAGTGAAATATGGCAATGTGGGATTGCAGGATATTGATAACAAGATGCTGATGGGTATTAACGTCACCCCAATTGTTGCCCTACTATATACACCTGTTCTTATCAGGTTAGTGTGTATTGCATAGCTTACTGTAATGCAAGCTATTAGATTTGTGATCACTTGTGACACATTGAGAGGAGTCCACTGAAGACAAGAGCTCCCTGAATAAAAATGAAAAGTTAATATACTCGAGCTTTACATTTCAGGTATTTTGGTACAAAATGGATGATATTCCTGTCCTCTGGAATCTATGCTTTGTTTGTCTCCACCAACTACTGGGAAAAATACTACACACTTGTCCCTTCTGCCACAGTCATTGGAGCCATGATCGTCCCATTCTGGGCATCGATAGGCAATTACATTACTAGGTAAGACTTTGCTCATTTCCATTGCTATGAAACGGACAAGCAGCCTAATCCTTCTTCTACAATTTGGTAAATGCAACATAAAACCCAGAATGTAAACTTGTGAGGACTTCTCATTTCAGGATGGCTCAAAGATATTATGAGTTTGTAAATTATAAAGAGGAGAATATGCGAGAAGAGCGCAGGCTGCCACGAGGAGCCAGTCACAAGTACATCATCATATTTCAGTGCATTTTCTTCTCTATCTTCCATGTAAGTGACCATCACAGTATGTTTTAAAGGGAATCTGTCACTAGGATTTTCCAACTACCCCGAGAGCAGCATAATGTAGTGACAAAGACCTTGATTTTAGCAATGTGTCACAAACTAAGCTGCTGGCGGTAGTTTTGGTACAGTCACTGTTACGGACTGACCTGGTTGGAGTAGTGATATTGCAACCACTAGGGGCAGCACCGGGCAGGTGGCGTAGTTTGGAATAGCCATGGAGTCGATACACAGGAACAGCAATGTAGTTTGAAGGAATAAGCAGGGATCGTAGTCAAGGAAGCCAGGGGTCGTTTACCAGCAGCAGCAGTGTCGCTTGAAGGAATAAGCAGGAATCGTCGTCAAGGACGCCAGAGGTCGATATCAGGAACAGAAATGTAGTATGAAGAAGCAGTAGGTGGAAGGAAGCTTGATTAAAGGCAGGTAGCTCAATAATCACACAAGGAACTGAGAGCAGGACCAGGTTTAAATAGCGTGTACAATCAGAATGAGCCAATCAGGAACTCAGGGTGGTAACCAACAGGAAACTCAGGGAGGAGACATCAGCAACAACATAAGCTCAAGTATTTGCATAAGCACAGAACTGTCCTTCTGAGCTGAAAAGCTTCCAACTAGTGCACAGGAGCTGCTGAGTTCGAATCCTGACAGTCACTGTTTTATCAGAGGAAATAATCATTAGAGGACTAGTAAACCTACTGTCATGTAGTCCTATATATGCATGGGTTCTGTGTAACCCTGCCCCCACCACTGATTGACAGTTTTCTGTCTATGCACAGTGTACTCAAAAAGCTGTCAATCAATGGTGTGAGTGGGGTTATACAGAACTTAGCATTCAGAGAAGTGATAGGCCTACAGAAGATAAAGCTAAGATTGTATCAAAACTGCAGTAAGCATCTCGGTAACATCGATGAAATCAGGGTCTCTGCCCCTGCAAATCCAGTGACAGATTTGTGTCATTATAACATGTATAGGTTAGTATTTTATGAGACAAATAATACATAAGCCATGTGCACAAACCAGGTCTCTCTTTTCTTCAGAGATTTTTGTCTCAGTCATTCTTACAGCTTCCATCTGTCTTTTCTCTTTACAGTTGTGTTTTATCTTATCCCAGTTCCCAGTTTACTTCTTCCTCAGCAAATTCTTATATGGGTATAACCACACATTATGTGATGTCAAGCAGTGCGGTAAGTGAGCAGCTGCCATTTCTCGGCGTCCTGCCCTAGAGTAAGTACGACCTGCAATCTATCCCATGCCCTCTTTACAGGAGCCTCCATCCAATCTGGACTTCTTCCAGGATTCAATTTGACTGTGCTCCATTCTCTGCCATCCAGTGTGAATCTTATCTATATGGAAAGCGCTCTTATGCTGGTAGCCCTGTCATCTATGATTTTGGTAAGAGAGGTGAAAATTTATTCTCAACAGCCATTGAAAATGATGTGTCTGATGCTTCTACTTAACATATTTGTTCAGATCCTGATTCTCTGCGGTTCTGCATATCGCCCAACCGAAGAAATCGATCTCCGTAGTATCGGCTGGGGAAATATATTCCAGTTACCCTTCAAACATGCCAGAGATTATCGCCTGCGTTGTTTGGCTCCTTACTTCCTTTACACTGGATTTGAGGTTCTGTTTGCCTGCACGGGGTTTGCTCTGGTGAGTTACACTGCAGGTTGCATGATGATAAAGGATGATGATGCCATTTATATGATTGCCTAATAAATCTAACCATACGTAGTTGACTGTTCAGCAGATCTGCTATGGGAAATAATAAAAGGTGAAACCATGTTGAATACTATGGGCAGTCTGCATTCACTTCCATGCACGAGGCCCTCCCCATGACATTTTTTCCACTGCCTTCTGCAGACCTTACATGCAGATCAGAAATCAAGATAAATCATAACATTATCATTTATGCTTTTTGCACTTACTCATTGATGTTTTCTCTTTCTCAAACAGGGTTATGGGGTCTGCTCTCTTGGTCTGGAGAATCTTCCCTATCTCCTAACAGCTTATGGTGCGTCATGCTGCGTTTTCTCTTCCCTTGCGCTTTCTTTACTCCGCCTTCCAAGACAAATCCCATTGCTAGTTGGACCATTACTCCATTCCTGTCTCCTGATTGGCCTTTTTTTCTGGAGTCCAACCCCCAGGGATCAGTCCCAGAGTCCTGTGTTGTATTTGGTGGCAGTCCTGTGGGGTATTGGCAGTGCCCTAAACAAGACCAGTGTCAGCAGTGAGTATTGGCTCCTCAGAAAAAAATGATTTGTATGGGTGCTTCATTTCAATAGTTTTGTCTCTTTCCAACTCGGACACTTTGCTCTTTTGGGGATTTCAAGGAAACATATTGAAATTTCGGATATATAAAAAAAAATGTAAGTCCGTGCACAAACAATGCAGCATGGATTTTCCTGCAGATTTCACTGCTTTCATTACAGTCAATAAATTCACTGGTAGTCCACAAGAATTAAAGGAGTTGTCCACTACACAGACAAACCCTTCTCAATCCCTATGTTTCTCCCCAGGAAAATAATAACATTTATCTATACTCACCGCCTGCCAACACTGTTTTAGCTGTGACAACATTTGCTTTCCCGGGGCTCACGTGACATTGTTATGTTACGTAATCCATGCTGCCAATCAGCACTGTCTTCACGCTCCTCTCTTATAGATGTAGTTGACATTCGGAGAACATTAGCGCTCTGAATACTCTGTCTTCCTCTGGATGTCTGATTTGTCCAAAGGGCAGGGAAAGAGAGTGTGAAGCGCTGATTGGTTGCAGGGATCATGTGACTTAAGCCCCAATAGAGT
Organism: Ranitomeya imitator; assembly: GCF_032444005.1. NCBI lineage: Eukaryota > Metazoa > Chordata > Amphibia > Anura > Dendrobatidae > Ranitomeya > Ranitomeya imitator. The sequence continues at coordinate 656,280,277 of NC_091283.1, forward strand.
CAGTGCTGGCACCGCTGGAATGGCGCCAGGACCAGAGGTGAGTATAGATGTTATTCCTTTACTGGGGGAAAACATGGGGATTGAGAAGAGGTTGTTCAACTAGTGGACAACCCTTTTAGGCCGAAGACTAAGCTTACTGTATGCTGAATTACTGCAACATGATCTCAAAACTACATTTATTTATCCAAAGAAAAGGAGCACATTTCTAAATGTATTTTAGTGGTCCTTGCGATCATAAAGAAATTTTATTGTCACGACTATACTGCAAAATCATAGAAAAATAGAGTTTATGAAAATAGCAAAAATTACACCCCATGTGTCACAAAAAAAATGCAAAAGTTATTTGAGTATCCAAGCAATATAAAAATGTATAGCTTTTTAAATCACATGTGCGATAAAAGCTGGAAATACCTGGTCAGGCCCGGTCCTAAACTGGTTAAGCATCTATTAAAGAACAATATTTCCAGTGCTGTAACTGGACAGTTCCTAAAAAACAACATTTACCTCCTTTGCTGCTGCAAACCCAACAATGAGGGATAGGTCACATAATTGGGCTGCTTATTTACGGATGTTTTCTTTCCTCTAGTTTTAATAGGCATGTTTTATGAGGACAAAGGACGTCAAGACTTTGTTTTCACCATCTACCACTGGCTCCAAGCACTTGCTATATTTATTGTATATCTCTGGTCTGGACTGCCCATGATGGTAAGTAAATCATATAATCCATTTATCATTCTCTAAAAGGGTTTTATAGCCATCATAGAATAGGCCATCATTAGTGATGGGTATGAATCTGACTGTTGGCAACCTCTGCTTTCAATTATAAAAGGCCAGAGAAACCATTTATGTTTAATAGCACATACACAGTCCACAGGCTAGATGTTTCATTGAAGGTAGACTTAAGTCCATCAAGTTCATCCTATAACCTAACATGTTTGAACCAGAGTAAGGCATAAACCCTAAATACCCGATATCAGGGGGAAAGTTTCTTTCAACTTCACATATGGCAATTAGACTAGTTTCCTGGATCAATATCCCATCACAGAATCTAGTACCCATAACTTGAAAAAATTGTGTTTTTTTAAGAACGACATCTAGGTCTCCTTGTACTTTTTTAGTGAATCAAAAATTACAACATCATGTGGCAGAGAGTTCCATGGTCTCACTGCTCTTACAGGAAAGAATTTGCATCTGTGATAATGATTAAAATTTCTTTCCTCTAGACGTTGAGAATGATGCCTCCATGTTATTATTGCAGGCCTACAGTGGGGAAATAAGTGTTTGATACACTGCTAATTTGCAAGTTTTCCCACCTACAAAGAATGGAGAGGTCTGTAATTTTTATCGCAGGTACACTTCAACTGTGAAAGACAGAATCTAAAAATAAAACCCAGAAAATACATGGTATGATTTTTAAATAATTAAATTGCATTTTATTGTATGAAAAAAGTAACTATAGTAAGTAAAAATTACAGAATCTCTCAATTCTTTGTAAGTGGGAAAACTTTAAAAATCGGCAGTGTATCAAATACTTATTTTCTCCACTGTAGGTGTAAAAAGCTCATTAGAAAGATTTCTGTATTGTTTCCTTCATATATTTGTATACATTCTAATAAGATAACCTGTCTTGGTATTGCAGTCCATCCATTCTCATAATAACCTTGGTTGCTTTTTTTCCTCCACTCGCTCTAGTTCAGTTATGTCTTTCTAATACACTGGAGACCAAAATTGTAAACAGGATTCTAAGTGTGGTTGCGCTCGTGACTTGTATAGAGGCACAACTGTTTTTCTGTCATGAGAATCTATGCCTCTTTTAACTCCTCTCCAATCTTGGACGTATCCATACGTCCCTGGGTCTAACTGACCTGGGGCGTGTGGATACATCCCGGCGATTTTGGCACTATTGCTGCCAGGTGTCAGCTGATTCTGACACCTCAGGAGCTCTACCAATGTGCCATGGCACCCTCAAAACATTCCAGCAAAATCTGAACTCCAATATGGAGCTTCTTCCCTTCTGAGCTTTTCACTGTGCCTCAAAAGTATTATTCCCCGACATATAGGGTACTGGCGTACTGAGAAGAAACTGCACAAGAAATTGTATGGTGCAATTTCTCCTGTTACCCTTGTGAAAATAAAAAAACTGGGGCTAAAATGACATTTTTGTGTGGAAAATGTGATTATTTTATTTTCACGGCACAGCTTTACAAACTTCTGTGAAGCACTTGGAGGTTCAGGGTGCTCACAACACATCTAAATACATTCCTTGAGGGGTCTAGTTTCCAAAATGGGGTCACTTGTGGGGGTTTTTCCACTGTTTTAGGCACATCAGGGGCTCTCCAAATGCGACAGGGCATCCGCTATTGTATGCTCGTTCACTTCCGCGCTTTGCCGTGTTCACAAACAGTGTTTTTCTCCTACATATGGGGTATCAGCATGCTCAGGAGAAAAAAGTTTGGGTTCAACCTCATTTTTTTGTGAAAAAAAAGTTAAACGTTCATTTTTTTTCCACATTCCAAAAATTCCTGTGAGCACCTGAAGTTTTTAGAATGTGGTCACTTTTGGGTACTTTTGTCTTATAGACTCCTAAAGTCACTATAAATGTGAGGTGGTCCCTAAAAAAGCGGTTTTGTAAATTTTGTTAGAAAAATTAGAAATTGCTGGTCAACTTTTACCTCTTATAACTTCATAACAAAAATTTTTTTTTAATCAAAAATTGTGCTGATGTAAAGTAGACATGTGGGAAATGTTATTTATTAACTATTTTCTGTGACACAGCTCTCTGATATAACCTCTTTCTGACCTCGGATGGGATAGTATGTCCGAGGTCAGATCCCCCTCTTTGATGCAGGGCTCCGGCGGTGAGCTCGCATCAAAGCCGGGACATGTCAGCTGTTTTGAACAGCTGACATGTGCCCGCAATAGCGGCGGTGAAATCATGATTCACCCACCGCTATTAACTACTTAAATGCCGCTGACAGCGGCATTTAACCGGCGCTTCCGGCCGGGCGGTCGGAAATGAGCGCATCGCTGACCCCGTCACATGATCGGGGGTCAGCGATGCGTCAGAATGGTAACCATAGAGGTCCTTGAGACCTCTATGGTTACTGATGCCGGCCTGCTGTGAGCGCCCCCCTGTGGTCGGCGCTCATAGCACACCTGCATTTCTGCTGCATAGCAGCGATCTAATGATCGCTGCTATGTAGCAATGCCGATCGAGTTGTGCCAGCTTCTAGCCTCCCATGGAGGCTATTGAAGCATGGCAAAAGTAAAAAAAAAAAGTAAAAAAAATGTGAAAAAAAATATAAAAGTTTAAATCACCCCCCTTTCGCCCCATTCAAAATAAATCAATAAAAAAAATCAAACCTGCACATATTTGGTATCGCTGCATTCAGAATTGCCCAATCTATCAATAAAAAAAAGGATTAACCTGATCGCTAAACGGCATAGCGAGAAAAAAATTAGAAACGCCAGAATTAAGTTTTTTGGTTGCCGCGACATTGCATTAAAATGCAAAAATGGGCGATCAAAAGAACGTATCTGCACCAAAATGCTATCATTAAAAACACCAGCTCAGCAGGCAAAAAATAAGCCCTCACCCGTCCCCAGATCATGAAAAATGGAGACACTACGGGTATCGGAAAATGGCGCAATTTTTATTTTTTTAGCAAAGTTTGGAATTTTTTTTCACTACTTAGATAAAAAATAACCTAGACATGTTAAGGTGTCTATGAACTCATAATGACCTGGAGAATCATAATGGCAGGTCAGATTTAGCATTTAGTGACCCTAGCAAAAAAAACAAACAAAAAACAAGTGTGGGATTGCACTTTTTTTGCAATTTCACCGTACTTGGAATTCTTTCCCGTTTTCTAGTACAAGACATGCTAAAACCAATGATGTCGTTCAAAAGTACAACTTGTTTCACAAAAATAAGCCCTCACATGGCGATATTGACGGAAAAATTAAAAACTTATGGCTCTGGGAAGGAGGGGAAGGAGGGGAGCGAAAAACGAACATGGAAAAACGGAAAATCCCAAGGTCATGAAGGGGTTAAGAGTATAAGAATGCAGAGTTTGAAAATTGCTAAATTTTCACCAAATTTCCATTTTTTTCACAAATAAACACAAGTCATATCGAAGAAATGTTACCACTAACATGAAGTACAATATGTCACAAAAAAACTTAGAAAGACAGCGCTCCATCCGGGTGTTGAAGTTCAAAAAATCTTTATTTTAGCCATGATAAAAACAGCCAACAGCAGCGTTTCTCGAAACGTTGCTGTTGGCTGTTTTTATCATGGCTAAAATAAAGATTTTTTGAACTTCAACACCCGGATGGAGCGCTGTCTTTCTACATTGGAGTCTATGCAGTTTCCAGGAGGGTTCCCTGGACTTGGATCAAGCGCCCTGCATGAGTGAGTGCTGTCAGCCATTCTTTTCTATATGTACAAAAAAACTTAGAATCTCCGGGATCCATTGAAGCGTTTCAGAGTTATTACCACATAAAGTGACAGTGGTCAGAATTGTAAAAATTGGCCTGTTCATTAACGTGCAAACCACATTGGGGGGTAGGGTTAATGCATTCCATGATTTATTTGGCCTAGTCTGCAGCTGCCTGACACTGGTCACTACAGTTGAATTTTCTGTGAATCAGTATACCCATTTTATTTCCTCTGCCCAAGTGCATAACCTTACATTTGTCTACAATAAACTTCAATTGCCCGCTGTAATATTTTGATTACCTTGCAGAGTTTAGTATAATCTGCAAATATTGAAATTCTACATTGTATGTCTTCAACAGCGTCATTAATAAATATGATAAAAAGACGGGGGCCCAATAATGACTCCTGGCATACCCTACTATTAACTGTGACCCAATCTGAGTGTGTTCCATTAATAACCACCCATATTTTACCTAGTCCTATTTATCTAAGTTGCATCAGATCAAAGATATTTGAAAATACCGGATTGACAATATTCATGGCGTTACCCTGGTCCAGCCTGGAACTTACCTCCTCATAGAAGCTGATCAGATAAGTGTGACAGGACTAATCCCTCATAAACCTACTGTATGTTGATACTGGGTCACAAGGCTTTTCTTAATGAGATACTCCAGGATAGAATCTCCTCAAGAATTTTACCCACAGTAGAAGTTAAACTGACCGGCCTATAATTTCCAGGCTCAGATTTTGTCCTCTTTTTGAGTATTAGCACCATATTTACTATATATCAGTCCTGTGGTATGGACCCTGTTATAATGGGATCCTTGAATATTAGAAATAATGGTCTGTCTATCATGGTACTTAAATCCTGCAATAATTGGGGGCTGTATGCAGAGCCGGTTTTAGACAAAGTGGGGCCCTGGACAGCAGTTTATAGTGTGGCCCCAAATGCTCACAAATTGCACCATCACACACAGAAACATGTTGGTTTCATTTACATGCGCTGAGTTCAGGCCGTTAAACAAGATCAACAATATTGAAGTTGTCTGACGCTTGATTTCTGACCTCTTTACACCGGAGTAAGACTGACAGGCACAGAACAATCACTAGTAGATCAATCTGTCCCTATACATTATCATGTTATCAGCAGCACATCTGCAGTTTTCACCAGGTGATGTGCTGCTGAGAGCAATAATTTTTGTTCCGGCATAAGCAATCAAATCACTCGATTAATAGGCAGCATTTTGCTCACTTAGTATAATACACCTGTTAGTCCTCCACATAGTATAATGCACCCCATAGTCGTCCATATAGTATAATGCACACTCCATAGTTCTCCATATAGCATAATGTGCCCCATAGTCCTCCATATAGTATAATACACTCCCCATAGTCCTCAATATAGTAAAATGCATCCCATAGTCCTCCATGTTATATAACGCACCCCATAATCCATATTGTGTAATGCACACCACCTAGTCCTCCATACAGTATAATGCACCCCTTAGTCCTCCATATAGTATAGTACACTCCCCATAGTCCTCCATATAATATAATACGCTCCCCATAGTCCTCAATACAGTAAAATGCAGTTCATAGTCCTCAATATAGTACAGTGCACTCCCCATAGTCCTTCATATAGCATAATGCACTCCATAGTCCTCGATATCTTGATACAGTATAATGCAACCACATATAGTACATATAGTATAATGCACCCCACAGTCCTTGATAGAGTTTAATTCAGCCCCCATACAGTATAAAACACAGCCTATAGCCCTTGATAGAGTATAATGCAACCCCCATATAGTATAATGCAGCACCCATAAACAGTAGTATAATGCAGCCCCCATATAGTACATATAGTATAAAACACTCCTTTTAGTCCTCGATAGTGTATAATGCAGCCTCCAAATAGTACATACAGTGGGTACAGAAAGTATTCAGACTCCTTTAAATTTTTCACTCTTTGTTTCATTGCAGCTATTTGGTAAATTCAAAAAAGTTCATTTTTTTCACATTAGTGTACACTCTGCACCCCACCTTGACTGAAAGAAAACAGAAGTGTAGACATTTTTGCAAATTTAATAAAAAAGAAAAACTGAAATAACACATGGTCATAAGTATTCTCTCCCTTTGCTCAGACACTCATATTTAAGTCACATGCTGTTTATTTCCTTGTGATCCTCCTTGAGATGGTTCTACTCCTTCATTGGAGTCCAGTTGTATTTAATTAAACTGATAGGACTTGATTTGTAAAGGCACACACCTGTCTATATAAGACCTCACAGCTCACAGTGCATGTCAGGCCAAATGAGAATCATGAGGTCAAAGTTACTGGCCAAGGAGCTCAAAGACAGAATTGTGGCAAGGCACAGACCTGGACAAGGTTACAAAAGAATTTCTGCAGTGCTCAAGGTTCCTAAGAGCACAGTGGCCTCCATAATCCTTAAATGGAAGAAGTTTGGGACCACCAGAAGTCTTCCCAGACCTGGCCGTCCAGCCAAACTGAGCAATTGTGGGAGAAGAGCCTTAGTGAGTGAGGTAAAGAACCACCCCAAGATCACTGTGGCTGAGCTCCAGAGATGCCGTAGGGAGATGGGAGAAAGTTCCACAAAGTCAACTATCACTGCAGCCCTCCACCAGTCTGGCCTTTGTGGCAGAGTGGCCCGACGGAAACCTCTCCTGAGTGCAAGACATATGAAAGCCCTCAGAGTTTGCTGAAAAAAACACTTGAAGCACTCCCAGACTATGACAAATAAGATTCTCTGGTCTAAGGAGACAAAGATAGACCTTTTTGGTGATAATTCTAAGTGGTATGTGTGGAGAAAACTTGGCACTGCTCATCACCTGCCCAATAGAATCCCAACAGTGAAAAATGGTGATGGCAGCATTCTGCTATGGGTGTTTTTTTATCAGCTGCAGGGACAGGATAACTGGTTGACATTGAAGGAAACATGAATGCAGCCAAGAACACAGATATCCTTGACGAAAACCTCTTCCAGAGTGCCCTGGACCTCAGACTTGGCTCGAAGGTTCACCTTCCAATGACCCTAAGCACACAGCTAAAATAACAAAGGAATGGCTTCAGAACAACTCTGTGACCATTCTTGACTGGCCCAGCCAGAGCCCTGACCTAAACCCTATTGAGCATCTCTGGAGAGACCTGAAAATGACTGTCCACCAACGTTCACATCCAACCTACCTGACAGAACTGGAGAGGATCTGCGAGTAGGAATGTCAGACGATCCCCAAATCCAGGTGTGAAAAACTTGTATCATTCCCAAGAAGACTCATCACTGTACTATCTCAAAAGGGTGCGTCTACTCAATACTGAGCAAAGGGTCTGAATACTTATGACCATGTGATATTTTTAATTTTTTCTTTTTTAATGAATTTGCAAAAATTACTGCATTTGTTTTTTTCAGTCAAGATGGGGTGCAGAGTGTACATTAATGAGAAAAAATGAAGTTACTTGAATTTACCAAATGGCTAAAATGAAACAGAGTGAAAAATGTAAAGGGGTATGAATACTTTCCGTACCCACTGTATAGTATAATGGGACCCCGTAGTCCTTGATAGAATATAATGCAGCCCCCATATATTATATATAGTATAATGCAGCCCCATAGAGTATGATGTAACCCCATTGAGTGTAATGCAGCCAATAGAGCAAAATGCAGCCCCACAGAGCATAATGTAAAGAGCAGGAGGCGCGAAATGGCCATTGTCCATCCAGTGTTCACATTATTTCCCCACCTCTATGTTTTAAGGATATGAAGTAAAGGACTTTTAAGTAATGGTGAGTGACACCATTCTGCTTCTTTTGGACTCCTTTCTGGTGAGCACCTGGGTTCCCATATGATCGCTGTCAATCCTCTGAGCATTGAGGCATATTTATACTAGCGAAGACTTAATTCTGGTGCAGTTTTTTTCCTCCCTGTCAATCATGCTTTGGGGTTTTCTTGCAGCCAATGGCACGGGGAACATTTCAAGGGTAGAGGGAAAAATTGATTCAATAAAATATCAACAAATTCTTGATTCAAAAATAACACCATCTGTAAAAAAGCTGAAGTTGAAAATAAGATGGCTTCTACAAATGGATAATGATCCTTAACACACGTCAAAATCCACAAAAGGCCACCTCAAAAGACACAAGCTGAAGGTTTTGCAATGGCTCTCAAAGTCCCCTGATCTGAACATCATTGAAAATCTGTGGCTAGACCTCAAAATAGCAGTGCGTGCAAGACGACCTAGGAATCTCACAGAACTGGGAGAATTTTCCAAGGAAAAATCGATGTGAATACTTTTCTGCCCATTGATGACAGAAGTATTCTAGGAGTGATACCTTTATTGGCTAACCAGAAAATAATATGTTTGCAAGCTTTCAGAGCACAGTGGCTCCTTCTTCAGGCAAGATTACAAATAGATTAATAAGAAACAAGCACAAAATTTAGAGAATACTAGAGCAGGACATTTATTCAGGGGGGTAGGAAAGTGGGATGCCTCTTAAAGATAAGCCAAGGTAATCAAATTAGGCATTTTCTTACAAATGGAGAGGCAGTGGGAATAATGGTATCACTCCTACTTCTGTCATCATTGGGCAGAAAAGTATTCACATCGATTTTTCTGGCTAACACGGTACCACAATACAATTTGTTATTGTACACCAAGGAAGAATTGATACCTTCAAAAAGGGGTTGCTAATAAGTACTAACTATGCAGGATGCCCAAACTTTTGCATTGGCCCTTTTTCCTTTTTGTAATTTTTAAAATGTAAAAGCTGAAAATATTTTTTTTTGCCTAAAATGCAAAGGAAATGTGTCATCTTTAACTTTAGGCCTTTTAGAGATCATTTCATCTTCAACTTGCTTAACTGTTCACAGTAACAGGAGTTTTGCCCATGGGTGCCCAAAATTATGCATATGCCACTGTATATGCATACACATATTTTTCCTGTGTTCCCCATAACTAACATCCTTTTCCAGGTTTCTCCTCTTTTGGGTATTGCCTACTGTGTACTGCCCAAGTATAATGATGTATATTTAGGGCTGTAATACCAGTGTGTTCTACCAGTATGTTCCATTACATGCTATCTTTCATCACATGTAGTCCAAATGTTATGCAGAGAATGATGCAGATGAATTCAGCTATTTGTGATAAAATTGTACCCGCTTTCTGGAGGGAGTATTCTTCCTTATGTTTAATAACAACTAGTGTAAACTGTGATCCTTTGTTTTTCTAGGTCAAACTGGGATTAGTGCTGGCATCTGCCTTGATATCTGTCCTGTCATACCTATGGATGGAGCACAAGATTAAGCTCAAGGTGCAACCACGAATTCCCAAGATACCTTCCCCACGTCACAAGGTTAAAGGCTACCGTTACCTGGAAGAAGAGAATTCTGATGAGTCTGAAACTGAAGACGAGGGAAATGACTGTGAAATGGACAACAATGAAATATCCGCTAGTGAAGAGGAGGACTGCAGAGAGCAGCCACCACAGAGTCAGAGAACACGCAAAAGAACAAGCTTTTATGAGCAAGTCGTAGAGGAGTGATGTAGGCCAACATGGCCAGACATTGAGTACTATTGACCTTTCCAGTAATTTAGCGCATCCCTAATTTCTTATAGTTCTCCATGTTTCTCAGATGTGGAATTTACAGTACGGGTTTCAAGATTAATCATGCACTCAGTGTGATTAGTGACTAACTCATTGATTTTTTTTAATATTTTAATTTAAAGGGAACCTGTCTGGGTTTTTTTGCTACTCAAATTGCTATCAGATACTGATAGTTCTACTACTGCAGTCTTCAAAGGTGTCCTGAGCAGCTCAGTTTCATGTTTCAAATTGTAGTAAATGAGTTGTCTGCTGGCACCATGTGCTAAATAGTTGTATCCAGTCAAGGAGACACTGTTAATTAAAACCAAGCTGTCTATGCTTTACCTTACATGCTATGCCTTATCCTTCATTGAATGGCTTGACTGATGTCCCGGAGAACAGCGTTTGTGATGAGTTTCCTTAATATATGGGGGCCCCACACAGATCACCATCTAATATATAAGGGCTGCATATTTACTATATGGGGGCCCACATAGCCCTCCATTTATTAGATGGAAGACCCATATAGCCCTCCATTTAATATACGGCGCCCCACATAGCCCTCCATTTAATATATGGGGGACCCACACAGCTCACCATCTAATATATAAGGGCCGCATATTTAATATATGGGGGCCCACATAGCCCTCTATTTAATAGATGGAAGCCCCACATAGCCCTCCATTTAACAGATGGAAGCCCCACATAGCCCTCCATTTTTATATGGGGGCCCCACATAGCCCCTCATTTAATATACCAAGGCCCCAAATAGCCCTCCATTTAACCCCTTCATGACCCAGCCTATTTTGACCTTAAAGACCTTGCCGTTTTTTGCAATTCTGACCAGTGTCCCTTTATGAGGTAATAACTCAGGAACGCTTCAACGGATCCTAGCGGTTCTGAGATTGTTTTTTCGTGACATATTGGGCTTCATGTTAGTGGTAAATTTAGGTCAATAAATTCTGCGTTTGTGATAAAAACGGAAATTTGGCGAAAATTTTGAAAATTTCGCAATTTTCACATTTTGAATTTTTATTCTGTTAAACCAGAGAGACATGTGACACAAAATAGTTAATAAATAACATTTCCCACATGTTTACTTTACATCAGCACAATTTTGGAAACAAAATTTTTTTTTGTTAGGAAGTTATAAGGGTTAAAATTTGACCAGCGATTTGTCATTTTTACAACAAAATTTACAAAACCATCTTTTTTAGGGACCACCTCACATTTGAAGTCAGTTTGAGGGGTCTATATGGCTGAAAATACCCAAAAGTGACACCATTCTAAAAACTGCAACCCTCAAGGTACTCAAAACCACATTCAAGAAGTTTATTAACCCTTCAGGTGCTTCACAGCAGCAGAAGCAACATGGAAGGAAAAAATGAACATTTAACTTTTTAGTCACAAAAATTATCTTTTAGCAACAATTTTTTTTATTTTCCCAATGGTAAAAGGAGAAACTGAACCACGAAAGTTGTTGTCCAATTTGTCCTGAGTACGCTGATACCTCATATGTGGGGGTAAACCACTGTTTGGGCGCACGGCAGGGCTTGGAAGGGAAGGAGCGCCATTTGACTTTTTGAATCAAAAATTGGCTCCACTCTTTAGCGGACACCATGTCACGTTTGGAGAGCCCCCGTGTGCCTAAAAATTGGAGCTCCCCCACAAGTGACCCCATTTTGGAAACTAGACGCCCCAAGGAACTTATCTAGATGCATAGTGAGCACTTTGAACCCCCAGGTGCTTCACAAATTGATCCGTAAAAATGAAAAAGTACTTTTTTTTCACAAAAAAATTCTTTTAGCCTCAATTTTTTCATTTTCACATGGGCAACAGGATAAAATGGATCCTAAAATGTGTTGGGCAATTTCTCCTGAGTACACCGATACCTCACATGTGGGGGTAAACCACTGTTTGGGCACATGGTAAGGCTCGGAAGGGAAGGAGCGCCATTTGACTTTTTGAATGAAAAATTATTTCCATCATTAGCGGACACTATGTCACGTTTGGAGAGCTCCTGTGTGCCTAAACATTGGCGCTCCCCCACAAGTGACCCCATTTTGGAAACTAGACCCCCCAAGGAACTTATTTAGATGCCTAGTGAGCACTTTAAACCCTCAGGTGCTTCACAAATTGATCTGTAAAAATGAAAAAGTACTTTTTTTTCACAAAAAAATTCTTTTCGCCTCAATTTTTTCATTTTCACATGGGCAGTAGGATAAAATGGATCATAAAATTTGTTGGGCAATTTCTCCCGAGTACGCCGATACCTCATATGTGGGGGTAAACCACTGTTTGGGCACACGGCAGGGCTCGGAAGGGAAGGCGCGCCATTTGACTTTTTGAATGGAAAATTAGCTCCAATTGTTAGCGGACACCATGTCGCGTTTGGAGAGCCCCTGTGTGCCTATGCATTGGAGCTCCCCCACAAGTGACCCCATTTTGGAAACTAGACCCCCCAAGGAACTTATCTAGATGCATATTGAGCACTTTAAAGCCCCAGGTGCTTCACAGAAGTTTATAACGCAGAGCCATGAAAATAAAAAATAATTTTTCTTTCCTCAAAAATGATTTTTTTAGCCTGGAATTTCCTATTTTGCCAAGGATAATAGGAGAAATTGGACCCCAAATATTGTTGTCCAGTTTGTCCTGAGTACGCTGATACCCCATATGTGGGGCTAAACCACTGTTTGGGCGCACGGCAGGGCTCGGAAGGGATGGCACGCCATTTGGCTTTTTAAATGGAAAATTAGCTCAAATCATTAGCGGACACTATGTCACGTTTGGAGAGCCCCTGTGTGCCTAAACATTGGAGATCCCCCAGAAATGACCCCATTTTGGAAACTAGACCCCCAAAGGAACTAATCTAGATGTGTGGTGAGGACTTTGAACCCCCAAGTGCTTCACAGAAGTTTATAACGCAGAGCCATGAAAATAAAAAAAAAAAATTATTTTCTCAAAAATGATCTTTTAGCCTGCAATTTTTTATTTTACAAAGGGTAACAGGAGAAATTTGACCCCAAAAGTTGTTGTCCAGTTTCTCCTGAGTACGCTGATACCCCATATGTGGGGGTAAACTGCTGTTTGGGCACATGCCGGGGCTCGGAATTGAAGTAGTGACGTTTTGAAATGCAGACTTTGATGGAATGCTCTGCGGGCGTCACGTTGCGTTTGCAGAGCCCCTGATGTGCCTAAACAGTAGAAATCCCCCACAAGTGACCCCATTTTGGAAACTAGACCCCGAAAGGAACTTATCTAAATGTGTGGTGAGCACTTTGAACCCCCAAGTGCTTCATAGAAGTTTATAATGCAGAGCCGTGAAAATAATAAATACGTTTTCTTTCCTCAAAAATAATTATTTAGCCCATAATTTTTTATTTTCCCAAGGGTTACAGGAGAAATTGGACCCCAAAAGTTGTTGTCCAGTTTCTCCTGAGTACGCTGATACCCCATGTGTGGGGGTAAACCACTGTTTGGGCACACGTCGGGGCTCAGAAGGGAAGTAGTGACTTTTGAAATGCAGACTTTGATGGAAAGGTCTGCGGGCGTCACATTGCGTTTGCAGAGCCCCTGATGTGCCTAAACAGTAGAAACCCCCCACAAGTGACCCCATTTTAGAAACTAGACCCCCCAAGGAACTTATCTAGATATGTGGTGAGCACTTTGAACCCCCAAGTGCTTCACAGACGTTTACAACGCAGAGCCGTGAAAATAAAAAATCATTTTTCTTTCCTCAAAAATGATGTTTTAGCAAGCATTTCTTTATTTTCACAAGGGTAACAGGAGAAATTGGACCCCAGTAATTGTTGCGCAGTTTGTCCTGAGTATGCTTGTACCCCATATGTGGGGGTAAACCACTGTTTGGGTGCACGTCGTGGCTCGGAAGTGAGGGAGCACCATTTGACTTTTTGAATACAAGATTGGCTGGAATCAATGGTGGCGCCATGTTGCGTTTGGAGACCCCCTGATGTGCCTAAACAGTGGAAACCCCTCAATTCTAACTCCAACACACCCCTAACCCTTATCCCAACTGTAGCCGTAACCCTAATCACAACCCTAACCCCAACACACCCGTAACCCCAACACACCCCTAACCCTAACCACAACCCTAATTCCAACCCAACCCTAGCCCTAAGGCTATGTGCCAACGTTGCGGATTCGTATGAGATTTTTCAGCACCATTTTTGAAAAATCCGCGGGTAAAAGGCACTGCGTTTTACCTGCGGATTTACCGCGGATTTCCAGTGTTTTTTGTCCGGATTTCACCTGCGGATTCCTATTGAGGAACAGGTGTAAAACGCTGCGGAATCCGCACAAAGAATTGACATGCTGCGGAAAATACAACGCAGCGTTCCCGCGCGGTATTTTCGGCATCATGGGCACAGCGGATTTGGCTTTCCATATGTTTACATGGTACTGTAAACCTGATGGAACTCTGCTGCGGATCCGCAGCGGCCAATCCGCACCGTGTGCACATAGCCTAATTCTAAAGGTATGTGCACACGCTGCGGAAAAGCAGTTTCCCATGAGTTTACAGTTCAATGCAAACCTATGGAAAACAAAAATCGCTGTACACATGCTGCAGAAAAACTGCATGGAAACGCAGCGGTTTACATTCCGCAGCATGTCACTTCTTTCTGCGGATTCCGCAGCGGTTTTACAACTGCTCAAATAGAAATTCGCTGTTGTAAAACCGCATTGAAATGCGCAGAAAAAACATGGTAAATCCGCCATAAATCCGCAGCGGTTTAGCACTGCGGATTTATCAAATCCGCAGCGGAAAAATCCGCAGAGGACCAGAATACGTGTGCACATACCGAAACCCTAACCCTAACCCTACCCCTAACCCTACCCCTAACCCTACCCCTAGTTCTTACCCCAACCTTACTGGAAAAAAAAAAATATATATTTTTTTTATTGTCCCTACCTATGGGGGTGACAAAGGGGGAGGGGGTCATTTACTTTTTTTTTTTATTTTGATCACTGAGATATAACCTATCTCAGGGATCAAAATTCACTCTGGAACGAATCTGCCGGCCGGCAGATTCGGCGGGCGCACTACACATGCGCCCGCCATTTTGGAAGATGGCGGCGCCCAGGAAAGAAGACGGATGGTCCCCGGGAGGCCAGGTAAGTATAAGGGGGGGAGATCAGGGCACGGGGGGGGGGGGGGGGGGGCGTCGGAGCACGGGTGGGGTGGATCGGAACACGGGGGGGTGGATTGGAGCACGGAGTGGGGGATCGCTGTGCGGGCGGGTGGATCGGAGCACGGGGGGGGGAATCGCTGTGCGGGGGGGATCGGAGTGCGGGGGGGTTTGATTGGAGCACGGGGGGTGTGATTGGAGCACGGGGGGAGCGGGCAGGAGGACAGGGGAGCGGAGCACAGGACCGAGGGGAGCGGACCACAGATCGGGGGGCTGGGGAGGCGATCGGAGGGGTGGGGTGGGTGCACATTAGTGTGTCCAGCCATGGCCGATGATATTGCAGCATCGGCCATGGCTGGATTGTAATATTTCACCATTCACCATTTAGGTGAAATATTACAAATCGCTCTGATTGGCAGTTTCACTTTCAACAGCCAATCAGAGCGATCGTAGCCACGAGGGGGTGAAGCCACCCCCCCTGGGCTAAACTACCACTCCCCCTGTCCCTGCAGATCGGGCGAAATGGGAGTTAACCCTTTCACCCGATCTGCAGGGACGCGATCTTTCCATGACGCATATGCTGCGTCATGGGTCGGAATGGCACCAACTTTCATGACGCAGCGTATGCGTCAAAGGTCGGGAAGGGGTTAATATGGGGGGCCCAAAAAGCCCTTCAGTTAATATGGGGACCCTACAAAGCCCTATTTCAAAATAATGGGCCCCACAGAAAGACCTCTATTTAATATTTGGGGGCCCCGCACAGCCCTCCATTTAATATATGGGGACCCACATATCCATCCATTTAATATGAGGGTCCTACAAAGCCCTTCATTTAATATATGGTGCCCCGCATTGCCCCCAATTTAATAAATGGGGTCCCTACATAGCCCCATTTCATATATGGGGCCCCCACATAGCCCCTCACATTTAATATATGGGGGCTTTACATTGCCCCATTTCATTAAAATTGGCCTTCCATTCAATACATGTGGGCCCCACATAGCACTATATTTAATATATGGGGGCCCCACACAGCGCACCATTAAATATATAAGGGCCCCACATCTAATATATGGGGACCCAAAAAGCCCTCCATTTAATAGATGAAAGTCCCACATAGCACTCCATTGAATATATGAGGGCCCCATATAGCCATCCATTTAATATATGGAGGCCCCACACAGCCCTCCATTTAATATATGGGGAACCCACATAGCCCCCCATTTAATATATGGTGCCCCGCATAGCCCCCCAATTTAATAAATGGGGTCCCCATATAGCCCCCTCATTTCATATATGGGGCCAACCACATTTAATATATGGGGGCTTCACATCGCCCTATTTCAATATAATGGGCATTCCATTCAATACATGTGGGCCCCCCATATTTAATATATGGGAGCTTCACATCGCCCTATTTCAATATAATGGGCCTTCCATTCAATACATGTGGACCCCACATAGCCCTCCATTTAATATATGGGGGCCCCACACAGCTCACCATCTTATATATAAGGGCCGCATATTTAATATATGGGGGCCCACATAGCCCTCTATTTAATAGATGGAAGCCTCATATAGCCCTCCATTTAATATATGGCGCTCCACATAGCCCTCCATTTAATATATGGGGGCCCCACACAGCTCACCATCTAATAAATAAGGGTCCCATATTTAATATACAGTGGGGCAAAAAAGTATTTAGTCAGTCAGCAATAGTGCAAGTTCCACCACTTAAAAAGATGAGAGGCGTCTGTAATTTACATCATAGGTAGACCTCAACTATGGGAGACAAACTGAGAAAAAAAAAATCCAGAAAATCACATTGTCTGTTTTTTTAACATTTTATTTGCATATTATGGTGGAAAATAAGTATTTGGTCAGAAACAAAATTTCATCTCAATACTTTGTAATATATCCTTTGTTGGCAATGACAGAGGTCAAACGTTTTCTATAAGTCTTCACAAGGTTGCCACACACTGTTGTTAGTATGTTGGCCCATTCCTCCATGCAGATCTCCTCTAGAGCAGTGATGTTTTTGGCTTTTCGCTTGGCAACACGGACTTTCAACTCCCTCCAAAAGTTTTCTATAGGGTTGAGATCTGGAGACTGGCTAGGCCACTCCAGGACCTTGAAATGCTTCTTACGAAGCCACTCCTTCTTTGCCCTGGCGGTGTGCTTTGGATCATTGTCATGTTGAAAGACCCAGCCACGTTTCATCTTCAATGCCCTTGCTGATGGAAGGAGGTTTGCACTCAAAATCTCACGATACATGGCCCCATTCATTCTTTCATGTACCCGGATCAGTCGTCCTGGCCCCTTTGCAGAGAAACAGCCCCAAAGCATGATGTTTCCACCACCATGCTTTACAGTAGGTATGGTGTTTGATGGATGCAACTCAGTATTCTTTTTCCTCCAAACACGACAAGTTGTGTTTCTACCAAACAGTTCCAGTTTGGTTTCATCAGACCATAGCACATTCTCCCAAAACTCCTCTGGATCATCCAAATGCTCTCTAGCAAACTTCAGACGGGCCCGCACATGTACTAGCTTAAGCAGTGGGACACGTCTGGCACTGCAGGATCTGAGTCCATGGTGGCGTAGTTTGTTACTTATGGTAGGCCTTGTTACATTGGTCCCAGCTCTCTGCAGTTCATTCACTAGGTCCCCCCGCGTGATTCTGGGATTTTTGCTCACCGTTCTTGTGATCATTCTGACCCCACGGGGTGGGATTTTGCATGGAGCCCCAGATCGAGGGAGATTATCAGTGGTCTTGTATGTCTTCCATTTTCTAATTATTGCTCCCAATGTTGATTTCTTCACTCCAAGCTGGTTGGCTATTGCAGATTCAGTCTTCCCAGCCTGGTGCAGGGCTACAATTTTGTTTCTGGTGTCCTTTGACAGCTCTTTGGTCTTCACCATAGTGGAGTGTGGAGTCAGACTGTTTGAGGTTGTGCACAGGTGTCTTTTTATACTGATAACAAGTTTAAACAGGTGCCATTACTACAGGTAATGAGTGGAGGAAAGAGGAGACTATTAAAGAAGAAGTTACAGGTCTGTGAGAGCCAGAAATCTTGATTGTTTGTTTCTGACCAAATACTTATTTTCCACCATAATATGCAAATAAAATGTTAAAAAAACAATGTGATTTTCTGGATTTTTTTTCTCAGTTTGTCTCCCATAGTTGAGGTCTACCTATGATGTAAATTACAGACGCCTCTCATCTTTTTAAGTGGTGGAACTTGCACTATTGCTGACTGACTAAATACTTTTTTGCCCCACTGTATGGGGGCCCACATAGCCCTCCATTTAATAGATGGAAGCCCCATATAGCCATCCATTTAATATATGGCGCCCCACATAGCCCTCCATTCAATATATGGCGCCCCACATGGCCCTCCTTTTAATATATGGGGGCCCCACATGACCATCCATTTAATATGGGGACCCCAGAAAGCCCTAATTCAATATAATGGGCCCCACAGAAATCCCTCCATTTAATATTAGGGAGCCCCACATAGCCCTCCATTTAATATATGGGGGCCCACATATCCCTCCATTTAATATATGAGGGTCATACAAAGCCCTCCATTTAATATATGGGGGCATCACAGCATTATTTCAATACAATGGGCCCCAACTAGACCACCATTTAATATATGGGGCCTCACATAGACCTCTAATATACAAGGGCCCCAACATAGCCCTCCAATATATGGGGTCCCCCATATAGACCTCCATTTTAGATATGGGGCCCCCACATAGTTCTCCATTTAGTATATGGAGGCGCCACATAGCCCTGTTGGCGGGAACGCAGCAACGTACATATACTGCGCATGTCAGCAAGGGGTTAATATAAGAACCCCTTGGTTCTCCATAAAATAAAAAGTGCTGCTCATAGCCTTTCCTTACCCGTTCCACTACAGCAGTCTTTTCCCGTTGGTGTGCCACCGGAGAATACACTTTTCCCGTTGGTGTGCCACCGGAGCACACCATTTTCCCATTGGAGTGTCACCGGAAACATCATTTTACAGTCGGCGTGACACCGGAACACACCCTTTTCCCGTTGGCATGCAATCAGAGCACACCTTTTTCCCGTTGACGTGCCAACGGAGCACACCATTTGCCGTTGGCATGCCACCGGAGCACACCATTTCTCGTTGGCCCGACAGAAGGGCCCAATACTTGGCCTGTTTGCTTACCAGCGGAGGTGCTCATCTTGGGCATTTCAGCCTGAGACCTGGGTGCATTCTTTGACCTTTTTAATTACCAGCGTGGAGCCCATCTTGGGCCTCACATAGTACTCCATTTAATACATATGGGCCCTACACAGCCCTCAATTTAATAAAATGGGCCCCACAGAGCCCTCCATTTAACATAATTGACCCCACATAGCCCTCCATTTAATATAATGGGCACTGCATAGCCCTCCATTTGATATAAAGGGTCCCATATAGTACTTTTATTATAAGGCATCCCACATAGCCTTCCATTTAATATATGGGGCCCCCATATAGCCTTCCATTTAATATAAGGGGTCCACACATAGCCCTCCATTTCATATATGGAGGCCCCACATAGCCCCTCAATTCAATAAATGGGGTCCCCACATAGCCATGCATTTAATATATAGGGGCCCACCATAGCCTCTCCATTTAATATATGGTGCCCCGCATAGCCTCCCAATTTAATAAATGGGGTCCCCACATAGCCCCATTTAATATATGGGGGCTTCACATGGTCCTATTCAACATAATGGGTCTTTCATTCAATATATGTGGGCCCCACATAGTCCTCCATTTCATATATGGGAGCCTCCATATAGCCCTCCATTTAATATGAGGGCCCCACATCATCCTCCATTTAATATATGGATATCCCACATAGCCCTCCATTTAATATATGGATATCCCACATAGCCCTCCATTTAATATATGGGGACCACATACAGCACACCATTTAATATATGGGGGGCCCACATAGCCATCCATTTAATAAATGGAAGCCCCACATAGCCCTCCATTTAATATATGGGGGCCCCACATAGCCCTCAATTTAATATATGGGGCCCATATATCCCTCCATTTAATCTATGAGGGTCCTACAAAGCCCTCCAATTAATATATGGAGGCCTCACATAGCATTTCATCACATTGGGCCTCATCTAGATCGCTATGCAATATATTGGGCCCACCTAGCCCTACATTTAATATATGGGGGCCCACATAGCGCTCTATTTAATATATGGGAGCCCCCACATAGTTCTCCATTTAATATATGGGGTCTCCACATAGCCATTTGCGGGAACGCAGCAACGTATATATACTGGGCATGTCAGCAAGGGGTTAATATGAGTACCAGTTGGTTTTCCATATAATTAAAAGTGCTGCATTTAGCCTTCCCTTATCCGTGCCACCAGAGCACTCCCTTTTCCCATTGGTGTGCCACCAAAGCACATTCTTTTCCCATTGGCGTGCCACCAGAGCACACCCTTTTCCGTTGGCGTGCCACTGGAGCACACTCTTTTCCGTTGGCATGCCACCGGAGCACACCATTTTCCCGTTGGCGTGCCGCCGGAGCACACCCTTTTCCCGTTGGAGTGCCACCGGAGCACACCCTTTTCCATTGGAGTGCCACCAAAGCACACCCTTTTCCGTTGGCGTGCCTCCGGAGCACACCCTTTTCCCATTGGCGTGCCACCGAAGCACACCCTTTTCCGTTGGCGTGCCACTGGAGCACACCCTTTTCCGTTGGCATGCCTCCGGATCACACCCTTTTCCCATTGGCGTGCCACCGGAGCACACCATTTTCCCGTTGGCGTGCCGCCGGAGCACACCCTTTTCCCGTTGGCGTGCCACCGGAGCACACCCTTTTCCGTTGGTGTGTCGCCGGAGCACACCCTTTTCCCGTTGGCTTGCCACCGGAGCACACCCTTTTCCGTTGGCGTGCCGCCGGAACACACCCTTTTTCCATTGGCGTGCCACCGAAGCACACCTTTTTCCCGATGGCATGCCACCAGAGCACACCCTTTTCCATTGGCCTGCCAGCAGAGCACACCCTTTTCCGTTGGCGTGCCACCGGAGCACACCTTTCCCGTTGGTGTGCCACCGGAGCACACAATTTTCCGTTGGCCCGCCAAAAGGGCACAATACTTGCCGTTTTTGCTTACCACCGGAGGCGCCCATCTTGGGCTGTTTATTCTGCCACCAGGGTGCATTCTCTGATCTTTTTATATACCAGAGTGGCCCACATCTTGGGCTTTGTAGCCTGCCACTGGGGTGTATGCATTGGCCTTATTGCCTACCACCAGGGCATCCATTTTGGGCTTTTTACCCTGTCACCGGGGTACACGATCTGGCCCTTTTGCTTACCACCGGGACACCCATCATGGGCTTTTTAGCTTGCCACCGGGGTGCATTTTTTGACCTTTATGCTGCCCCTCCTGAGCATTTTAGCTTGGTAATGGGGTGCACTATCTGCCTACCACCGGTGCACCTATCTTGGACATTTTAGCTTGCTACCGGGGTGCATTTTTGGGCCTTTCCGCTGCCTCTCCTGAGCATTGTAGTTTGGTAATGGGGTGCACTTTCTACCTACCACCAGGGCATCCATCTTGGGCTTTTTGTTCTACCACGAGGGTGCATTTTCTGACCTTTGTATTTACCAGTGTGGCCCACATCTTGGGCTTTGTATACTGCCACTGGGGTGCATTCACTGGCCTTATTGCATACCACCACGGCATCCATCATGGGCTTTTTGCCCTGTCACCGCGGTACACGCTCTGGCCCTTTTGCTTACCACCGAGACACCCATCATGGGCTTTTTAGCTTGCCACCGGGTGCATTATTTGGTCTTTTTGCGTCCCCTCCTAAACATTTTAGAAATTGCACCCCATTACCAAGCTATCTACCACCGGGGCACCCATCTTGGGCTGTTTATTCTGCCACCGGGGTGTGCTGTCTGGCCTCTTGCCTACCACTGGTGAACCTATCTTGGGCATTTTAGCTTGCTACCAGGGTGCATTTTTCGGCCTTTTTCGCTGCCCCTCAACAGCATTTTAGCTCGGTAACGGGGTGCTCTTTCTACCTTCCACCGGGACACCCATCTTGGTCTTTTTATTCTGCCACCGGGGTGCATTCTTTGACCTTTTTGTTACCAGCGGGGCATCCATTTTGGGCTTTTTAGCCTGCCACTGGGGTGCACTTATTGGCCTCATTGCCTACCACCGGTGTAGCCCATCTTGGGCATTTTATTCTGCCACTGGGGTGCATTCTTTGACCTTTCTATTTACCAGCGTGGCACCCATCTTGGGATTTTTAGCCTGCTACAGGAGTGCACTTGGGGGTTAACATGAATACCACTTGGTTTTCCATATAATTAACCCCTTTCTGCCATATGACGTACTATCCCGTCGAGGTGGGGTGGGCCCGTATGACCACCGACGGGATAGTATGTCATACGCGATCGGCCGTGCTCACGGGGGGAGCGCGGCCGATCGTGGCCGGGTGTCAGTTGCCTATCGCTGCTGACATCCGGCACTATGTGCCAGGAGCGGTCACGGACCGCCCCCGGCACATTAACCCCCAGCACACCCTGCGGGCTTCCCTGAGACCCCCTCAGCAACGCGATGTGATCGCGTTGCTGCGAGGGTCTCCTTACCTCCCTCCCTGCAGCAGGCCCGGATCCAATATGGCCGCGGCATCCGGATCCTGCAGGGAGGGAGGTGGCTTACCAAGTGCCTGCTCAGAGCGGGCGCTTGGTAAGGCTGCAGTGCTCTGAGACAAATTGGTGATCTGACAGAGTGCTGTGCAATCTGTCAGATCAGCGATCTGTGATGTCCCCCCGGGACAAAGTAAAAAAAAATGTTTACAAATGTGTAAAAAAAAATTTAAAAAATCCTAAATAATGAAAAAAAATATATATATTATTCCCATAAATACATTTCTTTATCTTAATTAAAAAAAACAAAACAATAAAAGTACACATATTTAGTATCGCCGCGTCCGTAATGACCCGACCTAAAACTGGCCCACTGGTTAACCCCTTCAGTAAACAATGTAAGAAAAAAAAAAAGAGGCAAAAAACGCTTTATTATCATACCGCCAAACAAAAAGTGGAATAACACGCGATCAAAAAGACAGATATAAATAACCATGGTACCGCTGAAAACGTCATCTTGTCACGCAAAAAGCGAGCCACCATACAGCATCATCAGCAAAAAAATAAAAAAGTTATAGTCCCGAGAATAAAGCGATGCCAATGCCAAAATAATAATTTTTTCTATAAAATAGTTTTTATCGTATAAAAGCGCCAAAACATAAAAAAATGATATAAATGAGGTATCGCTGTAATCGTACTGACCCGAAGAATAAAACTGCTTCATCAATTTTACCAAACGCGGAACGGTATAAACGCCTCCTCTAAAAGAAATTCATGAATAGCTGGTTTTTGGTCATTCTGCCTCACAAAAATCGGAATAAAAATGTGGTAACGCAAAAAATATTTTTTGCAATAAAAAGTGTCTTTCAGTGAGTGACGGTTGCCAATCATAAAAATCCGCTATAACAGTAAATCAAACCCCCCTTCATCGCCCCCTTAGTTAGGGAAAAATTAAAAAAATGTATTTATTTCCATTTTCCAATTAGGTCTAGGGTTAGGGTTAGGGCTAGGGTTAAGGCTACAGTTAGGGTTGGGGCTAAAGTTAGGGTTAGGGTTGGGGCTAAAGTTACAGTTAGGGTTTAGATTACATTTACCGTTGGGAATAGGGTTGGGATTAGGGTTAGGGGTGTGTCAGGGTTAGAGGTGTGGTTAGGGTTACTGTTGGGATTAGGGTTAGGGGTGTGTTTGGATTAGGGTTACAGTTATAATTGGGGGGTTTCCACTGTTTAGGCACATCAAGGGTTCTCCAAACGCGACATGGCGTCCGATCTCAATTCCAGCCAATTCTGCGTTGAAAAAGTAAAACAGTGCTCCTTCCCTTCCGAGCTCTCCCGTATGCCCAAACAGGGGTTTACCCCACATATGGGGTATTAGCGTACTCAGGACAAATAGGACAACTTTTGGGGTCCAATTTCTCCTGTTACCCTTGGGAAAATACAAAACTGGGGGCTAAAAAATAATTTTTGTGGGAAAAAAAAAGATTTTTTTATTTCCACGGCTCTGCGTTATAAACTGTAGTGAAACACTTGGGGGCTCAAAGTTCTCACAACACTTCTAGATAAGTTCCTTGGGGGTCTAGTTTCCAATATGGGGTCACTTGTGAGGGGTTTCTACTGTTTAGGTACATTAGGGGCTCTGCAGATGCAATGTGACACCTGCAGACCATTCCATCTAAGTCTGCCTTCCAAATGGCGCTCCTTCCCTTCCGAGCCCTCCCATGCGCCCAAACAGTGGTTCCCCCCCACATATGGGGTATCAGCGCACTCATGACAAATTGGACAACAAATGTTGGGGTCCAATTTCTCCTGTTACCCTCGGAAAAATACAAAACTGGGGGCTAAAAAATAATTTTTGTGGGAAAAAATATTTTTGTTTTATTTTTACGGCTCTGCATTATAAACTTCTGTGAAGCCCTTGTTGGGTCAAAGCGCTCACCACACATCTAGATAAGTTCCTTAGGGGGTCTACTTTCCAAAATGGTGTCACTTGTGGGGGGTTTTCCCATCTCAATTCCTGTCAATTTTGCATTGAAAAGTCAAGCGGCACTCCTTCACTTCCGAGCTCTCCCATGTGCCCAAACAGTGGTTTACCCCCACATATGGGGTATCAGCGTACTCAGGACAAATTGTACAACTTTTTGGGGTCCAATTTCATCTCTTACCCTTGGGAAAATAAAAAATTGGGGGCGAAAAGATCATTTATGTAAAAAAATATGATTTTTTATTTTTACGGTTCTGCATTATAAACTTCTGTGAAGCACTTGGTGGGTCAAAGTGCTCATCACACCTCTAGATAAGTTCCTTAGGGGGTCTACTTTCCAAAATGGTGTCACTTGTGGTGGGTTTCAATGTTTAGGCACATCAGGGGCTCTCCAAACGCAACATGGTGTCCCATCTCGATTCCAGTCAATTTTGCATTGAAAAGTCAAATGGCGCTCCTTCGCTTCCGAGTTCCGTCATACGCCCAAACAGTGGTTTACCCCCACATATGGGGTATCGGTGTAATCAGGACAAATTGTACAACAACTGTTGGGGTCCATTTTCTCCCGTTACCCTTGGTAAAATAAAACAAATTAGAGCTGAAGTAAATTTTTTGAGAAAAAAAGTTAAATGTTCATTTTATAAACATTCCAAAAATTCCTGTGAAGCACCAGAAGGGTTAATAAACTTCTTGAATATGATTTTGAGCACCTTGAGGGGTGCAGTTTTTAGAATGGTGTCACACTTGGGTATTTTCTATCATATAGACCCCTCAAAATGACTTCAAATGAGATGTGGTCCCTAAAAAAAAATGGTGTTGTAAAAATGAGAATTTGCTGGTCAACTTTTAACCCTTATAACTCTCTAACAAAAAAAAATTTGGGTTCCAAAATTGTGCTGATGTAAAGTAGACATGTGGGAAATGTTACTTATTAAGTATTTTATGTGACATATCTCTGTGATTTAATTGCATACAAATTCAAATTTGGAAAATTGCGAAATTTTCAACATTTTTGCCAAATTTCTGTTTTTTTTTACAAATAAACGCAGATAATATCAAAGAAATTTTACCACGATCATGAAGTACAATATGTCACGAGAAAACAATGTCAGAATCACTGGGATCCGTTGAAGCATTCGAGTTATAACCTCATAAAGGGACAGTGGTCAGAATTGTAAAAATTGGCCCGATCATTAACGTGCAAACTATCCTTGGGGGTAAAGGGGTTAAAAGTGCTGCACTTCGCTTTACCTACCTGTGCCACTAGAGCACTCCCTTTTCCCGCTGGTATGCCACCGGAGCACATCCTTTTCCCGTTGGCGTGCCACCAGAGCACACCCTTTTCCCGTTGGCGTGCCACCGGAGCACATTTTTCCCGTTGGCGTGCCACCGGAGCACACCCTTTTCCCGTTGGCGTGCCACCGAAGCACACCCTTGGCGTGTCACTGAAACACACCCTTTTTCCCGTTGGCATGCCACCGGAGCACACCCTTTTACGTTGGTGTGCCACCGAAGCACACCTTTTTCCCATTGGCATGCCACTGGAGCACACCCTTTTCCGTTGGCGTGCCAGTGGAGGACACCATTTCCCGGTGGCGTGCCAGCGGAGCACACAATTTCCCGTTGGCGTGCTACTGGAGCACACCATTTCCCGTTGGTGTGCCACTGGAGCACACCATTTCCTGTTGGCGTGCCACCGGAGCACACCATTTCCCATTGGCCCGCCAGAAGGGCCCAATACTTGGCCTTTTTGCTTACCAGCAGAGGCGCCCATCTTGGGCATTTTAGCCTGACATCGGGGTGCATTCTTTGCCTTTTTTAATTACCAGCGTGGAGGCCATCTTGGGCCTCACATAGTACTCCATTTAATACATATGGGCCCTACATAGCCCTCAATTTAATAAAATGGGCCCCACAGAGCCCTCCATTTAACATAATTGACCCCACATAGCCCTCCATTTAACCCCTTAAGCCCGGAGGGTGGTTTGCACGTTAATGACCGGGCCAATTTTTACAATTCTGACCACTGTCTCTTTATGAGGTTATAACTCTGGAACGCTTCAACGGATCTTGGCAATTCTGACATTGTTTTCTCGTGATATATTGTACTTCATGATAGTTGTAAAATTTCTTCGATATAACGTGCGTTTATTTGTGAAAAAAACGGAAATTTGGCTAAAATTTTGAAAATTTTGCAAATTTCCAACTTTGAATTTTTATGCCCTTAAATCACAGAGATATGTCACACAAAATAACATTTCCCACATGTCTACTTTACATCAGCACAATTTTGGAACCAAAATTTTTTTTTTGTTAGGGAGTAATAAGGGTTAAAAGTTGACCAGCAATTTCTCATTTTTACAATACCAATATTTTTTAGAGACTACATGACATTTGAAGTCATTTTGAGGGGTCTATGTGATAGAAAATAACCAAGTATGACACCATTCTAAAAACTGCA
This sequence comes from Ranitomeya imitator, assembly GCF_032444005.1. Taxonomy (NCBI): domain Eukaryota; kingdom Metazoa; phylum Chordata; class Amphibia; order Anura; family Dendrobatidae; genus Ranitomeya; species Ranitomeya imitator. The sequence continues at coordinate 656,307,564 of NC_091283.1, forward strand.
CCCCTCAAGGTGCTCAAAACCACATTCAATAAGTTTATTAACCCTTCAGGTGTTTTACAGGAATTTTTGGAATGTTTAAATAAAAATGAACATTTACCTTTTTTTCATAAACAATTTACTTCAGCTCCAATTTGTTTTATTTTACCAAGGGTAACAGGAGAAAATGGACCCAAAAGTTGTCCTGAGTACGCTGATACCCCAATGTGGGGGTAAACCACTGTTTGGGCACATGACAGAGCTTGGAAGCGCCCAAAGATGGGAGATGGGACGCCATGTTGCGTTTGGAGAGCCCCTGATGTGCCTAAACATTGAAACCCCCCACAAGTGACACCATTTTGGAAAGTAGACCCCCTAAGGAACTTATCTAGATGTGTGGTGAGCACTTTGACCCACCAAGTGCTTCACAGAAGTTTATAATGCAGAGCCGTAAAAATAAAAAATCCTATTTTTTCACAAAAACGATCTTTTCGCTCCAAATTTTTTATTTTCCCAAGGGTAAGAGAAGAAATTGGACCCCAAAACTTGTTGTGCAATTTATCCTGAATACGCTGATTCCCCATATGTGGGTGTAAACCACTGTTTGGGCGCATGGCAGAGCTCGGAAGGGAAGGAGCGCACTTTTACTTTTCAATGCAAAATTGACTGGAATTGAGATGGGACACCATGTCGCGTTTGGAGAGCCCCTGATGTACCTAAACATTAAAATCCCCCACAAGTGACACCATTTTGGAAAGTAGACCCCTAAGGAACTTATCTAGATGTGTTTTGAGAGCTTTGAACCCCCAAGTGTTTCACTACAGTTTATAATGCAGAGCTGTGAAAATAAAAATTCTTTTTTTTTTTCACAAAAATGATTTTTTTAGCCCCCAGTTTTGAATTTTCACAATGGTAACAGGATAAATTGGACCCTAAAAATTGTTGTACAATTTGTCTTGAGTACGCTGATACCCCATATGTGGGGGGGAACCACTGTTTGGGCACATGGCAGAGCTCGGAAGGGAAGGAGCGCCATTTGGAATGCAGACTTAGATGGATTGGTCTGCAGGCGTCATGTTGCATTTGCAGAGCCCCTGATGTACCCAAACAGTAGAAATCCCCCACAAGTGACCCTATATTGGAAACTAGACCTCCCAAGGAACTTATCTAGATGTGTTGTGAGAACTTTGAACCCCCAAGTGTTTCACTAAAGTTTACAACGCAGAGCCGTGAAAATAAAAAATCTTTTTTTTTCCCACAAAAATGATTTTTAGCCCCCCAAATTTTTATTTTCCCAAGGGTAACAAGAGAACTTGGACCCCAAAATTTGTTGTTCAATTTGTCCCGAGTACGCTGATACCCCATATGTGGGGGTTAACCCCTGTTTGGGCGCACGGGAGAGCTCGGAAGGGAAGGAGCATGGTTTTACTTTTTCAACGCAGAATTGGCTGGAATTGAGATTGGACGCCATGCCGCGTTTGGAGAACCCCTGATATGCCTAAACAGTGGAAACCCCCAATTCTAATTGAAACCCTAATCCAAACACACCCCTAACCCTAATCCCAACAGTAACCCTAACCACACCTCTAACCCTGACACTGTTAAGGACCGGCGGAACGCACCAAGTATAGATAATAAGAGGAGGTCCACCGTGCAGGTAAAAGACCCTGCTGCTAGTAAGACGGACTATATGGCGGTACTAAGTATACACACATGGGTTAACTTCACCCTGCGTGAAGGAAGCGATCCTGTTGCGTCACAGGACCGCAGTACCGCAGTACCGCACATAAAGCGCGAGCAAGAAGTCAGCGGACTCAACCCCTACACAGGATTGAAGTCCGATTAAACACTTGCTAGCACAACACCGCAACTGGGTGTGTCAGAGGAACATAAATAATAATATAAAGGCACAAGAGTGCATGCGGTGCCGCACTGACGGATGCCACTAACCACCCAGGCTTGGGTCAGGAAAGCGAAGAGCAAGCGCACGGCGCCGTACTGGCGGACACAGCAACTGGTAGCTGTAATGTGTGTTTCGTGCAGTTGGATAAGTCGGGCGCTAGATAGCAAACATACACCTTCCGCGAACAGACATTCAATAGGGAGGGTTATTTAAAGAGCGACTTTCACTCACAACACACACATATTTACAAGACAATACTAGCTACTAGCGCATGGCCGTGCGGTCATGCGCAGTTTATATAGTAGCAGCACAGGAAGCAGCTCCAGAAGTTTTGCCCTTCCAGGACCTGCCAAGAGGACCAATGGGATGTGCTGCAATACCTGAGCATGTGACCCTCGATCTCCAACGGGAGATCCTGCCCTGGGCATGCGCAGACAGAGAAAAGCAGGACTTAGATCCAGAAACGTCCACTCGCCGCTGCCCAGCACTGGCTTCAATAGCAGAAGCACGAAAAGCAGCAGTAACTCTTTGCACAGAGTCAGACTGAGTGAGACGCTGGGATCGACGTCCCTGCTGAGCAGACTCCACCGCGGCTGGAGAAGAATGGGAGACCGCAGCGGAGACGGATCGAGATTCCCCCAGTGCAGCAGAGGAAACTCGACTCCTAACATTACCTGTTCTCGGGGCCATAACCCTTCCAGTCCACCAAATAAAATTTTTTTGCCACGTACCACCTTGCACCCCAAAATAGCGTTCACCTCATAATCGTCCGTAGACGAACCCGATGTCCCAGCAGATGACTCGGAAAACCGGGACATATACACAGGTTTCAAGAGGGACACATGAAAGGTGTCGGTGATACACAGGCGTGGCGGAAGGGCCAAACGATAGACCACAGGATTAACCTGCTCGAGGACCTTGAACGGGCCCAAGTAGCGAGGAGCAAATTTAGTGGACTCAACTCGCAGCCTGATGTTACGGGCGGAGAGCCACACCAAGTCGCCAGGAGCAAAGGTCGGAGCGGGGCGCCGATGAGCATCGGCGGAGGACCTCATTCTCTCCTTAGAGGCCCGAATGGCATCCTGAGTGCGGTCCCAAATATCCCGTGCCTCTACAGCCCAGTCTGCCACCCTGGAGTCGGCGGAAGACACAGGCATAGGCACAGGTACCCGTGGATGCTGACCATAGTTGAGGAGGAATGGGGTTTGTCCAGTGGAGTCAGCTACGGCGTTGTTCAGTGCAAACTCTGCCCATGATAGCAAGGATGCCCAGTTATCCTGCCTGGCTGAAACAAAATGTCGCAGGTATGTGACCAAGGTCTGGTTGGCCCTCTCTACCAACCCATTCGTCTCGGGATGATAAGCGGAAGAGAGATTCAACTCAATACTGAGAAGACGACAACGCTCTCTCCAGAACCGAGACGCAAACTGGGGACCCCGGTCACTGACAATTTTGTCAGGCATACCATGTAGGCGGAAGATGTGTTTGATGAACAACGCTGCCAAGGCCCGTGCAGAAGGTAACCGTGGTAGCGGCACCAAATGCACCATTTTTGAGAAATGATCGGTGATGACCCAAATGATGGTACAGCCACGAGACTTGGATAAACCCACAACAAAAGTCCATCCCGACCATCTCCCAGGGCCTATCTGCCACCGGCAAGGGATAGAGCAACCCAGCTGGCCTTTGACGCAGAGATTTATTTTTGGTGCAGGAGACACACACCAGAATATAATCCCTGACATCCCGGACCATATGCGGCCACCAGTACGTCCTCGCCAGTAGCTCAGATGTCCTCTTTGTCCCAAAGTGTCCACCCACCCTGGACGAATGAGCCCAAGAGAGAACCTCCGGTCGCAAATTAATGGGCACAAAAGTCTTGCCCGGAGGCACAGACTCTAGCGAAACCGGCGCTACGGTTCTCAGGCTCTCGGAAGGGACAATAAGCCGAGGCTCCTCTTCCTCCTCCTCAGTTGACATAAGGGAGCGAGAAAGAGCGTCAGCACGGATATTCTTCTCCCCGGCGAGATAATGAAGGGAAAAGTGGAACCGGGAGAAGAACAGGGACCATCTGGCCTGGCGAGAATTTAGCCGCTGGGCTGTTTGTAAATAGACCAAATTTTTGTGGTCCGTGTAAACTTGGAAGGGAAACCGCGCACCCTCCAGAAGGTGTCTCCACTCCGAAAAGGCCAACTTCATTGCTAGCAACTCCCTGTCCCCGATGGAGTAGTTTCTCTCCGCTGGCGTGAAGGTCTTAGAGAAGAAGAAGCATGGATGCTTCCGATCTTGAGCATCCTTTTGATAGAGGACTGCTCCAGCACCAACGGACGAGGCATCCACCTCCATTAGGAATGGCTTATCCACGTCGGGACGATGTAAGATGGGAGCGCTAGCAAAGTGGGACTTAATAGAAGTGAAGGCCTTGGAGACCTCTTCCGACCACAATTTGGGATTCGCTCCCTTCTTGGTGAGGGCCACCAAGGGAGCTACCAGAGTTGAGAAGTGGGGAATGAACTGGCGGTAATAGTTTATGAACCCCATAAAGCGCTGCACCGCTTTAAGAGAATGGGGCTCTTGCCAGTCCATCACAGCCTGTAGCTTGGCAGGATCCATAGCCAATCCCTGGGCGGAGATGATATAGCCCAGGAAAGGTAAGGACTCCTGCTCAAACACACACTTCTCCAACTTCGCATAAAGAGAGTTTGCCCGTAGGAGGTCGAAGACTCTGCCAACATCTCTCCGGTGGGAGTCAATATCTGGAGAAAAGATGAGGATATCATCCAGATAGACTACAACCGAGGTGGAAAGCATATCCCGGAAGATGTCGTTGACAAAGTCTTGGAAAACGGCAGGTGCATTACAGAGCCCGAAGGGCATCACCAGATACTCATAGTGCCCATCTCTGGTGTTAAACGCCGTTTTCCATTCGTCCCCCTCACGGATGCGAATCAGGTTATAAGCACCCCGCAGATCTAGTTTAGTAAACACTCTAGCTCCCCGAAGCCTATCGAAAAGCTCAGATATCAAAGGCAAAGGGTACTTGTTCTTAACTGTGATAGCATTAAGACTATGCATGGACGTAGTTCTCCACTCTTTTTCTGCACGAAAAAGAACCCTGCCCCAGCAGGTGACACTGACTTCCTGATGAATCCTCTTGCCAAATTCTCTTGAATGTACTGAGACATTGCCTCCGTTTCCGGGAGAGATAATGGATAGACTCGACCCCGGGGAGGCTCAGCACCAGGCAAGAGATAAATAGGACAGTCATAGGGGCGATGGGGCGGAAGGGTCTCCGCTGCCTTTTTGGAGAACACGTCTGCATAAGACCAATATTGCTTGGGGAGAGAGGAAAGATCTGCGGGTACCTCTGTAGTAGCAACCTGAACGCACTTTCGATGACACCTGTTCCCACAAGATTCACCCCATCCCAGAATTCTGCCTGAGGACCACTCGATGTGAGGAGAGTGGTACCGTAACCAAGGTATCCCTAAGAGAACCTCATCAATTCCCTCAGGAAAGACGAGTAGAGATATAACCTCCTGATGAGATGGTGACATGGACAGAGTAAAAGGGATAGTTTGATGTGTAATCTGTGCGGGCAGTGTCGACCCATTCACCACTCGTACCGTTACTGGTTGAGATAGCATGACCAGAGGAATTGCGTGACGTTGGGCGAAGGCTGAAGACATAAAATTGCCCTCCGCCCCAGAATCCACGCAGAGTTCTACCGAGTGAGAGGATGAGCCCAATGTTATTGTCCCCTTAAAGGACAATTTGGAGGCAAACGTCGCCGTGTCTAGTGCACCTCCACCAACTACCACTAGACGCTGACGTTTCCTCGACCGCTGGAGACATCTGGAGGCAAGATGTCCTGACTGTTGGCAAAGATGACAAATCTGGAGTGCACGAGCGGTCCGGGACTTAGATCCCGCTCGTGACTCTACCACAGGCTCATGGCGCTCAGGAGCCTGGTCTGGAGATTTCAAAGGTTTGGCGAAGGTGGGAGCCAGCCGAAACCTCTGACTACACTGGGCTCGTTCTAACCTCCGCTCATTAAAACGGAGATCAATACGAGTGGATAGAGTTATTAATTCCTCCAGTGTGGCGGGAATCTCCCTAGTGGCCAGGGCGTCCTTAACGTGGTCAGCCAGCCCCCTCCAAAATATTGGAACGAGAGCTTTATCCGACCACTCCAGCTCAGATGCTAAGGTGCGGAAGTGGACGGCAAATTGACTGACCAAGGACGAGCCCTGAGTCAATGCCAACAATTGGAGCGCCGTATCATGGGTGACACGAGGTCCTAAAAAGACCTGTTTCAGAGTGCTCAGAAACAACGGAGCACTCTGTATCACATGATCGTTACGCTCCCATAGCGGCGTAGCCCACTGCAACGCCCTGTCCGATAGAAGAGACACTATAAATCCCACCTTAGCCCGCACTGTAGGGAAACGAGAGGCCAGAAGCTCGAGATGGATAGAGCACTGACTCACGAAACCCCTACAAGACTTACTGTCACCAGAGAATTTCTCTGGAAGCGGGAGGCGAGTTAGAGTCGGGAGAGGAGCGGCAGTGGACAAGGTGGCTGCAGCAACACTAGCAGCCTGAACAGCGACAGCAGTGACATCCACAGCTGAGGTTGAACGCTCAAGAGCCGCCAACCTTCCCTCCAGCTGCTGGATGTACCGCTGTGAACGCTGATCGTCCATCATTTACTAGCCAGACCTTGGAGCTAGTATTATGTTAAGGACCGGCGGAACGCACCAAGTATAGATAATAAGAAACTAGGTGCGTTCGCAGTCCGAGGTCCACCGTGCAGGTAAAAGACCCTGCTGCTAGTAAGACGGACTATATGGCGGTACTAAGTATACACACATGGGTTAACTTCACCCTGCGTGAAGGAAGCGATCCTGTTGCGTCACAGGACCGCAGTACCGCACATAAAGCGCGAGCAAGAAGTCAGCGGACTCAACCCCTACACAGGATTGAAGTCCGATTAAACACTTGCTGGCACAACACCGCAACTGGGTGTGTCAGAGGAACATAAATAATAATATAAAGGCACAAGAGTGCGTGCGGTGCCGCACTGACGGATGCCACTAACCACCCAGGCTTGGGTCAGGAAAGCGCAGAGCAAGCGCACGGCGCCGTACTGGCGGACACAGCAACTGGTAGCTGTAATGTGTGTTTCGTGCAGTTGGATAAGTCGGGCGCTAGATAGCAAACATACACCTTCCGCGACATTCAATAGGGAGGGTTACTTAAAGAGCGACTTTCACTCACAACACACACACATATTTACAAGACAATACTAGCGCATGGCCGTGCGGTCATGCGCAGTTTATATAGTAGCAGCACAGGAAGCAGCTCCAGAAGTTTTGCCCTTCCAGGACCTGCCAAGAGGACCAATGGGATGTGCTGCAATACCTGAGCATGTGACCCTCGATCTCCAACGGGAGATCCTGCCCTGGGCATGCTCAGACAGAGAAAAGCAGGACTTAGATCCAGAAACGTCCACTCGCCGCTGCCCAGCACTGGCTTCAATAGCAGAAGCAGGAAAAGCAGCAGTAACTCTTCGCACAGAGTCAGACTGAGCGAGACGCTGGGATCGACGTCCCTGCTGAGCAGACTCCACCGCGGCTGGAGAAGAATGGGAGACCGCAGCGGAGACGGATCGAGATTCCCCCAGTGCAGCAGAGGAAACTCGACTCCTAACAGACACATCCCTAACTCTAATCCAAACCCTAATCCCAACCGTAAATGTAATCCAAACCCTAACTTTAGCTCTAACTTTAGCCCCAACCCTAACCCTAACTTTAGCCCCAACCCTAACCCTAACTTTAGCCCCAACCCTAACTTTAGCTCCAATGCTAACCCTAACTTTAGCCCCAACCCTAACCCTGACTTTAGCTCCAACCCTAGCCCTAACCCTAGCCCTAACCGGAAAATGAATACATTTTTTTTTATTTTATCATTTTTCCCTAACTAAGGGGGTGATGAAGGGGGGTTTGATTTACTTTTATAGCGTCTTTTATACCGGATTTATATGATTGGCAGCTGTCACACACTAAAAGACGCTTTTTATAGCAAAAAAGTTTTTGCGTCTCCACATTTTGAGGCCTATAATTTTTCCATATTTTGGTCCAGAGAGTCATGTGAGGTCTTGTTTTTTGCGGGACGAGTTGACGTTTTCATTGGTAACATTTTCTAACACATGACATTTTTTGATCGCTTTTTATTCTGATTTTTGTGAGGCAGAATGACCAAAAACCAGCAATTCATGAATTTCTTTTGGGGGAGGCGTTTATACCGTTCCGCATTTGGTAAAATGGATAAAGCAGTTTTATTCTTCGGGTCAGTACGTTTACAGCGATACCCCATTCATATCATTTTTTTATGATTTGGTGCTTTTATACGATAAAAACTATTTTATAGAAAAAATAATTATTTTGGCATCGCTTTATTCTCAGGACTATAACTTTTTTATTTTTTTGCTGATGATGCTGTATGGTAGCTCGTTTTTTGCAGGACAAGATGACGTTTTCAGCGGTACCATTGTTATTTATATGTCTTTTTGATCGCGTGTTATCCCACTTTTTGTTCGGCGATATGATAATAAAGTGTTATTTTTTGCCTCGTTTTTTTTTCTTACGGTGTTCACTGAAGGGGTTAACTAGTGGGACAGTTTTATAGATTGGGTCGTTACGGATGCGGTGATACTAGATATGTGTACTTTTATTGTTTTGTTTTTTATTATTTAAAGAAATGTATTTATGGGAATATATTTTTTTCTTTATTTAGGATTTTTTTTTTTATACATGTGGAAATTTTTTTAACTTTTTGACTTTGCCCCAGGGGGGGACATAACAGATCGCTGATCTGACAGTTTGCACAGCACTCTGTCAGATCAGCGATCTGACTTGCAGGGCTGCAGGCTTACCAAGTGCCTGCTCTGAGCAGGCACTTGGTAAGCCACCTCACTCCCTGCAGGACCCGGATGCCGCGGCCATCTTGGATCCGGGCCTGCTGCAGGGAGGGAGGTAAGGAGACCCTCGGAGCAATGCGATCACATCACATTGCTGCGGGGGTCTCAGGGAAGCCCGCAGGGAGCCTCCTCCTGCGGGAAGCTTCCCTATACCGCCGGCACATCGCGATCATGTTTGATCACAGTGTGCCGAGGTTAATGTGCGGGGGGCGGTCCGTGACCGCTCCTGGCACATAGTGCCGGATGTCAGCTGTGATAGGCAGCTGACACCTGGCCGCGATCAGCCGCGCTCCCCCCGTGAGCGCGGCCGATCGCATATGATGTACTATCCCGTCACTGGGAATTAAGTCCCAGGGCACCTTGACGGGATAGCACGTCATATGGGATTAAGGGGTTAATATAATGGGCCCCGCATAGCTCTCCATTTGATAAAAGGGGTCCCATATAGTACTTTTATTATAAGGCACCCCACATAGCCTTCCATTTAATATATGGGGCCCCATATAGCCTTCCATTTAATATAAGGGATCCCTACATAGCCCTCCATTTCATATATGGAGGCCCCACATAGCCCCTCAATTCAATAAATGGGGTCCCCACATAGCCATGCATTTAATATATAGGGGCCCACCATAGCCTCTCCATTTAATATATGGTGCCCCGCATAGCCTCCCAATTTAATAAATGGGGTCCCCACATAGCCCCATTTAATATATGGGGGCTTCACATCATCCTATTTCAATATAATGGGTCTTTCAATCAATATATGTGGGCCCCACAGAAAGTCCTCCATTTAATACATAGGAGCCCCACCAAGCCCTCCATTTAATATACAGGGCCCTGACATAGCCCTCCATTTAATATATGGGGCCCCATTTAGACATCCATTTAATATACGGGAGCCACCACATTGCCTTCCATTTAATATATGGGGGCCTCCATATAGCCCTCCATTTAATATCTGCGGGCCTCCACATAGCCCTCAATTTAATACATGGGGGCCCCACATAGCCATCCATTTAATATATGGAACTCCACATAGCCTCCATTTAATATGAGGGCCCCACATCATCCTCCATTTAATATATGGATATCCCACATAGCCCTCCATTGAATATATGGATATCCCACATAGCCCTCCATTATATATAATGGGCCCATATATCCCTCCATTTAATCTATGAGGGTCCTACAAAGCCCTCCAATTAATATATGCAGGCCTCACATAGCATTTCATTAAATTGGCCCCATCTAGATCGCCATTCAATATATGGGGCCCACCAAGCCCTACATTTAATATATGGGGGCCCACATAGCGCTCTATTTAATATATGGAGGCCCCCACATAGTTCTCCATTTAATATATGGGGTCTCCACATAGCCGTTAGCGGGAACGCAGCGACGTATATATACTGCGCATGTCAGCAAGGGGTTAATATGAGTACCAGTTGGTTTTCCACATAATTAAAAGTGCTGCACTTAGGCTTCCCTTATCTGTGCCACCAGAGCACTCCCTTTTCCCATTGGTATGCCACCGAAGCACATTCTTTTCCCATTGGCGTTTTACCGGAGCACACCCTTTTCCTGCTGGTGTTTCACAGGAGCACACCCTTTTCCCGTTGGCGTGCCACCGGAGCACACATTTTTCCCGTTGGCATGCCACCGCAGCACACCGTTTTTCCCTTTGACGTGCCACCGGAGCACACGCTTTTCCATTGGAATGCCACTGAAGCACACCCTTTTCCGTTGGCGTGCCACCGGAGCACACTCTTTTCCCATTGGCGTGCCACTGCAGCACACCCTTTTCCGTTGGCGTGCATCCGGAGCACACCCTTTTCCCGTTGGCGTGGAACCGAAGCACACCCTTTTCCATTGGCGTGCCACCGGAGCACACCCTTTTCCCATTGGCGTGCCACCGGAGCACACCTTTTTCCGTTGGCGTGTCGCCGGAGCACACCCTTTTAGGTTGGCATGCCACCGGAGCACACCCTTTTCCCATTGGCGTGCCACAGGAGCACCCCCTTTTCCGTTGGCGTGCCGCCGGAGCACACCCTTTTTCGGTTGGTGTGACACCGGAGCACATCCATTTCCGTTGGCGTGCCGCCGGAACACACCCTTTTTCCCGTTGCAGTGCCACCGAAGCACACCCTTTTCCGTTGGCCTGCCAGCGGAGCACACCATTTCCCGTTGGTATGCCACGGCAGCACACAATTTATCCGTTGGCCCACCAAAAGGGCACAATACTTGGCCTTTTTGCTTACCACCGGAGGCGCCCATCTTAAGCATCTCAGCCTGACACCGGGTTGCTCTCTGGCCTGTTTGCCTACCACCGGGGCACCCATCTTGGGCTGTTTATTCTGCCACCAGGGTGCATTCTCTGATCTTTTATTTACCAGAGTGGCCCACATCTTGGGCTTTGCAGCCTGCCACTGGGGTGTATCCATTGGCCTTATTGCCTACCACCAGGGCATCCATTTTGGGCTTTTTACCCCGTCACCAGGGTACAAGATCTGGCCCTTTTGCTTACCACCGGGACACCTATCATGGGCTTTTTAGCTTGCCACCGGGGTGCATTTTTTGACCTTTATACTGCCCCTCCTGAGCATTTTAGCTTGGTAATGGGGTGCACTTTCTGCCTACCACCGGGGCACCCATCTTGGGCTTTTTATTCTGCCACCGGGGTGTGCCGTCTGGCCTCTTGCCTACCACCGATGAACCAATCTTGGGCATTTTAGCTTGCTACCAAGGTGCATCTTTCGGCCTTTTCGCTGCTTCTCCTGAGCATTTTAGCTTGGTAACAGGGTGCACTTTCTACCTACCTCCGGGGCACCCACCTTGGGCTTTTTATTCTGCCATCGGTGTGTGCCGTCTGGCCTCTTGCCTACCACTAGTGCACCCATCTTGGGCATTTTAGCTTGCTACCGGGGTGCATTTTTGGGCCTTTCCGCTGCCTCTCCTGAGCATTGTAGCTTGGTAATGGTGTGAACTTTCTACCTACTACCGGGAAATCCATCTTGGGCTTTTTATTCTACCATGAGTGTGCATTTTCTGACCTTTGTATTTACCAGCGTGGCCCACATCTTGGGCTTTGTATACTGCCACTGGGGTGCATTCATTGGCCTAATTGCCTACCACCACGGCATCCATCTTGGGCTTTTTACCCTGTCACCGGGATACACGCTCTGGCCCTTTTGCTTACCACCGAGACACCCATCATAGGACTTTTAGGTTGCCACCGGGTGCATTTTTTGGCCTTTTTGCTGCCCCTCCTGAACATTTTAGCTTGGTAACGGGGTGCACTTTCTACCTACCACCGGGGCACCCATCTTGGGCTTTCTATTCTGCCACAGGGGTGCATTCTTTGACCTTTTTGTTACCAGCGGTGCACCCATCTTGGGCTTTTTAGCCTGCCACTGGGGTGCACTTATTGGTCTTATTGCCTACCACTGGTGTAGCCCATCTTGAGCATTTTATTCTGCCACTGGGGTGCATTCTTTGACCTTTCTATTTACCAGCGTGGCACCCATCTTGGGATTTTTAGCCTGCCACAGGAGTGCACTTGGGGGTTAACATGAGTACCACTTGGTTTTCCATATAATTAAAAGTTCTGCACTTAGCTTTAAGTACCTCTGCCACAACAGCACTCCCTTTTTCCGTTGATGTGCCACCAGAGCACATCCTTTTCCCGTTGGCATGCCACCGGAGTACACCCTTTTCCCGTTGGCGTGCCACTGGAGCACATTTTTCCCGTTGGCGTGCCACTGGGTCACACCCTTTTCCCGTTGGCGTGCCACCGGAGCACACCCTTGGCGTGTCACCAGAACACATCCTTTTTCCCGTTGACATGCCACCGGAGCACACCCTTTTACGTTGGCGTGCCACCGAAGCACACCTTTTTCCCGTTGGCATGCCACCGGAGCACACCCTTTTCCGTTGGCGTGCCAGCGGAGCACACCATTTCCCGTTGGCGTGCCACCGTAGCACAACATTTCCCGTTGGCTTGCCACCGGAGCACACCATTTCCCATTGGCGTGCCACCGAAGCACACCATTTACCATTGGCCCGCCAGAAGGGCCCAATACTTGGCCTTTTTGCTTACCAGCGGAGGCGCCCATCTTGGGCATTTCAGCCTGACACCTGGGTGCATTCTTTGACCTTTTTAATTACCAGCGTTGAGCCCATCTTCGGCCTCACATAGTACTCTGTTATGAACTGGTGGTTTAGGAGCAACATGGGACAAGTTCTGAAGGAGGTGGTACCTGTACTGACCGCAGTTCCTAAGCTCAACACCACACTAGAAGCAGCCGTGAGATATTCCTGTCACTCCCTAGACACCTCGTCACAGCCTGAGAATTAACTACCCCTAAAGATAGAAACAGGAAAGCTATCTTGCCTCAGAGAAAATCCCCAAAGAATAGATAGCCCCCCACAAATAATGACTGTGAGTGGAGAGGGAAAAGACATACGTAGAATGAAACCAGGATGTAGCATAGGAGGCCAGTCTAGCTAGATAGAACAGGACGGAATACTGTGCGGTCAGTATTAAAAACTAGAAAAATCCACCAGAGTTTACAAAAATCTCCACAGCTGACTAAAGGTGTGGAGGGTAAATCTGCTTCCCAGAGCTTCCAGCTAAACAGAATTAATCCATACTGACAAGCTGGACAAAAACATAGAATGTACCGAACAATGAAGTCCACAACATGTGGACAGAGAAGAGCAAAGCAAGGACTTATCTTTGCTGAACTGGTCAGGATAACAGGGAAATCCAAGCAGAGATGTGAATCCAACCAGGAACCATAGACAAGTGGCACAAGCTGAAGGGAAGAGCCAGACTAAATAGCCGAGCAGAAAGACAATTAGTGGAAGCAGCTGCTGACTGCTAAATCCAAGGAGCAGCCATTCCACTTAAAACCACCGGAGGGAGCCCAAGAGAGGAATTCACAACAGTACCCCCCCTTGAGGAGGGGTCACCGAACCCTCACCAGAGCCCCCAGGCCGATCAGGACGAGCCATGTGAAAAGCACAAACCAAATCGGCGGCATGGACATCGGAGGCAACAACCCAAGAATTATCCTCCTGGCCATAACCCTTCCACTTGACAAGATACTGAAGCCTCCGCCTCGAAAAACGAGAATCCAAAATTTTCTCAACCTCATATTCCAACTCTCCCTCAACCAACACTGGGGCGGGAGGATCAACCGAGGGAACAACGGGCACCACATATCTCCGTAACAAAGATCTATGGAAAACACTATGAATGGCAAAAGAGGCTGGAAGAGCCAAACGAAAAGACACCGGATTGATAATTTCAGAAATCTTATAAGGACCAATAAACCGAGGTTTAAACTTAGGGGAAGAAACCTTCATAGGAACATGACGAGAAGACAACCAAACCAAATCCCCCACACGAAGCCGGGGACCAACACACCGACGGCGGTTAGCAAAACGTTGAGCCTTTTCCTGAGACGTCAAATTGTCCACCACATGAGTCCAAATCTGCTCCAGCCTGTCAACCACAGAATCCACACCAGGACAATCAGAAGTCTCAACCTGCCCCGAAGAAAAACGAGGATGAAAACCAAAATTACAAAAGAAAGGTGAAACCAAAGTAGCCGAACTAGCCCTATTATTAAGGGCAAACTCGGCCAACGGCAAGAAAGTCACCCAATCATCCTGATCAGCAGACACAAAGCATCTCAAATAGGTTTCCAAGGTCTGATTAGTTCGCTCAGTTTGGCCTTTAGTCTGAGGATGAAACGCCGAAGAAAAAGACAAATCAATGCCCATCCTAGCACAAAAGGCCCGCCAAAACCTAGAAACAAACTGAGAACCTCTGTCAGACACAATATTATCCGGAATGCCATGCAAACGAACCACATGCTGAAAAAACAATGGAACCAAATCTGAGGAGGAAGGCAACTTGGGCAAAGGTACCAGATGGACCATTTTAGAGAACCGGTCACAAACCACCCAGATAACAGACATCTTCTGGGAAACAGGAAGATCCGAAATAAAATCCATGGAAATATGCGTCCAGGGCCTCTCAGGGACCGGCAAAGGCAAAAGCAACCCACTAGCGCGGGAACAGCAAGGTTTGGCCCGGGCGCAAGTCCCATAGGACTGCACAAAAGTACGCACATCCCGCGACAAGGAAGGCCACCAAAAGGACCTAGCAACCAAATCTCTGGTACCAAAAATCCCAGGATGACCGGCCAACACTGAACAATGAACCTCAGAAATTACCTTACTTGTCCATCTATCAGGAACAAACAGCTTCCCCACAGGACAGCAGTTAGGTTTATCAGCCTGAAATTCCTGAAGCACCCGCCGCAAATCAGGGGAGATGGCAGAAAGAATCACCCCTTCCTTAAGAATGCCAACTGGCTCAAGGACTCCAGGAGAGTCAGGCAAAAAACTCCTAGAGAGGGCATCAGCCTTAACATTCTTAGATCCCGGAAGATACGAGACCACAAAATCAAAACGGGAGAAAAACAGGGACCATCGAGCCTGTCTAGGGTTCAGCCGCTTGGCCGACTCGAGGTAAATCAGATTCTTATGATCAGTCAAGACCACAACGCGCTGCTTGGCTCCCTCAAGCCAATGTCGCCACTCCTCAAATGCCCACTTCATAGCCAACAACTCACGATTGCCGACGTCATAATTGCGCTCCGCAGGCGAAAACTTTCTGGAAAAAAAAACACACGGTTTCATCAAAGAACCATCAGAATTCCTCTGAGACAAAACGGCCCCTGCCCCAATCTCAGAAGCGTCAACCTCAACCTGAAAAGGAAGAGAAACATGCGGCTGACGCAACACAGGGGCAGAAGTAAATTGGCGTTTAAGCTCCTGAAAGGCCGCAGAGGACCAATTCGTCACATCAGCTCCTTTCTTCGTCAAATCAGTAAGGGGCTTAACCACACTGGAAAAGTTGGCAATGAAACGGTGATAGAAATTAGCAAAGCCCAAAAATTTCTGAAAGGCTCTTCACAGATGTGGGTTGAATCCAGTCATGAATGGCTTGGACCTTAACAGGATCCATTTCCATAGACGAGGGGGAAAAAAAATAACCCAAAAAAGAGACCTTCTGAACTCCGAATAGGCACTTAGACCCCTTCACAAACAAAGCATTATCACGAAGGATCTGGAATACCATCCTGACCTGCCTCACATGAGACTCCCAATCATCGGAAAAAATCAAAATATCATCCAAATATACAATCATGAATTTATCAAGATAATTGCGGAAAATATCATGCATGAAGGATTGGAACACAGATGGAGCATTAGAGAGCCCGAATGGCATCACAAGGTATTCAAAATGGCCTTCGGGCGTATCAAATGCAGTTTTCCATTCGTCACCCTGTTTAATATGAACAAGATTATATGCCCCTCGAAGGTCAATTTTAGTAAACCAACTAGCCCCCTTAATCCGAGCAAACAAATCAGAAAGCAAAGGCAAGGGGTATTGGAATTTGACCGTGATCTTATTAAGAAGACGATAATCTATACAGAGTCTCAAGGAGCCATCCTTCTTAGCAACAAAAAAGAAACCTGCTCCCAATGGTGACGAAGACGGCCGAATATGCCCCTTCTCCAAAGACTCCTTAACATAACTCCGCATGGCGGCATGCTCTGGCAGAGACAGATTGAAAAGTCGGCCCTTAGGGAACTTGCAGCCAGGAATCAAGTCAATAGCACAATCACAGTCCCTGTGCGGTGGAAGGGAACTGGACTTGGGTTCATCAAATACATCCTGGAAATCCGACAAAAACTCAGGGACCTCAGAAGAGGGGGAAGAGGAAATTGACATCAAAGGAACGTCACTATGCACCCCTTGACAACCCCAACTAGTCACAGACATAGTTTTCCAATCCAGCACCGGATTATGTTCCTGTAACCATGGAAAACCCAGTACAACAACATCATGCAGGCTATGCAACACCAGAAAACGGCAATCTTCCTGATGTGCTGGAGCCATGTACATGGTCATCTGCGTCCAGTACTGAGGTTTATCCTTGGCCAATGGTGTAGCATCAATGCCCCTCAAAGGAATAGGGCTCTGCAAAGGCTGCAAGGAAAAGCCACAGCGCTTGGCGAATTCTAAGTCCATTAAGTTCAGGGCAGTGCCTGAATCCACAACCGCCATGACAGAAAAGGACGACAATGAGCAAATCAGGGTCACAGATAAGAGAAACTTAGGCTGTACAGTACTGATGGTAACAGACCTAGCGACCCTCTTAGTACACTTAGGACAATCAGAAATAACATGAGCAGAATCACCACAGTAAAAACACAGCCTATTCTGACGTCTGAATACCTGCCGTTCTGTTCTAGTCAAAATCCTATCACATTGCATAGGCTCAGGACTCTGCTCAGAGGACACTGCCATATGGTGCACAGCTTTGCGTTCGCACAGACGCCGATCAATGTGAATGGCTAGAGACATAGATTCGCTCAAACCAGAAGGCGTAGGGAAGCCCACCATAACATCTTTAAGGGCTTCAGAAAGACCTTTTCTGAAAATTGCAGCCAGAGCATCCTCATTCCATTTAGTGAGCACAGACCATTTTCTAAATTTCTGGCAGTATAATTCTGCTGCTTCCTGACATCGACACAGGGCCAACAGGGTTTTTTCTGCATGATCCACAGAATTAGGTTTGTCATACAATAATCCAAGCGCTTGAAAAAATACGTCTACATTCAGCAATGCCGGATCCCCTGATTCAAGGGAAAATGCCCAGTCCTGAGGGTCACCACACAGCAAGGATATGATGATTTTAACTTGCTGAATGGGATCACCAGAAGAACGGGGTTTCAAAGCAAAAAGCAATTTGCAGTTATTTTTAAAGTTCAAAAACTTGGATCTGTCCCCAAAAAACAAATCAGGAGTAGGAATTCTAGGCTCCAAAGCCGGAGTCTGGACAACATAATCTTGGATACTCTGTACTCTTGCAACAAGTTGATCCACACGAGAAAACAAACCCTGAACATCCATGCCAGTGCCAAAATCCTGAACCACCCAGAAGTCAAGAGGAAAAAAAAGACAAAACAGAGTGCAAAAAAAAATGGCTCAGAATTTCTTTTTCCTTCTTTTGAGATGCATTTAATTAATTTGTGGCCACTTGTACTGTTATGAACTGGTGGTTTAGGAGCAACATGGGACAAGCTCTGAAGGAGGTGGTACCTGTACTGACCGCAGTTCCTAAGCTCAACACCACAGTAGAAGCAGCCGTGGGATGTTCCTGTCACTCCCTAGACACCTCGTCACAGCCTGAGAATTAACTACCCCTAAAGATAGAAACAGGAAAGCTATCTTGCCTCAGAGAAAATCCCCAAAGAATAGATAGCCCCCCACAAATAATGACTGTGAGTGGAGAGGGAAAAGACATACGTAGAATGAAACCAGGATGTAGCATAGGAGGCCAGTCTATCTAGATAGATAGAACAGGACGGAATACTGTGCGGTCAGTATTAAAAACTAGAAAAATCCACCACAGAGTTTACAAAAATCTCCACAGCTGACTAAAGGTGTGGAGGGTAAATCTGCTTCCCAGAGCTTCCAGCTAAACAGAATTAATCCATACTGACAAGCTGGACAAAAACATAGAATGTACCGAACAATGAAGTCCACAACATGTGGACAGAGAAGAGCAAAGCAAGGACTTATCTTTGCTGAACTGGTCAGGATAACAGGGAAATCCAAGCAGAGATGTGAATCCAACCAGGAACCATAGACAAGTGGCACAAGCTGAAGGGAAGAGCCAGGCTAAATAGCCGAGCAGAAAGACAATTAGTGGAAGCAGCTGCTGACTGCTAAATCCAAGGAGCAGCCATTCCACTTAAAACCACGGGAGTGAGCCCAAGAGCGGAATTCACAACAGTACTCCATTTAATACATATGGGCCCTACATAGCCCTCAATTTAATAAAATGGGCCCCACAGAGACCTCCATTTAACATAATGGGCCCCGCATAGCTCTTCATTTGATATAAGGGGTCCCATATAGTACTTTAATTATAAGGCACCCCACATAGCCTTCCATTTAATATATGGGGTCCATATAGCCTTCCATTTAATATAAGGGGTCCCCACATAGCCCTCCATTTCATATATGGAGGCCCCACATAGCCCCTCAATTCAATAAATGGGGTCCCCACATAGCCATGCATTTAATATATAGGGGCCCACCATAGCCTCTCCATTTAATATATGGTGCCCCGCATAGCCTCCCAATTTAATAAATGGGGTCCCCACATAGCCCCATTTAATATATGGGGGCTTCACATCGTCTTATTTCAATATAATGGGTCTTTCAATCAATATATGTGGGCCCCACATAGCCCTCCATTTCATATATGGGGGTCCCACATAGCCCTCCATTTAATATGGGGACCCCAAAAAGCCCTATTTCAATATAATGGGCCCCACAGAAAGCCCTCCATTTAATACATAGGAGCCCCACATAGCCCTCCATTTAATATACAGGGGCCTGACATAGCCCTCCATATAATATATGGGGCCCCATTTAGACATCCATTTAATATACGAGAGCCACCACATAGCCCTCCATTTAATATATGGGGGCCCCACATGGCCCTCAATTTAATATATGGGGCCCATATATCCCTACATTTAATCTATGAGGGTCCTACAAAGCCCTCCAATTAATATATGGAGGCCTCACATAGCACTTCGTTACATTGGGCCCCATATAGATCGCCATTCAATATATGGGGCCCACCTAGCCCTACATTTAATATATGGGGGCCCACATAGCGCTCTATTTAATATATGGGGGCCCCCACATAGTTCTCCATTTAATATATGTTAATATATGGGGTCTCCACATAGCCGTTTGAGGGAACGCAGCGACGTATACATACTGCGCATGTCAGCAAGGGGTTAATATGAGTACCAGTTGGTTTTCCATAAAATTAAAAGTGCTGCACTTAGCCTTCCCTTATCCGTGCCACCAGAGTACTCCCTTTTCCAATTGGTGTGCCACCGAGGGCACATTTTTTTCCCAATGGCGTGCCACCGGAGCACACCCTTTTCCTGCTGGAGTGTCACTGGACCACACCCTTTTCCCGTTGGATGCCACCGGAGCACACATTTTTCCCATTGGCATGCCACCGTAGCACACCCTTTTCTGTTTGCGTGCCACCGGAGCACACCCTTTTCCCGTTGGCGTGCCACCGGAGCACACCCTTTTCCGTTGGCGTGCCACCGGAGCACGCCCTTTTCCCGTTGGCGTGCCACCGGAGCACACCCTTTTCCGTTGGCGTGCCACCGGAGCACACCCTTTTCCCGTTGGCGTGCCACCGGAGCACACCCTTTTCCGTTGGCGTGCCGCCGGAGCACACCATTTTCCGTTGGCGTGCCACCGGAGCACACCCTTTTCCCGTTGGCGTGCCACCGGAGCACAGCCTTTTCCGTTGGCATGCCACCGGAGCACACCATTTCCCGTTGGTGTGCCACCGGAGCACACAATTTTCCGTTGGCCCGCCAAAAGGGCCCAATACTTGGCCTTTTTGCTTACCACCGGAGGCGCCCATCTTGGGCATTTCAGCCTGACACCGGGGTGCATTTTTTGACCTTTATGCTGCCCCTCCTAAGCATTTTAGCTTGGTAATGGGGTGCATTTTCTGCCTACCACCGGGGCACCCATCTTGGGCTTTTTATTCTGCCACCGGGATGTGCCATGTGGCCTCTTGCCTACCACCGATGCACCCATCTTGGGCATTTTAGCCTGCTATCGGGGTGCATTTTTTAGCCTTTTCGCTGATCCTCCTGAGAATATTAGCTTGGTAACAGGGTGCACTTTCTAACTACCACCGGGGCAACCAACTTGGGCTTTTTATTTTGCCACCGGGGTGTGCCGTCTGGCCTCTTGCCTACCACCGGTGCACCTATCTTGGGCATTTTAGCTTGCTACCGGGGTGCATTTTGGGCCTTTCCACTGCCTCTCCTGAGCATTGTAGCTTGGTAATGGGGTGCACTTTCTACCTACCACCGGGGCATCCATCTTGGGCTTTTTATTCTACCACGAGGGTGCATTTTCTGACCTTTGTATTTACCAGCGTGGCCCACATCTTGGGCTTTGTATAATGCCACTGGGGTGCATTCATTGGCCTTATTGCCTACCACCATGGCATCCATCTTGGGCTTTTTACCCTGTCACCGGGGTACACGCTCTGGCCCTTTTGCTTACCGCCGAGACACCCATCATGGGCTTTTTAGCTTGCCACCGGGTGCATTTTTTGGCCTTTTTGCTGCCCCTCCTAAACATTTTAGTTTGGTAACGGGGTGCACTTTCTACCTATCACTGGGGCACCCATCTTGGGCTGTTTATTCTGCCACCGGGGTGTGCTGTCTGGCCTCTTGCCTACTGTCACGATTCCCCTGACCGCTGTCACCAATGGGTCAGGATTCACACCGTGTCCGTCACCCCTACGTCACGGATTGAGGTGACTTTAGGCCAACAGACGGCTATCACATGTGCAGGGGGGCTTATCTTAGTTATCCCTCCACTCCACGATGTGATGAAAAACCACACACAAGGCTATTGACCTCTTAGCTTACAGCAGGGGCTTATTCTAGGTATCCCACTGCTTTCAATATACCACAAACTGCAGGGATTTATGTATATCCCGCTTACAGTTCCACTTAACACTTGCAGTTCTCTGGCGCCCCCTTACTCTCAGGTCAGATTAGGTACTGCACCCTGGGTAATTAGTCGCCAGAAAGGCTGCCTGCTATGTACTGGCTATTGGGCACGCTGCAGCGACGCGATAACTACTCCCACTCAGGCAGGAACAATAATTATTAACCCCGCAGCCGCTTCAGCATCACCCAAAAGTCTGCACACTATCGGTATCACTGCCACCAGCTTCGATTAAACGGGTCCGAAGCTAACCCAACACAACAATAACAGTAGCGTATTTCACTTCAGAAGACTGGGTAAGTTTAGAGCATGGATGAACGAACTAATATATAATAGTATATTCCATTGAAATTAACCCCTTTACCCCCAAGGGTGGTTTGCACGTTAATGACCGGGCCAATTTTTACAATTCTGACCACTGTCCCTTTATGAGGTTATAACTCTGGAACGCTTCAATGGATCCTGGTGATTCTGACATTGTTTTCTCGTGACACATTGTACTTCATGACAATGGTAAAAATTATTTGATAGTACCTGCGTTTATTTGTGAAAAAAACGGAAATTTGGCGAAAATTATGAATATTTCGCAATTTTCCAACTTTGAATTTTTATGCAATTAAATCACAGAGATATGTCACACAAAATACTTAATAAGTAACATTTCCCACATGTCTACTTTACATCAGCACAATTTTGGAACCAAAATTTTTTTTTGTTAGGGAGTTATAAGGGTTAAAAGTTGACCAGCAATTTCTCATTTCTACAACACCATTTTATTTTAGGGACCACATCTCATTTGAAGTCATTTTGAGGGGTCTATATGATAGAAAATACCCAAGTGTGACACCATTCTAAAAACTACACCCCTTAAGGTGCTCAAAACCATATTCAAGAAGTTTATTAACCCTTCTGGTGCTTCACAGGAATTTTTTGAATGTTTAAATAAAAATGAACATTTAACTTTTTTTCACAAAAAATTTAATTCAGCTCCAATTTGTTTTATTTTACCAAGGGTAACAGGAGAAAATGGACCCCAAACATTGTTGTACAATTTGTCCTGAGTATGCCAATACCCCACATGTGGGGGTAAACCACTGTTTGGGCGCATGGCAGAGCTCGGAAGCGAAGGAGTGCCATTTGACTTTTCAATGCAAAATTGACTGGAATTGAGATGGGACGCCATGTTTCGTTTGGAGAGCCCCTGATGTGGCTAAACATTGAAACCCCCCACAAGTGACACCATTTTGGAAAGTAGACCCCCTAAGGATCTTATCTAGAGGTGTGGTGAGCACTTTGACCCAACAAGTGCTTCACAGAAGTTTATAATGTAGAACCGTAAAAATAAAAAATCATATTTTTTCACAAAAATTATTTTTTCGCCCCCAATTTTTAATTTTCCCAAGGGTAAGAGAAGAAATTGGACCCCAAAAGTTGTTGTACAATTTGTCCTGAGTACGCTGATACCCCATATGTGGGGGTAAACCACTGTTTGGGCGGATGGGAGAGCACGGAAGGGAAGGAGCGCCGTTTGACTTTTCAAAGCAAAATTGACAGGAATTGAGATGGGACGTCATGTTGCGTTTGAAGAGCCACTGATGTGCCTAAACATTGAAACCCCCCACAAATGACACCATTTTGGAAAGTAGACCCCCTAAGGAACTTATCTAGAGGTGTGGTGAGCACTTTGACCCACCAAGTGCTTCACAGAAGTTTATAATGCAGAGCCGTAAAAATAAAACAAAATTTTTTTCCCACAAAAATTATTTTTTTAGCCCCCAGTTTTGTATTTTCCTGAGGGTAACAGGAGAAATTGGACCCCAAAATTTGTTGCCCAATTTGTCCTGAGTGCGATGATACCCCATATGTGGGGGGAACCACTGTTTGGGCACATGGGAGGGCTCAGAAAGGAAGGAGTGCCATTTGAATGCAGACTTAGATGGAATGGTCTGCAGGTGTCACATTGCGTTTGCAGAGCCCCTAATGTACCTAAACAGTAGAAACCCCCCACAAGTGACACCATTTTGGAAACTAGACCCCCTAAGGAACTCATCTAGATGTGTTGTGATAGCTTTGAACCCCCAAGTGTTTCGCTACAGTTTGTAACGCAGAGCCGTGAAAATTAAAAAAAAAAATCTTTCCCCCCAAAATTATTTTTTAGCCCCCAGTTTTGTATTTTCCCGAGGGTAAGAGGAGAAATTCGACCCCAAAAGTTGTTGTCCAATTTGTCCTGAGTACGCTGATACCCCGTATGTTGGGGGAAACCAACGTTTGAGCGCATGGCAGAGCTCGGAAGGGAAGGAGCGCCATTTGGAATGCAGACTTAGATGGAATGGTCTGCAGACGTCACATTGCGTTTGCAGAACCCCTAATGTACCTAAACAGTAGAAACCCCCCACAAGTGACCCCATATTGGAAACTAGACCCCCCAGGGAACTAATCTAGATGTGTTGTGAGAACTTTGAACCCCCAAGTGTTTCACTACAGT
Source organism: Ranitomeya imitator (assembly GCF_032444005.1). Classification (NCBI taxonomy): domain Eukaryota; kingdom Metazoa; phylum Chordata; class Amphibia; order Anura; family Dendrobatidae; genus Ranitomeya; species Ranitomeya imitator. The sequence goes on from NC_091283.1 coordinate 656,331,577, forward strand.
TTATAACGCAGAGCCGTGAAAATAAAAAATCTTTTTTTTTCCCACAAAAAGTATGTTTTAGCCCCGAGTTTTGTATTTTCCCAAGGGTAGCAGGAGAAATTGGACCCCAAAAGTTGTTGTCCTATTTGTCCTGAGTACGCTGATACCCCATATGTTGGGGTAAACCCCTGTTTGGGCACACGGGAGAGCTCGGAAGGGAAGAAGCACTGTTTTACTTTTTCAACGCAGAATTGGCTGGAATTGAGATCGGACGCCATGTCGCGTTTGGAGAGCCCCTGATGTGCCTAAACAGTGGAAACCCCCCAATTATAACTGAAACCCTAATCCAAACACATCCCTAACCCTAATCCCAACAGTAACCCTAACCACACCTCTAACCCTGACACACCCCTAACCCTAATCCCAACCCTATTCCCAACCGTAAATGTAATCTAAACCCTAACTGTAACTTTAGCCCCAACCCAAACTGTAGCCCTAGCCCTAACCCTAGCCCTAACCCTAATCCTAACCCTAGCCCTAACCCTAGCCCTAACCCTAGCCCTAACCCTAGCCCTAACGCTAACCCTAGCCCTAACCCTAGCCCTAACCCTAACCCTAGCCCTAACCCTAGCCCTAACCCTAGCCCTAACCCTAGCCCTAACCCTAGCCCTAACTCTAACCCTAGCCCTAATGGGAAAATGGAAATAAATACATTTTTTTTTATTTTTCCCTAACTAAGGGGGTGATGAAGGGGGGTTTGATTTACTTTTATAGCGGGTTTTTTAGCGGATTTTTATGATTGGCAGCGGTCACACACTGAAAGACGCTTTTTATTGCAAAAAATATTTTTTGCGTTACCACATTTTGAGAGCTATAATTTTTCTATATTTTGGTCCACAGAGTCATGTGAGGTCTTGTTTTTTGCGGGACGAGTTGATGTTTTTATTGGTAACATTTTCGGGCACGTGACATTTTTTGATCGCTTTTTATTCCGATTTTTGTGAGGCAGAATGACCAAAAACCAGCTATTCATGAATTTCTTTTGGGGGAGGCGTTTATACCGTTCCGCGTTTGGTAAAATTGATGAAGCAGTTTTATTCTTCGGGTCAGTACGATTACAGCGACACCTCATTTATATCATTTTTTAATGTTTTGGCGCTTTTATACGATAAAAACTATTTTATAGAAAAAATAATTATTTTTGCATCGCTTTATTCTCAGGACTATAACTTTTTTATTTTTTTGCTGATGATGCTGTATGGCGGCTCGTTTTTTGCTGGACAAGATGACGTTTTCAGCGGTACCATGGTTAGTTATATCTGTCTTTTTGATCGCGTGTTATTCCACTTTTTGTTCGGCGGTATGATAATAAAGCGTTGTTTTTTGCCTCGTTTTTTTTTTTTTTTTTTTCTTACGGTGTTTACTGAAGGGGTTAACTAGTGGGCCAGTTTTATAGGTCGGGCCGTTACGGATGCGGCGATACTAAATATGTGTACTTTTATTGTTTTTTTTTTTTTATTTAGATAAAGAAATGTATTTATGGGAATAATATTTTTATTTTTTTTTTCATTATTTTGGAATATTTTTTTTTATTTTTTTTTACACATTTGAAATTTTTTTTTTTTACTTTTTTACATTGTCCCAGGGGGGGACATCACAGATCAGTGATCTGACAGTTTGCACAGCACTCTGTCAGATCACTGATCTGACTTACAGTGCTGCAGCCTTCACAGTGCCTGCTCTGAGCAGGCTCTGTGAAGCCACCTCCCTCCCTGCAGGACCCGGATCCGCGGCCATCTTGGATCCGGGGCTGGAGGGAGCAGGGAGGGAGGTGAGACCTTCGCAGCAACGCGATCACATCGCGTTGCTGCGGGGGGCTCAGGGAAGCCCGCAGGGAGCCCCCTCCCTGCGCGGTGCTTCCCTGTACCGCCGGCACATCGCGATCATCTTTGATCGCGGTGTGCCGGGGGTTAATGTGCCGGGGGCGGTCCGTGACCGCTCCTGGCACATAGTGCCGGATATCAGCTGCGATAAACAGCTGACACCCGGCCGCGATCGGCGGCGCTCCCCCCGTGAGCGCTGCCGATCGCATATGACGTACTATTGCGTCCTTGGGAAGTAAAGCCCACCCCACATGGACGCAATAGTACGTCTAATGGCAGAAAGGGGTTAATTAGGCAGTGCTTTACCAAAAATATTTTATAAAGAAGTTACAAATGAGACAATTGCAAATATGTACAAGGGTAATTATAACATAAAGGGAATAAATGAGAAAAAGCAACACTTACATGTTCAAAGCATGACAGGCAACCAGGCTAGGGCAGTTTTTCCCATACGTCCCAGCTCATTTGGACGTGAGCAGGGCTCTTCCAGGACAAGACAAGAAATCAAGCAGCAAGTCCTCCTCAAAGCCTTCCAGACACTTAAAACATTAAGGCTGTGACATCACAGAAAGGCTGGCTTATCCAGACCCTCCTCTCTCTACATTCTGCCTAAACTTTAAACTATTCTCTCTAATTTCTATAACTTCACTACAAAACGTGTCAGAGTCAGACCAAACCTATCATTCATCTCGGATTAACGTGAGCATTCTAATGAGATCAAATATGTCCTAACTGGGATACATATTTACAGAGAAATCCCTACTTCTCTACCAGATGGAGTTAGAAGCCCGAGTTTCATGAGATGTGTAGCTACACCGAGTGAGACTACGAATATATATTTTCGTATTTCTAGCTTAAATCGTTTGCCTAATATCTAACAAAAACTAAACAAAGAATCTTTCCTGAATCTTGGAGCCACTTTTCCAGTTTGAACTAGAGAATGTGGGAGGGGTGAGGGACTTTCCTCTGAGCCTGGAATTTACGACCCCAGAGCAATAAAACCCCCTTCTAGCATACAGTCCGTAGCCCAGAGAGAAACAAGTAGAGTCAGCTAGTGAAGGGGGGGGTTTAGCCCACCTCATGGGCTGACGAGCAACTAAACTTATGTGATATTTCATACCATATCGTGACACCTCCCCCTTTTGGTGTGCGCTAGGGAGGCAGTACCCCACGGTATGCCTCCATGGGCACCTCAGTAGCTTCACCCTGGCGGGAGAGTCCATCTGCATTCCCATGCTCTTTGCCCGTTTTATGTTCCATGGTGAAGTCAAACTGCTGAAGGGCAAGGCTCCAGCGTAGCAACCTGCCGTTGGTTCCACACATGGCATTTAGCCAGCGCAGAGGGTTGTGGTCGGTCACCACAGTGAAGGTGTGACCGTACAAGTAGGGCTGCAAGCGCTGCAGGGCCCAGACCATGGTCAGGCACTCCTTCTCGATGGTGGAGTAGGCCACTTCCCTCGGCAAAAGTTTCCGGCTCAGGTATAACACGGGGTGCTCTTGGTCCTCCGAGTCAACCTGGCTGAGTACAGCACCAAGGCCAAACTCGCTGGCGTCGGTCTGCACCAAGAACGGTCGACTGCTGTCGACTGCTTTCAACACAGGGGCGTTGCACAGTGCAGTTTTCAACGCCTGGAAGGCCCCCTCACAGCCATCTGTCCAGTTGACAATGTGAGGTAGCTTCTTCCTGGTGAGGTCCGTCAAAGGTTTTGCCAGGCTACTATAGTGCTTTACGAAGCGCCTATAGTACCCTGCAGTGCCCAAGAAGGACCTGTTTCTTGGTCACGGGAGTGGGCCAGTTCACGATCACTCCCACTTTGTCAGGCTCTGGCTTCAGGGTGTTCCCGCCTACCCGGTGCCCCAGGTAGTGAACCTCCCTCATGCCCATCTGACACTTTCCCGGCTTGATAGTCAGTCCTGCTTGGTGAATTCGCCTGAGCACCTCCTCGAGATGCTGCAGGTGTTCCTTCCAGGAGGGACTGAAGATGGCAATGTCATCCAAGTACGCCACGGCGTACGTCTCCAGTCCCTGAAGCAGGAGGTTGACCATCCGCTGGAAAGTGGCAGGGGCATTCTTCATGCCGAAGGGCATGACCGTGGACTCGTACAGTCCAAAGGGTGTGATAAAGGCGGACTTCTCCTGCGCCTCGGGGCTCAGGGGAATCTGCCAGTATCCTCGACTCAGATCCATTATTGTTAGGTAATCTGCGCCAGCTAACTTCTCAAGCAGCTCCTCCATGCGCGGCATTGGGTGCGCATCCGAGGCTGTGATGGCGTTGAGCCCCCTGTAGTCCACGCAGAACCGGGTGGTCCGGTCCTTCTTTGGCACGAGAACTACAGGTGATGCCCACGCGCTCTTTGACCGTCGAATCACCCCCAGCTGTAACATCTCATCGATCTCTTGGCGCATAGTCTGCTGCACCTGGTCCGAGATTCGATAGGGTGTTCGCCGTAGTGGGGCGTGATTCCCGGTGTCCACCTCGTGGACTGCTAACTCAGTCCTCCCAGGTCGGTTGGAGAACACGACCCGGAAAGGTTCCAGTGTGGTTTGCATCTGCAACCGCTGGGGTTCAGTTAACGAGGCGCTTACCTCCACGTCCTCAATGGACCCATTGGCCTTGGCTTGGGCCAGCAAGTCCAGGAGGGTGTCTTCCTCACCGTCTTCGGGCAAGCTGCAGACCGGTAGGACGAAAGGTTCACGTTCGTGATGAGCCTTCATCATGTTGACGTGAAAGGCCTTTCGCCTACCCCGAGCGTGGTCAAGCGTGACCACGTAAGTGACCGGGTTGAGCTGTTGGTGGACGACGTACGGGCCCTCCCAGGCTGCCTGAAGCTTATCCGTTGGTACCGGGACCAGCACCCACACCTTTTGACCCACGTGGTAGGTCCGCTCCCGGGCGTTCTGGTCGTACCAGTGCTTCTGATCAGCCTGAGCCTGCGTCATGTTGTCATGCACCAACTGCGTCAAGGTCTGCATCTTGTCACGGAAGCGCATGACATACTCCACTATGGACACTTCAGAAGGGTTCGGCTCCTCTTCCCAGGATTCTCTTACCAACCCAAGGGGTCCCCGGACTCGCCTGCCGTACAGGAGCTCGAAGGGGGAGAACCCCGTCGAGGCCTGCGGAACCTCTCGGTAAGCGAACAGCAGGTGTGGGAGGTACCGCTCCCAGTCGCGCCCTTGAGTCTCAACCAGCATGCGTAGCATCTGTTTGAGGGTACCATTGAAGCGTTCACACAAGACATTGGTCTGTGGGTGATACGCACTCGATACCAGGTGCTTCACCTGCATTCTCTTACAGAGAGCCTCCATTAGGCGAGACATAAATTGGGTCCCTTGATCAGTAAGCATTTCCCTGGGAAATCCTACACGTGAAAAGGTGGCCAACAGGGCATCTGCCACCTTATCTGCCCTAGTTGAGGACAGAGCTACTGCCTCTGGGTACCGGGTAGCATAGTCTACCACGGTAAGGATGTATTGCTTTCCAGAGCTGCTGGGGACGGCCAGCGGGCCCACAATGTCCACCGCGATCCTCTGGAAAGGCTCCTCTATCACTGGCAAAGGGATCAGGGGAGCCTTAAGAGCAGGCCCCGCCTTCCCCACTCTTTGACAAGTGATACAGGAGCGGCAGTAGTTTGACACATCTGTCCCCATCTTAGGCCAATAGAAGTGTTGAGACAGCCGGGCCTTAGTTTTGCTGATCCCCAAGTGTCCAGCTAGCGGGATCTCATGGGCAATCCGCAACAACTCACCCCGGAATTGCTGGGGGACGACCAACTGTCTTTCCCTCAACCACTCCTTTTGTGATTCTCCGGGTACTGTCTACCGGTATAACCTTCCTTGTTCCCAGAACACCTTCTCCTTATCAGTCTCGGAGAAGGGCGTCCCGGCAAGTTGTCTCAAACTCTCTAGGCTCGCATCTGTGTGCAGAGCGGCCTGAAACTCCTGGCTAGGGGAAGCCAAAAGCGACGTCAGGGTCCCTTCCCCACGGGAACCCTCTTGGACCTGCTCTGGGTCCACCTCTGGTTCAGTCACAGTGATGACTGAAGAGGGTCCGGAAGGCAGACAGTTATCTGCGTTCCGGGCACTCTGACTGCGGGTGACAGCAGCTACGTAGGCTGTCTCCCCGGGGGTTTCTACAGACCCATCAGCGGGCGCTGCTATGGGCTCTACCTCCCCATCCACCCCCAGCACTCCAGGGGCAGTGCTACTTATGGGCCAGTTACCTTCCTCGGTGGCACTGGTCACTTTCATGGCGTCACCTTCCTCACGGTTCCCATGCATCTCCCCATTTCCTGTAGCACCGACACTTGCCCCTGGTAGGGGTTCCTCAGCCGTCTCACTCCACAGAGCGACGTGGCTGGGCACGCCTGTACCTATGGACACATTAACCTTCACAGAAAAATCATTATCAGGTTCAGCTGGCACAGGTACAACATTTTCACCATCAATCCTAGGGAAAAAATGGTTATTAGATGCATCGTTACAAGATAAAGCATGGTCAGGTAACACATGTGATTTCCCATCATCATCATCATTAGGGTTAACTTTACCCTTATTAGTAGATTGGGGAGGGGTGTCAGGGACGTAGTATGCAACCATCCTCCCCAAATCAGTCCCCAACAAAACATCAGTGGGCAAATTATCAGACAGCCCCACTTCCATCACCCCGCTCCCGGCACCCCAATCAATAAAAACCCGGGCCATCGGTAAGGGACAGCTGATGCCCCCAATCCCAGTGACAGTTAGGGTTTTCCCCGGAATGATTTCTTCAGGGGCCGCCAGTTCGGGTCGGATGAGGGTTCGTTCAGCCCCGGTGTCCTTGAGGCCTGTAGCAACATGGCCTCCCACAGTGACGTGCTGTACGTTGTCACACACCCTCCCAACCACATCACCCACCAAAAGAACTGCTGCATTAGGCCCTGGGGCCTTGGCTGGGGGGTTCTTCGGCCTGTCTGGACAGAAGGTACTGATATGCCCAGGCCGCTTGCAGTAGTAACACTGGCGAGGTTCGGTGGTAGGTCTGGTGTTGTTGGCCACAGGGCCAGGACCTCTGGTGTGCTGGCTGGCAGGGGTACTGGCGTTGGTTGCAGGCTTACCCCCTCTCCAGCTGGTGGTGACTGGCTTCCGCGCTTCCGATCTACGGTTGGCCTCATAGGCATCGGCAATCTGCGCTGCTTTCGTCACGTCTTTGGGTTCTCTGTCCATCACGAACTGTCGCACCTCAGCTGGGCAAAGATGAAAGAACTGGTCTTTGATCATCAGGTCTCGCAGCTGTGCAAAGGTGGTCACTGACAGTCCTTGGGTCCACTGGTCAAAGTGGGTCCCCAGTCCATGCACCACATCACTGTAACTGTCGTGTGGGCCACGTTGGAGGGTCCGGAACTTTCTACGGTACACCTCGGGTGTAAGCTGGTACTTGGCTATCAGAGCCTTTTTGATGGCCTCATAGTCACCATCTTGTTCTTGAGGGAGGGCAGCAAACGCCTCCAGAGCTTTACCTCTCAGCCCTGGTGTCAGGTATCGTGCCCATTCATCTGTAGGCAGCTGGTACTGCCTGCAGGCTTTCTCAAAGGCCCGCAGAAAAGTGTCCAAGTCCCCATCCTTCTCCATAACAGGGAAGTGATCGGGCCGGGGCTTAGGTATCTGAGCGCTGCTGGGCTCACGTCTCTGGGCGGTGGAGGGCATCCCCCCCTGCCGGAGCATCTCCAGTTCATGAGCTCGCTGGGCTTGGCGCTCGGCTCTCTCAGCCTCCCGCTCGGCTCGCTGGGCCTGAGCCTCTCGCTCAGCTCGGGCCTCTCGCTCAGCTCGGGCCTCTTGCCGGTATTGCTGAATCAGCTGCCGACGTCCCTCATGGTCGTCAGTGGGGAATTCTTTCAAGGCCGCCTGCAGGTGGGGGTCCAATTCGCCCGGATTGCTAACAGGGCCAGCATTCAGTGGTTGGACCTCTGCTGCAGCACCATGTTCGCTGGTGCTGGCTTCTGCGGCCTCTGAGCTCTGAGATTGGTCTCGAGCGGCTTCCCATTGCACCAGATCTGCGACCAGTTGGGCTTTGTTTTTGCTTGCAAAGTCAATGTGCTGTGACTTGCATAAGGCGACAAGGGTGTCTCTGGTCTGCTGCTCATAGAAGGTTTCTCCCAGCACAACCATGGTTGCCAAATAAAAGATAGGATAGAAAAACGAAGAGAAAGGGAGGGGATAATTACCAGTACGCAATTGTCTCACAACTAAAAAGCACTGAGTTCGTTCTCCAAACTTATTTGCGCAGAGTCCTCGCAAGAACTTTCTGCAAGTTTTTAGTGAGAGGAATGATTACTCAAACCAAATCACTAATGCTCTAAGATATCCCACCGCCTTGCCACCAATTGTCACGATTCCCCTGACCGCTGTCACCAATGGGTCAGGATTCACACCGTGACCGTCACCCCTACGTCACGGATTGAGGTGACTTTAGGCCAACAGACGGCTATCACATGTGCAGGGGGGCTTATCTTAGTTATCCCTCCACTCCACGATGTGATGAAAAACCACACACAAGGCTATTGACCTCTTAGCTTACAGCAGGGGCTTATTCTAGGTATCCCACTGCTTTCAATATACCACAAACTGCAGGGATTTATGTATATCCCGCTTACAGTTCCACTTAACACTTGCAGTTCTCTGGCGCCCCCTTACTCTCAGGTCAGATTAGGTACTGCACCCTGGGTAATTAGTCGCCAGAAAGGCTGCCTGCTATGTACTGGCTATTGGGCACGCTGCAGCGACGCGATAACTACTCCCACTCAGGCAGGAACAATAATTATTAACCCCGCAGCCGCTTCAGCATCACCCAAAAGTCTGCACACTATCGGTATCACTGCCACCAGCTTCGATTAAACGGGTCCGAAGCTAACCCAACACAACAATAACAGTAGCGTATTTCACTTAAGAAGACTGGGTAAGTTTAGAGCATGGATGAACGAACTAATATATAATAGTATATTCCATTGAAATTAATTAGGCAGTGCTTTACCAAAACTATTTTATAAAGAAGTTACAAATGAGACAATTGCAAATATGTACAAGGGTAATTATAACATAAAGGGAATAAATGAGAAAAAGCAACACTTACATGTTCAAAGCATGACAGGCAACCAGGCTAGGGCAGTTTTTCCCATACGTCCCAGCTCATTTGGACGTGAGCAGGGCTCTTCCAGGACAAGACAAGAAATCAAGCAGCAAGTCCTCCTCAGAGCCTTCCAGACACTTAAAACATTAAGGCTGTGACATCACAGAAAGGCTGGCTTATCCAGACCCTCCTCTCTCTACATTCTGCCTAAACTTTAAACTATTCTCTCTAATTTCTATAACTTCACTACAAAACGTGTCAGAGTCAGACCAAACCTATCATTCATCTCGGATTAACGTGAGCATTCTAATGAGATCAAATATGTCCTAACTGGGATACATATTTACAGAGAAATCCCTACTTCTTTACCAGATGGAGTTAGAAGCCCGAGTTTCATGAGATGTGTAGCTACACCGAGTGAGACTATGAATATATATTTTCGTATTTCTAGCTTAAATCGTTTGCCTAATATCTAACAAAAACTAAACAAAGAATCTTTCCTGAATCTTGGAGCCACTTTTCCAGTTTGAACTAGAGAATTTGGGAGGGGTGAGGGACTTTCCTCTGAGCCTGGAATTTACGACCCCAGAGCAATAAAACCCCCTTCTAGCATACAGTCCGTAGCCCAGAGAGAAACAAGTAAAGTCAGCTAGTGAAGGGGGGGGTTTAGCCCACCTCATGGGCTGACGAGCAACTAAACTTATGTGATATTTCATACCATATCGTGACACCTACCACCGGTGAACCCATCTTGGGCATTTTAGCTTGCTACCAGGGTGCATTTTTCGGCCTTTTTCGCTGCCCCTCAACAGCATTTTAGCTTGGTAACGGGGTGCTCTTTCTACCTACCACCGGGCACCCATCTTGGGCTTTTTATTATGCCACTGGAGTGCATTCTTTGACCTTTTTGTTACCAGCAGGGCATCCATCTTGGGCTTTTTAGCCTGCCACTGGGGTGCACTTATTGGTCTTATTGCCTACCACTGGTGTAGCCCATCTTGAGCATTTTATTCTGCCACTGGGGTGCATTCTTTGACCTATTTACCAGCGTGGCACCCATCTTGGGATTTTTAGCCTGCCACAGTAGTGCACTTGGGGGTTAACATGAGTACCACTTGGTTTTCCATATAATTAAAAGTGCTGCACTTAGCTTTACCTACCCGTGCCACTAGAGCACTCCCTTTTCCAGTTGGTGTGCCACCGGAGCACATCCTTTTCCCGTTGGCATGCCACCGGAGCACCCTTTTCCCATTGGCGTGTCACCGGAGCACATTTTTCCCGTTGGTGTGCCACCGGAGCACACCCTTTTACGTTGGCATGCCACCAAAGCACACCTTTTTCCCGTTGGCATGCCACCGGAGCACACCCTTTTCTGTTGGCGTGCCAGCGGAGCACACCATTTCCCGTTGGGGTGCCACCGGAGCACACCATTTCCCGTTGGCGTGCCACCGGTGCACACCATTTCCCGTTGGCCCGCCAGAAGGGCCCAATACTTGGCCTTTTTGCTTACCAGCGGAGGCGCCCATCTTGGGCATTTCAGCCTGACACCTGGGTGTATGCTTTGACCTTTTTAATTACCAGCGTGGAGCCCATCTGGGCCTCACATAGTACTCCATTTAATACAATATTATTATACAATGTATAATAATAATAATAATACATATGGGCCCTGAATAGCCCTCAAATTTAATAAAATGGGCACCACAGAGCCCTCCATTTAACATAATTGACCCCACATAGCCCACCATTTAATATAATGGGCCCCGCATAGCTCTCCATTTGATATAAGGGGTGCCATATAGTACTTTTATTATAAGGCACCCCACATAGCCTTCCATTTAATATATGGGGCCCCCATATAGCCTTCCATTTAATATAAGGGGTCCTAACATAGCCCTCCAATTCATATATGGAGGCCCCACATAGCCCCTCAATTCAATAAATGGGGTCCCCAGATAGCCATGCATATAATATATAGGGGCCCACCATAGCCTCTCCATTTAATATATGGTGCCCCGCATAGCCTCCCAATTTAATAAATGGGGTCCCCACATAGCCCCATTTAATATATGGGGGCTTCACATCGTCCTATTTCAATATAATGGGTCTTTCAATCAATATATGTGGGCCCCACATAGCCCTCCTTTTCATATATGGGGGACCCACATAGTCCTCCATTTAATATGGGGACCCCAAAAAGCCCTATTTCAATATAATGGGCCCCACAGAAAGCCCTCCATTTAATACATAGGAGCCCCACATAGCCCTCCATTTAATATACAGGGCCCTGACATAGCCCTCCATTTAATATATGGGGCCCCATTTGGACATCCATTTAATATACGGGAGCCACCACATATCCCCCAATTTAATATATGGGGGCCTCCATATAGCCCTCCATTTAATATCTGCGGGCCTCCACATAGCCCTCAATATAATACAGTGGGGCAAAAAAGTATTTAGTCAGTCAGCAATAGTGCAGGTTCCACCACTTAAAAAGATGAGAGGTGTCTGTAATTTACATCATAGGTAGACCTCAACTATGGGAGACAAACTGAGAAAAAAAAATCCAGAAAATCACATTGTCTGTTTTTTTATCATTTTATTTGCATATTATGGTGGAAAATAAGTATTTGGTCAGAAACAAACAATCAAGATTTCTGGCTCTCACAGACCTGTAACTTCTTCTTTAAGAGTCTCCTCTTTCCTCCACTCATTACCTGTAGTAATGGCACCTGTTTAAACTTGTTATCAGTATAAAAAGACACCTGTGCACACCCTCAAACAGTCTGACTCCAAACTCCACTATGGTGAAGACCAAAGAGCTGTCAAAGGACACCAGAAACAAAATTATAGCCCTGCACCAGGCTGGGAAGACTGAATCTGCAATAGCCAACCAGCTTGGAGTGAAGAAATCAACAGTGGGAGCAATAATTTGAAAATGGAAGACATACAAGACCACTGATAATCTCCCTCGATCTGGGGCTCCATGCAAAATCCCACCCCGTGGGGTCAGAATGATCACAAGAACGGTGAGCAAAAATCCCAGAACCACGCGGGGGGACCTAGTGAATGAACTGCAGAGAGCTGGGACCAATGTAACAAGGCATACCATAAGTAACACACTACGCCACCATGGACTCAGATCCTGCAGTGCCAGACGTGTCCCACTGCTTAAGCCAGTACATGTCCGGGCCCGTCTGAAGTTTGCTAGAGAGCATTTGGATGATCCAGAGGAGTTTTGGGAGAATGTCCTATGGTCTGATGAAACCAAACTGGAACTGTTTGGTAGAAACACAACTTGTCGTGTTTGGAGGAAAAAGAATACTGAGTTGCATCCATCAAACACCATACCTACTGTAAAGCATGGTGGTGGAAACATCATGCTTTGGGGCTGTTTCTCTGCAAAGGGGCCAGGACGACTGATCCGGGTACATGAAAGAATGAATGGGGCCATGTATCGTGAGATTTTGAGTGCAAACCTCCTTCCATCAGCAAGGGCATTGAAGATGAAACGTGGCTGGGTCTTTCAACATGACAATGATCCAAAGCACACCGCCAGGGCAACGAAGGAGTGGCTTCGTAAGAAGCATTTCAAGGTCCTGGAGTGGCCTAGCCAGTCTCCAGATCTCAACCCTATAGAAAACCTTTGGAGGGAGTTGAAAGTCCGTGTTGCCAAGCGAAAAGCCAAAAACATCACTGCTCTAGAGGAGATCTGCATGGAGGAATGGGCCAACATACCAACAACAGTGTGTGGCAACCTTGTGAAGACTTACAGAAAACGTTTGACCTCTGTCATTGCCAACAAAGGATATATTACAAAGTATTGAGATGAAATTTTGTTTCTGACCAAATACTTATTTTCCACCATAATATGCAAATAAAATGTTAAAAAAACAGACAATGTGATTTTCTGGATTTTTTTTTCTCAGTTTGTCTCCCATAGTTGAGGTCTACCTATGATGTAAATTACAGACGCCTCTCATCTTTTTAAGTGGTGGAACTTGCACTATTGCTGACTGATTAAATACTTTTTTGCCCCACTGTACATGGAGGCCCCACATAGCCTCCATTTAATATGAGGGCCCCACATCATCCTCTATTTAATATATGGATATCCCACATAGCCCTCCATTTAATATATGGATATCCCAGATAGTCTCAATTTACTATATGGGGACCACACACAGCACACCATTTAATATATGGGAGGCCCACATAGCCATCCATTTAATAAATGGAAGCCCCACATAGCCCTCCATTTAATATATGGGGGCCCCACATAGCCCTCAATTTAATATATGGGGCCCATATATCCCTCCATTTAATCTATGAGGGTCCTACAAAGCCCTCCAATTAATATATGGAGGCCTCACATAGCATTTCATTACATTGGGCCCCATCTAGATCGCCATTCAATATATGGGGCCCACCTAGCCCTACATTTAATATATGGGGGCCCACATAGCGCTATTTAATATATGGGGGCCCCCACATAGTTCTCCATTTAATATATGGGGTCTCCACATAGCTGTTTTCGGGAACGCAGCGACGTATATATACTGTGCATGTCAGCAAGGGGTTAATATGAGTACCAGTTGGTTTTCCATATAATTAAAAGTGCTGCACTTGGCCTTCCCTTATCCGTGCCACCAGAGCACTCCCTTTTCCTATTGCTGTGCCACCGAAGCAGTCCAAATGGCGCTCCTTCCCTTCCGAGCCCTGCCATGCGTCCAAACGGTGGTTCCCCCCCACATAAGGGGTATCAGCGCTCTCAGGACAAATTGGACGACTTTTGGAGTCCAATTTCTCCTGTTACTCTCGGGAAAATACAAAACTGGGGGCTAAAAAATAATTTTTGTGGGAAAAAATGTTTGTTTTATTTTTACGGCTCTGCATTATAAACTTCTGTGAAGCCCATGGTGGGTCAAAGCGCTCACCACACATCTAAATAAGTTCCTTAGGGGGTCTACTTAACAAAATGGTGTCAATTGTGGGGGGTTTCTACTGTTTAGGTACATTAGGGGCTCTGCAACCGCAATGTGACACCTGCAGACCATTCCATCTAAGTCTGCCTTCCAAATGGCGCTCCTTCCGTTCTGAGCCCTCCCATGCGCCCAAACAGTGGTTCCACCCCACATATGGGGTATCAGCGCACTCAGGACAAATTGGACAACAAATTTGGGGGTCCAATTTCTCCTGTTACCCTCGGGAAAAAAACAAAACTAGGGGCTAAAAAATAATTTTTGTGGGTAAAAAAAATATATTTTTCTTTTATTTTTACGGTTCTGCATTATAAACTTCTGTGAAGCCCTTTGTTAGGGGTCGAGTTCCTGCCTCTGCACAGGGGGAATCTCGGGCCATGTCCGCTGCGGTCTCCCATTCTTCTCCTGCCGCAGCGGAGCCTGCTCAGCGGAGACGTCGATCCCAGCGTCTCGCTCAGTCTGACTCTGTGCTAAGAGTTACTGCTGCATTTCCTGCTTCTGCCATTGAAGTCAGTGCTGGGCAGCGGCGAGCGGACGCTTCTGGGGCTAAGTCCTGCTTTTCACATTCTGAGCATGCCCAGAGTAAGATCTCTCAGTGAAGATCGAGGGTCACATGATCAGATACTGCAGCTAAGGTCCTTGTAGGTGCTAGGACTAAATCCTGCTTTGCACTCTGAGCATGCCCAGGGCACGATGTCTCAGTGGAGGTCTGGGGTCACATGCTCAAGTACTGCAGCTCTCCATTGGTCCTTCTTTCAAAGGTCCTAAACATACTGCAGCTATTTAAGGCTCACATGGCCGCACGGCCATGCGCTAGTGTCAATTCATATATGTGCTTTGCGCCAGTGTGGTTATGTATGAGTGCGTTCAGGGACCCGGCTGAAATAAGCCCCGAGAATACCGGCACCTCCGGTGAGGAGATTGTATGTGTGTATTCAGGGACCCGGCTGAAATAAGCCCCTAGAATACCGGCTTCTCCGGTGAGGAGATTGCATGTTGCATAACCATTGACTGCTATCAGCTTGGCAGTAAGCTTGTGCTCCTGTGAGGCTAACAGGGCACAGTGCTTCCCTTTTACGGTTACTCTGTGGAGTAACAGAGCTAGCCTATACCGCCTAACAGTGCCGCCATTCGCTAGCAGCAGGTTCCTCCTGCACGGTGGACCCCGGGCTGCGAATGCACCTTACATAATAAACATCTATTTTCACGGGGCGTTCCGCTAGCCCTAACACCCTTGGTGGGTCAAAGCGCTCACCACACTTCTAGATAAGTTCCTTAGGGAGTCTACTTTTCAAAATGGTGTCACTTGTGGGGGTTTTCAATGTTTAAGCACATCAGTGGCTCTCCAAACGCAACATGGCGTCCCATCTCAATTCCTGTCAATTTTGCATTGAAAAGTCAAACGGCGCTCCTTCCCTTCCGAGCTCTCCCATGCGCCCAAACAGTGGTTTACCCCCACATATGGGGTATCAGCGTACTCAGGACAAATTGGACAACAACTTTTGCGGTCCAATTTCTTCTCTTACCCTTGGGAAAATAAAAAATTGGGGGCGAAAATATCATTTTTGTGAAAAAATATTTTTTTATTTTTACGGTTCTGCATTATAAACTTCTGTAAAGCACTTGGTGGGTCAAAGTGCTCACCACACCTCTAGATAAGTTCCTTAGGGGGTCTACTTTCCAAAATGGTGTCACTTGTGGGGGGCTTCAGTGTTTAGGCACAACAGGGGCTCTCCAAACGCAACATGGTGTCCCATCTTGATTCCAGTCAATTTTGCATTGAAAAGTCAAATGGCGCTCCTTCGCTTCCGAGCTCTGTCATGCGCCCAAACAGTGGTTTACCCCCACATATGGGGTATCGGTGTACTCAGGACAAATTGTACAACAACTTTTGGGGTCCATTTTCTCCTGTTACCCTTGGTAAAATAAAACAAATTGGAGCTGAAATAAATTTTTTGTGAAAAAAAGTTAAATGTTCATTTTTATTTAAACATTCCAAAAATTCCTGTGAAGCACCAGAAGGGTTAATTAACTTCTTGAATATGGTTTTGAGCACCTTGAGGGGTGCAGTTTTTAGAAAATACCCAAGTGTGACACCATTCTATCATATAGACCCCTCAAAATGACTTCAAATGAGATGTGGTCCCTAAAAAAAAATGGTGTTGTAAAAATGAGAATTTGCTGGTCAACTTTTAACCCTTATAACTCCCTAACAAAAAAAATTTTTGGTTCCAAAATTGTGCTGATATAAAGTAGACATGTGGGAAACGTTACTTATTAAGTATTTTGTGTGTCATATCTCTGTGATTTAATTGCATAAAAATTCAAAGTTGGAAAATTGCAAAATTTTCAAAATTTTTGTCAAATTTCTGTTTTTTTCACAAATAAACGCAGGTAACATCAAAGAAATGTTACCACTATCATGAAGTACAATATGTCACGAGAAAACAATGTCAGAATCACTGGGATCCATTGAAGCGTTCCAGAGTTATAACCTCATAAAGGGACAGTGGTCAGAATTGTAAAAATTGGCCCGGTCATTAACGTGCAAAACACCCTTGGGGGTAAAGGGGTTAAAAGTGCTGCACTTAGCTTTACCTACCCGTGCCACTAGAGAACTCCCTTTTCCCGCTGGTGTGCCACCGGAGCACATGCTTTTTCCGTGTGCGTGCCACCGGAGCACACCCTTTTCCCGTTGGCGTGCCACCGGAGCACACCATTTTCCCGTTGGCGTGCCACCGGAACACACCCTTTTCCCGTTGGCGTGCCACCGGAGCACACCCTTGGCGTGTCACCGGAACACATCCTTTTTCCCGTTGGCATGCCACCGGAGCACACCATTTCCCGTTGGCGTGTCAGCGGAGCACCCCATTTCCCGTTGGCGTGCCATCGGAGCACACCATTTCCCGTTGGCGTGCCACCTGAGCACACCATTTCCCGTTGGCGTGCCACCGGAGCACACCATTTCCCGTTGGCCCGCCAGAAGGGCCCAATACTTGGCCTTTTTGCTTACCAGCGGAGGCGCCCATCTTGGGCATTTCAGCCTGACATCGGGGTGCATTCTTTGACTTTTTTAATTACCAGCGTGGAGCCCATCTTGGGCCTCACATAGTACTCCATTTAATACATATGGGCCCTACATAGCCCTCAATTTAATAAAATGGGCCCCACAGAGCCCTCCATTTAACATAATTGACCCCACATAGCCCTCCATTTAACCCCTTAAGCCCCGAGGGTGGTTTGCACGTTAATGACCTGGCCAATTTTTACAATTCTGACCACTGTCCCTTTATGAGGTTATAACTCTGGAACGCTTCAACGGATCTTGGCGATTCTGACATTGTTTTCTCGTGATATATTGTACTTCATGATAGTTGTAAAATTTCTTCGATATAATGTGCGTTTATTTGTGAAAAAAACAGAAATTTGGCGAAAATTTTGCAATTTTCCAACTTTGAATTTTTATGCCCTTAAATCAGAGATATGTCACACAAAATAATTAATAAGTGTTAGGGTTGGCGGAACGCACCAAATATATTGTTTATTAAAAGGAATTGGTGCGTTCGCAACCCGGGATCCACCGTGCAGGAAAGTACCTGCTGCTAAATAATGGCGGCTCTATATGGCGGTATATACTAACTCTGTTAGCTTCACAGAGTAACCGCGAGAGGTGAGCTCTGTGCCCTGTTAGACTTTCACAGAGGCACAGGCCAACTACCCAGATGTGAGCAGTGAGTGGTCTTGCATGCATACTCAATCTCCTCGCCGGAGGAGCCAGCATTCTAGGGGCTTATTTCAGCCGGGTCCCTGAACACACTTATACACAATCTCCTCGCCGGAGGTGCCAGCATTCTAGGGGCTTATTTCAGCCGGGTCCCTGAACACATACAAACACATGACCACATTGGCGCAAAGCATATAGCAACAGACGATACTAGCGCATGGCCGTGCGGTCATGCGCAGTTTATATAGTTGCAGCACAGGAAGCTGCTACTGAAGTTTTTGCCCTTTCAGGACCTTCCAGAAGGACCAATGGAAAGTGCTGCAGTACCTGAGCATGTTTTGCCCTTTCAGGACCTTCCAGAAGGACCAATGGAATGTACTGCAGCACCTGAGCATGTGACCGAACATGTGGCCCTCGACCTCCAATGGGAGACCCTGCCCTGGGCATGCTCAGTGTGAGTAAACAAGGACTTAGTCCCAGAGAGGCTCGCTCGCCGCAGATCAGTGCAGGGTACCATAGGAAAGCCAGAAAAGGCAGTAGTGACCCTATGCACCGAATCAGCCCCAGCGAGACGCTGGGAGCGACGTCTCCGCTGAGCAGAGCCCACTGCGGCCGATACCGAATGGGAGACCGCAGCAGACACGGATCGAGATTCCCCCTGTGCAGCAGAGGAAACTCGACTCCTAACATTACCCCCCCTCCTAGGGCCCCCCCTCCTTGAGCCTCACTACGCTCAAAAGCTGCGATAAGCAGCGGAGCCCGAATGTGCTCCACAGGCTCCCAGGTTCTATCCTCTGGGCCGTGACCCTTCCAGTCCACCAGATAAAATTTCTTGCCACGTACCACCTTGCACCCCACAATAGCATTCACCTCAAACTCATCCGTGTATGAACCCGATGTCCCAGCAGATGACTCGGAAAACCGGGACAAATGAACGGGCTTTAAGAGAGAAATGTGGAAAGTATCGGTGATACCAAGGCGTGGAGGAATAGCCAAACGGTAGACCACAGGGTTGACCTGTTCCAGAACCTTAAACGGGCCAATGTAGCGAGGAGTAAACTTAGTGGACTCAACTCGCAGCCTGATGTTACGGGCGGAGAGCCACACTAAGTCGCCAGGAGCAAAGACCGGAGCGGGGCGCCGGTGTGTATCAGCCGAAACCCTCATTCTCTCCTTGGAGGCCCGGATGGCATCCTGTGTGCGGTCCCAGATGTCACGTGCCTCCACCGCCCAGTCTGCCACCCTAGAATCGGTGGATGACACGGGCATGGGCACAGGGACACGCGGATGCTGGCCGTAATTAAGGAGAAAAGGAGTTTGACCAGTGGAATCGGCTACAGCGTTGTTCAGGGCAAATTCTGCCCAAGGTAGCAAAGATCCCCAGTCATCCTGCCTAGCAGAGACGAAATGTTGCAAATATGTCACCAGAGTCTGGTTGGTTCTCTCCACCAACCCATTCGTCTTGGGATGGTATGCAGAGGAGAGGTTTAACTCTATGCTGAGTAAACGGCAGAGCTCTCTCCAAAACCGAGATGCGAACTGGGGACCCCGATCGCTGACAATCTTATCAGGCATACCATGCAAACGGAAAACGTATTTAATGAACAACACCGCCAAGGCCCGTGCTGAGGGTAACCGAGGAAGCGGCACCAAATGCACCATCTTGGAGAAATGGTCGGTGACAACCCAAATAATGGAGCAGCCACGCAACTTGGGTAGACCCACCACAAAGTCCATCCCGACCATCTCCCAGGGCTTGTCTGCCACCGACAGGGGGTAAAGCAACCCAGCAGGCCGTTGCCGAGGAGACCGATTCTGGGCGCAAGAAACGCACGCCTGAATATAGTCCCTGACATCTCGGGCCATATGCGGCCACCAGTATGTTCTCGCCAAAAGCTCAGATGTCCTCTTGGTCCCAAAATGCCCACCCACTCTGGAGGAGTGAGCCCAAGAGAGAACCTCTGGTCGCAAGTTAGCTGGCACGAAAGTCTTGCCCGGGGGCACAGACTCTAGCGAAACCGGAGCTACAGTTCTCAGGCTCTCAGAAGGGACAATAAGCCGAGGCTCCTCCTCCTCCTCCTCAGATGACACTACGGAGCGGGAGAGAGCGTCGGCACGAACGTTCTTCTCCCCTGAGAGAAAATGGAGAGTAAAATGGAACCAGGAGAAGAACAGGGACCATCTAGCCTGGCGAGAATTCAGCCGCTGAGCCGTCTGTATATACACCAAGTTCTTGTGGTCAGTGAAGACTTGGAAGGGAAAGCGAGCTCCCTCCAAGAGGTGTCTCCACTCTGAAAAAGCCAACTTCATGGCTAGCAACTCCCTGTCCCCGATGGAATAATTCCTCTCCGCTGGTGTGAAGGTCTTGGAGAAGAAGAAGCAAGGATGCTTCCGACCTTGAGCATCCTTTTGGAAAAGGACTGCTCCAGCACCAACGGATGAGGCATCCACCTCCAAGATAAATGGTTTATCTACATCGGGGCGATGTAGGATGGGAGCGCTAGCGAAGTGTAACTTGATCGAGAGAAAGGCCTTGGAGACCTCCTCTGACCACAACTTGGGATTTGCTCCCTTCTTGGTGAGGGCAACCAAGGGAGCCACCAAAGTTGAGAAGTGTGGAATGAACTGGCGATAGTAATTGATGAACCCCATAAAGCGCTGCACCGCTTTAAGAGAATGGGGTTCCTGCCAGTCCATTACAGCCTGTAGCTTAGCAGGATCCATAGCGAAACCCTGGGCAGAGATGACATAGCCCAGGAAAGGCAAGGACTCCTGCTCAAACACACAGTTTTCCAACTTGGCGTAGAGGGAGTTTGCCCGTAAGAGGTCGAAGACTTTGCGAACACCTCTCCGATGGGAGTCAATATCTGGAGATTAGATGAGAAAATCATCCAGATAGACTACGACCGAGGTGGTGAGCATATCCTGGAAGATGTCGTTCACAAAGTCTTGGAAAATGGCTGGGGCATTACAGAGCCCGAAGGGCATCACCAGATATTCATAGTGCCCATCCCTGGTGTTAAAAGCCGTCTTCCATTCGTCCCCCTCACGGATGCGAATCAGGTTGTAAGCACCCCGCAGATCTAACTTTGTAAATACCCTTGCTCCCCGTAGCCTATCAAAAAGCTCAGATATTAGGGGTAATGGGTACTTGTTCTTAATGGTGATGGCGTTAAGACCCCTGTAGTCTATGCATGGACGTAAGTCTCCAGTCTTCTTCTGTACGAAGAAGAACCCAGCCCGTGCCGGTGACACTGACTTCCTAATGAATCCTCTTGCCAGATTCTCTTGGATGTACTGGGACATTGCCTCCGTCTCTGGGAGAGATAACGGATAGACTCGACCCCGGGGAGGCTCAGCACCAGGCAAGAGGTCAATAGGACAGTCATAGAGGCGGTGAGGCGGAAGGGTCTCCGCAGCTCTTTTGGAGAACACGTCTGCATAGGGCCAATAGTGCTTGGGGAGAGGAAAGATCTGCGGGTACCTGTGTAGTAGCAACCAGAACGCACTCCCTCTGACATCTACCCTCGCAGGATTTACTCCATCCCAAAATTCTCCCAGAGGACCACTCAATATGAGGAGAATGGTAGCGAAGCCATGGTATCCCCAACAGGACCTCATCAATTCCCTCAGGAATGACTAATAGGGAGATTATCTCCTGATGTGATGGAGACACAGATAGCGTGAAAGGAATGGTTTGGTGGGTAATCTGTGAAGGTAGTGTTGACCCGTTTACCACTCGAACGGTTACTGGCTTGGCGAGCATCACCAAGGGTATTGCGTGACGCTGGGCAAAAGCGGAAGACATAAAGTTACCCTCTGCCCCAGAATCCACGCATAGCTCGACCATAAGAGTGGATGGGCCTATGGTAATTGTCCCCTTGAAGGACAACTTTGAGGCAAACGTCGCCGTGTCTAGTGTACCTCCTCCAACTGCCACTAGACGCTGACGTTTCCCCGACCGCTGAGGACCCTTGGAGGCAAGATGTCCTAACTGCTGGCAAACATGATGAAACTTATGTGCACGGGCGGACTGAGACTTGGATCCCGCTCGTGTCACCTCTAAGGCCTCATGTGACTTGGACGCCTGGACTGGAGATTCCAAAGGTTTGGCGAAGGTGGGAGCCAGCTGAAACCTCTGCTTACACTGGGCTCGCTCCAGCCTTCGCTCGTGAAAACGAAGGTCTATGCGAGTAGATACGGCTATGAGCTCCTCCAGTGTGGCGGGAATCTCCCTAGTGGCCAAAGCGTCATTCACATGGTCAGCCAGCCCCCTCCAAAATACGGGAATGAGGGTTTTATATGGCCATTCCAACTCAGACGCTAGTGTCCGGAAGTGAACAGCGAAATGGCTGACCATGGTTGAACCCTGAGTCAAAGCCAGCAGTTGGAGCGCTGTATCATGGGTGACTTGAGGTCCTAAAAAGACCTGTTTCAGAGTGTCCAGAAACCTAGGAACACTCCGCACCACATGATCGTTGCGCTCCCACAGCGGCGTAGCCCACTCCAACGCTCTGTCCGACAGGAGAGAGATTATGAATCCCACCTTTGCCCGCTCAGTAGGGAAACGTGCAGCCAGAAGCTCGAGGTGTATACCACATTGGCTCACGAAACCCCTACAGGACTTACTGTCCCCAGAGTATCTCTCAGGCAAAGGAAGGTGAGATAGGGTCGGAACAGAGGTGGCAGTGGGTAAAGCTGCTGTAGCCATGCTAGCAGCCTGAACAGCTATTGCGGTAACATCCACTGCCGAGGTTGCACGCTCAAGAGACGCCAACCGGCACTCCAGCAGCTGGATGTACCCCTGCAATCGCTGTTCATCCGCCATTACTTAGCCAGATCCTGGCGCTAGTATACTGTTAGGGTTGGCGGAACGCACCAAATATATTGTTTATTAAAAGGAATTGGTGCGTTCGCAACCCGGTATCCACCATGCAGGAAAGTACCTGCTGCTAAATAATGGCGGCTCTATATGGCGGTATATACTAACTCTGTTAGCTTCACAGAGTAACAGCGAGAGGTGAGCTCTGTGCCCTGTTAGACTTTCACAGAGGCACAGGCCAACTACCCAGATGTGAGCAGTGAGTGGTCATGCATGCATACTCAATCTCCTCGCCGGAGGAGCCAGCATTCTAGGGGCTTATTTCAGCCGGGTCCCTGAACACACTTATACACAATCTCCTCGCCGGAGGTGCCAGCATTCTAGGGGCTTATTTCAGCCGGGTCCCTGAACACATACAAACACATGACCACATTGGCGCAAAGCATATAGCAACAGACGATACTAGCGCATGGCCGTGCGGTCATGCGCAGTTTATATAGTTGCAGCACAGGAAGCTGCTACTGAAGTTTTTGCCCTTTCAGGACCTTCCAGAAGGACCAATGGAAAGTGCTGCAGTACCTGAGCATGTTTTGCCCTTTCAGGACCTTCCAGAAGGACCAATGGAATGTACTGCAGCACCTGAGCATGTGACCGAACATGTGGCCCTCGACCTCCAATGGGAGACCCTGCCCTGGGCATGCTCAGTGTGAGTAAACAAGGACTTAGTCCCAGAGAGGCTCGCTCGCCGCAGATCAGTGCAGGGTACCATAGGAAAGCCAGAAAAGGCAGTAGTGACCCTATGCACCGAATCAGCCCCAGCGAGACGCTGGGAGCGACGTCTCCGCTGAGCAGAGCCCACTGCGGCCGATACCGAATGGGAGACCGCAGCAGACACGGATCGAGATTCCCCCTGTGCAGCAGAGGAAACTCGACTCCTAACAATAAGTAACATTTCCCACATGTCTACTTTACATCAGCACAATTTTTGAACCAACATTTTTTTTTTGTTAGGGACTCCGTTATAAGGGTTAAAAGTTGACCAGCAATTTCTCATTTTTGCAACACCAATATAGAGACTACATGACATTTGAAGTCATTTTGAGGGGTCTATATGATAGAAAATAACCAAGTATGACACCATTCTAAAAACTCAAAGTGCTCAAAACCACATTCAAGAAGTTTATTAACCCTTCAGATGTTTTACAGGAATTTTTGGAACGTTTAAATAAAAATGAACATTTAACTTATTTTCATAAACAATTTACTTCAGCTCCAATTTGTTTTATTTTACCAAGGGTAACAAGAGAAAATGGACCCCAAAAGTTGTTATACAATTTGTCCTGAGTACGCTGATACCCCATATATGGGGGTAAACCACTGTTTGGGCGCATGGCAGAGCTCGGAAGGGAAGGAGCGCCATTTGACTTTTCAATGCAAAATTGACTGGAATTGACATGGGATGCCATGTTGCGTTTGGAGAGCCCCTGATGTACCTAAACATTAAAACCCCCCACAAGTAACACCATTTTGGAAAGTAGACCCCCTGAGGAACTTATCTAGATGTGTTTTGAGAGCTTTGAACCCCCAAGTGTTTCACTAGTTTATAAAGCAGAGCCGTGAAAATAAAAATTCTTGACCGCTCATGGCACATAGTGCCGGATGTCAGCTATGATAGGCAGCTGACACCTGGCCGCGATCGGCCGCGCTCCCCCCGTGAGCGCGGCCGATCGCATGACGTACTATCCCATCACTGGGAATTAAGTCCCAGGGCACCTTGACGGGATAATACGTCATATGGGATTAAGGGGTTAATATAATGGGCCCCGAATAGCTCTCCATTTGATAAAAGGGGTCCCATATAGTACTTTTATTATAAGGCACCCCACATAGCCTTCCATTTAATATATGGGGCCCCCATATAGCCTTCCATTTAATATAAGGGGTTCCCACATAGCCCTCCATTTCATATATGGAGGCCCCACATAGCCCCTCAATTCAATAAATGGGGTCCCCACCAAGCCATGCATTTAATATATAGGGGCCCACCATTGCCTCTCCAATTAATAAATGGTGCCCTGCATAGCCTCCCAATTTAATAAATGGGGTCCCCACATAGCCCCATTTAATATATGGGGGCTTCACATCGTCCTATTTCAATATAATGGGTCTTTCAATCAATATATGTGGGCCCCACATAGCCCTCCATTTCATATATGGGGGTCCCACATAGCCCTCCATTTAATATGGGGACCCCAAAAAGCCCTATTTCAATATAATGGGCCCCACAGAAAGCCCTCCATTTAATACATAGGAGCCCCACATAGCCCTCCATTTAATATAGAGGGCCCTGACATAGCCCTCCATTTAATATATGGGGCCCCATTTAGACATCCATTTAATATACGAGAGCCACCACATAGCCCTCCATTTAATATATGGGGGCCTCCATATAGCCCTCCATTTAATATCTGCAGGCCTCCACATACCCCTCAATTTAATACATGGGGGCCCCACATAGCCTCCATTTAATATGAGGGCCCCATATCAGCCTCCATTTAATATATGGATATCCCACATAGCCCTCCATTTAATATATGGATATCCCACATAGCCCTCCATTTACTATATGGGGACCACACACAGCACACCATTTAATATATGGGGGGCCCATATAGCCATCCATTTAATAAATGGAAGCCCCACATAACCCTTCATTTAATATATGGGGGCCCCACATAGCCCTCAATTTAATATATGGGGCCCATATATCCCTCCATTTAATCTATGAGGGTCCTACAAAGCCCTCCAATTAATATATGGAGGCCCAACATAGCACTTCATTACATTGGGCCCCATGTAGATCGCCATTCAATATATGGGGCCCACCTAGCCCTACATTTAATATATGGGGGCCCACATAGTTCTCCATTTAATATATGGGGTCTCCACATAGCTGTTTGCGGGAACGCAGCGACGTATATATACTGTGCATGTCAGAAAGGGATTAATATGAATACCAGTTGGTTTTCCATATAATTAAAAGTGCTGCACTTGGCCTTCCCTTATCCGTGCCACCAGAGCACTCCCTTTTCCCATTGGTGTGCCACCGAAGCACTCCAAATGGCGCTCCTTCCCTTCCGAGCCTTCCCATGCATCCAAACGGTGGTTCCCCCCCACATATGGGGTATCAGCGCACTCAGGACAAATTGGACGACTTTTAGAGTCCAATTTCTATTGTTACTCTCGGGAAAATACAAAACTGGGGGCTAAAAAATAATTTTTGTGGGAAAAAATTTTTGTTTTATTTTTACGGTTCTTCATTATAAACTTCTGTGAAGCCCTTGGTGGGTCAAAGCGCTCACCACACATCTAAATAAGTTCCTTAGGGGGTCTACTTTCCAAAATGGTGTCAAGTATGGGGGGTTTCTACTGTTTAGGTACATTAGGGGCTCTGCAACCGCAATGTGACACCTGCAGACCATTCCATCTAAGTCTGCCTTCCAAATGGCGCTCCTTCTGTTCCGAGCCCTCCCATGCGCCCAAACAGTGGTTCCACCCCACATATGGGGTATCAGCGCACTCAGGACAAATTGGACAATAAATTTGGGGGTCCAATTTCTCCTGTTACCCTCGGGAAAATACAAAACTAGGGGCTAAAAAATAATTTTTGTGGGTAAAAAAACATTTTTCTTTTATTTTTACGGTTCTGCATTATAAACTTCTGTGAAGCCCTTTGTTAGGGGTCGAGTTCCTGCCTCTGCACAGGGTAAATCTCGGGCCATCTCCGCTGCGGTCTCCCATTCTTCTCCTGCCGCAGCGGAGCCTGCTCAGCAGAGACGTCGATCCCAGCGTCTCGCTCAGTCTGACTCTGTGCTAAGAGTTACTGCTGCATTTCCTGCTTCTGCCATTGAAGTCAGTGCTGGGCAGCGGCGAGTGGACGCTTCTGAGGCTAAGTCCTGCTTTTCACATTCTGAGCATGCCCAGAGTAAGATCTCTCAGTGAAGATCGAGGGTCACATGATCAGATACTGCAGCTAAGGTCCTTGTAGGTACTAGGACTAAATCCTGCTTTGCACTCTGAGCATTCCCAGGGCACGATCTCTCAGTGGAGGTCTGGGGTCACATGCTCAGGTACTGCAGCTCTCCATTGGTCCTTCTTTCAAAGGTCCTAAAGGTGCTGCAGCTATTTAAAGCTCACATGGCCGCACGGCTATGCGCTAGTGTCAATTCATATATGTGCTTTGTGCCAGTGTGGTTATGTATGAGTGCGTTCAGGGACCCGACTGAAATAAGCCCCTAGAATACCGGCACCTCCGGTGAGAAGATTGTATGTGTGTATTCAGGGACCCGGCTGAAATAAGCCCCTAGAATACCGGCTTCTCCGGTGAGGAGATTGCATGTTGCATAACCACTGACTGCTATCAGCTTGGCAGTAAGCTTGTGCTCCTGTGAGGCTAACAGGGCACAGTGCTTCCCTTTTACGGCTACTCCGTGGAGTAACAGAGCTAGCCTATACCGCCTAACAGTGCCGCCATTCGCTAGCAGCAGGTTCCTCCTGCACGGTGGACCCCGGGCTGCGAACGCACCTTTCATAATAAACATCTCTATTTTCTCGGTGCGTTACGCTAGCCCTAACACCCTTGGTGGGTCAAAGCGGTCACCAAACTTCTAGATAAGTTCCTTAGGGGGTCTACTTTCAAAAATGGTGTCACTTGTGGGGGGTTTCAATGTTTAGGCACATCAGTGGCTCTCCAAACGCAACATGGCGTCCCATCTCAATTCCTGTCAATTTTGCATTGAAAAGTCAAACGGCGCTCCTTCCCTTCCGAGCTCTCCCATGCGCCCAAACAGTGGTTTACCCCCACATATGGGGTATCAGCGTACTCAGGACAAATTGGACAACTTTTGGGGTCCAATTTCTTCTCTTACCCTTGGGAAAATAAAAAATTGGGGGCGAAAATATCATTTTTGTGAAAAAATATTTTTTTATTTTTACGGTTCTGCATTATAAACTTCTGTAAAGCACTTGGTGGGTCAAAGTGCTCACCACACCTCTAGATAAGTTCCTTAGGGGGTCTACTTTCCAAAATGGTGTCACTTGTGGGGGGTTTCAATGTTTAGGCACATCAGGGGCTCTCCAAACGCAACATGGTGTCTGTTATGAAAGGCAATTCAGAATCACAATGGACATGGAGGTCAGAGCACATACAGTGAACTGACAATAACCCAAAATAATAGAACGAGCTCTGAGACGTGGGAACTCTGCAGACCGCAATCCCTAAGCCTATCAAACCACACTAAAGGTAGCCGTGGAGCGCTCCTGACCAGAACCTAGGCGCCTCGTCACAGCCTGAGAAACTAGCTAATCCTGAAGATAGAAAAATAAGCCTACCTTGCCTCAGAGAAATTCCCCAAAGGAAAAGGCAGCCCCCCACATATAATGACTGTGAGTAAGATGAAAACACAAACATAGAGATGAAACAGATTTAGCAAAGTGAGGCCCGACTAGCTGAACAGAACGAGGATAGGGAAGATAACTTTGCGGTCAGCACAAAAACCTATAAAAAACCACGCAGAGGGGACAAAAAGACCCTCCGCACCGACTAACGGTACGGAGGTGGTCCCTCTGCGTCTCAGAGCTTCCAGCAGGCGAGAAAAACCAATAAAGCAAGCTGGACAGAAAAATAACAACAAAATAACTTAAGCAAAATTTAGCTTTGCAGAGCAGCAGGCCACAGGAATGATCCAGGGAAAAAACAAGTCCCACACTGAAACATTGACAGGAAGCATAGATCAAAGCATCAGGTGGAGTTAAGTAGAGAAGAAGCTAACGAGCTCACCAGATCACCTGAGGGAGGAAACTCAGAAGCTGCAGTACCACTTTCCTCCACAAACGGAAGATCCCAGAGAGAATCAGCCGAAGTACCACTTGTGACCACAGGAGTGAACTCTGCCACAGAATTCACAACAGTACCCCCCCCCTTGAGGAGGGGTCACCGAACCCTCACCAGAGCCCCCAGGCCGACCAGGATGAGCCACATGAAAGGCACGAACAAGATCGGGAGCATGGACATCAGAGGCAAAAACCCAGGAATTATCTTCCTGAGCATAACCCTTCCATTTAACCAGATACTGGAGTTTCCGTCTTGAAACACGAGAATCCAAAATCTTCTCCACAATATACTCCAATTCCCCCTCCACCAAAACCGGGGCAGGAGGCTCAACAGATGGAACCATAGGTGCCACATATCTCCGCAACAATGACCTATGCAATACATTATGTATGGAAAAAGAATCTGGAAGGGTCAGACGAAAAGACACAGGATTAAGAACCTCAGAAATCCTATACGGACCAATAAAACGAGGTTTAAACTTAGGAGAGGAAACCTTCATAGGAATATGACGAGAAGATAACCAAACCAGATCCCCAACACGAAGTCGGGGACCCACACGGCGTCTGCGATTAGCGAAAAGTTGAGCCTTCTCCTGGGACAAGGTCAAATTGTCCACTACCTGAGTCCAAATCTGCTGCAACCTGTCCACCACAGTATCCACACCAGGACAGTCCGAAGACTCAACCTGTCCAGAAGAGAAACGAGGATGGAACCCAGAATTGCAGTAAAACGGTGAAACCAAGGTAGCCAAGCTGGCCCGATTATTAAGGGCGAACTCAGCCAAAGGCAAAAAGGACACCCAGTCATCCTGATCAGCAGAAACAAAGCACCTCAGATATGTTTCCAAGGTCTGATTGGTTCTCTCGGTCTGGCCATTAGTCTGAGGATGGAAAGCCGAGGAAAAAGATAAGTCAATGCCCATCCTACCACAAAAGGCTCGCCAAAACCTCGAAACAAACTGGGAACCTCTGTCAGAAACAATATTCTCTGGAATGCCATGCAAACGAACCACATGCTGGAAGAACAAAGGCACCAAATCAGAGGAGGAAGGCAATTTAGACAAGGGTACCAGATGGACCATCTTAGAAAAGCGATCACAGACCACCCAAATGACTGACATCTTTTGAGAAACGGGAAGGTCAGAAATAAAATCCATAGAGATATGTGTCCAAGGCCTCTTCAGGATCGGTAAGGGCAAAAGCAACCCACTGGCACGAGAACAGCAGGGCTTAGCCCGAGCACAAATCCCACAGGACTGCACAAAAGCACGCACATCCTGCGACAGAGAGGGCCACCAAAAGGATCTAGCCACTAACTCTCTGGTACCAAAGATTCCAGGATGACCAGCCAACACCGAACAATGAAGTTCAGAGATAACTCTATTCATCCACCTATCAGGGACAAACAGTTTCTCCGCTGGGCAACGATCAGGTTTATTAGCCTGAAATTTTTGCAGCACCCGCCGCAAATCAGGGGAGATGGCAGACACAATTACTCCTTCCTTGAGGATACCCGCCGGCTCAGATAAACCCGGAGAGTCGGGTACAAAACTCCTAGACAGAGCATCCGCCTTCACATTTTTAGAGCCCGGAAGGTACGAAATCACAAAGTCAAAACGGGCAAAAAACAACGACCAACGAGCTTGTCTAGGATTCAAGCGCTTGGCAGACTCGAGATAAGTCAAGTTCTTATGATCAGTCAATACCCCCACGCGATGCTTAGCTCCTTCAAGCCAATGACGCCACTCCTCGAATGCCCACTTCATGGCCAGCAACTCTAAGTTGCCCACATCATAATTACGCTCAGCAGGCGAAAACTTCCTGGAAAAGAAAGCACATGGTTTCATCACTGAGCAACCAGAACCTCTCTGCGACAAAACAGCCCCTGCTCCAATCTCAGAAGCATCAACCTCGACCTGGAACGGAAGAGAAACATCTGGTTGACACAACACAGGGGCAGAAGAAAAACGACGCTTCAACTCTTGAAAAGCTTCCACAGCAGCAGAAGACCAATTGACCACATCAGCACCCTTCTTGGTCAAATCGGTCAATGGTTTAGCAATACTAGAAAAATTGCAGATGAAGCGACGATAAAAATTAGCAAAGTCCAGGAACTTTTGCAGACTTTTCAGAGATGTCGGCTGAGTCCAATCATGGATGGCTTGGACCTTAACAGGATCCATCTCGATAGTAGAAGGGGAAAAGATGAACCCCAAAAATGAAACCTTCTGCACACCAAAGAGACACTTTGATACCTTCACAAACAAAGAATTAGCACGCAGGACCTGAAAGACCGTTCTGACCTGCTTCACATGAGACTCCCAATCATCCGAGAAGATCAAAATGTCATCCAAGTACACAATCAGGAATTTATCCAGGTACTCTCGGAAGATGTCATGCATAAAGTACTGAAACACTGATGGAGCATTGGCAAGTCCGAACGGCATCACGAGATACTCAAAATGACCCTCGGGCGTATTAAATGCAGTTTTCCATTCATCACCTTGCTTAATTCGCACCAGATTATACGCACCACGAAGATCTATCTTTGTGAACCAACTAGCCCCCTTAATCCGAGCAAACAGATCAGATAACAATGGCAAGGGGTACTGAAATTTAACCGTGATCTTATTAAGAAGGCGGTAATCTATACAAGGTCTCAGCGAACCATCCTTCTTGGCTACAAAAAAGAACCCTGCTCCTAATGGCGACGATGACGGGCGAATATGCCCCTTCTCCAGGGATTCCTTCACATAACTGCGCATAGCGGTGTGCTCAGGCACGGACAAATTAAACAATCGACCTTTTGGGAATTTACTACCAGAAATCAAATTGATAGCACAATCACAATCCCTATGCGGAGGTAGGGTATTGGACTTGGGCTCATCAAATACATCCCGGTAATCAGACAAGAACTCTGGGACCTCAGAAGGAGTGGATGACGAAATTGACAGAAATGGAACATCACCATGTACCCCCTGACAACCCCAGCTGGACACCGACATGGATTTCCAATCTAATACTGGATTATGGGCTTGTAGCCATGGCAACCCCAACACGACAACATCATGCAGATTATGCAACACCAGAAAGCAAATAACCTCCTGATGTGCAGGAGCCATGCACATGGTCAGCTGGGTCCAGTATTGAGGCTTATTCTTGGCCAAAGGCGTAGCATCAATTCCTCTCAATGGAATAGGACACTGCAAGGGCTCCAAGAAAAACCCACAACGCTTAGCATATTCCAAGTCCATCAAATTCAGGGTAGCGCCTGAATCCACAAATGCCATGACAGAATATGATGACAAAGAGCAGATCAAGGTAACGGACAGAAGAAATTTTGACTGTACAGTACCAATGGTGGCAGACCTAGCGAACCGCTTAGTGCGCTTAGGACAATCAGAGATAGCATGAGTGGAATCACCACAGTAGAAACACAGACCATTCAGACGTCTATGTTCTTGCCGTTCAACTCTGGTCAAGGTCCTATCACACTGCATAGGCTCAGGTTTAAGCTCAGGTAATACCGCCAAATGGTGCACAGGTTTATGCTCACGCAAGCGTCGACCGATCTGAATGGCCAAAGACATAGACTCATTCAAACCAGCAGGCATAGGAAATCCCACCATGACATCCTTAAGGGCTTCAGAGAGACCCTTTCTGAATTTTGCTGCCAGCGCAGATTCATTCCATTGAGTGAGCACTGACCACTTTCTAAATTTCTGACAATATACCTCTATCTCATCCTGAGCCTGACAAAGAGCCAGCAAATTTTTTTCTGCCTGATCCACTGAATTAGGCTCATCGTACAGCAACCCAAGCGCCAGGAAAAACGCATCGATATTACTCAATGCAGGATCTCCTGACGCAAGAGAAAACGCCCAGTCCTGAGGGTCGCCGCGCAAAAAAGAAATGACGATCCTAACCTGTTGAATTGGGTCACCAGAAGAGCGAGGTTTCAAAGCCAGAAATAGTTTACAATTATTTTTGAAACTCAGAAATTTAGTTCTATCTCCAAAAAACAAATCTGGAATAGGAATTCTCGGTTCAAGCAAAGAATTCTGGACCACAAAATCTTGAATATTTTGAACTCTTGCCGTGAGCTGATCCACACATGAAGACAGACCTTTAATGTCCATTGCTACACCTGTGTCCTGATCCACCCAAATGTCTAGGGGAAATAAAAGACAAAACACAGTGCAAAGAAAAAAAAATGGTCTGAGAACTTCTTTTTTCCCTCTATTGAGAATCATTAGCACTTTTGGCTTCATGTACTGTTTTGAAAGGCAATTCAGAATCACAATGGACATGGAGGTCAGAGCACATACAGTGAACTGACAATAACCCAAAATAATAGAACGAGCTCTGAGACGTGGGAACTCTGCAGACCGCAATCCCTAAGCCTATCAAACCACACTAAAGGTAGCCGTGGAGCGCTCCTGACCAGAACCTAGGCGCCTCGTCACAGCCTGAGAAACTAGCTAATCCTGAAGATAGAAAAATAAGCCTACCTTGCCTCAGAGAAATTCCCCAAAGGAAAAGGCAGCCCCCCACATATAATGACTGTGAGTAAGATGAAAACACAAACATAGAGATGAAACAGATTTAGCAAAGTGAGGCCCGACTAGCTGAACAGAACGAGGATAGGGAAGATAACTTTGCGGTCAGCACAAAAACCTATAAAAAACCACGCAGAGGGGACAAAAAGACCCTCCGCACCGACTAACGGTACGGAGGTGGTCCCTCTGCGTCTCAGAGCTTCCAGCAGGCGAGAAAAACCAATAAAGCAAGCTGGACAGAAAAATAACAACAAAATAACTTAAGCAAAACTTAGCTTTGCAGAGCAGCAGGCCACAGGAATGATCCAGGGAAAAAACAAGTCCCACACTGAAACATTGACAGGAAGCATAGATCAAAGCATCAGGTGGAGTTAAGTAGAGAAGAAGCTAACGAGCTCACCAGATCACCTGAGGGAGGAAACTCAGAAGTGCAGTACCACTTTCCTCCACAAACGGAAGATCCCAGAGAGAATCAGCCGAAGTACCACTTGTGACCACAGGAGTGAACTCTGCCACAGAATTCACAACAGGTGTCCCATCTCGATTCCAGTCAATTTTGCATTGAAAAGTCAAATGGCGCTCCTTCGCTTCCGAGCTCTGTCATGCGCCCAAACAGTGGTTTATCCCCACATATGGGGTATCGGTGTACTCAGGACAAATTGTACAACAACTTTTGGCATCCATTTTCTCCTGTTACCCTTGGTAAAATAAAACAAATTGGAGCTGAAATAAATTTTTTGTGAAAAAAAGTTAAATGTTCATTTTTATTTAAACATTCCAAAAATTCCTGTGAAGCACCAGAAGGGTTAATAAACTTCTTGAATATGGTTTTGAGCACCTTGAGGGGTGCAGTTTTTAGAAAATACCCAAGTGTGACATCATTCTATCATATAGACCCCTCAAAATGACTTCAAATGAGATGTGGTCCCTAAAAAAAAAATGGTGTTGTAAAAATGAGAATTTGCTGGTCAACTTTTAACCCTTATAACTCCCTAACAAAAAATATTTTTGGTTCCAAAATTGTGCTGATATAAAGTAGACATGTGGGAAATGTTACTTATTAAGTATTTTGTGTGACATATCTCTGATTTAATTGCATAAAAATTCAAAGTTGGAAAATTGCAAAATTTTCAAAATTTTCGTCAAATTTCTGTTTTTTTTCACAAATAAATGCAGGTAACATCAAAGAAATGTTACCACTATCATGAAGTACAATATGTCATGAGAAAACAATGTCAGAATCACTGGGATCCGTTGAAGCGTTCCAGAGTTATAACCTCATAAAGGGACAGTGGTCAGAATTGTAAAAATTGGCCCGGTCATTAACGTGCACACCACCCTTGGGGGTAAAGGGGTTAAAAGTGCTGCACTTAGCTTTACCTACCCGTGCCACTAGAGCACTCCCTTTTCCCGCTGGTGTGCCACCGGAGCACATGCTTTTCCCATTGGCGTGCCACCGGAGCACACCCTTTTCCCGTTGGTGTGCCACCGGAGCACACCCTTGGCGTGTCACCGGAACACACCCTTTTTCCCATTGGCATGCCACCGGAGCACACCCTTTTCCGTTGGCGTGCCAGCGTAGGACACCATTTCCCGTTGGCGTGCCAGCGTAGCACACCATTTCCCATTGGCGTGCCACCGGAGCACACCATTTCCCGTTGGCGTGCCACCGGAGCACACCATTTCCCGTTGGCGTGCCACCGGAGCACACCATTTCCCGTTGGCCTGCCACCGAAGCACACCATTTCCCGTTGGCGTGCCACCGGAGCACACCATTTCCCGTTGGCGTGCTACCGGAGCACACCATTTCCCGTTGGCGTGCCCCCGGAGCACACCATTTCCCGTTGGCCTGCCAGAATGGCCCAATACTTGGCCTTTTTGCTTACCAGCGGAGGCGCCCATCTTGGGCATTTCAGCCTGACATCGGGGTGCATTCTTTGACTTTTTTAATTACCAGCGTGGAGCCCATCTTGGGCCTTACATAGTACTCCATTTAATACATGTGGGCCCTACATAGCCCTCAAGTTAATAAAATGGGCCCCACAGAGCCCTCCATTTAACATAATTGACCCCTCATAGCCCTCCATTTAACCCCTTAGTGACAGAGCCAATTTGGTACTTAATGACCGGGCCAATTTTTGCAATTCTGACCACTGTCACTTTATGAGGTTATAACTCTGGAACGCTTCAATGGATCCCGCTGATTCTGAGATTGTGTTTTCGTGACATATTGTACTTCATGTTAGTGGTAACATTTCTTCGATATTGCTTGCGATTATTTATGAAAAAAACGGAAATATGGCGAAAATTTTTAAAATTTTGCAATTTTCAAACTTTGTATTTTTATGCCCTTAAATCAGAGAGATATGTCACAAAAAATAGTTAATAAATAACATTTCCCACATGTCTACTTTACATCAGCACAATTTTGGAAACAAAATTTTTTTTTGTTAGGGAGTTATAAGGGTTAAAAGTTGACCAGCAATTTCTCATTTTTACAACACCATTTTTTTTTAGGGACCACATGACATTTGAAGTCATTTTGAGGGGTCTATATGAT
Organism: Ranitomeya imitator; assembly: GCF_032444005.1. Lineage (NCBI taxonomy): Eukaryota > Metazoa > Chordata > Amphibia > Anura > Dendrobatidae > Ranitomeya > Ranitomeya imitator. Next base: position 656,367,087 of record NC_091283.1, read on the forward strand.
AGAAAATAACGAAGTGTGACACCATTCTAAAAACTACACCCCTCAAGGTTCTCAAAACCACATTCAAGAAGTTTATTAACCCTTTACGTGCTTCACAGGAACTGAAACAATGTGGAAGGAAAAAATGAACATTTAACTTTTTTTTGCAAACATCTTAATTCAGAACCATTTTTTTTATTTTCACAAGCGTAAAAACAGAAATGTAACCATAAATTTTGTTATGCAATTTCTCCTGAATACGCCAATACCCCATATGTGGGGGTAAACCACTTTTTGGGCGCACCACAGAACTTAGAAGTGAAGTAGCGCCGTTTGACATTTTCAATGCAGAATTGGCTGGAATTGAGATCGGACACCATGTCACGTTTAGAGAGCCCCTGATGTGCCTAAACAGTGGAAACCCCCCACAAATGACACCATTTTGGAAACTAGACCCCTTAAGGAACTTATCTAGATGTGTGGTGAGCACTTTGAACCCCCAAGTGCTTCACAGAAGTTTACAACGTAGAGCCGTGAAAATAAAAAATCGCTTTTGTTTGCACATAAATGATCTTTTCGCCCACAAATTCTTATTTTCACAAGGGTAACAGGAGAAATTAGACCACAAAAGTTGTTGTGCGATTTCTCCTGAATACGTCGATACCCCATATGTGAGGGTAAACCACTATTTGGGTGCACCGCAGAGCTTGGAAGTGAAGGAGCGCCGTTTTACTTTTTCAATGTAGAATTGGCTGGAATTGAGATTGGACGCCATGTTGCGTTTGGAGAGCCCCTGATGTGCCTAAACAGTAGAAACCCCCCACAAGTGACCCCATTTTGGAAACTAGACCCCTTAAGGAACTTATCTAGATGTGTGGTGAGCACTTTTAACCCCCATGTGCTTCACAGAAGTTTATACTGTAGAGCCGTGAAAAAAAAAAAATCGCATTTTTTCTACAAAAATGATATTTTTGCCCACAAATTTTTATTTTCACAAGGTTAACAGGAGAAATTAGACCACAAAAGTTGTTGTGCAATTTCTCCTGAGTACGCTGATACCCAATATGTGGGGGTAAACCACTGTTTGGGCGCACCGCAGAGCTTGGAAGAGAAGGAGTGCCATTTTACTTTTTCAATGTAGAATTGGCTGGAATTGAGATTGGACCCCATGTCGCGTTTGGAGAGCCCCTGATGTGCCTAAACAGTAGAAATCCCCCACAAGTGACACCATTTTGGAAACTAGACCCCTTAAGGAACTTATCTAGATGTGTGGTGAGCACTTTGAACCCCCGTGTGCTTCACAGAAGTTTATAATGTAGAGCCGTGAAAATAAAAAAAAAAATTTTTTCCCACAAAAAAGATTTTTTAGCCCCCAAGTTTTTATTTTCACAAGGGTAACAAGAGAAATTGGACCCCAAAAGTTGTTGTCCAATTTGTCCTGAGTATGCTGGTACCCCATATGTGGGGGTAAACCACTGTTTGGGCGCACGGCAGAGCTCGGAAGGAGCGCCGTTTTGGAATGCAGACTTTGATAGAATGGTCTGCGGGCATTATGTTGCGTTCGCAGAGCCCCTGATGTACCTAACCAGTAGAAACCCTCCACAAGTGACCCCATTTTGGAAACTAGACCCCCCAAGGAACTTATCTAGATGTGTGGTGAGAACTTTGAATGCCCAAGTGCTTCACAGAAGTTTATAATGCAGAGTCATAAAAAATATATATATATTTTTCCACAAAAAGGATTTTGTAGCCCCCAAGTTTTTATTTTCACAAGGGTAACAAGAGAAATTGGACCCCAGAAGTTGTTGTCCAATTTATCCCGAGTATGCTGATGCCCCATATGTGTGGGTAACCCACTGTTTGGGCGCACGGCAGAGCTCAGAAGGGAGGGAGCACCATTTGACTTTTTGAGCGCAAAATTGGCTGTCGTGTTTGGAGACCCCCTGATGTACCTAAACAGTGGAAACCCCCCAATTCTAGCTCCAACCCAACTCCAACACACCCCTAACCCTAATCCCAACCCGATCCATAATCCTAATCACTAACCCTAACGATAATCCCAACCCTTACCCCAAAACAACCCTAATGTCAACCCTAACCATAACCCTAATCAAAACCCTAAATCCAACACACCCCTAATCCTAATCTCAACACTAACCTCAAACCTAACCCTAATCCCAATACACCCCTAATCACAACCCTAACCTTAACTCTAATCCCAAACCTAACCCTAATCCCAAGCGTAACCCTAATGCCAACCCTAACCCTAATACCAACCCTAATTCAAACCCTAACCCTAATCCCAACTCTAACTCTAACTTTAGCCCCAACCCTAACCCTAGCCCTAAGGCTACTTTCACACTTGCGTCGTTTGGCATCCGTCGCAATCCGTCATTTTGGACAAGAAACGGATCCTACAAATGTGCCCGCAGGATGCGCTTTTTGCCCATAGACTTGTATTGCCGACGGATCGTGACGGATGGCCACACGTCGCGTCCGTAGTGCACTGGATCAGTGTTTTGGCGGACCGTCGGCACAAAAAAAGTTCAATGTAACCATTTTTTGTACGTCGCATCCGCCATTTCTGACCGCGCATGCGTGGCCGTAACTCCTCCCCTCCTCCCCAGGACATAGATTGGGCAGTGGATGTGTTGAAAAACTACATCCGCTGCCCACGTTGTGCACAATTTTCACAACGTGCGTCGGTATGTCGGGCCGATGCATTGCGACGGCCCCGTACCGACGTAAGTGTGAAAGAAGCCTAACCCTAAATTTAGCGCCAACCCTAACTCTAAATTTAGCCCCAACCCTAACCCTAGATTTAGCCCTAACCCTAGCCCTAACCCTAGCCCTAACCCTAGCCCTAACCCTACCCCTAACCCTAACCTTACCCCTAACCCTAGCCCTAACCCTACCCCTAACCCTACCCCTACCCCTAATTTTAGCCCCAACTGCTCTTCTCCTGCCGGCCGGCAGATGGAGACAGATGGCGGGCGCACTGCACATGCGCCCGCCATTTTCTTTTGCCCAGAAGATGCCGGCGGCCAGGAGGAGCAGCAGGAGGATCCAGGGACACAGGCGAGTATGATAGGGTCCCCGAATCCCCCTATTTCTCTGTCCTCTGACGTGCGATCACATCAGAGGACAGAGAATTACACTAAGCTTTTTTTTTTTGCGGTCGCCGGCAAACAGTTAATTACCGGCGATCGCAAAACAGGGGTCGCTAAAACTGACCCCCGATCATGCTCTTTGGGGTCTCGGCTACCCACGAGGAGCCACGAGGAGCATCGGGGGAGATAGGTAAGTATTGGGGGGCTACCTGGGACCCCTTTTCTCTATCCTCCGATGTGCGATCACATCGGAGGATAGAGAAATTAAAAAGAGATCGCGTTTTTTTTTTTTTTTGCAATCGTCGGTAAACGGTTAATTACCGGCGATCACAAATGCGGGGTGGGTTAAAAACCCCCCGAATCATGTTCTCTGGGGTCTCGGCTACCCCCGGCAGCCGAGACCCCGGAGAAAATCCGACTCTGGGGGGCGCTATTTACTTTTTCCACTTTTTTTCTATTTACTTTGGTTTAAGTACCCTTAGCGGCCGCCGTTAAAAGGCGTATCGGCCGTCGCTAAGGGGTTAATCCCCTTAAGCCCCGAGGGTGGTTTGCACGTTAATGACCGGGCCAATTTTTACAATTCTGACCACTGTCCCTTTATGAGGTTATAACTCTGGAACGCTTCAACGGATCTTGGCGATTCTGACATTGTTTTCTCGTGATATATTGTACTTCATGATAGTTGTAAAATTTCTTCGATATAATGTGCGTTTATTTGTGAAAAAAACGGAAATTTGACGAAAATTTAGGAATTTTCCAACTTTGAATTTTTATGCCCTTAACCCCTTCATAACCGGGGGATTTTTCGTTTTTCCGTGTTCGTTTTTCGCTCCCCTCCTTCCCAGAGCCATAACTTTTTTATTTTTCCGTCAATTTGGCCATGTGAGGGCTTATTTTTTGCGGGACGAGTTGTACTTTTGAACGACATCATTGGTTTTAGCATGTCGTGTACTAGAAAACGGGAAAAAAATTCCGAGTGCGGTGAAATTGCAAAAAAAGTGCAATCCCACATTGGTTTTTTGTTTGGCTTTTTTGCTAGGTTCACTAAATGCTAAAAATGACCTGCCATTATGATTCTCCAGGTCATTACGAGTTCATAGACACCAAACATGACTAGGTTATTTTTTATCTAAGTGGTGAAAAAAAATTCCAAACTTTGCTAAAAAAAAAAAAAAAAAAAAAATTTGCGCCATTTTACGATACTCGTAGCGTCTCCATTTTTCATCATCTGGGGTCGGTTGAGGGCTTATTTTTTGCGTGCCGAGATGACGTTTTTAATGATAGCATTTCGGTGCAGATACGTTCTTTTGATCGCCCGTTATTGCATTTTAATGCAATGTCGCGGCGACCAAATAAACGTAATTCTGGCGTTTCGAATTTTTTTCCCGCTACGCTGTTTAGCGATCAGGTTAATATTTTTTTTTAATTGATAGATCGGGCGATTCTGAGCGCGGCGATACCAAATATGCGTAGATTTGATATTTTTTTTATTGATTTATTTTGATTGGGGCGAAAGGGGGGTGATTTAAACTTTTATGTTTTTTTTATTTTTTTCACATTTTTTTAAACTATTTTTTTTTAACTTTTGCCATGCTTCAATAGCCTCCATGAGAGGCTAGAAGCAGGCATAGCACGATCGGCTCTGCTACATAGCAGCGATCTGCTGATCGCTGCTATGTAGCAGAATTGCACGTGTGATGTGAGCGCCGACCACAGGGTGGTGCTCACAGCGACGGGCAATCAGTAACCATAGAGGTCTCAAGGACCTCTATGGTTACCATTCACAAGCATCGCCGACCCCAGATCATGTGACGGGGGTCGGCGATGACGTCATTTCCGGCCGCCCGGCCGGAAGCGGTAGTTAAATGCCGCTGTCTACGTTTGACAGCGGCATTTAACTAGTTAATAGGTGCGGGCAGATCGCGATTCTGCCTGCGCCTATTACGGGCACATGTCAGCTGTTCAAAACAGCTGACATGTCCCGGCTTTGGTGCGGGCTCACCGTGGAGCCCTGCATCAAAGCAGGGGAGCCGGCATCGGACGGTATAGTACGTCCGATGCCGGTAAGGGGTTAAATCAGAGATATGTCACACAAAATAATTAAAAAGTGTTAGGAGTCGAGTTTCCTCTGCTGCACAGGAGGAATCTCGATCCGTGTCTGCTGCGGTCTCCCATTCTGCATCGGCCGCAGTGGGGTCTGCTCAGCGGAGGCGTCGCTCCCAGCGTCTTGCTGGGACTGATTCTGTGCAGAGGGTTACTGCTGCCTTTTCTGGCTCTCCTGTTGTACCCTGCACTGATCTGCGGCGAGCAGGCTTCTCTGGGACTAAGTCCTTATTTTCACACTCTGAGCCTGCCCAGGGCAAGATCTCCCATTGGAGATCGAGGGTCACATGCTCAGGTACTGCAGCACATTCCATTGGTCCTCCAGGAAGGTCCTGAAAGGGCAAAAACTTCAGTAGCAGCTTCTTTTGCTGCAACTATATAAACTGCGCATGACCGCACGGCCATGCGCTAGTATTGTCTTGTAAATATGTGTGTGTGTTGTGAGTGAAAGTCGCTCTTTAAATAACCCTCCCTATTGAATGTCTGTTCGCGGAAGGTGTATGTTTGCTATCTAGCGCCCGACTTATCCAACAGCACGAAACACACATTACAGCTACCAGCTGCTGTGTCCGCCAGTACGGCGCCGTGCGCTTGCTCTGCACTTTCCTGACCCAAGCTTGGGTGGTTAGTGGCGTCCGTCAGTGCGGCACCGCACGCACTCTTGTGCCTTTATATTATTATTTATGTTCCTCTGACACCCCAGTTGTGGTGTCGAGCGCATGGGGTCTTCTGAACTCAAATCCTCAGTCTCGGGTTTGAGATTAGTGACTCCTTGCTTGCGCTCTATGTGCGGTACCGCGGTCATGTGACGCAACAGGGTCGCTTCCTTCACACAGGGTGAAGCTAACCCATGTGTGTATTCTTATAGTACCGCCATATAGTCCGTCTTTACTAGCAGCAGGGTTTTTACCTGCACGGTGGACCTCGGACTGCGAACGCACCTAGTTCCATTTCATCTTGTACTTCGTGCGTTCCGCCAGTCCTTAACAATAAGTAACATTTCCCACATGTCTACTTTACATCAGCACAATTTTTGAACCAAAATTTTTTTTTTGTTAGGGACTCCGCTATATGGGTTAAAAGTTGACCAATTTCTCATTTTTACAACACCAATATAGAGACTACATGACATTTGAAGTCATTTTGAGGGGTCTATATGATAGAAAATAACCAAGTATGACACCGTTCTAAAAACTGCACCCCTCAAGGTGCTCAAAACCACATTCAAGAATTTTATTAACCCTTCAGGTGTTTTACAGGAATTTTTGGAATGTTTAAATAAAAATGAACATTTAACTTTTTTTCATAAACAATTTACTTCAGCTCCAATTTGTTTTATTTTACCAAGGTTAACAAGAGAAAATGGACCCCAAAAGTTGTTATACAATTTGTCCTGAGTATGCTGATACCCAATATGTGGGGGTAAACCACTGTTTGGGCGCATGGCAGAGCTCGGAAGGGAAGTGTTAGGGTTGGCGGAACGCACCAAATATATAGTTTATTAGATGGAATTGGTGCGTTCGCAACCCGGGATCCACCGTGCAGGAAAGTACCTGCTGCTAAGTAAGACGGACTATATGGCGGTACTATAAGTATACATACAAGGGTTAACTTCACCCTGCGTGAGGGAAGCGATCCTGTTGCGTCACAGGACCGCGGTACCGCACATAGAGCGCGAGCAATAAGTCAGCGGACACAATCCCAACTAGGATTGAAGTCCAATTAGACCACTGCTGGCACAACACCGCAACTGGGTGTGTAAGGAAACTATTGAAATAGTAAATAAGGCACGAGAGTGCGTGCAGTGCCGCACTGACGGACGCCACTAACCACCCAGGCTTGGGTAAGGAAAGCGCAGAGGAAGCGCACGGCGCCGTACTGGCGGACACAGCAACTGGACGCTGAGATGTGTGTTACATGCTGTTGGATAAGTCGGGCGCTAGATAGCAAACTGTTGTGAATTCTGTGGCTGAGTTCACTTCTGTGGTCACAAGTGGTATTGCAGTCTCTGGGCTTCCTCCCTCAGGTGTTTTGGTGAGCTCGTTGGCTGCCTTGCTATTTAGCTCCACCTGAGTCTGTCTTCCTTGCTCCTTGTCAATGTTCCAGTGTTGGATCTGAGCTACTGCATCTTTCCTTGGGCCTGCTGCTCTGCTAGATAAGTGCTTCTAGTTTGTTTTCTGTTTTTTCTGTCCAGCTTGTTATTATCTTTTGCTGGAAGCTCTGAGAAGCAAAGGGGTGCACCGCCGTGCTGTTAGTTCGGCACGGTGGGTCTTTTTGCCCCTTTGCGTGGTTTTCGTTTTAGGGTTTTTTGTAGACTGCATAGTTCTCTTTGCTATCCTCGCTCTGTCTAGAATATCGGGCCTCACTTTGCTGAATCTATTTCATTCCTACGTTTGTCTTTTCATCTTGCTAACAGTCATTACATGTGGGGGCTGCCTATTCCTTTGGGGTATTTCTCTGAGGTAAGTCAGGCTTGTATTTCTATCTTCAGGCTAGTCAGCTCCTCAGGCAGTGCCGAGTTGCATAGGTAGTGATAGGCGCAATCCACTGCTGCTTCCAGTTGTGTGAGGATAGTTCAGGTACTGCAGTCTACAGAGATTCCACGTCTCAGAGCTCGTCCTATTGTTTTGGGTTATTGCCAGATCTCTGTATGTGCGCTGATTACTGCACGCTGTGTTGCCTGATTGCCAGCCATAACAGTACAAGGAGCCATTCAATGATTTCCAATAGAGGGAAAAAAGAAATCCTGACATCATTTTTTTTTCTTAGCTCTGTCTTCAGTCTTTTTTTTCCCCTAGACATTAGAGTGCTTCAGGACACAGCTGTGGACATGGATATTCAGGCTCTGTGCTCCTCAATGGATAATCTCCTTGTAAATGTACAAAAGATTCAAGATACTATTGATCAGAAATCGATGCTAGAACCAAGAATTCCGATTCCTGATTTGTTTTTTGGTGACAGAACTAAGTTCCTGAGCTTCAGAAATAATTGTAAGCTATTTTTGGCCTTGAAACCTCATTCTTCTGGTAATCCTATTCAACAGGTTTTGATTATTATTTCTTTTTTGCGCGGCGACCCACAGGACTGGGCGTTTTCTCTTGCACCAGGAGATTCTGCATTGAGTAATGTTGATGCATTTTTCCTGGCGCTCGGATTGCTTTACGATGAGCCTAATTCAGTGGATCAAGCTGAGAAAAATCTGCTGGCTTTATGCCAGGGTCAGGATGATGTAGAAGTATATTGTCAGAAATTTAGAAAATGGTCAGTACTCACTCTGTGGAATGAATCTGCACTAGCGGCTTTGTTCAGAAAGGGTCTCTCTGAAGCTCTTAAGGATGTAATGGTGGGATTTCCTATGCCTGCTGGTTTGAATGAGTCTATGTCCTTGGCCATTCAGATCGGTCGTCGCTTGCGCGAGCGTAAATCTGTGCACCATCTGGCGGTATTGTCTGAGAGTAAGCCTGAGCCTATGCAGTGCGACAGGACTATGACTAAAGTAGAACGGCACGAACACAGACGTCTGAACAGACTGTGTTTCTATTGTGGTGATTCTACTCATGCTATTTCTAATTGTCCTAAACGCACTAGGCGGTTCGATAGCTCTGCCGTTATTGGTACTGTACAGTCCAAATTCCTTTTGTCCATTACCTTAATGTGCTCTTTGTCATCATATTCTGTCATGGCGTTTGTGGATTCAGGCGCTGCCCTGAATCTGATGGATTTGGATTATGCTAAACGTTGTGGATTTTTCTTGGAGCCTTTGCGGTGTCCTATTCCGTTGAGAGGAATTGATGCTACACCTCTGGCCAAGAATAAGCCTCAGTACTGGGCCCAGCTGACCATGTGCATGGCTCCTGCACATCAGGAAGTTATTCGCTTTTTGGTACTGCATAATTTGCATGATGTGGTCGTGTTGGGGTTGCCATGGCTACAAACCCATAATCCAGTATTGGATTGGAACTCTATGTCGGTAACCAGCTGGGGTTGTCAGGGAGTACATGGTGATGTTCCATTTTTGTCTATTTCGTCATCCATTCCTTCTGACATCCCAGAGTTCTTGTCGGACTTTCAGGATGTATTTGAAGAGTCCAAGTCTGATGCCCTTCCTCCGCATAGGAATTGTGATTGTGCTATCGATTTGATTCCTGGTAGTAAATTCCCTAAGGGTCGTTTATTTAATTTGTCCGTACCTGAACACACCGCTATGCGCAGTTATGTGAAGGAGTCCCTGGAGAAGGGACATATTCGCCCATCGTCGTCACCATTGGGAGCAGGGTTCTTTTTTGTAGCCAAGAAGGATGGTTCGCTAAGACCGTGTATTGATTACCGCCTTCTTAATAAGATCACTGTTAAGTTTCAGTATCCCTTGCCATTGATTTCTGACTTGTTTGCTCGGATTAAGGGGGCTAGTTGGTTTACTAAGATTGATCTTCGTGGTGCGTATAATCTGGTGAGAATCAGGCAGGGAGATGAATGGAAAACGGCATTTAATACGCCCGAGGGTCATTTTGAGTATCTGGTGATGCCGTTCGGACTTGCCAATGCTCCATCTGTTTTTCAGTCTTTTATGCATGACATTTTCCGTGAGTATCTGGATAAATTCTTGATTGTTTACTTGGATGACATTTTGATCTTCTCAGATGATTGGGAGTCTCATGTGAAGCAAGTCAGAATGGTTTTCCAGGTACTGCATGCTAATTCCTTGTTCGTGAAGGGATCAAAGTGTCTCTTCGGTGTGCAGAAAGTTTCATTTTTGGGGTTCATCTTTTCCCCTTCTACTATCGAGATGGATCCGGTTAAGGTTCAGGCCATCCAGGATTGGACTCAGCCGACATCTCTAAAAAGTTTGCAGAAATTCCTGGGCTTTGCTAATTTTTATCGTCGCTTCATCTATAATTTTTCTAGCATTGCCAGACCATTGACCGATTTGACCAAGAAGGGTGCTGATTTGGTTAATTGGTCTTCTGCTGCCGTGGAAGCTTTTCAGGAGTTGAAGCGTCGTTTTTGCTGTGCCCCTGTGTTGTGTCAACCTGATGTTTCTCTTCCGTTCCAGGTCGAGGTTGATGCTTCTGAGATTGGTGCAGGGGCGGTTTTGTCACAGAGAGGTTCTGGTTGCTCAGTGTTCAAACCATGTGCTTTCTTTTCCAGGAAATTTTCTGCTGCTGAGCGTAATTATGATGTGGGCAACCGAGAGTTGCTGGCCATGAAGTGGGCATTCGAGGAGTGGCGTCATTGGCTTGAGGGTGCTAAGCATCGCGTGGTGGTTTTGACTGATCATAAGAACCTTACTTATCTTGAGTCTGCCAAGCGCTTGAATCCTAGACAGGCCCGTTGGTCGTTATTTTTTGCTCGTTTTGATTTTGTGATTTCATACCTTCCGGGCTCTAAAAATGTGAAGGCGGATGCTCTGTCTAGGAGTTTTGTGCCCGACTCTCCGGGGTTATCTGAGCCGGCGAGTATCCTCAAGGAAGGAGTCATTGTGTCTGCCATCTCCCCTGATTTGCGGAGAGTGTTGCAGAAATTTCAGGCTAATAAACCTGATCGTTGTCCGGCCGAGAAACTGTTCGTCCCTGATAGGTGGACTAGTAAAGTTATCTCTGAACTTCATTGTTCGGTGCTGGCCGGTCATCCAGGAATCTTTGGTACCAGGGAGTTGGTTGCTAGATCCTTCTGGTGGCCATCTCTGTCACGGGATGTGCGTGCTTTTGTGCAGTCCTGTGGAATTTGTGCTAGGGCTAAGCCCTGCTGTTCACGTGCCAGTGGGTTGCTTTTGCCCTTGCCGGTCCCGAAGAGGCCTTGGACACATATTTCGATGGATTTCATTTCTGACCTTCCCGTTTCTCAAAAGATGTCTGTCATTTGGGTGGTCTGTGATCGCTTTTCTAAAATGGTCCATCTGGTGCCCTTGGTTAAATTGCCTTCCTCCTCTGATTTGGTGCCTTTGTTCTTCCAGCATGTGGTTCGTTTACATGGCATTCCTGAGAATATTGTTTCTGACAGAGGTTCCCAGTTTGTCTCGAGGTTCTGGCGAGCCTTTTGTGGTAGGATGGGCATTGACCTATCTTTTTCCTCGGCCTTCCATCCTCAGACTAATGGCCAGACCGAACGAACCAATCAGACCTTGGAAACATATCTGAGATGTTTTGTTTCCGCTGACCAGGATGATTGGGTGTCATTTTTGCCGTTGGCTGAGTTCGCCCTTAATAATCGGGCCAGCTCGGCTACCTTGGTCTCTCCATTTTTCTGCAATTCTGGGTTCCATCCTCGTTTCTCTTCAGGACAGGTTGAGTCTTCGGACTGTCCTGGTGTGGATTCTGTGGTGGACAGGTTGCAGCAGATCTGGACTCAGGTAGTGGACAATTTGACCTTGTCCCAGGAGAAGGCTCAGCTTTTCGCTAATCGCAGACGCCGTGTGGGACCCCGACTTCGTGTTGGGGATCTGGTTTGGTTATCTTCTCGTCATATACCTATGAAGGTTTCCTCTCCTAAATTTAAACCTCGTTTTATTGGTCCGTATAGGATTTCTGAGATTCTCAATCCGGTGTCTTTTCGTCTGACCCTCCCAGACTCCTTTTCCATACATAATGTATTCCATAGGTCGTTGTTGAGGAGATACGTGGCACCTATGGTTCCATCTGTGGAGCCTCCTGCCCCTGTTTTGGTGGAGGGGGAATTGGAGTATATTGTGGAGAAGATTTTGGATTCTCGTGTCTCTAGACGGAAACTCCAGTATCTGGTCAAATGGAAGGGTTATGCTCAGGAAGATAATTCCTGGGTTTTTGCCTCTGATGTCCATGCCCCAGATCTTGTTCGTGCCTTTCATGTGGCTCATCCTGGTCGGCCTGGGGGTTCTGGTGAGGGTTCGGTGACCCCTCCTCAAGGGGGGGGTACTGTTGTGAATTCTGTGGCTGAGTTCACTTCTGTGGTCACAAGTGGTATTGCAGTCTCTGGGCTTCCTCCCTCAGGTGTTTTGGTGAGCTCGTTGGCTGCCTTGCTATTTAGCTCCACCTGAGTCTGTCTTCCTTGCTCCTTGTCAATGTTCCAGTGTTGGATCTGAGCTACTGCATCTTTCCTTGGGCCTGCTGCTCTGCTAGATAAGTGCTTCTAGTTTGTTTTCTGTTTTTTCTGTCCAGCTTGTTATTATCTTTTGCTGGAAGCTCTGAGAAGCAAAGGGGTGCACCGCCGTGCTGTTAGTTCGGCACGGTGGGTCTTTTTGCCCCTTTGCGTGGTTTTCGTTTTAGGGTTTTTTGTAGACTGCATAGTTCTCTTTGCTATCCTCGCTCTGTCTAGAATATCGGGCCTCACTTTGCTGAATCTATTTCATTCCTACGTTTGTCTTTTCATCTTGCTAACAGTCATTACATGTGGGGGCTGCCTATTCCTTTGGGGTATTTCTCTGAGGTAAGTCAGGCTTGTATTTCTATCTTCAGGCTAGTCAGCTCCTCAGGCAGTGCCGAGTTGCATAGGTAGTGATAGGCGCAATCCACTGCTGCTTCCAGTTGTGTGAGGATAGTTCAGGTACTGCAGTCTACAGAGATTCCACGTCTCAGAGCTCGTCCTATTGTTTTGGGTTATTGCCAGATCTCTGTATGTGCGCTGATTACTGCACGCTGTGTTGCCTGATTGCCAGCCATAACAGCAAACATACACCTTCCGCGAACAGACATTCAATAGGGAGGGTTATTTAAAGAGCGACTTTCACTCACAACACACACACATATTTACAAGACAATACTAGCGCATGGCCGTGCGGTCATGCGCAGTTTATATGGTTGCAGCACAGGAAGCTGCTACTGAAGTTTTTGCCCTTTCAGGACCTTCCAGAAGGACCAATGGAATGTACTGCAGCACCTGAGCATGTGACCGAACATGTGGCCCTCGACCTCCAATGGGAGACCCTGCCCTGGGCATGCTCATTGTGAGTAAACAAGGACTTAGTCCCAGAGAGGCTCGCTCGCCGCAGATCAGTGTAGGGTACCATAGGAAAGCCAGAAAAGGCAGTAGTGACCCTATGCACCGAATCAGCCTCAGCGAGACGCTGGGAGCAACGTCTCCGCTGAGCAGAGCCCACTGCGGCCGATACCGAATGGGAGACCGCAGCAGACACGGATCGAGATTCCCCCTGTGCAGCAGAGGAAACTTGACTCCTAACATTACCCCCTCTCCTAGGGCCCCCCCCTCCTTGAGCCTCACTACGCTCAAAAGCTGCGATAAGCAGCGGAGCTCGAATGTGCTCCACAGGCTCCCAGGTTCTATCCTCTGGGCCGTGACCCTTCCAGTCCACCAGATAAAATTTCTTGCCACGTACCACCTTGCACCCCACCTCAAACTCATCCGTGGATGAACCCAATGTCCCAGCAGATGACTCAGAAAACCGGGACAAATGAACGGGCTTTAAGAGGGAAACGTGGAAAGTATCGGTGATACCAAGGCGTGGAGGAATAGCCAAACGGTAGACCACAGGGTTGACCTGTTCCAGAACCTTAAACGGGCCAATGTAGCGAGGAGCAAACTTAGTGGACTCAACTCACAGCCTGATGTTACGGGCGGAGAGCCACACTAAGTCGCCAGGAGCAAAGACCGGAGCGGGGCGCCGGTGTGTATCAGCCGAAACCCTCATTCTCTCCTTGGAGGCCCGGATGGCATCCTGTGTGCGGTCCCAGATGTCACGTGCCTCCACCGCCCAGTCTGCCACCCTAGAATCGGTGGATGACACGGGCATGGGCACAGGGACACGCGGATGCTGGCCATAATTAAGGAAAAAAGGAGTTTGACCAGTGGAATCGGCTACGGCGTTGTTCAGGGCAAATTCTGCCCAAGGTAGCAAAGATACCCAGTCATCCTGCCTAGCAGAGACGAAATGTTGCAAATATGTCACCAGAGTCTGGTTGGTTCTCTCCACCAACCCATTCGTCTCGGGATGGTATGCAGAGGAGAGGTTTAACTCTATGCTGAGTAAAAGGCAGAGCTCTCTCCAAAACCGAGATGCGAACTGGGGACCCCGATCGCTGACAATCTTATCAGGCATACCATGCAATCGGAAAACATGTTTAATGAACAACACCGCCAAGGCCCGTGCTGAGGGTAACCGAGGAAGCGGCACCAAATGCACCATCTTGGAGAAATGGTCGGTGACAACCCAAATAATGGAGCAGCCACGCGACTTGGGTAGACCCACCACAAAGTCCATCCCGACCATCTCCCAGGGCCTGTCTGCCACCGACAGAGGGTAAAGCAACCCAGCAGGCCGTTGCCGAGGAGACCGATTCTGGGCGCAAGAAACGCACGCCTGAATATAGTCCTTGACATCTCGGGCCATATGCGGCCACCAGTATGTTCTCGCCAGAAGCTCAGATGTCCTCTTGGTCCCAAAATGCCCACCCACTCTGGAGGAGTGATCCCAAGAGAGAACCTCCGGTCGCAAGTTAGCTGGTACGAAAGTCTTGCCCGGGGGCACAGACTCTAGCGAAACCGGAGCTACAGTTCTCAGGCTCGCAGAAGGGACAATAAGCCGAGGCTCCTCCTCCTCCGATGACACCACGGAGCGGGAGAGAGTGTCAGCACGAACGTTCTTCTCCCCGGAGAGGAAATGGAGAGTAAAATGGAACCGGGAGAAGAACAGGGACCATCTAGCCTGGCGAGAATTCAGCCGCTGGGCCATTTGCAGATACACCAAGTTCTTGTGGTCAGTGAAGACTTGGAAGGGAAAGCGAGCTCCCTCCAAGAGATGTCTCCACTCCGAAAAAGCCAACTTCATGGCCAGCAACTCCCTGTCCCCGATGGAATAATTCCTCTCCGCTGGTGTGAAGGTCTTGGAGAAGAAGAAGCAAGGATGCTTCCGACCTTGAGCATCCTTTTGGAAAAGGACTGCTCCAGCACCAACGGATGAGGCATCCACCTCCAAGATAAATGGTTTATCTACATCGGGGCGATGTAGGATGGGAGCGCTAGCGAAGTGTGACTTGATCGAGAGAAAGGCCTTGGAGACCTCCTCTGACCACAACTTGGGATTTGCTCCCTTCTTGGTGAGGGCAACCAAGGGAGCTACCAAAGTTGAGAAGTGCGGAATGAACTGGCGATAATAATTAATGAACCCCATAAAGCGCTGCACCGCTTTAAGAGAATGGGGTTCCTGCCAGTCCATTACAGCCTGTAGCTTGGCAGGATCCGTAGCCAAACCCTGGGCAGAGATGATATAACCAAGGAAAGGCAAGGACTCCTGCTCAAACACACACTTCTCCAACTTGGCGTAGAGGGAGTTTGCCCGTAAGAGGTCGAAGACTTTGCGAACATCTCTCCGATGGGAGTCAATATCTGGAGAGAAGATGAGAATATCATCCAGATAGACTACGACCGAGGTGGTGAGCATATCCCGGAAGATGTCGTTCACAAAGTCTTGGAAAACGGCTGGGGCATTACAGAGCCCAAAGGGCATCACCAGATATTCATAGTGCCCATCCCTGGTGTTAAAAGCCGTCTTCCATTCATCCCCCTCACGGATGCGAATCAGGTTGTGGGCACCCCGCAGATCTAACTTCGTAAATACCCTCGCTCCCCGTAGCCTATCAAACAGCTCAGATATCAGGGGTAATGGGTACTTGTTCTTAACGGTGATGACGTTAAGACCCCTGTAGTCTATGCATGGACGTAAGTCTCCAGTCTTCTTCTGTACGAAGAAGAACCCAGCCCGTGCCGGCGACACTGACTTCCTAATGAATCCTCTTGCCAGATTCTCTTGGATGTACTGAGACATTGCCTCCGTCTCCGGGAGAGATAACGGATAGACTCGACCCCGGGGAGGCTCAGCACCAGGCAAGAGGTCAATAGGACA
Organism: Ranitomeya imitator; assembly: GCF_032444005.1. Lineage (NCBI taxonomy): Eukaryota > Metazoa > Chordata > Amphibia > Anura > Dendrobatidae > Ranitomeya > Ranitomeya imitator. The sequence continues at coordinate 656,383,110 of NC_091283.1, forward strand.
GTCATAGGGGCGGTGAGGCGGAAGGGTCTCCGCAGCTCTTTTGGAGAACACGTCTGTATAGGGCCAATAGTGCTTGGGGAGAGAGGAAAGATCTGCGGGTACCTGGGTAGTAGCAACCTGAACGCACTCCCTCAGACATCTACCCTCGCAGGATTTACTCCATCCCAAAATTCTCCCAGAGGACCACTCAATATGAGGAGAATGGTAGCGAAGCCATGGTATCCCCAACAGGACCTCATCAATTCCCTCAGGAATGACTAATAGGGAGATTATCTCCTGATGTGATGGAGACACAGATAGCGTGAAAGGAATGGTTTGGTGGGTAATCTGTGAAGGTAGTGTTGACCCGTTTACCACTCGAACGGTTACTGGCTTGGCGAGCATCACCAAGGGTATTGCGTGACGCTGGGCAAAAGAGGAAGACATAAAATTACCCTCTGCCCCAGAATCCACGCATAGCTCGACCATAAGAGTGGATGGGCCTATGGTAATTGTCCCCTTGAAGGACAACTTTGAGGCAAAAGTCGCCGTGTCTAGTGTACCTCCTCCAACTGCCACTAAACGCTGACGTTTCCCCGACCGCTGAGGACCCTTGGAGGCAGGATGTCCTGACTGCCGGTAAACATGACGGACCTTATGTGCACGGGCGGACTGAGACTTGGATCCCGCTCGTGTCACCTCTAAGGCCTCATGTGACTCGGACGCCTGGACTGGAGATTCCAAAGGTTTGGCGAAGGTGGGAGCCAGCCGAAACCTCTGCCTACACTGGGCTCGCTCCAACCTTCGCTCGTGAAAACGAAGGTCTATGCGAGTAGATATGGCTATGAGCTCCTCCAGTGTGGCGGGAATCTCCCTAGTGGCCAAAGCGTCTTTCACATGGTCAGCCAGCCCCCTCCAAAATACGGGAATGAGGGTTTTATCAGACCATTCCAACTCAGACGCTAATGTCCGGAAGAGAACAGCAAAATGGCTGACCATGGTTGAACCCTGAGTCACAGCCAGCAGCTGGATCGCTGTATCATGGGTGACTTGAGGTCCTAAAAAGAACTGTTTCAGAGAGTCCAGAAACCGAGGAACACTCCGCACCACATGATCGTTGCGCTCCCACAGCGGCGTAGCCCACTCCAACGCTCTGTCCGACAAGAGGGAGATTATGAATCCCACCTTTGCCCGCTCAGTAGGGAAACGTGCAGCCAGGAGCTCGAGGTGTATACCACATTGGCTCACGAAACCCCTACAGGACTTACTGTCCCCAGAGTATCTCTCAGGCAAAGGAAGGTGATATAGGGTCGGAACAGATGTGGCAGTGGGTAAAGCTGCTGCAGCCACGCTAGCAGCCTGAACAGCTATTGCGGTAACATCCACCGCCGAGGTTGCACGCTCAAGAGACGCCAACCGGCCCTCCAGCAGCTGGATGTACCCCTGCAATCGCTGTTCATCCGCCCTTACTTAGCCAGATCCTGGCGCTAGTACTCTGTTAGGGTTGGCGGAACGCACCAAATATATAGTTTATTAGATGGAATTGGTGCGTTCGCAACCCGGGATCCACCGTGCAGGAAAGTACCTGCTGCTAAGACGGACTATATGGCGGTACTATAAGTATACATACAAGGGTTAACTTCACCCTGCGTGAAGGAAGCGATCCTGTTGCGTCACAGGACCGCGGTACCGCCCATAGAGCGCGAGCAATAAGTCAGCGAACACAACCTCAACTAGGATTGAAGTCCGATTAGACCACTGCTGGCACAACATCGCAACTGTGTGTATAAGGAAACTATTGAAATAGTAAATAAGGCACGAGAGTGCGTGCGGTGCCGCACTGACGGACGCCACTAACCACCCAGGCTTGGGTAAGGAAAGCACAGAGGAAGCGCACGGCGCCATACTGGCGGACACAGCAACTGGACGCTGAGATGTGTGTTACGCGCTGTTGGATAAGTCGGGCGCTAGATAGCAAACATACACCTTCCGCGAACAGACATTCAATAGGGAGGGTTATTTAAAGAGCAACTTTCACTCACAGCACACACACATATTTACAAGACAATACTAGCGCATGGCCGTGCGGTCATGCGCAGTTTATATAGTTGCAGCACAGGAAGCTGCTACTGAAGTTTTTGCCCTTTCAGGACCTTCCAGAAGGACCAATGGAAAGTGCTGCAGTACCTGAGCATGTTTTGCCCTTTCAGGACCTTCCAGAAGGACCAATGGAATGTACTGCAGCACCTGAGCATGTGACCAAACATGTGGCCCTCGACCTCCAATGGGAGACCCTGCCCTGGGCATGCTCAGTGTGAGTAAACAAGGACTTAGTCCCAGAGAGGCTCGCTCGCCGCAGATCAGTGCAGGGTACCATAGGAAAGCCAGAAAAGGCAGTAGTGACCCTATGCACCGAATCAGCCTCAGCGAGACACTGGGAGCGACATCTCCGCTGAGCAGAGCCCACTGCGGCCGATACCGAATGGGAGACCGCAGCAGACACGGATCGAGATTCCCCCTGTGCAACAGAGGAAACTCGACTCCTAACAGGAAGGAGCGCCATTTGACTTTTCATTGCAAAATTGACTGGAATTGAGATGGGATGCCATGTTGCGTTTGGAGAGCCCCTGATGTACCTAAACATTAAAACCCCCCACAAGTGACACCATTTTGGAAAGTAGACCCCCTAAGGAAATTATCTAGATGTGTTTTGAGAGCTTTGAACCCCCAAGTGTTTCACTAGTTTATAATGCAGAGCCGTGAAAATAAAAATTCTTGACCGCTCCTGGCACATAGTGCCGGATGTCAGCTGTGATAGGCAGCTGACACCTGGCCGCGATCGGCCGCGCTCCCCCCGTGAGCGCGGCAGATCGCATGACGTACTATCCCGTCACTGGGAATTAAGTCCCAGGGCACCTTGACGGGATAATACGTCATATGGGATTAAGGGGTTAATATAATGGGCCCCGCATAGCTCTCCATTTGATAAAAGGGGTCCCATATAGTACTTTTATTATAAGGTACCCCACATAGCCTTCCATTTAATATATGGGACCCCCATATAGCCTTCCATTTAATATAAGGGGTCCCCACATAGCCCTCCATTTTCATATATGGAAGCCCCACATAGCCCCTCAATTCAATAAATGGGTTCCATAGCCTCTCCATTTAATAAATGGTGCCCTGCATAGCCTCCCAATTTAATAAATGGGGTCCCCACATAGCCCCATTTAATATATGGGGGCTTCACATCGTCCTATTTCAATATAATGGGTCTTTCAATCAATATATGTGTGCCCCACATAGCCCTCCATTTCATATATGGGGGTCCCACATAGCCCTCCATTTAATATGGGGACCCCAAAAAGCCCTATTTCAATATAATGGGCCCCACAGAAAGCCCTCCATTTAATACATAGGAGCACCACATAGCCCTCCATTTAATATACAGGGCCCTGACATAGCCCTCCATTTAATATATGGGGCCCCATTTAGACATCCATTTAATATACGAGAGCCACCACATAGCCCTCCATTTAATATATGGGGGCCTCCATATAGCCCTCCATTTAATATCTGCGGGCCTCCACATACCCCTCAATTTAATACATGGGGGCCCCACATAGCCCTCCATTTAATATATGGGGGCCCCACATAGCCCTCAATTTAATATATGGGGCCCATATATGCCTCCATTTAATCTATGAGGGTCCTACAAAGCCCTCCAATTAATATATGGAGGCCTCACATAGCACTTCATTACATTGGGCCCCATCTAGATCACCATTCAATATATGGGGCCCACCTAGCCCTACATTTAATATATGGGGGCCCACATAGCGCTATTTTATATATGGGGGCCCCCACATAGTTCTCCATTTAATATATGGGGTCTCCACATAGCTGTTTGCGGGAACGCAGCGACGTATATATACTGCGCATGTCAGCAAGGGATTAATATGAGTACCAGTTGGTTTTCCATATAATTAAAAGTGCTTCCCTTATCCGTGCCACCAGAGCACTCCCTTTTCCCATTGGTGTGCCACCGAAGCACTCCAAATGGCGCTCCTTCCCTTCCGAGCCCTCCCATGCATCCAAACGGTGATTCCCCCCGACATATGGGGTATCAGCGCACTCAGGACAAATTGGACAACAACTTTTGGAGTCCAAATTCTCCTGTTACCCTCGGGAAAATACAAAACTGGGGGCTAAAAAATAATTTTTGTGGGGAAATATTTTTGTTTTATTTTTACGGTTCTGCATTATAAACTTCTGTGAAGCCCTTGGTGGGTCAAAGCGCTCACCACACATCTAAATAAGTTCATTAGGGGGTCTACTTTCCAAAATGGTGTCAATTGTGGGGGGTTTCTACTGTTTAGGTACATTAAGGGCTCTGCAACCGCAATGTGACACCTGCAGACCATTCCATCTAAGTCTGCCTTCCAAATGGCACTCCTTCCCTTCCGAGCCCTCCCATGTGCCCAAACAGTGGTTCCCACCCACACATGGGGTACCAGCGCACTCAGGACAAATTGGACAACAAATTTGGGGGTCCAATTTCTCCTGTTACCCTCGGGAAAATACAAAACTAGGGGCCAAAAAATAATTTTTGTGGGTAAAAAAAATATTTTTCTTTTATTTTTACGGTTCTATATTATAAACTTCTGTGAAGCCCTTTGTTGGGGGTCAAGTTCTTGCCTCTGCACAGGGGGAATCTCGGGCCATCTCCGCTGCGGTCTCCCATTCTTCTCCTGCCGCGGCGGAGCCTGCTCAGCGGAGACGTCGATCCCAGCGTCTCGCTCAGTCTGACTCTGTGCTAAGAGTTACTGCTGCATTTCCTGCTTCTGCCATTGAAGTCAGTGCTGGGCAGCGGCAAGCGGACGCTTCTGGGGCTAAGTCCTGCTTTTCACATTCTGAGCATGCCCAGAGTAAGATCTCTCAGTGAAGATCGAGGGTCACATGATCAGATACTGCAGCTAAGGTCCTTGTAGGTGCTAGGACTAAATCCTGCTTTGCACTCTGAGCATGCCCAGGGCACGATGTCTCAGTGGAGGTCTGGGGTCACATGCTCAGGTACTGCACCTCTCCATTGGTCCTTCTTTCAAAGGTCCTAAACGTGCTGCAGCTATTTAAGGCTCACATGGCCGCACGGCCATGCGCTAGTGTCAATTCATATATGTGCTTTGCGCCAGTGTGGTTATGTATGAGTGCGTTCAGGGACCCGGCTGAAATAAGCCCCTAGAATACCGGCTTCTCCGGTGAGGAGATTGCATGTTGCATAACCACTGACTGCTATCAGCTTGGCAGTAAGCTTGTGCTCCTGTGAGGCTAACAGGGCACAGTGCTTCCCTTTTACGGCTACTCTGTGGAGTAACAGAGCTACCCTATACCGCCTAACAGTGCCGCCATTCGCTAGCAGCAGGTTCCTCCTGCACGGTGGACCCCGGGCTGCGAATGCACCTTACATAATAAACATCTATTTTCTTGGGGCGTTCCGTTAGCCCTAACACCCTTGGTGGGTCAAAGCGCTCACCACACTTCTAGATAAGTTCCTTAGAGAGTCTACTTTCCAAAATGGTGTCACTTGTGGGGAGTTTCAATCTTTAGGCACATCAGTGGCTCTCCAAACGCAACATGGCGTCCCATCTCAATTCCTGTCAATTTTGCATTGAAAAGTCAAACGGCGCTCCTTCCCTTCCGAGCTCTCCCATGCGCCCAAACAGTGGTTTACCCCCACATATGGGGTATCAGCATACTCAGGACAAATTGGACAACTTTTGGGGTCCAATTTCTTCTCTTACCCTTGGGAAAATAAAAAATTGGGGGCGAAAAAATCATTTTTGTGAAAAAATATTTTTTTATTTTTACGGTTCTGCATTATAAACTTCTGTAAAGCACTTGGTGGGTCAAAGTGCTCACCACACCTCTAGATAAGTTCCTTAGGGGGTCTACTTTCCAAAATGGTGTCACTTGTGGGGGGTTTCAATGTTTAGGCACATCAGGGGCTCTCCAAACGCAACATGGTGTCTGTTATGAAAGGCAATTCAGAATCACAATGGACATGGAGGTCAGAGCACATACAGTGAACTGACAATAACCCAAAATAATAGAACGAGCTCTGAGACGTGGGAACTCTGCAGACCGCAATCCCTAAGCCTATCAAACCACACTAAAGGTAGCCGTGGAGCGCTCCTGACCAGAACCTAGGCGCCTCGTCACAGCCTGAGAAACTAGCTAATCCTGAAGATAGAAAAATAAGCCTACCTTGCCTCAGAGAAATTCCCCAAAGGAAAAGGCAGCCCCCCACATATAATGACTGTGAGTAAGATGAAAACACAAACATAGAGATGAAACAGATTTAGCAAAGTGAGGCCCGACTAGCTGAACAGAACGAGGATAGGGAAGATAACTTTGCGGTCAGCACAAAAACCTATAAAAAACCACGCAGAGGGGACAAAAAGACCCTCTGCACCGACTAACGGTACGGAGGTGGTCTCTCTGCGTCTCAGAGCTTCCAGCAGGCGAGAAAAACCAATAAAGCAAGCTGGACAGAAAAATAACAACAAAATAACTTAAGCAAAACTTAGCTTTGCAGAGCAGCAGGCCACAGGAATGATCCAGGGAAAAAATAAGTCCCACACTGAAACATTGACAGGAAGCATAGATCAAAGCATCAGGTGGAGTTAAGTAGAGAAGAAGCTAACGAGCTCACCAGATCACCTGAGGGAGGAAACTCAGAAGCTGCAGTACCACTTTCCTCCACAAACGGAAGATCCCAGAGAGAATCAGCCGAAGTACCACTTGTGACCACAGGAGTGAACTCTGCCACAGAATTCACAACAGTACCCCCCCCCCCCCTTGAGGAGGGGTCACCGAACCCTCAACAGAGCCCCCAGGCCGACCAGGATGAGCCACATGAAAGGCACGAACAAGATCGGGAGCATGGACATCAGAGGCAAAAACCCAGGAATTATCTTCCTGAGCATAACCCTTCCATTTAACCAGATACTGGATTTTCCGTCTTGAAACACGAGAATCCAAAATCTTCTCCACAATATACTCCAATTCCCCCTCCACCAAAACCGGGGCAGGAGGCTCAACAGATGGAACCATAGGTGCCACATATCTCCGCAACAATGACCTATGGAATACATTATGTATGGAAAAAGAATCTGGAAAGGTCAGACGAAAAGACACAGGATTAAGAACCTCAGAAATCCTATACGGACCAATAAAACGAGGTTTAAACTTAGGAGAGGAAACCTTCATAGGAATATGACGAGAAGATAACCAAACCAGATCCCCAACACGAAGTCGGGGACCCACACGGCGTCTGCGATTAGCGAAAAGTTGAGCCTTCTCCTGGGACAAGGTCAAATTGTCCACTACCTGAGTCCAAATCTGCTGCAACCTGTCCACCACAGAATCAACACCAGGACAGTCCGAAGACTCAACCTGTCCAGAAGAGAAACGAGGATGGAACCCAGAATTGCAGTAAAACGGTGAAACCAAGGTAGCCGAGTGTTGTGAATTCTGTGGCTGAGTTCACTTCTGTGGTCACAAGTGGTATTGCAGTCTCTGGGCTTCCTCCCTCAGGTGTTTTGGTGAGCTCGTTGGCTGCCTTGCTATTTAGCTCCACCTGAGTCTGTCTTCCTTGCTCCTTGTCAATGTTCCAGTGTTGGATCTGAGCTACTGCATCTTTCCTTGGGCCTGCTGCTCTGCTAGATAAGTGCTTCTAGTTTGTTTTCTGTTTTTTCTGTCCAGCTTGCTATTAACTTTTGCTGGAAGCTCTGAGAAGCAAAGGGGTGCACCGCCGTGCTGTTAGTTCGGCACGGTGGGTCTTTTTGCCCCTTTGCGTGGTTTTCGTTTTAGGGTTTTTTGTAGACTGCATAGTTCTCTTTGCTATCCTCGCTCTGTCTAGAATATCGGGCCTCACTTTGCTGAATCTATTTCATTCCTACGTTTGTCTTTTCATCTTGCTAACAGTCATTATATGTGGGGGGCTGCCTATTCCTTTGGGGTATTTCTCTGAGGTAAGTCAGGCTTGTATTTCTATCTTCAGGCTAGTCAGCTCCTCAGGCAGTGCCGAGTTGCATAGGTAGTTGATAGGCGCAATCCACTGCTGCTTATAGTTGTGTGAGGATAGATCAGGTACTGCAGTCTACAGAGATTCCACGTCTCAGAGCTCGTCCTATTGTTTTTGGTTATTGCCAGATCTCTGTATGTGCGCTGATTACTGCACGCTGTGTTGCCTGATTGCCGGCCATAACAGTACAAGGAGCCCTCCAATGATTTCCAATAGAGGGAAAAAAGAAATCCTGACATCATTTTTTTTTCTTAGCTCTGTCTTCAGTCTTTTTTTTCCCCTAGACATTGGAGTGCTTCAGGACACAGCTGTGGACATGGATATTCAGGCTCTGTGCTCCTCAATGGATAATCTCGTTGTAAATGTACAAAAGATTCAAGATACTATTGATCAGAAATCGATGCTAGAACCAAGAATTCCGATTCCTGATTTGTTTTTTGGTGAAAGAACTAAGTTCCTGAGCTTCAGAAATAATTGTAAGCTATTTTTGGCCTTGAAACCTCATTCTTCTGGTAATCCTATTCAACAGGTTTTGATTATTATTTCTTTTTTGCGCGGCGACCCACAGGACTGGGCGTTTTCTCTTGCACCAGGAGATTCTGCATTGAGTAATGTTGATGCATTTTTCCAGGCGCTGGGATTGCTTTACGATGAGCCTAATTCAGTGGATCAAGCTGAGAAAAATCTGCTGGCTTTATGCCAGGGTCAGGATGATGTATAAGTATATTGTCAGAAATTTAGGAAATGGTCAGTACTCACTCTGTGGAATGAATCTGCACTAGCGGCTTTGTTCAGAAAGGGTCTCTCTGAAGCTCTTAAGGATGTAATGGTGGGATTTCCTATGCCTGCTGGTTTGAATGAGTCTATGTCCTTGGCCATTCAGATCGGTCGTCGCTTGCGCGAGCGTAAATCTGTGCACCATCTGGCGGTATTGTCTGAGAGTAAGCCTGAGCCTATGCAGTGCGACAGGACTATGACTAAAGTAGAACGGCACGAACACAGACGTCTGAACAGACTGTGTTTCTATTGTGGTGATTCTACTCATGCTATTTCTAATTGTCCTAAACGCACTAGGCGGTTCGATAGCTCTGCCGTTATTGGTACTGTACAGTCCAAATTCCTTTTGTCCATTACCTTAATGTGCTCTTTGTCATCATATTCTGTCATGGCGTTTGTGGATTCAGGCGCTGCCCTGAATCTGATGGATTTGGATTATGCTAAACGTTGTGGATTTTTCTTGGAGCCTTTGCGGTGTCCTATTCCGTTGAGAGGAATTGATGCTACACCTTTGGCCAAGAATAAGCCTCAGTACTGGGCCCAGCTGACCATGTGCATGGCTCCTGCACATCAGGAAGTTATTCGCTTTTTGGTACTGCATAATTTGCATGATGTGGTCGTGTTGGGGTTGCCATGGCTACAAACCCATAATCCAGTATTGGATTGGAACTCTATGTCGGTAACCAGCTGGGGTTGTCAGGGAGTACATGGTGATGTTCCATTTTTGTCTATTTCGTCATCCATTCCTTCTGACATCCCAGAGTTCTTGTCGGACTTTCAGGATGTATTTGAAGAGTCCAAGTCTGATGCCCTACCTCCGCATAGGAATTGTGATTGTGCTATCGATTTGATTCCTGGTAGTAAATTCCCTAAGGGTCGTTTATTTAATTTGTCCGTACCTGAACACACCGCTATGCGCAGTTATGTGAAGGAGTCCCTGGAGAAGGGACATATTCGCCCATCGTCGTCACCATTGGGAGCAGGGTTCTTTTTTGTAGCCAAGAAGGATGGTTCGCTAAGACCGTGTATTGATTACCGCCTTCTTAATAAGATCACTGTTAAGTTTCAGTATCCCTTGCCATTGATTTCTGACTTGTTTGCTCGGATTAAGGGGGCTAGTTGGTTTACTAAGATTGATCTTCGTGGTGCGTATAATCTGGTGAGAATCAGGCAGGGAGATGAATGGAAAACGGCATTTAATACGCCCGAGGGTCATTTTGAGTATCTGGTGATGCCGTTCGGACTTGCCAATGCTCCATCTGTTTTTCAGTCTTTTATGCATGACATTTTCCGTGAGTATCTGGATAAATTCTTGATTGTTTACTTGGATGACATTTTGATCTTCTCAGATGATTGGGAGTCTCATGTGAAGCAAGTCAGAATGGTTTTCCAGGTACTGCGTGCTAATTCCTTGTTCGTGAAGGGATCAAAGTGTCTCTTCGGTGTGCAGAAAGTTTCATTTTTGGGGTTCATCTTTTCCCCTTCTACTATCGAGATGGATCCGGTTAAGGTTCAGGCCATCCAGGATTGGACTCAGCCGACATCTCTAAAAGGTCTGCAGAAATTCCTGGGCTTTGCTAATTTTTATCGTCGCTTCATCTGTAATTTTTCTAGCATTGCCAGACCATTGACCGATTTGACCAAGAAGGGTGCTGATTTGGTTAATTGGTCTTCTGCTGCCGTGGAAGCTTTTCAGGAGTTGAAGCGTCGTTTTTGCTGTGCCCCTGTGTTGTGTCAACCTGATGTTTCTCTTCCGTTCCAGGTCGAGGTTGATGCTTCTGAGATTGGTGCAGGGGCGGTTTTGTCACAGAGAGGTTCTGGTTGCTCAGTGTTCAAACCATGTGCTTTCTTTTCCAGGAAATTTTCTGCTGCTGAGCGTAATTATGATGTGGGCAACCGAGAGTTGCTGGCCATGAAGTGGGCATTCGAGGAGTGGCGTCATTGGCTTGAGGGTGCTAAGCATCGCGTGGTGGTTTTGACTGATCATAAGAACCTTACTTATCTTGAGTCTGCCAAGCGCTTGAATCCTAGACAGGCCCGTTGGTCGTTATTTTTTGCTCGTTTTGATTTTGTGATTTCATACCTTCCGGGCTCTAAAAATGTGAAGGCGGATGCTCTGTCTAGGAGTTTTGTGCCCGACTCTCCGGGGTTATCTGAGCCGGCGAGTATCCTCAAGGAAGGAGTCATTGTGTCTGCCATCTCCCCTGATTTGCGGAGAGTGTTGCAGAAATTTCAGGCTAATAAACCTGATCGTTGTCCGGCCGAGAAACTGTTCGTCCCTGATAGGTGGACTAGTAAAGTTATCTCTGAACTTCATTGTTCGGTGCTGGCCGGTCATCCAGGAATCTTTGGTACCAGGGAGTTGGTTGCTAGATCCTTCTGGTGGCCATCTCTGTCACGGGATGTGCGTGCTTTTGTGCAGTCCTGTGGAATTTGTGCTAGGGCTAAGCCCTGCTGTTCACGTGCCAGTGGGTTGCTTTTGCCCTTGCCGGTCCCGAAGAGGCCTTGGACACATATTTCGATGGATTTCATTTCTGACCTTCCCGTTTCTCAAAAAATGTCGGTCATTTGGGTGGTCTGTGATCGCTTTTCTAAAATGGTCCATCTGGTGCCCTTGGTTAAATTGCCTTCCTCCTCTGATTTGGTGCCTTTGTTCTTCCAGCATGTGGTTCGTTTACATGGCATTCCTGAGAATATTGTTTCTGACAGAGGTTCCCAGTTTGTCTCGAGGTTCTGGCGAGCCTTTTGTGGTAGGATGGGCATTGACCTATCTTTTTCCTCGGCCTTCCATCCTCAGACTAATGGCCAGACCGAACGAACCAATCAGACCTTGGAAACATATCTGAGATGTTTTGTTTCCGCTGACCAGGATGATTGGGTGTCATTTTTGCCGTTGGCTGAGTTCGCCCTTAATAATCGGGCCAGCTCGGCTACCTTGGTCTCTCCATTTTTCTGCAATTCTGGGTTCCATCCTCGTTTCTCTTCAGGACAGGTTGAGTCTTCGGACTGTCCTGGTGTGGATTATGTGGTGGACAGGTTGCAGCAGATCTGGACTCAGGTAGTGGACAATTTGACCTTGTCCCAGGAGAAGGCTCAGCTTTTCGCTAATCGCAGACGCCGTGTGGGACCCCGACTTCGTGTTGGGGATCTGGTTTGGTTATCTTCTCGTCATATTCCTATGAAGGTTTCCTCTCCTAAATTTAAACCTCGTTTTATTGGTCCGTATAGGATTTCTGAGATTCTCAATCCGGTGTCTTTTCGTCTGACCCTCCCAGACAACTTTTCCATACATAATGTATTCCATAGGTCGTTGTTGAGGAGATACGTGGCACCTATGGTTCCATCTGTGGAGCCTCCTGCCCCTGTTTTGGTGGAGGGGGAATTGGAGTATATTGTGGAGAAGATTTTGGATTCTCGTGTCTCTAGACGGAAACTCCAGTATCTGGTCAAATGGAAGGGTTATGCTCAGGAAGATAATTCCTGGGTTTTTGCCTCTGATGTCCATGCCCCAGATCTTGTTCGTGCCTTTCATGTGGCTCATCCTGGTCGGCCTGGGGGTTCTGGTGAGGGTTCGGTGACCCCTCCTCAAGGGGGGGGTACTGTTGTGAATTCTGTGGCTGAGTTCACTTCTGTGGTCACAAGTGGTATTGCAGTCTCTGGGCTTCCTCCCTCAGGTGTTTTGGTGAGCTCGTTGGCTGCCTTGCTATTTAGCTCCACCTGAGTCTGTCTTCCTTGCTCCTTGTCAATGTTCCAGTGTTGGATCTGAGCTACTGCATCTTTCGTTGGGCCTGCTGCTCTGCTAGATAAGTGCTTCTAGTTTGTTTTCTGTTTTTTCTGTCCAGCTTGCTATTAACTTTTGCTGGAAGCTCTGAGAAGCAAAGGGGTGCACCGCCGTGCTGTTAGTTCGGCACGGTGGGTCTTTTTGCCCCTTTGCGTGGTTTTCGTTTTAGGGTTTTTTGTAGACTGCATAGTTCTCTTTGCTATCCTCGCTCTGTCTAGAATATCGGGCCTCACTTTGCTGAATCTATTTCATTCCTACGTTTGTCTTTTCATCTTGCTAACAGTCATTATATGTGGGGGGCTGCCTATTCCTTTGGGGTATTTCTCTGAGGTAAGTCAGGCTTGTATTTCTATCTTCAGGCTAGTCAGCTCCTCAGGCAGTGCCTAGTTGCATAGGTAGTTGATAGGCGCAATCCACTGCTGCTTATAGTTGTGTGAGGATAGATCAGGTACTGCAGTCTACAGAGATTCCACGTCTCAGAGCTCGTCCTATTGTTTTTGGTTATTGCCAGATCTCTGTATGTGCGCTGATTACTGCACGCTGTGTTGCCTGATTGCCGGCCATAACAGCCGAGCTGGCCCGATTATTAAGGGCGAACTCAGCCAAAGGCAAAAAGGACACCCAGTCATCCTGATCAGCAGAAACAAAGCACCTCAGATATGTTTCTAAGGTCTGATTGGTTCGCTCGGTCTGGCCATTAGTCTGAGGATGGAAAGCCGAGGAAAAAGATAAGTCAATGCCCATCCTACCACAAAAGGCTCGCCAAAACCTCGAAACAAACTGGGAACCTCTGTCAGAAACAATATTCTCTGGAATGCCATGCAAACGAACCACATGCTGGAAGAACAAAGGCACCAAATCAGAGGAGGAAGGCAATTTAGACAAGGGTACCAGATGGACCATCTTAGAAAAGCGATCACAGACCACCCAAATGACTGACATCTTTTGAGAAACGGGAAGGTCAGAAATAAAATCCATAGAGATATGTGTCCAAGGCCTCTTCGGGTCCGGCAAGGGCAAAAGCAACCCACTGGCACGAGAACAGCAGGGCTTAGCCCGAGCACAAATCCCACAGGACTGCACAAAAGCACGCACATCCCGCGACAGAGAGGGCCACCAAAAGGATCTAGCCACTAACTCTCTGGTACCAAAGATTCCAGGATGACCAGCCAACACCGAACAATGAAGTTCAGAGATAACTCTATTCGTCCACCTATCAGGGACAAACAGTTTCTCCGCTGGGCAACGATCAGGTTTATTAGCCTGAAATTTTTGCAGCACCCGCCGCAAATCAGGGGAGATGGCAGACACAATTACTCCTTCCTTGAGGATACCCGCCGGCTCAGATAAACCCGGAGAGTCGGGTACAAAACTCCTAGACAGAGCATCCGCCTTCACATTTTTAGAGCCCGGAAGGTACGAAATCACAAAGTCAAAACGGGCAAAAAACAACGACCTACGAGCTTGTCTAGGATTCAAGCGCTTGGCAGACTCGAGATAAGTCAAGTTCTTATGATCAGTCAATACCACCACGCGATGCTTAGCTCCTTCAAGCCAATGACGCCACTCCTCGAATGCCCACTTCATGGCCAGCAACTCTCGGTTGCCCACATCATAATTACGCTCAGCAGGCGAAAACTTCCTGGAAAAGAAAGCACATGGTTTCATCACTGAGCAACCAGAACCTCTCTGCGACAAAACAGCCCCTGCTCCAATCTCAGAAGCATCAACCTCGACCTGGAACGGAAGAGAAACATCTGGTTGACACAACACAGGGGCAGAAGAAAAACGACGCTTCAACTCTTGAAAAGCTTCCACAGCAGCAGAAGACCAATTGACCACATCAGCACCCTTCTTGGTCAAATCGGTCAATGGTTTAGCAATACTAGAAAAATTGCAGATGAAGCGACGATAAAAATTAGCAAAGTCCAGGAACTTTTGCAGACTTTTCAGAGATGTCGGCTGAGTCCAATCATGGATGGCTTGGACCTTAACAGGATCCATCTCGATAGTAGAAGGGGAAAAGATGAACCCCAAAAATGAAACCTTCTGCACACCAAAGAGACACTTTGATCCCTTCACAAACAAAGAATTAGCACGCAGGACCTGAAAAACCGTTCTGACCTGCTTCCCATGAGACTCCCAATCATCCGAGAAGATCAAAATGTCATCCAAGTACACAATCAGGAATTTATCCAGGTACTCTCGGAAGATGTCATGCATAAAGGACTGAAACACTGATGGAGCATTGGCAAGTCCGAACGGCATCACGAGATACTCAAAATGACCCTCGGGCGTATTAAATGCAGTTTTCCATTCATCACCTTGCTTAATTCGCACCAGATTATACGCACCACGAAGATCTATCTTTGTGAACCAACTAGCCCCCTTAATACGAGCAAACAGATCAGATAACAATGGCAAGGGGTACTGAAATTTAACAGTGATCTTATTAAGAAGGCGGTAATCTATACAAGGTCTCAGCTAACCATCCTTCTTGGCTACAAAAAAGAACCCTGCTCCTAATGGCGACGATGACGGGCGAATATGCCCCTTCTCCAGGGATTCCTTCACATAACTGCGCATAGCGGTGTGCTCAGGCACGGACAAATTAAACAATCGACCTTTTGGGAATTTACTACCAGGAATCAAATTGATCGCACAATCACAATCCCTATGCGGAGGTAGGGTATTGGACTTGGGCTCATCAAATACATCCCGGTAATCAGACAAGAACTCTGGGACCTCAGAAGGAGTGGATGACGAAATTGACAGAAATGGAACATCACCATGTACCCCCAGACAACCCCAGCTGGACACCGACATGGATTTCCAATCTAATACTGGATTATGGGCTTGTAGCCATGGCAACCCCAACACGACAACATCATGCAGATTATGCAACACCAGAAAGCGAATAACCTCCTGATGTGCAGGAGCCATGCACATGGTCAGCTGGGTCCAGTATTGAGGCTTATTCTTGGCCAAAGGCGTAGCATCAATTCCTCTCAATGGAATAGGACACTGCAAGGGCTCCAAGAAAAACCCACAACGCTTAGCATATTCCAAGTCCATCAAATTCAGGGCAGCGCCTGAATCCACAAATGCCATGACAGAATATGATGACAAAGAGCAGATCAAGGTAACGGACAGAAGAAATTTTGACTGTACAGTACCAATGGTGGCAGACCTAGCGAACCGCTTAGTGCGCTTAGGACAATCAGAGATAGCATGAGTGGAATCACCACAGTAGAAACACAGACCATTCAGACGTCTATTTTCTTGCCGTTCAACTCTGGTCAAGGTCCTATCACACTGCATAGGCTCAGGTTTAAGCTCAGGTAATACCGCCAAATGGTGCACAGGTTTACGCTCACGCAAGCGTCGACCGATCTGAATGGCCAAAGACATAGACTCATTCAAACCAGCAGGCATAGGAAATCCCACCATGACATCCTTAAGGGCTTCAGAGAGACCCTTTCTGAATTTTGCTGCCAGCGCAGATTCATTCCATTGAGTGAGCACTGACCACTTTCTAAATTTCTGACAATATACCTCTATCTCATCCTGAGCCTGACAAAGAGCCAGCAAATTTTTTTCTGCCTGATCCACTGAATTAGGCTCATCGTACAGCAACCCAAGCGCCAGGAAAAACGCATCGATATTACTCAATGCAGGATCTCCTGACGCAAGAGAAAACGCCCAGTCCTGAGGGTCGCCGCGCAAAAAAGAAATGACGATCCTAACCTGTTGAATTGGGTCACCAGAAGAGCGAGGTTTCAAAGCCAGAAATAGTTTACAATTATTTTTGAAACTCAGAAATTTAGTTCTATCTCCAAAAAACAAATCTGGAATAGGAATTCTCGGTTCAAGCAAAGAATTCTGGACCACAAAATCTTGAATATTTTGAACTCTTGCCGTGAGCTGATCCACACATGAAGACAGACCTTTAATGTCCATTGCTACACCTGTGTCCTGATCCACCCAAATGTCTAGGGGGAAAAAAAGACAAAACACAGTGCAAAGAAAAAAAAATGGTCTGAGAACTTCTTTTTTCCCTCTATTGAGAATCATTAGCACTTTTGGCTTCATGTACTGTTATGAAAGGCAATTCAGAATCACAATGGACATGGAGGTCAGAGCACATACAGTGAACTGACAATAACCCAAAATAATAGAATGAGCTCTGAGACGTGGGAACTCTGCAGACCGCAATCCCTAAGCCTATCAAACCACACTAAAGGTAGCCGTGGAGCGCTCCTGACCAGAACCTAGGCGCCTCGTCACAGCCTGAGAAACTAGCTAATCCTGAAGATAGAAAAATAAGCCTACCTTGCCTCAGAGAAATTCCCCAAAGGAAAAGGCAGCCCCCCACATATAATGACTGTGAGTAAGATGAAAACACAAACATAGAGATGAAACAGATTTAGCAAAGTGAGGCCCGACTAGCTGAACAAAACGAGGATAGGGAAGATAACTTTGCGGTCAGCACAAAAACCTATAAAAAACCACGCAGAGGGGACAAAAAGACCCTCCGCACCGACTAACGGTACGGAGGTGGTCCCTCTGCGTCTCAGAGCTTCCAGCAGGCGAGAAAAACCAATAAAGCAAGCTGGACAGAAAAATAACAACAAAATAACTTAAGCAAAACTTAGCTTTGCAGAGCAGCAGGCCACAGGAATGATCCAGGGAAAAAACAAGTCCCACACTGAAACACTGACAGGAAGCATAGATCAAAGCATCAGATGGAGTTAAGTAGAGAAGAAGCTAACGAGCTCACCAGATCACCTGAGGGAGGAAACTCAGAAGTGCAGTACCACTTTCCTCCACAAACGGAAGATCCCAGAGAGAATCAGCCGAAGTACCACTTGTGACCACAGGAGTGAACTCTGCCACAGAATTCACAACAGGTGTCCCATCTCGATTCCAGTCAATTTTGCATTGAAAAGTCAAATGGCGCTCCTTCGCTTCCGAGCTCTGTCATGCGCCCAAACAGTGGTTTACCCCCACATATGGGGTATCGGTGTACTTAGGACAAATTGTACAACAACTTTTGGGGTCCATTTTCTCCTGTTACCCTTGGTAAAATAAAACAAATTGGAGCTAAAATAAATTTTTTGTGAAAAAAAGTTAAATGTTCATTTTTATTTAAACATTCCAAAAATTCCTGTGAAGCACCAGAAGGGTTAATAAACTTCTTGAATATGGTTTTGAGCACCTTGAGGGGTGCAGTTTTTAGAATGGTGTCACACTTGGGTATTTTCTATCATATAGACCCCTCAAAATGACTTCAAATGAGATGTGGTCCCTAAAAAAAAAATGGTGTAAGAATGAGAATTTGCTGGTCAACTTTTAACCCTTATAACTCCCTAACAAAAAACGTTACTTATTAAGTATCTTGTGTGACATATCTCTGTGATCTAATTGCATAAAAATTCAAAGGTGGAAAATTGCAAAATTTTCGTCAAATTTCTGTTTTTTTCACAAATAAACGCAGGTAACATCAAAGAAATGTTACCACTATCATGAAGTACAATATGTCACGAGAAAACAATGTCAGAATCACTGGGATCCGTTGAAGCGTTCCAGAGTTATAACCTCATAAAGGGACAGTGGTCAGAATTGTAAAAATTGGCCCGGTCATTAACGTGCAAACCACCCTTGGGGGTAAAGGGGTTAAAAGTGCTGCACTTAGCTTTACCTACCCGTGCCACTAGAGAACTCCCTTTTCCTGCTGGTGTGCCACCGGAGCACATGCTTTTCCCGTTGGCGTGCCACCGGAGCACACCCTTTTCCCGTTGGCGTGCCACCGGAACACACCCTATTCCCGTTGGCGTGCCACCGGAGCACACCCTTTTCCCGTTGGCGTGCCACCGGAGCACACCCTTGGCGTGTCACCGGAACACACCCTTTTTCCCGTTGGCATGCCACCGGAGCACACCCTTTTCCGTTGGCGTGCCAGCGTAGGACACCATTTCCCGTTGGCGGGCCAGCGGAGCACACCATTTCCCATTGGCGTGCCACCAGAGCACACCATTTCCCGTTGGCGTGCCACCGGAGCACACCATTTCCCGTTGGCATGCCACCGGAGCACACCATTTCCCGTTGGCGTGCCACCGGAGCACACCATTTCCTGTTGGCCCGCCAGAAGGGCCCAATACTTGGCCTTTTTGTTTACCAGCGGAAACGCCCATCTTGGGCATTTCAGCCTGACATCGGGGTGCATTCTTTGACTTTTTTAATTACCAGCGTGGAGCCCATCTTGGGCCTCACATAGTACTCCATTTAATACATATGGGCCCTACATAGCCCTCAATTTAATAAAATGGGCCCCACAGAGCCCTCCATTTAACATAATTGACCCCACATAGCCCTCCATTTAACCCCTTAAGCCCCGAGGGTGGTTTGCACGTTAATGACCTGGCCAATTTTTACAATTCTGACCACTGTCCCTTTATGAGGTTATAACTCTGGAACGCTTCAACGGATCTTGGCGATTCTAACATTGTTTTCTCGTGATATATTGTACTTCATGATAGTTGTAAAATTTCTTCGATATAATGTGCGTTTATTTGTGAAAATAATGGAAATTTGACGAAAATTTTGCAATTTTCCAACTTTGAATTTTTATGCCCTTAACCCCTTAAGCCCCGAGGGTGGTTTGCACGTTAATGACCGGGCCAATTTTTACAATTCTGACCACTGTCCCTTTATGAGGTTATAACTCTGGAACGCTTCAACGGATCTTGGCGATTCTGACATTGTTTTCTCGTGACATATTGTACTTCATTTTAGTGGTAACATTTATTCGATATAACTTGCGTTTATTTGTGAAAAAAACGGAAATTTGGCGAAAATTTCGCAATTTTCCAACTTTAAATTTTTATGCCCTTAAATCACAGAGATATGTCACGCAAAATACGTAATAAGTAACATTTCCCACATGTCTACTTTACATCAGCACAATTTTGGAACCAAAATTTTTTTTTGTTAGGGAGTTATAAGGGTTAAAAGTTGACCAGCAATTTCTCATTTTTACAACACTATTTTTTTTTAGGGACCACATCTCATTTGATGTCATTTTGAGGGGTCTATATGATAGAAAATACCCAAGTGTGACACCATTCTAAAAACTGCACCCCTCAAGGTGCTCAAAACCCCATTCAAGAAGTTTATTAACCCTTCAGGGGTTTCACAGGAATTTTTGGAATGTTTAAATAAAAATGAATATTTAACTTTTTTTCACACAAAATTTATTTCAGCTCCAATTTATTTTATTTTACCAAGGGTAACAGGATAGAATGGATGCCAAACATTGTTGTACAATCTGTACTGAGTACGCTGATACCCCATATGTGGGGGTAAACCACTGTTTGGGCGCATGGCAGAGCTCGGAAAGAAAGGAGCACCATTTGACTTTTCAATGCAAAATTGACAGGAATTGAGATGGGACGCCATGTTGCGTTTGGAGAGCCCCTCATGTGCCTAAACATTGAAACCCCCCACAAGTGACACCATTTTGGAAAGTAGACACCCTAAGGAACTTATCTAGATGTGTGGTGACCACTTTGACCCACCAATTGCTTCACAGAAGTTTATAATGCAGAGCCGTAAAAATAAAAAATCATATTTTTTCACAAAAATGATCTTTTCGCCCCCAATTTTTTATTTTCCTAAGAGTAAGAGAAGAAATTGGACCTCAAAAATTGTTGGCCAATTTGTCCTGAGTACGCTGATACCCCATATATGGGTGTAAACCATTGTTTGGGCGTATGGCAGAGCTCGGAAGGGAAGGAGCGCCATTTTACTTTTCAATGCAAAATTGACTGGAATTGAGATGGGACGCCATGTTGCGTTTGGAGAGCCCCTGATGTGCCTAAACATTGGAACCCCTCACAAGTGACACCATTTTGAAAAGTAGACCCCTTAAGGAACTTATCTAGATGTGTGGTGAGCACTTTGACACAACAAGTGCTTTACAGAAGTTTATAATGCAGAGCCGTAAAAATAAAAAATCTTATTTTTTCACAAAAATGATATTTTCGCCCCCAATTTTTTATTTTCCCAAGGGTAAGAGAAGAAATTAGACCACAAAAGTTGTTGTGCAATTTGTCCTGAGTGCGACGATACCCCATATGTGGGGGTAAACCACTTTTTGGGTGCATAGCAGAGCTCGGAAGGGAAGGAGCGCCATTTGACTTTTCAATGCAAAATTGACTGGAATTAAGATGGGACACCATGTTGGTTTGGAGAGCCCCTGATGTGCCTAAACATTAAAACCCCCCACAAGTGACACCATTTTGGAAACTAGACCCCCTAAGGAACTTATCTAGATGTGTTTTGAGAGCTTTGAACCCCCAAGTGTTTCACTACAGTTTATAACGCAGAGCCGTTAAAATAATTTTTTTTTTTTTTGCAAAAATTAATTTTTAGCCTCCAGTTTTGTATTTTCATAAGGGTAACAGAATAAATTGGACCCCAAAAGTTGTTGTCCAATTTGTCCTGAGTACGCTGATACCCCATATGTGGGGGGGAACCATTGTTTGGGCGCATGGCAGAGCTCGGAAGGGAAGGAGCGCCATTTGGAATGCAGACTTAGATGGATTGGTCGGCAGGAGTCACGTTGCATTTGCAGAGCCCCTGATGTACCCAAACAGTACAAACCCCCCACAAGTGACCCCATATTAGAAACTAGACCTCCCAAGGAACTTATCTAGATGTGTTGTGAGAACTTTGAACCCCTAAGTGTTTCACTACAGTTTATAACGCAGAGCCGTGAAAATAAAAATTCTTTTTTTTTTTTCACAAAAATGATTTTTTAGCCCCCAGCTTTGTATTTTTACAAGGGTAACAGAATAAATTGGACCCCAAAAGTTGTTGTTCAATTTGTCCTGAGTACGCTGATACCCCATATGTGGGGGGGAACCACTGTTTGGGCGCATGGCAGAGCTCGGAAGGGAAGGAGCGCCATTTGGAATGCAGACTTAGATGGATTGGTCTGCAGGCGTCACGTTGCATTTGCAGAGCCCCTGATGTACCCAAACAGTACAAACCCCCCACAAGTGACCCCATATTAGAAACTAGACCTCCCAAGGAACTTATCTAGATGTGTTGTGAAAACTTTGAACCCCCAAGTGTTTCACTACAGTTTACAATGCAGAGCCGTGAAAATAAAAAATCCTTTTTTTTTCCCACAAAAATGATTTTTAGCCCCCCAAATTTTTATTTTCCCAAGGATAACAAGAGAACTTGGACCCAAAAAGTTGTTGTCCAATTTGTCTCGAGTACGATGATACCCCATATGTTGGGGTAAACCCCTGTTTGGGCGCACGGGAGAGCTCGGAAGTGAAGGAGCACTGTTTTACTTTTTCAATGCAGAATTGGCTGGAATTAGAGATCGGACGCCATGTCGCGTTTGGAGAGCCCCTGTTGTGCCTAAACAGTTATAACTGAAACCCTAATCCAAATGCACCCCTAACCCTAATCCCAACTGTAACCCTAACCACACACCTAACCCTGACACACCCCTAATTCTAATCCCAACCCTAATCCCAACCGTAAATGTAATCCAAACCCTAACCCTAGCCCTAACCCTAGCCCTAACCCTAACCCTAATGGGAAAATGGAAATAAATACATTTTTTTTAATTTTATTATTTTTCCCTAAGGCTAGGTTCACATTGCGTTAGGGAAATCCGTTTAGCACTAGCGGATTGCGCTAACGTAATGTCTTTTTAGGTGTCGTGTTTAGTGGTCGCATTAACGTCCCTGCTCTGGAAGATCGGGGATCGGATCTCGGGCGCGCCGCGGACGCTGCAAGCAGCGTCTGAGGCGCGCCACAAAAGAATGGCACCTTGCTAGCGCGAGCCGAAAATGGCACGCTCTAGCGATGCGCTATACCCGAAAATCACATTGCTGTCAATGGTTGTGCTAACGGACCCGTTGCACGGCGTTAATTGTGACATTTTCGCCGTGCAACGCTGTCCGTTAGCGTTAACCCATTAACGCAATGTGAACCTAGCCTAACTAGGGGGGGTTGAAGGGGGGTTTGATTTACTTTTATAGTGTTTTTTATATCGGATTTTTATGATTGGCAGCTGTCACACACTAAAAGACGCTTTTTATAGCAAAAAAGTTTTTGCGTCTCCACATTTTGAGACCTATAATTTTTCCATATTTTGGTCCACAGAGTCATGTGAGGTCTTGTTTTTTGCGGGACGAGTTGACTTTTTTATCGGTTACATTTTCGGACACGTGACAGTTTTTGATCGCTTTTTATTCCGATTTTTTGTGAGGCAGAATGACCAAAAACCAGCTATTCATGAATTTCTTTTGGGGGAGGCGTTTATACCGTTCCGCGTTTGGTAAAATTGATGAAGCAGTTTTATTCTTCGGGTCAGTACGATTACAGCGATACCTCATTTATATCATTTTTTTTATGTTTTGGTGCTTTTATACGATAAAAGCTATTTTATAGAAAAAATAATTATTTTGGCATCGCTTTATTCTGAGGACTATAACTTTTTTATTTTTTTGGTTATGATGCTATATGGCGGCTCGTTTTTTGCGGGACAAGATGACGTTTTCAGAGGTACCATGGTTATTTATATCCGTCTTTTTGATCGCGTGTTATTCTACATTTTGTTCAGCGTTATGATAATAAAGCGTTGTTTTTTGGCTCGTTTTTTTTTTTTTTTTCTTACGGTGTTCACTGAAGGGGTTAACTAGTGGGCCAGTTTTATAGGTCGGGTCGTTACGGACGCGGATATACTAAATATGTGTACTTTTATTGTTTTTTTGTTTTGTTTTTTGGTAAAGAAATGTATTTATGGGAATAATATTTTTTTTTTCTGCTTTATTTAGGATTTTTTTTTTTTTTTTTTTTACAAGTGTGGAAATTTTTTTTTTTACTTTTTCACTTTGTCCCAGGGGGGGACATCACAGATCACCGATCTGACAGTGTGCACAGCACTCTGTTAGATCGGTGATCTGACATACAGCCGGGCAGGATTAGAGCTGCAGCTGCAGCCTGATCCTGACCCGGAAGTGCTCCCTGCAGGACCCGGATGCAGCCCGGCGGCCATTTTGGATCCGGGGACTGCAGGGAGAAGACGCTCGGTACACGGTGAGTACATCACCGTGTACCGATCGTCTCAGGGAAGCCCGCAGGGAGCCCCCTCCCTGCGCGATGCTTCCCTGCACCGCCGGCACACCGCGATCATGTTTGATCGCGGTGTGCCGGGGGTTAATGTGCCGGGAGCGGTCCGTGACCGCTCCTGGCACATAGTGCCGGATGTCAGCTGCGATAGGCAGCTGACACCCGGCCGCGATCGGCCGCGCTCCCCCCGTGAGCGCGGCCGATCGCATATGACGTACTATCCCGTCCATGGGAATTAAGTCCCAGGTCACCTGGACGGGATAGTACGTCATATGGGATTAAGGGGTTAAATCAGAGATATGTCACACAAAATAATTAATAAGTAACATTTCCCACATGTCTACTTTACATCAGCACAATTTTTGAACCAAAATTTTTTTTTGTTAGGGACTCCGTTATAAGGGTTAAAAGTTGACCAGCAATTTCTCATTTTTACAACACCAATATAGAGACTACATGACATTTGAAGTCATTTTGAGGGGTCTATATGATAGAAAATAACCAAGTATGACACCATTCTAAAAACTGCACCCCTCAAGGTGCTCAAAACCACATTCAAGAAGTTTATTAACCCTTCAGGTGTTTTACAGGAATTTTTGGAATGTTTAAATAAAAATGAACATTTAACTTTTTTTCATAAACAATTTACTTCAGCTCCAATTTGTTTTATTTTACCAAGGGTAACAAGAGAAAATGGACCCCAAAAGTTGTTATACAATTTGTCCTGAGTACGCTGATACCCCATATATGGGGGTAAACCACTGTTTGGGCGCATGGCAGAGCTCGGAAGGGAAGGAGCGCCATTTGACTTTTCAATGCAAAATTGAATGGAATTGAGATGGGATGCCATGTTGCGTTTGGAGAGCCCCTGATGTACCTAAACATTAAAACCCCCAAGTGACACCATTTTGGAAAGTAGACCCCCTAAGGAACTTATCTAGATGTGTTTTGAGAGCTTTGAACCCCCAAGTGTTTCACTAGTTTATAATGCAGAGCCGTGAAAATAAAAATTCTTGATCGCTCCTGGCACATAGTGCCGGATGTCAGCTGTGATAGGCAGCTGACACCTGGCCGTGATCGGCCGCGCTCCCCCCATGACATACTATCCCGTCACTGGGAATTAAGTCCCAGGGCACCTTGACGGGATAATACGTCATATGGGATTAAGGGGTTAATATAATGGGCCCCGCATAGCTCTCCATTTGATAAAAGGGGTCCCATATAGTACTTTTATTATAAGGTACCCCACATAGCCTTCCATTTAATATATGGGGCCCCCATATAGCCTTCCATTTAATATAAGGGGTCCCCACATAGCCCTCCATTTCATATATGGAGGCCCCACATAGCCCCTCAATTCAATAAATGCGTTCCCCACATAGCCATGCATTTAATATATAGGGGCCCACCATAGCCTCTCCATTTAATAAATGGTGCCCTGCATAGCCTCCCAATTTAATAAATGGGGTCCCCACATAGCCCCATTTAATATATGGGGGCTTCACATCGTCCTATTTCAATATAATGGGTCTTTCAATCAATATATGTGGGCCCCACATAGCCCTCCATTTCATATATGGGGGTCCCACATAGCCCTCCATTTAATATGGAGACACCAAAAAGCCCTATTTCAATATAATGGGCCCCACAGAAAGCCCTCCATTTAATACATAGGAGCCCCACATAGCCCTCCATTTAATATACAGGGCCCTGACATAGCCCTCCATTTAATATATGGGGCCCCATTTAGACATCCATTTAATATACGAGAGCCACCACATAGCCCTCCATTTAATATATGGGGGCCTCCATATAGCCCTCCATTTAATATCTGCGGGCCTCCACATACCCCTCAATTTAATACATGGGGGCCCCACATAGCCATCCATTTAATATATGGAACTCCACATAGCCTCCATTTAATATGAAGGCCCCACATCATCCTCCATTTAATATATGGATATCCCACATAGCCCTCCATTTAATATATGGATATCCCACATAGCCCTCCATTTTCTATATGGGGACCACACACAGCACCCCATTTAATATATGGGGGGCCCACATAGCCATCCATTTAAAAAAAGGAAGCCCCACATAACCCTTCATTTAATATATGGGGGCCCCACATAGCCCTCAATTTAATATATGGAGCCCA
This sequence comes from Ranitomeya imitator, assembly GCF_032444005.1. NCBI lineage: Eukaryota > Metazoa > Chordata > Amphibia > Anura > Dendrobatidae > Ranitomeya > Ranitomeya imitator. The sequence continues at coordinate 656,409,048 of NC_091283.1, forward strand.
TATATCCCTCCATTTAATCTATGAGGGTCCTACAAAGCCCTCCAATTAATATATGGAGTGTTATGATCTGGTGGTAAGGACAATAATGGACCTGGTGGTTAAGAGCACACGGAATGACCTGATAGTTACTAATAATAAAGAACGAGCTCTGAGACGTGGGAACTCTGCTGACCGCAATCCCTAATCCTATCACACACACTAGAAATAGCCGTGGATTGCTCCTAACGCTCCCTATGCAACTCGACACAGCCTAAGAAACTAGCTAGCCCTAGAGATAGAAAAATAAAGCCTACCTTGCCTCAGAGAAATTCCCCAAAGGAAAAGGCAGCCCCCCACATATAATGACTGTGAGTAAAGATGAAAATTACAAACACAGAGATGAAATAGATTTAGCAAAGTGAGGCCCGACTTACTGAACAGACAGAGGATAGGAAAGGTAACTTTGCGGTCAGCACAAAAAACTACAAAAAGACCACGCAGAGGGCGCAAAAAGACCCTCCGCACCGACTCACGGTGCGGAGGCGCTCCCTCTGCGTCCCAGAGTTTCCTGCAAGCAAGACAAAAATCAAAATAGAAAGCTGGACAGAAAAATAGCAAACCAGAGAAAAACAAGCAGTAACTTAGCTTCTGCTGGGAAGACAGGTCACAAGAACGATCCAGGAGAGAGCTAGACCAATACTGGATCATTGACAGGTGGCATGGAGCAATGATCTAAGTGGAGTTAAATAGAGCAGCCAGCTAACGAATTAACCTCGTCACCTGTGGAAGGAAACTCAGAAGCCGCAGCTCCACTCACAACCACCTGAGGAAGCCCATGGACAGAACCAGCCGAATTACCATTCATGACCACAGGAGGGAGCTTGACAACAGAATTCACAACAATGGAGGCCCAACATAGCACTTCATTACATTGGGCCCCATCTAGATCGCCATTCAATATATGGGGCCCACCTAGCCCTACATTTAATATATGGGGGCCCACATAGTTCTCCATTTAATATGTGGGGTCTCCACATAGCTGTTTGCGGGAACGCATCAACGTATACATACTGTGCATGTCAGCAAGGGGTTAATATGAGTACCAGTTGGTTTTCCATATAATTAAAAGTGCTGCACTTGGCCTTCCCTTATCCGTGCCACCAGAGCACTCCCTTTTCCCATTGGTGTGCCACCGAAGCACTCCAAATGGCGCTCCTTCCCTTCCGAGCCCTCCCATGCGTCCAAACGGTGGTTCCCCCCACATATGGGGTATCAGCGCACTCAGGACAAATTGGACGACTTTTGGAGTCCAATTTCTCCTGTTACTCTCGGGAAAATACAAAACTGGGGGCTAAAAAATAATTTTTGTGGGAAAAAATTTTTGTTTTATTTTTACGGCTCTGCATTATAAACTTCTGTGAAGCCCTTGGTGGGTCAAAGCGCTCACCACACATCTAAATAAGTTCCTTAGGGGGTCTACTTTCCAAAATGGTGTCAATTGTGGGGGGTTTCTACTGTTTAGGTACATTAGGGGCTCTGCAACCGCAATGTGACACCTGCAGACCATTCCATCTAAGTCTGCCTTCCAAATGGCGCTCCTTCCGTTCCGAGCCCTCCCATGCGCCCAAACAGTGGTTCCACCCCACATATGGAGTATCAGCGCACTCAGGACAAATTGGACAACAAATTTGGGGGTCCAATTTCTCCTGTTACCCTCGGGAAAATACAAAACTAGGGGCTAAAAAATAATTTTTGTGGGTAAAAAAAATATTTTTCTTTTATTTTTATGGTTCTGCATTATAAACTTCTGTGAAGCCCTTTGTTAGGGGTCGAGTTCCTGCCTCTGCACAGGGGGAATCTCGGGCCATCTCCGCTGCAGTCTCCCATTCTTCTCCTGCCGCAGCGGAGCCTGCTCAGCGGAGACGTCGATCCCAGCGTCTCGCTCAGTCTGACTCTGTGCTAAGATTTACTGCTGCATTTCCTGCTTCTGCCATTGAAGTCAGTGCTGGGCAGCGGCGAGCGGACGCTTCTGGGGCTAAGTCCTGCTTTTCACATTCTGAGCATGCCCAGAGTAAGATCTCTCAGAGTAAGATCTCTTTTTAACATATTTATTAATGACCTTGTAGGGGGCATTCAGAGTAGAATTTCAATATTTGCAGATGACACTAAACTCTGCAGGGTAATCAATACAGAGGAGGACAATTTTATATTACAGGATGATTTATGTAAACTAGAAGCTTGGGCTGATAAATGGCAAATGAGCTTTAATGGGGATAAATGTAAGGTCATGCACTTGGGTAGAAGTAATAAGATGTATAATTATGTGCTTAATTCTAAAACTCTGGGCAAAACCGTCAATGAAAAAGACCCAGTGTCAGGCAGCTGCTACAAAGGCAAATAAAATAATGGGATGCATTAAAAGAAGCATAGATGCTCATGAGGAGAATATAATTTTACCTCTATACAAGTCACTAGTTCGACCACACTTAGAATACTGTGCACAGTTCTGGTCTCCGGTGTTTAAGAAAGACATAGCTGAACTGGAGCGGGTGCAGAGAAGAGCGACCAAGGTTATTAGAGGACTGGGGGGTCTGCAATACCAAGATAGGGGCTATTTAGTTTGGAAAAACGAAGACTAAGGGGTGATCTTATTTTAATGTATAAATATATGAGGGGACAGTACAAAGACCTTTCTGATGATCTTTTTAATCATAGACCTGAAACAGGGACAAGGGGGCATCCTCTGCGTTTGGAGGAAAAAAAAATTAAGCATAATAACAGACGCGGATTCTTTACTGTAAGAGCAGTGAGACTATGTAACTCTCTGCCGTATGATGTTGTAATGAGTGATTCATTACTTAAATTTAAGAGGGGACTGGATACCTTTCTGGAAAAGTATAATGTTACAGGGTATATACACTAGATTCCTTGATAGGGCGTTGATCCAGGGAACTAGTCTGATTGCCGTATGTGGAGTCGGGAAGGAATTTTTTTCCCCAATGTGGAGCTTACTCTTTGCCACATGGGTTTTTTTTGCCTTCCTCTGGATCAACATGTTAGGGCATGTTAGGTTAGGCTATGGGTTGAACTAGATGGACATATAGTCTTCCTTCAACCTTAATAACTATGTAACTATGTAAGATCGAGGGTCACATGATCAGATACTGCAGCTAAGTGTTGTGAATTCTGTGGCAGAGCTCCCTCCTGTGGTCACAAGTGGTACTTCGGCTGATTCTCTCTGTGAGCTTCCGTTGGTGGAGGAATGTTATGCTGTGCTATCAGGCAACACAGTGTGCAGTAATCAGCCCACATACAGTGATATGGCAATAACCCAAAAACAATAGAACAAGCTCTGAGACGTGGAATCTCTGCAGACTGCAATACCTGAACCTATCCTCACACAACTAAAAGCAGCAGTGGATTGCGCCTAACACTACCTATGCAACTCGGCACTGCCTGAGGAGCTGACTAGCCTGAAGATAGAAATATAAGCCTGACTTGCCTCAGAGAAATACCCCAAAGGAATAGGCAGCCCCCCACATATAAGGACTGTTAGCAAGATGAAAAGACAAAACGTAGGAATGAAATAGATTCAGCAAAGTGAGGCCCGATATTCTAGACAGAGCGAGGATAGCAAAGAGAACTATGCAGTCTACAAAAAACCCTAAAGCAGAACCACGCAAAGGGGGGCAAAAAGACCCACCGTGCCGAACTAACGGCACGGCGGTGCACCCTTTGCGTCTCAGAGCTTCCAGCAAAAGAGAATAGCACAGCTGGACAGAAAAAACGGAAACAAAAACAAAGTAACACTTATCTAGCAGAGCAGCAGGCCACAGGAAAGATGCAGAAGCTCAGATCCAACACTGGAACATTGACAAGGAGCAAGGAAGACAGACTCAGGTGGAGTTAAATAGCAAGGCAGCCAACGAGCTCACCAAAACACCTGAGGGAGGAAGCCCAGAGGCTGCAATACCACTTGTGACCACAGGAGTGAATTCAGCCACAGAATTCACAACAGTACCCCCCCCTTGAGGAGGGGTCACTGAACCCTCACCAGAACCCCCAGGCCGACCAGGATGAGCCACATGAAAGGCACGAACAAGATCTGGGGCATGGACATCAGAGGCAAAAACCCAGGAATTATCCTCCTGAGCATAACCCTTCCATTTGACCAGATACTGGAGTTTCCGTCTAGAGACACGAGAATCCAAAATTTTCTCCACAATATACTCCAATTCCCCCTCCACCAAAACAGGGGCAGGAGGCTCCACAGATGGAACCATAGGTGCCACGTATCTTCTCAACAACGACCTATGGAATACATTATGTATGGAAAAGGAGTCTGGGAGGGTCAGACGAAAAGACACCGGATTGAGAATCTCAGAAATACTATACGGACCAATAAAACGAGGTTTAAATTTAGGAGAGGAAACCTTCATAGGAATATGACGAGAAGATAACCAAACCAGATCCCCAACACGAAGTCGGGGACCCACACGGCGTCTACGATTAGCGAAAAGCTGAGCCTTCTCCTGGGACAAGGTCAAATTGTCCACTACCTGAGTCCAGATCTGCTGCAACCTGTCCACCACAGAATCCACACCAGGACAGTCCGAAGACTCAACCTGTCCTGAAGAGAAACGAGGATGGAACCCAGAATTGCAGAAAAATGGAGAGACCAAGGTAGCCGAGCTGGCCCGATTATTAAGGGCGAACTCAGCCAACGGCAAAAATGACACCCAATCATCCTGGTCAGCAGAAACAAAACATCTCAGATATGTTTCCAAGGTCTGATTGGTTCGTTCGGTCTGGCCATTAGTCTGAGGATGGAAGGCCGAGGAAAAAGATAGGTCAATGCCCATCCTACCACAAAAGGCTCACCAGAACCTCGAGACAAACTGGGAACCTCTGTCAGAAACAATATTCTCAGGAATGCCATGCAAACGAACCACATGCTGGAAGAACAAAGGCACCAAATCAGAGGAGGAAGGCAATTTAACCAAGGGCACCAGATGGACCATTGTAGAAAAGCGATCACAGACCACCCAAATGACCGACATCTTTTGAGAAACGGGAAGGTCAGAAATGAAATCCATCGAAATATGTGTCCAAGGCCTCTTCGGGACCGGCAAGGGCAAAAGCAACCCACTGGCACGTGAACAGCAGGGTTTAGCCCTAGCACAAATCCCACAGGACTGCACAAAAGCACGCACATCCCGTGACAGAGATGGCCACCAGAAGGATCTAGCCACTAACTCTCTGGTACCAAAGATTCCTGGATGACCAGCCAGCACCGAACAATGAAGTTCAGAGATAACTTTACTAGTCCACCTATCAGGGACGAACAGTTTCTCGGCCGGACAACGATCAGGTTTATTAGCCTGAAATTTCTGCAACACTCTCCGCAAATCAGGAGAGATGGCAGACACAATGACTCCTTCCTTGAGGATACTCGCCGGCTCAGATAACCCCGGAGAGTCGGGCACAAAACTCCTAGACAGAGCATCCGCCTTCACATTTTTAGAGCCCGGAAGGTACGAAATCACAAAATCAAAACGAGCAAAAAATAACGACCAACGGGCCTGTCTAGGATTCAAGCGCTTGGCAGACTCGAGATAAATAAGATTCTTATGATCAGTCAATACCACCACGCGATGCTTAGCTCCCTCAAGCCAATGACGCCACTCCTCGAATGCCCACTTCATGGCCAGCAACTCTCGGTTGCCCACATCATAATTACGCTCAGCAGCAGAAAATTTCCTGGAAAAGAAAGCACATGGTTTCAACACTGAGCAACCAGAACCTCTCTGTGACAAAACCGCCCCTGCTCCAATCTCAGAAGCATCAACCTCGACCTGGAACGGAAGAGAAACATCTGGTTGACACAACACAGGGGCACAGCAAAAACGACGCTTCAACTCCTGAAAAGCTTCCACGGCAGCAGAAGACCAATTAACCAAATCAGCACCCTTCTTGGTCAAATCGGTCAATGGTCTGGCAATGCTAGAAAAATTACAGATGAAGCGACGATAAAAATTAGCAAAGCCCAGGAATTTCTGCAGACTTTTCAGAGATGTCGGCTGAGTCCAATCCTGGATGGCCTGGACCTTAACCGGATCCATCTCGATAGTAGAAGGGGAAAAGATGAACCCCAAAAATGAAACTTTCTGCACACCGAAGAGACACTTTGATCCCTTCACGAACAAGGAATTAGCACGCAGTACCTGGAAAACCATTCTGACTTGCTTCACATGAGACTCCCAATCATCAGAGAAGATCAAAATGTCATCCAAGTAAACAATCAGGAATTTATCCAGATACTCACGGAAAATGTCATGCATAAAAGACTGAAAAACAGATGGAGCATTGGCAAGTCCGAACGGCATCACCAGATACTCAAAATGACCCTCGGGCGTATTAAATGCCGTTTTCCATTCATCTCCCTGCCTGATTCTCACCAGATTATACGCACCACGAAGATCAATCTTAGTAAACCAACTAGCCCCCTTAATCCGAGCAAACAAGTCAGATATCAATGGCAAGGGATACTGAAACTTAACAGTGATCTTATTAAGAAGGCGGTAATCAATACACGGTCTTAGCGAACCATCCTTTTTGGCTACAAAAAAGAACCCTGCTCCCAATGGTGATGACGATGGGCGAATATGTCCCTTCTCCAGGGATTCTTTCACATAACTGCGCATAGCGGTGTGTTCAGGCACGGACAAATTAAATAAACGACCCTTAGGGAATTTACTACCAGGAATCAAATTGATAGCACAATCACAATTCCTATGCGGAGGTAGGGCATCAGACTTGGGCTCTTCAAATACATCCTGAAAGTCAGACAAGAACTCTGGGATGTCAGAAGGAATGGATGACGAAATAGACAAAAATGGAACATCACCATGTACTCCCTGACAACCCCAGCTGGTTACCGACATAGAGTTCCAATCTAATACTGGATTATGGGTTTGTAGCCATGGCAACCCCAACACGACCACATCATGCAGATTATGCAGTACCAGAAAGCGAATAACTTCCTGATGTGCAGGAGCCATGCATATGGTCAGCTGGGCCCAGTACTGAGGCTTATTCTTGGCCAAAGGTGTAGCATCAATTCCTCTCAACGGAATAGGACACCGCAAAGGCTCCAAGAAAAATCCACAACGTTTAGCATAATCCAAATCCATCAGTTTCAGGGCAGCGCCTGAATCCACAAACGCCATGACAGAATACGATGACAAAGAGCATATCAAGGTAATGGACAGAAGGAATTTGGACTGTACAGTACCAATGACGGCAGAGCTATCGAACCGCCTAGTGCGCTTAGGACAATTAGAAATAGCATGAGTGGAATCACCACAGTAGAAACACAGCCTGTTCAGACGTCTGTGTTCTTGCCGTTCAACTTTAGTCATAGTCCTGTCGCACTGCATAGGCTCAGGTTTGCTCTCAGACAATACCGCCAGATGGTGCACAGATTTACGATCGCGCAAGCGACGACCGATCTGAATGGCCAAGGACATAGACTCATTCAAACCAGCAGGCATAGGAAATCCCACCATGACATCCTTAAGAGCTTCAGAGAGACCCTTTCTGAACCAAGCCGCCAGTGCAGATTCATTCCACAGAGTGAGTACTGACCACTTCCTAAATTTCTGACAATATACTTCTACATCATCCTGACCCTGGCATAAAGCCAGCAAATTTTTCTCAGCCTGATCCACTGAATTAGGCTCATCGTAAAGCAATCCAAGCGCCTGGAAAAACGCATCAACATTACTCAATGCAGGGTCTCCTGGCGCAAGAGAAAACGCCCAGTCCTGTGGGTCGCCGCGCAAAAAAGAAATAATAATCAAAACCTGTTGAATAGGATTACCAGAAGAATGAGGTTTCAAGGCCAGAAATAGCTTACAATTATTTTTGAAGCTCAGGAACTTAGTTCTGTCACCAAAAAACAAATCAGGAATAGGAATTCTTGGTTCTAGCATAGATTTCTGATCAATTGTATCTTGAATCTTTTGTACATTTATAACGAGATCATCCATTGAGGAGCACAGAGCCTGAATATCCATGTCCACAGCTGTGTCCTGAAGCACTCTAATGTCTAGGGGAAGAAGAAATAAAAAAAATAAAAAAAATAAAAAAAAACTGAAGACAGAGCTGAGGAAAAAAAAATGATGTCAGGACTTCTTTTTTCCCTCTATTGAGAATCATTGGTTTGGCTCCTCGTACTGTTATGCTGTGCTATCAGGCAACACAGTGTGCAGTAATCAGCGCACATACAGTGATATGGCAATAACCCAAAAACAATAGAACAAGCTCTGAGACGTGGAATCTCTGCAGACTGCAATACCTGAACCTATCCTCACACAACTAAAAGCAGCAGTGGATTGCGCCTAACACTACCTATGCAACTCGGCACTGCCTGAGGAGCTGACTAGCCTGAAGATAGAAATATAAGCCTGACTTGCCTCAGAGAAATACCCCAAAGGAATAGGCAGCCCCCCACATATAATGACTGTTAGCAAGATGAAAAGACAAAACGTAGGAATGAAATAGATTCAGCAAAGTGAGGCCCGATATTCTAGACAGAGCGAGGATAGCAAAGAGAACTATGCAGTCTACAAAAAACCCTAAAGCAGAACCACGCAAAGGGGGGCAAAAAGACCCACCATGCCGAACTAACGGCACGGCGGTGCACCCTTTGCGTCTCAGAGCTTCCAGCAAAAGAGAATAGCACAGCTGGACAGAAAAAACGGAAACAAAAACAAAGTAACACTTATCTAGCAGAGCAGCAGGCCACAGGAAAGATGCAGAAGCTCAGATCCAACACTGGAACATTGACAAGGAGCAAGGAAGACAGACTCAGGTGGAGTTAAATAGCAAGGCAGCCAACGAGCTCACCAAAACACCTGAGGGAGGAAGCCCAGAGGCTGCAATACCACTTGTGACCACAGGAGTGAATTCAGCCACAGAATTCACAACAGTACCCCCCCCTTGAGGAGGGGTCACTGAACCCTCACCAGAACCCCCAGGCCGACCAGGATGAGCCACATGAAAGGCACGAACAAGATCTGGGGCATGGACATCAGAGGCAAAAACCCAGGAATTATCCTCCTGAGCATAACCCTTCCATTTGACCAGATACTGGAGTTTCCGTCTAGAGACACGAGAATCCAAAATTTTCTCCACAATATACTCCAATTCCCCCTCCACCAAAACAGGGGCAGGAGGCTCCACAGATGGAACCATAGGTGCCACGTATCTTCTCAACAACGACCTATGGAATACATTATGTATGGAAAAGGAGTCTGGGAGGGTCAGACGAAAAGACACCGGATTGAGAATCTCAGAAATACTATACGGACCAATAAAACGAGGTTTAAATTTAGGAGAGGAAACCTTCATAGGAATATGACGAGAAGATAACCAAACCAGATCCCCAACACGAAGTCGGGGACCCACACGGCGTCTACGATTAGCGAAAAGCTGAGCCTTCTCCTGGGACAAGGTCAAATTGTCCACTACCTGAGTCCAGATCTGCTGCAACCTGTCCACCACAGAATCCACACCAGGACAGTCCGAAGACTCAACCTGTCCTGAAGAGAAACGAGGATGGAACCCAGAATTGCAGAAAAATGGAGAGACCAAGGTAGCCGAGCTGGCCCGATTATTAAGGGCGAACTCAGCCAACGGCAAAAATGACACCCAATCATCCTGGTCAGCAGAAACAAAACATCTCAGATATGTTTCCAAGGTCTGATTGGTTCGTTCGGTCTGGCCATTAGTCTGAGGATGGAAGGCCGAGGAAAAAGATAGGTCAATGCCCATCCTACCACAAAAGGCTCGCCAGAACCTCGAGACAAACTGGGAACCTCTGTCAGAAACAATATTCTCAGGAATGCCATGCAAACGAACCACATGCTGGAAGAACAAAGGCACCAAATCAGAGGAGGAAGGCAATTTAACCAAGGGCACCAGATGGACCATTGTAGAAAAGCGATCACAGACCACCCAAATGACCGACATCTTTTGAGAAACGGGAAGGTCAGAAATGAAATCCATCGAAATATGTGTCCAAGGCCTCTTCGGGACCGGCAAGGGCAAAAGCAACCCACTGGCACGTGAACAGCAGGGTTTAGCCCTAGCACAAATCCCACAGGACTGCACAAAAGCACGCACATCCCGTGACAGAGATGGCCACCAGAAGGATCTAGCCACTAACTCTCTGGTACCAAAGATTCCTGGATGACCAGCCAGCACCGAACAATGAAGTTCAGAGATAACTTTACTAGTCCACCTATCAGGGACGAACAGTTTCTCGGCCGGACAACGATCAGGTTTATTAGCCTGAAATTTCTGCAACACTCTCCGCAAATCAGGAGAGATGGCAGACACAATGACTCCTTCCTTGAGGATACTCGCCGGCTCAGATAACCCCGGAGAGTCGGGCACAAAACTCCTAGACAGAGCATCCGCCTTCACATTTTTAGAGCCCGGAAGGTACGAAATCACAAAATCAAAACGAGCAAAAAATAACGACCAACGGGCCTGTCTAGGATTCAAGCGCTTGGCAGACTCGAGATAAATAAGATTCTTATGATCAGTCAATACCACCACGCGATGCTTAGCTCCCTCAAGCCAATGACGCCACTCCTCGAATGCCCACTTCATGGCCAGCAACTCTCGGTTGCCCACATCATAATTACGCTCAGCAGCAGAAAATTTCCTGGAAAAGAAAGCACATGGTTTCAACACTGAGCAACCAGAACCTCTCTGTGACAAAACCGCCCCTGCTCCAATCTCAGAAGCATCAACCTCGACCTGGAACGGAAGAGAAACATCTGGTTGACACAACACAGGGGCACAGCAAAAACGACGCTTCAACTCCTGAAAAGCTTCCACGGCAGCAGAAGACCAATTAACCAAATCAGCACCCTTCTTGGTCAAATCGGTCAATGGTCTGGCAATGCTAGAAAAATTACAGATGAAGCGACGATAAAAATTAGCAAAGCCCAGGAATTTCTGCAGACTTTTCAGAGATGTCGGCTGAGTCCAATCCTGGATGGCCTGGACCTTAACCGGATCCATCTCGATAGTAGAAGGGGAAAAGATGAACCCCAAAAATGAAACTTTCTGCACACCGAAGAGACACTTTGATCCCTTCACGAACAAGGAATTAGCACGCAGTACCTGGAAAACCATTCTGACTTGCTTCACATGAGACTCCCAATCATCAGAGAAGATCAAAATGTCATCCAAGTAAACAATCAGGAATTTATCCAGATACTCACGGAAAATGTCATGCATAAAAGACTGAAAAACAGATGGAGCATTGGCAAGTCCGAACGGCATCACCAGATACTCAAAATGACCCTCGGGCGTATTAAATGCCGTTTTCCATTCATCTCCCTGCCTGATTCTCACCAGATTATACGCACCACGAAGATCAATCTTAGTAAACCAACTAGCCCCCTTAATCCGAGCAAACAAGTCAGATATCAATGGCAAGGGATACTGAAACTTAACAGTGATCTTATTAAGAAGGCGGTAATCAATACACGGTCTTAGCGAACCATCCTTTTTGGCTACAAAAAAGAACCCTGCTCCCAATGGTGATGACGATGGGCGAATATGTCCCTTCTCCAGGGATTCTTTCACATAACTGCGCATAGCGGTGTGTTCAGGCACGGACAAATTAAATAAACGACCCTTAGGGAATTTACTACCAGGAATCAAATTGATAGCACAATCACAATTCCTATGCGGAGGTAGGGCATCAGACTTGGGCTCTTCAAATACATCCTGAAAGTCAGACAAGAACTCTGGGATGTCAGAAGGAATGGATGACGAAATAGACAAAAATGGAACATCACCATGTACTCCCTGACAACCCCAGCTGGTTACCGACATAGAGTTCCAATCTAATACTGGATTATGGGTTTGTAGCCATGGCAACCCCAACACGACCACATCATGCAGATTATGCAGTACCAGAAAGCGAATAACTTCCTGATGTGCAGGAGCCATGCACATGGTCAGCTGGGCCCAGTACTGAGGCTTATTCTTGGCCAAAGGTGTAGCATCAATTCCTCTCAATGGAATAGGACACCGCAAAGGCTCCAAGAAAAATCCACAACGTTTAGCATAATCCAAATCCATCAGATTCAGGGCAGCGCCTGAATCCACAAACGCCATGACAGAATACGATGACAAAGAGCATATCAAGGTAATGGACAGAAGGAATTTGGACTGTACAGTACCAATGACGGCAGAGCTATCGAACCGCCTAGTGCGCTTAGGACAATTAGAAATAGCATGAGTGGAATCACCACAGTAGAAACACAGCCTGTTCAGACGTCTGTGTTCTTGCCGTTCAACTTTAGTCATAGTCCTGTCGCACTGCATAGGCTCAGGTTTGCTCTCAGACAATACCGCCAGATGGTGCACAGATTTATGCTCGCGCAAGCGACGACCGATCTGAATGGCCAAGGACATAGACTCATTCAAACCAGCAGGCATAGGAAATCCCACCATGACATCCTTAAGAGCTTCAGAGAGACCCTTTCTGAACCAAGCCGCCAGTGCAGATTCATTCCACAGAGTAAGTACTGACCACTTCCTAAATTTCTGACAATATACTTCTACATCATCCTGACCCTGGCATAAAGCCAGCAAATTTTTCTCAGCCTGATCCACTGAATTAGGCTCATCGTAAAGCAATCCAAGCGCCTGGAAAAACGCATCAACATTACTCAATGCAGGGTCTCCTGGCGCAAGAGAAAATGCCCAGTCCTGTGGGTCGCCGCGCAAAAAAGAAATAATAATCAAAACCTGTTGAATAGGATTACCAGAAGAATGAGGTTTCAAGGCCAGAAATAGCTTACAATTATTTTTGAAGCTCAGGAACTTAGTTCTGTCACCAAAAAACAAATCAGGAATAGGAATTCTTGGTTCTAGCATAGATTTCTGATCAATTGTATCTTGAATCTTTTGTACATTTATAACGAGATCATCCATTGAGGAGCACAGAGCCTGAATATCCATGTCCACAGCTGTGTCCTGAAGCACTCTAATGTCTAGGGGAAGAAGAAATAAAAAAACAAAAAAAAACAAAAAAAAAACTGAAGACAGAGCTGAGGAAAAAAAAATGATGTCAGGACTTCTTTTTTCCCTCTATTGAGAATCATTGGTTTGGCTCCTCGTACTGTTATGCTGTGCTATCAGGCAACACAGTGTGCAGTAATCAGCGCACATACAGTGATATGGCAATAACCCAAAAACAATAGAACAAGCTCTGAGACGTGGAATCTCTGCAGACTGCAATACCTGAACCTATCCTCACACAACTAAAAGCAGCAGTGGATTGCGCCTAACACTACCTATGCAACTCGGCACTGCCTGAGGAGCTGACTAGCCTGAAGATAGAAATATAAGCCTGACTTGCCTCAGAGAAATACCCCAAAGGAATAGGCAGCCCCCCACATATAATGACTGTTAGCAAGATGAAAAGACAAAACGTAGGAATGAAATAGATTCAGCAAAGTGAGGCCCGATATTCTAGACAGAGCGAGGATAGCAAAGAGAACTATGCAGTCTACAAAAAACCCTAAAGCAGAACCACGCAAAGGGGGGCAAAAAGACCCACCATGCCGAACTAACGGCACGGCGGTGCACCCTTTGCGTCTCAGAGCTTCCAGCAAAAGAGAATAGCACAGCTGGACAGAAAAAACGGAAACAAAAACAAAGTAACACTTATCTAGCAGAGCAGCAGGCCACAGGAAAGATGCAGAAGCTCAGATCCAACACTGGAACATTGACAAGGAGCAAGGAAGACAGACTCAGGTGGAGTTAAATAGCAAGGCAGCCAACGAGCTCACCAAAACACCTGAGGGAGGAAGCCCAGAGGCTGCAATACCACTTGTGACCACAGGAGTGAATTCAGCCACAGAATTCACAACAGAGGAAAGTGGTACTGCGGCTTCTGAGTTTCCTTCCTCAGGTGATGTGGTGAAGTCGTTAGGTGCTGCTCTATTTAACTCCACCTAGTGCTTTGATCCTGGCCTCCAGTCAATGTTCTAGTATTGGACCTGTTTCCTCCTGGATCGTTCCTGTGGCCTGCTGCTCTGTAAAGCTAAGTTCTGCTTTGCTATTTTGTTTGCTGTTTTTTTCTGTCCAGCTTGTCTATTTGTTTTTTCCTGCTTGATGGAAGCTCTGGGACGCAGAGGGTGTACCTCCGTGCCGTTAGTTCGGTACGGAGGGTCTTTTTGCCCCCTTTGCGTGATTTTTGTAGGGTTTTGTGTTGACCGTAAAGTTACCTTTCCTATCCTCGCTCTGTTCAGAAAGTCGGGCCTCACTTTGCTTAATCTATTTCATCTCTATGTTTGTCTTTTCATCTTAACTCACAGTCATTATATGTGGGGGCTGCCTTTTCCTTTGGGGTATTTCTCTGAGGCAAGGTAGGCTTATTTTCTATCTTCAGGCTAGCTAGTTTCTCAGGCTGTGCCGAGTTGCATAGGGAGCGTTAGGCGCAATCCACGGCTGCCTCTAGTGTGGTTGGAGAGGATTAGGGATTGCGATCAGCAGAGTTCCCACGTCTCAGAGCTCGTTCAATGTTTTTGGGTTATTGTCAGGTCACTGTATGTGCTCTGACCTCTATGTCCATTGTGGTACTGAATTGCCTTATCATAACAGCTAAGGTCCTTGTAGGTACTAGTGTGATAGAAATATGTATATCATGTAGATCTCACTTGCATGTATACTCCTTTAAATCATATATATATTCCTTTAAATCACATATACTTACACAAAAGCAAATATATATCTATCTACTCAGCTACTTTATAATCAATTGCTCAACTTTACCACATGAGCTAGGCCAGATTGTGCTCGGTACTTTCCGCTATGTCTTAAACACCTTAAAAAATGGGAAGTTGGACCAGATGTTCGGGACTGATACCGCTGAGTCTTCTGAAATGGCAGATCAACAGTGCCAAATGTACTAAGTCCTGGTCAGATGCCTCAACTTTGCCCTACATACCGAGAGCTACATTTTAGTTGCATAATCAGCAGTCATATGCGCATTAATCACAATATTCCATATATATCAGATAACCAATAACTGAATTGTATGTTAATTAACTAACCGCCCCAACCACACCTTTCTATATGCTATTATAAAAACTATGTATCAGGAAATAAATGGCCAGTCTTTGATTGAATGTCAAGCTGTCACCACGTGTCAGACTCATTCTTTAAGGGCTCAGAAATAATAATTGGGAGCGGCCGTAGCACACACGGGTAGATTTATCCAACCCAAATTTCCATAACAAGTGGCGCCCAACGTGGGGCTGGATGAAGATATCACAGGAGGGGATCCGGCTGACCGCACAGATGAGGGTGCGGGCCACGGCCTTGGCCCACGGGACGGAGACTGCAGCTCCATCAGAGTAAGGTAAGAAAATTCTATCATCTTACCTGAATGTCCCCTGTGCCCAGTCCGCGTCTGTACCTTTAGCCGGTCAGGTGTGGTCACCACCGCATTCCCAGGTAGTGTAAAAAGTCCGAGCCTGAACCTAAACCCTGGGATATAAGTCAAGGTGTCTGTTGTGTGCCGTGTATATGTTCTGTGTTTGTGTAACATCAGGGAGAAGCAAGGAACAGTGACTGTTTGTGGTTGCTGGGTAACAGACCGCAGGAAGTCAAATCGCTCGATAAGTTATTGCAGGATTCCCGTGCATAGGAGGGACAGGTAGTCCCGGGGCAGGTGGTCCCAGGCTCCAGGCACGGGTAGTGATAACTTAGAGGGCTACTGCAGATTCCCGTAGTGCCGACTATCTAGTTAGATAGATCGGACCGGGGTGGTAGAATTCCCACCTGTTGTGTTTCTCACTCAGGTGGCCTGGGCATAGGTGTGCTCAATGCGATTGGCAGTAGTCTGTTTCCCAGCGCAACCTGCACGTGTCACAGAAAAAAAAAAGAGGCTATCGAATCTCCTGGATGTCAATGTTCTTTGTCTGTTAATGTCACGTATTGTTGCTGAACTGCATAGAATTGAAAAAGAAAGATTTTTTTTCCTCTCTCTCCCCGTCTGTTCTCTATTTAGAACTTCCCCTCCTCCATGCAGTTAGGAGAAATATATGCATTGTAAATCACACGGTCACCACCATTTTTTTTGTCTTTTTTTCCCTCTTCTTTTTGTTGCTAAGTTTTCTGTTTTTGCATATATGTGGCTATAATATAACATTTATTTGAAGAGGTGAAACTAAATGATATCTATCATTTTTGCTGTGACATACGTGATTTTTGGGTAAAACAGCAGCTGCTGATAAAAAGGGGAAGTGTGTCTCTGATTGCATTTGAGCGCAGAGTACGGAGAAAAAGAAAAAAGGGGGGGGAGAGGAGAAGCCGTTTTAATTTTATTTTATGTTCTGTTGTTTTGTTGCATTTTTTTAAGTTTTTAGACTTTTAAGTTTTTCAAAGTTTCTTTTCTTTTCTGCCTCTTCATTTTTTTGTTTAAAAGGGGTTTTTATTTATTTATTTTTCTTCCTTCTCTGTGAAAATCCTGAGTTTTGGATCGTGTACCCAGTTTTTTTTATGGTTCCTTTATGTTTTGATTTCAACATCTTGCATCAATTTTTTGAAAGCTCCCTTTTTCTTCTACTTTTCGTGTTTTTATATACTTACCTACTTGAGATTTTTATTGTTGTGTTTTTTATTTCTCTTTTTGCAATGGGGAATAATTTGGCCAAGCAACAGGAGAGCCTTTTGCTTCCTGATGAGAAAACGGCTCCTCAAATAGTAGCAGAGCATGAAGGTGTCAGATATGTGAAGAATTACAGGCAGCTCATGAAAGTATGTGAAATCCATCAGGGAGGCAGACTTAGAGCTGCAGAGTGGCATGATGTCTTAAAAAGAAAGAAAGGAAAGCTAGTTGATACAAACTTGCTGCTCACTGCAACAGCATGGTATAAGGTGGCTACAGACTTACAACGCTTGGGGAGCACCGAAAGATATGTGAAGGAGTCAGGAAGTGATTTTTATGTGTACAAAGTAGGGAAAGGTGTTAAACCATCAGCACCTCCCCCATATGGGGATGAAAAATATTGGGTGTGTGCAGTCTGCACCCAGCAGAATCCATTGTACAGGGAGACTTGCTCAGCATGTGGTGCGCCCCGCCCAAACTTGGTACAGGGAGATGGCACTGTTACTCTGACGATGCCGGCACGGGCTGCATCAAAGAAGAAGGAATTCTCTTCTTGTCTTTCTCCTCCATCTTTTTCCTCTCCGTCTTCTGCACTGCCCTCTCCTCCTCCTCCTTTTTCTTCTCCACCTCTTTCTCCTCTTTCTCTTCCTCACCCTTCTCATTATTCCACACCTCCTCCTCCTACACCACACCCACCTCCTTCTTCTTCTTCATCTCCTCCCCCTACACCACACCCACCTCCTTCTTCTTCTACTTCTTCATCTCCTCCTCCTACACCACACCCACCTCCTTCACACTTTTCATCTCCTCCTCTCTCTCTCCGAAGCACTCTCCCCTTCCTCTAAATCACCCATCTTTTCCTCATTCAGTTAATCCCTCCCAGCCTTCATCTCCGCTTTCTGCGCACCTCATATCTCATTCTGTGCCACACTCTCCTTCTCCTGATCTGCTGCCTGTCAGGCAGGTGCCGAGTCCAGGCAGTGTGGTGTCTCTGTATCCAGTGCTCACAGCACAAGGCACATTCTATGTTCCCAATACAGCCCAGCCTCTGACAGTCATGGTATCGGGGGAAGGTGGAGATCGCCCAGTAGAAGGCACCCCCAAGCCGCAGCAGGCTTCCCCCAAGCAAACCCAGCAGCAGGCAGCTCAGGTCCGGGGACAGGGGGGGGGGGGAGACAGGCATCACCATCAGATGGTGATCAGTATCCCCAGTCAGAGCAGCCAACATTCACACCACAATGGAACTATAATCCTCCACAGCCTCAGCAGGGTGGGGACACACCCTCTCACAAAAAGACAATATCCAAGACCGCTTATCAGCCACTGCATGACCCCAGTGCACTATCACAACTATTCCTCTGATGAGGATGAAGAGGGGACTTCATACATGCTACCCAGTACTAGAAAGAAAAACCCACGGGCACCTAGGAGACAGGGGCAGATAGAAGCACCACCATTACACTATGTGCACTTCACCCCAAGTCAGGTGACCAGTATCCTCAACAATCTTCCAGATCCAGAGATGCACCCCATGCCATTCTACAGAAGAATGCAGCAGAACCAGCGCACATATGCAGCCACCTGGAATGATCTGTGGGCAGTGATGGAGATAAAGGCAGGTGATGCCTTCTGGCCAATCATGAAAGAACACTTCAAGCTTTCAGCAGACTTAGACGTGCATGCCTGGGAGTCAGGGCCGAAGCTGATTGAACAACTCAGAGAGTGGGCCAAAGGCAGGCTGGCCGGTCAGACCCTCAGCTTACATGACATGAGTCAGGAGAAGACAGAGTCTATGGAGAAGTTTCATGGCAGAGTAATGCAGGTTTTCCAGGACCTGGGCTTCACCATTCATGATCAGATACACAGGCAGATGTTGGCACAGGCCTTTGTGCATGGACTCAGAGAACCAATCAAAAAGCCACTGATAGTGGCTAGACCCGAGTACAGGTCAATAGCAATGGACACCCTGCTCACCGTAGCCAAAGGGATCGAGTCCCAACCAGGAGTGCGGAAGACAACACCCCTTATGGCGGCCATAGACTCTGAAGAGCCACCGCAATACCGAGACACAAGGAACGTCAGATGTTTCAACTGCGGCAAATTGGGTCATTACCAGAGCCGTTGCAGAGCTCCATCACAACCTAAGACCCTGCCCAGAGGAGCAAGCCGAGGAGCAGACAAGGTGGACAGTGAAGCGCCCCATCCATAGGACAGGGGCAAGCCAGGTCCGCAAGACACCACGCTCCTGACATGCAAAACCCCTTCAGCAGGACCAACCCCTCAAATTACCCTGAAAGTGGATGGCGTTGTCAGGTCTTTTCTTGTGGACACTGGTGCAGCCAGAAGTGTCATGAGACATGTGGAACTCCCTGACCCTACCTGCCTATCAGAATCCTCTGTGTCTTGCGTAGGCATCGACGGTCAAGTCAGAAATTCTCAGCTTACAAAGCCTCTGAGCGTGTGCACTCAGCCAGGACACTCTATCCTGTCCCAGTTTGTGGTGTCAAGAACCTGCCCACTCAACCTACTGGGGGCAGACCTTCTACAGAAACTAAAAGCAACCATAGTGTTCCAGGAAGATGGGACCGTGACCCTTTCTTCACCTCTGACCCAGGAAGAGTCAGTCATGCTGGCAGCCTTACAGGAACCTCAAACAACCCATGAAGGCCTACCCAAGGAGGTACTGGACGTAGTACCAGAAAGTCTATGGTCTAAGGGACCCCAAGATGTGGGAAAACTTCAGGTTGCCCCGGTGCAGGTATCGCTCAAGCCAGGTACTCCATATCCTCGTAAGGCCCAGTATCCCTTGTCCATTACACAGAGTCAAGCCGTCTCAGACCAATTGAAGGTGTTCCTGGAAATAGGGGTCGCTGTCCCCAGCACCTCTCCTTGCAATACCCCGCTTTTCCCTGTCAAGAAAAAGACTGTAAAAGGAGAGCCAGCCAAGTTCAGAATGGTACATGACCTAAGAGCGGTGAATGACGCTACAGTATTTGAAACTCCAATTGTGCCGAATCCACACACCCTGCTCTCAAATGTGCCTTCTACAGCAACAGTATTCACGGTGATCGACCTGGCAAATGCTTTCTTCAGTGTTCCCCTCCATCCAGACGACCAATTCCTGTTTGCCTTCACGCATCAGGGGGCACAGTACACATGGGCGGTGATGCCCCAGGGGGCCCAGAACAGCCCCTCGCAATTCACCAAAGCAATGTCCACAGTTCTCGCCAACTGGATCACAGAACATGCAGAAGTGACCCTGCTACAATACGTGGACGATCTACTCCTTTGTGCAGTTGACTTTGACACGTGTAAAGCACATTCCGTGTCTCTTCTACTCTACCTGGCGAAACAACACTGCAAGGTCTCAAAGAACAAAGTCCAGTGGTGTCTGAAGCGAGTTACATTCCTTGGGCACTGCATTGCTCACCAGACTAAACACCTGACAGATGATCGGAAGACCACAGTGGAGAGGATGGCTCCCCCAAGATCTCCAAAGGCACTACAAGCTTTTCTTGGTCTAGTTTCGTATTGCAGAGCCTGGATCCCTGATGCCTCAGTCCTAATGCAACCTCTGTATGACTGCGTTAACGTAATCCCGTTCCTGCTAACAGATGTGGCCTGCAGTTTGTTCAAGAAGCTAAAAGACTCAGTAGTCTCAGCGCCAGCGCTAGGCCTACCTAACTACGAGAAGCCATTCCGTCTCTACCTGATGGAGAAAGAAGGCCATGCTACTGGAGTCCTGACAGACTCACGGGGGAAGACAGAGACCTCTAGGCTATTTTTCAGCTCGCCTGGATTCAGTTGCAAGGGGAGCCCCTTCCTGCATGAGAGCAGTATTTGCAGCACACGCCCTCCTGGACTAAACAGCTGACATCATTCTTGGACATCCACTGGAAATCCTGGCTCCACATGACATCTCAGCAATTCTCAATCAAACCCAGCCAAAACATCTCTCCACAGCAAGACATCTTCGTCTACAGTGCTCCCTACTACTGCCTGACGTCACCATCTCCAGATGTACAGTCCTCAATCCAGCCACTCTACTCCCACTCCCAAGGGGGGATACAGATATGGACCCTCCAGATCAAAATCTGCATGATACCTTCCACAAGGATCTGGATTTGCTCCGACCAGATGATCATGACTGCTTCAGCATCATGCAACAGGAAACAGCAGGACTACCCAATGTGGCAGAAGAGCCACTGGCCAACCCAGAGTTGATCCTCTATGTAGATGGCTCCAGATTTGCAGATGATGAAGGAAGATTTCACACGGGATGTGCAGTGACCAGAAATCAAGAAATCCTGTGGTCCAGGAGTCTGCCACCTAGCCTGTCAGCCCAAGAAGCAGAATTGATAGCGCTGACGAAGGCTTGCCAGATTGCAGAAGGCAAAACTGCGAACATTTACACCGATTCAAGGTATTCGCATGGCATAGCACACGACTTCGGACCCATCTGGGCTGCAAGAGACTTCATCACAGCAAGCGGAACAACCGTAAAGCATCATGGAGCTATTAAAGACCTACTGAGCGCACTCCAACTCCCAAAAATGGTGGCAGTACTGAAGGTCAAAGCACATGGAAAACTGAACACAGTAGAGGCACGGGGCAACAACATGGCGGATATGGCAGCCAAAGAAGCCGCCAAAGGAAGACAGTATGGAGAAATGGGAGAGGTCGTAGAGCCGGACGGCTACTACGTGGCAACTGAGGACAAGACACCAGATGAGATGACGTCTTGGGATCTATTCAAGAAGTTGCAAGAACAAGCCCCAAAGGAGGAGAAGGAGAATTGGATGCGGAATGGTGCAACACATCAAGAAGGAAGAGTATACTCAATGGACTACAAACCCTGTTTACCCCGAAGCATGTACCCTATGGTGGTCCAGTGGGCACATGGGCCCACGCACAGATCAAAGACACAGATGAATGATCTGATTGGTGCTTACTGGTTCGCTCCAGGGATCTCCACCCTAACAGCCAAGTTCACTGCCTGCGGCAAATGCAACCCTGGAAGAATGGAGAAAGTTCCCACACATCATCTCGCCAGACCGCTGTACCCCTTCCAGAGGATCCAGATAGACCACATCCAGATGCCGCCAAGTGGAGGATTCGAATATGCCCTTGTGGTCGTGAACGTATTTTCAGGATGGCCAGAAGCTTTCCCAGTGAGGAATCAGTCAGCAAAGACTACTGCAAAGAAGCTACTCTCAGAGATCGTGTGCAGATACGGGGTCCCAGAAGTGATAGAGAGTGATCAGGGGCCCGCATTCACAGCAAACCTCACAAGGGAGATCTGGTCAGCAGTACGGTCAGACTTAGGCCTACACACTCCCTACCACCCCCAGAGTAGCGGGAAAGTGGAAAGACTGAATGGGACACTCAAAAACAGGATGTTAAAAGTTGCCCAAGAGACACGCAAACCATGGCATGAAACACTCCCCATCGCACTGTTTAGTGTCAGGCACACTCCCCGGGGCCCAGAAAAGCTGTCACCTCATGAGATTCTGTTTGGGTCCAGCCCTCGGTTAGGGGTATTCTTCCCTCAGCAGTTGACAATGCAATATGATACTTTGTCTGCTTATGTAATTGAACTCACCAAGAAACTTGCTAACATCCATTCTCGAGTTTTCTCTTCATTACCAGATCCAGGATCGGTACCCGGTTCACACTCCCTGAAACCAGGAGACTGGGTGTTGGTGAAGAAGTTTGTGAGGAGAACGCTCGATCCCAGATTTGACGGTCCCTTCCAAGTGCTGCTGATGACACCAACCTCTGTGAAACTAGAGGGAAGGCTCACTTGGATCCACGCATCGCACTGCAAGAAGGCTCCCGTACCAGAAGATACGCCTAAGCCAGAATGATCCTGATGATGGAAAAGACAGTCAAGGAAACAACAAACCTGATGCCGCATCTCCTCCTGGATGAACCTATCCGAATTCAGATTCACCCACCTGATGGCTCCTCCAATCCTCATGATGACGACGAATATGTGGAACTGATCGAACAGAGTCGCCAATATGAGACCATGCATGTTTCTACCCCCGTTTAGGGACAGATCTCCTGATCGCCCATTGCGAAAGTCTGTACGGTGTAGGGTGTAAGCATTAGGCTTTCGTCAGTTCGCTGGCAGCACAAAAGAGTTGCAGCGCTTTGGGACAGGAGGCTAGGCTTAGGGCAAGTGATATCTAAGGGGGGCTTGTCACAGAAATATGTATATCATGTAGATCTCACTTGCATGTATACTCCTTTAAATCATATATATATTCCTTTAAATCACATATACTTACACAAAAGCAAATATATATCTATCTACTCAGCTACTTTATAATCAATTGCTCAACTTTACCACATGAGCTTGGCCAGATTGTGCTCGGTACTTTCCGCTATGTCTCAAACACCTTAAAAAACGGGAAGTTGGACCAGATGTTCGGGACTGATACTGCTGAGTCTTCTGAAATGGCAGATCAACAGTGCCAAATGTACTAAGTCCTGGTCAGATGCCTCAACTTTGCCCTAAATACCGAGAGCTACATTTTAGTTGCATAATCAGCAGTCATATGCGCATTAATCACAATATTCCATATATATCAGATAACCAATAACTGAATTGTATGTTAATTAACTAACCGCCCCAACCACACCTTTCTATATGCTATTATAAAAACTATGTATCAGGAAATAAATGGCCAGTCTGTGATTGAATGTCAAGCTGTCACCACGTGTCAGACTCATTCTTTAAGGGCTCAGAAATAATAATTGGGAGCGGCCGCAGCACACACGGGTAGATTTATCCAACCCAAATTTCCATAACAAATTTCCTGCTTTGCACTCTGAGCATGCCCAGGGCACGATCTCTCAGTGGAGGTCTGGGGTCACATGCTCAGGTACTGCAGCTCTCCATTGGTCCTTCTTTCAAAGGTCCTAAACGTGCTGCAGCTATTTAAAGCTCACATGGCCGCACGGCCATGCGCTAGTGTCAATTCATATATGTGCTTTGCGTCAGTGTGGTTATGTATGAGTGCGTTCAGGGACCCGGATGAAATAAGCCCCTAGAATAACGGCACCTCCGGTGAGGAGATTGTATGTGTGTATTCAGGGACCCGGCTGAAATAAGCCCCTAGAATACCGGCTTCTCCAGTGAGGAGATTGCATGTTGCATAACCACTGACTGCTATCAGCTTGGCAGTAAGCTTGTGCTCCTGTGAGGGTAACAGGGCACAGTGCTTTCCTCTTACGGCTACTCTGTGGAGTAACAGAGCTAGCCTATACCGCCTAACAGTGCCGCCATTCGCTAACAGCAGGTTCCTCCTGCACGGTGGACCCCGGGCTGCGAACGCACCTTTCATAATAAACATCTCTATTTTCTCGGTGCGTTCTGCTAGCCCTAACACCCTTGGTGGGTCAAAGTGCTCACCACACTTCTAGATAAGTTCCTTAGGGGGTCTACTTTCCAAAATGGTGTCACTTGTGGGGGGTTTCAATGTTTAGGCACATCAGTGGCTCTCCAAACGCAACATGGCGTCCCATCTCAATTCCTGTCAATTTTGCATTTTAAAGTCAAACGGCGCTCCTTCCCTTCCGAGCTCTCCCATGCGCCCAAACAGTGGTTTACCCCCACATATGGGGTATCAGCGTACTCAGGACAAATTGTACAACATCTTTTGGGGTCCATTTTCTCCTGTTACCCTTGGTAAAATAAAACAAATTGGAGCTGAAATAAATTTTTTGTGAAAAAAAGTTAAATGTTCATTTTTATTTAAACATTCCAAAAATTCCTGTGAAGCACCAGAAGGGTTAATAAACTTTTTGAATATGGTTTTGAGCACCTTGAGGGGTGCAGTTTTTAGAATGGTGTCACACTTAGGTATTTTCTATCATATAGACCCCTCAAAATGACTTCAAATGAGATGTGGTCCCTAAAAAAAAAATGGTGTTGTAAAAATGAGAATTTGCTGGTCAAATTTTAACCCTTATAACTCCCTAACAAAAAAAAAATTTGGTTCCAAAATTGTGCTGATATAAAGTAGACATGTGGGAAACGTTACTTATTAAGTATTTTGTGTGACATATCTCTGTGATTTAATTGCATAAAAATTAAAAGTTGGAAAATTGCAAAATTTTCAAAATTTTCGTCAAATTTCTGTTTTTTTCACAAATAAACGCAGGTAACATCAAAGAAATGTTACCACTATCATGATGTACAATATGTCACGAGAAAACAATGTCAGAATCACTGGGATCCGTTGAAGCGTTCCAGAGTTATAACCTCATAAAGGGACAGTGGTCAGAATTGTAAAAATTGGCCCGGTCATTAACGTGCAAACCACCCTTGGGGGTAAAGGGGTTAAAAGTGCTGCACTTAGCTTTACCTACCCGTGCCACTAGAGCACTCCCTTTTCCCGCTGGTGTGCCACTGGAGCACATGCTTTTCCCGTTGGCGTGCCACCGAAGCACACCCTTTTCCTGTTGGCGTGCCACCGGAGCACACCCTTTTCCCGTTGGCGAGCCACCGGAGCACACCCTTTTCCCGTTGGCGTGCCACCGGAGCACACCCTTGGCGTCTCACCAGAACACACCCTTTTTCCCGTTGGCATGCCACCGGAGCACACCCTTTTCCGTTGGCGTGCCAGCGGAGGACACCATTTCCCGTTGACGTGCCAGCGGAGGACACCATTTCCCGTTGGCGTGCCACCGGAGCACACCATTTCCCGTTGGCGTGCCACCGGAGCACACCATTTCCCGTTGGCGTGCCACCGGAGCACACCATTTCCCGTTGGCGTGCCACCGGAGCACACCATTTCCCGTTGGCCTTTTTGCTTACCAGCTGAAATGCCCATCTTGGGCATTTCAGCCTGACATCGGGGCGCATTCTTTGACTTTTTTAATTACCAGCGTGGAGCCCACCTTGGGCCTCACATAGTACTCCATTTCATACATATGGGCCCTACATAGCCCTCAATTTAATAAAATGGGCCCCACAGAGCCCTCCATTTAACATAATTGACCCCACATAGCCCTCCATTTAACCCCTTAAGCCCCGAGAGTGGTTTGCACGTTAATGACCTGGCCAATTTTTACAATTCTGACCACTGTCCCTTTATGAGGTTATAACTCTGGAACGCTTCAACGGATCTTGGCGATTCTGACATTGTTTTCTCGTGATATATTGTACTTCATGATAGTTGTAAAATTTCTTCGATATAATGTGCGTTTATTTGTGAAAAAAATGGAAATTTGACAAAAATTTTGCACTTTTCCAACTTTGAATTTTTATGCCCTTAAATCAGAGATATGTCACACAAAATAATTAATAAGTAACATTTCCCACATGTCTACTTTACATCAGCACAATTTTTGAACCAAAATTTTTTTTTTGTTAGGGACTCCGTTATAAGGGTTAAAAGTTGACCAGCAATTTCTCATTTTTACAGCACCAATGTAGAGACTACATGACATTTGAAGTCATTTTGAGGGGTCTATATGATAGAAAATAACCAAGTATGACACCATTCTAAAAACTGCACCCCTCAAGGTGCTCAAAACCACATTCAAGAAGTTTATTAACCCTTCAGGTGTTTTACAGGAATTTTTGAAATGTTTAAATAAAAATGAACATTTAACTTTTTTTCATAAACAATTTACTTCAGCTCCAATTTGTTTTATTTTACCAAGGGTAACAAGAGAAAATGGACCCCAAAAGTTGTTATACAATTTGTCCTGAGTATGCTGATACCCCATATGTGGGGGTAAACCACTGTTGGGGTGCATGGCAGAGCTCGGAAGGGAAGGAGCGCCATTTGACTTTTCAATGCAAAATTGACTGGAATTGAGATGGGATGCCATGTTGCGTTTGGAGAGCCCCTGATGTACCTAAACATTAAAACCACCCACAAGTGACACCATTTTGGAAAGTGGACCCCCTAAGGAACTTATCTAGATGTGTTTTGAGAGCTTTGAACCCCCAAGTGTTTCACTAGTTTATAATGCAGAGCCGTGAAAATAAAAATTCTTGACCGCTCCTGGCACATAGTGTGTTTTTTACATCTTTTACTAGCACTTGTGGATTACTGCAACATTTTTTCAAACTGAGTGTTTTTGGTTTTACTATTCTCTTTTGTGTCTTCAGGTTTCTTGGTGGTGTGTGAACATGATCATACAGACTTGTTCACTGTGCAAGTAGCCCATGTGTTCCTGTTTCCATAATTGTTCTCTTGTGTCTACAAGACTGGGGAGTTCCACCACTCCTCTTGGGCTATCTGCACAAAAGCTGTTCTACCCTGTATGCACACATGGATTTTTCCTCTCTGAACCCTGTTCACACAGGTTATATACAGATGATCAGGTTTTTAAATACATCAGATAGGGATTGCATACATTAGTTAGGACTGCTCTGATAAGGGTATACCGTGAAGATTGGTAGAGCAGCTTAGTATACATTTTTTGCAAAAAACGTATCAACCAAATACCCTGTTTTTTACATCTTTTACTAGCACTTGCGGATTACTGCAACATTTTTTCAAACTGAGTGTTTTTGGTTTTACTATTCTCTTTTGTGTCTTCAGGTTTCTTGGTGGTGTGTGAACATGATCATACAGACTTGTTCACTGTGCAAGTAGCCCATGTGTTCCTGTTTCCATAATTGTTCTCTTGTGTCTACAAGACTGGGGAGTTCCACCACTCCTCTTGGGCTATCTGCACAAAAGCTGTTCTACCCTGTATGCACACATGGATTTTTCCTCTCTGAACCCTGTTCACACAGGTTATATACAGATGATCAGGTTTTTAAATACATCAGATAGGGATTGCATACATTAGTTAGGACTGCTCTGATAAGGGTATACCGTGAAGATTGGTAGAGCAGCTTAGTATACATTTTTTGCAAAAAACGTATCAACCAAATACCCTGTTTTTTACATCTTTTACTAGCACTTGCGGATTACTGCAACATTTTTTCAAACTGAGTGTTTTTGGTTTTACTATTCTCTTTTGTGTCTTCAGGTTTCTTGGTGGTGTGTGAACATGATCATACAGACTTGTTCACTGTGCAAGTAGCCCATGTGTTCCTGTTTCCATAATTGTTCTCTTGTGTCTACAAGACTGGGGAGTTCCACCACTCCTCTTGGACTATCTGCACAAAAGCTGTTCTACCCTGTATGCACACATGGATTTTTCCTCTCTGAACCCTGTTCACACAGGTTATATACAGATGATCAGGTTTTTAAATACATCAGATAGGGATTGCATACATTAGTTAGGACTGCTCTGATAAGGGTATACCGTGAAGATTGGTAGAGCAGCTTAGTATACATTTTTTGCAAAAAACGTATCAACCAAATACCCTGTTTTTTACATCTTTTACTAGCACTTGCGGATTACTGCAACATTTTTTCAAACTGAGTGTTTTTGGTTTTACTATTCTCTTTTGTGTCTTCAGGTTTCTTGGTGGTGTGTGAACATGATCATACAGACTTGTTCACTGTGCAAGTAGCCCATGTGTTCCTGTTTACATAGTGCCGGATGTCAGCTGTGATAGGCAGCTGACACCTGGCCGCGATCGTGAGCGCGGCCGATCGCATGACGTACTATCCCGTCACTGGGAATTAAGTCCCAGGGCACCTTGACGGGATAATACGTCATATGGGATTAAGGGGTTAATATAATGGGCCCCGCATAGCTCTCCATTTGATAAAAGGGGTCCCATATAGTACTTTTATTATAAGGCACCCCACATAGCCTTCCATTTAATATATGGGGCCCCTATATAGCCTTCCATTTAATATAAGGGGTTCCCACATAGCCCCCATTTCATATATGGAGGCCCCACATAGCCCCTCAATTCAATAAATGGGGTCCCCACATAGCCATGCATTTAATATATAGGGGCCCACCATAGCCTCTCCATTTAATAAATGGTGCCCCGCATAGCCTCCCATTTTAATAAATGGGGTCCCCACATAGCCCCATTTAATGTATGGGGGCTTCACATCATCCTATTTCAATATAATGGGTCTTTCAATAAATATATGTGGGCCCCACATAGCCCTCCATTTCATATTTGGGGACCCCAAAAAGCCCTATTTCAATATAATGGGCCCCACAGAAAGCCCTCCATTTAATACATAGGAGCCCCACATAGCCCTCCATTTAATATACAGGGCCCTGACATAGCCCTCCACTTAATATATGGGACCCCATTTAGACATCCATTTAATATACGAGAGCCACCACATAGCCATCCATTTAATATATGGATATCCCACATAGCCCTCCATTTAATATATGGATATCCCACATAGCCCTCCATTTACTATATGGTGACCACACACAGCACACCATTTAATATATAGGGGGCCCACATAGCCATCCATTTAATAAATGGAAGCCCCACATAGCCCTCCATTTAATATATGGGGGCCCCACATAGCCCTCAATTTAATATATGGGGCCCATATATCCCTCCATTTAATCTATGAGGGTCCGACAAAGCCCTCCAATTAATATATGGAGGCCTCACATAGCACTTCATTACATTGGGCCCCATCTAGATCGCCATTCAATATATGGGGCCCACATAGCGCTATTTAATATATGGGGACCCCACATAGTTCTCCATTTAATATCTGGGGTCTCCACATAGCTGTTTACGGGAACGCAGCGACGTATATATACTGTGCATGTCAGCAAGGGGTTAATATGAGTACCAGTTGGTTTTCCATATAATTAAAAGTGCTGCACTTGGCCTTCCCTTATCCGTACCACCAGAGCACTCCCTTTTCCCATTGGTGTGCCACCGAAGCACTCCAAATGGCGCTCCTTCCCTTCCGAGCCCTCCCATGCATCCAAACGGTGGTTCCCCCACATATGGGGTATCAGCGCACTCAGGACAAATTGGACGACTTTTGGAGTCCAATTTCTCCTGTTACTCTCGGGAAAATACAAAACTGGGGGCTAAAAAATAATTTTTGTGGGAAAAAATTTTTGTTTTATTTTTACGGCTCTGCATTATAAACTTCTGTGAAGCCCTTGGTGGGTCAAAGCGCTCACCACACATCTAAATAAGTTCCTTAGGGGGTCTATTTTCCAAAATGGTGTCAATTGTGGGGGGTTTCTACTGTTTAGGTACATTAGGGGCTCTGCAACCGCAATGTGACACCTGCAGACCATTCCATCTAAGTCTGCCTTCCAAATGGCGCTCCTTCCGTTCCGAGCCCTCCCATGCGCCCAAACAGTGGTTCCACCCCACATATGGGGTATCAGCGCACTCAGGACAAATTGGACAACAAATTTGGGGGTCCAATTTCTCCTGTTACGCTCGGAAAAATACAAAACTAGGGGCTAAAAAAGCATTAAGCTACTTACTGGTAGCAGCATTTTTCGGAGGCCCATGACACCACTACGAGAGAGGGGATCCGCCCTTCAGGAACAGGAAACCTACAGATACAAAAGGGCGGCACCTCTCCCCATGCATCAGTTATATTTCAGAGCCTGAGAGGACTACCGCGGTAAGTGGCACACAAATATACATTATATACAGTTTATATACAAAAACAATCCATCATATCGAACTAGATACCACACGTGAGATCTATCTCATTACATATACTATAGGAAGTGCAACCCCCACGTGAATAGGGAGGGAACTAAGGGTGCTGTCATGGGCCTCCGAAAAATGCTGCTACCAGTAAGTAGCTTAATGCTTTATTCGGACTCCCATGACAGCACTACGAGAGAATTACAGAGATGTAAAACTACCTTAGGGAGGGACTATAGCCTGTAGCACCCTTAACCCGAAGATGAGATCAGAAGAGAACCCCAAGTCCAACCTATAGTGCTTGAAAAAGGTGGAAGGGGATGACCACGTAGCTGCCTTACATATCTGGTCGATCGAAACTCCAGATCTTTCCGCCCAGGATGTAGCCATGGCCCGGGTGGAATGTGCCCTCAGATTCTGCGGAGCTGGACCTCCACCTGCAGTATAAGCCAGACAGATAGCCTCCCTAATCCACTTCGCTAGAGTGTACTTTGACACTCTAAATCCTTTCCTGGGACCTTGGAAGGATAGAAACAACGCATCCTCTCTCTTCCAAGCATCAGTGACTGAGATATATTCTAATAGACATCTCCTAACATCTAATGTATGGAGTAGCTCCTCCTTAGGATTAGAAGGATTAGGGAGAAATGACGGTAAAACTATCTCCTGAGATCTGTGAAAATCTGAGGCTACCTTTGGTAAATAAGCTGGGTCCGGTCTGAGGACTACTCTGTCCTGTAGAAACTCTGTATAAGGGGAAAGCCTAGAAAGAGCCTGTATGTCCCCTACCCTACGAGCAGATGTAATTGCCACCAAAAATGCTGTTTTGAGGGATAGTAATTTAAGTGAGGCTGAATGTAAGGGCTCAAACGGTTCTTTAGTCAAGGCTGAAAGGACTAGGTTGAGATCCCAAGGCATTGACCTATTTCTGTGTATAGGTCTAGACCTGCTAGATGCTTTGATAAACCTTGATACCCAATAGTTACTAGCAATGTTACAAGAAAACAGGGCCCCCAGGGCTGAGACTTGTACTTTTAGTGTACTTGTGGATAGATTTAGCTCTAGCCCTTTCTGCAGGAATTCTAGAATCTGGTTGAATGGTATTCCCTCTTCAATGTTAAAACTTGAAGAGGCCAGAAACTTCCTCCATGTTTTAGAGTAGATCTTAGTTGTTATATGTTTTCTACTCTTCAAAAGGGTATCAATTAAATTTGGGGAAAACCCTCTATATTTTAACAATGACCTCTCAAAAACCATGCCATCAAATGGAGTCCCTTCACTTGTGGATGGTTGATCGGACCTTGATGAAGTAAGTCCGGAATGTCCGGAAGTACCCAGGGGTCTTCCACAGACATGGTCCTGAGCCAGGAAAACCAAGCCCTTCTGGGCCAGAACGGAGCGATCAGTATGATTCTCGCTTGATCCTCCCTTATCTTTCTGACCACCAGAGGCAATAGGCCTAGCGGGGGGAACGCATAAGCCAACCGGAAATCCCATCTGATCAGGAAGGCATCCACTGCCAGCGGATATTCCCTGGGATTCAAGGAACAGAATTTTTTCGCTTTTCTGTTGTCCTTGGTGGCAAATAAGTCCACCTCTGGATGACCCCACATGCGGACAATCTGATTGAAGATTTCTGTGTTCAGAGACCATTCTCCTTGTCTTAAGGTGTTTCGACTTAGAAAGTCTGCTCTTATATTCTCTTTCCCTTTTATATGTACTGCGGTTAAAGATAGAAAATGGTTTTCTGCTGTCTGGAGCAGGCGGTCCGCTACTTCCATCAGGGACTCGGAGCGTGTTCCACCTTGGTGATTCACGTAGGCCACTGCCACCTGGTTGTCGGAGAGGATTTTGACATGGTGACCCTGTAGATATACGAGGAGTTCCTTAATTGAGAATTCAATTGCCATCAACTCCCTCTGATTGGAAGAGGCTGATATTTGGGGGTCCCATAGACCCTGAACTACAACGTCACCCATGTGTGCCCCCCACCCCGTGGGGCTGGCGTCCGTTGTGATTACCCGAGTCACCTGTGTCACCCAGGGAACTCCTGCTGACAGATTGTCTTCCTCTAGCCACCATCTAAGAGATGCAAGAACCACTGGACTCAATGTCATCTGACCCTGCAAGGAACCCTGTAAGGCTCTATCATAATGCAGTACGTCAAACTGTAAAGGTCTGGAGTGGAACTGGGCCCAACGGACGGCGGGAATACAGGAAGTTAGGGAACCTAACAAAGACATAGCCTGTCTAAGGGTCATGGATGGTTTATTAATTGCTTTTAACACCTGTTGTTGGATATGAATTAGTTTATCAGGTGGAAGACAGCATTGTTGGGACTCGGAATTTAACAGCAGCCCTAGGAATCTCTGGATTTTTAGGGGTTGTAATCGGGATTTTTCATAATTTATGATCCAGCCCAGATATTCTAGTTTAGACATAGCTGTTTTTACCTGAGCAAGGCAATGGTCTGCTGAGTTTCCAACTATCAGGAAATCATCCAGATAAGGGATAATGAGGATATCGGATTCTCGTAAGTGCGCCATGACCTCCGCAACTACTTTAGTAAATACCCGGGGAGATGCTGAGAGGCCGAAGGGAAGGGCTCTAAATTGAAAATGGCGAGCAATACCTCCCATAGACACCGCCACACGTAGAAACCTCTGGAAGTTTCCATGGATAGGAACATGATAGTATGCATCCTTTAAGTCCACAACTACCATGAAGCAGTGTTTGAACAACATCTTTATTGCAGAGCTGATTGACTCCATTTTTAAAAGTGGTATTAACCAGGTACTCATTAAGGGATTTAAGATTAATAATAGTCCTAAATGATTTGTCTGGTTTTTGAATCAGAAATAGAGAGTAGAATCCTCTTCCTCTTTCTGACTCTGGGACCTCAATCAGCACATTTTTAAGGCATAAATTCATGACCTCTGCCTCTAAAGCCGTCTGTTCAATAGTGGAGGAACGTAAGGGGGTTAGCATAAATTTATCCCGAGGCCAGTGAATAAATTCCAGTTTCAGACCCAGTCACTATTTGTGATGTTAGTCCATGCGGAAGAGAAGGCTGACAATCTCCCTCCCACAGGGATTGCTAGTCATTGGTCTGGTTTCTTACGTTCTTTTGAGGAACGGCGGAACATGTAACCCGTACCTCTCCTGCGTCTATCCTCCCATCTAAAATTATCTCTAGAGGGCGAGGATGCGCGCTTCCTTCCACGACCAAATCTCCTTCTATTGAATGGGCGCCGGTACGAGGCTGATGACAAATTAGGGAATTTCTTCTTGTCATCCCCAGCCTTTTCAAGCAGCTCATCCAAGGTTGGCCCAAAGAGATATTCCCCTTTACATGGGATAGCGCATAACTTGGATCTTGACTGAATATCACCCGACCAACACTTCAACCATAAGGCTCTACGAGCCGCGTTGGAGAGTCCTGCTGCTCTGGCCGCCATTCTGACCGAATCCACCGAAGCGTCCGACAGGAAAGCCGCAGCATCCTGAATCACTGGAAGCGCACTTAGGATTGAATTTCTGGAAGCGCCTTCTTTAAGCTGGGATTCCAACTGTTCCAGCCAGACCATTAGGGATCTGGCTGTACATGTCGCAGCCACTGCCGGTCTCAAGGATCCGGCTGCCATCTCCCAGGTACCTTTAAGGAAGGTATCCGCCTTCCTGTCAAGAGGGTCTTTAAGGGATCCCATGTCCTCGAAAGGTAATGCGGCTCTCTTTGATGCCTTCGCCACATCTAATTTAGGGGCCTTGTCCCAGGTATCCACAGCCGCATCCTCAAAGGGATACCTGCGCTTTAAAGCTGGTGGCAATGAACCTTTCTTCTCCAGTTTTTTCCATTCCCGGAGAATCAGGTCTTGAATCTTATCATTCACCGGAAAGGATCTACGTTTCTTGTGATCCAAGCCGCTGAACATTAGCTCCTGACGGGAAAGCTGCGTCTTAGGTTCTTCTAAGCCCATCATACCTCTGACCGACTTAACTAATTTATCCACCCGGTCCAGAGGCAGACAGAATCGGCCAGAGTCCTCTTCTGATGACGAGGAAGAGAGAATCGAGCCACAAGAACCTTCCTCATCTTCCTCCGAAGAATCAGAGATCACCGAAGCTCTCTGTTTTGAACTTCCCGCCTGGGACACAGACCGCAGGGATTCCCTTACTTCCATACGGATCATCTCCTTTAGATTAGCCGTAGAAGTAGATTCTTCCGCTACCTAGGGGAGGACAATAAGGGTGATACCATCTATCTAGCCTGATGTCACTCAACCCCTCCACTCCTGTAGACCTCACCGTCTGTTGTATACAGGAGGCGCATAATTTTTTAGGGTAAGAATCTGGTAAAGGGACTTCACACAGGGCACACTCCTTATGTTTCGTCTTTGCACTTTTCTTCCCCTAGAATGACAAAGTATAAGGGGCCCGCGTCACTGAGTGAACATTCACGTAGATCACTTATCAGTGTACGCCAAAGAAAAAGGTACCGGAACACGAGGGGGCTCTTTGCCAGTCGAAGCTCTAGATCCCTGCCTGGATGAGCTTTTATGGCTGGACTGGTCACTTCTGATATGCTCCTTTCCCACGGCTTCCTGCCGCACTTTATCCAGAAGCTGAGGCTGCTGCTCACCATCATCTGCCATGATGAAGCTGTGGCCAAAAGCAGGGCTCTATTGCCAACACCTGCTTATATCCCCCTGTATTCCGGTCAGCAGGCTGCCTGGCGTCCTCCCCATTGGCTTCTGATGATCAGGCTGCAGCTGGGAGGTCAGCGGTGGCAAATGCAGAAACCCGGCGTCCGGACCCATGGGCGCCGCCATTTTGGAACAACTGCGCATGCGCAGCCATCCCGTGAACCGGAAGCGCTCGCTGACTCCACCCCCGGCGCCACAGCGTTCCGGAAACGCTCAGTGAGCGATGCAGGACGCCGGGGATGCCCAGCAGCGCTCCGGACGGCGCTCCACTTCCGACGCCGAAACTACACCACCGCACCTCACCGCCGCTGCATGACCGGGGGGGGGGGGAGATTAATACTTACCAAACGCCGGAGACAAGGAATCCACCGGACCCTGCTCCCTGCTGCCAACGCCAATGACGTGCAGTCCAGCCAGGACCACCGTGGCGTCTCCAGGGACTTCCGCACCGGCCGAGGTAGGAGACTCCCCCGCTACCAGATTCGACCGGCCGGCCTGGGCTTTCTACGAGATGTAATCTGTAGGATCCTGTCCCTCTAGGAACAGGAAACCAACTGATGCATGTGGAGATGTGCCACCCTTTTGTATCTGTAGGTTTCCTGTTCCTGAAGGGCCGATCCCCTCTCTCGTAGTGCTGTCATGGGAGTCCGAATAAATAATTTTTGTGGGAAAAAAAAAATATTTTTATTTTATTTTTACGGTTCTGCATTATAAACTTCTGTGAAGCCCTTTGTTAGGGGTCGAGTTCCTGCCTCTGCACAGGGGGAATCTCGGGCCATCTCCGCTGCGGTCTCCCATTCTTCTCCTGCCGCAGCGGAGCCTGCTCAGCGGAGACGTCGATCCCAGCGTCTCGCTCAGTCTGACTCTGTGCTAAGAGTTACTGCTGCATTTCCTGCTTCTGCCATTGAAGTCAGTGCTGGGCAG
Source organism: Ranitomeya imitator (assembly GCF_032444005.1). NCBI lineage: Eukaryota > Metazoa > Chordata > Amphibia > Anura > Dendrobatidae > Ranitomeya > Ranitomeya imitator. The sequence continues at coordinate 656,444,902 of NC_091283.1, forward strand.
CGGCGAGCGGACGCTTCTGGGGCTAAGTCCTGCTTTTCACATTCTGAGCATGCCCAGAGTAAGATCTCTCAGTGAAGATCGAGGGTCACATGATCAGATACTGCAGCTAAGGTCCTTGTAGGTGCTAGGACTAAATCCTGCTTTGCACTCTGAGCATGCCCAGGGCACGATCTCTCAGTGGAGGTCTGGGGTCACATGCTCAGGTACTGCAGCTCTCCATTGGTCCTTCTTTCAAAGGTCCTAAACGTGCTGCAGCTATTTAAGGCTCACATGGCCACACGGCTATGCGCTAGTGTCAAATCATATATGTGCTTTGCGCCAGTGTGGTTATGTATGAGTGCGTTCAGGGACCCGGCTGAAATAAGCCTAGAATACTGGCACCTCCGGTGAGGAGATTGTATGTGTGTATTCAGGGACCCGGCTGAAATAAGCCCCTAGAATACCGGCTTCTCAGGTGAGGAGATTGCATGTTGCATAACCACTGACTGCTATCAGCTTGGCAGTAAGCTTGTGCTCCTGTGTGGCTAACAGGGCACAGTACTTCCCTTTTACAGCTACTCTGTGGAGTAACAGAGCTAGCCTATACCGCCTAACAGTGCCGCCATTCGCGGGGTTTCAATGTTTAGGCACATCAGTGGCTCTCCAAACGCAACATGGCGTCCCATCTCAATTCCTGTCAATTTTGCATTGAAAAGTCAAACGGCGCTCCTTCCCTTCCGAGCTCTCCCATGCGCCCAAACAGTGGTTTGCCCCTACATATGGGGTATCAGCGTACTCAGGACAAATTGGACAACTTTTGGGGTCCAATTTCTTCTCTTACCCTTGGGAAACTAAAAAATTGGGGGTGAAAATATCATTTTTGTGAAAAAATATTTTTTTATTTTTACAGTTCTGCATTATAAACTTCTGTAAAGCACTTGGTGGGTCAAAGTGATCACCACACCTCTAGATAAGTTCCTTAGGGGGTCTACTTTCCAAAATGGTGTCACTTGTGGGGGGCTTCAATGTTTAGGCACATCAGGGGCTCTCCAAACGCAACATGGTGTCCCATCTCGATTCCAGTCAATTTTGTATTGAAAAGTCAAATGGCGCTCCTTCCCTTCCGAGCTCTGTCATGCGCCCAAACAGTGGTTTACCCCCACATATGGGGTATCTGTGTACTCAGGACAAATTGTACAACAATTTTTGGGGTCCATTTTCTCCTGTTACCCTTGGTAAAATAAAACAAATTGGAGCTGAAATGAATTTGTGAAAAAAAGTTAAATGTTCATTTTTATTTAAACATTCCAAAAATTCCTGTGAAGCACCAGAAGGGTTAATAAACTTCTTGAATACGGTTTTGAGCACCTTGAGGGGTGCAGTTTTTAAAATGGTGTCACACTTGGGTATTTTCTATCATATAGACCCCTCAAAATGACTTCAAATGAGATGTGGTCCCTAAAAAAAAATGGTGTTGTAAAAATGAGAATTTGCTGGTCAAATTTTAACCCTTATAACTCCTTAACAAAAAAAAATTTTGGTTCCAAAATTGTGCTGATGTAAAGTAGACATGTGGGAAACGTTACTTATTAAGTATATTGTGTGACATATCTCTGTGATTTAATTGCATAAAAATTCAAAGTTGGAAAATTGCGAAATTTTCAAAATTTTCGTCAAATTTCTGTTTTTTTTCACAAATAAACGCAGGTAGCATCAAAGAAATGTTACCACTATCATGAAGTACAATGTGTCACGAGAAAACAATGTCAGAATCACTGGGATCCGTTGAAGCGTTCCAGAGTTATAACCGCATAGAGGGACAGTGGTCAGAATTGTAAAAATTGTCCCGGTCATTAACGTGCAAACCACCCTTGGGGGTAAAGGGGTTAAAAGTGCTGCACTTAGCTTTACCTACCCGTGCCACTAGAGCACTCCCTTTTTCCCACTGCTGTGCCACCGGAGCACACCCTTTTCCGTTGGCGTGCCACCGGAGCACACCCTTGGCGTGTCACCGGAACACACCCTTTTTCCCGTTGGCATGCCACCGGAGCACACCCTTTTCCGTTGGCGTGCCAGCGGAGGACACCATTTCCCGTTGGTGTGCCAGCGGAGCACACCATTTCCCATTGGCGTGCCACCGGAGCACACCATTTCCCGTTGGCGTGCCACCGGAGCACCCTTTTTCCGTTGACATGCCACTGGAGCACACCCTTTTCCCGTTGGCGTGCCACCGGAGCACACCCTTTTCCCGTTGGCGTGCGACCGGAGCACACCCTTTTCCCGTTGGCATGCCACCGGAACACACCCTTTTTCCCATTGGCGTGCCACCAGAGCACACCCTTTTCCGTTGGCGTACCAGCGGAGGACACCATTTCCCGTTGGCGTGCCAGCGGAGCACACCATATCCCGTTGGCGTGCCACCGGAGCACACCATTTCCCGTTGGCGTGCCACCGGAGCACACCATTTCCCATTGGTGTGCCACCAGAGCACACCATTTCCGTTGGCGTGCCACCGGAGCACACCATTTCCCGTTGGCGTGACACCGGAGCACACCATTTCCCGTTGGCGTGCCACCGGAGCACACCATTTCCCGTTGACCCGCCAGAAGGGCCCAATGCTTGGCCTTTTTGCTTACCATCGTGGAGCCCATCTTGGGCCTCACATAGTACTCCATTTAATACATATGGGCCCTACATAGCCCTCAATTTAATAAAATGGGCCCCACAGAGCCCTCCATTTAACATAATTGACCCCACATAGCCCTCCATTTAACCCCTTAAGCCCCGAGCGTGGTTTGCACGTTAATGACCTGGCCAATTTTTACAATTCTGACCACTGTCCCTTTATGAGGTTATAACTCTGGAACGCTTCAACGGATCTTGGTGATTCTGACATTGTTTTCTCGTGATATATTGTACTTCATGATAGTTGTAAAATTTCTTCGATATAATGTGCGTTTCTTTGTGAAAAAAATGGAAATTTGGCGAAAATTTTGCAATTTTCCAACTTTGAATTTTTATGCCCTTAAATCAGATATGTCACACAAAATAATTAAGGAACATTTCCCACATGTCTACTTTACATCAGCACAATTTTTGAACCAAATTTTTTTTTTTGTTACGGACTCAGTTATAAGGGTTAAAAGTTGACCAGCAATTTCTCATTTTTACAACACCAATATAGAGACTACAAGACATTTGAAGTCATTTTGAGGGGTCTATATGATAGAAAATAACCAAGTATGACACCATTCTAAAAACTGCACCCCTCAAGGTGCTCAAAACCACATTCAAGAAGTTTATTAACCCTTCAGGTGTTTTACAGAAATTTTTGGAATGTTTAAATAAAAATGAACATTTAACTTTTTTTCATAAACAATTTACTTCAGCTCGAATTTGTTTTATTTTACCAAGGGTAACAAGAGAAAATGGACCCCAAAAGTTGTTATACAATTTGTCCTGAGTACGCTGATACCCCATATGTGGGGGTAAACCACTGTTTGGGCGCATGGCAGAGCTCGGAAGGGAAGGAGCGCCATTTGACTTTTCAATGCAATATTGACTGGAATTGAGATGGGATGCCATGTTGCGTTTGGAGAGCCCCTGTTGTACCTAAACATTAAAACCCCCCACAAGTGACACTATTTTGGAAAGTAGACCCCCTAAGGAACTTATCTAGATGTGTTTTGAGAGCTTTGAACCCCAAAGTGTTTCACTAGTTTATAATGCAGAGCCGTGAAAATAAAAATTCTTGACAGCTCCTGGCACATAGTGCCGGATGTCAGCTGTGATAGGCAGCTGACACCTGGCCGCGATCGGCCGGGCTCCCCCGTGAGCGTGGCCGATCGTATGACGTACTATCCCGTCACTGGGAATTAAGTCCCAGGGCACCTTGACGGGATAATACGTCATATGGGATTAAGGGGTTAATATAATGGGCCCCGCATAGCTCTCCATTTGATAAAAGGGGTCCCATATAGTACTTTTATCATAAGGCACCCCACATAGCCTTCCATTTAATATATGGGGCCCCCATATAGCCTTCCATTTAATATAAGGTGTCCCCACATAGCCCCCATTTCATATATGGAGGCCCCACATAGCCCCTCAATTCAATAAGTGGGGTCCCCACATAGCCATGCATTTAATATATAGGGGCCCACCATAGCCTCTCCATTTAATAAATGGTGCCCCGCATAGCCTCCCAATTTAATAAATGGGGTCCCCACATAGCCCCATTTAATATATGGGGGCTTCACATCGTCCTATTTCAATATAATGGGTCTTTCAATCAATATATGTGGGCCCCACATAGCCCTCCATTTCATATATGGGGGTCCCACATAGCCCTCCATTTAATATGGGGACCCCAAAAAGCCCTATTTCAATATATTGGGCCCCACAGAAAGCCCTCCATTTAATACATAAGAGCCCCACATAGCGCTCCATTTAATATACAGGGTCCTGACATAGCCCTCCATTTAATATATGGGGCCCCATTTAGACATCCATTTAATATACGAGAGCCACCACATAGCCCTCCATTTAATATATGGGGGCCTCCATATAGCCCTCCATTTAATATCTGCGGGCCTCCACATAGCCCTCAATTTAATACATGGGGGCCCCACATAGCCATCCATTTAATATATAGAACTCCACATAGCCTCCATTTAATATGAGGGCCCCACATCATCCTCCATTTAATATATGGATATCCCACATAGCCCTCCATTTAATATATGGATACCCCACATAGCCCTCCATTTAATATATGGGGACCACACACAGCACATCATTTAATATATGGGGGGCCCACATAGCCATCCAATTAATAAATGGAAGCCCCACATAGCCCTCCATTTAATATATGGGGGCCCCACATAGCCCTCAATTTAATATATGGGGCCCATATATCCCTCCATTTAATCTATGAGGGTCCTACAAAGCCCTCCAATTAATATATGGAGGCCTCACATAGCACTTCATTACATTGGGCCCCATCTAGATCGCCATTCAATATATGGGGCCCACCTAGCCCTACATTTAATATATGGGGGCCCACATCGCGCTATTTAATATATGGGGGCACCCACATAGTTCTCCATTTAATATATGGGGTCTCCACATAGCTGTTTGCGGGAACGCAGCGACGTATATATACTGTGCATGTCAGCAAGGGGTGAATATGAGTACCAGTTGGTTTTCCATATAATTAAAAGTGCTGCACTTGGCCTTCCCTTATCCGTGCCACCAGAGCACTCCCTTTTCCCATTGGTGTGCCACCGAAGCACTCCAAATGGCGCTCCTTCCCTTCCGAGCCCTCCCATGCGTCCAAACGGTGGTTCCCCCCCACATATGGGGTATCAGCGCACTCAGGACAAATTGGACAACAACTTTTAGAGTCCAATTTCTCCTGTTACCCTCGGGAAAATACAAAACTGGGAGCTAAAAAAATTTTGTGGGAAAAAATTTTTGTTTTTGTTTTTACGGCTCTGCATTATAAACTTCTGTGAAGCCCTTGGTGGGTCAAAGCGCTCACCACACATCTAAATAAGTTCCTTAGGGGGTCTACTTTCCAAAATGGTGTCAATTGTGGGGGGTTTCTACTGTTTAGGTACATTAGGGGCTCTGCAACCGCAATGTTACACCTGCAGACCATTCCATCTAAGTCTGCCTTCCAAATGGCACTCCTTCCCTTCCGAGCCCTCCCATGCGCCCAAACAGTGGTTCCCCCCCACATATGGGGTATCAGCGCACTAAGGACAAAATGGACAACAAATTTGGGGGTCCAATTTCTTCTGTTACCCTCGGGAAAACACAAAACTAGGGGCTAAAAAATAATTTTTGTGGGTAAAAAAATATTTTTATTTTATTTTTACAGTTCTGCATTATAAACTTCTGTGAAGCCCTTTGTTAGGGGTCGAGTTCCTGCCTCTGCACAGGGGGAATCTCGGGCCATCTCCGCTGCGGTCTCCCATTCTTCTCCTGCCGCAGCGGAGCCTGCTCAGCGGAGACGTCGATCCCAGCGTCTCGCTCAGTCTGACTCTGTGCTAAGAGTTACTGCTGCATTTCCTGCTTCTGCCATTGAAGTCAGTGCTGGGCAGCGACGAGCGGACGCTTCTGGGGTTAAGTCCTGCTTTTCACATTCTGAGCATGCCCAGAGTAAGATCTCTCAGTGAAGATCGAGGGTCACATGATCAGATACTGCAGCTAAGGTCCTTGTAGGTGCTAGGACTAAATCCTGCTTTGCACTCTGAGCATGCCCAGGGCACGATCTCTCAGTGGAGGTCTGGGGTCACATGCTCAGGTACTGCAGCTCTCCATTGGTCCTTCTTTCAAAGGTCCTAAACGTGCTGCAGCTATTTAAGGCTCACATGGCCACACGGCCATGCGCTAGTGTCAAATCATATATGTGCTTTGCGCCAGTGTGGTTATGTATGAGTGCGTTCAGGGACCCGGCTGAAATAAGCCTAGAATACCGGCACCTCCGGTGAGGAGATTGTATGTGTGTATTCAGGGACCCGGCTGAAATAAGCCCCTAGAATACCGGCTTCTCAGGTGAGGAGATTGCATGTTGCATAACCACTGACTGCTATCAGCTTGGCAGTAAGCTTGTGCTCCTGTGAGGCTAACAGGGCACAGTGCTTCCCTTTTACGGCTACTCTGTGGAGTAACAGAGCTAGCCTATACCGCCTAACAGTGCCGCCATTCGCTAGCAGCAGGTTCCTCCTGCACGGTGGACCCCGGGCTGCGAATGCACCTTTCATATAAACATCTATTTTCTCGGGGCGTTCCGCTAGCCCTAACACCCTTGGTGGGTCAAAGCGCTCACCACACTTCTAGATAAGTTCCTTAAGGAGTCTACTTTCCAAAATGGTGTCACTTGTGGGGGGTTTCAATGTTTAGGCACATCAGTGGCTCTCCAAACGCAACATGGCGTCCCATCTCAATTCCTGTCAATTTTGCATTGAAAAGTCAAACGGCGCTCCTTCCCTTCCGAGCTCTCCCATGCGCCCAAACAGTGGTTTACCCCCACATATGGGGTATCAGCGTACTCAGGACAAATTGGACAACTTTTGGGGTCCAATTTCTTCTCTTACCCTTCGGAAAATAAAAAATTGGGGGCGAAAATATCATTTTTGTGAAAAAATATTTTTTTATTTTTACAGTTCTGCATTATAAACTTCTGTAAAGCACTTGGTGGGTCAAAGTGCTCACCACACCTCTAGATAAGATCCTTTGGGGGTCTACTTTCCAAAATGGTGTCACTTGTGGGGGGCTTCAATGTTTAGGCACATCAGGGGCTCTCCAAATGCAACATGGTGTCCCATCTCGATTCCAGTCAATTTTGCATTGAAAAGTCAAATGGCGCTCCTTCGCTTCCGAGCTCTGTCATGCGCCCAAACAGTGGTTTACCCCCACATATGGGGTATCGGTGTACTCAGGACAAATTGTACAACAACTTTTGGGGTCCATTTTCTCCTGTTACCCTTGGTAAAATAAAACAAATTGGAGCTGAAATAAATTTTTTGTGAAAAAAAGTTAAATGTTCATTTTTATTTAAACATTCCAAAAATTCCTGTGAAGCACCAGAAGGGTTAATAAACTTCTTGAATATGGTTTTGAGCACCTTGAGGGGTGCAGTTTTTAAAATGGTGTCACACTTGGGTATTTTCTATCATATAGACCCCTCAAAATGACTTCAAATGAGATGTGGTCCCTAAAAAAAAATTGGTGTTGTAAAAATGAGAATTTGCTGGTCAACTTTTAACCCTTATAACTCCTTAACAAAAAAAAATGTTGGTTCCAAAATTGTGCTGATGTAAAGTAGACATGTGGGAAACGTTACTTATTAAGTATTTTGTGTGACATATCTCTGTGATTTAATTGCATAAAAATTCAAAGTTGGAAAATTGCGAAATTTTCAAAATTTTCGTCAAATTTCTGTTTTTTTTTTCACAAATAAACGCAGGTAACATCAAAGAAATGTTACCACTATCATGAAGTAAAATGTGTCACGAGAAAACAATGTCAGAATCACCGGGATCCGTTGAAGCGTTCCAGAGTTATAACCTCATAGAGGGACAGTGGTCAGAATTGTAAAAATTGTCCCGGTCATTAACGTGCAAACCACCCTTGGGGGTAAAGGGGTTAAAAGTGCTGCACTTAGCTTTACCTACCCGTGCCACTAGAGCACTCCCTTTTTCCCGCTGCTGTGCAACCGAAGCACACCCTTTTTCCGTTGGTGTGCCATCGGAGCACACCCTTGGCGTGTCACAGGAACACACCCTTTTTCCCGTTGGCATGCCACCGGAGCACACCCTTTTCCGTTGGCGTGCCAGCGGAGGACACCATTTCCCGTTGGTGTGCCACCGAAGCACACCATTTCCCGTTGGCGTGCCACCGGAGCACCCTTTTCCCGTTGGCGTGCCACTGGAGCACACCCTTTTCCCGTTGGCGTGCCACCGGAGCACACCCTTTTCCCGTTGGCATGCCACCGGAACACACCCTTTTTCCCATTGGCGTGCCACCAGAGCACACCCTTTTCCGTTGGCGTGCCAGCGGAGGACACCATTTCCCGTTGGCGTGCCAGCGGAGCACACCATTTCCCGTTGGCGTGCCACCGAAGCACACCATTTCCCGTTGGCGTGCCACCGGAGCACACCATTTCCCGTTGGCGTGCCACCGGAGCACACCATTTCCCGTTGACCCGCCAGAAGGGCCCAATACTTGGCCTTTTTGCTTACCATCGTGGAGCCCATCTTGGGCCTCACATAGTACTCCATTTAATACATATGGGCCCTACATAGCCCTCAATTTAATAAAATGGGCCCCACAGAGCCCTCCATTTAACATAATTGACCCCACATAGTCCTCCATTTAACCCCTTAAGCCCCGAGGGTGGTTTGCACGTTAATGACCTGGCCAATTTTTACAATTCTGACCACTGTCCCTTTATGAGGTTATAACTCTGGAACGCTTCAACGGATCTTGATGATTCTGACATTGTTTTCTCGTGATATATTGTACTTCATGATAGTTGTAAAATTTCTTCGATATGTGCGTTTATTTGTGAAAAAAATGGAAATTTAGCGAAAATTTTGCAATTTTCCAACTTTGAATTTTTATGCCCTTAAATCAGATATGTCACACAAAATAATTAATATGTAACATTTCCCACATGTCTACTTTACATCAGCACAATTTTTGAACCAAATTTTTTTTTTTGTTACGGACTCAGTTATAAGGGTTAAAAGTTGACCAGCAATTTCTCATTTTTACAACACCAATATAGAGACTACATGACATTTGAAGTCATTTTGAGGGGTCTATATGATAGAAAATAACCAAGTATGACACCATTCTAAAAACTACACCCCTCAAGGTGCTCAAAACCACATTCAAGAAGTTTATTAAGCCTTCAGGTGTTTTACAGGAATTTTTGGAATGTTTAAATAAAAATGAACATTTAACTTTTTTTCATAAACAATTTATTTCAGCTCCAATTTGTTTTATTTTACCAAGGGTAACAAGAGAAAATGGACCCCAAAAGTTGTTATACAATTTGTCCTGAGTACGCTGATACCCCATATGTGGGGGTAAACCACTGTTTGGGTGCATGGCAGAGCTCGGAAGGGAAGGAGCGCCATTTGACTTTTCAATGCAAAATTGACTGGAATTGAGATGGGATGCCATGTTGCGTTTGGAGAGCCCCTGATGTACCTAAACATTAAAACCCCCCACAAGTGACACCATTTTGGAAAGTAGACCCCCTAAGGAACTTATCTAGATGTGTTTTGAGAGCTTTGAACCCCCAAGTGTTTCACTAGTTTATAATGCAGAGCCGTGAAAATAAAAATTCTTGACCGCTCCTGGCACATAGTGCCGGATGTCAGCTGTGATAGGCAGCTGACACCTGGCCGCGATCGGCCGCACTCCCCCCGTGAGCGCGGCCGATCGCATGACGTACTATCCCGTCACTGGGAATTAAGTCCCAGGGCACCTTGATGGGATAATACGTCATATGGGATTAAGGGGTTAATATAATGGGCCCCGCATAGCTCTCAATTTGATAAAAGGGGTCCCATATAGTACTTTTATTATATAGCCTTCCATTTAATATAAGGGGTCCCCACATAGCCCTCCATTTCATATATGGAGGCCCCACATAGCCCCTCAATTCTATAAATGGGGTCCCCACATAGCCATGCATTTAATATATAGGGGCCCACCATAGCCTCTCCATTTAATAAATGGTGCCCCGCATAGCCTCCCAATTTAATAAATGGGGTCCCCACATAGGCCCATTTAATATATGGGGGCTTCACATCGTCCTATTTCAATATAATGGGTCTTTCAATCAATATATGTGGGCCCAACATAGCCCTCCATTTCATATATGGGGGTCCCACATAGCCCTTCATTTAATATGGGGACCCCAAAAAGCCCTATTTCAATATAATGGGCCCCACAGAAAGCCCTCCATTTAATACATAGGAGCCCCACATAGCCCTCCATTTAATATACAGGGCCCTGACATAGCCCTCCATTTAATATATGGGGCCCCATTTAGACATCCATTTAATATACGAGAGCCACCACATAGCCCTCCATTTAATATCTGCGGGCCTCCACATAGCCCTCAATTTAATACATGGGGGCCCCACATAGCCCTCAATTTAATATATGGAACTCCACATAGCCTCCATTTAATGAGGGCCCCACATCAGCCTCCATTTAATATATGGATATCCCACATAGCCCTCCATTTAATATATGGGGACCACACACAGCACACCATTTAATATATGGGGGGCCCACATAGCCATCCATTTAATAAATGGAAGCCCCACGTAGCCCTCCATTTAATATATGGGGCCCCACATAGCCCTCAATTTAATATATGGGGCCCATATATCCCTCCATTTAATCTATGAGGGTCCTACAAAGCACTCCAATTAATATATGGAGGCCTCACATAGCACTTCATTACATTGGGCCCCATCTAGATCGCCATTCAATATATGGGGCCCACCTAGCCCTACATTTAATATATGGGGGCCCACATAGCGCTATTTAATATATGGGGGCCCCCACATAGTTCTCCATTTAATATATGGGGTCTCCACATAGCTGTTTGCGGGAACGCAGCGACGTATATATACTGTGCATGTCAGCAAGGGGTGAATATGAGTACCAGTTGGTTTTCTATATAATTTAAAGTGCTGCACTTGGCCTTCCCTTATCCGTGCCACCAGAGCACTACCTTTTCCCATTGGTGTGCCACCGAAGCACTCCAAATGGCGCTCCTTCCCTTCTGAGCCCTCCCATGCGTCCAAACGGTGGTTCCCCCCACATATGGGGTATCAGCGCACTCAGGACAAATTGGACGACTTTTGGAGTCCAATTTCTCCTGTTACTCTCGGGAACATACAAAACTGGGGGCTAAAAAATAATTTTTGTGGGAAAAAATTTGTTTTATTTTTACGGCTCTGCATTACAAACTTCTGTGAAGCCCGGGTCAAAGCGCTCACCACACATCTAAATAAGTTCCTTAGGGGGTCTACTTTCCAAAATGGTGTCAATTGTGGGGGGTTTCTACTGTTTAGGTACATTAGGGGCTCTGCAACCGCAATGTGACACCTGCAGACCATTCCATCTAAGTCTGCCTTCCAAATGGCGCTCCTTCCCTTCCGAGCCCTCCCATGCGCCCAAACAATGGTTCCCCTCCCCCCCCCACATATGGGGTATCAGCGCACTCAGGACAAATTGGACAAATTTGGGGGTCCAATTTCTCCTGTTACCCTCGGGAAAATACAAAACTAGGGGCTAAAAAATAATTTTTGTGGGTAAAAAAATATTTTTCTTTTATTTTTACGGTTCTGCATTATAAACTTCTGTGAAGCCCTTTGTTAGGGGTCGAGTTCCTGCCTCTGCACAGGGGGAATCTCGGGCCATCTCCGCTGCGGTCTCCCATTCTTCTCCTGCCGCAGCGGAGCCTGCTCAGCGGAGACGTCGATCCCAGCGTCTCGCTCAGTCTGACTCTGTGCTAAGAGTTACTGCTGCATTTCCTGCTTCTGCCATTGAAGTCAGTGCTGGGCAGCGGCGAGCGGAAGCTTCTGGGGCTAAGTCCTGCTTTTCACATTCTGAGCATGCCCAGAGTAAAGGTTCCGTCACACTTAACGATATCGTTAACGATATCGTTGCTTTTTGTGACGTAGCAACGATATTGTTAAGGAAATCGTTATGTGTGACAGCGACCAACGATCAGGCCCCTGCTGGGAGATCGTTGGTCGCTGAAGAAAGTCCAGAACTTTATTTCGTCGCTGGATCTCCCGCTGACATCGCTGGATCTGCGTGTGTGACACCGATCCAGCGATGTCTTCACTGGTAACCAGGGTAAACATCGGGTTACTAAGCGCAGGGCCGCGCTTAGTAACGCGATGTTTACCCTGGTTACCAGTGTCATGATATGTACTTTTGCCCTGTCCCATATTTGAATAATATGCCATTTGATGTATGTAACTGTTCTCTGGTTTCTATTAGCTGTAATTTATGTATTTTCTTGGCTGGGAGTTCACCTGTAACAATGTCTCCTTCCCCCAATACTTGCAGCCCTAAGCTCTAATGTAATTAAGCTTTGTCAACATCACTAGTGGAGGAATAGCCATTCTTCCTCACAGCAGGTGGCTAGTCAAATGTACATATTACATAGACTGCCTGGAGCCCACCAGTCTAGAATCTTCTGGTGGACCCAACCATTGAATAGAAGGTGTAACCCCTACCCCTTCATGGGCGGATCCCAGGAGCTCAGACAATCCATTCTTATTTTGAGATCAGATGTGAGTTGATCCTTGAAGGAGAAGGAGTGGGGATTCTTGGCTGAGGCAAGACCCCATGTCCATCTGTGACTGCGGAAGCGAAAGGGGTGAGACTTGAGCTGAGGACATATCTCGTCGTTCGTGGGATTGTTTTGGGATCCCTTGGACTCATGTGGACTATTGCTTTGTTATCTGGCACAAGGATTATCGGGAGGTGCCCCCGAATCTGTTCCATTGGACTAATTGTGGACTCTGTAGATCTACCTGCATGTGTTGTTCCAGCGTTCTTGATAAATCTGTTGAATCATCGCTCGGCCTGTTGTCCCTTCTTGCTCTGCCGTACACCCCGTCACAAACTGGTGGCAAGCAGTGGGACCAGAGCAGAAGGAATGGAGGACAACGGCCCATCAACATCGAGAACCAGCACCACAGAGTACAAGAACTGGAGTTTGGGGAGCCTACAATCAAAGGCCCGGGAAGTAGGAGTCCGTTTTAAAGGTCTCTCCAAGGAGCAGCTTATTGAGGCTTTGGAAGGAGTTCGCCTGCAAGATGACGCTGAGGAAGGATCCTCACAGCAAATGGAGGAAAGAAGGCAGCCGGAGGTAAATACCCAAAAAAGTAAGTGGGTTATGTGGTACGAGGAGGAGTTGGCATTGCTGGGAGAAGAGGCCACCATGGACGATAAGAGGGAGGCCATTCACAGAGCTCAGGAGAGGGAGGCCATTCACAGAGCCGAGGAGAGGGAGGCCATTCACAGAGCTCAGGAGATGGCATTGCTGGAGAGGCAGATCGCTTTGGAAGCAGCTAGAAGCTCCAGACAGACTCTAACCCCAGCACCCACCATGAGGGAACCCCCCAGAGTGTCCCGCAAAGATTTCAAGCCTTTTAATGAGGCTGCAGGCGACATTGAGGGCTTCTTCCAGGACTTTGAGCATCAGTGTCGATTAATGGAAGTCCCGGAAAGGGACCGAGTCCGACATCTGGTTGGGCTCTTAGAGGGTGAAGCTGCCGCAGCCTATAGCTATGGACCCTCAGGGGAACTGTGAGTATGCGGAGATTAAACGGACTATTCTAGAACATTATGCTGTTACCCCAGACACTTACAGGACTCAGTTCCGTACTTTAGCCTGTGATGAGGAAGTGTCTTTCAAGATGTATGCCCACAGACTCAAACAAATATGTCATCGCTGGCTGGAGGCAGAGGAGGCCTTAACCTGGGAGACCTTCCTCCAGGTTATCCTAAAAGAGCAGTTTTACTTCAAGTGCCCTGCTGAGATCCGGGAATGGGTGCGTGAGAGGAGACCAGCCACTGTGGAGGAAGCTGCAGCTCTAGCTGATGAGGCTCTCACCATCAAGCCTCAGTGGAGGGTTCTGTTGGAGGATGGAGAGAGGCCTACCAGCTCCACAACACCGGTGGCCCCCTGTTCTTCTGTCCCCATTGTTCCCCGTTCCTCTAAGCCACCACCTCATGCTGATACCCGTGTAAATGTGCCTCCAGTTGCTTCTACTGCGTTTTCTGGAATACGACGAGGAGAGGAAGTAGCAGAGCGCAGGTGTTATGGTTGTGGGCATCTGGGGCATCTGCAGGCCTCATGCCCAGCCAGCTCATGGAGAAGTCGTCCTCAAATCCCTACAGCACCTTCAGGTGGGAGCCGGCCTCCAGGTTCCCTTACCCCTCACCCAAGAGGACGCCTTGGATGGAATGAGACCCAGCAGAGATGCTATCGATGTGGACAGCCGGGGCATCTGCAAGCCTCCTGCCCAGCTGTTCAAATGAGGATTAATCCTGTACCCAGTCGTATTATTAATTATGTACACCCAAGTGCCATGGAGGACGACATGTCACCACTACGTGAGGACTGGCCTAGTGCCTCACCCACCCATGTTGCACCACTAGGAGTTTATGGTGTGCGACCCGCAGCTATGACGACTTCTGCTCATCGAGGTAAGCACTTGCAGGAGGTCGTGCTGGATGGACAGAGACTTATTGGATTTTGTGACTCAGGGGCTTTCCTCACACTGGCTGATCCCCGAGTGGTTCGGCCTGAGGCAATCCATCGAGGACCTGGGATTGTCATTGAACTGGCTGGTGGACAATGGAGGACTATTCCCACAGCCACTGTGGATCTGAACTTTGGTTTTGGGGTCAGGCGATGTGTGGTTGGGGTGATGGGTGGTCTGCCTGCCGATGTTCTCCTGGGCAATGATGTGGGAGAGCTACGATGCCAATTCGTGGCTGCATGAAGCCACATGTAAGTTACGCTCTGCCTGTGTGTACTTAACCAGCGACCTGTAGAGGTCCCTGGTACGTACACAAATTGGGAGTGGAAGGGATTGTCATGATATGTACTTTTGCCCTGTCCTATATTTGAATAATATGCCATTTGATGTATGTAACTGTTCTCTGGTTTCTATTAGCTGTAATTAATGTATTTTCTTGGCTGGGAGTTCACCTGTAACAATGTCTCCTTCCCCCAATACTTGCAGCCCTAAGCTCTAATGTAATTAAGCTTTGTCAACATCACTAGTGGAGGAATAGCCATTCTTCCTCACAGCAGGTGGCTAGTCAAATGTACATATTACATAGACTGCCTGGAGCCCACCAGTCTAGAATCTTCTGGTGGACCCAACCATTGAATAGAAGGTGTAACCCCTACCCCTTCATGGGCGGATCCCAGGAGCTCAGACAATCCATTCTTATTTTGAGATCAGATGTGAGTTGATCCTTGAAGGAGAAGGAGTGGGGATTCTTAGCTGAGGCAAGACCCCATGTCCATCTGTGACTGCGGAAGCGAACAGGGCGAGACTTGAGCTGAGGACATATCTCGTCGTTCGTGGAATTGTTTTGGGATCCCTTGGACTCGTGTGGACTATTGCTTTGTTATCCAAAACAATAGCCTAAAAATAAGGCACTTCCAAATTTCAACAAATATCAAACAATAGAACCACAGCGGAAGCTTAGATGCCAATAAAAAACTAAATTTTATTAATAGTATAATTAAAAATTCTATTAGAGTCCAATTACAGTCAGTGGAGATACATGAGACAGAATTATACTGTCTGCTAAGGAAAATACATATAATACCTAATATAAATCATATGATCCCAAATAAATACATATAAAACCCACAAGAATCAATAAGGCATGAGTGTTACACAGTACATCTATATATAAAGGCTATAAGTGTGCCATAAAAGGAGAAATGCCTAAGGGATATGAGCTGGATTAATATGCCTACGATAGCAATGGCTGCTAACAAATGTCACGGATACCAAGGGTTAAATCAAATGTATGTTGGCAGACAAAGCTAGCCTAACACATAAGGTATATGAACCTAAAAGATCCCTGAATGATACGGCTGTCTCTATTCACATAGTAGCCAAAAAG
The DNA here is from genome assembly GCF_032444005.1 of Ranitomeya imitator. NCBI lineage: Eukaryota > Metazoa > Chordata > Amphibia > Anura > Dendrobatidae > Ranitomeya > Ranitomeya imitator. The sequence continues at coordinate 656,461,093 of NC_091283.1, forward strand.
TGCATGCTGTGCTAAAGTGCAAATATATATCCACAGGGGTCAATAAGGCATGAGTGTTACACAGTACATCTATATTATAAGGACCATAAGTGTGCCATAGAAAAAGAAATGCCTAAGGGGATATGGGCTGAATTAATATGCCTAAGAGAGCAATGCCTACTGAAGAGTGTCACAGATACCAGGGATCTTTTAGGTTCATATACCTTATGTGTTAGGCTAGCTTTGTCTGCCAACATACATTTGATTTAACCCTTGGTATCCGTGACATTTGTTAGCAGCCATTGCTATCGTAGGCATATTAATCCAGCTCATATCCCTTAGGCATTTCTCCTTTTATGGCACACTTATGGCCTTTATATATAGACTAGATGGCAGCCCAATTCTAAAGAATCGGGAGTCTAGAATCCTTATATACTTTATTTATTCAAATGTAAGAATAATACAATTAATAAATAATAGTAAGAAAGAACAAAAATAATAGGCAGTATATGGAGAAAACACCAAACAAAAGTTCAAAATTGGTGTGAAAATGTCACTGAACCACTTCACAACTAAATATATATAGTTTTGGTAAATGGTATTATCATTTTTTTGACGAAATTCGGCAGGAGCTTGAAGAGCAACGTCACTGGGCCCGCCTCCACGCAGTAGAAACTTGCTGTGAGGTAAAAATTCAAAAATCACACCAAAATGGCGGGCGGAGTGTGTCACAGTACGGCACGTTTCTGATTGGTCGCTCGCAGCAGGCGGCAACCAATCAGACACTGGACACTGTTGACGTCACTTATCTCCGGACATTAGCTCCGGACATTATCTCCGCACATTAGCTCCGGACATTATCTCCGCACATTAGCTCCGGACATTAGCTCCGGACATTAGCTCCGGACATTAGCTCCGGACAAAGCCACGGAAGTTGGCAGAAATTGCAGGAAGTAGTATTCTAGGCAATTAATCTCCGGACATTAGCTCCGGACATTAGCTCCGGACATTAGCTCCGGACAAAGCCACGGAAGTTGGCACAAATTGCAGGAAGTAGTATTCTACGCAATTATATATTAGATGTACTGTGTAACACTCATGCCTTATTGATTCTTGTGGGTTTTATATGTATTTATTTGGGATCATATGATTTATATTAGGTATTATATGTATTTTCCTCAGCAGACAGTATAATTCTGTCTCATGTATCTCCACTGACTGTAATTGGACTCTAATAGAATTTTTAATTGTACTATTAATAAAATTTAGTTTTTTATTGGCATCTAAGCTTCCGCTGTGGTTCTATTGTTTGATATTTATTGCTTTGTTAGCTGGCACAAGGATTATCGGGAGGTGCCCCCGAATCTGTTCCATTGGACTAATTGTGGACTCTGTAGATCTACCTCCATGTGTTGTTCCAGCGTTCTTGATAATAAATCTGTTGAATCATCGCTTGGCCTGTTGTCCCTTCTTGCTCTGCCGTACACCCCGTCACAACCAGCATCAAAGTAAAAAAAAAAAAAAAAAACACTTCATACTTACCTACCGCTGTCTGTCCCCGGCGCTCAGCTTCTCTGCACTCCTCCTGCACTGGCTGTGAGCGTCGGTCAGCCGGAAAGCAGAGCGGTGACGTCACCGCTCTGCTTTCCGGCCGCTGTGCTCACAGCCAGTGCAGGAGGAGTGCAGAGAAGCTGAGCGCCGGGGACAGACAGCGGTAGGTAAGTATGTAGTGTTTTTTTTTTTTACTTTTACGCTGGTAACCAGGGTAAACATCGGGTTACTAAGCGCGGCCCTGCGCTTAGTTACCCGATGTTTACCCTGGTTACCGGGGACCTCGGGATCGTTGGTCGCTGGAGAGCTGTCTGTGTGACAGCTCTCCAGCGACCAAACAGCGACGCTGCAGCGATCAACATCGTTGTCGGTATCGCTGCAGCGTTGCTTAGTGTGATGGTACCCTAAGATCTCTCAGTGAAGATCGAGGGTCACATGATCAGATACTGCAGCTAAGGTCCTTGTAGGTACTAGGACTAAATCCTGCTTTGCACTCTGAGCATGCCCAGGGCACGATCTCTCAGTGGAGGTCTGGGGTCACATGCTCAGGTACTGCAGCTCTCCATTGGTCCTTCTTTCAAAGGTCCTAAACGTGCTGCAGCTATTTAAAGCTCACATGGCCGCATGGCTATGCGCTAGTGTCAATTCATATATGTGCTTTGCGCCAGTGTGATTATGTATGAGTGCGTTCAGGGACCCGGCTGAAATAAGCCCCTAGAATACCGGCACCTCCGGTGAGGAGATTGTATGTGTGTATTCAGGGACCCGGCTGAAATAGGCCCCTAGAATACCGGCTTCTCAGGTGAGGAGATTGCATGTTGCATAACCACTGACTGCTATCAGCTTGGCAGTAAGCTTGTGCTCCTGTGAGGCTAACAGGGCACAGTACTTCCCTTTTACAGCTACTCTGTGGAGTAATAGAGCTAGCCTATACCGCCTAACAGTGCCGCCATTCGCTAGCAGCAGTTTCCTCCTGCACGGTGGACCCTGGGCTGCGAATGCACCTTTCATAATAAACATCTCTATTTTCTCGGTGCGTTCCGCTAGCCCTAACACCCTTGGTGGGTCAAAGCGCTCACCACACTTCTAGATAAGTTCCTTAGGGAATCTACTTTCCAAAATGGTGTCACTTGTGGGGGGTTTCAATGTTTAGGCACATCAGTGGCTCTCCAAACGCAACATGGCGTCCCATCTCAATTCCTGTCAATTTTGCATTGAAAAGTCAAACGGCGCTCCTTCCCTTCCGAGCTCTCCCATGCGCCCAAACAGTGGTTTACCCCCACATATGGGGTATCAGCGTACTCAGGACAAATTGGACAACTTTTGGGGTCCAATTTCTTCTCTTACCCTTCGGAAAATAAAAAATTGGGGGCGAAAATATCATTTTTGTGAAAAAATATTTTTGTATTTTTACAGTTCTGCATTATAAACTTCTGTAAAGCACTTGGTGGGTCAAAGTGCTCACCACACCTCTAGATAAGTTCCTTTGGGGGTCTACTTTCCAAAATGGTGTCACTTGTGGGGGGCTTCAATGTTTAGGCACATCAGGGGCTCTCCAAATGCAACATGGTGTCCCATCTCGATTCCAGTCAATTTTGCATTGAAAAGTCAAATGGCGCTCCTTCGCTTCCGAGCTCTGTCATGCGCCCAAACAGTGGTTTACCCCCACATATGGGGTATCGGTGTACTCAGGACAAATTGTACAACAACTTTTGGGGTCCATTTTCTCCTGTTACCCTTGGTATAATAAAACAAATTGGAGCTGAAATAAATTTTTTGTGAAAAAAAGTTAAATGTTCATTTTTATTTAAACATTCCAAAAATTCCTGTGAAGCACCAGAAGGGTTAATAAACTTCTTGAATATGGTTTTGAGCACCTTGAGGGGTGCAGTTTTTAAAATGGTGTCACACTTGGGTATTTTCTATCATATAGACCCCTCAAAATGACTTCAAATGAGATGTGGTCCCTAAAAAAAAAATGGTGTTGTAAAAATGAGAATTTGCTGGTCAACTTTTAACCCTTATAACTCCTTAACAAAAAAAAAATGTTGGTTCCAAAATTGTGCTGATGTAAAGTAGACATGTGGGAAACGTTACTTATTAAGTATTTTGTGTGACATATCTCTGTGATTTAATTGCATAAAAATTCAAAGTTGGAAAATTGCGAAATTTTCAAAATTTTCGTCAAATTTCTGTTTTTTTTTCACAAATAAACGCAGGTAACATCAAAGAAATGTTACCACTATCATGAAGTAAAATGTGTCACGAGAAAACAATGTCAGAATCACCGGGATCCGTTGAAGCGTTCCAGAGTTATAACCTCATAGAGGGACAGTGGTCAGAATTGTAAAAATTGTCCCGGTCATTAACGTGCAAACCACCCTTGGGGGTAAAGGGGTTAAAAGTGCTGCACTTAGCTTTACCTACCCGTGCCACTAGAGCACTCCCTTTTTCCCGCTGCTGTGCAACTGAAGCACACCCTTTTTCCGTTGGCGTGCCATCGGAGCACACCCTTGGCGTGTCACAGGAACACACCCTTTTTCCCGTTGGCATGCCACCGGAGCACACCCTTTTCCGTTGGCGTGCCAGCGGAGGACACCATTTCCCGTTGGTGTGCCACCGGAGCACACCATTTCCCGTTGGCGTGCCACCGGAGCACCCTTTTCCCGTTGGCGTGCCACTGGAGCACACCCTTTTCCCGTTGGCGTGCCACCGGAGCACACCCTTTTCCCGTTGGCATGCCACCGGAACACACCCTTTTTCCCATTGGCGTGCCACCAGAGCACACCCTTTTCCGTTGGCGTGCCAGCGGAGGACACCATTTCCCGTTGGCGTGCCACCGGAGCACACCATTTCCCGTTGGCGTGCCACCGAAGCACACCATTTCCCGTTGGCGTGCCACCGGAGCACACCATTTCCCGTTGGCGTGCCACCGGAGCACACCATTTCCCGTTGGCCCGCCAGAAGGGCCCAATACTTGGCCTTTTTGCTTACCATCGTGGAGCCCATTTTGGGCCTCACATAGTACTCCATTTAATACATATGGGCCCTACATAGCCCTCAATTTAATAAAATGGGCCCCACAGAGCCCTCCATTTAACATAATTGACCCCACATAGCCCTCCATTTAACCCCTTAAGCCCCGAGGGTGGTTTGCACGTTAATGACCTGGCCAATTTTTACAATTCTGACCACTGTCCCTTTATGAGGTTATAACTCTGGAACGCTTCAACGGATCTTGATGATTCTGACATTGTTTTCTCGTGATATATTGTACTTCATGATAGTTGTAAAATTTCTTCGATATGTGCGTTTATTTGTGAAAAAAATGGAAATTTAGCGAAAATTTTGCAATTTTCCATCTTTGAATTTTTATGCCCTTAAATCAGATATGTCACACAAAATAATTAATAAGTAACATTTCCCACATGTCTACTTTACATCAGCACAATTTTTTAAACCAAAATTTTTTTTTTTATTACAGACTCAGTTATAAGGGTTAAAAGTTGACCAGCAATTTCTCATTTTTACAACACCAATATAGAGACTACATGACATTTGAAGTCATTTTGAGGGGTCTATATGATAGAAAATAACCAAGTATGACACCATTCTAAAAACTACACCCCTCAAGGTGCTCAAAACCACATTCAAGAAGTTTATTAACCCTTCAGGTGTTTTACAGGAATTTTTGGAATGTTTAAATAAAAATGAACATTTAACTTTTTTTCATAAACAATTTACTTCAGCTCCAATTTGTTTTATTTTACCAAGGGTAACAAGAGAAAATGGACCCCAAAAGTTGTTATACAATTTGTCCTGAGTACGCTGATACCCCATATGTGGGGGTAAACCACTGTTTGGGCGCATGGCAGAGCTCGGAAGGGAAGGAGCGCCATTTGACTTTTCAATGCAAAATTGACTGGAATTGAGATGGGATGCCATGTTGCGTTTGGAGAGCCCCTGATGTACCTAAACATTAAAACCCCCCACAAGTGACACCATTTTGGAAAGTAGACCCCCTAAGGAACTTATCTAGATGTGTTTTGAGAGCTTTGAGCCCCCAAGTGTTTCACTAGTTTATAATGCAGAGCCGTGAAAATAAAAATTCTTGACCGCTCCTGGCACATAGTGCCGGATGTCAGCTGTGATAGGCAGCTGACACCTGGCCGCGATCGGCCGCACTCCCCCCGTGAGCGCGGCCGATCGCATGACGTACTATCCCGTCACTGGGAATTAAGTCCCAGGGCACCTTGATGGGATAATACGTCATATGGGATTAAGGGGTTAATATAATGGGCCCCGCATAGCTCTCAATTTGATAAAAGGGGTCCCATATAGTACTTTTATTATATAGCCTTCCATTTAATATAAGGGGTCCCCACATAGCCCTCCATTTCATATATGGAGGCCCCACATAGCCCCTCAATTCTATAAATGGGGTCCCCACATAGCCATGCATTTAATATATAGGGGCCCACCATAGCCTCTCCATTTAATAAATGGTGCCCCGCATAGCCTCCCAATTTAATAAATGGGGTCCCCACATAGCCCCATTTAATATATGGGGGCTTCACATCGTCCTATTTCAATATAATGGGTCTTTCAATCAATATATGTGGGCCCAACATAGCCCTCCATTTCATATATGGGGGTCCCACATAGCCCTTCATTTAATATGGGGACCCCAAAAAGCCCTATTTCAATATAATGGGCCCCACAGAAAGCCCTCCATTTAATACATAGGAGCCCCACATAGCCCTCCATTTAATATACAGGGCCCTGACATAGCCCTCCATTTAATATATGGGGCCCCATTTAGACATCCATTTAATATACGAGAGCCACCACATAGCCCTCCATTTAATATCTGCGGGCCTCCACATAGCCCTCAATTTAATACATGGGGGCCCCACATAGCCCTCAATTTAATATATGGAACTCCACATAGCCTCCATTTAATGAGGGCCCCACATCAGCCTCCATTTAATATATGGATATCCCACATAGCCCTCCATTTAATATATGGGGACCACACACAGCACACCATTTAATATATGGGGGGCCCACATAGCCATCCATTTAATAAATGGAAGCCCCACGTAGCCCTCCATTTAATATATGGGGCCCCACATAGCCCTCAATTTAATATATGGGGCCCATATATCCCTCCATTTAATCTATGAGGGTCCTACAAAGCACTCCAATTAATATATGGAGGCCTCACATAGCACTTCATTACATTGGGCCCCATCTAGATCGCCATTCAATATATGGGGCCCACCTAGCCCTACATTTAATATATGGGGGCCCACATAGCGCTATTTAATATATGGGGGCCCCCACATAGTTCTCCATTTAATATATGGGGTCTCCACATAGCTGTTTGCGGGAACGCAGCGACGTATATATACTGTGCATGTCAGCAAGGGGTGAATATGAGTACCAGTTGGTTTTCCATATAATTTAAAGTGCTGCACTTGGCCTTCCCTTATCCGTGCCACCAGAGCACTACCTTTTCCCATTGGTGTGCCACCGAAGCACTCCAAATGGCGCTCCTTCCCTTCTGAGCCCTCCCATGCGTCCAAACGGTGGTTCCCCCCACATATGGGGTATCAGCGCACTCAGGACAAATTGGACGACTTTTGGAGTCCAATTTCTCCTGTTACTCTCGGGAACATACAAAACTGGGGGCTAAAAAATAATTTTTGTGGGAAAAAATTTGTTTTATTTTTACGGCTCTGCATTACAAACTTCTGTGAAGCCCGGGTCAAAGCGCTCACCACACATCTAAATAAGTTCCTTAGGGGGTCTACTTTCCAAAATGGTGTCAATTGTGGGGGGTTTCTACTGTTTAGGTACATTAGGGGCTCTGCAACCGCAATGTGACACCTGCAGACCATTCCATCTAAGTCTGCCTTCCAAATGGCGCTCCTTCCCTTCCGAGCCCTCCCATGCGCCCAAACAATGGTTCCCCCCCCCCCACATATGGGGTATCAGCGCACTCAGGACAAATTGGACAAATTTGGGGGTCCAATTTCTCCTGTTACCCTCGGGAAAATACAAAACTAGGGGCTAAAAAATAATTTTTGTGGGTAAAAAAATATTTTTCTTTTATTTTTACGGTTCTGCATTATAAACTTCTGTGAAGCCCTTTGTTAGGGGTCGAGTTCCTGCCTCTGCACAGGGGGAATCTCGGGCCATCTCCGCTGCGGTCTCCCATTCTTCTCCTGCCGCAGCGGAGCCTGCTCAGCGGAGACGTCGATCCCAGCGTCTCGCTCAGTCTGACTCTGTGCTAAGAGTTACTGCTGCATTTCCTGCTTCTGCCATTGAAGTCAGTGCTGGGCAGCGGCGAGCGGAAGCTTCTGGGGCTAAGTCCTGCTTTTCACATTCTGAGCATGCCCAGAGTAAAGGTTCCGTCACACTTAACGATATCGTTAACGATATCGTTGCTTTTTGTGACGTAGCAACGATATCGTTAAGGAAATCGTTATGTGTGACAGCGACCAACGATCAGGCCCCTGCTGGGAGATCGTTGGTCGCTGAAGAAAGTCCAGAACTTTATTTCGTCGCTGGATCTCCCGCTGACATCGCTGGATCGGCGTGTGTGACACCGATCCAGCGATGTCTTCACTGGTAACCAGGGTAAACATCGGGTTACTAAGCGCAGGGCCGCGCTTAGTAACGCGATGTTTACCCTGGTTACCAGTGTCATGATATGTACTTTTGCCCTGTCCCATATTTGAATAATATGCCATTTGATGTATGTAACTGTTCTCTGGTTTCTATTAGCTGTAATTTATGTATTTTCTTGGCTGGGAGTTCACCTGTAACAATGTCTCCTTCCCCCAATACTTGCAGCCCTAAGCTCTAATGTAATTAAGCTTTGTCAACATCACTAGTGGAGGAATAGCCATTCTTCCTCACAGCAGGTGGCTAGTCAAATGTACATATTACATAGACTGCCTGGAGCCCACCAGTCTAGAATCTTCTGGTGGACCCAACCATTGAATAGAAGGTGTAACCCCTACCCCTTCATGGGCGGATCCCAGGAGCTCAGACAATCCATTCTTATTTTGAGATCAGATGTGAGTTGATCCTTGAAGGAGAAGGAGTGGGGATTCTTGGCTGAGGCAAGACCCCATGTCCATCTGTGACTGCGGAAGCGAAAGGGGTGAGACTTGAGCTGAGGACATATCTCGTCGTTCGTGGGATTGTTTTGGGATCCCTTGGACTCATGTGGACTATTGCTTTGTTATCTGGCACAAGGATTATCGGGAGGTGCCCCTGAATCTGTTCCATTGGACTAATTGTGGACTCTGTAGATCTACCTGCATGTGTTGTTCCAGCGTTCTTGATAAATCTGTTGAATCATCGCTCGGCCTGTTGTCCCTTCTTGCTCTGCCGTACACCCCGTCACAAACTGGTGGCAAGCAGTGGGACCAGAGCAGAAGGAATGGAGGACAACGGCCCATCAACATCGAGAACCAGCACCACAGAGTACAAGAACTGGAGTTTGGGGAGCCTACAATCAAAGGCCCGGGAAGTAGGAGTCCGTTTTAAAGGTCTCTCCAAGGAGCAGCTTATTGAGGCATTGGAAGGAGTTCGCCTGCAAGATGACGCTGAGGAAGGATCCTCACAGCAAATGGAGGAAAGAAGGCAGCCGGAGGTAAATACCCAAAAAAGTAAGTGGGTTATGTGGTACGAGGAGGAGTTGGCATTGCTGGGAGAAGAGGCCACCATGGACGATAAGAGGGAGGCCATTCACAGAGCTCATGAGAGGGAGGCCATTCACAGAGCCGAGGAGAGGGAGGCCATTCACAGAGCTCAGGAGATGGCATTGCTGGAGAGGCAGATCGCTTTGGAAGCAGCTAGAAGCTCCAGACAGACTCTAACCCCAGCACCCACCATGAGGGAACCCCCCAGAGTGTCCCGCAAAGATTTCAAGCCTTTTAATGAGGCTGCAGGCGACATTGAGGGCTTCTTCCAGGACTTTGAGCATCAGTGTCGATTAATGGAAGTCCCGGAAAGGGACCGAGTCCGACATCTGGTTGGGCTCTTAGAGGGTGAAGCTGCCGCAGCCTATAGCTATGGACCCTCAGGGGAACTGTGAGTATGCGGAGATTAAACGGACTATTCTAGAACATTATGCTGTTACCCCAGACACTTACAGGACTCAGTTCCGTACTTTAGCCTGTGATGAGGAAGTGTCTTTCAAGATGTATGCCCACAGACTCAAACAAATATGTCATCGCTGGCTGGAGGCAGAGGAGGCCTTAACCTGGGAGACCTTCCTCCAGGTTATCCTAAAAGAGCAGTTTTACTTCAAGTGCCCTGCTGAGATCCGGGAATGGGTGCATGAGAGGAGACCAGCCACTGTGGAGGAAGCTGCAGCTCTAGCTGATGAGGCTCTCACCATCAAGCCTCAGTGGAGGGTTCTGTTGGAGGATGGAGAGAGGCCTACCAGCTCCACAACAACGGTGGCCCCCTGTTCTTCTGTCCCCATTGTTCCCCGTTCCTCTAAGCCACCACCTCATGCTGATACCCGTGTAAATGTGCCTCCAGTTTCTTCTACTGCGTTTTCTGGAATACGACGAGGAGAGGAAGCAGCAGAGCGCAGGTGTTATGGTTGTGGGCATCTGGGGCATCTGCAGGCCTCATGCCCAGCCAGCTCATGGAGAAGTCGTCCTCAAATCCCTACAGCACCTTCAGGTGGGAGCCGGCCTCCAGGTTCCCTTACCCCTCACCCAAGAGGACGCCTTGGATGGAATGAGACCCAGCAGAGATGCTATCGATGTGGACAGCCGGGGCATCTGCAAGCCTCCTGCCCAGCTGTTCAAATGAGGATTAATCCTGTACCCAGTCGTATTATTAATTATGTACACCCAAGTGCCATGGAGGACGACATGTCACCACTACGTGAGGACTGGCCTAGTGCCTCACCCACCCATGTTGCACCACTAGGAGTTTATGGTGTGCGACCCGCAGCTATGACGACTTCTGCTCATCGAGGTAAGCACTTGCAGGAGGTCGTGCTGGATGGACAGAGACTTATTGGATTTTGTGACTCAGGGGCTTTCCTCACACTGGCTGATCCCCGAGTGGTTCGGCCTGAGGCAATCCATCGAGGACCTGGGATTGTCATTGAACTGGCTGGTGGACAATGGAGGACTATTCCCACAGCCACTGTGGATCTGAACTTTGGTTTTGGGGTCAGGCGATGTGTGGTTGGGGTGATGGGTGGTCTGCCTGCAGATGTTCTCCTGGGCAATGATGTGGGAGAGCTACGATGCCAATTCGTGGCTGCATGAAGCCACATGTAAGTTACGCTCTGCCTGTGTGTACTTAACCAGCGACCTGTAGAGGTCCCTGGTACGTACACAAATTGGGAGTGGAAGGGATTGTCATGATATGTACTTTTGCCCTGTCCTATATTTGAATAATATGCCATTTGATGTATGTAACTGTTCTCTGGTTTCTATTAGCTGTAATTAATGTATTTTCTTGGCTGGGAGTTCACCTGTAACAATGTCTCCTTCCCCCAATACTTGCAGCCCTAAGCTCTAATGTAATTAAGCTTTGTCAACATCACTAGTGGAGGAATAGCCATTCTTCCTCACAGCAGGTGGCTAGTCAAATGTACATATTACATAGACTGCCTGGAGCCCACCAGTCTAGAATCTTCTGGTGGACCCAACCATTGAATAGAAGGTGTAACCCCTACCCCTTCATGGGCGGATCCCAGGAGCTCAGACAATCCATTCTTATTTTGAGATCAGATGTGAGTTGATCCTTGAAGGAGAAGGAGTGGGGATTCTTAGCTGAGGCAAGACCCCATGTCCATCTGTGACTGCGGAAGCGAACAGGGCGAGACTTGAGCTGAGGACATATCTCGTCGTTCGTGGAATTGTTTTGGGATCCCTTGGACTCGTGTGGACTATTGCTTTGTTATCCAAAACAATAGCCTAAAAATAAGGTACTTCCAAATTTCAACAAATATCAAACAATAGAACCACAGCGGAAGCTTAGATGCCAATAAAAAACTAAATTTTATTAATAGTACAATTAAAAATTCTATTAGAGTCCAATTACAGTCAGTGGAGATACATGAGACAGAATTATACTGTCTGCTGAGGAAAATACATATAATACCTAATATAAATCATATGATCCCAAATAAATACATATAAAACCCACAAGAATCAATAAGGCATGAGTGTTACACAGTACATCTATATATAAAGGCTATAAGTGTGCCATAAAAGGAGAAATGCCTAAGGGATATGAGCTGGATTAATATGCCTACGATAGCAATGGCTGCTAACAAATGTCACGGATACCAAGGGTTAAATCAAATGTATGTTGGCAGACAAAGCTAGCCTAACACATAAGGTATATGAACCTAAAAGATCCCTGAATGATACGGCTGTCTCTATTCACATAGTAGCCAAAAAGTGCATGCTGTGCTAAAGTGCAAATATATATCCACAGGGGTCAATAAGGCATGAGTGTTACACAGTACATCTATATTATAAGGACCATAAGTGTGCCATAGAAAAAGAAATGCCTAAGGGGATATGGGCTGAATTAATATGCCTAAGAGAGCAATGCCTACTGAAGAGTGTCACAGATACCAGGGATCTTTTAGGTTCATATACCTTATGTGTTAGGCTAGCTTTGTCTGCCAACATACATTTGATTTAACCCTTGGTATCCGTGACATTTGTTAGCAGCCATTGCTATCGTAGGCATATTAATCCAGCTCATATCCCTTAGGCATTTCTCCTTTTATGGCACACTTATGGCCTTTATATATAGACTAGATGGCAGCCCAATTCTAAAGAATCGGGAGTCTAGAATCCTTATATACTTTATTTATTCAAATGTAAGAATAATACAATTAATAAATAATAGTAAGAAAGAACAAAAATAATAGGCAGTATATGGAGAAAACACCAAACAAAAGTTCAAAATTGGTGTGAAAATGTCACTGAACCACTTCACAACTAAATATATATAGTTTTGGTAAATGGTATTATCATTTTTTTGACGAAATTCGGCAGGAGCTTGAAGAGCAACGTCACTGGGCCCGCCTCCACGCAGTAGAAACTTGCTGTGAGGTAAAAATTCAAAAATCACACCAAAATGGCGGGCGGAGTGTGTCACAGTACGGCACGTTTCTGATTGGTCGCTCGCAGCAGGCGGCAACCAATCAGACACTGGACACTGTTGACGTCACTTATCTCCGGACATTAGCTCCGGACATTATCTCCGCACATTAGCTCCGCACATTAGCTCCGGACATTAGCTCCAGACATTAGCTCCGGACATTAGCTCCGGACATTAGCTCCGGACATTAGCTCCGGACAAAGCCACGGAAGTTGGCAGAAATTGCAGGAAGTAGTATTCTAGGCAATTAATCTCCGGACATTAGCTCCGGACATTAGCTCCGGACAAAGCCACGGAAGTTGGCACAAATTGCAGGAAGTAGTATTCTAGGCAATTATATATTAGATGTACTGTGTAACACTCATGCCTTATTGATTCTTGTGGGTTTTATATGTATTTATTTGGGATCATATGATTTATATTAGGTATTATATGTATTTTCCTCAGCAGACAGTATAATTCTGTCTCATGTATCTCCACTGACTGTAATTGGACTCTAATAGAATTTTTAATTGTACTATTAATAAAATTTAGTTTTTTATTGGCATCTAAGCTTCCGCTGTGGTTCTATTGTTTGATATTTATTGCTTTGTTAGCTGGCACAAGGATTATCGGGAGGTGCCCCCGAATCTGTTCCATTGGACTAATTGTGGACTCTGTAGATCTACCTGCATGTGTTGTTCCAGCGTTCTTGATAATAAATCTGTTGAATCATCGCTTGGCCTGTTGTCCCTTCTTGCTCTGCCGTACACCCCGTCACAACCAGCATCAAAGTAAAAAAAAAAAAAAAAAACACTTCATACTTACCTACCGCTGTCTGTCCCCGGCGCTCAGCTTCTCTGCACTCCTCCTGCACTGGCTGTGAGCGTCGGTCAGCCGGAAAGCAGAGCGGTGACGTCACCGCTCTGCTTTCCGGCCGCTGTGCTCACAGCCAGTGCAGGAGGAGTGCAGAGAAGCTGAGCGCCGGGGACAGACAGCGGTAGGTAAGTATGTAGTGTTTTTTTTTTTTACTTTTACGCTGGTAACCAGGGTAAACATCGGGTTACTAAGCGCGGCCCTGCGCTTAGTTACCCGATGTTTACCCTGGTTACCGGGGACCTCGGGATCGTTGGTCGCTGGAGAGCTGTCTGTGTGACAGCTCTCCAGCGACCAAACAGCGACGCTGCAGCGATCAACATCGTTGTCGGTATCGCTGCAGCGTTGCTTAGTGTGATGGTACCCTAAGATCTCTCAGTGAAGATCGAGGGTCACATGATCAGATACTGCAGCTAAGGTCCTTGTAGGTACTAGGACTAAATCCTGCTTTGCACTCTGAGCATGCCCAGGGCACGATCTCTCAGTGGAGGTCTGGGGTCACATGCTCAGGTACTGCAGCTCTCCATTGGTCCTTCTTTCAAAGGTCCTAAACGTGCTGCAGCTATTTAAAGCTCACATGGCCGCATGGCTATGCGCTAGTGTCAATTCATATATGTGCTTTGCGCCAGTGTGATTATGTATGAGTGCGTTCAGGGACCCGGCTGAAATAAGCCCCTAGAATACCGGCACCTCCGGTGAGGAGATTGTATGTGTGTATTCAGGGACCCGGCTGAAATAGGCCCCTAGAATACCGGCTTCTCAGGTGAGGAGATTGCATGTTGCATAACCACTGACTGCTATCAGCTTGGCAGTAAGCTTGTGCTCCTGTGAGGCTAACAGGGCACAGTACTTCCCTTTTACAGCTACTCTGTGGAGTAATAGAGCTAGCCTATACCGCCTAACAGTGCCGCCATTCGCTAGCAGCAGTTTCCTCCTGCACGGTGGACCCTGGGCTGCGAATGCACCTTTCATAATAAACATCTCTATTTTCTCGGTGCGTTCCGCTAGCCCTAACACCCTTGGTGGGTCAAAGCGCTCACCACACTTCTAGATAAGTTCCTTAGGGAATCTACTTTCCAAAATGGTGTCACTTGTGGGGGGTTTCAATGTTTAGGCACATCAGTGGCTCTCCAAACGCAACATGGCGTCCCATCTCAATTCCTGTCAATTTTGCATTGAAAAGTCAAACGGCGCTCCTTCCCTTCCGAGCTCTCCCATGCGCCCAAACAGTGGTTTACCCCCACATATGGGGTATCAGCGTACTCAGGACAAATTGGACAACTTTTGGGGTCCAATTTCTTCTCTTACCCTTGGGAAAATAAAAAATTGGGGGCGAAAATATCATTTTTGTGAAAAAATATTTTTTTATTTTTACGGTTCTGCATTACAGGTCCTTCTCAAAAAATTAGCATATAGTGTTAAATTTCATTATTTACCATAATGTAATGATTACAATTAAACTTTCATATATTATAGATTCATTATCCACCAACTGAAATTTGTCAGGTCTTTTATTGTTTTAATACTGATGATTTTGGCATACAACTCCTGATAACCCAAAAAACCTGTCTCAATAAATTAGCATATCAAGAAAAGGTTCTCTAAACGACCTATTACCCTAATCTTCTGAATCAACTAATTAACTCTAAACACATGCAAAAGATACCTGAGGCTTTTATAAACTCCCTGCCTGGTTCATTACTCAAAACCCCCATCATGGGTAAGACTAGCGACCTGACAGATGTCAAGAAGGCCATCATTGACACCCTCAAGCAAGAGGGTAAGACCCAGAAAGAAATTTCTCAACAAATAGGCTGTTCCCAGAGTGCTGTATCAAGGCACCTCAATGGTAAGTCTGTTGGAAGGAAACAATG
This sequence comes from Ranitomeya imitator, assembly GCF_032444005.1. Lineage (NCBI taxonomy): Eukaryota > Metazoa > Chordata > Amphibia > Anura > Dendrobatidae > Ranitomeya > Ranitomeya imitator. The sequence goes on from NC_091283.1 coordinate 656,476,521, forward strand.
TGGCAGAAAACGCTGTACAACGAGAAGAGGAGACCGGACCCTGAGGAAGATTGTGGAGAAGGACCGATTCCAGACCTTGGGGAACCTGAGGAAGCAGTGGACTGAGTCTGGTGTGGAAACATCCAGAGCCACCGTGCACAGGCGTGTGCAGGAAATGGGCTACAGGTGCCGCATTCCCCAGGTAAAGCCACTTTTGAACCATAAACAGCTGCAGAGGCGCCTGACCTGGGCTACAGAGAAGCAGCACTGGACTGTTGCTAAGTGGTCCCAAGTACTTTTTTCTGATGAAAGCAAATTTTGCATGTCATTCGGAAATCAAGGTGCCAGAGTCTGGAGGAAGACTGGGGAGAAAAAAATGCCAAAATGCCTGAAGTCCAGTGTCAAGTACCCACAGTCAGTGATGGTGTGGGGTGCCATGTCAGCTGCTGGTGTTGGTCCACTGTGTTTCATCAAGGGCAGGGTCAATGCAGCTAGCTATCAGGAGATTTTGGAGCACTTCCTGCTTCCATCGGCTGAAATGCTTTATGGAGATGAAGATTTCATTTTTCAGCACGACCTGGCACCTGCTCACAGTGCCAAAACCACTGGTAAATGGTTTACTGACCATGGTATTACTGTGCTCAATTGGCCTGCCAACTCTCCTGACCTGAACCCCATAGAGAATCTGTGGGATATTGTGAAGAGAAAGTTGAGAGACGCAAGACCCAACACTCTGGATGAGCTTAAGGCCGCTATTGAAGCATCCTGGGCCTCCATAACATCTCAGCAGTGTCACAGGCTGATTGCCTCCATGCCACGCCGCATTGAAGCAGTCATTTCTGCCAAAGGATTCCCGACCAAGTATTGAATGCATAACTAACCATTATTATTTGTTGGTTTTTTTGTTTGTTATTAAAAAACACTTTTATTTGATTGGATGGGTGAAATATGCTAATTTATTGAGACAGGTTTTTTGGGTTATCAGGAGTTGTATGCCAAAATCATCAGTATTAAAACAATAAAAGACCTGACAAATTTCAGTTGGTGGATAATGAATCTATAATATATGAAAGTTTAATTGTAATCATTACATTATGGTAAATAATGAAATTTAACACTATATGCTAATTTTTTGAGAAGGACCTGTATAAACTTCTGTAAAGCACTTGGTGGGTCAAAGTCCTCACCACACCTCTAGATAAGTTCCTTAGGGGGTCTACTTTCCAAAATGGTGTCACTTGTGGGGGGCTTCAATGTTTAGACACATCAGGGGGTCTCCAAACACAACATGGTGTCCCATCTCGATTCCAGTCAATTTTGCATTGAAAAGTCAAATGGCGCTCCTTCGCTTCCGAGCTCTGTCATGCGCCCAAACAGTGGTTTACCCCCACATATGGGGTATCGATGTACTCAGGACAAATTGTACAACAACGTTTGGGGTCCATTTTCTCCTGTTACCCTTGGTAAAATAAAACAAATTGGAGCTGAAATAAATTTTTTGTGAAAAAAAGTTAAATGTTCATTTTTATTTAAACATTCCAAAAATTCCTGTGAAGCACCAGAAGGGTTAATAAACTTCTTGAATATGGTTTTGAGAACCTTGAGGGGTGCAGTTTTTAGAATGGTGTCACACTTGGGTATTTTCTATCATATAGACCCCTCAAAATGACTTCAAATGAGATGTGGTCCCTAAAAAAAATGGTGTTGTAAAAATGAGAATTTGCTGGTCAACTTTTAACCGTTATAACTCCCTAACAAAAAAAAATGTTGGTTCCAAAATTGTGCTGATGTAAAGTAGACATGTGGGAAATACTTATTAAGTATTTTGTATGACATATCTCTGTGATTTAATTGCATAAAAATTCAACGTTGGAAAATTGCGAAATTTTCAAAATTTTCGTCAAATTTGTTTTTTTTCACAAATAAACGCAGGTAACATCAAAGAAATGTTACCACTATCATGAAGTACAATATGTCACGAGAAAACAATGTCAGAATCACTGGGATCCGTTGAAGCGTTCCAGAGTTATAACCTCATAAAGGGACAGTGGTCAGAATTGTAAACATTGGCCCGGTCATTAACGTGCAAACCACCCTTTGGGGTAAAGGGGTTAAAAGTGCTGCACTTAGCTTTACCTATCCGTGCCACTAGAGCACTCCCTTTTCCCGCTGGTGTGCCACCGGAGCACATCCTTTTCCTGTTGGCGTGCCACCGGAGCACATTTTTCCCGTTGGCGTGCCACCGGAGCACACCCATTTCCCGTTGGCGTGCCACCAGAGCACACCATATCCCGTTGGCGTGCCACCGGAGCACACCCATTTCCCGTTGGCGTGCCACCGGAGCACACCATTTCCCGTTGGCGTGCCACCGGAGCACACCCTTTTCCCATTGGCGTGCCACCGGAGCACACCCTTTTCCCGTTGGCGTGCCACCGGAGCACACCTTTTTCCCGTTGGCGTGCCACCGGAGCACTCCCTTTTCCCGCTGGCGTGCCACCGGAGCACACCCTTTTCCCATTGGCGTGCCACCGGAGCACACCCTTTTCCCGTTGGCGTGCCACCGGAGCACACCCTTTACCCGTTAGCGTGCCACCGGAGCACACCCTTTTTCCGTTGGCGTGCCACCGGAGCACACCCTTTTTCCGTTGGCGTGCCACCGGAGCACACCCTTTTCCCATTGGCGTGCCACCGGAGCACACCCTTTTCCCGTTGGCGTGCCACCGGAACACACCCTTTTTCCCGTTGGCATGCTACCGGAGCACACCCTTTTCCGTTGGCGTGCCAGCGGAGGACACCATTTCCCGTTGGCATGCCACCAGAGCACACCATTTCCCGTTGGCGTGCCACCGGAGCACACCATTTCCCGTTGGCGTGCCACCGGAGCACACCATTTCCCGTTGGCGTGCCACCGGAGCACACCATTTCCCGTTGGCGTGGCACCGGAGCACACCATTTCCCGTTGGCGTGCCACCGGAGCACACCATTTCCCGTTGGCGTGCCACCGGAGCACACCATTTCCCGTTGGCGTGCCACCGGAGCACACCATTTCCCGTTGGCGTGCCACCGGAGCACACCATTTCCCGTTGGCGTGCCACCGGAGCACACCATTTCCCGTTGGCCCGCCAAAAGGGCCCAATACTTGGCCTTTTTGTTTACCAGCGGAGGCGCCCATCTTGGGCATTTCAGCCTGGCATCGGGGTGCATTCTTTGACTTTTTTAATTACCAGCGTGGAGCCCATCTTGGGCCTCACATAGTACTCCATTTAATACATATGGGCCCTACATAGCCCTCAATGTAATAAAATGGGCCCCACAGAGCCCTCCATTTAACATAATTGACCCCACATAGCCCTCCATTTAACCCCTTAAGCCCCGAGGGTGGTTTGCACGTTAATGACCTGGCCAATTTTTACAATTCTGACCACTGTCCCTTTATGACGTTATAACTCTGGAACGCTTCAACGGATCTTGGCGATTCTGACATTGTTTTCTCGTGATATATTGTACTTCATGATAGTTGTAAAATTTCTTCGATATAATGTGTTTATTTGTGAAAAAAACGGAAATTTGGCGACAATTTTGCAATTTTCCAACTTTGAATTTTTATGCCCTTAAATCAGATATGTCACACAAAATAATTAATAAGTAACATTTCCCACATGTCTACTTTACATCAGCACAATTTTTTAAACCAAATTTTTTTTTTTGTTACGGACTCAGTAATAAGGGTTAAAAGTTGACCAGCAATTTCTCATTTTTACAACACAAACATATAGAGACTACATGACATTTGAAGTCATTTTGAGGGGTCTATATGATAGAAAATAACCAAGTATGACACCATTCTAAAAACTGCACCCCTCAAGGTGCTCAAAACCACATTCAAGAAGTTTATTAACCCTTCAGGTGTTTTACAGGAATTTTTGGAATGTTTAAATAAAAATGAACATTTAACTTTTTTTCATAAACAATTTACTTCAGCTCCAATTTGTTTTATTTTACTAAGGGTAACAAGAGAAAATGGACCCCAAAAGTTGTTATACAATTTGTCCTGAGTACGCTGATACCCCATATGTGGGGGTAAACCACTGTTAGGGCGCATGGCAGAGCTCGGAAGGGAAGGAGCGCCATTTGACTTTTCAATGCAAAATTGACTGGAATTGAGATGGGATGCCATGTTGCGTTTGAAGAGCCCCTGATGTACCTAAACATTAAAACCCCCCACAGGTGACACCATTTTGGAAAGTAGACCCCCTAAGGAACTTATCTAGATGTGTTTTGAGAGCTTTGAACCCCCAAGTGTTTCACTAGTTTATAATGCAGAGCCGTAAAAATAAAAATTCTTGACCGCTCCTGGCACATAGTGCCGGATATCAGCTGTGATAGGCAGCTGACCCCTGGCCGCGATCGGCCGCGCTCCCCCCATGAGCGCGGCCGATCGCATGACGTACTATCCCGTCACTGGGAATTAAGTCCCAGGGCACCTTGATGGGATAATACGTCATAAGGGATTAAGGGGTTAATATAATGGGCCCCGCATAGCTCTCCACTTGATAAAAGGGGTCCCATATAGTACTTTTATTATATAGCCTTCCATTTAATATAAGGGGTCCCCACATAGCCCTCCATTTCATATATGGAGGCCCCACATAGCCCCTCAATTCAATAAATGGGGTCCCCACATAGCCATGCATTTAATATATAGGGGCCCACTATAGCCCCTCCATTTAATAAATTGTGCCCCGCATAGCCTCCCAATTTAATAAATGGGGTCCCCACATAGCCCCATTTAATATATGGGGGCTTCACATCGTCCTATTTCAATATAATGGGTCTTTCAATCAATATATGTGGGCCCAACATAGCCCTCCATTTTAAATATGGGGGTCCGACATAGCCCTTCATTTAATATGGGGACCCCAAAAAGCCCTATTTCAATATAATGGGCCCCACAGAAAGCCCTCCATTTAATATACAGGGCCCTGACATAGCCCTCCATTTAATATATGGGGCCCCATTTAGACATCCATTTAATATACGAGAGCCACCACATAGCCCTCCATTTAAAATATGGGGACCACACACAGCACACCATTTAATATATGGGGGGCCCACATAGCCATCCATTTAACCCCTTTACCCCCAAGGGTGGTTTGCACGTCAATGACCAGGCCAATTTTTACAATTCTGACCACTGTCCCTTTATGGAGGTTATAACTACGAAACGCTTCAACGGATCCTGGTGATTCTGACATTGTTCTCTCGTGACATATTGTACTTCATGATAGTGGTAAAATTTCTTTGATAGTACCTGCGTTTATTTGTGAAAAAAACGGAAATTTGGCGAAAATTTTGAAAATTTCGCAATTTTCAAACTTTGAATTTTTATGCAATTAAATCACAGAGATATGTCACACAAAATACTTAATAAGTAACATTTCCCACATGTCTCCTTTACATCAGCATAATTTTGGAAGCAAATTTTTTTTTTGTTAGGGAGTTATAAGGGTTAAAAGTTGACCAGCAATTTCTCATTTTTACAACTCCATTTTTTTTTAGGGACCACGTCTCATTTGAAGTCATTTTGAGGGGTCTATATGATAGAAAATGCCCAAGTGTGACACCATTCTAAAAACTGCACCCCTCAAGGTGCTCAAAACCACATTCAAGAAGTTTATTAACCCTTCAGGTGTTTAATAGGAATTTTTGGAATGTTTAAATAAAAATGAACATTTAACTTTTTTACACAAAAAATTTACTTCAGCTCCAATTTGTTTTATTTTACCAAGGGTAACAGGAGAAAATGGACCCCAAAAGTTGTTGTCCAATTTGTCCTGAGTACGCTGATACCCCATATGTGGCAGTAAACCACTGTTTGGGCGCATGGGAGAGCTCGGAAGAGAAGGAGCGCCGTTTGACTTTTCAATGCAAAATTGACAGGAATTGAGATGGGACGCCATGTTGCGTTTGGAGAGCCACTGATAAGCCTAAACATTGAAACCCCCCACAAGTGACACCATTTTGGAAAGTAGACCCCCTAAGGAACTTATCTGGATGTGTGGTGAGCACTTTGACCCACCAAGTGCTTCACAGAAGTTTATAATGCAGAACCGTAAAAATAAAAAATCATATTTTTTCACAAAAATTATATTTTTGCCCCCAATTTTTTATTTTTCCAAGGGTAAAAGAAGAAATTGGACCTCAAAAGTTGTTGTCCAATTTGTCCTGAGTACGCTGATACCCCATATGTGGCAGTAAACCACTGTTTGGGCGCATGGGAGAGCTCGGAAGGGAAGGAGCGCCGTTTGACTTTTCAATGCAAAATTGACAGGAATTGAGATGGGACGCCATGTTGCGTTTGGAGAGCCACTGATGTGCCTAAACATTGAAACCCCCCACAAGTGACACCATTTTGGAAAGTAGACCCCCTAAGGAACTTATCTGGATGTGTGGTGAGCACTTTGACCCACCAAGGGCTTCACAGAAGTTTATAATGCAGAGCCATAAAAATAAAACAAAATTTTTTTCCCACAAAAATTATTTTTTAGCCCCCAGTTTTGTATTTTCCCTAGGGTAACAGGAGAAATTGGACCCCAAAAGTTGTTGTCCAATTTGTCCTGAGTACGCTGATACCCCATATGTGGGGGGAACCACCGTTTGGGCGCATGGGAGGGCTCGGAAGGGAAGAAGCGCCATTTGGAATGCAGACTTAGATGGAATGGTCTGCAGGCGTCACATTGCGTTTGCAGAGCCCCTAATGTACCTAAACAGTAGAAACCCCCCACAAGTGACCCCATATTGGAAACTAGACCCCTCAATGAACTTATCTAGATGTGTTGTGAGAACTTTGAACCCCCAAGTGTTTCACTACAGTTTATAACGCAGAGCCGTGAAAATAAAAAATCTTTTTGTTTTCCCACAAAAATTATTTTTAGCCCCCAGTTTTGTATTTTCCCAAGGGTAACAGGAGAAATTGGTCCACAAAAGTTGTTGTCCAATTTGTCCTGAGTACGCTGATACCCCATATGTGAGGGTAAACCCCTGTTTGGGCACATGGGAGAGCTCGGAAGGGAAGGAGCACTGTTTTACTTTTTCAACGCAGAATTGGCTGGAATTGAGATCGGACGCCATGTCGTGTTTGGAGAGCCCCTGATGTGCCGAAACAGTGGAAACCCCCCAATTATAACTGAAACCCTAATCCAAACACACCCCTAACCCTAATCCCAACAGTAACCCTAACCACACCTCTAACCCTGACACACCCCTAACCCTAATCCCAACCCTATTCCCAACTGTAAATGTAATCTAAACCCTAACCCTAACTTTAGCCCCAACCCTAACTGTAGCCCCAACCCTAACCCTAGCCCTAGCCCTAACCCTAGCCCTAACCCTAACCCTAGCCCTAACCCTAGCCCTAACCCTAGCCCTAACCCTAACCCTAGCCCTAACCCTAGCCCTAACCCTAGCCCTAATGGGAAAATGGAAATAAATACATTTTTTTTTATCTTTCCCTAACTAAGGGGGTGATGAAGGGGGGTTTGATTTACTTTTATAGCGCGTTTTTTAGCGGGTTTTCATGATTGGCAGCCGTCACACACTGAAAGACGCTTTTTATTGCAAAAAATATTTTTTGCAATACCACATTTTGAGAGCTATAATTTTTCCATATTTTGGTCCACAGAGTCATGTGAGGTCTTGTTTTTTGCGGGACAAGTTGACGTTTTTACTGAAAACATTTTCGGGCACGTGACATTTTTTGATCGCTTTTTATTCCGATTTTTGTGAGGAAGAATGACCAAAAACCAGCTATTCATGAATTTCTATTGGGGGAGGCGTTTATACCGTTCCGCGTTTGGTAAAATTGATAAATCAGTTTTATTCTTCGGGTCAGTACGATTACAGCGATACCTCATTTATATCATTTTTTTATGGTTTGGCGCTTTTATACGATAAAAACTATTTTACAGAAAAAAAAATTATTTTTGCATCGCTTTATTCTCAGGACTATAGCTTTTTTATTTTTTTGCTGATGATGCTGTATGGCGGCTCGTTTTTTGCGGGACAATATGACGCTTTCAGCGGTACCATGGTTATTTATATCTGTCCTTTTGATCGCGTGTTATTCCACTTTTTGTTCGGCGGTATGATAATAAAGCGTTGTTTTTTGCCTCGTTTTTTTTTTTTTTCTTACGGTGTTTACTGAAGGGGTTCACTAGTGGGACAGTTTTATAGGTCGGGTCGTTACGGACGCGGCGATACTAAATATGTGTACTTTTATTGGGTTTTTTTATTTAGATGAAGAAATGTATTTATGGGAATAATATTTTTTTTTTTTTCATTATTTTGGAATATTTTTTTTATTTTTTTTTTACACATTTGGAAAAATTTTTTTTTACTTTTTTACTTTGTCCCAGGGGGGGACATCACAGATCAGTGATCTGACAGTTTGCACAGCACTCTGTCAGATCACTGATCTGACCTGCAGCGCTGCAGCATTTAACACAGTGCCTGCTCTGAGCAGGCTCTGTGAAGCCACCTCCCTCCCTGCAGGACCCGGATCCGCGGCCATCTTGGATCCGGGGCTGGAGGGAGCAGGGAGGGAGGTGAGACCCTCGCAGCAACGCGATCATATCGCGTTGCTGCGGGGGGCTCAGGGAAGCCCGCAGGGAGACCCCTCCCTGCGCGGTGCTTCCCTGCACCGCCGGCACATCGCGATCATGTTTGATCGAGGTGTGCCAAGGGTTAATGTGCCGGGGGCGGTCCGTGACCGCTCCTGGCACATAGTGCCGGATGTCAGCTGCGATAAGCAGCTGACACCCGGCCGCGATCGGCCGCGCTCCCCCCGTGAGCGCGGCCGATCGGCTATGACGTACTATCCCGTCCAGGGTCAGATAAGCCCAGGGCACCTCGATGGGATAGTACGTCTAAGGTCACAGAGGGGTTAATATATGGGGGCCCCACATAGCCCTCAATTTAATATATGGGGCCCATATATCCCTCCATTTAATCTATGAGGGTCCTACAAAGCACTCCAATTAATATATGGAGGCCTCACATAGCACTTCTTTACATTGGGCCCCATCTAGATCGCCATTCAATATATGGGGCCCACCTAGCCCTACATTTAATATATGGGGGCCCACATAGCGCTATTTAATATATGGGGCCCCCACATAGTTCTCCATTTAATATATGGGGTCTCCACATAGCTGTTTGCGTGAACGCAGCGACGTATATATACTGTGCATGTCAGCAAGGGGTGAATATGAGTACCAGTTGGTTTTCCATATAATTAAAAGTGCTGTACTTGGCCTTCCCTTATCCGTGCCACCAGAGCACTCCCTTTTCCCATTGGTGTGCCACCGAAGCACTCCAAATGGCGCTCCTTCCCTTCTGAGCCCTCCCATGCGTCCAAACGGTGGTTCCCCCCCACATATGGGGTATCAGCGCACTCAGGACAAATTGGACGACTTTTGCAGTCCAATTTCTCCTGTTACTCTCGGGAAAATACAAAACTGGGGGCTAAAAAATAATTTTTGTGGGAAAAAATTTTTGTTTTATTTTTACGGCTCCGCATTATAAACTTCTGTGAAGCCCGGGTCAAAGTGCTCACCACACATCTAAATAAGTTCCTTACGGGGTCTACTTTCCAAAATGGTGTCAATTGTGGGGGGTTTCTACTGTTTAGGTACATTAGGGGCTCTGCAACCGCAATGTGACACCTGCAGACCATTCCATCTAAGTCTGCCTTCCAAATGGCGCTCCTTCCCTTCCGAGCCCTCCCATGCGCCCAAACAATGGTTCCCCCCCACATATGGGGTATCAGTGTACTCAGGACAAATTGGACAAATTTGGGGGTCCAATTTCTCCTGTTACCCTCGGGAAAATACAAAACTAGGGGCTAAAAAATAATTTTTGTGGGTAAAAAAATATTTTTCTTTTATTTTTACGGTTCTGCATTATAAACTTCTGTGAAGCCCTTTGTTAGGGGTCGAGTTCCTGCCTCTGCACAGGGGGAATCTCGGGCCATCTCCGCTGCGGTCTCCCATTCTTCTCCTGCCGCAGCGGAGCCTGCTCAGCGGAGACGTCGATCCCAGCGTCTCGCTCAGTCTGACTCTGTGCTAAGAGTTACTGCTGCATTTCCTGCTTCTGCCATTGAAGTCAGTGCTGGGCAGCGGCGAGCAGAAGCTTCTGGGGCTAAGTCCTGCTTTTCACATTCTGAGCATGCCCAGAGTAAGATCTCTCAGTGAAGATCGAGGGTCACATGATCAGATACTGCAGCTAAGGTCCTTGTAGGTGCTAGGACTAAATCCTGCTTTGCACTGTGAGCATGCCCAGGGCACGATCTCTCAGTGGAGGTCTGGGGTCACATGCTCAAGTACTGCAGCTCTCCATTGGTCCTTCTTTCAAAGGTCCTAAACGTGCTGCAGCTATTTAAGGCTCACATGGCCGCACGGCCATGCGCTAGTGTCAATTCATATATGTGCTTTGCGCCAGTGTGGTTATGTATGAGTGCGTTCAGGGACCCGGCTGAAATAAGCCCCTAGAATACCGGCACCTCCGGTGAGGAGATTGTATGTGTGTATTCAGGGACCCGGCTGAAATAAGCCCCTAGAATACCGGCTTCTCCGGTGAGGAGATTGCATGTTGCATAACCACTGACTGCTATCAGCTTGGCAGTAAGCTTGTGCTCCTGTGAGGCTAACAGGGCACAGTGTTTCCCTTTTACGGCTACTTGGTGGAGTAACAGAGCTAGCCTATACCGCCTAACAGTGCCGCCATTCGCTAGCAGCAGGTTCCTCCTGCACGGTGGACCCCGGGCTGCGAATGCACCTTTCATAATAAACATCTATTTTCTCGGGGCGTTCCGCTAGCCCTAACACCCTTGGTGGGTCAAAGCGCTCACCACACTTCTAGATAAGTTCCTTTGGGAGGCTACTTTCCAAAATGGTGTCACTTGTGGGGGGTTTCAATGTTTAGGCACATCAGTGGCTCTCCAAACGCAACATGGCGTCCCATCTCAATTCCTGTCAATTTTGCATTGAAAAGTCAAACGGCGCTCCTTCCCTTCCGAGCTCTCCCATGCGCCCAAACAGTGGTTTACCCCCACATATGGGGTATCAGCGTACTCAGGACAAATTGGACAACAACTTTTGGGGTCCAATTTCTTCTCTTACCCTTGGGAAAATAAAAAATTGGGGGCGAAAATATCATTTTTGTGAAAAAATATTTTTTTATTTTTACGGTTCTGCATTATAAACTTCTGTAAAGCACTTGGTGGGTCAAAGTGCTCACCACACTTCTAGATAAGTTCCTTAGGGGGTCTACTTTCCAAAATGGTGTCACTTTTGGGGGGCTTCAATGTTTAGGCACATCAGGGGCTCTCCAAACGCAACATGGTGTCCCATCTCGATTCCAGTCAATTTTGCATTGAAAAGTCAAATGGCGCTCCTTCGCTTCCGAGCTCTGTCATGCGCCCAAACAGTGGTTTACCCCCACATATGGGGTATCGGTGTACTCAGGACAAATTGTACAACAACTTTTGGGGTCCATTTTCTCCTGTTACCCTTGGTAAAATAAAACAAATTGGAGCTGAAATAAATTTTTTGTGAAAAAAAGTTAAATGTTCATTTTTATTTAAACATTCCAAAAATTCCTGTGAAGCACCAGAAGGGTTAATAAACTTCTTGAATATGGTTTTGAGCACCTTGAGGGGTGCAGTTTTTAAAATGGTGTCACACTTGGGTATTTTCTATCATATAGACCCCTCAAAATGACTTCAAATGAGATGTGGTCCCTAAAAAAAAAAATGGTGTTGTAAAAATGAGAATTTGCTGATCAACTTTTAACCCTTATAACTCCTTAACAAAAAAAATATGGTTCCAAAATTGTGCTGATGTAAAGTAGACATGTGGGAAACGTTACTTATTAAGTATTTTGTGTGACATATCTCTGTTATTTAATTACATAAAAATTCAAAGTTAGAAAATTGCGAAATTTTCAAAATTTTCGTCAAATTTCTGTTTTTTTCACAAATAAACGCAGGTAACATCAAAGAAATGTTACCACTATCATGAAGTACAATATGTCACGAGGAAACAATGTCAGAATCACTGGGATCCGTTGAAGCGTTCCAGAGTTATAACCTCATAGAGGGACAGTGGTCAGAATTGTAAAAATTGTCCCGGTCATTAACGTGCAAACCACCCTTGGGGGTAAAGGGGTTAAAAGTGCTGCACTTAGCTTTACCTACCCGTGCCACTAGAGCAACTCCCTTTTCCCGCTGCTGTGCCACCGGAGTACACCTTTTTTCCGTTGGCGTGCCACCGGAGCACACCCTTGGCGTGTCACAGGAACACACCATTTTTCCCGTTGGCATGCCACCGGAGCACACCCTTTTCCGTTGGCGTGCCAGCGGAGGACACCATTTCCCGTTGGTGTGCCAGCGGAGCACACCATTTCCTATTGTCATGCCACCGGAGCACACCATTTCCCGTTGGCGTGCCACCGGAGTACCCTTTTCCCTTTGGCGTGCCACCGGAGCACACCCTTTTCCCGTTGGCGTGCCACCGGAGCACACCCTTTTCCCGTTGGCGTGCCACCGGAGCACACCCTTTTCCCGTTGGCATGCCACCGGAACACACCCTTTTTCCCATTGGCGTGCCACCGGAGCACACCATTTCCCGTTGGCGTGCCACCGGAGCACACCATTTCCCGTTGGTGTGCCACCGGAGCACACCATTTCCCGTTGGCGTGCCACCGGAGCACACCATTTCCCGTTGGCGTGCCACCGGAGCACACCATTTCCCATTGGCGTGCCACCGGAGCACACCATTTCCCGTTGGCGTGCCACCGGAGCACACCATTTCCCGTTGGCGTGCCACCAGAGCACACCATTTCCCGATGGCCCGCCAGAAGGGCCCAATACTTGGCCTTTTTGCTTACCAGCGTGGAGCCCATCTTGGGCCTCACATAGTACTCCATTTAATACATATGGGCCCTACATAGCCCTCAATTTAATAAAATGGGCCCCACAGAGCCCTCCATTTAACATAATTGACCCCACATAGCCCTCCATTTAACCCCTTAAGCCCCGAGGGTGGTTTGCACGTTAATGACCTGGCCAATTTTTACAATTCTGACCACTGTCCCTTTATGAGGTTATAACTCTGGAACGCTTCAACGGATCTTGGCGATTCTGACATTGTTTTCTCGAGATATATTGTACTTCATGATAGTTGTAAAATTTCTTCGATATAATGTGCGTTTATTTGTGAAAAAAATGGAAATTTGGCGAAAATTTTGCAATTTTCCAACTTTGAATTTTTATGCCCTTAACCCCTTCATGACCCAGCCTATTTTGACCTTAAAGACCTTGCCGTTTTTTGCAATTCTGACCAGTGTCCCTTTATGAGGTAATAATTCAGGAACGCTTCAACGGATCCTAGCGGTTCTGAGATTGTTTTTTCGTGACATATTGGGCTTCATGTTAGTGGTAAATTTAGGTCAATAAATTCTGCGTTTAATTGTGATAAAAACGGAAATTTGGCGAAATATTTGAAAATTTCGCAATTTTCACATTTTGAATTTTTATTCTGTTAAACCAGAGAGTTATGTGACACAAAATAGTTAATAAATAACATTTCCCACATGTTTACTTTACATCAGCACAATTTTGGAAACAAAAATTTTTTTTGCTAGGAAGTTATAAGGGTTAAAATTTGACCAGCGATTTCTCATTTTTACAACGAAATTTACAAAACCATTTTTTTTAGGGACCACCTCACATTTGAAGTCAGTTTGAGGGGTCTATATGGCTGAAAATACCCAAAAGTGACACCATTCTAAAAACTGCACCCCTCAAGGTAATCAAAACCACATTCAAGAAGTTTATTAACCCTTCAGGTGCTTCACAGCAGCAGAAGCAACATGGAAGGACAAAATGAACATTTAACTTTTTAGTCACAAAAATTATCTTTTGGCAACAATTTTTTTATTTTCCCAATGGTAAAAGGAGAAACTGAACCACGAAAGTTGTTGTCCAATTTGTCCTGAGTACGTTGATACTTCATATGTGGGGGTAAACCACTGTTTGGGCGCACGGCAGGGCTTGGAAGGGAAGGAGCGCCATTTGACTTTTTGAATCAAAAATTGGCTCCACTCTTTAGCGGACACCACGTCACGTTTGGAGAGCCCCCGTGTGCCTAAAAATTGGAGCTCTCCCACAAGTGACCCCATTTTGGAAACTAGACGCCCCAAGGAACTAATCTAGATGCATAGTGAGCACTTTGAACCCCCAGGTGCTTCACAAATTCATCCGTAAAAATGAAAAAGTACTTTTTTTTCACACAAAAATTCTTTTAGCCTCAATTTTTTCATTTTCACATGGGCAACAGGATAAAATGGATCCTAAAATTTGTTGGGCAATTTCTCCTGAGTACACTGATATCTTATATGTGGGGGTAAACCACTGTTTGGGCACATGGTAAGGCTCGGAAGGGAAGGAGCGCCATTTGACTTTTTGAATGAAAAATTATCTCCATCGTTAGCGGACACCATGTCGCGTTTGGAGAGCTCCTGTGTGCCTAAACATTGGCGCTCCCCCACAAGTGACCCCATTTTGGAAACTAGACCCCCCCAAGGAACTTATTTAGATGCCTAGTGAGCACTTTAAACCCTCAGGTGCTTCACAAATTGATCTGTAAAAATGAAAAAGTACTTTTTTTTCACAAAAAAATTCTTTTCGCCTCAATTTTTTCATTTTCACATGGGCAATAGGATAAAATGGATCATAAAATTTGTTGGGCAACTTCTCTCGAGTACGCCGATACGTCATATGTGGGGGTAAACCACTGTTTGGGCACTCGACAGGGCTCGGAAGGGAAGGCGCGCCATTTGACTTTTTGAATGGAAAATTAGCTCCAATTGTTAGCGGACACCATGTCGCGTTTGGAGAGCCCCTGTGTGCCTAAACATTGGAGCTCCCCCACAAGTGACCCCATTTTGGAAACTAGACCCCCCAAGAAACTTATCTAGATGCATATTGAGCACTTTAAACCCCCAGGTGCTTCACAGAAGTTTATAACGCAGAGCCATGAAAATAAAAAATTATTTTTCTTTCCTCAAAAATGATTTTTTAGCCTGGAATTTCCTATTTTGCTAAGGGTAATAGGAGAAATTGGACCCCAAAGGTTGTTGTCCAGTTTGTCCTGAGTACGGTGATACCCCATATGTGGGGGTAAACCACTGTTTGGGCGCACGGCAGGGCTCGGAGGGAAGGCACGCCATTTGGCTTTTTAAATGGAAAATTAGCTCCAATCATTGCCTAAACATTGGAAATCCCCCAGAAATGACCCCATTTTGAAAACTAGTCCACCAAAGGAACTAATCTAGATGTGTGGTGAGCACTTTGAACCCCCAAGTGCTTCACAGAAGTTTATAATGCAGAGCCGTGAAAATAATAAATACGTTTTCTTTCCTCAAAAATAATTATTTAGCCCAGAATTTTTTAATTTTCCCAAGGGTAACAGGAGAAATTTGACCCCAATATTTGTTGTCCAGTTTCTCCTGAGTACGGTGATACCCCATATGTGGGGGTAAACTACTGTTTGGGCACATGCCGGGGCTCGGAATTGAAGTAGTGACGTTTTGAAATGCAGACTTTGATGGAATGCTCTGCGGGCGTCACGTTGCGTTTGCAGAGCCCCTGATGTAGCTAAACAGTAGAAACCCCCCACAAGTGACCCCATTTTGGAAACTAGACCCCGAAAGGAACTTATCTAGATGTGTGGTGAGCACTTTGAACCCCCAAGTGCTTCACAGAAGTTTATAATGCAGAGCCGTGAAAATAATAAATACGTTTTCACAAGGGTAACAGGAGAAATTGGACCCCAGTAATTGTTGCGCAGTTTGTCCTGAGTATGCGGGTACCCCATATGTGGGGGTAAACCACTGTTTGGGCACACGTCGGGGCTCGGAAGTGAGGGAGCACCATTTGACCTTTTGAATACAAGATTGGCTGGAATCAATGGTGGCGCCATGTTGCGTTTGGAGACCCCTGATGTGCCTAAACAGTGGTAACCCCTCAATTCTACCTCCAACACTAACCCCAACACACCCCTAACCCTAATCCCAACTGTAGCCATAACCCTAATTCCAACCCTAACCCCAACACACCCCTAACCACAACCCTAATTCCAACCCTAACCCTAAGGCTATGTGCCCACGTTGCGGATTCGTGTGAGATTTTTCAGCATCATTTTTGAAAAATCCGCGGGTAAAAGGCACTGCGTTTTACCTGCGGATTTTCCGCGGATTTCCAGTGTTTTTTGTGCGGATTTCACCTGCGGATTCCTATTGAGGAACAGGTGTAAAACGCTGCGGAATCCGCACAAAGAATTAACATGCTGCGGAAAATACAACGCAGCGTTTCCGCGCGGTATTTTCCGCACCATGGGCACAGCGGATTTGGTTTCCATACGTTTACATGGTACTGTAAACCTGATGGAACACTGCTGCGGATCCGCAGCCAAATCCGCACCGTGTGCACATAGCCTAATTCTAAAAATATGTGCACACGCTGCGGAAAACGCTGCGGATCCGCAGCAGTTTCCCATGAGTTTACAGTTCAATGTAAACATATGGGAAACAAAAATCGCTGTACACATGCTGCGGAAAAACTGCACGGAAACGCAGCGGTTTACATTCCGCAGCATGTCACTTCTTTGTGCGGATTCCGCAGCGGTTTTACAACTGCTCCAATAGAAAATCGCAGTTGTAAAACCGCAGTGAAATGCGTAGAAAAAACGCGGTAAATCCGCAATAAATCTGCAGCGGTTTAGCACTGCGGATTTATCAAATCTGCAGCGGAAATATCCGCAGAGGACCAGAATACGTGTGCACATACCGAAACCCTAACCCTAGCCCTAACCCTAGCCCTAACCCTACCCCTAACCCTAGCCCTAACCCTATTCTAACATTAGTGGGGGGAAAAATTCTTTATTTTTTTATTGTCCCTACCTATGGGGGTGACAAAGGGGGGGGGTCATTTATTATTTTTTTTATTTTGATCACTGAGATAGATTAATAGATAAATCAAAATGCACTTTGGAACGAATCTGCCGCCCGGCAGATTCGGCGGGCGCACTACGCATGCGCCCGCCATTTTGGAAGATGGCGGCGCCCGGGGAGAAGACGGACCCCGGCAGGATCGGTAAGTATGATGGGGTGGAGGAGCATGGGGGGGGAACGGAGCACGGGGGGTGTAACGGAGCACGGAGGGGGGTGGATCGGAGTGCAGGGGGGGTGATTGGAGCACGGGGGGAGCGGACAAGAGCACGGTGGGAGCGGAGCACAGAACGGAGGGGAGCCGGAGCAGTGTACCGGACAGATCGGAGGGCTGGGGGGCGATCGGTGAGGTGGGGTGGGGGCACATTAGTGTTTCCAGCCATGGCCGATGATATTGCAGCATCGGCCATGGCTGGATTGTAATATTTCACCAGTTATAACAGGTGAAATATTACAAATCGCTCTGATTGGCAGTTTCACTTTCAACAGCCAATCAGAGCGATCGTAGCCACGGGGGGGGGGGGGGGGTAAAGCCACCCCCCCCTGGGCTAAACTACCACTCCCCCTGTCCCTGCAGATCGGGTGAAATTGGAGTTAACCCTTTCACCCGATCTGCAGGGACGCGATCTTTCCATGACGCCACATAGGCGTCATGGGTCGGATTGGCAACGACTTTCATGACGCCTACATGGCGTCAAAGGGCGGGAAGGGGTTAAATCAGATATGTCACACAAAATAATTAATAAGTAACATTTCCCACATGTCTACTTTACATCAGCACAATTTTTTAAACCAAAATTTTTTTTTTTATTACAGACTCAGTTATAAGGGTTAAAAGTTGACCAGCAATTTCTCATTTTTACAACACCAATATAGAGACTACATGACATTTGAAGTCATTTTGAGTGGTCTATATGATAGAAAATAACCAAGTATGACACCATTCTAAAAACTGCACCCCTCAAGGTGCTCAAAACCACATTCAAGAAGTTTATTAACCCTTCAGGTGTTTTACAGGAATTTTTGGAATGTTTAAATAAAAATGAACATTTAACTTTTTTTCATAAACAATTTACTTCAGCTCCAATTTGTTTTATTTTACCAAGGGTAACAAGAGAAAATGGACCCCAAAAGTTGTTATACAATTTGTCCTGAGTACGCTGATACCCCATATGTGGGAGTAAACCACTGTTTGGGCGCATGGCAGAGCTCGGAAGGGAAGGAGCGCCATTTGACTTTTCAATGCAAAATTGACTGGAATTGAGATGGGATGCCATGTTGCGTTTGGAGAGCCCCTGATGTACCTAAACATTAAAACCCCCCACAAGTGACACCATTTTGGAAAGTAGACCCCCTAAGGAACTTATCTAGATGTGTTTTGAGAGCTTTGAACCCCCAAGTGTTTCACTAGTTTATAATGCAGAGCCGTGAAAATAAAAATTCTTGACCGCTCCTGGCACATAGTGCCGGATGTCAGCTGTGATAGGCAGCTGACACCTGGCCGTGATCGGCCGCGCTCCCCCCATGAGCGCGGCCGATCGCATGACGTACTATCCCGTCACTGGGAATTAAGTCCCAGGGCACCTTGATGGGATAATACGTCATATGGGATTAGGGGGTTAATATAATGCGCCCCACATAGCTCTCCATTTGATAAAAGGGGTCCCATATAGTACTTTTATTATATAGCCTTCCATTTAATATAAGAGGTCCCCACATAGCCCTCCATTTCATATATGGAGGCCCCACATAGCCCCTCAATTCAATAAATGGGGTCCCCACATAGCCATGCATTTAATATATAGGGGCCCACCATAGCCTCTCCATTTAATAAATGGTGCCCCGCATAGCCTCCCAATTTAATAAATGGGGTCCCCACATAGCCCCATTTAATATATTGGGGCTTCATATCGTCCTATTTCAATATAATCGGTCTTTCAATCAATATATGTGGGCCCAACATAGCCCTCCATTTCATATATGGGGGTCCCACATAGCCCTTCATTTAATATGGGGACCCCAAAAAGCCCTATTTCAATATAATGGGCCCCACAGAAAACCCTCCATTTAATACACAGGAGCCCCACATAGCCCTCCATTTAATATACAGGGCCCTGACATAGCCCTCCATTTAATATATGGGGCCCCATTTAGACATCCATTTAATATACGAGAGCCACCACATAGCCCACCATTTAATATCTGCGGGCCTCCACATAGCCCTCAATTTAATACATGGGGGCCCCACATAGCCATCCATTTAATATATGGAACTCCACATAGCCTCCATTTAATATATGGATATCCCACATAGCCCTCCATTTACTATATGGGGACCACACACAGCACACCATTTAATATATGGGGGGCCCACATAGCCATCCATTTAATAAATGGAAGCCCCACATAGCCCTCCATTTAATATATGGGGGCCCCACATAGCCCTCAATTTAATATATGGGGCCCATATATCCCTCCATTTAATCTATGAGGGTCCTACAAAGCACTCCAATTAATATATGGAGGCCTCACATAGCACTTCATTACATTGGGCCCCATCTAGATCGCCATTCAATATATGGGGCCCACCTAGCCCTACATTTAATATATGGGGGCCCACATCGCGCTATTTAATATATGGGGGCACCCACATAGTTCTCCATTTAATATATGGGGTCTCCACATAGCTGTTTGCGGGAACGCAGCGACGTATATATACTGTGCATGTCAGCAAGGGGTGAATATGAGTACCAGTTGGTTTTCCATATAATTAAAAGTGCTGCACTTGGCCTTCCCTTATCCGTGCCACCAGAGCACTCCCTTTTCCCATTGGTGTGCCACCGAAGCACTCCAAATGGCGCTCCTTCCCTTCTGAGCCCTCCCATGCGTCCAAACGGTGGTTCCCCCCCACATATTATTATTATTATTATTATTATTTATTATTATAGCGCCATTTATTCCATGGCGCATTACATGTGAGGAGGGGTATACATAATAAAACAAGTACAATAATCTTGAACAATACAAGTCACAACTGGTACAGGAGGAGAGAGGACCCTGCCCGCGAGGGCTCACAATCTACAAGGGATGGGTGAGGATACAGTAGGTGAGGGTAGAGCTGGCCGTGCAGAGGGGTGTCTGGGGCATACGGGGTATCAGCGCACTCAGGACAAATTGGACGACTTTTGGAGTCCAATTTCTCCTGTTACTCTCGGGAAAATACAAAACTGGGGGGCTAAAAAATAATTTTTGTGGGAAAAAATTTTTGTTTTATTTTTACGGCTCTGCATTATAAACTTCTGTGAAGCCCGGGTCAAAGCGCTCACCACACATCTAAATAAATTCCTTAGGGGGTCTACTTTCCAAAATGGTGTCAATTGTGGGGGGTTTCTACTGTTTAGGTACATTAGGGGCTCTGCAACCGCAATGTGACACCTGCAGACCATTCCATCTAAGTCTGCCTTCCAAATGGCGCTCCTTCCCTTCCGAGCCCTCCCATGCGCCCAAACAATGGTTCCCCCCCCCCACATATGGGGTATCAGCGCACTCAGGACAAATTGGACAAATTTGGGGGTCCAATTTCTCCTGTTACCCTCGGGAAAATACAAAACTAGGGGCTAAAAAATAATTTTTGTGGGTAAAAAAATATTTTTCTTTTATTTTTACGGTTCTGCATTATAAACTTCTGTGAAGCCCTTTGTTAGGGGTCGAGTTCCTGCCTCTGCACAGGGGGAATCTCGGGCCATCTCCGCTGCGGTCTCCCATTCTTCTCCTGCCGCAGCGGAGCCTGCTCAGCGGAGACGTCGATCCCAGCGTCTCGCTCAGTCTGACTCTGTGCTAAGAGTTACTGCTGCATTTCCTGCTTCTGCCATTGAAGTCAGTGCTGGGCAGCGGCGAGCGGAAGCTTCTGGGGCTAAGTCCTGCTTTTCACATTCTGAGCATGCCCAGAGTAAAGGTTCCGTCACACTTAACGATATCGTTAACGATATCGTTGCTTTTTGTGACGTAGCAACGATATCGTTAAGGAAATCGTTATGTGTGACAGCGACCAACGATCAGGCCCCTCTGCTGGGAGATCGTTGGTCGCTGAAGAAAGTCCAGAAGCTTATTTCGTCGCTGGATCTCCCGCTGACATCGCTGGATCGGCGTGTGTGACACCGATCCAGCGATGTCTTCACTGGTAACCAGGGTAAACATCGGGTTACTAAGCGCTTAGTAACCCGATGTTTACCCTGGTTACCAGCATCAAAGTAAAAAAAAAAAAAAAAAAACACTTCATACTTACCTACCGCTGTCTGTCCCCGGCGCTCAGCTTCTCTGCACTCCTCCTACACTGGCTGTGAGCGTCGGTCAGCCGGAAAGCAGAGCGGTGACGTCACCGCTCTGCTTTCCGGCCGCTGTGCTCACAGCCAGTGCAGGAGGAGTGCAGAGAAGCTGAGCGCCGGGGACAGACAGCGGTAGGTAAGTATGTAGTGTTTGTTTTTTTTTACTTTTACGCTGGTAACCAGGGTAAACATCGGGTTACTAAGCGCGGCCCTGCGCTTAGTTACCCGATGTTTACCCTGGTTACCGGGGACCTCGGGATCGTTGGTCGCTGGAGAGCTGTCTGTGTGACAGCTCTCCAGCGACCAAACAGCGACGCTGCAGCGATCAACATCGTTGTCGGTATCGCTGCAGCGTTGCTTAGTGTGACGGTACCATAAGATCTCTCAGTGAAGATCGAGGGTCACATGATCAGATACTGCAGCTAAGGTCCTTGTAGGTACTAGGACTAAATCCTGCTTTGCACTCTGAGCATGCCCAGGGCACGATCTCTCAGTGGAGGTCTGGGGTCACATGCTCAGGTACTGCAGCTCTCCATTGGTCCTTCTTTCAAAGGTCCTAAACGTGCTGCAGCTATTTAAAGCTCACATGGCCGCACGGCTATGCGCTAGTGTCAATTCATATATGTGCTTTGCGCCAGTGTGGTTATGTATGAGTGCGTTCAGGGACCCGGCTGAAATAAGCCCCTAGAATACCGGCACCTCCGGTGAGGAGATTGTATGAGTGCGTTCAGGGACCCGGCTGAAATAAGCCCCTAGAATACCGGCTTCTCCGGTGAGGAGATTGCATGTTGCATAACCACTGACTGCTATCAGCTTGGCAGTAAGCTTGTGCTCCTGTGAGGCTAACAGGGCACAGTGCTTCCCTTTTACGGCTACTCTGTGGAGTAACAGAGCTACCCTATACCGCCTAACAGTGCCGCCATTCGCTAGCAGCAGGTTCCTCCTGCACGGTGGACCCCGGGCTGCGAATGCACCTTTCATAATAAACATCTATTTTCTCGGGGCGTTCCGCTAACCCTAACACCCTTGGTGGGTCAAAGCGCTCACCACACTTCTAGATAAGTTCTTTAGGGAGTCTACTTTCCAAAATGGTGTCACTTGTAGGGGGTTTCAACGTTTAGGCACATCAGTGGCTCTCCAAACGCAACATAGCGTCCTATCTCAATTCCTGTCAATTTTGCATTGAAAAGTCAAACGGCGCTCCTTCCCTTCCGAGCTCTCCCATGCGCCCAAACAGTGGTTTACCCCCACATATGGGGTATCAGCGTACTCAGGACAAATTGGACAACAACCTTTGGGGTCCAATTTCTTCTCTTACCCTTGGGAAAATAAAAAATTGGGGGCGAAAATATCATTTTTGTGAAAAAATATTTTTTTATTTTTACGGTTCTGCATTATAAACTTCTGTAAAGCACTTGGTGGGTCAAAGTGCTCACCACACCTCTAGATAAGTTCCTTAGGGGGTCTACTTTCCAAAATGGTGTCACTTGTGGGGGGCTTCAATGTTTAGGCACATCAGGGGCTCTCCAAACGCAACATGGTGTCCCATCTCGATTCCAGTCAAATTTGCATTGAAAAGTCAAATGGCGTTCCTTCGCTTCCGAGCTCTGTCATGCGCCCAAACAGTGGTTTACCCCCACATATGGGGTATCGGTGTACTCAGGACAAATTGTACAACAAATTTTGGGGTCCATTTTCTCCTGTTACCCTTGGTAAAATAAAACAAATTGGAGCTGAAATACATTTTTTGTGAAAAAAAGTTAAATGTTCATTTTTATTTAAACATTCCAAAAATTCCTGTGAAGCACCAGAAGGGTTAATAAACTTCTTGAATATGGTTTTGAGCACCTTGAGGGGTGCAGTTTTTAAAATGGTGTCACACTTGGGCATTTTCTATCATATAGACCCCTCAAAATGACTTCAAATGAGATGTGGTCCCTAAAAAAAAAATGGTGTTGTAAAAATGAGAATTTGCTGGTCAACTTTTAACCCTTATAACTCCTTAACAAAAAAAAATTTTGGTTCCAATATTGTGCTGATGTAAAGTAGACATGTGGGAAACGTTACTTTTTAAGTATTTTGTGTGACATATCTCTGTGATTTAATTGCATAAAAATTCAAAGTTGGAAAATTGCGAAATTTTCTAAATTTTCGTCAAATTTCTGTTTTTTTTTTTTCACAAATAAACGCAGGTAACATCAAAGAAATGTTACCACTATCATGAAGTACAATATGTCACGAGAAAACAATGTCAGAATCACTGGGATCCGTTGAAGCGTTCCAGAGTTATAACCTCATAAAGGGACAGTGGTCAGAATTGTAAAAATTGGCCCGGTCATTAACGTGCAAACCACCCTTGGGGGTAAAGGGGTTAAAAGTGCTGCACTTAGCTTTACCTACCCGTGCCACTAGAGCACTCCCTTTTTCTGCTGGTGTGCCACCGCAGCACATGCTTTTCCCGTTGGCGTGCCACCGGAGCACACCCTTTTCCCGTTGGCGTGCCTCCGGAGCACACCCTTTTCCCGTTGGCGTTCCACCGGAGCACACCCTTGGCGTGTCACCGGAACACACCCTTTTTCCCGTTGGCATGCCACCGGAGCACACCCTTTTCCGTTGGCGTGCAAGCGGAGGACACCATTTACCGTTGGCGTGCCAGCGGAGCACACCATTTCCCGTTGGCGTGCCACCGGAGCACACCATTTCCCGTTGGCCCGCCAGAAGGGCCCAATACTTGGCCTTTTTGCTTACCAGCAGAGGCGCCCATCTTGGGCATTTGAGGTGCATTCTTTGACTTTTTTAATTACCAGCGTGGAGCCCATCTTGGGCCTCACATAGTACTCCATTTAATACATATGGGCCCTACATATCCCTCAATTTAATAAAATGGGCCCCACAGAGCCCTCCATTTAACATAATTGACCCCACATAGCCCTCCATTTAACCCCTTAAGCCCCGAGGGTGGTTTGCACGTTAATGACCTGGCCAATTTTTACAATTCTGACCACTGTCCCTTTATGAGGATATAACTCTGGAACGCTTCAATGGATCTTGGCGATTCTGACATTGTTTTCTCGTGATATATTGTACTTCATGATAGTTGTAAAATTTCTTCGATATAATGTGCGTTTATTTGTGAAAGAAACGGAAATTTGGCGAAAATTTTGCAATTTTCCAACTTTGAATTTTTATGCCCTTATATCACAGAGATATGTCAGACAAAATAATTAATAAGTAACATTTCCCACATGTCTACTTTACATCAGCACAATTTTTGAACCAAAATTTTTTTTTTGTTAGGGACTCAGTTATAAGGGTTAAAAGTTGACCAGCAATTTCTCATTTTTACAACACCAATATAGAGACTACATGACATTTGAAGTAATTTTGAGGGGTCTATATGATAGAAAATAACCAAGTATGACACCATTCTAAAAACTGCACCCCTCAAGGTGCTCAAAACCACATTCAAGAAGTTTATTAACCCTTCAGGTGTTTTACAGGAATTTTTGGAATGTGTAAATAAAAATGAACATTTAACTTTTTTCATAAACAATTTACTTCAGCTCCAATTTGTTTTATTTTACTAAGGGTAACAAGAGAAAATGGACCCCAAAAGTTGTTATACAATTTGTGCTGAGTACGCTGATACCCCATATGTGGGGGTAAACCACTGTTTGGGCGCATGGCAGAGCTCGGAAGGGAAGGAGCGCCATTTGACTTTTCAATGCAAAATTGACTGGAATTGAGATGGGATGCCATGTTGCGTTTGGAGAGCCCCTGATGTACCTAAACATTAAAACCCCCCACAAGTGACACCATTTTGGAAAGTAGACCCCCTAAGGAACTTATCTAGATGTGTTTTGAGAGCTTTGAACCCCCAAGTGTTTCACTAGTTTATAATGCAGAGCCGTGAAAATAAAAATTCTTGACCGCTCCAGGCACATAGTGCCGGATGTCAGCTGTGATAGGCAGCTGACACCTGGCCGCGATCGGCCGCGCTCCCCCCATGAGCGGGGCCGATTGCATGACGTACTATCCCGTCACTGGGAATTAAGTCCCAGGGCACCTTGATGGGATAATACGTCATATGGGATTAGGGGGTTAATATAATGGGCCCCGCATAGCTCTCCATTTGATAAAAGGGGTCCCATATAGTAATTTTATTATAAGGCACCCCACATAGCCTTCCATTTAACATATGGGGCCCCATATAGCCTTCCATTTCATATATGGAGGCCCCACATAGCCCCTCAATTCAATAAATGGGGTCCCCACATAGCCATGCATTTAATATATAGGGGCCCACCATAGCCTCTCCATTTAATAAATGGTGCCCCGCATAGCCTCCCAATTTAATAAATGGGGTCCCCACCTAGCCCCATTTAATATATGGGGGCTTCACATCGTCCTATTTCAATATAATGGGTCTTTCAATCAATATATGTGGGCCCCACATAGCCCTCCATTTCATATATGGGGGTCCCACATAGCCCTCCATTTAATATGGGGACCCCAAAAAGCCCTATTTCAATATAATGGGCCCCACAGAAAGCCCTCCATTTAATACATAGGAGCCCCACATAGCCCTCCATTTAATATACAGGGCCCTGACATAGCCCTCCATTTAATATATGGGGCCCCATTTAGACATCCATTTAATATACAAGAGCCACCACATAGCCCTCCATTTAATATATGGGGGCCTCCATATAGCCCTCCATTTAATATCTGCGGGCCTCCACATACCCCTCAATTTAATACATGGGGGCCCCACATAGCCATCCATTTAATATATGGAACTCCACATAGCCTCCATTTAATGAGGGCCCCACATCAGCCTCCATTTAATATATGGATATCCCACATAGCCCTCCATTTAATATATGGATACCCACATAGCCCTCCATTTACTATATGGGGACCACACACAGCACACCATTTAATATATGGGGGGCCCACATAGCCATCCATTTAATAAATGGAAGCCCCACATAGCCCTCCATTGAATATATGGGGGCCCCACATAGCCCTCAATTTAATATATGGGGCCCATATATCCCTCCATTTAATCTATGAGGGTCCTACAAAGCCATCCAATTAATATATGGAGGCCTCACATAGCACTTCATTACATTGGGCCCCATCTTAATCGTCATTCAATATATGGGGCCCACCTAGCCCTACATTTAATATATGGGGGCCCACATAGCGCTATTTAATATATGGGGGCCCCCACATAGTTCTCCATTTAACCCCTTTACCCCCAAGGGTGGTTTGCACGTTATGGACCGGGCCAATTTTTACAATTCTGACCACTGTCCCTTTATGAGGTTATAACTCTGGAACGCTTCAACGGATCCCGGTGATTCTGACATTGTTTTCTTGTAACATATTGTATTTCATGATAGTGGTAAAATTTCTTCGATATAACTTGCGTTTATTTGTGAAAAAAACGCCAATTTGGCGAAAAATTTAGAAAATTTCGCAATTTTTCAACTTTGAATTTTTATTCTGTTAAACCAGAGAGATATGTGACACAATATCTATATATATAATTGTCTAAGGGTTTTTCCGTCTGCCTGTCTGTCTGTCTGTCTTTCTGTCTGTCTTTCTGTCTGTCTGTCTGTCCTGGAAATGCCGCGTCTGATTGGTCGAGGCCCCCAGGCCTCGACCAATCAGCGACGGGCACAGTATCGACGTAGAAATCTCGCTTCTCTGATTGGTCGAGGCTTGGCGGCCTCGACCAATCAGCGACGGGCACAGCGACGATGATGTCATAAAGGACGTAGACATCCCGTGTCTCTGATTGGTTGAGGCCGCCAGGCCTCGACCAATCAGCAACGGGCCCAGCGACGATGTCATAATGGTTGCCATGGCGACGATGATGTCATAATGGTTGCCATGGCGACGATGATGTCATAAAGGTTGCCTCGACCAATCAGCGACGGGCACAGTCTGCCGCGAATTCTGGAATCATCATTGTCCATATACTACGGGGACATGCATATTCTAGAATACCCGATGCGTTAGAATCGGGCCACAATCTAGTAGTTAATAAATAACATTTCCCACATGTCTACTTTTTTTTTCTACAAAGTTATAAGGGTTAAAATTTGACCAGCAATTTCTCATTTTTACAACAAAATTTAGAAAACCATTTTTTTAGGGACCACCTCACATTTGAAGTCATTTTGAGGGGTCTATATGGCAGAAAATACCCAAAAGTGACACCATTCTAAAAACTGCACCCCTCAAGGTGCGCAAAACCATATTCAAGAAGTTGATTAACCCTTCAGATGTTTCACAGCAGCAGAAGCAACATGGAAGGAAAAAATTTACATTTTACTTTTTAGTCACAAAAATGATCTTTCAGCAATAATTTTTTTAATTTCCCAAGGGTAAAAAGATGAAATGGACCTCAAAAGTTGTTATCCCATTTGTCCTGAGTACGCTGATACCCCACATGTGAGGGGGAGCCACTTTTTGGGCGCACGGCAGGGCTCAGAAGGAAAGGAGCGCCGTTTGACATTTTCAATCTAAAATTGGCTGGAATTGAGATCGGACACCATGTCGCGTTTGGCGAGCCCTAACAGTGGAAACCCCCCACAAGTGACCCCATTTTGGAAACTAGACCCCCTAAGGAACTTATCTAGATGTGTCGTGAGCACTTTTATCCCCCAAGTTCTTCACGAAAGTTTATAATGCCCGGGCTTGAAAATAAAAAATCCTATTTTTTCCCACAAAAATGATAATTTAGTCCCCAATTTTTAATTTTCCCAAGTGTAACAGGAGAAATTGGACCCCAAAAGTTGTCCAAATTGTCCTGAGTACGCTGATACCCCACATGTGGGAGAAAACTACTGTTTGGGTACACTTCGGGGCTCGGAAGGGAAGTAGTGACGTTTTGAAAAGCAGACATTGATGGAATGGTACGCGGACATCATGTTCCGTTTGCAGAGCCCCTGATGTGCCTGAACAGTAGAAATCCACCACAAGTGACCCCGTTTTGGAAACTAGACCTAATTGGGAACTTATCTAGGTGTGTGGTGAGAATTTTGAACCCCCAAGTGTTTCACTTAAATTTATAACGCCCGGGCGTGAAAATAAAATATCCTATTTTTTCCTACAAAAATGATCATTTAGTCCCCAATTTTTAATTTTCCCAAGTGTAACAGGAGAAATTGGACCCCAATAGTTGTCCAATTTGTCCTGAGTACGCTGATACCCCACATGTGGGAAAAAATACTGTTTGGGCACACGTCGGGGCTCGGAAGGGATGTGGTGACGTTTTGGAAAGCAGACTTTGATGGAATGGTCTGCAGGCGTCATGTTCCGTTTGCAGAGCCCCTGATGTGCCCAAACAGTAAAAAAAAAAAAAACACAAGTGACATTTTGTAAACTAGACCCCCAATGAACTTACATAGATGTGCCCCCTTTTTGGAACTAATCTACTGTTTCCTGTAAAGTAAATTAGTAGTGCATGGAGGTGTGGTACAATCTGAAGCAATCCTTCATACACAGGCCAGGTTTTTCGGGGCAGGTGTCACATTGATAAATGGTGTCCTTGCGTATTCCCCTTTTGTAACATACTCGGCACCTTTTTTGCGACTTACCTCTTTTTTCAGTTTGCGGGACCTCCCCCGGGAAATGCTGACCTGGTACGATACGAGCACCTTCAGTTCCGGAAGTACTGGGGCCCGCTCCTTCCCTCGTGCCAAATAACAGGGCCTTAACCACTACCTCCAGGAACTGAAGGTACGACGTATCGCTGTGGCATGCACATCGTGACAGCAGGAAAGCGTTGAGCATTGCCATTTGTACGATGTGCACGGACAGCTTTTTGTACCACACCTTGGCCTTCCTCAAAGCACTGTACGGTTGAAGGAGTTGATCGGAGAGATCAACGCCCCCCATGTTTTTGTTGTACCCCAGTACACAGTACGGTTTGCAGACCTGTGTAGAGGTACCCCGTACAGTGCTGAGGGCACTGCCATCACCGTGTATGGTGGTCAAGAGAAGGACATCCCTCTTGTCCTTGTACTTGACCACCAGCAGGTGGTCGCTACATTGGGCTCTGCTCTCACCTTTTCTGAGCATCTGCCAAAGTAGCGTCTTTGGGAGGCCTCTGATTTTTGCAGACAGTACCGCAGGCTGCGGTACCTCGCGCAGAGAGGGATTTGTAGAGTGGGATGCTGGAATAAAAGTTATCAGTGTAGAGGTGATAACCTTTATCCAGCAGTGGGTGCACCAAATCCCACACTATTTTCCCACTCACTCCCAGGACAGGGGGGCACTCAGGCGGTTCAATCCTGCTGTCCTTCCCCTCGTAGACTCTAAAGCTGTAGGTGTACCCTGAGGTACTCTCACACAGCTTGTAGAGTTTGATTCCGTACCTGGCCCTCTTGCTGGGCATGTATTGACGGAATCTGAGCCGCCCCTTAAAATGAACCAAGGACTCATCCACGCAGATGTCCCTTTTGGGCACGTACACTTCACCAAACTTTTTGTTGAAGTGTTCGATGACAGGCCGAACTTTGAACAGACGGTCAAAGTTGGGGTCATCTCGTGCGGGACACTGTGCATTATCGGAATAATGCAGGAACTTATGGATGGCCTCAAAACGCGTTCGGACCATGACCATTGGGGACACTGGAGTGTTGAATAAAATATCAACACTCCAATATTGCCAAACTTCTGGCTTCTTCAGGAGCCCCATATGAAGCATCAGGCCCCAAAACTGCATCATTTCAACTGCGTCTACAGGAGACCAGTTAGAATATATTGAACCGGTGTTTTGCTCCAAAAATTGACGAGCGTACAAATTAGTTTGCTCCACCATGAGGTTAACAAAATCCTCAGAGAAAAAGACTTTGAAAAAGTCTATTTCTGTGAGGCCGGTGGTGTCAAACCAGATTCCTGATTCTGCCACAAAATCAGGAATCAGTGGCTCGTAATTTTCGGGGGTCGAGGTCCATACAGGGTATGAAGAGGGGCGCGCTGGTTCATCTTCAGGAGTGGGCCCTGCCTCATCATCATCTTCATGAATGATGGGCACTTCTTCTGTCCTGCGGCGTCTGCGTGGCGGTTCCGCAGGGCCAGAGGAGGAAGATGAGGAGGGGGAAGAGGATGAGGAAGAGGATGAGGAAAAATCAGAAAAATAAAGAAAAGTGGGATCCTCTCCCTCGCTATCAGCAGGGCTGCCACTAGAAATTTCGGGGCCCCATACTGGCAAAATTTTCGGGGCCCCCTTGAAACTCCGCCCAGGCTCCACCCCAGCCCCGCCTCCAGGCTCCACCCCACGAACTGTCCACAGTCCCACCACTCTCTCTTGGAAAATCTCCACTTCTCACCTATCACACATTAACAGTTCCCATCACCAGATCACACATATAGCCGGCAGCTTTTGTTTTGGCCAAAAGATTTTTTAAGCCGCCACCACAACAAGGTAGACACTTTTGGCCGGGCCCTACTCTACTGTAACCTACTAAATATTTGTTAAAATATGCAATACAATTTAGGTATATTTTTATTTATTTTTCAATTTTTAAAATGACCTATAATACTACATACAAGGAACAAATACCACAGCACTATGACCAGATGACATATTACCACCACAGTGATCGAATAATATAAAATACAAGGAACAAATACCGCTACACCATGACCAGACCACATATTACCTCCACATCATGACCAGACCACATATTACCAACAATGACTGAATACTACAATACTGATCAGTAATACAAAAAAAACCCACAATACTATCACCATCAGTGCCATTATGCACAGGAGATCTGTAATTAGTAAGCAGTGTCTGTGTACAGGTAATACAGTGATCACTGGTGACATTACACACAGGAGCTCTGTATATAATGTATAGATAATACAGTGATCACTGGTGACATTGTACACAGGACCTCTGTATATAGTATACAGTGTATAGTGTAAGTGTATAGGTAACACTGACTCACCAGTGACGTCTCTAGGTGAAGTCCTTCATCTTTCATCCAGCACAGACCGCCATCACTTTATCCAGCCAGGACTCGTCTCTGCAGGAAATAAAACAGTTATCTCGAGTTCCGCTTGTAGAACACATTACTTAATTTTCCCAACTTCTACATTACACCACATGAAGAAGGCAACATAGTATCACTCTACACAGTAACAGGACCGCCCCCCCATTTAAAACAGTATACTCAAAAAATAAAATAAATACATCACTGCAATAATAATATCCCTTAATTAGCCCCTATGGTAATATTCGCCATCCTGGCCACCGTCTGTCTCATTTCAGGCTCCAGCCATATGTTCTCTCATCCTGCCCTCATGAGTATCCATTCTACCCCATATGATCTCCCCATCCTGCCCCATCTGTCTCCATCGTATCCATCCTGCCCCATCTGTTTCCAATCCTGCACCATCTCTGTCCAGCACTCTGCCCCATCTCTGTCCAGCACTCTGCCCCATCTCTGTCCAGCACTCTGCCCCATCTCTGTCCAGCACTCTGCCCCATCTCTGTCCAGCACTCTGCCCCATCTCTGTCCAGCACTCTGTCCCATCTCTGTCCAGCACTCTGCCCAGCACTCTGCCCCATCTCTGTCCAGCACTCTGCCCCATCTCTGTCCAGCACTCTGCCCAGCACTCTGCCCCATCTCTGTCCAGCACTCTGCCCCATCTCTGTCCAGCACTCTGCCCCATCTCTGTCCAGCACTCTGCCCCATCTCTGTCCAGCACTCTGCCCCATCTCTGTCCAGCACTCTGCCCCGTGTCCAGCTTTCTGCCCCCCATGTGTCCAGCTTTCTGCCCCCCATGTGTCCAGCTTTCTGCCCCCCCGTGTCCAGCTTTCTGCCCCGCCCCCCCCTGTCCAGCTTTCTGCCCCTCCCCCCCGTGTCCAGCTTTCTGCCCCCCCCCGTGTCCAGCTTTACTGCCCCCTCTGTGTCCAGATTTACTGCCCCCTCTGTGTCCAGATTTACTGCCCCCTCTGTGTCCAGATTTACTGCCCCCTCTGTGTCCAGATTTACTGCCCCGTGTCCAGCTTTACTGCCCCGTATCCAGCTTTACTGCCCCCTCTGTGTCCAGCCTTCTGCCCCCCCTGTGTCCAGCCTTCTGCCCCCCGTGTCCAGCTGCCTTCTGCCCCCTCTGTGTCCAGCTGCCTTCTGCCCCCCTGTGTCCAGCTGCCTTCTGCCCCCTCTGTGTCCAGCTGCCTTCTGCCCCCCTGTGTCCAGCTGCCTTCTGCCCCCTCTGTGTCCAGCTGCCTTCTGCCCCCCTGTGTCCAGCTGCCTTCTGCCCCCCTGTGTCCAGCTGCCTTCTGCCCCCTCTGTGTCCAGCTGCCTTCTGCCCCCCTGTGTCCAGCTGCCTTCTGCCCCCTCTGTGTCCAGCTGCCTTCTGCCCCCCTGTGTCCAGCTGCCTTCTGCGCCCCTGTGTCCAGCTGCCTTCTGCCCCCTCTGTGTCCAGCTGCCTTCTGCCCCCTCTGTGTCCAGCTGCCTTCTGCCCCCTCTGTGTCCAGCTGCCTTCTGCCCCCTCTGTGTCCAGCTGCCTTCTGCCCCCCTGTGTCCAGCTGCCTTCTGCCCCCTCTGTGTCCAGCTGCCTTCTGCCCCCGTGTCCAGCTGCCTTCTGCCCCCTCTATGTCCAGCTTTACTGCCCCCCTGTGTCCAGCTGCCTTCTGCCCCCCTGTGTCCAGCTACCTTCTGCCCCCTCTGTGTCCAGCTTTACTGCCCCCCTGTGTCCAGCTGCCTTCTGCCCCCTCTGTGTCCAGCTTTACTGCCCCCCTGTGTCCAGCTGCCTTCTGCCCCCTCTGTGTCCAGCCTTCTGCCCAAACCTCCCCCCCCGATCGCCGCTCTCCGCTCTTAATAGAAAAAAAAAAGTTCTACTTACCTACCGCGCTCCTGATCTCTCCACGCAGCTGCACTGTGCACTCGCCGGCGACTGACAATGACGTCGGCGACCTGCACGCTGCGGCTGGCGGCTGTTAACTATTGACGTGCGGGCGCGGGCCCGCATGTCAATAGCGTACAGCTGCAGCGCCGGCCGCCGCTAAGGGCCCGGTTCAGCCTGCGGCTGCCGGTAGGGGCCCGGTGAGCAGGTAAGAGGGGGCCCGATGCGGGCCCCCTCTGCTCACCGGGCCCCTTACGCCAGTCACGGCTGTAATGCCCTGATGGCGGCCCTGGCTATCAGTGTCGGAGGCAAGGAAAGCATATGCCTCCTCCGCTGAATAGCGCTGTTGGGACGAACAGGACGAGCGGGACATTTTTTTTGTGAGTATGGTGCTTTTGTGTACTTTATTGGTAACTATGTGTACGTGTGGGGGGAAAGTGTTTGGTGCAAACTATTCTGAAAAGAAAAAGCTAAAGGAAAAAAAAGCAAAGGGCAGAAAAAAAACCTGTGAAAGGAAAAGTCTAAAACAGCAGGCCCTAGCTCTGATAAGTGAACCGCGTCACTTATCAAATTTCGGCGCCTGCTGGGTGTACGAACAGGGATGTGGAAAAAACGCCAGGCACGAGAGCTCTGATAAGTGACACGGTTCACTTATCAGAGTTCGGCGGCTGCTAGGTGTGCGAACGGGGATGTGAAAAGGGAAGGCACAGATTAGACATGGTGGCTGGAGGAGCACAAGGGGATGGGGGGGGAAAAAAAGGGCACGGATTAGACGCAGCGGCTGGAGGAGCGCACGGAGATGGGAAAAAAGAAAAGAAAAGGGAAGGCAAAGATTAGACGCAGCGGCTGGGGGAGCGCAAGGGGATGGGGGGGAAAAAAAGAAAAGGCACGGATTAGACGCAGCGGCTGGAGGAGCGCACGGAGATGGGGGGAAAAAAAGGGGAAGGCACAGATTACACGCGGCGGCTGGGGGAGTGCAAGGGGATGGGGGGGGGGGAGAAAAAAGAGAAGGCACGGATTAGACGCAGCGGCTGGACGCTACCGGTGTGCATTTTTCGGCCTTTTCCCTGCCCCTCCTGAGCATTTTAGCTTGGTAACGGGGTGCACTTTCTATCTAGCTCCGGAGCACCCATTTTGGGCTTTTTATTCTGCCACCGGAGTGTGCCGTCTAGCCTCTTGCCTACCACCGGTGCACCCATCTTGGGCATTTTAGTCTGCTACCGGTGTGCATTTTTCGGCCTTTTCCCTGCCCATCCTGAGCATTTTAGCTTGGTAACGGGGTGCACTTTCTACCTACCACCGAGGCACCCATCTTGGGCTTTTTATTCTGCCACCAGGGTGCATTTTCTGACCTTTCTATTTACCAGCGTGGCCCACATCTTGGGCTTCGTAGCCTGCCACTGGGGTGCATTCATTGACCTTATTGCCTACCACCAGGGCATCCATCTTGGGCTTTTTACCCTGTCACCAGGGTACACGCTCTGGCCCTTTTGCATTTTTTGGCCTTTTTGCTGCCCCTCCTGAACATTTTAGCTTGGTAACAGGGTGCACTTTCTGCCTACCACCGGTGCACCCATCTTGGGCTTTTTATTCTGCCACCGGGGTGTGCTGTCTGGCCTCTTGCCTACCACCGGTGAACCCATCTTGGGCATTTTAGCTTGCTAAAGGGGTGCATTTTTTGGCCTTTTCGCTGCCCTTCCTGAGCATTTTAGTTTGGTAACGGGGTGCAATTTCTACCTACCACCGTGGCACCCATCTAGGTCTTTTTATTCCGCCACCAGGTTGCATTCTCTAACCTTTTTATTTACCAGCGTGGCCCACATCTTGGGCTTTGTAGCCTGCCACTGGGGTGCATTCATTGGCCTTATTACCTACCACCAGGGCATCCATCTTGGGCTTTTTATTCTGCCACCGGAGTGTGCCGTCTAGCCTCTTGCCTACCACCGGTGCACCCATCTTGGGCATTTTAGTCTGCTACCGGTGTGCATTTTTCGGCCTTTTCCCTGCCCATCCTGAGCATTTTAGCTTGGTAACAGGGTGCACTTTCTGCCTACCACCGGTGCACCCATCTAGGTCTTTTTATTCCGCCACCAGGTTGCATTCTCTAACCTTTTTATTTACCAGCGTGGCCCACATCTTGGGCTTTGAAGCCTGCCACTGGGGTGCATTCATTGGCCTTATTATCTACCACCAGGGCATCCATCTTGGGCTTTTTACCCTGTCACCGGGGTACACGCTCTGGCCCTTTTGCTTGCCACTGGGGTGCATTTTTTGGCCTTTTTGCTGCCCCTCCTGAACATTTTAGCTTGGTAACGGGGTGCACTTTCTACCTACCACCGGGGCACCCATCTTGGGCTTTTTATTCTGCCACCGGGGTGCATTCTTTGACTTCTTTATTTACCAGCGGGGCACCAATCTTGAGCTTTTTATCCTGCCACTGGGATGCACTCATTGGCCTTATTGCCTACTACCGGTGGAGCCCATCTTGGGCATTTTATTTTGTCACTGGGGTGCATTCTTTGACCTTTTTATTTACCAGCGTGGCGCCCATCTTGGGATTTTTAGTTTGCCACTGGGGTGCACTCATTGGCCTACCACCAGTGCGCCCATCTTGTTCCTTTTAGATTGCAACCGGGGTGCACTCTACGTTCTTTTGCCTACTACCGGGACACCCATCTTAGGCATTTTATTCTGCCACCAGGGTGTGATGTCTAGTCTCTTGCCCATCTTGGGCATTTTAGCTTGCTACTGGGGTGCATTTTTCGGAGGGGTAGGCCTTTTTGCTACCCCTCCTGAGCATTTTAGCTTGGTAACGGGGTGCACTTTCTGCCTACCACCGGGGCACCCATCTTGGGCTTTTTTTCCCTGCCACGGGGTACATGCTCTGGCCCTTTTGCTTACCACCGGGGACACCCATCTTGGGCTTTTTAGCTTGCCACCAGGGTGCATTCTTTGACCTTTTCATTCACCAGCGGGGCACCCATCTTGGGCTTTTTTTTCCCTGCCACGGGGTACATGCTCTGGCCCTTTTGCTTACCACCGGGGACACCCATCTTGGGCTTTTTAGCTTGCCACCAGGGTGCATTCTTTGACCTTTTCATTCACCAGCGGGGCACCCATCTTGGGCTTTTTAGTCTGCCACTGGGGTGAAGGACATTGGCCTTATTGCCTACCACCAGGGGAGCTCATCTTGGGCATTTTATTCTGCCACAGGGATGCATTCTCTGGCCTTTTTATTTACCAGCGTGGCGCCCATCTTGGGCTTTTTAACCTGCCACTGGGGTGCACTCACTGGCCCACCACCGGTGCGCCCATCTTGGGCTCTTTAGCTTGCAACCAGGGTGAACTCTATGTCCTTTTGCCTACTACCGGGAAACCCATCTTAGGCATTTTATTCTGCCAGCGGGGTGTGCCGTCTGGCCTTCCACCGGTGCACCCATCTTGGGCTTTTTAGCTTGCTACGGGGGTACATTTTTTGGTCTTTTTGCTTACCACTGGGCTGCCCTTCCTGGGCGTTTTAGCTTGGTACATGGGTGCAATTTTTGCCTTCCAGCAGGGCAGTCATCTTGGGCTTTTTATTCTGCCACCGGGGTACATTCTCTGACCTTTACCAACGGGGTGCCCATCTTTGGCTTTTTAGCCTGCCACTGGGGTGCACTCATTGCCCTTATTGCTTACCACCAGGGAGCCCATCTTGGGCTATTTATTCTGCCACAGGGGTGAAATATTTGAGTTTTCTTATTTACCAGTGGTGTTCCCATCTTGTAATCACGAGCTTGTACCTCTGTTCTTTATACCTAATAAAGGGAGACATAAGTTTTGCGCTGATTTATTCCTACTTGTTTTCTGTTACAAGAAATATCATTTCATGTCTATACGGGAAATTTCATCAACTGCTTGCATATAATGATTGAACAGTAATTGATTCTCTTCTTTATAATGCACATATATTTATATATACGCATGTCTTTTGTCTATCAGGAAAGCATAACGAGGGTATTTTCTTATAGGTAGGTTCATATAGCAAAGCTTCTAATTGCCTTTATTTTACTGAAAAAGGGATTAAATCCAAAAAGTCCTTATTGCCTTAAAAAAAAAACTACCCAAACTCTTCTGTGCCATAATCAGTATACTAAAAAAGCTATTGTGGCACGAAGTCTAAAAAATTATTGCAAGTTTTTAAGCAATTATCTGCTCTTTGGAAGTAACAGGGCCAAAGTGCAATTTTTTTATATACAGTTGTAATCAAAATTATTCATTCATTCCTTGCAAATTAGGATTATTAACAAAATGTCCAAACTTTCTGCTGTAAACTGATGAAGCAAGACAAATTTATCGACCAAAAATACAAAAAACGGCACTGTCTGAACAAATTTATGTTGCTCAATACAACTAACATAACAAACGGATTCTTCAAATATAAAAGAAAATGCCACTAACGACTAGTACAGTCTGAGAATTATTTCCCCTCCCCTTTTGACAGGAGACTATAGCACTTAAGATTCCTTATGAATAATAGCCAGCAGTATATTCTGTAGCTGTCAAAGAGATTGGTCCAAAAAGTTAAAGGAATCCTGTTACCAGGTTTGGCCAATATAAGATACTATACATTCTATAATGCTGCAGATAAGCCCCCCAATCCGACCTGAAAGATAAGAAAAATAAGTTATATTATACTCAAAGAGGGGGCAGTCTGGTCCGATAGGTATCGTAGGTCCGGGTCCCAGACCTGCGACACCCATTGGATTGGACAGTGCCCTCCCACCCCACCCCACCCCTAAGGTGAGTATAATACAACTTGTTTTTCTTATCTTTCAGGTCGGATCGGGGGCTTATCTACAGCATTATAGAATGCTGTATATCAGCCCTGAAAGGAGGTGGCCATATCTTATATCGGCCAAACCTGGTGACAGGTTCGCTTTAAGAATCATTGTCCTGCACAAACAAGAAAACAAATATAAAAATATACAAAAAGCATTGAATGTTCCTGGAGATAAAGTTGGAAGTTCACAAGTTCAAAGATAAAGTACCACTCCAGCGTTTTTGTTTTTTTTAATTACTTCACCACCTCCGATATCAACAATTTATGTTCTTTGTGTGCAATACTTACCGGTCACAGTTTTTTAGCATTTCTATCCACTTTTCTCTTGGACCACATAATTGCAGTTATGAATAGCTGAATCACTTCAGCGTTTTCTATGTGACCAGAAGTCACTTTCTCAATATACGTGGATAAATAAGACGTGAGCACAGCTGGAAGGGTGCACAGGTAGGTTCCCACACCGTGTGACATGAATGTAAAAGAACCTGGCACTCAATTTAAATGTATGTAACTTGATATTTTACTGTGTAGTACCAATAAAACGTTTCGGTCTAATCGACCTTCTTCAGTTACTACAAATATGGAAAAAGAGTATAAACAAATGCCATCATATGCAAACAAGAAAAGAACAAAAGGAAAAAAAGGGTGGGGTAAAAAACATGAGGATATAATCTAACAAAAGTATGTACAACATTTAGAGGAAAGGTCTTATCAGTGTAATAGAAATTCTTATCATTGGCGTAGGTGCCACAGAATATTCCCATATCCGAATATAAAGTCCATCTTAGTAAAGGAGAAAGAAAATGAGACCTGGCATACCGTACTGATAGGGTTTATGGATGGATCTTGGTGATAATTCAGAATCAATCTGGTTAGAGTTGCTGTAATGAAAAGTGTATGGGGTGCCCTTATAGGGTGATGGTGAAGTCAATAAAGTGCCACTATTGATTAAAGGTTACCTTAGAGCAGTGGTCCCCAACCTTTCTGACCTTGAGAGCCACATTCAGCTTAGAGAGAGGGTCGCGAGCCACATTCAGCACTGAGAGAGGGTCGCAAGCCACATCCAGCTCCCACCCCCTTCAAAGTAGTGTCAACCAAAGCCCCCATTACAGGCATAATGATAACCAAAGCTTTTCCACATAAATCACTCCAGAGAAGTACACTGAGATCCAGGGGTTCCCACAATACCCCCATTCAGTATACTCCCAACACACTGTCACATCCAGCTTTGAGCACCTCCTCTAGCATGTAGTACAAACCTCCAGCGTACCATACCTAAAACATCTCTAAACCCCTAAGGCTAGGTTCCCATTGCGTTAATGGGACCGCGCTAACGGACGTTGCACGGCAAAATTAACACCGTGCAACGCGTCCGTTAGCGTGCCCATTCACAGCAATGGGGACGCGCATCACTAGCGCGTGCCATTTTCGGCACGCGCTAGCGATGTGTTGGTGTTTTGTGGCGCACCGTCCGAGGTCCGTTCCCCGCTCTCGCAGATATCCGATCTGCGAGAGCGGGGACGTTTAACGCAACCCCTTTACAAAACATTGCGTTTTCTTTCTTTTTTTGTGTTTGGTCCACAGCTCCTAGCCCATTTTACTAGTCTGAGCGCCGTATTAACCTCTAAGGTAACCTTTATTCAATAGTGGCACTTTATTGACTTCACCATCACCCTATAACGGCACCCCATACACTTTTCATTACAGCAACTCTAACCAGATTGATTCTGAATTATCACCAAGATCCATCCATAAACCCTATCAGTACGGTATGCCAGGTCTCATTTTCTTTCTCCTTTACTAAGATGGACTTTATATTCTGATATGGGAATATTCTGTGGCACCTACGCCAATGATGAGAATTTCTATTACACTGATATGACCTTTCCTCTAAATGTTGTACATACTTTTGTTATATTATATCCTCATGTTTTTTACCCCACCCCTTTTTTTTCTTTTGTTCTTTTCTTGTTTGCATATGATGGCATTTGTTTATTTATACTCTTTTTCCATATTTGTAGTAACTGAAGAAGGTCGATTAGACCGAAACGTTTTATTGGTACTACACAATAAAATATCAAGTTACATACATTTAAGTTGAGTGCCAGGTTCTTTTACATTCACTTTCTCAATTTAAGCTTGGGAGACTCAGAAAGAGCCTTTCATAAACTTACATTAAGAGAGCAAATAACAGTAAAAATATGCTCAAAACCACATACAGAAGCTATAGACTAAGGGCTTGTTTCCACATGCGAGAAACACGTCCGTGTCTCGCATGTGGAAACGAAGTTCTGGCGCCGGCACTCCGGAGCAGAGCGTGCGGCCGTATAGCAACACATGGAGCCGCACGCTCTGCTCCACAGTGCCGGCGCCAGAACTTCGTTTCCACATGCGAGACTTGGACGTGTTTCTCGCATGTGGAAACAAGCCTTTATTGAGATCCTTTTCTGTGAAGCGATGAAACAAAACTGGAACTTTTCAGTTCTATGGATTGAAGAATGGCGGTGGCTCGATAATGCCTACAGTGTAGTATGCAGGTAGTTCAGTGATGCCTGTAGTGAAGCATGGCGGTCGCTGTGATGCTTTGTGGCTACCTTTCCTTGCTCTGATACTGGAAAATTGCTGTGTGTGGAGGGGCAAAATGGATTCACTCAAGTATCAGGAAATGTTACAAGAAAGCTAAAGCTTGGGGGTCACTGGACCTTTTAACCGGACAATATTCCCAAGCATACTGTACCTCAAAGTTCACCAGCTCTTAGTTTATGAACGAGTCCTGTAAGATTCTGGAGTGGAAATTACAGTCTCATAATTTGAACATTATAGAAAACCTTAGAAGAGGTTTGAAGGAGGTAGCAACATGGAAATCCAAAAATGTTAATGAACCGGAGACCACTGTCACTGGCAGAACCTGGTGTCTGCAAATGCAACACATTTACAACAAATCTCAACAGTCAAAGGTGATCTACAAAGTACTTGAGACGCTTGTCATGAAAGTATGAATTATTCTAAAGCCGCATCAGTCATTAAAAGTGTTATTTTTCTATGAATTTGGAGAAACCATTTGGTAATTAGTTGTGTTGAGTGATAAGTTGTTCTTGTCTAATGAATTTCTTGCGAACAGCTTAAAATTTTTTGCTAATGCACCAAATCTATTTTTTCTTGCATAATATCTATTTAAGAATAAGAATACAATAATCGCAATCGGAATTGTAAGAAAAAAAGAATATAAAATGTCTGCAAAAACCATTCACTCACTTGTTAGTGCTATCCTGCTCGGTTTAACACCAGTATTTGCATAAACATTATAGAGGATTGGGTCTGGCATTAGGATAAAACATTCAAAGTCCACAAAAACAGTAGGGGACTTTTATGCATAATGCATAAATTTAATTTTTTATCCCGATGCCACACTCAACCGCCTATATTTGGATGGTTAAATGCCATAAAGGTAATATAATGTTCATCTGTAATATGTGTCTTAATATATAAGTAAAAAAACACGTTTAATCTGTACTCACCTTCTATGTAAATCTCTGGCTTTCAGTCATGTGGGTGGTGCTGGATATTGGTTCAGTCATAAAACTCTTCCCAGTAGTATTGTCCACTGTAGTTTGATGGTTGGGCTGAGCTGCCCTGACATCATGTAGCTCCCTGAAGAAATCCCACAACTTTGCGTTGACAGCCAGCTTGAAGACTGAATCAACATACAGCGTCACCCACATGATTGGAAGCCCAAGCCCAATAAAACATGTCAGAAAGACCTGCATTTTCAGTGACAGTTTTATTCATGAACTACTTCTGGACCGCCCATAGACAATAAAACTCTGCAGTTGCGTTTTAAAATGTGCTAGAGCATCTGTATGACATCATGCCGCTATGAGATGGGAAATCAGCTGTCAAATACGGATTCTGCAGAGAGAAGCAGAGATGGTCATGTAATCACAGGGAGCAGGGGGAGCATGAGTTGCTAGGTTCTAGGAGATTAAGTGAGCTCTAAACTGCACCCTGAAGGCTGAGTTTCCACTGTAACTTTGGCTAATATACCAGCCCTGATTACAGAGGAAATCAGATTTTATAAAAAAATTTAAAAAAAGTATTACAAAGTAGAAATGCCACCAAGAGGTCTGTTATTACATTATGTGGGGCACAGTATGTGGGGCACAATATGGGAAATAAATAAATACATAACTAAAATCAGAAAATAAAAGAAAAGCAGCTACCAATTCAAATCACTCTTACTCGGCACTTGGAAAACAAAAAATGTCTGATATCCAAAAATGATTGTTACAGAAAGAGAAAAGGTAATTAAACCTACCATTATTTCGGTTTCCAGAATTCCCCTGACAACACACCAGCAGGTAGTCCTTCCTTGACCTATAACAGAACAGGATCACAGAGAGGTTAAAAGGTCCCTTCTACCTTCACCCGCCAGTGTTTTTCAAAGTACCACCAAAGGATGGATGCAAATGGTCTATGCGAGCCAGTAGAAACTTTTATGCAAGGTAAACACTTTAACGGCCACCAGCTAGAGCCATGGTGACTTAATGAATGAACGATCTGCAGGAAGATCAATCTTGTGCAAGCCTAAAGATTAACACAAGGGAAGGAAAATAAAAGTGCTGTCCTGAGGGACTCCTGGACACCAGATTACCAGTTAGTCTTAAGGTACCGTCACATCTAGCGACGCTGCAGCGATCTAGACAACGATGCCGATCGCTGCAGCGTCGCTGGAGAGCCGTCACACAGACAGCTCTCCAGCGACCAACGATGCCGAAGTCCCCTGGTAACCAGGGTAAACATCGGGTAACTAAGCGCAGGGCCGCGCTTAGTAACCCGATGTTTACCCTGGTTACCAGTGTAAATGTAAAAGAAAAACAAACACTACATACTTACATTCCGGGGTCTGTCGCATCCCCCGGCATTCTGCTTCCCTGCACTGTAAGCGCCGGCCATAAAGCAGAACGTCACCGCTGTGCTCTGCTTTACGGCCGGCCGGCACTGACAGTCAGTACCAGTGAAGAAATCGCTGAATCGGCGTCACACACGCCGATTCAGCGATGTCTGCGGGAGATCCAGCGACGAAATAAAGTTCTGGCCTTTCTGCTCCGACCAGCGATGTCACAGCAGGATCCAGATCGTACAGTGTCAAACAAGATATCGCTATCCAGGACTCTGCAATGTCACGGATCGCTAGCGATATCGTTGTTAAATTGTTCAGTGTGAAGGTACCTTTAGGGTATGTGCTCACGCTGAGGATTTAGCTGCGGATCCGCAGCGGATTGACCACTGCAGGTTCACAGCAGTTTTCCATGAGTTTACAATACCATGTAAACCTATGGAAAACAAAATCTGCAGTGCACATGTTGCGGAGAAAACCGCGTGGAAACGCTGCGTTGTTTATTACGCAGCATGTCAATTCTTTGTGCGGATTCCGCAGAGGTTTACACTTGCTCCTCAATAGGAATCTGCAGGTGGAAACCGCACAAAAACTGAGTAAAAAAGCGGTAAATCCGCAGTGCGGATTTCCTGCGGATTTACCAAAATCAGTGCGGAAAAATCCGCACACCTTGCCGCAACGTGTGCACATACCCCAATTCCTTTTTTCAACTTCGTCCCTTCGGACAACACACCAGGAGCTGTACAAGAGAAATAACACCAGGGTGGGTGCACAAGCTCTAAAAACTGAAGTCCTGTATAAGAACCAAGTAAGTCTAAGTTCACATTTGCGTTGTGCGCCGCAGCGTCGTCGCCGCAACGCACAACGCAAACAAAAACGCAGCAAACCGCATGCACATGCGGCGCCATGCGGCGCCAATATTAAAGATAGGGTCGACACGACGCATGCGTTTTTTAAAAGGTCGGCGCCGCCCGAAAAATGCAACATGTTTGCCCAGACAGGTGCGCCCTAACGCCGCATGCGGCGTAAAACGCAACAAAACGCAACACAACGCATGCACATGCGGCCCCAATGTTAAAGATAGGGCCGCACGACGCATGCGTTTTGTTGCGGCGGCGACGCTGCGGCGCAAACCGCAAATGTGAACGTACCCTTAGATATGGAAGCGATCTGTAAGATCAGAAGAAATTATAGACAACGATAGAA
Organism: Ranitomeya imitator; assembly: GCF_032444005.1. Taxonomy (NCBI): domain Eukaryota; kingdom Metazoa; phylum Chordata; class Amphibia; order Anura; family Dendrobatidae; genus Ranitomeya; species Ranitomeya imitator. The sequence continues at coordinate 656,520,697 of NC_091283.1, forward strand.
ATCCACAAAGAAATCACTGTAGTGACTGTAGTATACTGTATGTCTATAATGAAAAATCTACTATATAATTGTCTAAGAGTCACTTCCGTCTGTCTGTCTTTCTGTCTGTCAGAGATATTGATTGGTCGCGGCCTCTGTCATGGAAATCCAAGTCGCTGATTGGTCGCAGCAAAACAGCCATGACCAATCAGCGATCGGCACAGTCCGGCGGAAAAATAACAGCTCCTTCCTCCCCGCAGTCAGTGCCCGCTCCATACTGCCCTCCAGTCACCCCTCACACAGCGTTAATGGACCGAGGTGTAACGCACTTCATTAACGCAGCTATTAACCCTGGGTGACAAAATTTTTACTATTGATGCTGCGTATGTAGCATCAATAGTAAAAAGATCTAATGTTACAAATAATAATAAAAAAAACGTTATTCTCACCCTCTGACGTCGCGTCCTCTCCTCGGCAGTGCAAGCGGCAGGTTCCGGCGCCAAGGATGCTATGCGAGAAGGACCTGCCGTGACGTCACGGTCATGTGACCGCTACGTCATCACAGGTCCTGCGCTCATACCAACCCTGGGACCGGAAGCTGCCGCGTGCACCGCACACAAGCGCCAGAACTACAAGGGGCTCTTCGGAGGGCGAGTATATGTTTATTTTAGGTCTTTTTTAACCTGTTACATACGTGGCTGGGTAATATACTACGTGGCTGGGCAATATACTACGTGACTGGGCAATATACTACGTGACTGGCCAATATACTACGAGTCTGTGCTGTATACTACGTGGTTCTGTGTTGTATACTACATCGCTGTGTAATATACTACGTGGCTGGGCAATATATACTACGTGGCTGGGCAATATACTACGTCACTGGGCAATATACTACGTCACTGGGCAATATACTATGTGACTGCAATATACTACGTAGCTGGGTAATATAGTACGTGACTGGGCAATATACTACATGGCTGGGCACTATACTACGTGACTGGGCAATATACTACATGGCTGGGCAATATACTACATGGCTGGGCAATATACTACGTGGTTGGGCAATACACTTCCTGGCTGGGCAATATACTTCGTAGCTGGGCAATATACTTCGTGGCTGGGCAATATACTACATGGCTGGGCAATATACTATGTGGTTGGGCAATATACTTCCTGGCTGGGCAATATACTTCCTGGCTGGGCAATATACTACGTGGACATGCATATTCTAGAATACCCGATGCGTGAGAATCGGGCCACCATCTAGTATTCAGTATAAATGTGGTTAACAAATTCTACAGCAGAGACGGGAGCGTGAGGGACACCCCACTGTTGTACCCCCAACACCAATAATGAACTGCAGTGATGGTTAGATAGATTATTCCTCTAAACACCGCAGCCATAGAATAGACCTTAAATACCTTATTGCACAGACAAAAACTAAGGTGAAAGCCACAGCCACAAACACCATTAGGGTTGCTGCAGACCAATAACCTTGCATATGCTTAGTAACACGGGACTGTTCTTTCACCGATCCTCCTGGACTCGGAATATACCTTGGTTACAGACCAGCTTACTATGCCCCAACGAGTCCTGCAGGACAGAGGCCATCGAATGTCAAAAAGATCAAACCAATCTCTAAATATTCAAATAAATGGGCAGAGCATTGGGATGCTTATACCTTACAAACCTAAAAGCCCACAGATGTCTTTTCTGAATCCTTAAATCTCTAGGCCCCAAACAAGGGTCTGGACGCTATGGAAACTAAAGAAATATACAGTCTGGCAGGTAACATCCCCTGCCCTTACCAATGCCAGGAACATCATCAGACCACTTGATAGAAATGAGGGCACAGCATGTGATCTTTTAAATGATATTTGTACATTTCCCATGTCTACTTAACATTAGCACAATTTTTTAGACATAATTTTCTTGTGTTATGAAGTTATAAGGGTTAAAACTTGACCAGCAATTTTTCATTTTTCCAAAAAAATTTACAACAACCCTTTTTTTAGGGACCACATCACATTGGAAGTGACTTTATGTGGCTTATATAACAGGAAATACCAAAAAGTGACATTGGAGCGCCCCCAGACTCAGGGCCGTGGGTTACTCGGTACCGGTCCTCTGCTGGCTCAGTTCTGGGGATGTCACGGTGGCTGGACCCTGTCCGTGACCCTGCTAAGGGGCGTCCAATGATAGGTGATGTGAGTCTGTCAAGGTTTCGTGACGCCACCTGTGGTGTTCGGTCAGGGCGACCGACGCTGCTTGGAGTCCACTGGGGTGATGTGATGGCAGCTAGATGGTGTAACTTCCCACATGTGAAGTATGTCCCCAGGGCTTCCCAGTAAGGTGGAGGGTGATGGTGTGAGGTGCAGACAATAACGAGGACACAGGGTTGCAGTCTCTTTACCTCTTCACTGAAGACTTCAGGATCCTCAATCCAGAGCACAGTTAACAGGGCTGTCTGAGACCAGCCGGTCCAATGGCACATCCAGAGTTCCCTTTACAGGTGGAAATCGTTGCCTACCAATAGCGCCTGTGTGTTGTAGTGCTACCCTGCTAAGCATTCGGAATAGTCCTCACAACTTCTGTTCTCGTTCTTTCTAGTTCTTTCTAATTCGTTCCAGATGTTTCTAGTTTCTCGTCCCCCAGGTATGTTATGGCTAGGACGCACCCGTTTGACGGGAGCTCTTCCAGGACCCTAGAGATGCCCCTCTCCACGCGTTGCCCCCTATGTCTGCATAGGTGATCTAAGGTAGACAGCCAACCTATAGTTAACTGTCCTGCGGAGTTTGAAGTAAGGCACTCAGTGTTCCGGCCACCGGCTACGCGCCTCAGTAGGATGTTGCCGTTCTCGGGACACGACTCCTACTGGCTCTCCTTTGTGCTTGATCTCATTTCTCACTGTTCCACAATATCCTTTGCTTTGTGTCTCTTTCTTAGGATACCGCCGCAAGGTAGTGTAGGCGCGGTTCCATAACGTTCTGTTCTGTTCGCTAGGTACCTGCCAGGTTCCCACGCCTGACAGGGACCCCCCTGAATCTTCTCCCTGCAGCACCCCCTGCCACGGGATGCTGCCTGAATCCAACCCAGTCAGCTTCTGATCTCACTTCCTATCCAACCCCTAGTTTTACCAGTGTGAGGAGTGGCCCAATAAATAAAGCCTTTTTCTCCCCCTAGTGGCCGGAGTGTGAAGTGTAATGTGTGCTGGTGATACCTGGTCAGTAGAACTCCTTTAGTGCCATCAGACGAAACATCATTCCCACGCCACGAGCGATGTTACTGCAACGACCAGATCTTTGGGGCGCTGCAACATCATTCTAAAAAACACAGCCCTCGAGGTGTTTATTAACCCTTTAGGTGCTTCACAGGAATTAATGGAATTTAGCCCCAAATTTATTTATTTATTTTCGCAAGGGTAACAGGAAAAAAATGGACCCCAAAATTTGTTGTGCAATTTCTCATGAGTACGTCGATACTCCATATGTTGGGCAAAAACTAGTATTTTGGAGCACGGCAGAGCTCGGAAGGGAAGGAGCCCCATTTGACTTATTGAATGTAAATTTTGTTGGAATAATTAACGGACACCATGTCGCGTTCACAAGTGATATGATTTTGGAAACGAGACCCCTCAAGGAACTTTTCTAGATGTCTGTTGAGCACCCTGGACCCCCAGGTGCTTCACAGAAGTTTATAATGTTAAGCGATGAAAATAAAAAATAATCAAATTTTTTCCCACAAAAATATGATTTTAGGCATAATTTTTTTTATTTTTACAAGACTAACAGGGAAAAATGGACTCCAATATTTGTTGTGCAATTTCTCCTGAGTATCCATAAACCCCACATGTGGTCAAAAAGTACTTTTGAGGCACAGTGGAAAGCTCAGAAGGGAAGAAACGCCATATTGGAGGTCAGGTTTTGAGGGTGCCATGTCACACTGACAGATAACGTGAGGTGCTAAAACAGCAGAACACCCCACAAGCGACCCCATTTTCCAAACTACACCTCAATGAATTCATCTTCGGGAGTAGTGATCATATTGACACCACAGATTTGTCACTAAATTTTATACCATTGGGCAGTGAAGAAAATAATAACTACATTTTTAGATCCAAAATTTTGTTTTAGCCCAGGATTTTACACTTTCACACTGAGAAATGGGTAAAAAATGTCACCAAAATTTGTCCCACAATATTTGCTGTGGAAATACCCCATATGTGGCTGTATACTGCTTAATAGTGTTGAGCGATACCGTCCGATATTTGAAAGTATCGGTATCGGATGGTATCGGCCGATATCCAAAAAATATCGGATATCGCCGATACCGATATCCGATACCAATAAAAGTCAATGGGACACAAATATCGGAATGTATCTGTAATGGTTCCCAGGGTCTGAAGGAGAGGAAACTCTCCTTCAGGCCCTGGGATCCATATTCATGTGTAAAATAAAGAATAAAAATAAAAAATATTGATATACTTACCCTCGGACACGCCCTGGTTGTAACCGCTGCAACCGCCATGATTCCCTTCCTAAGAATGAGCGCGTGAAGGACCTTCGATGTCGTCGCGGCTTGTGATTGGTCGCGTGACCGCTCATGTGACCGCTCACGCGACCAATCACAAGCCGCGACTTCATCGAAGGTCCTTCACGCGCTCATTCTTAGTAACAGAAGCATGGCGGTTGCAGCGGTTACAACCAGGGCGCGTCCGAGGGTAAGTATATCAATATTTTTTATTTTTATTCTTTATTTTACACATCAATCTTCATCCCGATACCGATTCCCGATATCGCAAAAATATCGGAACTCGGTATCGGAATTCCGATACCGCAAATATTGGCCGATACCCGATACTTGCAGTATCGGAATGCTCAACACTACTGCTTAGCCATACGGCAAGACTCCAGAGGGACGGAGAGCTATTTTCCCCTGGAGAGCAGATTTTGATAGAATAGTTTGCGGACTCGTAATATCAGAGCCCCTAAGTGCTAGAAGAGCAGAACATCCCTTAAATGACCCCATTTTGGAAATTATACCCCTTTAGGAATTTATCTACAGGTGTAGCAATGATTTTGACTAGGTGGGTGTTTTCCAGAAACAAGCAGCATTGGATGTTGCTGAGTGGAAATTGCAAACTGCCATTGTTGTGCCCAGTACCTTGCAATCACTAGTACTGGTATGTTGGAGTCACCAGTACGTTGTAGTGCCCAGCTCAAGCTTCTGGAGACATACACCTGTAAAGTAGGCGGACTGTCATTGCTACAGAAATGCCAAACATGTGGGCACTAAATGTGGTTTAGGCACTCTGGGGCTCGGAAGGGAGGGGGGCATTTGGATTTGGGAGTGTAGAATTTGCAGAATTATTTTTGGGGGGCAAGTTACTATAGCAGATTTCGTGAACCTTTGTACAACCAGTAACGTGAAAGCCCACTATATTTCCGTTAACATACAGTGGGTACGGAAATTAGAGATCCCTTTAAATTTTTACTCTGTTTCATTGTGCAGCCATTTAGTAAATTCAAAAAAGTTCCAAACTGAGCAAATGTGGGAGAAGAGCCTTGGTGAGAGAAGTAAAAAAGAACCCCAAGATCACTGTGGCTGAGCTCCAGAGATGCAGTAGGGAGATGGGAAAAGTTCCACAAAGTCAACAATCACTGTGGCCCTCCACCAGTCAGGCCTTTATGGCAGAGTGGCCTGACAGAAGCCTCTCCTCAGTGCAAGACATATGAAAGCCCGCATAGAGTTTGCTTAAAAAAAAAAAAACACATGAAGGACTCCCAGACTATGAGAAATAAGATTCTCTGGTCTGATAAGAGGAGAACTTTTTAGTGATAATTCTAAGCGGTATGTGTGGAGAAAATCAGGCACTGCTCATCACCTGCCCAATACAATCCCAACAGTGAAACATGGTGGTGGCAACATCATGCTATGGAGGTGTTTTTCAGCTGCAGGGACAGAACAACTGGTTGTCATTGAAGGAAACATGAATGCGGCCAAGTACAGAGATATCCTGGATGAAAACCTCTTCCAGAGTGTTCTGGACCTCAGACTTGGGCGAAGGTTCACCTTCCAACAAGACAGTGACCCTAAGGACACAGCTAAAATAGCAAAGGAGTGGCTTCAGAACAACTATGTGACCATTCTTGACTGGCCCAGCCAGAGCCCTGACCTAAACCAAGTTGAGCATCTCTGGAGAGACCTGCAAATGGCTGTCAACCAACGTTCACCATCCAACCTGATGTAACTGGAGAGGATCTGCAAGGAAAAATGGCAGAGGAGCCCCAAATCCAGGTGCGGAAAACTTGTTGCATCATTCCCAAGAAGACTCATGGCTGTACTAGCTCAAAAGGGTGCTTCTACTCAATACTGAGCAACGTGTCTGAATACTTATGATGACCTTGTGATATTTCCGTTTTTCTTTAATAAATTTGCAAAAATCACTACATTTCTGTTTTTTTCAGACAAGATGGGCTGCAGTGTCTACATTAATGAGAAAAAACTTTTCAGAATTTACCAAATGGCTGCAATGAAACAAAGTGTGAAAAATTGAAAGGGGTTTGTGTTAGGGCTAGCAGAACGCACCAAATAATAAAGGAATTGAAACGAGGTGCGTTTGCAGCCCGGGGTCCACCGTGCAGAGATGGTACCTGCTGCTATGTAATGGCGAATGAACACTTAGCTCACACGTTTGTTAGACTTCTCCCCGTGTGAAATGGTAGCGAGCTCTGTTGCTTCACTGAGTCGCACAATACACTGCACCCTGTTAGCAGTCACAAGGTGCAGCTACAAGACACTAGTGGGATCACCCCCACTAATCTGGCGATTGAACTGGCTCTGACCCTAGGTGGCTTTTGAGCCCGCGCCTGTGGACGCCCCGAGTCAGATGCTCAGTTCAAGCGGGAATTCCCACCCTATACTGACGGTTGTCAGGAGAGCGCACAGATGGTGCACGGTGCCGTAGAGACGGGCACTGCAACGTGTGCTTAGTGAGCAGAAAGCACTGTCGGGCGCTAGATAGCATGCATCCACCATTCGCGAGCAGTCAACACTAGGAAGGGGGATGATTAATGAGCGACAGTCACACATCTACACACACACGTTTTTAAGTATACACTAGCGCATGGCCGAGCGGCCATGCAAAACTTTTATAGCAGCAGTGCTACGGAACCTTCCAGATGGTCCAATAGGAGCCGCAACAGGACCTGAATATGTGACCCCCCGACCTCCAATGGGAGGTCGTCCCGTGGGCATGCTCAGTATGGGAAAAGCAGGACTTAGTCCCAGAAAGACCTGCTCGCTGCTGGCTACAAAGGCAGAGCCTGGAAGGGCAGAAGTAACCAGTCGCACAGTATCAGCTTGAGCCAGACGCCGAGACCGATGTCTCTGCTGAGCAGGCTCCACTGCGACTGGAGAAGAATGGGAGACCGCAGCGGAGATGGTTCGAGATTCCCCATGTACAGAGGTGGGAACTCGACACCTAACAGTATGAAAGCTTTCCATACCCACTGTATGATGGAGCCGTGGGGGAACTTGCTTTTTTTGTGGATTTGAGTTGAAGCTTTTTTTGGGGGGGAACATTATACATAATATTTGGGATTACATTTATCCTGTGCGCTACGCTGAGTACTTACATTGAATTTTCCATCTAAATCCCAGAGTCACACGATTCAGATTAATCCCAAGGGATCCATTCACTATAATGCAGCAGCAGTTACTCTGGACTCCGTCTGGCCTCTGTTCAGCGGTGTCCTTCTTTTCACAAAACTTTGGTGGAGCGTGCACGCCTAAAAAGACGGGACACCTCCGGATCATAGATGGCATCCAAAGTGACTCCATCTTCCTTATTATACGGAATCTTCCATCAGGGATTCTGTCTGAATCAAGTTTTTCAGAGATTCACACCGAAGTGTAAGCACTCAGTGTAGAGTAAGTAAGCACTCAGCGTAGCGTAAATGTCAACCGAGCCTTATTGCAATCTTTGGGAGGCAGAATGAACAAATTAACAGCAGGTGAAGAATTGCTCCTATTTATTTTTTACGTTTTTTGTGCAGCATAAGTCATTAGAAGACTTTAATCTTCAGGTTGGTGTGGATTACATCGATACCAGACAACTGACAAAGTCATGTGAGGGCTTGTTTTTGGTGGGACGAGTTGATGTTTTTATTGGCACCATTTTCAGGTACACGACATATTTTCATCGCTTTCTATTCTGATTTTTGGGGAGGCAGAAAAAAAAACAGCAATACAGGAATTGTTTGTTTTTGTGGGGGGGGGGGGTTTATGACGTTCGGCATGTGGTTAAATTGATAAGGCAGTTTTATTCTTCGGGTCAGTATGAGTACAGTGATACCATATTTATTTATATATTTTATGTTTTGGTACTGTTACGCAATAAAAACTATTTTATAGAGAAAAAAATTTTTTCCATCAGTTTATTCTGAGAGTTATAACTTTTTTATTTTTTCGCTATCAGAGCTGCATAGCACCTTGTTTTTTTGAGGGACAAGGCATTTTCTGAGATATTATTTTTATTTACATTGGCCTTTTGATCACGTTTTATTCTACTTTTTGTTCGAAGTATGATTATACAGCGTAGTTTTTCACCTCGCTATTCATTTATTTTTTTTATGGTATTCACTGAAAGGGTTAACCAGTGGAACAGTTTTATAGGACAGGATGTTTCTGTCCCGGCATTACCAAATATATGTACATTTTTCTTTTTACATACGTAAATGTATTTATTGGATTCATATTTTTTCTTCTTTTGTTCTTTATTTTGTTGTTTTTTAAAAAAAATATTTTTAACAACTTTATTTTTTACCTTTTTACATTATCCCAGGATGGGACATCAACTTTCTACTGATAGATAAATTCAGGGCAGCACGGTGGCGCAGTGGTTAGCACTGCAGCCTTGCAGCGCTGGGGTCCTGGGTTCTAATCCCACCCAGGACAAAATCTGCAAAGAGTTTGTATGTTCTCTCCGTGTTTGCGTGGGTTTCCTCCGGGGACTCCGGTTTCCTCCCACATTCCAAAGACATACTGATAGGGATTCTAGATTGTGAGCCCCATCGGGGACAGCGATGATAATGTGTGCAAAACTGTAAAGCGCTGCGGAATATGTTAGCGCTATATAAAAATAAAGATTATTATTATTATTTATCTAATACTCTGCAATGCTTCTGCATTGCAGACCATTAGAGTAGCATCTGACATGCAGGGAGGAGGCGTGTCAGCTAGTGCTCTGAGCATGAGATGACATGCCACCATCCCTGGGAGACCCCGCGGCCATCCTTCGGCTCGGGTCACCATAAAGAACATCAGCATAACGTGGATCGCATTGCGTTGTGCCGATGGAAGCACAGAGGGAGCTCACTCACTATGCGATGCCCTGCGATATCACTGTCACTATAAGGGTCTGTTTCCACGATCAGGAAACGCTGCGTGTCTGACGCTGCATAGAGCCGCAGCGTCAGACACGCAGCGTCCAGATGTTACAGCATAGTGGAGGGGATTTAATGAAATCCCGTCTCCACTATGCGTGGTAACACGCACGCGGCGGCCCTGCGACTCCGGACATGCTGCGCGTCTTTTCAGATCGCAGCATGTCCGTATATCTTGCGGCGACGCTGCGTCGCCGCAAGATATAGCACAGGGCCCTATGGTGGGGAGCGATGATGCCGGATGTGTGCTGTGAACACATCCGGCATCATCGCGTCCCAGAAAGGGGGCGGGGCTTACCGCAGAGCGGCTAAGCCGCTCCGGCGATACCGCCGGCCATCCTGATCGTGGAAACATACCCTTATTCAACTCTTGCAATCGGTACTAGCATATATAAGGTAAATTGTGGGAAGGCAGCTCCCACGGCGCCTTATATACACGGCGCATGTTGGGAACGGGATAAATGAATCTGTCACACTGTGGGAAGTATATAACCTATTAATATGGGCATAAAGGTAATAGACATGTTAAACTAGTCCAATCTGTATGCCTCATATTTGCGGTCTTGTTGTTGAGAAATCGTATTTTATTTCTGTATGCTAATGATTCCTTGACTCTGGGGCGTGCGGTACATGGAAGAAATCTCTGCCTCCGGTCTTCATCATACCACCTCCTCTCATCAGCATCACAGTATCCTGTGACACGTAATGGTGGCCCCGGAATCCCGCGCCTTCGCCCTGCAATAGCATAATTATACAGTATCTATTCCACCTTTCTATGGGCATTGGCTTCAGCTTTCTTTTGCGCAGGCGCGTTGCAGTGATCTCTGGCGTGCAAGGCGATAAGGTGCTCTCCCCACCATGTATACATGAGTGACAGGGGCACCAGAAACTGTATGGTTCCCAACTATGGAGGGAGGAAGGAAGTGGGAAGAGCACCCTATTGCCCCACACACTGGCGCCTGCCCAAAAGAATGCTGAAGCCAATGCACTACTGTTTGCATTCAAGTAGGCAAAAACAAACATCAAGACCCCAATTTGTCAACCAATTTTCATTACTTTTCTGATGTAAAAGAAACGACTAAAAATGTTGTTTTTTTACACCATCCCCAAGGGAAGAAACCTTACACACAAGTGGGCAAAGGCCAAGTGCGACTGATTCTTTTTTTTATTTTTTTACTGCTGTGCTTCCCCCACATAAAAATGAAAACATTACAAAATTGCAATTTTTTTTTTTTTTACAAAATCTGTTTTCTTTTATAAGGCTATGTGCACACGTAGGAAGGGGGCTGCGGGTTCTCCCGCGGGTTTTCCCGCAGCGGATTTGATAAATCTGCAGGGCAAACCCGCTGCAGTTATCCCTGCAGATTTATCGCAGTTTATGTTGCGGGTTCCGCTGCGGGTTTATCCTGCACTTGTTTTACTATTGATGCTGCATATGCAGCATCAATAGTAATGTTAAAAATAATAAAAATAATGATATACTCACCCTCTGACGTCCCGATCTCCTCGGCACTGCACGGGGCAGTCCGGTTCCAAAGATGCTGTGCGAGGACCTTCGTGACGTCATGGTCATGTGACCGCGACGTCACGGTCATGTGACCGCGACGTCACCGCAGGTCCTGTTCGCAAAGCAACCTGAGACCGGATGGCCGCGTACAGCGCTGGGAGGTGAGTATATCATTATTTTTTATTTTAATTCTTTGTTTTCTTTTTTTCTTTTTTTTTACACAAATATGGTTCCCAGGGCCTGGAGGAGAGTCTCCTTCCCACCACCCCGGGTACCACCCGCACATTATCCGCATTACTTCCCGCATGGTGGGCACAGCCCCATGCGGGAAGTAAGCGGATCAATGCATTCCTATGGGTGCAGAATCGCTGCGATTCTGCACAAAGAAGTGACATGCTGCGGGTTGTTTTTCTTGCAGCATGTGCACAGCGGTTTGCGGTTTCCATAGGGTTTACAAGTTACTGTAAACGCAATGGAAACTGCAGCGGACCCGCAGCGGCAAAATCGCCGTGATTCCGCGGTAAAAACCGCAAAGTGTGAACATGGCTTAACACTGAAATACATTTTTTTAAAAAATCTTTAGGGTATGTGCCCACGATCAGGAAGAGCAGTGTTTTGGACGCAGCTCAACTGCACTACATCCAAAATGCTGCAATCTACATTAGAAGCACAATGGATGGGATTTGTAGAAATCCCATGCCCACTGTGCTTCTATTTAGCGAGGCGTATACTCACCCACTTTACAGATTTACAAGCATGCACAGTTTCCCCCATAGCCAGTCATTTAATGCGGTAACGCCACACAGTTCACTAAGAACACGCAGATTTAACTGCGCCCAAAACGTTGCTATTTTATGATCATGGGCACATAGATTGAAAACACCATAATAGGACTACCCTGGAGTATCATGTTGCCCAGTCCTGAAGACGTTAAAAATGTATTGAAAAATAAAAATTTAAAAAAAAAATGCTTTCTTACTTCATTTTGCCAAACATTAGCATTAACAAAACAAATTACAGGAATTACTTACAGAGGATTTTCCATTGTTACAGCATCCATCAGTATAGACATCTGCTGATCTTCCTCTAGAAAAAAAAACCCGCTGTCATGTCACAACATGTAAGATTTCAGAGTCAATTTTACATAATAATTAGGTATTGCAAAGCATGTGCTCACATTTATTTCTGTAAGTCTAAGATCACATGACCATATTTTTGACCTGAGCGCTTTCTGTGAAAAAAAAAAACCACAGCACATGGATAGCACTCAGGACAATGTTATTTAACCCCTTTACCCCCAAGGGTGGTTTGCACGTTAATTACCGGGCCAATTTTTACAATTCTAATCACTGTCCCTTTATGAGGTTATAACTATGGAACGCTTCAACGGATCCTGATGATTCTGACATTGTTTTCTCGTGACATATTGTACTTCATGAAAGTGGTAAAATTTCTATGATATTACCTGCGTTTATTTGGGAAAAAAAATGGAAATTTGGCAAAAATTTCACAAGTTTCCAACTTTGATTTTTATGCAATTAAATCACAGAGATATGTCACATAAAATACTTAATACGTAACATTTCCCACATGTCTACTTTACATCAGCACAATTTTTGAACCAAATTTTTTTTTTTTGTTAGGGAGTTATAAGGGTTAAAAGTTGACCAGCAATTTCTCCTTTTTCCAACACTTTTTTTTTTTTTTTTTTTTTTAGGGACCACATCTCATTTGAAGTCATTTTGAGGAGTCTATATGATAGAAAATAACCAAGTGTGACACCATTCTAAAAACTGCACCCCTCAAGGTGCTCAAAACCACATTCAAGAAGTTTATGAACCCTTCAGGTGTTTCACAGCAATTTTTGGAATGTTTAAATAAAAATGAACATTTAACTTTTTTTCACAAAAAATTTACTTCAGCTCCAATTTGTTTTATTTTATCAAGGGTAACAGGAGAAAAGGGACACCAAAAGTTGTTATACAATTTGTCCTGAATACGCCGATACCCCATAAGTGGAGGTAAACCACTGTTTGGGCGCATGACAGAGCTCGGAAGCGAAGGAGCGCCATTTGACTTTTCAATGCAAAATTGACTGGAATTGAGATGGGACGCCATGTTGCGTTTGGAGAGCCATGTTGTGAATTCCGCTCTTGGGCTCCCTCCGGTGGTTGTAAGTGGCACTTTTGTGAGTTCTGCTCTTGGGCTCCCTCCGGTGGTTTTAAGTGGAATGGCTGCTCCTTGGATTTAGCAGTCAGCAGCTGCTTCCACTAATTGTCTTTCTGCTCCTATTTAGCCTGGCTCTTCCCTTCAGCTTGTGTCACTTGTCAATGGTTCCTGGTTGGATTCACATCTCTGCTTGGATTTCCCTGATATCCTGACCAGATCAGCAAAGATAAGTCCTTGCTTTGCTCTTTTCTGTCCACTTGTTGTGGACTTAATTGTTCTGTGCATTCTATGTTTTGTCCAGCTTGTCAGTATGGATTTATTCTGTCAGCTGGAAGCTCTGGGAAGCAGATTTACCCTCCACACCTTTAGTCAGGTGTGGAGATTTTTGTAAACTGTGTGGATTTTTTGTAGTTTTTATACTGACCGCACAGTATCCTGTCCTGTCCTATCTATCTAGCTAGTATGGCCTCCTATGCTAAAATCTGATTTCATTTCTGCGTATGTTATTTCCCTCTCCTCTCACCGTCAATATTTGTGGGGGGCTATCTTTCCTTTGGGGATTTTCTCTGAGGGAGGATAGGTTTCCTGTTTCTGTCTTTAGGGGAAGTTAGATCTTAGGCTGTGCCGAGGGGTCTAGGGAGTGTCAGGTACCCCCCACGGCTATTTCTAGTTGCGCTGCTAGGTTCAGGGTTTGCGGTCAGTACAGATACCACCTCCTTCAGAGCTCGTTCCATGTTGCTCCTAAACCACCAGTTCATAACAGAGCCACTGATGTGCCTAAACATTGAAACCCCCAAGAATGACACTATTTTGGAAAGTAGACCCCTAAGGAACTTAGATGTGTGGTGAGCACTCTGACCCATTAAGTGATTCACAGAAGTTTATAATGCAGAGCCGTAAAAATAAAAAATCATATTTTTTCACAAAAATGATCTTTTCGCCCCCAATGTTTTATTTTCCCAAGGGTAAGAGAAGAAATTTGACCCCATAATTTGATGTACAATTTGTCCTGAGTACGCTGATACCCAATATGTGGGGGTAAACCATTGTTTGGGCGCATTGCAGAGCTCGGAAGGGAAGGAGCGCCATTTGACTTTTCAAAGCAAAATTGACTGGAAATGAGATGGGACGCCATGTTGCGTATGGAGAGCCCCTGATTTGCCTAAATATTGAAAACCCCCCCCACAAGTGACCCCATATTGGAAACTAGACCCCCCAAGGAACTTATCTAGATGTGTTGTGAGAACATTGAACCCCCAAGTGTTTCACTACAGTTTATAACGCAGAGCCGTGAAAATAAAAAATCCTTTTTTCCACAATAAAATATTTTTTTAGGCCCCCGTTTTGTATTTTTCCAAGGGTAACAGTTAAAATTGGACCCCAAAAGTTGTTGTCCAATGTGTCCTGAGTACGCTGATACCCCATATGTTGGGGTAACCCCCTGTTTGGGTGTACGGGAGAGCTCGGAAGGGAAGGAGCACTGTTTTACTTTTTCAACGCAGAATTGGCTGGAATTGAGATAGGATGCCATGTTGCGTTTGGAGAGCCCCTGATGTGCCTAAACATTGAAGCCCGCCACAAGTGACCCCATTTTGGAAAGTAGACCCCCTAGGGAACATTTCTAGATGTGTGGTGAGCACTTTGATCCCCCAAGTACTTCACAGAAGTTTATAATGTAGAGCCGTAAAAATAAAAAATCATATTTTTTTCACAAAAATGATCTTTTTGCCCCAATTTTTTATTTTCCCAAGAGTAACATGAGAAAGTGGACAGAAGTTGTTATGCAATTTGTCCTGAGTACACTGATACCCCATATGTGAGGGTAAACCACTGTTTGGGCGCATGGCAGAGTTCGGAAGGAGCACCGTCTAAATTTTTCAACGCAGAATTGGCTGGAATTGAGATCGGACGCCATGTCGCGTTTGGAGAGCCCTGATGTGCCTAAACTTTGGAAACCCCACACCAGTGACCCCATTTTGGAAAGTAGACCCCCTAAGTAACTTATCTAGATGTATTGTGTGCACTTTGAATCCCCAATTGTTTCAGTAAAGTTTATAATATAGAGCAGTGAAAATTAAAAAATTATTTTTTTTTCCCACAAAAAATGATATTTTGCCCCCAATTTTTTATTTTCCCAAGGGTATCCGAAGAAATAGGACCCCAAAAGTTGTGCAATCTGTCCTGAGTACGCTGATACCCCATATGTGAGGGGAAACCATCGTTTGGGTGCATGGCAGAGCTCGGAAGGAGCGTAGTTTTGGAATGCAGACTTAGATGAAAAGGTCTGCGGGCGTAACGTTGCATTTGCAGAGCCCCTGATGTACCTAAACAGTAGAAACCCCCCACAAGTGACCCCATATTGGAAACTAGACCCCCCAAGGAACTTATCTAGATGTGTTATGAGAACTTTGAACCCTCAAGTGTTTCACTAAAGCTTATAACGCAGAGCTGTGGGGAAAAAAATCATTTTTTCCCACAAAAATGATTTTTCTACCCCCAAATTTTTATTTTCCCCCAAGGGTAACAGGAGAAATTGGACCGCAAAAGCTGTTGTCCAATTTGCCCTGAATACACTGATACCCCACATGTGGAGGTAAACCACTGTTTTGAGTGCACGTCGTGCCTCGGAAGGGAAGAAGTGGAGTTTTGTAAAGCAGACTTTGATGGAATGGTCTGTGGGCATCACGTTTGCAGAGCCCCTGATGTGCCTAAACAGTGGAAACCCCCCAATTCTAACTCCAACCCTAACCCCAACACACCCCTAACCCCAACACACCCTTAACCCTAATCCCAACCATAACCCTAACCACACCTCTAACCCGAACACATCCCTAACCCTAATTGCAACCAACACACCCTAAGCATAATCACAACCATAACCATAACCCTAACCACACCCCTAATCCTGACACACCCCTAACCCAACCGTAAATGTAATCCAAACCCTAACCCCAACCCTAACTAGCCCCAACCCTAAGGGTATGTTCACACGTTCCTGATTTCCATCCTTTTTTTTTTTCAGGACTGTTTTTTAAAAAACTGCAGCTCTTGGCAGAAAACGCAGGTCCTTTTTTTGGTCCTTTTTTTGTCCTTTTTTGATGCGTTTTTTGATCCTTTTTTTGATCCTTTTTTTGATCCTTTTTTTATGCAGTTTTCTATGCAGAGTCTGTGTGTTTTCTAGGAAGTTTTTTAGGGTTAAAATGGCTGAAAATACCCTAACCCTACCCCTACCCCTAACCCTACCCCTAACCCTATTCTAACCTTAGTGGAAAAAAAAATTCTTAATTTTTTTTTATTGTCCCTACCTATGGGGGTGACAAGGGGGGGGGTGTCATTTACTATTTTTTTTATTTTGATCACTGAGATAGATTATATCTCAGTGATCAAAATGCACTTTGGAACGAATCTGCCGGCCGGCAGATTCGGCGGGCGCACTGCGCATGCGCCCGCCATTTTGCAAGATGGCGGCGCCCAGGGAGAAGACGGCCGGACGGACACCGGGATGCCGGGTAAGTATAAGGGGGGGAGATTAGGGCACGGGGGGGCATCGGAGCACTGGGGGTGGGCATCGGAGCACGGGGCGGTGGGATTGGAGCACGGGGGGCGGGATCGGGGCACGGGGGGCAGCCACACTCCGCCCACGCACTTCCGCCCGCTTCCCCGCACTTCCTGCTGCAGCGGTTCTGCACCACAAACCGCAGTAAAACCCGCAGATATTTTTTTCATCTGCGGGTTTTACTGCGGGTTTGACCTCACAATGGAGGTCAATGGGTGCAGAACCGCTGCGGCTCCGAAAAAAGAAGTGACATGGTACTTCTTTTTTCCTGCAGCTATTCAGCGCTGCTTTTTTTTTTTATTTTTCGCATTGTGGGCACAGCAGTTCCTGTTTTCCATAGGGTACAATGTAATGTACCCTGCATGGAAAACAGCTGCGGACCCGCAGCGGGAAAATCGCGGCAATTCCGCATGAAAAAAAGGATCGTGTGAACATGGCCTAACACTAACTTTAGCCCCAACCGTAACCCTAACTTTAGCCCCAACACTAACCCTAATGGGAAAATGGAAATAAATAAATTTTTTTAATTGTATTTTTCTCTAATTAAGGGGTGATGAAGGGGGGTTTGATTTACTATTTACAGCGGGTTTTTATAGTAGGTTTTTATGTTTGCCAGCTGTCGCACACTAAAATAGTTTTTGCGTCACCACATTTGGAGAGCTAACATTTTTCCATATTTTGGCCCACAGAGTCAT
Source organism: Ranitomeya imitator (assembly GCF_032444005.1). Taxonomy (NCBI): domain Eukaryota; kingdom Metazoa; phylum Chordata; class Amphibia; order Anura; family Dendrobatidae; genus Ranitomeya; species Ranitomeya imitator. Next base: position 656,538,052 of record NC_091283.1, read on the forward strand.
GTGATATCTTTTTTTTTTGTGGGACGAATTGACTTTTTGGTACTAACTTTGGGCACATGAAATTTTTTGACTGCTTTTTATTCCGATTTTTGTTAGGCAGAATGAACAAAAACCAGCAATTCATGAATGTCTTTTTTTTTTTTTTGGGGGGGGGGGGGGGGGGCGATTGGTAAAAATTGATAAAGTAGTTTTATTCTTCGGGTTAGTAAAATTACAGCGATATCTCATTTATATCATTTTTTTGTGTTTTGGCGCTTTTATACGATAAAAAATATTTTTAAAAAATATATATATTTTTGCATTGCTTTATTCTGAGGGCTATAACTTTTTTTTTTTTCCCTGATGATGCTGTATGGCGGCTCGTTTTTTGCGGGACAAAATGACGTTTTCAGCGGTCCCATGTTAATTTATCTCCATCTTTTTGATCGTGTGTTATTCCACTTTTTGTTCGGCGGAATGATAAAGCATTGTGTTTTGCTTCTTTTTTATTGATTTTTTTACGGTGTTCACTGAAGGGGTTAACTAGTGGGACAGTTTTATAGGTCGGGTCGTTAGATGCGGCGATACTAAATATGTGTACTTTTATTGTTTGTTATTTACATAAAGAAATGTATTTATTGGAACAATATTTAATTTTTTTCTTTATTTAGGATTTTTTTTGACACATGTTAATATTTTTTTTTTTAAATCTATAATATAACGCTGGGAGCGTCACTCTGTCCGAAGCCTTTATAGACTGCGCCGGCGCAAGCGCCGGCGCAGTCTGGCCCCCACAGAGTGACGCTCCCAGGAGATCGCGGTATGCGTAAGCACTGAACGCACACCGCGATCTCCACCGGAGAGTCAGGGACCGCCAAGAGGGTAAGTATATTCACCTTTCCCCGTTCCAGCGCTGCGTGCGGCTCCGTCTCCCGGCTCCTCTGCTGTGACAGTTCAGAGGGCGCGATGACGCGCTTAATGCGCGCCGGCGCCGCCCTCTGACTTACCAGTCACAGGCAGAGGAGCCGGAGTATGTCTTCAAGAAAATGGCGCCGGAAAGCGCGGCCTGCGCAGTCCGCGCTTTCCGGCGCCATTTTCTTGAAGACACACTCCGGCTCCACTGCAGGTGTGTCTTCAAGAAAATGGCGCCGGAAAGCACGGGCTGCGCAGGCGCCGATTCCGGCAGCAGGAATCGGCGCCTGCGCAGTCCGCGCTTTCCGGCACCATTTTCTTGAAGACACACCTGCAGTGGAGCCGGACGATAGGTGAGTATGGTTTTTTTTTTTTTATATGGCAGCAGCATACGGGGGCATACACACTGGAGCGTCTTATGGGGGGCATATAATACAATGGTGGCGCAGGATGGGAGCAGCACATGACAGAACGGGGGCAGGATGGCAGCAGCACATGACAGAACGGGCGCAGGATGGCAGCAGCACATGACAGAACGGGCGCAGGATGGCAGCAGCACATGACAGAACGGGCGCAGGATGGGAGCAGCACATGACAGAACGGGTGCAGGATGGGAGCAGCACATGACAGAACGGGCGCAGGATGGCAGCAGCACGTGACAGAACGGGCGCATGTTGGGAGCAGCACATGACAGAACGGGTGCAGGATGGGAGCAGCACATGACAGAACGGGCGCAGGATGGCAGCAGCACATGACAGAACGGGCGCAGGATGGGAGCAGCATATGACAGAACGGGCGCAGGATGGCAGCAGCACATGACAGAACGGGCGCAGGATGGGAGCAGCACATGACAGAACAGGGGAGCAGGATGGGAGCAGCACATGACAGAACGGGGGCGCAGGATGGGAGCAGCACATGACAGGATGGGAGCAGCAAATGACAGAATGGAGGCGCAAGATGGGAGCAGCACATGACAGAACGGGCGCAGGATGGCAGCAGCACATGACAGAACGGGCGCAGGATGGCAGCAGCACATGACAGAACGGGCGCAGGATGGCAGCAGCACATGACAGAACGGGCGCAGGATGGGAGCAGCACATGACAGACCGGGGGCGCAGGATGGGAGCAGCACATGACAGAACGGGGGCGCAGGATGGGTGCAGCACATGACAGGATGGGAGCAGCAAATGACAGAATGGAGGCGCAAGATGGGAGCAGCACATGACAGAACGGGCGCAGGATGGCAGCAGCACATGACAGGACGGGCGCAGGATGGCAGCAGCACATGACAGAACGGGCGCAGGATGGGAGCAGCACATGACAGAACGGGCGCAGGATGGGAGCAGCACATGACAGAACGGGCGCAGGATGGGAGCAGCACATGACAGAACAGGGGAGCAGGATGGGAGCAGCACATGACAGAACGGGGGCGCAGGATGGGAGCAGCACATGACAGAACGGGGGCGCAGGATGGGAGCAGCACATGACAGAACGGGGGCGCAGGATGGGAGCAGCACATGACAGAACGGGGGCGCAGGATGGGAGCAGCACATGACAGGATGGGGGCGCAGGATGGCAGCAGCACATGACAGAACGGGGGCGCAGGATGGGAGCAGCACATGACAGAACGGGCCCAGGATGGCAGCAGCACATGACAGAACGGGCGCAGGATGGCAGCAGCACATGACAGGATGGGGACGCAGGATGGAGCAGCACATGACAGGATGGGGACGCAGGATGGAGCAGCACATACCAGGATGGAGACCATATACCAATATAAATGCTCGCCACCCGGGCGTAGAACGGGTTCAATAGCTAGTCACTATATATTATCAGATCGCTGATCTGACACTTTGCAAAGCACTGTGTCAGATCAGCGATCTGACACGCAGTGCAGGAGGCTTGCTGACACCTGCTCTCAGCAGGCGCTTGCAAGCCACCTCCCTGCAGAACCCGGAAGGATCCCCGCGGCCATCTTGGATCCGGGGCCTGCAGGAAGGACAGAGGAGACGCTCAGAACAACACGATCACATCGCTTTGTTCGGAGGGTCTCAGGGAAGTTCCATATGCCATCAGAACGCTGCGGTCATGTTTGATCGCAGTGTTAAGGGGGTTAATGTGCCGGGAGCAATCCGTGACCGCTCCAGGCACATACTGACGGATGTCAGCTGTGATAATCATCTTACACCCGGCCGCGCGCCCCCCCTTGAGGGCGGCTTATCGGTGATGATGTACTATCTTGTCGGTGGTCATACGGGCCCAGGCCACCTCGACGGCATAGTACGTCCAATGTCAGAAAGGGGTTAAAGTTGATCGGGAGCCATCATCTATATATACCTTAAACTACCCCCTTCTGCTAAACAAAATCTCAAATCAACTGAAGGCGTGGCAAGATCTCACGCTCTCACTCATGGGGAGGGCTTATTTTATCAAAATGATCAGTATGGCCAAGCTGATATATCCACTTCAAACAATACCCCTTCTGCTCAAGCATTCTGATATTAACTTTCTCAATAATCAGTTTGGCCAATTCATTTGGAGGAAAAAGCGCCCAGAATTGGTCTATCGAAACTAATGGCTTCCGAAGACGATGGAGGTATAAATTTCCCTAGCGTTAGGAATTATGACCTGGCTTGCCTCATGCGACATTTCTATAGAGCAGGGGTGGGCAATTAATTTTGCCATGGGGCCGCATGAGAAAGTGGGATGGTTTTAGAGGGCCGAACTAATATAATTACCGTATTTTTCGGACTATAAGACGCACCGGACCATAAGGCGCACCCCAAATTTGGGGCGAAAATTGCAGAAAAAAAGATTTTTTTATAAGATGGGGGTCAGTCTTATTGTCCGAATTTACAGTATCTTATGGTAAGATTCTTACCTGAGGGCTGGCGGTGGCAGAGCAGGGTCACAGGAGGCATGGTGTCAGCAGAGGTGGGGTGATGCGGAGTGGCGTGCACCTGAGCAGGGTCCCTTCCTGCTTAGGCGGTCGACGCCACGTCCTGGTGTCTATGGGGGGGTTGTAGCAGTGGTGGTGCGGCGGCAGAGGTGCGGTATGGCGTGCGCAGCGTCACTTCAACCGGTGAGGTGACGCAGCGGCCTGGAATGCAATGTGAGCAGCAGAGCAGGGTTGAATATCGGTGGCAGCGGCCATCTTCCCGAGGCGGCGCGTGCGCAGATGGAGTGCTCTGCTTCACGGGGCTTCAGGAAAATGGCCACGGGAGGCCGCGCGTACGCAGATGGAGATCGCAGCGGCCATTTTCCTGAAGCCGAGATATAAATCTGCAAACTCGGCTTCAGGAAAATGGCCGCCGCGATCTCCATCTGCGCACGCGCGGCCATTTTCCTGAAGCCCCGTAAAGCAGAGAACTCCATCTGCGCACGCGCGGCCTTGGGAAGATGGCCGCCGCCACCGATAAACAACATGGCCTTCACTCCAGCCGCCAGCGGTCCTCCTCAGAAGCGGCTGGCGGCTGGCTGAGCGGTGCCTGGGGCGGCTGTCAGAAGTGACAGCTAGCTGGCGGGCCGCTTAAAATCATCAGGCGGGCCGCATGCGGCCCGCGGGCCGCATCTTGCCCAGGTCTGCTATAGAGACTCCACATAAGATGCAGATTTCGTATTCCCTCTAGATCTGACAGCAATATTACATTCTCGCCTTTCTTCCCTACCCCCCGCTTTAAAGCAATCGGCTACATTCAGAGATATGATTTTGGCGTGGAAGGCGGTGAGGAAGAAATACAGCCTCTCATTTAGAATTTCCAAATACCTTATATACTCGAGTATAAGCCGCCCCGAGTATAAGCCGACCCCCCTTATTTTGCCACAAAAAACTGGGAAAACTTAATGACTCGAATATAAGCCATGGGTGGTAAATGCAGCAGCTACCGGTATATTTCAAAAGTAAAAATAGATACCAATAAAACTAAAATTAATTGAGACATCAGTAGGTTAAGGCTATGTGCACACGTTCAGGAATTCATGCAGAAAATTCATGTGAAAATCCGGACATTTCTGGCAGATTTCCACATGAAATCCGCATGTGTTTTTTTGCGCGTTTTTTTGCGCGTTTTTTTCCGGACATTTCCCAATGCATTAGACAGTGGGAAAAACGCAGAAAAAAACGCAAAATTAATGAGCAGGTTCATTATTTTTCCGCAATGCGTTTTTCATGCGGAAAAACGCACATCATGTACACAGAACTTGCGGATTTCATTAAAAATGATAGGATGCTTAATGTATGCAGATTATTTGCGGTTTTATAGCGTTTTTATAGCGCAAAAACGCTACAAAACCGCAAATAATCTGCAACGTGTGCACATAGCCTAAGTGTTTTTTGTATTGAATCAGGAGCCCCATATAATGCTCCATAAAGTTTGATGGGCCCCATTAGATGTTCCATATTAAAATATGCCCCATATAATCCTGCATAAAGGGTAATAAGGCCCCATAAGATGCTCCATACAGTCACTTGCCCCATATAGTGCTGCACAAGCGTTATAGCCCCATAAGATGCTCCATACAGTCACTTGCCCCATATAAAGCTGCACAAGCGTTATGGCCCCATAAGATGCTCCATACAGACACTTGCCCCATATAATGCTGCACAAGCGTTATGGCCCCATAAGATGCTCCATACAGACACTTGCCTCATATAGTGCTGCACTAACGTTATTGCCCCATAAGATGCTCCATACAGTCACTTGCCCCATATAATGCTGCACAAGTGTTATGGCTCCATAAGATGCTCCATACAGACACTTGCCCCATATAATGCTGCACAAGTGTTATGGCCCCATAAGATGCTCCATACAGTCACTTGCCCCATTATAGTGCTGCACAAACATTATGGCCCCATAAGATGCTCCGTACAGTCACTTGCCCCTTATAGTGCTGCACAAACGTTATGGCCCCATAGATGCTCCATACAGACACTTGTCCCATATGCTTTTGCTGCGATAAAAAAAAAAAAAAAAAAATCACATACTCACCTCCCTTCGCTCGCACTTTCAATATTTACCTGCTCCTCGTTCCGGTGCGGCTCCGTCTTAAGCACTGACGTTCAGCAGAGGGCGCGCACTGACCACGTCACCGCGCCCTCTGACCTGAGCGTCACAGCCAGAGGACGCTGAAGACGGAGCCGCACCGGAACGAGGATCTATGAATCTATGATTTACTCCACAATGAAACCAAATTTGATAGACCCCTCAACCAGACACTTTTTTATAAATACTGGAGGCTACAGTTGGGTGATGTTGATGCTCCCTCCAGGATTAGAAAAGGATGGTCCCTCTTCCGAAAACACATAATAAATGAATCTTGGAGGTAGACCCAATTTAAAATCATGCATGGAGCTATATATGACTTTAACATCCACAAACCAGACCATAACCCTGACAGACTTACAGCATTCACTAGATGCCAGCTTCCTAAATCGGAACTATTACATGGAGTGTGGTCATGCCATTCTGTCGCCCCGTTTTGAGATTCAATATCCGAGCTAATAACCAAATTATAGTTCACTGTAAAGCAGATGACGAGGATCCCGCACTCTTGGGATGGGGTGGAGATGAGGGGAGGGGGAGAGAAGGGTCCCGCTAAACTTTCACACACTATAGTGATTTTGGCAAAAAAGCTAATCCTTTAGGCTATGTGCACACGTTCAGGATTTCTCACAGAAAATTCCTGAGAAAAACTGGACGTTTTCTGCAAGAAAGCCGCATGCGTTTTTGCAGCGTTTTTTTCCGGACACTTCCCAATGCATTTTGTAGTGGGAAATCCGCAAAAAAAACCGCAAAATTATAGAACATGCTGCGGTTTTTACCGCGATGCGTTTTTTTCGGCATCACGTGCCCAAAACATGCGGAATTCATTCTAAATGATGGGATGCTTATTGTATGCGGATTTTTTGCGGTTTTATAGCGTTTTTATCGGGAAAAAACGCGAAAAAAACGCAACGTGTGCACACAGCCTTAACATTGGCTCAGCTCATCTGCACCATTACTCTCTGACCTAGTAGTCCAATTATATCACTACTAGATGGTGGCCCGATTCTAACGCATCGGGTATTCTAGAATATGTATGTAGTTTATTTATGAAGTTTTCAGAATAATGCAATTTATACACAGGATTCGGCTAGCCAGCCGCAACCAATTAGCGAAGCGTGGTTCAAATTCCGCGCCAATTCGCGGGCGGACTGCGCCTGTCGCTGATTGTTTGCGGCCGGGCGTGACCAGTCAGTGAAGCCAGGGCCGGCTCCAGGTTTTTGAGGGCCCCTGGCGAAAGAGTCTCAGTGGGCCCCCCTCTTTAACACATACCACGATTCATGATGCACAGATACAGCACAGAAATATAGCACAGCCAAGTAGCGTATAACAGCCCACGTAGTATATAGCACAGCCACATAGTATATAGCACAGCCACATAGTATATAGCACAGCCACATAGTATATAGCACAGCCACATAGTATATAGCACAGCCACATAGTATATAGCACAGCCACATAGTATATAGCACAGCCACATAGTATATAGCACAGCCACATAGTATATAGCACAGCCACATAGTATATAGCACAGCCACATAGTATATAGCACAGCCACATAGTATATAGCACAGCCACATAGTATATAGCACAGCCACATAGTATATAGCACAGCCACATAGTATATAGCACAGCCACATAGTATATAGCACAGCCACATAGTATATAGCACAGCCACGAAGTATACAGCACAGCCCACATTGTAAATAGCAGACACGTAGTATATTGCCCAGCCACCTAGTATATAGCAGACACGTACTATATTGCCCAGCCACGTACTATATTGCCCAGCCACGTACTATATTGCCCAGCCACGTACTATATTGCCCAGCCACGTACTATATAGCAAACACATAGTATATTGCCAGCTACGTAATATATTGCAGAGCCACGTAGTATATTGCCCAGCCACGTACTATATTGCCCAGCCACGTACTATATTGCCCAGCCACGTACTATATTGCCCAGCCACGTACTATATAGCAAACACATAGTATATAGCAGACACGTAGTATATTGCCAGCTACGTAATATATTGCAGAGCCACGTAGTATATTGCCCAGCTATGTAATATACTGCACAGCCACGTAATATACTGCACAGCCACGTAATATATAGCACAGCCACGTAATATATAGCACAGCCACGTAGTAAATAGCACAGAGACGTAGTATATAACACTGCCCATGCAGTATAACACAGGCCACGTAGTATAGAGCACAGCGATCTAGTATATTGCCCAGCCACGCAATATATACCACAGCCACGTAGTATATAGCACAGCCCATACAGTATCTAACATGGCCCACGTAGTACTGTATATAGCAATGTGGGCACCATATCCCTGTTAAAAAAATGAAAATAAAAAAATTATATACTCACACTCCGTCGGCCCCCCCGGATCCAGGCAAGGCGTTTATCGATGCTCCGGTCCCAAGAGTGCATTGCGGTCACGCGAGATGATGACGTATTAATACCACAATATCCAGATTCATGGTGTGACCCTAACTAAATGTCTAGTCACTGCGTACACCTCCATAAACATTTACATGAATACATGAGAAACAAAAAAGGAGTTTGTTTTAAAAAGTACAAAACAGTCTTTATTAAAGAAGTTATCCACTACTATAAAGTTTTTTTGTTTTTTTCATAAATCTTGCTATTATGTGCCACTGAAAACATCTACTGTGTTTATTTTAGCAATATTAGCTGTTATCATGCTGTAGCAGCACATCTTCAGTGCTGGATTCAGCTCTCATGGGGTTAATCGACAACTTCCTTATTGTGACCTAATACTACAAGTTCCATGATGCTTTGCACTGCCACTCAGCCCGAACCTAGCACACCCACTCCAAAAACACACCCAAACCCCTCCCTCCTCTCCCTCCTCTCTCTTCAAAAAGATTTGTGGTGTCATTTCTGTCCAACTCGTCTTTTACATTTGTCCAACCCACACTCCATTACACACAGAGATAGATAGATAGATAGATAGATAGATAGATAGATAGATAGATAGATAGATAGATATTAGATAGAGAGAGATAGATATGGGATAGATAGATAGATAGATAGATAGATAGATAGATAGATAGATAGATAGATAGATAGATAGATATTAGATAGAGAGAGAGAGAGATATGGGATAGATAGATAGATAGATAGATAGATAGATAGATAGATAGATAGATAGATAGATAGATGTGGGATAGATAAATAGAGAGAGAGAGATAGATATGGGATAGAGAGATAGATAGATATTAGATAGATAGATATTAGATAGATATTAGGTAGAGAGAGAGAGATATGGGATAGATAGATAGATAGATAGATAGATAGATAGATAGATAGATAGATAGATAGATAGATAGATAGATAGATGTGGGATAGATAGATAGATGTGGGATAGATAGATAGATAGATAGATAGATAGATAGATAGATAGATATTAGATAGATATTAGATAGAGAGAGAGAGAGATATGGGATAGATAGATAGATAGATAGATAGATAGATAGATAGATAGATAGATAGATAGATAGATGTGGGATAGATAAATAGAGAGAGAGAGATAGATATGGGATAGATAGATAGATAGATAGATAGATAGATAGATAGATAGATATTAGATAGATAGATATTAGGTAGAGAGAGAGAGATATGGGATAGATAGATAGATAGATAGATAGATAGATAGATAGATAGATAGATGTGGGATAGATAGATAGATGTGGGATAGATAGATATGGGATAGATAGATAATAGACAGACAGATAATAGATATAGATATGGGATAGATAGATAGACACAGACAGACAGATAGATAGAATTAGATAGATATGGGATAAATACATACAGATAGATCTATATATCTATATATCTATTTCCATAGATATGTCCATATCCATGTGTCTAAACCCCTTCACCCCTGGAGCTTTTTTCGTTTATCGCTCCCCTCGTTTCCAGAGCCATAATGTTTCCGTCAATATGGCCATGTGGGGGCTTATCTTTTGCGGGACAAGTTCTACTTTTGAACGACACCATTGGTTTTACCATGTCGTGTAACAGAAAATGTGAAAAAAATTCAAAGTGCGATGAAATTGCAAAAAAAGTGCAATCCCACACTTGTTTTTTGCTTGCCTTTTTGCTAGGCTCACTAAATGCTAAGGCTGTGTGCACACGTTGCGGATTTGATTGCAGATCCGCAGCGTTTTTTGCCGCACAGAATTGCAGCAAATCCGCAGTGTAGTGCACAACCAATGTAAGTCTATGGGAGCCGCAGACTTGTTTTGTGCACATGCTGCGGAAAAGGCCGCACCGAAACGCAGCTTTTTTTTTTCTCCGCAGCATGTCACTTCTTTTGTGCCGAACTGCAGCGTTTCTGCACCCTTAGGCCGGGATCACACACAGCGAGATATGGCCGAGTCTCGCAGGTTAAAACCAAGCTCTGGCACCGGCACTCTGGAGCGGAACGTGCAGCCGCACAGCAATAAATGGAGCCGCACGCTCCGCTCCGGAGTGCCGATGCCAGAGCTTGTATTTAACCTGCGAGACTCGGCCGTATCTCGCTGTAGTGTGACTCCGGCCTTACACTTTCATTGAGATGTAAAAAATATCTGCAGTTTTGCTGCGGATGTGGGTCCGAGAAACGCTGCAGTTCAGGAGGAGGGAAGTGTGTGGGTGGTGACCAGGGCCGAACTGGCCATCGGGCACTTCTGGCAAATGCCAGAAGGGCCGATGCCAGTAGTGGGCCGCTGCACTCTTTCCCCCTCCTTCCGCCAGTGCCGCCGCCGCATTCAACTATACCGGCGTCTATGACGCCGGTATAGTTCAATGCAATGATGGAGGAGAGAGCGTCTGCTGACGCTCCCTCTCCCATCATTCCCCGCTCTGCCTCTGACACTGCGGGTGCGCGCATCGCACACCTGCTGTGTCCCGGGCAGACTGCAGCCGCCGAGACAGGAGCAGCGCGGGCAAGAGGAAAGGTGAGGAGAGTGTGAAGCCATTATCGGGGGGATGAGATGTGGGTTGCGCTGTATATACCACTGTGTGGGCTGTGCTGTGTATATACCACTGTGTGGGCTGTGTATATACCACTGTGTGGGCTGTGCTGTGTATATACCACTGTGTGGGCTGTGCTGTGTATATACCACTGTGTGGGCTGTGCTGTGTATATACCACTGTGTGGGCTGTGTTGTGTATACTACTACGCGGGCTGTGCTGTATATACTACTACGCGGGCTGTGCTGTATATACTACTACGCGGGCTGTGCTGTATATACTACGACCCGGACTGTGCTGTATACTACTACACTGGCTGTGCTGTATACTACTACACGGGCTGTGCTGTATACTACTATGCGGGCTGTGCTGTATATACTACGACCCACGCTGTGCTGTATACTACTACATGGGCTGTGCTGTATACTACTATGCGGGCTGTGCTATATACTATGCAAGTTGTGCTATATTATATGCGGGCTTTGATATATACTATGGGAGGTATATTATATTCTATGGGGGAGGCCGTGTTATATACTACTAGCTATTGAACCCGTTCTACGCCCAGGTGGCGAGCATTTATATTGGTATATGGTCTCCATCCTGTCATGTGCTGCTCCATCCTGCAGCCCCATTCTGACATGCGCTGCTCCCATCCTGCGCCCCCGTTCTGTCATGTGCTCCCATCCTGCGCCACCGTTCTGTAATTTGCTGCTCCCATGCATATGGCCGGTACACTGCTCCATTATGGTTCATGGCCCCCATAACATGCTCCATAGTATATGCCCCGTACACTGCTCCATAAATGTTGATGACCCCCATAAGATGCTCCATAGTATTATATGCCCCGTATGCTGCTGCGATATATATATATATATAAAAAAAAATAACATACTCACCTATCGTCGCTGGGCGCCGAGTGCTGGGGGGCCTGAGCAGGCGGGGACACCGGCGCGCTGTGGGGGTCAGGTGCCGGTATTGCCGCTAGCTCAGGCCCCCGACACTTGCTATATTCACCTGTCCCCTGTTCCAGCGCTGCACGCCACTTCTTCCGGGTCCTCTGGTTGTGACTGTTCAGTCAGAGGGCGGCGCGCATTAAGCGTGTCATCGCGCCCTCTGAACTGTGAAAATCACAGGCAGAGGACCCGGGAGACGGAGCCGCACACAGCGCTGGAACGGGGGACAGGTGAATATAGCTTATACTTACCCTCCTGGCGCGTCCCTGCCTCTCCGTTGGAGATCGCGGTGTGCGTTCAGTGTTTACGCATACCTCGATCTCCTGGGAGCGTCACTCTGTGGGGTCCAGACTGCGCCGGCGCTTGCGCAGTCTATAAAGGCTTCGGACAGAGTGATGCTCCCAGTGTTATATTATAGATGTGGCTGTGTTATATACTACTGCGGGGGTATATTCTATTCTATGGGGGAGGCTGTCTTATATACTATATGCGAGCACATTTGCAAGATCCGTTTTTTTTTGCCGGATCTTTTTTTTTCTGCCGTATCCGTTTTTTTCTCAGAGTTGTATTAGCGCCGGAGTGCGCCTGATGGCCACACGTTTCATCCGTTTTTTGCTAGATCAGTCGCTGTGCATTTTTTCGACGTACCGAAAAACCGTTTCTCTGTATGTGTTTTCCGTCCGGCGGAAACAGCTTTTTTGACGTATCCTGCAAAAAACGGATGAAACATGTGGCAATCAGGTCTAATCCGGCGCTAATACAACTCTATGAGAAAAAACGGATCTGGCGTAAAGAAAAAAGGATTTGGCGAAAATAAACGGATCCGGTGGAAAAAACAGATCTGGTGGAAAAAAAAAAAACATCCGGCGGAAAAAAAACGTTCCGGTGGAAAAAAACGCATCCTGCAAATGTGCTCGCAGGATGCGTTTCACCCATAGACTTGTATTAGCGACAGATGGCCACAAGTCGCGTCCGTCGTGCTACGGATCAGTCGTGTTTTGTAATACCGTCGGCACGAAAAAACGTTCAAGTGAACGTTTTTTTGGCCGTTGCGCCCGCTATTTTCTACTGCGCATGCGCGGCAGAAACTCCGCCCCCCTCCTCCCCGCACTTCAGAATGGGCAGCGGATGCGTTGAAAAACTGCATCCGCTGCCCACTTCGTACACAAATTTCACAACGTGCGTCGGTACGTCGGCTCGACGCATAGTGACGGACCTGTACCGACAAGAGTGAAAGAGGCCTTAATGAGCGTTGAATTTTTTTAAAAATAAAGAAAAAACCGGCGTGGGCTCCCGCGCAATTCTTTGCGCCAGAGGGGGAAAGCCGACGGCCGGGGGCCAATACTTGTAGCCTGCTATGAATATCAGCCCGCAGCTGTCTGCGTAGCCTTTACTGGCTGTTAAAGTAGGGGGACCCCCCAAAAAAATGACGTGAGGTCCCCCTATATTTTATAGCCAGAAAGGCTACGCAGACAGCGGCGGGCTTATATTCATAGCCTAGAGAGGGGCCATGGATATTGCCCCCCCCCCCCCCCCTTGGCTACAAATACCAGTCCGCAGCCATCCCAGAAATGGCGCATCTGTAAGATGCGCCAATTCCGGCACTTAGCCCCTCTCTTCCCACTCCCGAGTAGCGGTGGGATATGGGGTAATAAGGGGTTAATGTCACCTTGTTATTGTAAGGTGACATTAAGCCAGGTTAATAACGGAGAGGCGTCAATAAGACGCCTATCCATTACTAATCCAATAGTAAGAAAGGGTTAATAAAACACACACACATTTGGAAAAAAGTATTTTAATATTCTTCATTTAACCATACTTACCATACTTCAGCGCCTGCAAAAAAAAAGTAAAATAATAAACCGTATACTCCCTGTCCGACGCAGTCCAATTAATAACGAGTGTCCCACGACGATCTCCCCTATAGAACAGTGACATCGGGTGATGTCACTGCTCTATAGGACCTTCAGTGACACACTGACAGGAGACAATGGCTCCTGCAGTGCATCACTGAGGTTACTCTAGTTCACTGGTCTCACTTTATGGCAATTGCTGCGTGGGAAAATGTCTCACCCAGCAATGCCAATAGTGAGACTTCGGGGAACAAAGTGACAAGTGATGGTGAGTATGTACTCTATGTTATATGTACTGTATGTCTGTAGTATATATGTACTGTATGTCGCATGGTGCATGTCGTCGCATGGTGCATGTCGCATGTCGGCGCATGGTGCATGTAGGTGCATGTCGCATGGTGAATGTCGCATGTCGTCGCATGGTGCATGTCGTCGCATGGTGCATGTCGCATGTCGTCGCATGGTGCATGTTGCCGCATGGTGCATGTCGCATGGTGCATGTCGGCGCATGGTGCATGTCGTCGCATGGTGCATGTCGTCGCATGCTGCATGTCGTCGCATGGTGCGTGTAGCATGTCGGCGCATGGTGCATGTCGCATGTTGTCGCATGGTGCATGTTGTCGCATGGTGCAAGTCGTCGCACGGCGCATGTCGTCGCATGGTGTATGTCGCATGTCGTCGCATGGTGCATGTAGCATGTCGCCGCATGGTGCATGTTGCATTGTGCATGTCGCATGTCGTCGCATGGTGCATGTCGCATGTCGGCGCATGTCGCATGTCGGCGCATGGTGCATGTCGTCGCATGGTGCATGTCGTCGCATGCTGCATGTCGTCGCATGGTGCATGTCGCATGGTGCATGTCAGCGCATGGTGCATGTCGCATGTCGGCGCATGGTGCATGTAGCATGTCGCCGCATGGTGCATTTCGCCGCATGGTGCATGTAGCCACTTGGTGCATGTCGCATGTTGTCGCATGTCGTCGCATGGTGCATGTTGTCGCATGGCGCATGTTGTCGCATGGCGCATGTCGTCGCATGGCGCATGTCGTCGCATGGCGCATGTAGCATGGCGCATGTAGCATGGCGCATGTCGTCGCATGGTGCATGTAGCATGGTGCATGTCGTCGCATGGTCATGTCGCATGTCGTCGCATGGTGCATGTTGTCACATGGTGCATGTCGCCGCATGGTGCATGTCGCCGCATGGTGCATGTCGTCGCATGGTGCATGTCGTCGCATGGTGTGTTGTATGTATGTATGTACTGTGTTTTTTTTTTTTTTTTTTTTACAAAAAGTGTCAGAGAACCTCCAAAAGCAGATGAGTGGAAGCATGTGACCAAAAGAAGCAAGAAGACCATGGAGAAATCACCAACCACACAACTGAAGAACCGATATCAAATCTTTGTAGAGGATGAAGATGGCACACCTAAGAATGAAGCAATACCAGCAAGCAAAAA
Organism: Ranitomeya imitator; assembly: GCF_032444005.1. Taxonomy (NCBI): domain Eukaryota; kingdom Metazoa; phylum Chordata; class Amphibia; order Anura; family Dendrobatidae; genus Ranitomeya; species Ranitomeya imitator. Next base: position 656,553,247 of record NC_091283.1, read on the forward strand.
AGAAAAGGGCACACAGCAACAAGTGACAGCAAAAAGTACAGCCAAGAAGCAACGAAGAGTGGTGGTGGTGGGAGACTCACTACTGAGAGGCACCGAAGCAGCCATCTGCAGACCGGACATAACTGCAAGAGAAGTATGCTGCCTTCCAGGTGCGATGATCAAGGATGTGACCGATAGGATACCAAAGCTCTTCAGCTCCAAGGACGTCCACCCATTTCTCTGATACATGTTGGCACCAATGACACGGCAAGGAAGGACCTACCGACAATCTGCAAGGACTTTGAAGAGTTGGGGAAGAAAGTAAAGGAACTGGATGCACAGGTAGTTTTTTCTTCTATCCTTCCAGTAGACGGGCATGGCACCAGGAGATGGAACAGGATCCTTGATGCAAACAACTGGCTAAGACGATGGTGCAGACAACAAGGATTTGGATTCCTGGACCACGGTGTGAATTACTGGTATGATGGACTCCTCGCCAGAGACGGACTACACCTCAACAAACCTGGGAAACACACATTCGCCAGAAGACTCGCTACACTCATCAGGAGGGCGTTAAACTAGAAGAAGAGGGGATGGGAAGAAAAACATTAGACTCGAACAAAGACGACCCAGGAAAACATACTCAGAAGGGAGGTAAGAACATTTCTAAAACAATCCACAGCGAGGAGATTGGAACAAAACAAAATCCTCTAAACTGCATGCTCGCAAACGCCAGAAGCCTGACAAACAAGATGGAAGAACTAGAAGCAGAAATATCTACAGGTAACTTTGACATAGTGGGAATAACCGAGACGTGGTTAGATGAAAGCTATGACTGGGCAGTTAACTTACAGGGTTACAGTCTGTTTAGGAAGGATCGTAAAAATCGGAGAGGAGGAGGGGTTTGTCTCTATGTAAAGTCTTGTCTAAAGTCCACTTTAAGGGAGGATATTAGCGAAGGGAATGAGGATGTCGAGTCCATATGGGTTGAAATTCATGGAGGGAAAAATGGTAACAAAATTCTCATTGGGGTCTGTTACAAACACCCAAATATAACAGAAAGCATGGAAAGTCTACTTCTAAAGCAGATAGATGAAGCTGCAACCCATAATGAGGTCCTGGTTATGGGGGACTTTAACTACCCGGATATTAACTGGGAAACAGAAACCTGTGAAACCCATAAAGGCAACAGGTTTCTGCTAATAACCAAGAAAAATTATCTTTCACAATTGGTGCAGAATCCAACCAGAGGAGCAGCACTTTTAGACCTAATACTATCTAATAGACCTGACAGAATAACAAATCTGCAGGTGGTTGGGCATTTAGGAAATAGCAACCACAATATTGTGCAGTTTCACCTGTCTTTCACTAGGGGGACTTGTCAGGGAGTCACAAAAACATTGAACTTTAGGAAGGCAAAGTTTGAACAGCTTAGAGATGCCCTTAATCTGGTAGACTGGGACAATATCCTAAGAAATGAGAATACAGATAATAAATGGGAAATGTTTAAGAACATCCTAAATAGGCAGTGTAAGCGGTTTATACCTTGTGGGAATAAAAGGACTAGAAATAGGAAAAACCCAATGTGGCTAAACAAAGAAGTAAGACAGGCAATTAACAGTAAAAAGAAAGCATTTGCACTACTAAAGCAGGATGGCACCATTGAAGCTCTAAAAAACTATAGGGAGAAAAATACTTTATCTAAAAAACTAATTAAAGCTGCCAAAAAGGAAACAGAGAAGCACATTGCTAAGGAGAGTAAAACTAATCCCAAACTGTTCTTCAACTATATCAATAGTAAAAGAATAAAAACTGAAAATGTAGGCCCCTTAAAAAATAGTGAGGAAAGAATGGTTGTAGATGACGAGGAAAAAGCTAACATATTAAACACCTTCTTCTCCACGGTATTCACGGTGGAAAATGAAATGCTAGGTGAAATCCCAAGAAACAATGAAAACCCTATATTAAGGGTCACCAATCTAACCCAAGAAGAGGTGCGAAACCGGCTAAATAAGATTAAAATAGATAAATCTCCGGGTCCGGATGGCATACACCCACGAGTACTAAGAGAACTAAGTAATGTAATAGATAAACCATTATTTCTTATTTTTAGTGACTCTATAGCGACAGGGTCTGTTCCGCAGGACTGGCGCATAGCAAATGTGGTGCCAATATTCAAAAAGGGCTCTAAAAGTGAACCTGGAAATTATAGGCCAGTAAGTCTAACCTCTATTGTTGGTAAAATATTTGAAGGGTTTCTGAGGGATGTTATTCTGGATTATCTCAATGAGAATAACTGTTTAACTCCATATCAGCATGGGTTTATGAGAAATCGCTCCTGTCAAACCAATCTAATCAGTTTTTATGAAGAGGTAAGCTATAGGCTGGACCACGGTGAGTCATTGGACGTGGTATATCTCGATTTTTCCAAAGCGTTTGATACCGTGCCGCACAAGAGGTTGGTACACAAAATGAGAATGCTTGGTCTGGGGGAAAATGTGTGTAAATGGGTTAGTAACTGGCTTAGTGATAGAAAGCAGAGGGTGGTTATAAATGGTTATAAATGGTATAGTCTCTAACTGGGTCGCTGTGACCAGTGGGGTACCGCAGGGGTCAGTATTGGGACCTGTTCTCTTCAACATATTCATTAATGATCTGGTAGAAGGTTTACACAGTAAAATATCGATATTTGCAGATGATACAAAACTATGTAAAGCAGTTAATACAAGAGAAGATAGTATTCTGCTACAGATGGATCTGGATAAGTTGGAAACTTGGGCTGAAAGGTGGCAGATGAGGTTTAACAATGATAAATGTAAGGTTATACACATGGGAAGAGGGAATCAATATCACCATTACACACTGAACGGGAAACCACTGGGTAAATCTGACAGGGAGAAGGACTTGGGGATCCTAGTTAATGATAAACTTACTTGGAGCAGCCAGTGCCAGGCAGCAGCTGCCAAGGCAAACAGGATCATGGGGTGCATTAAAAGAGGTCTGGATACACATGATGAGAGCATTATACTGCCTCTGTACAAATCCCTAGTTAGACCGCACATGGAGTACTGTGTCCAGTTTTGGGCACCGGTGCTCAGGAAGGATATAATGGAACTAGAGAGAGTACAAAGGAGGGCAACAAAATTAATAAAGGGGATGGGAGAACTACAATACCCAGATAGATTAGCGAAATTAGGATTATTTAGTCTAGAAAAAAGACGACTAAGGGGCGATCTAATAACCATGTATAAGTATATAAGGGGACAATACAAATATCTCGCTGAGGATCTGTTTATACCAAGGAAGGTGACGGGCACAAGGGGGCATTCTTTGCGTCTGGAGGAGAGAAGGTTTTTCCACCAACATAGAAGAGGATTCTTTACTGTTAGGGCAGTGAGAATCTGGAATTGCTTGCCTGAGGAGGTGGTGATGGCGAACTCAGTCGAGGGGTTCAAGAGAGGCCTGGATGTCTTCCTGGAGCAGAACAATATTGTATCATACAATTATTAGGTTCTGTAGAAGGACGTAGATCTGGGTATTTATTATGATGGAATATAGGCTGAACTGGATGGACAAATGTCTTTTTTCGGCCTTACTAACTATGTTACTATGTTACTATGTTACATTCAACACATTAGCCGGATGATGGGACTACTACTGTCCCATCATTGGCTAATGTGTCACTCACTGTCAGTGTAGCAGGCAGAGCCCGATGGGACTTGTAGTCCCATCGGATGATGCCTGCACACACACGCACAGCGTCGGCGCACACACACACACGCACGGCGCCGGCACACACACACAGCGTCGGCGCACACACACGCACAGCCTCGGCGCACACACGCACAGCGCCGGCACACACACAGCGCCGGCACACACACACACACACACACACACACACACACACACACACACACAGCGCCGGCACACACACAGGCACAGCGCCGGCGGGCACAAGCACCGGCGCCGGCGGGCACAAGCACCGGCGCCGGCGGGCACAAGCACCGGCGGGCACCGGTGGGCAGAAACACCGGCGGGCACAAGCACCGGCGGGCAGAAACACCAGCGCCGGCGGGCAGACCCCCGGCGACCGCAGGACAGCCCCGTCCTCAGATCCCAGCATGCCACTGAACAGTGAGCACACACAGAGCCCCGCCCGCCCCCAGCACAGCCCCGCAGGCAGCCCCCAGCCCCGCCCCCAGCCCAGTCACTCTTGCTGAGTGACTGCAGACTGTGGGGGCTGGTCACGCCTGCTGCTGACGTCACGTCAATTTCTAGAGCCTGGAAATTGACGTGACGTCGGTGGAAATGAGCGGCGGCTGCAGTCTGGGGGTCATGTGACCCGTACCCAGCTGCAGCCATAGCGCCGCTCACAGGCGAAAACGTCAATAGAAGGTAATGGCACAATTCATTAGGGGCCCCGGGGGGGTACATTGGGGGGTTAATTGAAAGTAGTGGACAACCCCTTTAAATAACAATACAAACAATAAACATATCCCAAGACATAAAAACATATACAGACAAAGTAGACTGATGTGAACAATAGAGACACCAAAAATATGGCTAGTGCTGCAGGAAAAATACCATAATATCCCTGCCGTATGGGTAACTAGTGGTGAGGAAATACCTGTCTCCCTCCCAGAATAAACAGGAGCCTCCCTCCAGCTGTACCATGAGTCCCATAACATCAATAATACATTGCCCTCTAAAGACACTATGAATCCATATGTGCAAGTGCACTAATAACCCATGAGAATGTGTCAGGTGGGCAATGCTAAGGGAGGAAAAGGAGATGAGACAAAGGTGGCAATGAAAGTTATCCTCACCACAAGCAGCACCGCACTCCGTACATCCCCGACGCGCGTTTCGCCGCTTCCCAGCTTAGCTTTATCAAGGGGACCGCTACGTCATCATCTCGCGAGACCGCAATGCATGGACCGGACCGTCGCGAGGAACAGGAAAGGCACCAGAAGGTGAGTATATAATGATTTTTTTTCCCTTATTTTTAACATTAGATCTTTTTACTATTGATGCTGCATAGGCAAAAAAAGTTGGTCACACAGGGTTAAAGGGAACCGGTCACCCCCCTCAGGCGTTTGTAACTAAAGGCTATGTTCACACGTAGGAAGGGGGCTGCGGGTTCTCCCGCGGGTTTTCCCGCAGCGGATTTGATAAATCTGCAGGGCAAACACGCTGCGGTTATCCCTGCAGATTTATCGCGGTTTGTGTTGCGGGTTCCGCTGCGGGTTTATCCTGCACTTGTTTTACTATTGATGCTGCATATGCAGCATCAATAGTAATGTTAAAAATAATAAAAATGATATACTCACCCTGTGACGTCCCGATCTCCTCGGCACTGCAGGCGGCGGTCCGGTTCCAGAGATGCTATGCGAGAAGGACCTTCGTGACGTCACGGTCATGTGACCGCTACGTCACCGCAGGTTCTGCTCGCATAGCAAACCTGAGACCGGACGGCCGCGTGCAGCGCTGGGAGGTGAGTATAGCATTATTTTTTGTTTTAATTCTTTTTTTTTTTTTTTTTTTTTACACAAATATGGTTCCCAGGGCCTGGAGGAGAGTCTCCTCTCCTCCACCCCGGCTACCACCCGCACATTATCCGCTTACTTCCCGCATGGTGGGCACAGCCCCATGCGGGAAGTAAGCGAATCAATGCATTCCTATGGGTGGAGAACCACCGCGATTCTGCACAAAGAAGTGACATGCTGCGGGTTGTAAACTGCTGCGTTCCCGCGCGTTTTTTCCCGCAGCATGTGCACAGCGGTTTGCGGTTTCCATGTTACTGTAAACGCAATGGAAACTGCAGCGGACCCGCAGCTGAAAAATCGCTGCGGTTCCGCGGTAAAAACCGCAAAGTGTGAACATGGCCAAAAGAGCCATCTTGTGCAGCCCTAATGCTGCATTCTGACAAGGTGGTTCTTTTATTTATGATGCCTGCACACGCTGAAATAGACGTTTATAAAATGTGCCCCCTCTTACCCTGAAATGTTCCCGGAGGCGGGTCTTTCCCTCCTAATCAAACGCAGCACAGCCGTCACTCCGGGCCTGTGCGCTCCGGGCGCCGCCTCCTCTTGCTGCATTATCGTCCCTGGCGCCTGTGTTGTAAGTACGAAGGGCAGCGCAACAGCACGCCCGGAAAAAAAACTTAATGTGCAGGCGCCGGGAACGCTAGTGAAGCAAGAGGAAGCGGCGCCCGGCGCACACAGGCCCGGAGTGACGGCTGTGCTGCGTCTGATTAGGAGGGAAAGACCTGCCTCCGGGAACATTTCAGGGCAAGAGGGGGCACATTTTATAAACTTTTATTTCAGCGTGTGCAGGCATCATAACTAAAAGAGCCACCTTGTCAGAATGCAGCATTTGTACTGCACAATGTGGCTCTTTTAGTTACAAATGCCTGAGGGGGGGTGACAGATTCCCTTTAATAGCAGCATTAACGGAGCGCGTTACACCGCTGCATAACGCGGTCTGTTAACGCTGCCATTAACCCTGTGTGAGCGCTGACTGGAGGAGAGTATGGAGCGGGCACTGACTGCAGGGAGTAAGGAGCGGCCATTTCGCCGCTGGACTGTGCCCGTCGCTGATTGGTCGCGGCCAGCTGGCCGCGACCAAACAGCGACGTGGGATTTCCATAACAGACAGAAAGACGGAAGTGACCCTTAGACAATGATATAGTAGATATGACTGTAGAGCAAGGGGATGGGCTACCGAATAAAGAGACAAAAGCAAGTAAATTTTTAACAAAATGGAGACAATTTATTGGTAAATGTTGCAATAAGGAAGAGAGACAGAAAATAATCGGACCTTTCACCTCAACAAAGTGGTACTTAATGGAGAGTCTAAAAATAATCTAGGGTGCCTTCAAATGGATGACAAACTCCAAAGCTGGTTGTTGGGAAACGTCTAATTGATGGAAGAGTGGCGAGTAGTGATGAGTGAGTATACTCGTTACTCTGGTTTTCCCGAGTACGCTCGGGTGGTCTCCGAGTATTTATGACTGCTTGGAGATTTAGTTTTCTTTGCCACAGCTGGATCATTTAAGGCTGCTAGACAGCTTGATTACATGTGGGGGTTGCCTGGTTGCTAGGGAATCCCCACATGTAATCAAGCTGTCTAGTAGCCGCCAATCATCCATCTGCAGCTAGGAAAACTAAATCTCCGAGCCGTCATAAATACTCGAAGATCACCCGAGCGTGCGCTGGAAAACCCGAGCAACGAGTATACTCGCTCATCACTAGTGGTGAGCCTTGTGGTGGGTCTGGTTAAGAGAGCAAATGCACAGGTGCAATACCCAATGAAACAGCCAGCCTTCAATAAGGGTTTGGCCGTGTGGTACACCAATGCACTAAGATAAAATACTCTGTATGTGGCGTGTTCACACAAGGAATACAAAGCATCTGGCTACAGCCTATTAATAACGCCCTATGGCGGACTGCCCAGTGCTAAAATGCATCCCGTGTGAACAGAGGCCACAGTGTACAGAACAATTTGGGCCCAGCTGCACCCTGCAAAAAATATACTTGCAAAAAAAACATCTAAATATAAATGTGCATTTGCTATTTTGTTTGGGTCCGCTGCACCCTGCTTGTGCATTTGTACTGAGGCCTATTTAGACAGGTAAGCATCTTTGCCTGTTTTTGGTGTTTTTTCTTGAATCTGTCCTTTTTTGGTGTTTTTCTGGTTAAGAGAGGCAAAATTGGAGGATTCCCCCCTCCTTTTTTCTTTCTATACTTTGATTCGTTATATAGGAAAGGGTGCATTATAAGGACAATTTATCACTTCCATGAGATGGACGTTTTTAATTTTCACTCTCCTTATGTATGATTGGAAGCTAACAATCACGGTGATATTATTCCATTAAGTCTGGAAGTGATGACATCTTTGTTAATGTCAAAATGTTCAATACAAATTTATATTAAAAAAAATTAAAAAAAAAAAAAAAAAAACAGGGACGGGATACAAAAAGATATCCAAGGAAATGATAATACCAGTCAGCAGCATTCAAATTGTGATTAACAAATGGAAAATCAGGGGCTCTGTAAAAACAAAACCACAGTGAGTTAGACCAATAAAATTTTGTCCACAACTGCCAGGAAAATTGTTTGGGATGCAAAGAAAAACCCACAAATAACATCAGCTGAAATACTGGACTCTCTGAAAACTAGCAGTGTAGCTGTTTTAAGATGCACAATAAGAAGGCACTTGAAAAATGGGCTGCATGGTCAAGTCGCCAGAAGAAAGCCATTACTGCGCAAATGCCACAAAGTATCTCTCCTACAATACGCAAAACAGCACAGAGACAAACCTCAACACTTCTTGAACAAAGTAATTTGGAGTGATGAGACGAAAATTAAACTTATTGACCACAAACATAAACGTTACATTTGGAGAGGTCAACAAGGCCTATGATGAAAGGAACACCACTCCTACTGTAAAGCACGGAGGTGGATCGGTGATGCTTTGGGGGATGTGTGAGCTACAAAGGCACAGGAAACTTCGTCAAAGTTGAAGGAACGATGAATGCAGCACGTTATTAGATAAAAATGAAGCAAATTTGCAATCATCAGCCCAGAAGCTGCGCATGGGACGTACTTGGACGTTCTAGCATGACAATGATCCAAAACACAAGGCCAAGTCGACCTGTCATTGGCTACAGCAGAACAAAATGGCCATCTCAGTCTCCTGACCTCAACATCATTAAGCCACTCTGGGGAGATCTCAAGCACGCAGTTCATGCTAGACAGCCCAGGAATTTACAGGAACTGGAGGCTTTTTGCCAAGAAGAGTGGGCAGCATAACCATCTGAGAAAATAAAGAACCTCATCCACAACTACCACAAAATACTTCAAGCTGCCATTGATGTTAGAGGGGCAATACACGGTATTAAGAAATGTGAACTTTTGATCAGGGTCATTTGGATATTTTGAGTTGTCATTATGATTTAAAAAGAGAAAACACAGCTTCACCCAACTACTAACCATAAGTGGAGGAACAGTTTTGGTGTTATCTAATATATAATTGCCTAGAATACTACTTCCTGCAGTTTGTGCCAACTTCCCTGGCTTTGTCCGGAGCTAATGTCCGGAGCTAATGTCCGGAGCTAATGTCCGGAGCTAATGTCCGGAGATTAATTGCCTAGAATACTACTTCCTGCAATTTGTGCCAACTTCCGTGGCTTTCTCCGGAGCTAATGTCCGGAGCTAATGTCCGGAGCTAATGTCCGGAGCTAATGTCCGGAGATAAGTGACGTCAACAGTGTCCAGTGTCTGATTGGTTGCCGCCTGCTGCGAGCGACCAATCAGAAACGTGCCGTACTGTGACACACTCCGCCCGCCATTTTGGTGTGATTTTTGAATTTTTACCTCACAGCAAGTTTCTACTGCGTGGAGGCGGGCCCAGTGACGTTGCTCTTCAAGCTCCTGCCGAATTTCGTCAAAAAAATGATAATACCATTTACCAAAACTATATATATTTAGTTGTGAAGTGGTTCAGTGACATTTTCACACCAATTTTGAACTTTTGTTTGGTGTTTTCTCCATATACTGCCTATTATTTTTGTTCTTTCTTACTATTATTTATTAATTGTATTATTCTTACATTTGAATAAATAAAGTATATATGGATTCTAGACTCCCGATTCTTTAGAATCGGGCTGCCATCTAGTCATTCATATTCTCTGAAAAAAAGGCTAAGAAAGCAAAAATTCTGCTGGGGTATGTAAACTTTTGAGCACAATCATATATGGTATATATTATACCTAGTGTCCTCTGGTTTTTACTCTTTTTATTGTGTAATAATGTTACCGTTTTATTAATTGTGCAGACACCCTGTTGTCGTGGTGTTACCACTTACAATTTCTTGTCCCAATGTATTTTATCTTTATATAATTGGTCCTACTTTCTCTTTGGCCACATGTTCGGCTTTTTCTATTTGGTCCTCACGAAACTTTGAAATGGTCTGCCATTCATCCTTTTTGCAGATATATTGTCACGCCGTAAACGGCGTCAAAGGGGCAGGACGGCGTACTGGAAACCGCACCTGACCCTACCACTCAAAAGGGGCCCTGGCTTTTCCTTATCTCGGGGGTACCTATGAAGGTTAGGAGGCCCGAGCCGCCAGCGTATCCCTGTCTCCTGTGCAGGCCCTAAGAGTGGCCCCCTGTCCCACCAAAGGAGGTGGAGTGCACCCGTACAATAATACAACAAATTAAGGTACCTTCACACTGACCAACTTCACAACGATATCGCTAGCGATCCGTGACGTTGCAGCGTCCTGGATAGCGATATCGTTGTGTTTGACACGCAGCAGCGATCTGGATCCTGCTGTGACATCGTTGGTTGGAGCAGAAAGTCCAGAACTTTATTTAGTCGCTGGATCTCCCGCAGACATCGCTGAATCGGCATGTGTGACACCGATTCAGCGATGTCTTCACTGGTAACCAGGGTAAACATCGGGTTACTAAGCGCAGGGCCGCACTTTGTAACCTGATGTTTACCCTGGTTACCAGTGTAAATGTAAAAAAAAAAAAAAAAAAACACTACATACTGACATTCCGGTGTATGTCGCGTCCCTCGGCGTTCTGCTTCCCTGCACTGTCAGCACCGGCCAGCCGTAAAGCAATTACAGCGGTGACGTCACCGCTGTGCTTTACGGCCAGCCGGCGCTCACAGTCAGTGCAGGAAAGCACAGCGCCGGGGGACAGACACCGGAATGTAAGTATGTAGTGTGTTTTTTTTTACATTAGCACTGGTAACCAGTAGGGTTGAGTGAAACGGATCGTTCATTTTCAAAAGTCGCCGACTTTTGGCAAAGTCGGGTTTCATGAAACCCGACCCGATCCCTGTGTGGGGTCGGCCATGCGGTACGCGACTTTCGCGCCAAAGTCGCGTTTCGTATGACGCGCTTGGCGCCATTTTTTTCAGCCAATGAAGGGGCGTGGGCAGAGTGATGACATAGGTATTAGGGGCGTGGACGCCTATCGCCATGTTGTCGCTTGTGCGCTGTAGCGATTTGCACTGTGTAACACGAGAGAGAGAGAGAGAGAGAGAGAGAGAGAGAGAGTGTGAGAGAGAGTGTGAGAGAGAGTGAGAGTGAGAGTGAGAGTGAGAGAGAGAGAGAGAGAGAGAGAGAAAAAAAAATAAATTCCCATTGGCTTTGCATTGGGTTTCGTGTTTCGGTCGATCCTCGACTTTTCGCCATAATCGGCCGATTTCACTCGACTCGACTTTTGAGATAGTCGGGTTTCGCGAAACCCGGCTCGACCCTAAAAAGTCAAGGTCGCTCAACCCTAGTAACCAGGGTAAACATCGGGTTACTAAGCGCGGCGCTGCGCTTAGTAACCCGATGTTTACCCTGGTTACCAGGGGACTTCGCATAGTTGGTCACTGGAGAGCTGTGTGTGACAGCTCTCCAGCGACCACACAGCGACGCTGCAGCGATCGGCATCGTTGTCTAGATCGCTGCAGCGTCGCTAAATGTGACGGTACCCTAACAGGGTAAACAGACAAGGTAACTAAAAGATACAAACTCACCAAATTCTCACACAACCACAGAGGGAACAGAGAAGGGAAGAGAAGGAATAAACTTAGGAAGGAAAACAGGTTTAACACGCAACCAAAAACAGCAGACACCAATCTCTGTATATAAACCTCCAACACCAACACCTCTCTCCAACAACCTCCAGCCAGGCAGCAGGACTGATCACTGACACTAGCTGAAGTCAGGACTGGGTCTATATAGAGGATCAGATTACAAGATCCAATACAGTGGAGAGACCCAGCTCCCAGCAACTAGAAATAAGGGTTAACTCCTGCACTGCTGGCACAAAGCAGCTAGGTCAGAAAACAGGTGAAGAGCTTCTGTTCACTGTGTGTGAACGAGGTCCAGAGCGCTGCGATTCTCTGGAACCTCTCTGTCGCGGTAGCCCCATGACATATATATCACCTACCATATATGAAATGTTAGGTACCACACTGCGTAAGTCTATATACAGTACAGACCAAAAGTTTGGACACACCTTCTCATTTAAAGATTTTTCTGTATTTTCAGGACTATGAAAATTGTACATTCACACGGAAGGCATCAAAACTATGAATTAACACATGTGGAATTATATACTTTAACAAAAAAGTGTGAAACTACTGAAAATATGGGTATTCACGCCGGTTTAATATGGACGGGTGGTTCTGGTCACATATATTCTTATTAATGTTGCTGCCTAGTATGAGGCCACTGTGCTGTGTATTCTAATCATTTTATATGCAGCGAATATATTATAATTTGATGTGCCATTCCACTGGCTTATGCTGTGTTATTACCAATTGTTGGTGTATGTCATTATATTCATCTCTTGTATCAGCCTGGATATCGATTCGTGTTGTTCAGCTACTATTTAGTATTGATCATTATAGTTACAGCCTTGTAACATGGTGTCTCCTACGGTCTATTTTGCTTTTTTATCATGTTATTTTTTAAAAAGTATTTAATAAACATTGGTTTTAACTTTAACGGGATCTCTTCTTCATCTCACATGTAATGATGTGGGATTAGTGATATATAATCTGGTTCAGGTATATGATGACCCCCTCGCATGACCCAGTCACATGACAGGGGGGCCCACAGAGTCTGAACAGCCCGGGGCCCTGGCTACCCTTATTCCACCTCTATATGTATATATTCACAAATATTTGAGCCCATGGATCCATTATGTCATTGTATGTCCATTTTGCAAGCCGGCGAGAGAACCTCGCCATACGGATGACACACAGATGCTTTTTGGAGAAAAAAATTGCATCCTCATATTGAATATGGATCACTGTTCAGGGAACATTTCAGCATATCAGGTCCGTAAAAAAAACTGACTGTATTTTTATACATTATGTCTGACACCGGCCATAAACAGGAAAAGACACACGCACGCTCACCCACAGAAAAATACACATGCACGCTTACAGGAAAATACATATGTATGCTCACACATGCACGGTTACACAAACAGGTAAATACACATGAACTTTCACACACACAGGAAAATACACATGCACACAAACAGGAAAAGATACATGCTGTTATGGACCTGGTGGTTAGGAGCACCCGGAACGACCTGATGGTTAAACTCACACAGGACAAGCTCTGGGAAGTGGGAGCTCTGCAGACCGCAACCCCTAATCCTATCACACAACTAGAAATAGCCGTGGAGCGTACCTAACTCTACCTAGACGCCTCTTCACAGCCTAAGAGCTAACCAGCCCTAGAGAAAGAAAATAAAGCCTACCTTGCCTCAGAGAAATTCCCCAAAGGAAAAGGCAGCCCCCCACATATATTGACTGTGAGTTAAGATCAAAGTCACAAACACAGAAATGAAACAGGTTTCAGCAAAGGGAGGCCAGACTTACTAAACAGACTGAGGATAGGAAAGGTATCTTTGCGGTCAGCACAAAAAACTACAAAAAGACCACGCAGAGTGTGCAAAAAGACCGTGAGTCGGTGCGCAGGTGCCACTCTGCATCCCAGAGCTTCCAGCTAGCAAGGCAAAATCATGATAGCAAGCTGGACAAGGAAACAATGAACAAATAATTAACTAGCAGGGACTTAGCTTCTGCTGGAGAAGACAGGTCACCAGAAAGATCCAAGAGCGAACTGAACCAGTACAAGAACATTGACAGCTGGCATGGAGTAACGATCTGAGTGGAGTTAAATAGAGCAGCCAGCCAAAGAATAAACTACGTCACCTGTGGAAGGAACCTCAGAAACAGCAGCACCACTCACAGCCACCAGAGGGAGTCCATGGACAGAACTCGCCGAAGTACCATTCATGACCACAGGAGGGAGTTCGATAACAGAATTCACAACAACATGCACATTCACACACTGAATACACATGCACGCTCACACATACAAGACATGCATGTTCACACACACACAGGAGAATAAACATGTACGCTCACACAGGAACAGACACAGGCACGTTCACAAACACACAAGATAATACACATGCACGCTGACACACAGGATAATACACATGGATACTCAAACACGGTATGTTCAGAGCACAACAGTGTGATGATCTCCCTGATGTGCTCTGAACAGGTCGGCAGGGAGAGGTGATCGCACCCTGTACTGTACTACTACTAACAGCCTGCGATCTCCGCAGATACTCACAAAATATACATGCACGCTAACACACAAGAAAATAATGCATGCTCACACACAGGAAAATACACAAGCACGCTCACACACACACACAGGAAAATACACAAGCATGCTCACACACACACACAGGAAAATACACATGCACGGTCACACAGAGGAAAAAACACATGCACGCTCACGCATGCAGGTTCACACAGGAAAATACACATGCACGTTCACACACACACAGGAAAATACACATGCACGTTCACACACACACACACAGGAAAATACACATGCACGCTCATACAGGAAAATACACATGCACACTCACACACACAGGATAATACACAAGCACGCTCACACACAGTGTGTTCAGAGCACAACAGTGTGATGATCTTCCTGCCGTACCCTGTACAGGTCAGCGGGAAGAGGTGATCGCAGCCTGTACTGTACTACTAATTACAGGCTGCGATCACCGCAGATACTTAAGGTACCTTCACACATAACGATATCGTTAACGATATCGTTGCTTTTTGTGACGTAGCAACGATATCGTTAAGGAAATCGTTATGTGTGACAGCGACCAACGATCAGGCCCCTGCTGGGAGATCGTTGGTCGCTGAACAAAGTCCAGAACTTTATTTCGTCGCTGGATCTCCCGTGGTCATCGCTGGATCGGCGTGTGTGACACCGATCCAGCGATGTCTTCACTGGTAACCAGGGTAAACATCGGGTAACTAAGCGCAGGGCCGCGCTTAGTAACCCGATGTTTACCCTGGTTACCAGCGTAAAAGTAAAAAAAAAAAAAAACACTACATACTTACCTACCGCTGTCTGTCCCCGGCGCTGTGCTCTGCACTCCTCCTGTACTGGCTGTGAGCGTCGGTCAGCCGGAAAGCAGAGCAGTGACGTCACCACTCTGTTTCCGGCCGCTGTGCTCACAGCCAGTACAGGAGGAGTGCAGAGAAGCAGAGCGGCGGGGACAGACAGCGGTAGGTAAGTATATAGTGTTTGTTTTTTTTTACTTTTACGCTGGTAACCAGGGTAAACATCGGGTTACTAAGCGCGGCCCTGCGCTTAGTAACCCGATGTTTACCCTGGTTACCCGGGGACTTCGGGATCGTTGGTCGCTGGAGAGCTGTGTGTGACAGCTCTCCAGCGACCAAACAGCGACGCTGCAGCGATCCGGATCGTTGTCGGTATCGCTGCAGCGTCGCTTAATGTGAAGGGGCCTTTACACTGGACCTCCGCTCCCTGGCATATTCTCCCCCATGCAGTACTGAGCAGTGTGCGATGACAGGGAAAAATGAAGCCTACAGCATACGCTCCAGGCTAGAACAAAATGGCAGGGATCTCCACCCACAGCGGTGACCTAGACAGCCCAGGGTGCATGCCCAAATCACAGCTAAGCGGCCGGGGAAGCGGCCTCAATGCTAGAGATATGGTCGGTGTCCGACCGCACGCTCTTTCATGCCCATGGCTGCCGTGAGGTGTGCAAGTGTTGTGCTTAGACACTCCCCCACCAATGAGAATGGCATCCGCCAGTGGATAAATAAAAAATTAAAGCAGTTCATTTAATTTTGTTTTAAAAATTAATTACATAATCAAAAATTATTCACACAAAAATTAAAATCACGGCATCTTCCCGCATGTATAAAAAAAGGTAACTACGCACCTAATTTGCATATTAGGTGTGGACATTACACAGCGTCAAAACCACAGAAGATACTAAACGTGGGAATGTACCCTAATGCAGTGATACTAAGTACCACGACAAGCTGGCGTCTAAGGCTACTTTCACACTTGCGCCGTGTGACGTCCGTCACAATGCGTCGTTTGGGGGAAAAAACGGATCTTGCAAATGTGCCCACAGGATGCGTTTTTTGCCCATAGACTTGTATTGCGTCCGTCGTGCACTGGATGCATTGTGTTTTGGCAGACTGTGGGCACAAAAAAAACGTTCAATGTAACGTTTTTTTCGTACATCGTTTCCGCCATTTCCTACTGCCCCCTCCTCCCCGGCACATAGACTGGGCAGCAGATGCGTTGAAAACCTGCATCCGCTGCCCACGTCGTGACAAATTTTCACAACGTACGTCGCGCTGACGCTTAGCGACGGACCCGTATTGACGCAAGTGGGAAAGAAGCCTAAGTCAGCCTTTTTATGACTTTCCCCTTGTGGCATCCTAGGGGTTGTAATGCGACACCCATTCACCGGAATTATGCTGTGATGTACCATAGTAACAGCACATAGTGATCTTTGGCAGAATTACATGTTTGGCAGAATTACATGTTTCGCAGCTAAAGTCAGTGTAGCCTGGGTCTTACAAGGTCAGGCACCCTAACAGCACATGCCACTGTTAAACTCTGTGCATTGCATACTCCTCCATAAAAAAATTAAAATACAAAACTGTTATTGCAGTAATCGCACTGATCTGGAGAATCCTGTTTCCAGGTTTTCGGGACGGACTAAACTGCATATTGGGATGATGGGATGATGGGCTGCAATACTAGACTCCACCACTAGATGGCAGCACATTTTACAAATGCAGCCCAGGAAATGACTTCTTGTGATATAGGAAGAAGGGAATTCAATGGAAATACTTAAATGAATCAGAACATCCACAGGGCTGGATTAAAGTTTAATAATAGAACCAGGGAAAAAAGATTGTAACTATATGGGATTATGTGTAGAATATCGGGTTACACACGCCTGGTGATATATCTCATCAACATCTCATAGGAATATGGGTATAATTATTGTTCTGTATGGGGATTATGGGTGAAATATCACAAATACACATGCCCAGGAACATACTTCATCTACTTCTGATAGGAATATGGATATAATTATTGTTCTGTATGGGGATTATGGGTGAAATATCACAAATACACATGCTCAGGAACATACTTCATCTACTTCTGATAGGAATATGGGTATAATTATTGTTCTGTATGGGGATTATGGGTGAAATATCACAAATACACATGCCCAGGAACATACTTCATCTACTTCTGATAGGAATATGGGTATAACTATTGATCTGTATGGGGATTATGGGTGAAATATCACAAATACACATGCCCAGGAACATATTTCATCTACTTCTGATAGGAATATGGGTATAATTATTGTTCTGTATGGGGATTATGGGTGAAATATCACAAATACACATGCCCAGGAACATACTTCATCTACTTCTGATAGGAATATGGGTATATCTATTGTTCTGTATGGGGATTATGGGTGAAATATCACAAATACACATGCCCAGGAACATACTTCATCTACTTCTGATAGGAATATGGGTATAATTATTGTTCTGTATGGGGATTATGGGTGAAATATCACAAATACACATGCCCAGGAACATACTTCATCTACTTCTGATAGGAATATGGGTATATCTATTGTTCTGTATGGGGATTATGGGTGAAATATCACAAATACACATGCCCAGGAACATACTTCATCTACTTCTGATAGGAATATGAGTATAATTATTGTTCTGTATGGGGATTATGGGTGAAATATCACAAATACACATGCCCAGGAACATACTTCATCTACTTCTGATAGGAATATGGGTATAACTATTGATCTGTATGGGGATTATGGGTGAAATATCACAAATACACATGCCCAGGAACATACTTCATCTACTTCTGATAGGAATATGGGTATATCTATTGTTCTGTATGGGGATTATGGGTGAAATATCACAAATACACATGCCCAGGAACATACTTCATCTACTTCTGATAGGAATATGGGTATAATTATTGTTCTGTATGGGGATTATGGGTGAAATATCACAAATACACATGCCCAGGAACATACTTCATCTACTTCTGATAGGAATATGGGTATATCTATTGTTCTGTATGGGGATTATGGGTGAAATATCACAAATACACATGCCCAGGAACATACTTCATCTACTTCTGATAGGAATATGAGTATAATTATTGTTCTGTATGGGGATAATGGGTGAAATATCACAAATACACATGCTCAGGAACATACTTCATCTACTTCTGATAGGAATATGGGTATAATTATTGTTCTGTATGGAGATTATGGGTGAAATATCACAAATACACATGCTCAGGAACATACTTCATCTACTTCTGATAGGAATATGGGTATAATTATTGTTCTATATGGGGATTATGGGTGAAATATCACAAATACACATGCCCAGGAACATACTTCATCTACTTCTGATAGGAATATGGGTATAACTATTGATCTGTATGGGGATTAAGGGTGAAATATCACAAATACACATGCTCAGGAACATATTTCATCTACTTCTGATAAGAATATGGGTATATCTATTGTTCTGTATGGGGATTATGGGTGAAATATCACAAATACACATGCCCAGGAACATATTTCATCTACTTCTGATAGGAATATGGGTATAATTATTGATCTGTATGGGGATTATGGGTGAAATATCACAAATACACATGCCCAGGAACATACTTCATCTACTTCTGATAGGAATATGGGTATATCTATTGTTCTGTATGGGGATTATGGGTGAAATATCACAAATACACATGCCCAGGAACATACTTCATCTACTTCTGATAGGAATATGGGTATAATTATTGTTCTGTATGGGGATTATGGGTGAAATATCACAAATACACATGCCCAGGAACATACTTCATCTACTTCTGATAGGAATATGGGTATAATTATTGTTCTGTATGGGGATTATGGGTGAAATATCACAAATACACATGCCCAGGAACATACTTCATCTACTTCTGATAGGAATATGGGTATATCTATTGATCTGTATGGGGATTATGGGTGAAATATCACAAATACACATGCCCAGGAACATATTTCATCTACTTCTGATAGGAATATGAGTATAATTATTGTTCTGTATGGGGATTATGGGTGAAATATCACAAATACACATGCCCAGGAACATTCTCCCTGGCATGCTCTCTATCAACTTCTGGACCAAATCCTGACTGATAGCAGTCCATTCATGCATAATCAATGCTTGCATTTTGCCAGAATTTGTTGGTTATTGTTTGTCCACCCATCTCTTGATGATTGACCACAAGTTCTCAATGGGATTAAGATCTGGGGAGTTTCCAGGCCATGGACCCAAAATCTCTATGTTTTGTTCCATAAGCCATTTAGTTATCACCTTTGTTTTATGGCAAGGTGCTCCATCATGCTGGAAAAGGCATTGTTGGGCGCCAAACTGCTCTTGGACGGTTGGGAGAAGTTGCTCTTGGAGGACATTCTGGTACAATTCTTTATTCATGGCTGTGTTTTTAGGCCGATTCCCTTGGCTGAGAAGCAACCCCACAATGAATGGTTTCAGGATGCTTTACAGTTGGCATGAGACAAGACTGGTGGGAGCGCTCACCTCTTCTTCTCCGAATAAGCTGTTTTCCAGATGTCCCAAACAATCGAAAAGGGGATTCATCAGAGAAAATGACTTTGCCCCAGTCCTCAGCAGTCCACTCCCTGTACCTTTTGCAGAATATCAGTCGGTCCCTGATGTTTTGTTCTGGAGAGAAGTGGCTTCTTTGCTGCCTTCCTTGAAACCAGGCCTTGCTCAAAGAGTCTCCGCCTCACAGTGCGTGCAGAAGCACTCACACCAGCCTGCTGCCATTCCTGAGCAAGCTCGGCACTGCTGGCAGTCCGATCCCGCAGCTGAAACAGTTTTAAGATACGGTCCTGGCGCTTGCTGGTCTTTCTTGGGCGCCCTGGAGCCTTTTTGACAACAATGGAAGCTCTCTCCTTGAAGTCCTTGATGATGCGATAGATTGTTGACTGAGGTGCAATCTTTGTAGCTGCGATACTCTTCCCTGTTAGGCCATTTTTGTGCAGTGCAATGATGGCTGCACGTGTTTCTTTAGAGATAACCATGGTTAACTGAAGAGAAACAATGATACCAAGCACCAGCCTCCTTTTAAAGTGTCCAGTGATGTCATTCTTACTTAATCATGACTGATTGATCGCCAGCCCTGTCCTCATCAACACCCACACCTGTGTTAATGGATCAAGCACTAAAACGATGTTAGCTGCTCCTTTTAAGGCAGGACTGCAATGATGTTGAAATGTGTTTTGGGGGTTAAAGTTCATTTTCTGGGCAAATATTGACTTTGCAAGTACAGTAATTGCTGTTAAGCTGATCACTCTTTGACATTCAGGAGTATATGCAAATTGCCATTACAAAAATGAAGCAGTAAACTTTGGAAAAATTACTATTTGTCTCATTCTCAATACTTTTGGCCATGACTGTACAGCACTTTGCCAGCCAATTTACTGCTTTATCCAAGCATCCAGGCGGCTGCCCAGGGCTCCCCTTTTAGACACAAAAAATGGACAAAAGCGGACAGTAGAACATAAAAGAGAGGTAGGATGACACAAAAGGAGGATACTCAGTGGGACAGAAGGATACAAGAGGGACAGGAAGACCCAAAGCGGGACAGCAGGATACAAAGGGGGGCATTTTATTCGGTTGTTTGAGTTATCCCAGTTTTTCACAAATCCAAGCACCCTCTGCTCCCGTTTAGCTTGGATAAAAAAGACTCTACTGGATATTTTTATCAGGTAAAGGATAAATATGGGAGTTGGGATTTGTAGCCATGTTATCCAAATCATAATCCCCATATAAATGAATATTGATAATAATCAATAATATAATCATCCACATCTGATGATCATATCACATTACATTTTATGTGAAATTAGTGGGGTAAGGTGTTTGTTGGTTGACAGCACACGCTATGCACGATTGAGCAGCTAAGTATTAAATTTCACAAGGAAAACACAGGCTATTTTCAACTCGACGCTTTAAAGAGGACCTGTCATCACATTCAATGCCACCAAGCCGCAGCTATGGTGGCATAGTTGACAGGTCCAGCTGTGTGGAGAGACCTTTGTCCACCTCCCTGGGTGCCTCCTCATTAAAATACTAAACTTTATTGCCCCCTTGGCGCGCGTAACGGGAATCAAGAAGTGGTCCTGTTGGTGTTTTGGAGTGTGAACCAATCAGTGCTTGAGCCCTGCGCTGTGCCGCGTCATCAGTCGCTGGGCAGTAAAAAAATTCCTGCCTAGCAACTGATGACGCAGTGCATTGTAGATAGTGCAGATTTGTTCACACTCCATCGGACCGATACAGACACTTCATGCATCCAGTGGTGCCCGTCGAGAGGAATAAAGTGTAATATTTTAGTGCGGAGGCACCAGGGAGGCGGATAGAGGGCTGTCCACACTGCTGGACCTCTCAGCTATGCCACCATAGCTGCGGCTTGGTGGCATTGAATGTGATGACAGGTCAGCTTGAAGCCTTTTTTTCAGTACTGAAGATAAGCAGTTAAAAGTCTCTTAAATCAGCCTTTATTTACTTATTTCAGCAACCTTGACGTCCAACCACAAAATATATCAATAAAGTCACAAAAGCTATTTTCAAGTCAATGCTTCAGACAGTTTTCACAATCTTCAAGAAAAAAAAAAAAAAGCAAAAACTTTGTTAACCCCTTAGTGACAGAGCCAATTTGGTACTTAATGACCAGGCCAATTTTTGCAATTTTGACCACTGTCACTTTATGAGGTTATAACTCTGGAACGCTTCAACGGATCCCGCTGATTCTGAGATTGTTTTTTCGTGACATATTGTACTTCATGTTAGTGGTAACATTTCTTCGATATTACTTGCGATTATTTATGAAAAAAACGGAAATATGGCGAAAATTTTTAAAATTTTGCAATTTTCAAACTTTGTATTTTTATGCCCTTAAATCAGAGAGATATGTCACGAAAAATAGTTAATAAATAACATTTCCCACATGTCTACTTTACATCAGCACAATTTTGGAAACAACATTTTTTTTGTTAGGGAGTTATAAGGGTTAAAAGTTGACCAGCAATTTCTCATTTTTACAACACCATTTTTTTTTAGGGACCACATCACATTTGAAGTCATTTTGAGGGGTCTATATGATAGAAAATAATGAAGTGTGACACCATTCTAAAAACTACACCCCTCAAGGTTCTCAAAACCACATTCAAGAAGTTTATTAACCCTTTACGTGCTTCACAGGAACTGAAACAATGTGGAAGGAAAAAATGAACATTTAACTTTTTTTTTGCAAACATCTTAATTCAGAACCATTTTTTTTATTTTCACAAGTGTAAAAACAGAAATGTAACCATAAATTTTGTTATGCAATTTCTCCTGAATACGCCAATACCCCATATGTGGGGGTAAACCACTGTTAGGGCGCACCGCAGAACTTAGAAGTGAAGGAGTGCCGTTTGACTTTTTCAATGCAGAATTGGCTGGAATTGAGATCGGACGCCATGTCACGTTTAGAGAGCCCCTGATGTGCCTAACAGTGGAAACTCCCCACAAGTGACACCATTTTGGAAACTAGACCCCTTAAGGAACTTATCTAGATGTGTGGTGAGCACATTGAACCCCCAAGTGCTTCACAGAAGTTTATAACGTAGAGCCGTGAAAATAAAAAATCGCTTTTGTTTACACAAAAATGATCTTTTCGCCCACAAATTCTTATTTTCACAAGGGTAACAGGAGAAATTAGACCACAAAAGTTGTTGTGCAATTTCTCCTGAATACGTCGATACCCCATATGTGAGGTTAAACCACTGTTTGGGCGCACCGCAGAGCTTGGAAGTGAAGGAGCGCCGTTTTACTTTTTCAATGTAGAATTGGCTGGAATTGAGATTGGACGCCATGTCGCGTTTGGAGAGCCCCTGATGTGCCTAAACAGTGGAAACTCCCCACAAGTGACCCCATTTTGGAAACTAGACCCCTTAAGGAACATATCTAGATGTGTGGTGAGCACTTTGAACCCCATGTGCTTCACAGAAGTTTATAACGTAGAGCCGTGAAAAAAAAATTGCATTTTTTCTACAAAAATGATCTTTTTGCCCACAAATTTTTATTTTCACAAGGGTAACAGGAGAAATTAGACAACTAAAGTTGTTGTGCAATTTCTCCTGAGTACGTCGATACCCAATATGTGGGGGTAAACCACTGTTTGGGCGCACCGCAGAGCTTGGAAGAGAAAGAGTGCCGTTTTACTTTTTCAATGTAGAATTGGCTGGAATTGAGATCGGACGCCATGTCGCGTTTGGAGAGCCCCTGATGTGCCTAAACAGTAGAAATCCCCCACAAGTGACCCCATTTTGGAAACTAGACCCCCCATGGAACTTATCTAGATGTGTGGTGAGAACCTTGAATGCCCAAGTGCTTCACAGAAGTTTATAATGCAGAGCCGTGAAAATAAAAAATATTTTTTTTTTCCACAAAAAAGATTTTTTAGCCCCCAAGTTTTTATTTTCACAAGGGTAACAAGAGAAATTGGACCCCAAAAGTTGTTGTCCAATTTGTCCTGAGTATGCTGGTACCCCATATGTGGGGGTAAACCACTGTTTGGGCGCACGGCAGAGCTCGGAAGGAAGGAGCGCCGTTTTGGAATGCAGACTTTGATAGAATGGTCTGCGGGTATTATGTTGCGTTTGCAGAGCCCCTGATGTACCTAACCAGTAGAAACCCTCCACAAGTGACCCCATTTTGGAAACTAGACCCCCCAAGGAACTTATCTAGATGTGTGGTGAGAACTTTGAATGCCCAAGTGCTTCACAGAAGTTTAGAATGCAGAGTCGTGAAAATAAAAAATATTTTTTTTTTCCACAAAAAAGATATTGTAGCCCCCAAGTTTTTATTTTCACAAGGGTAACAGGAGAAATTGGACTGCAATAGTTGTTGTCCAATTTATCCCGAGTACGCTGATGCGCCATATGTGGGGGTAAACCACTGTTAGGGCGCACGGCAGAGCTCGGAAGGGAAGGAGCACCTTTTTGGAATGCAGACCTGAGACACGAGGAGCATCGGGGGAGCTAGGTGAGTATTGGGGGGCCACCTGGGACCCCTTTTCTCTGTCCTCCGATGTGCGATCACATCGGAGGACAGAGAAATTAAAAAGAGATCGCGTTTTTTTTTTGCGATCGCCGGTAAACGGTTAATTACCGGCGATCGCAAATGCGAATCATGTTCTCTGGGGTCTCGGCTACCCCCGGCAGCCGAGACCACGGAGAAAATCGGCCTCTGGGGGGCGCTATTGACTTTTTCCACAGCGCCGTTAATTAAGTACCCTTAGCGGCCGCCGTTAAAAGGCGTATCGGCGGTCGCTAAGGGGTTAAACCCGTCTTTCCAGGCCTGTTTCAGCATCTTTGAGCGTATAAACACTGCATATGTCCAGGAAATCAATGCAGATATTTTCAAATTAATAGTTTAAACTGTTATCGCTATATTAATGAAAAGCCGTCATATAGAGACAATAAACAGCCTATACTGACTTATTACAGCGCTATTGAATGCAGAATTACCAAGCTGTAAAAGGAAATTACTTAGCCTATTTGACGCTGTAATATAAATGTACATATAGGTATTCATTTATTATGGAGCTTAGGTGCCCACAAGTTTTTAAAGATATTTTTTCAAACAAAGCTGCAAAATTATTTGGCCTCTGTAAATATAATATTTCACATTGAATTACCATGGAGGTGAATAATTCTATTCATATTATTATGGGAAATTCATCAAATGTGGTACTGGGCATGACTATTTGGGATAAATATATATGTTCTTAAAATAATGATAAAATATGTTCCTGGGCATGTGTATTTGTGATATTTCACCCATAATCCCCATACAGATCAATAGATATACCCATATTCCTATCAGAAGTAGATGAAGTATGTTCCTGGGCATGTGTATTTGTGATATTTCACCCATAATCCCCATACAGAACAATAATTATACCCATATTCCTATCAGAAGTAGACGAAATATGTTCCTGAGCATGTGTATTTGTGATATTTCACCCATAATCCCCATACAGAACAATAGTTATACCCATATTCCTATCAGAAGTAGATGAAGTATGTTCCTGGGCATGTGTATTTGTGATATTTCACCCATAATCCCCATACAGAACAATAGATATACTCATATTCCTATAAGAAGTAGATGAAGTATGTTCCTGGGCATGTGTATTTGTGATATTTCACCCATAATCCCCATACAGAACAATAATTATACCCATATTCCTATCAGAAGTAGATGAAATATGTTCCTGGGCATGTGTATTTGTGATATTTCACCCATAATCCCCATACAGAACAATAATTATACCCATATTCCTATCAGAAGTAGATGAAATATGTTCCTGGGCATGTGTATTTGTGATATTTCACCCATAATCCCCATACAGAACAATAATTATACCCATATTCCTATCAGAAGTAGATGAAATATGTTCCTGGGCATGAGTATTTGTGATGTATCACCCATAATCCCCATACAGAACAATAATTATACCCATATTCCTATCAGAAGTAGATGAAATATGTTCCTGGGCATGTGTATTTGTGATATTTCACCCATAATCCCCATACAGAACAATAGTTATACCCATATTCCTATCAGACGTAGATGAAGTATGTTCCTGAGCATGTGTATTTGTGATATTTCACCCATAATCCCCATACAGAACAATAGATATACCCATATTCCTATCAGACGTAGATGAAGTATGTTCCTGAGCATGTGTATTTGTGATATTTCACCCATAATCCCCATACAGAACAATAATTATACCCATATTCCTATCAGAAGTAGATGAAGTATGTTCCTGGGCATGTGTATTCGTGATATTTCACCCATAATCCCCATACAGAACAATAATTATACCCATATTCCTATCAGAAGTAGATGAAGTATGTTCCTGTGCATGTGTATTTGTGATATTTCACCCATAATCCCCATACAGAACAATAGATATACCCATATTCCTATCAGAAGTAGATGAAATATGTTCCTGGACATGTGTATTTGTGATATTTCACCCATAATCCCCATACAGAACAATAATTATACCCATATTCCTATCAGAAGTAGATGAAGTATGTTCCTGGGCATGTGTATTTGTGATATTTCACCCATAATCCCCATACAGAACAATAGATATACCCATATTCCTATCAGAAGTAGATGAAATATGTTCCTGGGCATGTGTATTTGTGATATTTCACCCATAATCCCCATACAGAACAATAATTATACCCATATTCCTATCAGAAGTAGATGAAGTATGTTCCTGGGCATGTGTATTTGTGATATTTCACCCATAATCCCCATACAGAACAATAGATATACCCATATTCCTATCAGAAGTAGATGAAGTATGTTCCTGGGCATGTGTATTTGTGATATTTCACCCATAATCCCCATACAGATCAATAGTTATACCCATATTCCTATCAGAAGTAGATGAAGTATGTTCCTGAGCATGTGTATTTGTGATATTTCACCCATAATCCCCATACAGAACAATAATTATACCCATATTCCTATCAGAAGTAGATGAAGTATGTTCCTGAGCATGTGTATTTGTGATATTTCACCCATAATCCCCATACAGATCAATAATTATACCTATATTCCTATCAGAAGTAGATGAAGTATGTTCCTGGACATGTGTATTTGTGATATTTCACCCATAATCCCCATACAGAACAATAATTATACCCATATTCCTATCAGAAGTAGATGAAGTATGTTCCTGGGCATGTGTATTTGTGATATTTCACCCATAATCCCCATACAGAACAATAGATATACCCATATTCCTATCAGAAGTAGATGAAGTATGTTCCTGGACATGTGTATTTGTGATATTTCACCCATAATCCCCATACAGAACAATAGTTATACCCATATTCCTATCAGAAGTAGATGAAGTATGTTCCTGGGCATGTGTATTTGTGATATTTCACCCATAATCCCCATACAGAACAATAGATATACCCATATTCCTATCAGAAGTAGATGAAGTATGTTCCTGGGCATGTGTATTTGTGATATTTCACCCATAATCCCCATACAGAACAATAATTATACCCATATTCCTATCAGAAGTAGATGAAGTATGTTCCTGGGCATGTGTATTTGTGATATTTCACCCATAATCCCCATACAGAACAATAGATATACCCATATTCCTATCAGAAGTAGATGAAGTATGTTCCTGGACATGTGTATTTGTGATATTTCACCCATAATCCCCATACAGAACAATAATTATACCCATATTCCTATCAGAAGTAGATGAAGTATGTTCCTGGGCATGTGTATTTGTGATATTTCACCCATAATCCCCATACAGAACAATAGATATACCCATATTCCTATCAGAAGTAGATGAAGTATGTTCCTGGGCATGTGTATTTGTGATATTTCACCCATAATCCCCATACAGAACAATAATTATACCCATATTCCTATCAGAAGAAGATGAAATATGTTCCTGGGCATGTGTATTTGTGATATTTCACCCATAATCCCCATACAGATCAATAGTTATACCCATATTCCTATCAGAAGTAGATGAAGTATGTTCCTGGGCATGTGTATTTGTGATATTTCACCCATAATCCCCATACAGATCAATAGTTATACCCATATTCCTATCAGAAGTAGATGAAGTATGTTCCTGAGCATGTGTATTTGTGATATTTCACCCATAATCCCCATACAGAACAATAATTATACCCATATTCCTATCAGAAGTAGATGAAGTATGTTCCTGAGCATGTGTATTTGTGATATTTCACCCATAATCCCCATACAGAACAATAATTATACCCATATTCCTATCAGAAGTAGATGAAGTATGTTCCTGGGCATGTGTATTTGTGATATTTCACCCATAATCCCCATACAGAACAATAATTATACCCATATTCCTATCAGAAGTAGATGAGGTATGTTCCTGAGCATGTGTATTTGTGATATTTCACCCATAATCCCCATACAGATCAATAATTATACCCATATTCCTATCAGAAGTAGATGAAGTATGTTCCTGGGCATGTGTATTTGTGATATTTCACCCATAATTCCCATACAGAACAATAATTATACCCATATTCCTATCAGAAGTAGATGAAATATGTTCCTGAGCATGTGTATTTGTGATATTTCACCCATAATCCCCATACAGATCAATAGTTATACCCATAATCCTATCAGAAGTAGATGAAGTATGTTCCTGAGCATGTGTATTTGTGATATTTCACCCATAATCCCCATACAGAACAATAATTATACCCATATTCCTATCAGAAGTAGATGAAGTATGTTCCTGAGCATGTGTATTTGTGATATTTCACCCATAATCCCCATACAGAACAATAATTATACCCATATTCCTATCAGAAGTAGATGAAGTATGTTCCTGAGCATGTGTATTTGTGATATTTCACCCATAATCCCCATACAGAACAATAATTATACCCATATTCCTATCAGAAGTAGATGAAGTATGTTCCTGGGCATGTGTATTTGTGATATTTCACCCATAATCCCCATACAGAACAATAATTATACCCATATTCCTATCAGAAGTAGATGAAGTATGTTCCTGAGCATGTGTATTTGTGATATTTCACCCATAATCCCCATACAGATCAATAATTATACCCATATTCCTATCAGAAGTAGATGAAGTATGTTCCTGGGCATGTGTATTTGTGATATTTCACCCATAATTCCCATACAGAACAATAATTATACCCATATTCCTATCAGAAGTAGATGAAATATGTTCCTGAGCATGTGTATTTGTGATATTTCACCCATAATCCCCATACAGATCAATAGTTATACCCATAATCCTATCAGAAGTAGATGAAGTATGTTCCTGAGCATGTGTATTTGTGATATTTCACCCATAATCCCCATACAGAACAATAATTATACCCATATTCCTATCAGAAGTAGATGAAGTATGTTCCTGGGCATGTGTATTTGTGATATTTCACCCATAATCCCCATACAGAACAATAATTATACCCATATTCCTATCAGAAGTAGATGAAGTATGTTCCTGAGCATGTGTATTTGTGATATTTCACCCATAATCCCCATACAGATCAATAGTTATACCCATATTCCTATCAGAAGTAGATGAAGTATGTTCCTGGGCATGTGTATTTGTGATATTTCACCCATAATCCCCATACAGAACAATAATTATACCCATATTCCTATCAGAAGTAGATGAAGTATGTTCCTGGGCATGTGTATTTGTGATATTTCACCCATAATCCCCATACAGATCAATAGTTATACCCATATTCCTATCAGAAGTAGATTAAGTATGTTCCTGGGCATGTGTATTTGTGATATTTCACCCATAATCCCCATACAGAACAATAATTATACCCATATTCCTATCAGAAGTAGATGAAGTATGTTCCTGAGCATGTGTATTTGTGATATTTCACCCATAATCCCCATACAGAACAATAATTATACCCATATTCCTATCAGAAGTAGATGAAGTATGTTCCTGGGCATGTGTATTTGTGATATTTCACCCATAATCCCCATACAGAACAATAGATATACCCATATTCCTATCAGAAGTAGATGAAGTATGTTCCTGGGCATGTGTATTTGTGATATTTCACCCATAATCCCCATACAGATCAATAATTATACCCATATTCCTATCAGAAGTAGATGAAATATGTTCCTGGGCATGTGTATTTGTGATATTTCACCCATAATCCCCATACAAAACAATAACTATACCCATATTCCTATGAGATGTTGATGAGATATATCACCAGGCGTGTGTAACCCGATATTCTACACATAATCCCATATAGTTACAATCTTTTTTCCCTGGTTCTATTATTAAACTTTAATCCAGCCCTGTGGATGTTCTGATTCATTTAAGTATTTCCATTGAATTCCCTTCTTGCTATATTACAAGTCATTTCCTGGGCTGCAGTTGTAAAATGTGCTGCCATCTAGTGGTGGAGTCTAGTATTGCAGCCCATCATCCCATCATCCCAATATGCAGTTTAGTCCGTCCCCAGGTTTTCTTTATCACACCAAACACTCTAAAAACAACATTTAAAAAAAATGATGGCAGAATAATTTTTTCACACCACTCAAGACAGTTTTTCCACATTTTTCATTACTTTATATGATAAAATAGATGGTGTTTTTCAGAACTACAACTCATCCTGCAAAATAACATGCTCGAGTACGGCTATGTCGGAAAATAATTAAAAAAAAAAAAAATATGACTGTTGGAAGAAAAGAAGGAAAAAGTGAAAGCGCAAACAAATAATCACCAGGACGGGAAAGAGGTTACATGCTGCATCTAAACACTTATCAAAATCCTGTCAGGCGAAAGGGCTTTCCACAGTTTCCAGAAAAAGCAAATTAAAATGAGGCAAGCAAAATAATGCAATAAATCTACATATATTACAAATAACAGAACATGAAATGGGCTATACAAATACTTTATGCAACAGTTACAGTAACTGTTCTACTAATCTGCGGGCAGTACTAAGCTTAGAATGCGCCATTCGCAAAGATGGTTGCACATTAATTCCATCTCTTTCTATGGATACCCTTTGTAAGTGCAATACATAAAGTCTGACATTATGCATAAACGTACGTAATATTAGACCCACGCTATTTAGCTACTTCCACAATTTGTCGGATTTGCTGTGTTTTTATATAAAAAAAAAAATTATGAGGCGCACTGCCGCCATTTTGTGCCCTTACCGCCAATTTGTAACCTTACTTCCCGCCATTTACTGTTCGTGGGCGGAGTCGGGCCTTTTCCCGCCAAAATTTACCTCAGTGTATATCATCGGCTGCAGTAGAACTGCCGCAGTTATAATCACCGGCGACCGGTATAACAGATTTCTACCGCGCAGTTCTCACTTCTACCATAATAAAACCTGCACAAACGGCGTCTAGAAGGGCAGAACTACCTACACTGACAGTCTCTACCCCCGCGGCGCGCTGTGGTGTAACTTGCTAATAGTCATCCCTGTACATTGCTCCTCACCAGTTACTGTAGGCTCCTTGCTGGTGTCTTCCAGACATGGAGAGGAGTTATGAGGTGAAAACGTTCAACCAGTACTTCACGGTGCAAATCTTCATCGGCGCTGGCTGTAATGAAGAAGATGGCCGCCTCACAGCTCCTGAGTCCTGACTGACTTATGGGAGGCGGGACTGTCAGTGACACGTGTGAGGGGAGGCTGTCCTGTCACCTCTAATTGCATAATGGCTCCCCACACCACTATGCCCAATATTAGTGATGGGAAATCTAGTTCATTTTGGTGATTAGTTCACCATGAACTAGTTCACTGAAAAGATTAGTTCAAAAGATTAGTTCATTTAGTTAATTTAGTTCAGTATTTCTCTGGATTCTGCTGAGAAGAGATGGATCAGTTCTAGTTCGTTACACAGAAGCTGTGGCTCCTAGGATGAGTTATAGTTTTGTTAAAATGATCAGAAATATGTAATGATCAGATGTATTAACTAACAAACTCTTACTAAAGGGGTACTCAGTCTGGAGAAAAAAAATTCAAAAGTTATTTATTCAAGTTAGTAATTTCGTTTTTTTCTTTGTGAAATATTTATTATTATTAATATTATTTAAATGGCGTGACAGATTGCCCACAGAACCGCAAGCTACACTTATCACATTTGAGCAGTAGGAACATTTTGCTTTCTTCTGATCTCCACTAAGGCTACGTTCACATTAGTGTTTTGCGTGTTTGCGTCGGGTGACGCTGCGGCGACACATGCGCCATGCGCCCCTACATTTAACATGGGGGACGCATGGACATGCGTTGTGCGACGCATGCGTTTTTTTTTCCGCAAGCGTCGGGCGCAGAAAACGCAACAAGTTGCATTTTTCTTGCGTCCAAATTTCGGCAAAAAAGGACGCATGCGTCGCAAAATGCAGCGTTTTTGCGTGCGTTTTGGTGCGTTTTTATGTGCGTTGCGTCGCCGACGCAGCGGCGCACAACGCAAATGTGAACGTAGCCACTGCAATAGGTGGCAAATGGAAGAGATGTGGTGAAACTACACAGAACTACAGATTTACCAAGCTGCCGCACAGTAAATGGATCTTTTGCTGCCCATAGCAACCAATCACAGCTCAGATTTCACTCGGCAGAGCACTGCATTACTGCAGTATCAGAAAGCTGACCTGTGATTGGTTGCTATGGGGCAAAGAAAATCTTTCTATTAGGCTACGTTCACACTAGCGTTGTGCGCTGCTGCGTCGGCAACGCGACGCACAACGCACCGAAAAACGCGTGCGTCGTTTTTTGACGAAAATCGGACGCAAGAAAAATGCAACTTGTTGCGTTTTCTTGGTCCGACGCTAGCGTCAAAAAAGACGCACGTGTCGGAAAACGCAACAAGCAAAAACGCATGCGTCCCCCATGTTAAACATAGGGCGCATGACGCGTGCATCGCCGCTGCGTCGCCCGACGCTAGCGCGACGCACACTAGCCGAACGCTAGTGTGAACGTAGCCTTAGACTGCCTGATAATTCTCCACCCTATCCTGGGAGGAGCTGAGAGGGAATGCATCATGTCATGTGACCTGTGAACTAAATGAACTATATGAACTGCTGAACTAGATGTTCTGTATTGAGGCTGATCCTCTACAGGAGGCGGATCTTATCACAAAGACTGGTGAGGGGCATGAACCACACCACAGAAACACTCTCTCTCATACACACATGATCTGTGTCCGTCTACTGCACAATTTCAGTTTGTATTATTACTATTATATTTGTATTTACTATTTGATGTGTGGTATAGTGTTTTACTACCTTCTTTTCCAGCATCAGGAGCTATAAAGAGCAAGTGTGAGAGCAGGGATCTTCAGTGTGAGGAGCTGTGTGAGGGATCGCTCTCTGTCTCCTCCCACTTGCTGTTTAGTTCATAATGAACTAATCTCTGTCAGGATGGTGAACTAGATGAACTAGTTCACTCTGAAGATTAGTTCATTTTGAACTACTCACTCACGAACTACCCATCACTACCCAATATAATATGGACAGACAGTGCAGGGAGATAAGACCGGACTCACTGATGGGTGTATTCATTCATTAAAGTGTTATTCTTTCATGGGCATATTGCACAGTATTTGTAGAAACCGAGCAACTTTGCAAATAGCTTCTTATTAAAGGGGTTTTCTGAGCAGAACAATAAAAATAGTATTGAGAAAAGCGACAGAGAATCTAGTGGGGACATGACACAAGTATACAACTTGTGGTAATTGTCCACTCCCTGGTGCTGGGAATACGGGAGAATCGTGACAGTGTGCGCATTAATATTCTTTTATTATTTTTCCATCCACATAGCCGTATGAAGACTTTGTTTTTTTACAGTATTTTTTATGTGAATGATACCAATCATATGACCATAGATCGCATTAGAATTCAGGGGAAAAAAAATCCAAGAGCAATGAAAATGCAAAAATAAATGTGCACAATTCCAACATTGATTTTTAAGGTTTAGTTTTTCCAGCTTTCATGTTGCGGTAAAAATGACCTTACAATCCATGTCAGTATGATTACAGCAAGGCCAAACTTTACCATGTTTTATTATTTTAGTGGTGAGAACAAAAATTCAGAAATTTGTACAAAAAATGACTTTTTTGTTTGTGTCACCATTTTTCGCGACCTGTCATCTTTCCGTTTTTTAGTTGATGGAGTCGTGTGAGGCCTTATTTTTTGCATGGCGAGTTGACAATTTTATTAACACCATTTTGAGATCGATGCGTTTTGACCTGTTCTCATTGTATTTGTTTGTGGAGTAGCTCGGACCGATAAAAGGCAATCCTGGTGCTTCAAACTTTTGTTCTCGTTACACATTTACCATCAGGATAATTCATATTTATATTTTAATAGACCTGGCTTGTATGGATGCAGTTATACCACATATGTGCATTTTTTTAACCCCTTTCTGACATCAGGCGTAATAGTACTCCGATGTTTGACTCCCTCCCTTTGATGTGGGCTCCGGCACTGAACCCACATCTTTTCCAGCATGTCACCTGTATTGAACAGCTAGCATGTTGCCTCTAACAGCCATGGGTGAAATTACGATCCACCCACAGCTGTTAACTAGTTAAATGCTGCTGTCAATCTCTGACATTTAACACGCACTGCCGGAAAACCCGCCGATCGATGACCTCGCCACGTGTTCGCAGGTCATAGATGGATTGCTATGACAAATTGTATTTTTCGTGATCTCGGATTGGGTGAGGGCTTACTTTTTGCGCGCCGACCTGACGTTTTTAACCCCTTTCTGCCAGCTGACGGAATAGTACGTCAGCTGGCAGATCCCCTGCTTTGAGGTGGGCTCCGGCGGTGAGCCCACCTCAAAGCCGCGACATGTCAGCTGTTTTGTACAGCTGACATGTGCGCGCAATGAGCGCGAGCGGAATCGCGATCCGCCCGCATTCATTAACTAGTTAAATGCCGCCGTCAAGCGCTGACAGCGGCATTTAACTAGCGCTCCCGGCCGCACGTCCGGAACTGCTCCCACCGCTGACCCCCGTCACATGATCGGGGGTCAGCGGTGCATTGCCATAACAACCAGGGGTCTCCTTGAGACCTCTATGGTTGTTGATGGCCGATTGCTTTGAGCGCCACCCTGTGGTCGGCGTTCAACGTGCACCTGCATTTCTGCTACATAGAGGTGATCTGTACTTCACCTCTATGTAGCAGAGGCGATCGTGTACTGCATGCTTCTAGCCTCCTATGGAGGCTATTGAAGCATGCCAAAATTTAAAAAAAAAAGTGTTTAAAAATATAAAAAAAAATAAAAAACATATAAAAGTTCAAATCACCCCCCTTTCGCCCCAATCAATATAAAACAATAAAAAAAAAATCAAGCATACACATATTTGGTATCGCCGCGTTCAGAATCGCCTGATGTATCAATAAAAACAAAGGATTAACCTGACCGCTAAATGGCGTAGCGAGAAAAAAAAATCAAAACGCCAGAATTACGTTTTTTTGGTCGCCGTGACATTGCATTAAAATGCAATAACAGGCGATCAAAAGAACATATCTACAACAAAATGGTATCATTAAAAACGCCAGCTCAGCACGCAAAAAATAAGCCCTCACCTGACCCCAGATCAGGAAAATTGGAAACACTACGGGTATCGGAAAATCGCACAATTTTTTTTTTTTTTTAGCAAACGTTGGAATTTTTTTTCACCACTTAGATAAAAAATAACCTAGACATGTTAGGTGTCTATGAACTCATAATGACCTGGACAATCATAATGGCAGGTTAGTTTTAGCATTTGGTGAACCTAGCAAAAAAGCCAAACAAAAAACAAGTGTGAGATTGCACTTTTTTTGCAATTTCATCACACTTGGAATTTTTTTCCCGTTTTCTGTTACATCGCATGGTAAAACCAATGGTATCATTCAAAAGTACATCTCGTCCCGCAAAAAATAAGCCCTCACATGGCCATATTGATGGAAAAATAAAAAAGTTATGGCTCTGGGAAGGAGGGGAGCGAAAAACGAAAATGAAAAAGCTCCGGGGGTGAAGGGGTTAATGATACTATTTTGGTGCAGATACGATCTTTTGATCGTCCATTATTCTAGTCCTTCTAATGCAATGTTGCGACGATAAAGCATAATTCTGGCCCTTTGACTTATTTTCTCATTACGCCATTTAATGATCTGGTCCATTCTTTTTGTATATTGATAGATCGGGCGATTCTGAACCCAGCAATACCAAATATGTGTATGTTATATATTTTTTTATTGTTTTATTTTGAATGGGGCAATTTTTGAACTGTTATTTTTTATACATATGTGTATATATATATATATATATATATATATATATATATATATATATATATATATATATATATATACTAGATGGTGGCCCGATTCTAACGCATCGGGTATTCTGGAATATGTATATAGCAGCCACATAGTATATAGCACAGGCCACGACATATTCTTGAATAGCCGATGCGTTAATACAGGCCACGCAGTGTATAACACAGCCCAAACAATATATAACACAGCCCACGCAGTATATAACATTGCCCACATAGTATATAACACTGACCATGTAGTATATAACGCAGCCCACGCAGTATATAACACTGCCCACATAGTATATAACACTGCCCACGTATTATATAGTGGCCATGTAGTATATAGCACAGCCCACGCAGTATATAACATTGCCCACATAGTATATAACACTGTACACACGTAGTACATAGCAGCCATGTAGCATATAACGCAGCCCACGCAGTATGTAACACAGCTTACGTAGTATATAGCAATGTGGGCACTATATGCGTGGTTAAAAAAGACTTAAAATAAAAAATAAACATATACTCACCTTCCGAAGGCCCCTTGTAGTCCTGGTGCCTGTGTGCGGTGCACGCGGCAGCTTCCGGTCCCAGGGTTGGTATGAGCGCAGGACCTGTGATGATGTCGCGGTCACATGACCGTGACGTCATGGCAGGTCCTTCTCTCATAGCATCCTTGGCACCGGAACCTGCCGCTTGCACTGCTGAGGACAGCACGCACGTCGGAGGGTGAGAATAACCTTTTTTTTTTAATTATTATTATTTGTAACATTAGATCTTTTTACTATTGATGCTGCATACACAGCATCAATAGTAAAAAGTTGGTCACACAGGGTTAATAGCTCCGTTAATGGAGTGCGTTACACCGCGGCATAACGCGGTCCATTAACGCTGCCATTAACCCAGTGTGAGGGCTGACTGGAGGGGAGTATGGATCGGGCACTGACTGCGGGGAGGAAGGAGCGGCCATTTTGCCACCGGACTGTGCCCGTCGCTGATTGGTCGTGGCAATGGTCGTGGGCGTTTTGCCACGACCAATCAGGCTATGTGCACATGTTGCGGTTTTTACCGCGGAACCGCAGCGATTTTGATGCTGCGCGTCCGCAGCAGTTTCCATTGCGTTTACAGTAAACATGTAAACTAATGGGAAACCGCAAATCGCTGTGCACATGCTGTGGGAAAAACAGCGCAGAAACGCAGCGGTTTACAACCCGCAGCATGTCACTTCTGACACATTTGTTCAGAGCGGCCTATCACGTTCCCAAATCAGTCATTTTATGTTTGTGTTTAGCCCATTCACAACTTCCATCTATCCCCCACTCCCTGAAGATGCCTGGACCATCATTGTACATACATCATTGTAAATACACACCTGTACTTTGCATCTCCCCCACCTCATTGTAGATTGTAAGCTCTCACGAGCAGGGTCGCCTTATATTGCTTTAATTATTGTATTGTTAACATTGTTACTTATGACTGTTGTGTTTGAAACTGTTAAACTGGAAAGCGCTGCGGAATATGTTGGCGCTATATACATAAAGATTATTATTATTACTAGTGATGAGCGAGCACACTCGGTAATGCTCGGTACTCGCCCGAGCATCGCTGTACTTGCGGTGCTCGGCGAGCGCTGAGCATTTCCATGATTATTCGGCGGGAGCTCGGGTCCCCATGCCTCCATGTTTGGCGCTCTTTAGAGCACCAATCAACATGCAGGGATTGTCTGCCACGCACTGTAATGCCGCAGCCATGTTGGCTGGCCGCACAGCATGATCAGGCCTATATCAGAACAGGCGCCGCCCTGCTCTGCACAGTCAGCTCAGGAATCACCAGTGTAGGGAGAGTTGCAGCGATAGGGACAGAATAGGTGGTGTATTTATTACTGTTGGTATACCGTAATTGAATACACAAATCCAGCTAAACCACCAATATACTACGTTGCTGGGCTATATACTTCGTGGCTGGGCAATATACTACGTTGCTGGGCAATATACTATGTGGCTGGGCAATATACTACGTGACTGGGCAATATACTACGTGGCTGGGCAATATACTACGTGGCTGACCAATATACTACATACTACGTGGCTGTGCAATATACTACGTGGCTGTGCAATATACTACGTGGCTGTGCAATATACTACGTGGCTGGGCAATATACTACGTAGCTGGGCAATATACTACGTGACTGGCCAATATACTACGTGACTGGGCAATATACTACGTGGCTGGGCAATATACTACGTGGCTGACCAATATACTACATACTACGTGGCTGTGCAATATACTACGTGGCTGGGCAATATACTACGTGGCTGGGCAATATACTATGTAGCTGGGCAATATACTACATTGCTGGGCAATATACTACGTTGCTGGGCAATATACTTCATTGCTGGCAATATACTACGTGGCTGGGCAATATACTACGTGGCTGGGCAATATACTACGTGGCTGGGCAATATACTATGTAGCTGGGCAATATACTACGTTGCTGGGCAATATACTACGTGGCTGGGCAATATACTATGTGGCTGGGCAATATCCTACGTAGCTGGGCAATATACTACGTGACTGGCTAATATTCTACGTGACTGGGCAATATACTACGTGGACATGCATATTCTAGAATACCCGATGCGTGCAAGAAAAAAAAAAAAACTGTAAAGCGCTGCGGAATATGTTAGCGCTATATAAAAATAAAGATTATTATTATTTATTATAATCGGGCCACCATCTAGTACTGTATAATGGCCACACATGATGCTCCATACTGTATAATGGCCACACATAATGCTCCATACTGTATAATGGCCACACATGATGCTCAATACTGTATAATTGCCACACATGATCCTCCATACTGTATAATGGCCACACATGATGCTCCATACTGTATAATGGCCACACATGATGCTCCATACTGTATAATGGCCACACATGATGCTCCATACTGTATAATTGCCACACATGATGCTCCATACTGTATAATGGCCACACATGATGCTCAATACTGTATAATTGCCACACATGATCCTCCATACTGTATAATGGCCACACATGATGCTCCATACTGTATAATGGCCACACATGATGCTCCATAAAGTATAAAGGCCACACATGATGCTCTATACTATATAATGGCCACATATGATGCTCAATACTGTATAATAGCCACACATGATGCTCAATACTGTATAATGGCCACACATGATGTTCCATACTGTATAATGGTCACACATGATGCTCCATACTATATAATGGCCACACATGATGCTCCATACTGTATAATGGCCACATATGATGCTCAATACTGTATAATAGCCACACATGACGCTCCCTACTGTATAATGGCCACACATGATGCTTCATACTGTATAATGACCCCACATGATGCTCAATACTGTATAATGGCCACACATTATGCTCAATACTGTATAATGACCCCACATTGTTAGGGGTCAAGTTCCTGCCTCGCACAGGGGGAATCTCGGGCCATCTCCGCTGCGGTCTCCCATTCTTCTCCTGCCGCAGTGGAGCCTGCTCAGCGGAAACGTCGATCCCAGCGTCTTGCTCAGTCTGACTCTGTGCTAAGAGTTACTACTGCATTTCCTGCTTCTGCCATTGAAGTCAGTGCTGGGCAGCGGCGAGCAGACGCTTCTGGTGCTAAGTCCTGCTTTTCACATTCTGAGCATGCCCAGAGTAAGATCTCTCAGTGGAGATCTGGGGTCACATGCTCAGGTACTGCAGCAACTCCATTGGTCCTTCTTTGAAAGGTCCTAAACGTGCTGCAACTATTTAAAGCCCGCATGGCCGCACGGCCATGCGCTAGTATTGTCTTTTGTTATGTGCTTTGCGCCAGTGTTTTCACATGAGAGTGTGTTCAGGGACCCGGCTGAAATAAGCCCCTAGAATGCTGGGACCTCCGGCGAGGAGTTTGTGTTTGGATGTATTCAGGGACCCGGCTAAAATAAGCCCCTAGAATGCTGGCTCCTCCGGAGAGGAGTTTTGTGTACATGCGTGACCACTGACTGCTCTCTGTTTGGGCAGTTAGCCTGTGCCTCTGTGGAGTCTAACAGGGCACAGTGCTTCTCTTTCACGGCTACTCGGTGAATTAACTGAGTTAGTCTATACCGCCATATAGTTCCGCCGTTTGCTAGCAGCAGGTACTCCTGCACGGTGGACCCCGGGCTGCGAATACACCAATATCAATAATATCTTATTACCGGTGAGTTTTTGTAATATACTATACACAGTGGATAATTCTGTACAGCGCTGCCACCAGGAAATTCAGGGCCCCATATTGGCAACATTTTCGGGTTCCCTTGAGACTCCGCCCAGGCTCCACCCCAGCACCGCCTCCACCCCACAAGCCTTCCACAGTCTCACCGTCCACTCTTGGAAAAACTCCACTTCTGCACCCCATCCTCCCTTATCACAAAGTAACAGTTCCCATTGAACACCATATCACATACACAGCCAGCAGCTTTTGCTTTGGCCAAAAGATTTGTTAAGCCTGCCACCATGACAAGTTAGACTCTTCTGGCAGGGCCCTACTCTACTCTAACCTAGAAACATTTCTTATAATACCCAATACTCTTTTTAGGTATGTTTTATTTTATGCTTTTAGGGGAATGTGTCATATATATTTTTTAAACTAACTGAAATTAGATTGTGATATTTTTTCTATAGTCTGTATTTCTGATTGCAGATTATTGTATCCTGTTTTCCATACATATTGAACCTGCTCTCTTGCCTGTTTGGAGTTAAGAACATTGGATATATATAAATATGTGTATATATATATATATATATATATATATATATATATATATCACGATATTTTAGGGGACTTTATTTCCTTGGGACCGTTTTCTATACATCTTCTCATGTTTAGTGACATGCAATTGTCACTGTACAGGAATTGGAAGAGATGAGCTGTGACACTACCTGCTGTGAATGGTGGATTCTGTTATCTCATTGTAATCCTGCTTGTTATAATAATGAGGTGACTGCTGAAATAGGATCTCTACTAGATCTCTCAGTCTATTAGAGAAGCAATTTGTGTTTATTATTTTATGATATAAGGGGTGACATAAACTTTAAAGGGACTCTGTCACCTGAATTTGGAGGGAACAAGATTGCCTTGTGCAGGCATGTACTACGGAGGACAGAGAATGAACTTAAATCCAATATTGCAGACAGCATGCAGCCAGCGGGTAAGGAAAGGGTGAATCAAACACCCAAAAACCCCGCCTCCATGGCTGAAAATTATTCCCTCCAAATTCAGGTGACAGAGTCCCTTTAAAGTAAATTCTTCCAAAACTTTAATCTATGAATAAAAGGACTGGCCATTTCTGCTTATTGTTGACCAATATGACCTTTCTTGAATTATTGGCACTAAATATGAAATATGCGAAATAGAAATATCGGCTATGCTGAATTTCTGCCTTTTATCCGTTTCACAAACACATTGGGTAACAATAACCAGAGAATGATCAATGCCCTTAACATAAAAGCTTCATAACACATTCCCATTAAATATTTCCCTAACTAAATCTATTTTTCATAAGAGTCATTTAGTTAAATCTTTTGGCCAATTGTGTAAAGTGCAAAATTATAGTGTTAGGAGTCGAGTTTCCTCTGCTGCACTGGGGGAATCTCGATCCGTGTCTGCTGCGGTCTCCCATTCTGCTTCGGCCGCAGTGGGCTCTGCTCAGCGGAGGCGTCGCTACCAGCGTCTCGCTGGGACTGATTCTGTGCAAAGGGTTACTGTTGCCTTTTCTGGCTCTCCTGTTGTACCCTGCACTGATCTGCGGCGAGCGGGCTTCTCTGGGACTAAGTCCTTATTTGTACACACTGAGCATGCCCAGGGCAAGATCTCCCGTTGGAGATCGAGGGTCACATGCTCAGGCACTGCAGCACATCCCATTAGTCCTCTTGGCAGGTCCTGAAAGGGCAAAACTTTTGGAGCTGCTTCCTGTGCTGCAACTATATAAACTGCGCATGACCGCACGGCCATGCGCTAGTATTGTCTTGATAATATGTGTGTTTGTTGTGTGTGAAAATCGCTCTTTAAAATACCCTCCCTATTGGATGACTGTTCGCGGAAGGTGTATGTTTGCTATCTAGCGCCCGACTTATCCAACAGCACGTTACACACATAACAGCGTCTAGTTGCTGTGACCGCCTGTACGGCGCCGTGTGTTGTGAATTCTGTGGCAGAGCTCCCTCCTGTGGTCACAAGTGGTACTTCGGCTGGTTCTCTGTGAGCTTCCGTTGGTGGAGGAAAGTGGTACTGCGGCTTCTGAGTTTCCTTCCTCAGGTGATGTGGTGAAGTCGTTGGGTGCTGCTCTATTTAACTCCACCTAGTGCTTTGATCCTGGCCTCCAGTCAATGTTCTAGTATTGGACCTGTTTCCTCCTGGATCGTTCCTGTGGCCTGCTGCTCTGCATAGCTAAGTTCCTCTTTGCTATTTGTTTGCTGTTTTTTTCTGTCCAGCTTTTCAATTTGTTTTTTTCTGCTTGCTGGAAGCCCTGGGACGCAGAGGGTGTACCTCCGTGCCGTTAGTTCGGTACGGAGGGTCTTTTTGCCCCCTTTGCGTGGTGTTTGTAGGGTTTTGTGTTGACCGCAAAGTTACCTTTCCTATCCTCGCTCTGTTCAGAAAGTTGGGCCTCACTTTGCTAAATCTATTTCATCTCTACGTTTGTCTTTTCATCTTAACTCACAGTCATTATATGTGGGGGCTGCCTTTTCCTTTGGGGTATTTCTCTGAGGCAAGGTAGGCTTATTTTCTATCTTCAGGCTAGCTAGTTTCTCAGGCCGTGCCGAGTTGCATAGGGAGCGTTAGGCGCAATCCACGGCTGCCTTTAGTGTGGTTTGAGAGGATTAGGGATTGCGGTCAACAGAGTTCCCACGTCTCAGAGCTCGTTCTTGTTTTTTGGGTTATTGCCAGGTCACTGTATGTGCGCTGACCTCTATGTCCATTGTGGTACTGAATTACCTTTCACAACAGTACTGGAGGCCTAAAGTACTAATGATTCTCAATAGAGGGAAAAAAGAAGTTCTGAGACCATTTTTTTTTCTTTGCACTGTGTTTTGCCTTTTTTTTCCCCTAGACATTTGGGTGCTTCAGGACACAGGTGTAGCAATGGACATTAAAGGTCTGTCTTCATGTGTGGATCAGCTCACGGCAAGAGTACAAAGTATTCAAGACTTTGTGGTTCAGAATTCTATGTTAGAACCGAGAATTCCTATTCCTGATTTGTTTTTTGGAGATAGAACTAAATTTCTGAGTTTCAAAAATAATTGTAAACTATTTCTGGCTTTGAAACCTCGCTCCTCTGGTGACCCAGTTCAACAAGTTAGGATCGTTATTTCTTTTTTGCATGGCGACCCTCAGGACTGGGCATTTTCTCTTGCGTCAGGAGATCCTGCATTAAGTAATATCGATGCATTTTTCCTGGTGCTCGGATTGCTGTACGATGAGCCTAATTCTGTGGATCAGGCAGAGAAGAATTTGCTGGCTCTGTGTCAGGGTCAGGATGAAATAGAGGTATATTGTCAGAAATTTAGAAAGTGGTCCGTACTCACTCAGTGGAATGAAGGTGCGCTCGCAGCTATTTTCAGAAAAGGTCTCTCTGAAGCCCTTAAGGATGTCATGGTGGGATTTCCTATGCCTGCTGGTCTGAATGAGTCTATGTCTTTGGCCATTCAGATCGGTCGACGCTTGCGCGAGCGTAAATCTGTGCACCATTTGGCGGTATTACCTGAGCTTAAACCTGAGCCTATGCAGTGCGATAGGACTTTGACCAGAGTTGAACGGCAAGAACACAGACGTCTCAGGGGGGCGTGGCTATGTAACTTTAGAGAGAAGTCGCACCTCGTGGAGCTCCGGCCATCCTGACTCGTATCCTGCCATAAAAAACCCCTAAACCACTGATTGTACCGGCCGGAACGGTACTCTCAGGACCTCAGGAACCCGGTGGTCTCTTTGACTGGCAGTTTTGGAGTCCTGGGGCGACAGACGTGGAGGTGGCCTGGAAGGGCAGCAGAATCCCTGGGCTGCAGCGGCCATTTTTGTGCACACGCTCCGGCGGGCAGGACGCAGCACCAGCTGGGTGTCTCTTCCCCTGAGACACAGCAGATGCCTGCGCTGCAGTGAAGGAGCGCTGGGGAACGCCGGATAACAGGTGCGGGGTCTGGAGTGGTCGGCAGTGCCCGGGGAGGCAGCAGACCTTATCATAGCGCGCACTCCAGCAGCAAGGAGAGCGGTGCTTTACAGTTCATCAGCGGTGCAGCTTGAGGAGTGAGCTGATAACCTGAAATAGTAGGGGGGTGGTGCGGTGTGTGCCCTGGAAGATTGGGCCCTGCATCCCCCTTATCAGATAAACCCCTGCTGGCGCCATAACTCTGGAGGGATTAACCCCCTCCCTGCCTGTGGGGGCTGTGAGGCTGCTTCAAGGCACAGTGCCTGGACAAATCCTCAGTTGCTACTTCATTAACCCCTGACAATCTTTCTGCCTGGCCAGTAACCCTTCTAGGATCTGCTTGGATATTTAACTCTGCTGGGACTGTTGCTGTGGAATAGACTAGCCATAACTATAAAAGGTGATCCTTTTGTGGGGCCCTTCTGCTGATCACTATGCATCATTCCAAAGGTGCTGGGGCTGCTGACAAATTAAGGAAATATGCCAGAGAAGATGCCCCTGATAATATACGCACTTTCAGAAATAATCCTACACAGAACCAACGGGGGAAAAATCGTCTCTCTGACAGTAATGAGGAGGGAGAGCAAGACGATCTGACTCTTAAACAAGCGTCTGAGCAATTAATGCAGGCCATATCCCTCACTAGATCTTCTCTTACTGAAAAGATAGAAGACGTACACACAGAAGTGGGCCGTCTGCGCCACGATATGCAAGCTATGAGAGGACATATCTCGGAAATTGAAACAAGAGTGTCTCATATAGAAGACACCATTACCCCTATGGAAGCTAAGTTGTCAAAGGCTGCCGGTTCTGTAAATGCCTGGAAACAAAAAGCAGATGACCTGGAAAACAGACTGCGCCG
The DNA here is from genome assembly GCF_032444005.1 of Ranitomeya imitator. NCBI lineage: Eukaryota > Metazoa > Chordata > Amphibia > Anura > Dendrobatidae > Ranitomeya > Ranitomeya imitator. Next base: position 656,598,216 of record NC_091283.1, read on the forward strand.
CAATAATATTCGAATCATCGGCCTACCGGAACGTTCGGAGGGTCAGCAACCTGAGCAATTTCTAGAGGATTGGCTTAAAACCTCCCTGGGAGATGGATTCTCCTCAACATTTTATGTGGAGAGGGCTCATAGGGTCCCAACCAGACCTCTTCCCCCCGGAACTCCGCCCCGGCCTTTTTTGGCGCGTCTCCTCAATTGCAGAGACAGAGATGCGATCCTTCGCTTGGCGCGACAGAAGGGCCCTATTAAGTTCAATAATGCTACAATTTCAATCTTCCCTGATTTCTCCATGGAGCTCCAAAAGCAGCGGGTTCGGTTCATGGAAGTTAAGAAGCAGCTCAGGGATAAAAACATTGTCTACGCCATGCTTTATCCGGCTCGGCTCCGCGTTGTCCATGAGGGTTCTTCCCTGTTCTTTACAGATCCGGCGGAGGCAGCCGAATGGTTGCGGTCATACAAGGTGTCTGGTGTACCGGACTCCTGAGCTGTTATAATTGTTCAATGGCAACACAAATTGGAGCTCTCTGTATAGGTGCTGAGCTTATCAAAAAATACCGGACGCTGGTTTCAGTGAGGGTATCCCCTTTTCTATCTGACTGTAGGAGTGTAGGATTATACTCCTCTACTGTTCAAGTTTTGTTTTGTATGGGTTTTTATACCAGTTTTGATTGTTTGATAAGTTTGTTAGTCGCCATTGGTAATTTTGTGCTCTGCGGTATGTCCCTGATTCCTGTTCAGGTTATGGTGTATATTTTTCCTTTTTCTAAGTGTAGATATGGGGTCTGAGATTATATGCATGATGTGGAACATACGGGGTATTAAGACTCCCCGAAAGAAAATAAAGGTCTTTTCGCAGATTAAACGCTATCATCCCTATGTGATAGCTCTTGTAGAAACACATCTGACCAGAGACACCGTTAAATGTACACAAAAGCCCTGGGTGCAATGGTCCCTTCACGCATTCCATACCAGTTATTATTATTTATTATTATTATTATTTATTATTATAGCGCCATTTATTCCATGGCGCTTTACATGTGAGGAGGGGTATACATAATAAAACAAGTACAATAATCTTGAAAAATACAAGTCACAACTGGTACAGGAGGAGAGAGGACCCTGCCCGCGAGGGCTCACAATCTACAAGGGATGGGTGAGGATACAGTAGGTGAGGGTAGAGCTGGCCGTGCAGCGGTTTGGTCAATCGGTGGTTACTGCAGGTTGTAGGCTTGTCGGAAGAGGTGGGTCTTCAGGTTCTTTTTGAAGGTTTCGATGGTAGGCGAGAGTCTGATATGTTGTGGTAGAGCATTCCAGAGTAGGGGGGATGCACGAGAGAAATCTTGTATGCGATTGTGGGAAGAGGAGATAATAGGGGAGTAGAGAAGGAGATCTTGTGAGGATCGGAGGTTGCGTGCAGGAAAGTACCGGGAGACGAGGTCACAGATGTATGGAGGAGACAGGTTGTGGATGGCTTTATATGTCATGGTTAGGCTTTTGTACTGGAGTCTCTGGGTGATGGGGAGCCAGTGCAGGGATTGACAGAGGGGAGAGGCCGGGGAATAGCGGGGGGACAGGTGGATTAGTCGGGCAGCAGAGTTTAGAATAGATTGGAGGGGTGCAAGAGTGTTAGAGGGGAGGCCACAGAGCAGGAGGTTACAGTAGTCAAGGCGGGAGATGATGAGGGCATGGACTAGGGTTTTTGCAGATTCTTGGTTTAGGAATGTGCGGATCCGTGAAATATTTTTGAGTTGGAGGCGGCAGGAAGTGGAAAGGGCTTGGATATGTGGTTTAAAGGAGAGATCAGTGTCAAGGATTACCCCAAGACAGCGGGCTTGTGGGACTGGGGAGAGTGGGCAGCCGTTTACTGTAATGGATAGGTTCGTTGGGGAGATCGCGTGAGATGGGGGAAAGATGATGAATTCTGTTTTGTCCATGTTAAGTTTTAGAAATCTAGTGGAGAAGAAGGATGAAATAGCAGACAGACATTGAGGGATTCTGGTTAGTAGGGAGGTGATATCTGGTCCAGAGATGTAGATCTGTGTGTCGTCAGCATAGAGATGATACTGAAAGCCGTGAGATTCTATGAGCTGTCCCAGGCCAAAGGTGTAGATGGAGAAGAGCAGGGGTCCTAGAACTGAACCTTGCGGGACTCCGACAGATAGGGGGCGAGGTGAGGAGGTGGTGTGTGAGTGGGAGACGCTGAATGTACGGTCAGTTAGGTATGATGAGATCCAGGATAGGGCCAATTCTGTGATGCCAAGGGATGAGAGGGTCTGCAGCAGCAGGGAATGGTCCACTGTGTCAAAGGCAGAGGACAGGTCCAGGAGGAGGAGGACAGAGTAGTGTCGCTTGCTCTTGGCGGTTAATAGGTCATTGGTGACCTTAGTTAGGGCAGTTTCAGTGGAGTGGTGTGACCGGAAGCCTGATTGAAAGCGGTCGAAGAAGGAGCAGGAAGATAGATGGGAGGACAGTTCAATATGGACATGTTGTTCCAGTAGTTTTGAGGCAAAGGGGAGAAGTGATATAGGGCGATAGCTAGATACAGAGGATGGGTCAAGAGAGGGCTTTTTGAGGATAGGTGTGATTGTGGCATGTTTAAAGCTTGAGGGGAAAATGCCAGTTGTTAGTGATAGGTTAAAGAGATGGGTTAGGGTTGGGATGAAGACTGTGGTGAGGTTTGGGATGAAGTGGGATGGGAGTGGGTCAAGTGCACAGGTGGTGAGATGCGATCTTGAGAGTAGAGTGGAGAGTCCGTCTTCTGTAATGGTGGAGAAGTTGGTTTTGGAGGTGGAGGGCTGGGTAGTTGGGAGGAAGGGTTCTGGGGGTTGTTTACTAAAATTGTCTCTGATGTTCTCAATTTTCTGCTTGAAAAATGAGGCGAAGTCTTCAGCTGAGATGAGTGGGGAGGGAGGAGGTGCTGGGGGACGGAGGAGAGAGTTGAAGGTGTTGAATAACTGTTTGGGGTTGTGAGACAGGGAGGATATGAGAGATGAGAAGTAGGTTTGTTTTGCTGTGGCGAGCATGGTTTTGAAAGCAGTGAGGGACTGTTTGAATGCGATGAAGTGCTCGATGGAGTGGGATCTTTTCCATCTGCGCTCAGCAGCTCTGGAAGCTCGCCTCAGTTCTTTTGTCATGCTGGTGTGCCAGGGTTGTCTGTTGATTTTGCGAGCTTTGGTATGTGTGAGAGGGGCAAGAGATTCCAAAGCTGCAGCTATTGTGGTGTTATATAGAGTGGCAGCATCATCCGCATTGTGTAGGGAGCTTATGTCTGTGAGAGGGAGGAGGGATTCAGAGAGTGAGTGAAGATCAAGGTGTTTAAGATTTCTGCGAGGGTGTGAGAGTTTGTGGGGTGGGGGTTGTAGACAAGGAGTGGAAAGGGAAGAGAATGTAAGTAGGTTGTGGTCAGAAAGAGGAAGAGGTGAGTTTGAGAGGTTAGATAGGGAGCAGAGGCGGGTGAGAATGAGGTCCAGTGTGTGACCATCTTTGTGGGTGGCTGTAGAAGACCATTGAGTGAGGCCAAAGGAGGAAGTGAGAGATAGAAGTTTAGTGGCAGCTGAGAGGGAAGTGTCAATGGGGATGTTGAAGTCGCCCATGATGATAGTGGGGATGTCAGCGGCGAGGAAGTGGAGTAGCCAGGTGGTGAAGTGGTCGAAGAAGGTGGTGGCTGGCCCTGGGGGACGGTAGATGACAGCCAGTTGGAGGTTGGAGGGGGAGTAGATGCGCACAGAGTGCACCTCAAAGGAAGGGAGGATAACAGAGGGTGGCAGTGGGATTGGGGTGAAGGAGCAGTTATCTGACAGGAGAAAACCAACTCCTCCGCCATGCTTGCTGCTGGGGCGGGGTGTGTGAGAAAGGTGGAAGCCACCGTAAGAGAGTGCCGCAGGGGAGGCTGTGTCAGAAGGGGTGAGCCAGGTTTCAGTGATGCCGAGGAAGGAGAGTTTGTTATTGATAAAGAGGTCATGGATAAATGGAAGTTTATTGCAGACAGAGCGTGCGTTCCATAGTGCTCCAGATAGGGAAATTGGGGGAGTGGGGGCAGGATGAATGGGTATGAGGTTACTGTGGTTGCGAGGACGTGTAGAGGATCGTGGCAGGGGATTAGAAATGAGTGTGGGGATGTGATGAGGAGGGCCAGGATTTGGGGATATGTCGCCAGCAATGAGGAGCAGCAGACAGAGCGTTAGAAGGTGTGAGCTGGATAGGTCATGATGTGGCCGTGTGTGCCTGGAGAGAAAGGATTGTATGTGGAGGAATAGTTCTGTGGAGGAGGTGAGATGACTGGGGAGGATGGAGGGAGAAATGACTAGTTCTTTACTGGGTGGAGGGACTACAGGAGATAGGAAGAAATAGAGTAGTATGGGGGTGAATGTGAAAAGAAACCGAAACATTATAGTGGTTTTCTATTCCTTTACCTTCCAGTCAATTCCAGTCCAATTCTAGTCTAATTCATAGCAATTAAAAAACTGCAATTTAAAAATGCAATTTCTAAGATGGTCAGACACGTCTGGTCAGACTCATGGCTATGAATTTATGGGCACCTAAGGGCTCACAGCTGAGAGGGAGGATGTGGGCGTGTGTGTCTAGAGCACATGTTCACAGTTAAGCCAGGTCATAAAGAGGGGGTGGGGTAGATGGCCACTCAGGTATGCAAGCAAGAAGCAAGGGAAGTGAAATACCAATGGATAGAAAACAATGGGTAAGCAAAGCATACCAGGTGGGAATTATATGCAGTTCACATAAACACACATTGCAGGAAAGGCAGAGTAGATGGACAGCAGCATACCAGGTGGGAATTATATGCAGTTCACATAAACACACATTGCAGGAAAGGCAGAGTAGATGGACAGCAGCATACCAGGTGGGAATTATATGCAGTTCACATAAACACACATTGCAGGAAAGGCAGAGTAGATGGACAGCAGCATACCAGGTGGGAATTATATGCAGTTCACATAAACACACATTGCAGGAAAGGCAGAGTAGATGGACAGCAGCATACCAGGTGGGAATTATATGCAGTTCACATAAACACACATTGCAGGAAAGGCAGAGTAGATGGACAGCAGCATACCAGGTGGGAATTATATGCAGTTCACATAAACACACATTGCAGGAAAGGCAGAGTAGATGGACAGCAGCATACCAGGTGGGAATTATATGCAGTTCACATAAACACACATTGCAGGAAAGGCAGAGTAGATGGACAGCAGCATACCAGGTGGGAATTATATGCAGTTCACATAAACACACATTGCAGGAAAGGCAGAGTAGATGGACAGCAGCATACCAGGTGGGAATTATATGCAGTTCACATAAACACACATTGCAGGAAAGGCAGAGTAGATGGACAGCAGCATACCTGTGGGTAGACAAAACAGCTTGATTAGAGGATACAGGTGGTGATGAGGATGATGAAAGTACAGCAGTGATGAATGCTCAAATGCCCCATGGAATTCTAGTCTAATTCATAGCAATTAAAAAACTGCAATTTAAAAATGCAATTTCTAAGATGGTCAGACACGTCTGGTCAGACTCATGGCTATGAATTTATTCAAGAGGGGTCTCACTGCTGATACATAGGAATGTTAGATGGGAAGCTAGAGAGGCACGATGAGATCCAGAGGGTCGCTTTGTTTTTGTACACGCCTTTATTAACACACAGGAATATGTGATATTATGTGTCTATAATCCCCCCCCCCCGGCTAATATATCGATTCTTCGCATGGCAATGGGTTTCTCCCTAAATTATCCTGATGCTAGCGTTATTTGTATGGGGGATTTTAATTTAGTCATGGATAATTCCATGGATAGATTGAGGCTTGACGACGTGATATCTGGAGGGCCTTCTCCCCAGTCCCCCTCACAATTGGCACTGTTTATGGATGGTAGTGGATGGTTGGACTTGTGGAGAATACGTCACCCTGAGGTAAAGGAATACACTTGCCATTCATCAACTAAGCGGTCTCTATCTCGTATAGACTACATATTTGGATCTTGCGGCCTGGCATTATGGGTGGATAGTGTTGAACATGGCAATAGGGGGGTATCGGATCATAGTCCAGTGATTCTTAAACTTAAATACGGTAAATTAAATAATAATATACCCTGGAAATTGAACCCCTTTTGGTTGAAATTAATAGATTCTAGTGATAGAACGGTTGATCAGCTGAAATGCTTTATCTACACTCATCCAGACCCTCCAAATCTTGGTTTATTTTGGGATACTCTAAAAGCATACTTAAGGGGATGTCTATCCTCCACGATCTATTATATCAAACGGATAACGGCGGGGGAAGATGGGGAGATGGAGCGACGGTTGAGAGACTCGGAGGCCGCCTATGTGGCTAACCAAACTAGTGGTAACAGGGCGGAATGGCTTACTTCCCAGAGGTTATATACTCAATATATAGACATTAAATCAAAACGCAAATTATTCTTTACCCGTCAATCCTACTTCGAATTGGGGAACCAGGCCAGTACATTTCTAGCTTTTTTAGTACGCCAACATAACACCTCTAATACAATATTACAAATCCGGGCACTTGACGGTACATTGGAATCCTCTACTGAAGGGATTCTCCGGTGTTTTCATGATTATTGTAAATCATTATATAGAGCTAGTAGTGATCTTGGTGTCCCAGAATGTTTAGACTATCTATCGGATATAGCGTTCCCCTCACTGAGTCCAGCCCAGCAAGCCTTCATGGAGGCTGAGTTTACCTTAGAGGAAGTAGAGCAAGCTATCACGGATATGGCCACTGGGAAGGCCCCGGGACCTGACGGATTTCCCGTTGAGTTATATAAGAAATATCGAGGCCACTTGGCACCACTTTTACTGAAGGTACTTCGGAATATATGGGAGGGAGAACTCATGCCCGAAACATTTTACGATGCAAATATTATTGTACTTAAGAAGGAGGGAAAGGATCCTCTGGAGTGTGGATCGTATCGCCCCATATCTCTTGTAAATGTAGATTACAAAATCTTCACCAAAATTTTAGCTACTAGGCTGAACACAATCATACTGGACCTTGTACACCCAGACCAAACCGGCTTTATGCCTGGAAAAAGCACTTCCATCAATATCAGGCGGGTCCAATCGGTGATTCAATACAGTTCTCTGGAGTTAGATAATAATTGGGCATTAGCATCGCTAGACACGGCCAAGGCGTTTGACTCTCTTGAGTGGCCTTTCCTATCTGCGTGCCTACGGAACTACGGTTTTGGGGATAAATTTATTAGAGGGATAGACACATTATATAAGAATCCCAAGGCGCGTATAATTGTGAATAACTCCATCTCTGATTCTTTTACCCTGCACAGAGGAACCCGCCAAGGATGTCCTCTGTCCCCGGCCCTTTTTGCCCTTGCAATAGAGGCCTTGGCAATACGCATAAGATCCTCTATGGATCTTAAGGGAATAAATATTGCGGACCGTGTGGACAGTATAGGACTCTATGCCGATGATATGATAATATTTATGGATAAAATGGAAGAAACATTGCCACAAGTAATAGCGACCATAGATAAATTCAGTAAATTCTCTGGTCTTTATATAAATTGGGATAAATCTGCCCTGATGCCTCTATCTCACACTCCGATGCCCGATCTCGAGGCTCTATCGCCTCTGCCTATCGTTTCTAATTTCAAATATTTAGGTATCCATATGTCTCAATGTATACGGCTGGACCTTCAATTTAACATCTATCCGTTACTGGATATGGTCAAATCTAAATTCATAACTTGGAGTAAACTCCCTCTCTCTGTTGCAGGCCGCATTAATTTAATCAAAATGATATTGCTTCCCAAGCTTAATTACTGCTTTCAACATAGTGCTATGTCAATACCTAAGTCTTTACAAAATTAAATTCCTTAATCACATCCTTTATATGGGGGAAGACTAGGCCTAAACTTAAATTATCTACTCTGCAGAGACCGAAAAAAGGGGGTGGGGTGGCCTTACCAAATTTTTATTTGTACTATCTTGCTGGACAAGCTAAGGCGATAAATAAATGGATGCCCAATAACTCTCTGCCCAACTCTGAGAGTCATTTACTTCACTCTGCCCGGATTGATTGCCCACTGGGGTTCTTGGAGATAGAGAAAGTCAGTACTCCTCGTTTACTACCTTTACTCCGATTGGCAAGATTAATATGGAGACAAATTAAAAGAGTTATTAAATTTGTAGATATAGTAGCTGAAATGCCATTGTGGAATAATAGTTGTATCCCAGAGCTACTGAATCACCCATCTACTGATTTCTGGATCTCATGTGGTGTTCTCTCGGTAGGTGACGTACATGCCCAAGGGGTTTTTGTATCATTTGAACAACTGCAAAAAACTTATAACATCCCGAGATCTCAATTTTTCCGGTATCTACAGCTAAGGTCAGCTTTCCAGTCGCACATGCGAAGTGTTGGTACAAGTCGAGCGATTTCATCTTTACCTCTGATAGGCATTCTCAAATCGCAAGGACCCCAAGGACTCATTTCCTCTTTGTATACATATCTATTATCTGTCGGAGATGGGTCCACCATCAATTCTATCAAAGGGAAATGGGAGGAACTTCTTCCTGATGTACTGGGGGAGGAATGGGAGGAAATTTTGGAATCTTCAACTAAAGTTTCTCCTTCAGTAAATAATAAGATGACCCAGTTATATATTATATACCAGACATATTTGACCCCGACACGACTTTTCAAAATGGGTCGCCTCCTCTCGTCAGATTGTTTACGGTGTCGTACACATGATGCAGATTTTATTCACATGATTTGGAGGTGCCCGGTAGTTCTACATTACTGGAAAGAAGTGACGACACTACTAACATCTTTATTGTCGATTCCTGTCCCACTTGAGCCATTGACCTGTTTATTCGGGGTATGGGATGCGGAAACGTGGGATCACTATACTGGGATCTTCCTTCGTGAGACACTCTTCATGGCACGGAAGGTGTTGGCATTAAAGGGAACCTGTCACCCCGTTTTTTGAGATTGAGCTATAAATACTGTTAAATAGGGCCTGCGCTGTGTGTTCCTATAGTGTATGTAGTGTACCTCGATTCCCCATGTATGCTGAGAAATAACTTACCAAAGTCGCCGTTTTCGCCTGTCAATCAGGCTGGTCAGGTCGGGAGGGCGTGGTGACATCGGTGGTTCTTCCTCAGCTTTACGTTGGTGGCGTAGTGGCGTAGTGGTGAACAAGCAGCGCGCGATCTGCGCTGTAATCCCTTGCATCGGTGGGGGCGGCCATCTTCCTGGGGCCGCGCGTGCGCAGATCGAGTGCTCTGCTGCACGGGGCTTTAGGAAAATGGCCGCGGGATGCCGCGCGTGCGCATTAGAGATCGCGGCGGCCATTTTCCCAAAGCCGAGATGCAAACTCGGCTTTGGGAAAATGGCCGCCGCGATCTCTAATGCGCACGCGCGGCATCCCGCGGCCATTTTCCTGAAGCCCCGTGCAGCAGAGCACTCGATCTGCGCACGCGCGGCCCCAGGAAGATGGCCGCCCCCACCGACGAAAGGGATGACAGCGCAGATCGCGCGCTGTGTCTTCACCACTACGCCACTACGCCACCAACGTAAAGCTGAGGAAGAACCAGCGATGTCACCACGCCCTCCCGACCTGACCAGCCTGATTGACAGGCGAAAACGGCGACTTTGGTAAGTTATTTCTCAGCATACATGGGGAATCGGGGTACACTACATACACTATAGGAACACACAGCGCAGGCCCTATTTAACAGTATTTATAGCTCAATCTCAAAAAACGGGGTGACAGGTTCCCTTTAAGATGGATGGGTGGTTCCCCCCCGACTCTTAGAGCTTGGATGGATTTGGTGAATTCGATTATCCCGTATGAAAAAACACTATACCAAAATAGAGGATGTCCAGGTAAATTTGAAAAGATCTGGGGTAGATGGAACTCCTCTTATCATACTATATAATCTACACTGGCTAGATGTATGTGCGGGGAGATGGATGGGTGGTTTTGGGGACATCGTTTGCAGAGCAGGATTTGCGTATGATTTTCTTTTTGGCGACTTACTATAGATGGTTAAAGTAGTTAAAGTTAATAATAGGTATTTCATAAGGTACTAGTGATTTAACATGCACAATGTATTACCCCTGTAAATTTTGGATAGGATATATCTCTGTAATTATCTGTATCCTATGGTATAACTGACAATGACAAATGCAATCTGTGCAATGTTTGTTTTATTCTGAAATTAATAAACGAATTAAAAAAAAACAAAAAAAAAAAAACAGACGTCTCAATGGGCTGTGTTTCTACTGTGGTGATTCCACTCATGCTATCTCTGATTGTCCTAAGCGCACTAAGCGGTTCGCTAGGTCTGCCACCATTGGTACGGTACAGTCAAAATTTCTTTTGTCTGTTACCTTGATCTGCTCTTTGTCATCGTATTCTGTCATGGCATTTGTGGACTCAGGCGCTGCTCTGAATTTGATGGACTTGGAGTATGCTAGGCGTTGTGGGTTTTTCTTGGAGCCCTTGCAGTGTCCTATTCCATTGAGAGGAATTGATGCTACGCCTTTGGCCAAGAATAAGCCTCAGTACTGGACCCAGCTGACCATGTGCATGGCTCCTGCACATCAGGAGGTTATTCGCTTTCTGGTGTTGCATAATCTGCATGATGTGGTCGTGTTGGGGTTGCCATGGCTACAAGTCCATAATCCAGTATTAGATTGGAAATCCATGTCTGTGTCCAGCTGGGGTTGTCAGGGGGTACATGGTGATGTCCCATTTCTGACTATTTCGTCATCCACCCCTTCTGAGGTTCCTGAGTTCTTGTCTGATTACCGGGATTTATTTGATGAGCCCAAGTCCGATACCCTACCTCCGCATAGGGATTGTGATTGTGCTATCGATTTGATTCCTGGTAGTAAATTCCCAAAAGGTCGACTGTTTAATTTATCTGTGCCTGAGCACGCCGATATGCGGAGTTATGTGAAGGAGTCTTTGGAGAAGGGGCATATTCGCCCGTCATCGTCGCCATTAGGAGCAGGGTTCTTTTTTTGTAGCCAAGAAGGATGGTTCACTGAGACCTTGTATAGATTACCGCCTTCTAAATAAGATCACGGTTAAATTTCAGTACCCCTTGCCATTGTTATCTGATTTGTTTGCTCGGATTAAGGGGGCTAGTTGGTTCACCAAGATAGATCTTCGTGGTGCGTATAATCTTGTGCGTATTAAGCGAGGCGATGAGTGGAAAACTGCATTTAATACGCCCGAGGGCCATTTTGAGTATCTAGTAATGCCATTCGGACTTGCCAATGCTCCATCAGTGTTTCAGTCCTTTATGCATGACATCTTCCGAGAGTACCTGGATAAATTCCTGATTGTGTACTTAGATGACATTTTGATCTTCTCGGATGATTGGGAGTCTCATGTGAAGCAGGTCAGAACGGTGTTTCAGGTCCTGCGTGCTAATTCTTTGTTTGTGAAGGGATCAAAGTGTCTCTTTGGTGTTCAGAAGGTTTCATTTTTGGGGTTCATCTTTTCCCCTTCTACTATCGAGATGGACCCTGTTAAGGTCCAAGCCATCCATAATTGGACTCAGCCGACATCTCTGAAAAGTCTGCAAAAGTTCCTGGGCTTTGCTAATTTTTATCGTCGCTTCATCTGCAATTTTTCTAGTATTGCTATACCATTGACCGATTTGACCAAGAAAGGTGCTGATTTGGTCAATTGGTCTTCTGCTGCGGTGGAAGCTTTTCAAGAGTTGAAGCGTCGTTTTTCTTCTGCCCCTGTGTTGTGTCAACCAGATGTTTCGCTTCCGTTCCAGGTCGAGGTTGATGCTTCTGAGATTGGAGCAGGGGCTGTTTTGTAGCAGAGAAGTTTTGATTGCTCGGTGATGAAACCATGCGCCTTCTTTTCCAGGAAGTTTTCGCCTGCTGAGCGAAATTATGATGTGGGCAATCGAGAGTTGCTGGCCATGAAGTGGGCATTCGAGGAGTGGCGTCATTGGCTTGAAGGAGCTAAGCATCGCGTAGTGGTCTTGACTGATCATAAGAACTTGACTTATCTCGAGTCCGCCAAGCGGTTAAATCCTAGACAAGCTCGTTGGTCGTTGTTTTTTGCCCGTTTTGACTTTGTGATTTCATACCTTCCGGGCTCTAAAAATGTGAAGGCGGATGCTCTGTCTAGGAGTTTTGTGCCCGACTCTCCGGGTGTATCTGAGCCGGCGGGTATCCTCAAAGAGGGAGTAATTGTGTCTGCCATCTCCCCTGATTTGCGGCGGGTGCTGCAAAAATTTCAGGCTAATAAACCTGATCGTTGCCCAGCGGAGAAACTGTTTGTCCCTGATAGGTGGACGAATAAAGTTATCTCTGAGGTTCATTGTTCGGTGTTGGCTGGTCATCCTGGAATCTTTGGTACCAGAGAGTTAGTGGCTAGATCCTTTTGGTGGCCATCTCTGTCACGGGATGTGCGTACTTTTGTGCAGTCCTGTGGGATTTGTGCTCGGGCTAAGCCCTGCTGTTCTCGTGCTAGTGGGTTGCTTTTGCCCTTGCCGGTCCCGAAGAGGCCTTGGACACATATCTCTATGGATTTTATTTCAGATCTTCCCGTCTCTCAAAAGATGTCAGTCATTTGGGTGGTCTGTGATCGCTTCTCTAAGATGGTCCATTTGGTACCCTTGTCTAAATTGCCTTCCTGCTCTGATTTGGTGCCATTGTTTTTCCAGCATGTGGTTCGTTTACATGGCATTCCAGAGAATATCGTTTCTGACAGAGGTTCCCAGTTTGTTTCGAGGTTTTGGCGAGCCTTTTGTGGTAGGATGGGCATTGACTTGTCTTTTTCCTCGGCTTTCCATCCTCAGACTAATGGCCAGACCGAACGAACCAATCAGACCTTGGAAACATATCTGAGATGCTTTGTTTCTGCTGATCAGGATGACTGGGTGTCCTTTTTGCCTTTGGCTGAGTTCGCCCTTAATAATCGGGCCAGCTTGGCTACCTTGGTTTCACCGTTTTTCTGCAACTCTGGGTTCCATCCTCGTTTCTCTTCAGGGCAGGTTGAGTCTTCGGACTGTCCTGGTGTGGATACTGTGGTGGACAGGTTGCAGCAGATTTGGACTCATGTAGTGGACAATTTGACTTTGTCCCAGGAGAAGGCTCAACATTTCGCTAATCGCAGACGCTGTGTGGGTCCCCGACTTCGGGTTGGGGACTTGGTTTGGTTATCTTCTCGTCATATTCCTATGAAGGTTTCCTCTCCTAAGTTTAAACCTCGTTTTATTGGTCCGTATAGGATTTCTGAGGTTCTTAATCCTGTGTCTTTTCGTCTGACCCTTCCAGATTCTTTTTCCATACATAACGGAATCCATAGGTCATTGTTGCGGAGATACGTGGCACCTATGGTTCCATCTGTTGATCCTCCTGCCCCGGTTTTGGTGGAGGGGGAGTTGGAGTATATTGTGGAGAAGATTTTGGATTCTCGTGTTTCACGGCGGAAACTCCAGTATCTGGTTAAGTGGAAGGGTTATGCTCAGGAAGATAATTCCTGGGTCTTTGCCTCTGATGTCCATGCTCCCGATCTTGTTCGTGCCTTTCATATGGCTCATCCTGGTCGTCCTGGGAGCGCTGGTGAGGGTTCGGTGACCCCTCCGCAAGGGGGGGGTACTGTTGTGAATTCTGTGGCAGAGCTCCCTCCTGTGGTCACAAGTGGTACTTCGGCTGGCTCTCTCTGTGAGCTTCCGTTGGTGGAGGAAAGTGGTACTGCGGCTTCTGAGTTTCCTTCCTCAGGCGATGTGGTGAAGTCGTTGGGTGCTGCTCTATTTAACTCCACCAAGTGCTTTGATCCTGGCCTCCAGTCAATGTTCTAGTATTGGACCTGTTTCCTCCTGGATCGTTCCTGTGGCCTGCTGCTCTGCATAGCTAAGTTCCTCTTTGCTATTTGTTTTTTTCTGTCCAGCTTGTCAATTTGTTTTTTTTCTGCTTGCTGGAAGCTCTGGGACGCAGAGGGTGTACCTCCGTGCCGTTAGTTCGGTACGGTGGGTCTTTTTGCCCCCTTTGCGTGGTGTTTGTAGGGTTTTGTGTTGACCGCAAAGTTACCTTTCCTATCCTCGCTCTGTTCAGAAAGTTGGGCCTCACTTTGCTAAATCTATTTCATCTTTACGTTTGTCTTTTCATCTTAACTCACAGTCATTATATGTGGGGGCTGCCTTTTCCTTTGGGGTATTTCTCTGAGGCAAGGTAGGCTTATTTTCTATCTTCAGGCTAGCTAGTTTCTCAGGCCGTGCCGAGTTGCATAGGGAGCGTTAGGCGCAATCCACGGCTGCCTTTAGTGTGGTTTGAGAGGATTAGGGATTGCGGTCAACAGAGTTCCCACGTCTCAGAGCTCGTTCTTGTTTTTTGGGTTATTGCCAGGTCACTGTATGTGCGCTGACCTCTATGTCCATTGTGGTACTGAATTACCTTTCACAACAGCCATGCGCTTCCTCTGCGCTTTCCTTACCCAAGCCTGGGTGGTTAGTGGCGTTCGTCAGTGCGGCACTGCATGCACTCTCGTGCCTTTATATACTATTTTAATAGTTTCCTTACACACCCAGTTGCGGTGTTGTGCCAGCAAGTGGTCTAATCGGACTTCAATCCTGTGTTGGGGTTGTGTTCGCTGACTTCTTGTTCGCGCTCTATGTGCGGTCCCGCGGTCCTGTGACTCAACAGGATCGCTTCCTTCACGCAGGGTGAAGTTAACCCGTGCGTGTATACTTTTAGTACCGCCATATAGTCCGTCTTACTAGCAGCAGGGTTTTTACCTGCACGGTGGACCTCGGACTGCGAACGCACCTAGTTTCATATCATCTATACTTGGTGCGTTCCGCCAGTCCTTAACATATAGTGTCAGTAACAAAACAAACAGAAAACAAATAAACAAAAGAACAAAGACAAAACATATAACAAATTATTAGAATAAAAATGTCATTTTGAGAGGCCAGTAAAACATAATATAAAATCAACAAACGTTGCACATGATCTAAGGAACTGAAGCCTAATAATACAGACATATTTGTTATGATAAGGTAATTCAGTACCACAATGGACATAGAGGTCAGCGCACATACAGTGACCTGGCAATAACCCAAAAAACAAGAACGAGCTCTGAGACGTGGGAACTCTGTTGACCGCAATCCCTAATCCTCTCAAACCACACTAAAGGCAGCCGTGGATTGCGCCTAACGCTCCCTATGCAACTCGGCACAGCCTGAGAAACTAGCTAGCCTGAAGATAGAAAATAAGCCTACCTTGCCTCAGAGAAATACCCCAAAGGAAAAGGCAGCCCCCACATATAATGACTGTGAGTTAAGATGAAAAGACAAACGTAGAGATGAAATAGATTTAGCAAAGTGAGGCCCGACTTTCTGAACAGAGCGAGGATAGGAAAGGTAACTTTGCGGTTAACACAAAACCCTACAAAAACCACGCAAAGGAGGCAAAAAGACCCTCCGTACCGAACTAACGGCACGGAGGTACACCCTCTGCGTCCCAGAGCTTCCAGCAAGCAGAAAAAAACAAATAGACAAGCTGGACAGAAAAAAACAGCAAACAAAATAGCAAAGCGGAACTTAGCTATGCAGAGCAGCAGGCCACAGGAACGATCCAGGAGGAAACAGGTCCAATACTAGAACATTGACTGGAGGCCAGGATCAAAGCACTAGGTGGAGTTAAATAGAGCAGCACCTAACGACTTCACCACATCACCTGAGGAAGGAAACTCAGAAGCCGCAGTACCACTTTCCTCCACCAACGGAAGCTCACAGAGAGAATCAGCCGAAGTACCACTTGTGACCACAGGAGGGAGCTCTGCCACAGAATTCACAACACATATTTCCATAAATCTAAGAATGACAAACAATAGTGCGCACTGTCCTAAGGTCTGAGCGCTAATATTACATGGGTATTCCCATCTGGGGTACTGATAGTACATCGCTGGGTCAGTCAGGTGCTGGTCACCCAACTGAAACATTACTGTCTGTTCTGTTACTTCTCTCTAACTTAGGAGCCCCGGGGCTTAAAAAAGCAAAGCAATTACACCGAACCCCAGCGAGCCACGCAGTCTGCCCGGCCGTTTATACAGTGACTCGGATGTGGTGCATCAGCGCAGGCTGTGCAGCGTGTCTCATTGTGTTCTATCCCCCTCTTTGCTTATGCCCACCGTGGCCCATATACCAATAAAGGCAGTAATGTCCTGATGGCGGCCCTGATTCTGTATATGGTAATAAATGTGTCACAGGCATGTGCTAGGTATTACTGAAAAAAATCCAGCCTGCTCAACTCCCTAATTAGCCATCTCGCACCCTTTTCCCCTCACCTATGACAGATTGGTCATGAACAAGAGGAAATCTCATTATCAGTTAGTTTTAAAACTTACTATACAGTGGATACATCTGTATAAAGTAATAAATGTGTCACAGCTATGTGGGAGGTGCTACTGAAAAAAACAAAACATCAGGCCTCTTCCACCCCTTAATAGCCGGCCAACACTCACCACCTGGCTTCTTCCCACCCAAGAAAGCACAACATGGTGGTGCTATCATGAATGTGAGGAAATCCAGTCACCGATCCGTATATTCTGGAGTGTATGACACACAGGGTTCGACTGGCCCACGGGAGAAATGGAAGATTGTCTGGTGGGCCCATGCACCGACACCTGCTGCCTAGGGCTCCCGCTGCTCCAAGGACCCCCAGCCAGTGGCGTGTTGCCAATAGCATGCAGCTGCTATGGGGCCTGTGTTTCATGGTGGCCAGCCCGATGCCAGCGGAGCAGCAGCGGGTGACAGGAGGCAGAATCCAGAAGGCGCGGCTAAAGCCTGTCCCTGCTAAAAATAAATAGAATATTCATTCTTTACCACACCCCCATGGGCGTGGAGAGGAGTGAATAAGACTGTACGTCACTGTAGGGCTGCATTATATTCTGTGGGGGACTGCACTATACCCTATGAGGGGGGCTGCATTATACCCAATGAGGGGGCTGCATTATACCCTATAAGGGGGGCTGCATTATTCTATTTGAGGGGGCTGTATTATACCCTATGAGTGGGGCTGCATTATTCCATACAAGAGGGGAGTGGGGCTGCATTATTCTATATGAGGGGGGCTGCATTATACCCTACGAGGGGGGCTGTATTATACCCTATGAATGGGGCTGCATTATTCTGTATGAGGGGGGCTGCATTATACCCCATGAGTGGAGCTGCATTATTCTACATGGGGGGTTGCATTACACCCGTTGAGGGGGGCAGCATTAGACCCTATGAGGGGGGCTGCATTATTCTATACAAGAGGGGGCTGCCTTATACCCTATGGAGGGACGCTGCATTATACCCTATTATACCCACACATATGCCCCCTATTTAAAATATGGGGCCCCACATAGCCCTCTATTTAATATATGGGGACTCCAGAAAACCCTATTTCAATATAACTGGCCCCACATAGCCCTCAATTTAATATGAGGGCTTCACATAGCCCAATTTCAATATAATGGGCCTCACACAGACCTCCATTCAATATATGGGGTTCCACATAGCCATCCATCTACTATATAAAGCTGAATGTATGTGTGTGTGTGTGTGTATGTGTATGTCCGGGATTGGCATCTGCACCGTCGCAGCTACAGCCACAAAATTTTGCACAGTCACACGTCTGGACCCTGAGAGTGTCATAGGCTACGTTGTGAGGTGAAATTTTAACCCCGCGCTTTCCAATTCACCAAACAATTTTGCCACCAACCAACATAATGGGGAAAAAGTGAAATGAAAAGTGTTGGAGGCATCGCAGCTACAGCCACAAAATTTTGCACAGTCACACGTCTGGACCCTGAGAGCCTCATAGGCTATGTTGTGAGGTGAAATTTTAACTCCGCGCTTTCCAATTCACCAAACTATTTTTCCCCTATCTACATAATGGGGAAAAGTGAAAGGAAAAGTGTTGGAGGCAAATTGACAGCTGCCAGATGTGAACAAGGGGGAATTAAAGAGTGAGAGCGATGGCGCCAAAGAGTATATACCGTACAGTTGCTAAGGTGGGACCCCGACATGGGATACTCACCACACACGGGGATATGAACACACACACAAAATGCGCCACACACTACCACGTGCTTGAACACATATACCACCCTCAGCACACATTTCACCACACATACACCAACCTCGCCACATAAAAGTCGAAACACAAAAGTCGCCGCTCAAAACTCACCACGCGCAAAACTCGCCACATGCAAAAAATAGGCTCACGCAAAACTCGCCACAAGTGCAAAACTCACCTCATGGAAAACTCGCCACACGCAAAACTTGCACATGCGGAAAAATTGCCACATGCACAAAATTTGCAACACATGCAAAAGTTGCCTCACACAAAAGTTGCACATACTCAAAAGGCACCAGACATAAAACTCACCACGCGCAAAACTTGCCATGCGCAAAACTTCCTGCACACAACTTGCTACACTAACCTGTCACATGCAACTCGACACACAAAAAGTTGCTACACGCATGTTGCCACACAAAACTCATCTCACAAAAGTCGCTACATGCATGTCGCCACACAAAACTCAACACACACAACTTGACAAACGAAACTCGCCCTAAAACACACACAAGTCTGGTATTAGCCTTCAAAAATAAAAATCTGATTAATAAGCAAACAAACTACAATAGCAACAAATGTACCATATAGGAAATACGGCAGCTGTCAGTCACATGACCTGTCTATTATGTGTATGTGTGAGCTAATATATACTGCCAGGGGGAGGGCTTCCTGTTGGCTGGGGATTTATCAGGCTGCCAATTTATCTTA
Organism: Ranitomeya imitator; assembly: GCF_032444005.1. Taxonomy (NCBI): domain Eukaryota; kingdom Metazoa; phylum Chordata; class Amphibia; order Anura; family Dendrobatidae; genus Ranitomeya; species Ranitomeya imitator. Next base: position 656,617,031 of record NC_091283.1, read on the forward strand.
CAAATACTGAGGTAAAAATACTGAGCAAATAACGTGTTAACGAGGTCTAATACAGGAGATCACACAGGTATATACTATATACAGGGGAGATGACACACAGATATATACTATATACAGGAGAGATGACACACAGGTATATACTATATAAAGGAGGAGACGACATACAGGTACATACTATATACAGGAGGAGATGACATACAGGTATATACTATATACAGGAGGAGATGACACACAGGTATATACTATATACAGGAGCAGATTACCTACAGGTATATACTATATACAGGAGGAGATGACATACAGGTATATGCTATATATAGAAGATGACATACAGGTATATACTATATACAGGAGGAGATGACACACAGATATATACTATATACAGGGGAGATGACACACAGGTATATACTATATACAGGAGGAGATGACATACAGATATATACTATATATAGAAGGAGATGACATACAGGTATATACTATATATAGGAGGAGATGACATACAGGTATATACTATATATAGGAGGAGATGACATACAGGTATATACTATATATAGGAGGAGATGACATACAGGTATATACTATATACAGGGGAGATGACACAAAGCAGGTATATACTATATACAGGGGAGATGACATACAGGTATATACTATATACAGGAGATGACATACAGGTGTATACTATACAGGTCCTTCTCAAAAAATTAGCATATAGTGTTAAATTTCATTATTTACCATAATGTAATGATTACAATTAAACTTTCATATATTATAGATTCATTATCCACCAACTGAAATTTGTCAGGTCTTTTATTGTTTAAATACTGATGATTTTGGCATACAACTCCTGATAACCCAAAAAACCTGTCTCAATAAATTAGCATATCAAGAAAAGGTTCTCTAAACTACCTATTACCCTAATCTTCTGAATCAACTAATTAACTCTAAACACATGCAAAAGATACCTGAGGCTTTTATAAACTCCCTGCCTGGTTCATTACTCAAAACCCCCATCATGGGTAAGACTAGCGACCTGACAGATGTCAAGAAGGCCATCATTGACACCCTCAAGCAAGAGGGTAAGACCCAGAAAGAAATTTCTCAACAAATAGGCTGTTCCCAGAGTGCTGTATCAAGGCACCTCAATGGTAAGTCTGTTGGAAGGAAACAATGTGGCAGAAAACGCTGTACAACGAGAAGAGGAGACCGGACCCTGAGGAAGATTGTGGAGAAGGACCGATTCCAGACCTTGGGGAACCTGAGGAAGCAGTGGACTGAGTCTGGTGTGGAAACATCCAGAGCCACCGTGCACAGGCGTGTGCAGGAAATGGGCTACAGAGAAGCAGCACTGGACTGTTGCTAAGTGGTCCCAAGTACTTTTTTCTGATGAAAGCAAATTTTGCATGTCATTCGGAAATCAAGGTGCCAGAGTCTGGAGGAAGACTGGGGAGAAGGAAATGCCAAAATGCCTGAAGTCCAGTGTCAAGTACCCACAGTCAGTGATGGTGTGGGGTGCCATGTCAGCTGCTGGTGTTGGTCCACTGTGTTTCATCAAGGGCAGGGTCAATGCAGCTAGCTATCAGGAGATTTTGGAGCACTTCATGCTTCCATCGGCTGAAATGCTTTATGGAGATGAAGATTTCATTTTTCAGCACGACCTGGCACCTGCTCACAGTGCCAAAACCACTGGTAAATGGTTTACTGACCATGGTATTACTGTGCTCAATTGGCCTGCCAACTCTCCTGACCTGAACCCCATAGAGAATCTGTGGGATATTGTGAAGAGAAAGTTGAGAGACGCAAGACCCAACACTCTGGATGAGCTTAAGGCCGCTATTGAAGCATCCTGGGCCTCCATAACATCTCAGCAGTGTCACAGGCTGATTGCCTCCATGACACGCCGCATTGAAGCAGTCATTTCTGCCAAAGGATTCCCGACCAAGTATTGAGTGCATAACTGAACATTATTATTTGATGGTTTTTTTGTTTGTTATTAAAAAACACTTTTATTTGATTGGATGGGTGAAATATGCTAATTTATTGAGACAGGTTTTTTGGGTTATCAGGAGTTGTATGCCAAAATCATCAGTATTTAAACAATAAAAGACCTGACAAATTTCAGTTGGTGGATAATGAATCTATAATATATGAAAGTTTAATTGTAATCATTACATTATGGTAAATAATGAAATTTAACACTATATGCTAATTTTTTGAGAAGGACCTGTATATAAGGGAGATGACAAACATGTATATACTGAGGTGAAAATGAGAGGTGTGAGGTGAAAATGAAAAGGTGTGAGTGCAAAATGAGAGGAGTGAGGGAAAATAGTGTAGTGATCGGAAAATGACAGATGTGAGGTCGAAATGACAAGTGTTAGGCTATATTCACACTTTGCGGATTTTGCTGCGGATCCGCAGCGGATTTGACCGCTGCGGATCCGCAGCAGTTTCCCATGAGTTTACATTTCAATGTAAACCTATGGGAAACAAAAAACGCTGTGCACATGCTGCAGAAAAATCCGCGCGGAAACGCTGCGGATTACATTCTGCAGCATGTCACTTCTTTTCTGCAGATTTTCAGCTGCTCCAATAGAAAACTGCAGTTGAAAATCCGCAGAAGAAAACGCAGTAAAAACCGCGATAAATCCGCAGTAAAAACCGCGATGGGTTTTCACTGCGGATTTTGCAATTTCGCTGCGGAAAAATCCGCAGTGGAATCTGCAAAGTGTGCACATAGCCTTAGGCGGGAATGAGAGGAGTGAGGGAGAAAATGAGAGGTGTGAGGGAGAAAATGAGAGATGTGAGGGGGAAAATTAAAGATGTGATTGGGAAAATGAGAGGCGTGATGGGAAAATAAGAGAAGTGACGTACTATAACTAACCACAGATATTTACTATGCCCAGGCAACGCCGGGCTCTTCAGCTAGTCTAATATATAAAGCTGAATGTGTGTGTGTGTGTATGTGTTTGTCCGGGATTGGCATCTGCACCGTCGCAGCTACAGCCACAAAATTTTGCACAGTCACACGCCTTGACCCCGAGAGCGTCATAGGCTATATTGTGAGGCGAAATTTTAACCCCGCGCGTTCCAATTCACCAAACAATTTTGCCCCTATCTACATAATGGGGATAAAAGTGAAAGGAAAAGTGTTGGAGGCGTCGCAGCTACAGAAACAAAATTTTGCACAGTCACACGTCTGGACCCTGAGAGCCTCATAGGCTATGTTGTGAGGTGAAATTTTAACTCCGCGCTTTCCAATTCACCAAACTATTTTTCCCCTATCTACATAATGGGGAAAAGTGAAAGGAAAAGTGTTGGAGGCAAATTGACAGCTGCCAGATGTGAACAAGGGGGAATTAAAGAGTGAGAGCGATGGCGCCAAAGAGTATATACCGTACAGTTGCTAAGGTGGGACCCCGACATGGGATACTCACCACACACGGGGATATGAACACACACACAAAATGCCCCACACACTACCACGTGCTTGAACACATATACCACCCTCAGCACACATTTCACCACACATACACCAACCTCGCCACATAAAAGTCGAAACACAAAAGTCGCCGCTCAAAACTCACCACGCGCAAAACTCGCCACATGCAAAAAATAGGCTCACGCAAAACTCGCCACAAGTGCAAAACTCACCTCATGGAAAACTCGCCACACGCAAAACTTGCACATGCGGAAAAATTGCCACATGCACAAAATTTGCAACACATGCAAAAGTTGCCTCACACAAAAGTTGCACATACTCAAAAGGCACCAGACATAAAACGCACCACGCGCAAAACTTGCCATGCGCAAAACTTGCTGCACACAACTTGCTACACTAACCTGTCACATGCAACTCGACACACAAAAAGTTGCTACACGCATGTTGCCACACAAAACTCATCTCACAAAAGTCGCTACATGCATGTCGCCACACAAAACTCAACACACACAACTTGACAAACGAAACTCGCCCTAAAACACACACAAGTCTGGTATTAGCCTTCAAAAATAAAAATCTGATTAATAAGCAGACAAACTACAAGAGCAACAAATGTACCATATAGGAAATACGGCAGCTGTCAGTCACATGACCTGTCTATTATGTGTATGTGTGAGCTAATATATACTGCCAGGGGGAGGGCTTCCTGTTGGCTGGGGATTTATCAGGCTGCCAATTTATCTTACAAATACTGAGGTAAAAATACTGAGCAAATAACGTGTTAACGAGGTCTAATACAGGAGATCACACAGGTATATACTATATACAGGGGAGATGACACACAGATATATACTATATACAGGAGAGATGACACACTGGTATATACTATATAAAGGAGGAGATGACATACAGGTACATACTATATACATGAGGAGATGACACACAGGTATATACTATATACAGGAGCAGATTACCTACAGGTATATACTATATACAGGAGGAGATGACATACAGGTATATGCTATATACAGAAGATTACATACAGGTATATACTATATACAAGAGGAGATGACACACACATATATACTATATACAGGGGAGATGACACACAGGTATATACTATATACAGGAGGAGATGACATACAGGTATATACTATATATAGGAGGAGATGACATACAGGTATATACTATATACAGGAGATGACATACAAGTGTATACTATATATAAGGGAGATGACAAACATGTATATACTGAGGTGAAAATGAGAGGTGTGAGGTGAAAATGAAAAGGTGTGAGTGCAAAATGAGAGGAGTGAGGGAAAATAGTGTAGTGATCGGAAAATGACAGATGTGAGGTCGAAATGACAAGTGTTAGGCGGGAATGAGAGGAGTGAGGGAGAAAATGAGAGGTGTGAGGGAGAAAATGAGAGATGTGAGGGGGAAAATGAGAGGCGTGATGGGAAAATAAGAGAAGTGACGTGCTATAACTAATCACAGATATTTACTATGCCCAGGCAACGCCGAGCTCTTCAGCTAGTTCAACATATGGGGCCACACATAGCCCAATTTCAATATAATGGGCCCCACATAGCCCTCTATTTAATAGAGGATTCCACATAGCAATCCATTCAATAAAGGGCTGTCAACATAGCCAGCCAGTTAATATATAGGGGTCCTACATTTAATACATGGGGGCTTCACATAGCTCTCCATTCAATATATGGGGTCCTCACACAGTGTACTGCATATAATATATGGTGGCCCCACATAACCCTCCATTTAATATATGGGGGCTTCACACAGCCCAATTTCAATATAATGGGCCTCACATAGCCCTCCATTCAATATATGGGGGCTCCATATAGCCATCCATTCAATATATGGAGGTCCAAGAAAGCCCGCTAATTAATATATGGGGGCCCCACATAGTACTTCATTTAATATATGTAGGCTTCACATAGCCCTATTTCAATATAATGGGCCCTACATAGCCCTGCAATCAACATATGGGGGCCCCACATAGCCCAACATTTAATATATGGGGGCCCCACAGAGCCCTCCATTTAAAATACGGAGGACCCACAAAGCCCTCCATTTAATATATGGAGGCCCCACATAGCCCTCCATTTAATATATGAAGGCCCTACAAAGCCCTCCATTTAATATATGGAAGCCTCACATAGCACTGCCCCACCTTGCCTGCCATTCAATATATGGGGACCCACGTAGCCCTCCATTTAATATATGGGGGCACCACATAGCCCTTCATTTAATATAAGGGGGCCCCACATTGCCCTCCATTTAATATATGGGGGCCCCACATTTAATGAGGGCCCCACATAGCCCTCCATTTAATATATGGGGGCTCACAAAGCCCTATTTCAATATAATGGGCCCCACATAGCTCTCCATTCAATATATGGAGGTCACACTTAGACCTCCATTTAATATAAAGGGGCCCCACATAGCACTCCATTTAATATTTGGGGGCTCCACTATAGCACTCCATTATATGGGGCCCCCACATAGCCCCCCATTGAATATATGGGGGCCTCACATAGCCCACCATTTAATATATAGGGGCCCACACAGCCCACCATTTAATATATAGGGGCCCACACAGCCCACCATTTCATATAAGGGGACACCACATAGCCATCCATTTAATATAAGGGGTGCCCACATAGCCCTCCATTTAATATGGGTGGCCCAAAAATAGCTCTCCATTTAATATGAGGACCCCAGAAAGCCCTATTTCAATATAAAGGGCCCCACAGAAAGCCCTATTGTAATTTAATGGGCCCCACATATCCCTCCATTTAATATATGTTGGTCCCACATAGCCCTTCATTTAATATAAGGGGGGCCCAGAAAGCCCTATTTCAATATAAAGGGACCCACAGAAAGCCCTTCACTTAATATATGGGGCCCCACATAGTCCTCCATTTAATATATGGGGGTCCCACATAGCTCTCCATTTATGAGGGTCCTACAAAGTACTCCATTTAATATATGGAGGCCTGACTCAGCACTATTTCACTAAAATGGGCCCCACCTAGCCCGCCATTCAATATATGGGAGTCAACCCAGCCCTCCATTTAATACAATGGTACACCACATAGCCATCCAGTTAATATAAGGGGGCCCCACATAGCCCTCCATTTAATATGGGTGGCCCAAAAATAGCTCTCCATTTAATATGGGGACCCCAGAAAGCCCTATTTCAATATAATAGGACCCACAGAAAGCCCTATTTTAACCCCACAAGGGTCAGTCCTTGGGCCCCTGCTCTTCTCCATTTACACCTTTGGCCTGGGACAGCTCATAGAATCTCATGGCTTTCAGTATCACCTCTATGCTGATGACACACAGATCTACATCTCTGGACCAGATATCACCTCCCTTCTAACCAGAATCCCTCAATGTCTGTCCACTATTTCATCCTTCTTCTCCGCTAGATTTCTGATACTTAACATGGACAAAACAGAATTCATCATCTTTCCCCCATCTCACACGACCTCCCCAACGAACCTATCCATTACAGTAAATGGCTGCCCACTCTCCCCAGTCCCACAAGCTCGCTGCCTCGGGGTAATCCTTGACGCTGATCTCTCCTTCAAACCCCATATCCAAGCCCTTTCCACTTCCTGCCAACTTCAACTCAAAAATATTTCACGAATCCGTTCATTCCTCAACCATGAATCTGCAAAAACCCTAGTCCATGCCGTCATCATCTCTCGCCTTGACTACTGCAACCTCCTGCTCTGTGGCCTCCCCTCTAACACTCTCGCACCCCTCCAATCTATTCTAAACTCTGCTGCCCGACTAATCCACCTGTCCCCCTGCTATTCCCTGGCCTCTCCCCTCTGTCAATCCCTTCACTGGCTCCCCATTGCCCAGAGACTCCACTACAAAACCCTAACCATGACGTACAAAGCCATCCACAACCTGTCTCCTCCATACATCAGTGACCTCGTCTCCCGGTACTTACCTACACGCAACCTCCGATCCTCACAAGATCTCCTACTCTACTCCCCTCTTATCTCCTCTTCCCACAATCGTATACAAGATTTCTCTCGCGTATCACCCCTTCTCTGGAACCCTCTACCACAACACATCAGACTCTCGCCTACCATTGAAACCTTCAAAAAGAACCTGAATACCCACCTCTTCCGACAATCCTACAACCTGCAGTAACCACCGATCGACCAAACCGCTGCATGACCAGCTCTATCCTCACCTACTGTATTCTCTCCCATCCCTTGTAGATTGTGAGCCTTCGCGGGCAGGGTCCTCACTCCTTCTGTACCAGTTATGACTTGTATTGTTAAAGATTATTGTACTTGTTTTTATTATGTATACCCCTCCTCACATGTAAAGCGCCATGGAATAAATGGCGCTATAACAATAAATAATAATAATAATAATAATAATAATATAACGGGTCCCATATAGTCATTCTTTTATTATAATGCACCCTATACAGCATTGCATTTAATATATGGGGACACCCATATAGCCCTCCATTTAATATAAGGGGGGCCCCACATAGCCCTACATTTAATATGGGGACCCCAGAAAGCCCTATTTCAATATAATGGGCCCAGCATAGCCCTCGATTCAATATAATGGGCCCCACTTTACCTATCGTTTAATATAATGCTTCCCACATTGCCCTCCATTCAATATATGGTGGCTCTACACAGCAATCCATTCAATATATGGGGGTCCAACATAGCCCATCAGTTAATATATGGGGGCCTCAGATAGACCTTCATTTAATATATGGGGGCCCCGCATAGTCCTCCATTCAATATATGGGGGCCCCACATAGTCCTCCATTCAATATATGGGGCCCCACATAGCCCTGCATTTAATATATGATGCCACGCATAGCAACCCAATTTAATAAATGGGGTCCCCACATAGCCCCTCACATTTAATATATGGGGGATTCACATCGCCCTATATCGATATAATGGGCATTTCATTCAATACATGTGGGTCCCACATAGCCCTCCATTTAATGTATGGGGGACCCACACAGCCCACCATTTAATATATAAGGGCCTCATTTAATATGTGGGGGGCAAACATAGCCCTCAAATAGATGGAAGCCCCACATAGCCCTCCAATTAATATATGGGGGTCCCACATAGCTCACAATTTAATATATGGGGCCAAACATAGCCCTTCATTTAATATAGGAGAACCCACATGGCCCTTAATTTAATATAATGGGGCCCAACATAGCCCTCCATTTAATATGAGGGGGCCCAAAACTAGCCGTCCATTTAATATGGGGACCCCAGAAAGCCCTATTTCAATATAATGGGCCGCACTGAAAGCTCTTCATTAAATATATGGGGGCCCCATAGTCCTCCATTTAATATATGGGGGACCTACATAGCTCTCCATTTAACCCCTTAACGACCGCCGATACACCTTTTAACCCCTTAATCCCATATGACGTACTATCCCGTCGAGGTGGGGTGGGCCTTAATTCCCACCGACGGGACAATACGTTATAGCGATCGGCCGCGCTCACGGGGGGAGCGCGGCCGATCGAGGCCGGGTGTCAGCTGACTATCGCAGCTGACATCCGGCACTATGTGCCAGGAGCGGTCACGGACGGCTCCCGGCACATTAACCCCCGGCTCCCTGCGTGCTTCCCTGAGACGATCGGTACAAGGTGATGTGCTCACCTTGTACTGAGCATCTTCTCCCTGCAGTCCCCGGATCCAAAATGGCCACGGGGCTGCATCCGGGTCCTGCAGGGAGTACTTCCGGGTCGACTGCAGGCGCTCGTAAGCCTGCAGCGATGTCAGTGAGATCGCCGATCTTACAGAGTGCTGTGCAAACTGTAAGATCGGCGATCTGTGATGTCCCCCCCCTGGGAAAAAGTAAAAAAAAAAAAAATTCCTAAATAAATAAATACCGTATTTTCCGGCATATAAGACGACTGGGCGTATAAGACGACCCCCAACTTTTCCAGTTAAAATATAAAATCTTCTCAAAAGTCGGGGGTTGTCTTATATGTCGGGTGTCGTCTTATAGGGTGGGTGCGGAGCAATTTGTGGTCGACGTATATAGTGGGGGGGAGTGGTCCCAATGACGAGGTGAGGGAGCGCCTCACCAGGAAGGTGTAAGTGAAGCAAACTGTCAGCGTCTGGGATGCCAGGGTTATGCAAAAAAGAGAGAGAGCGGTGCTGTGCCTAGAAAAACACTCCTCTTTCACTCATCTGGCTCGCCCTTGTATCCTATTATCTCCTTCTCTGCCTCTGCTTCACTTACACCTTCCCGGTGAGGCGCCCCCTCACCTCGTCATTGGGGTCGCTCCCCCCACAATATGCGGCGACCGCAGATTACTCCGCACCTGCCCTATAAGACGACACCTGGCGTATAAGACGATACCCGACTTTTGAGAAGATTTTCAGTGGTTAAAAAGTAGTCTTATGCGCCAGAAAATACAGTAAAAAAAAATATATTATTCCCATAAATACATTTCTTTATAAAAAAAAAACAAAAAACAATAAAAGTACACATATTTAGTATCGCCGCGTCCGTAACAACCCAACCTATAAAACTGTCCCACTAGTTAACCCCTTCAGTGAACACCATAAGAAAGAAAAAAAACGAGCCAAAAAATAACGCTTTACTATCATACCGCCCAACAAAAAGTGGAATAACACACGATCAAAAAGACGAATATAAATAAACATGGTACCGCTGAAAACGTCATCTTGTCCCGCAAAAAATGAGCTGCCATACAGCATCATAAGCAAAAAAATAAAAAAGTTATAGTCCTCAGAATAAAGCGATGCCAAAATAATTATTTTTTCAATAAAATAGCTTTTATCGTATAAAAGCGCCAAAACATAAAAAAATGATATAAATGAGATATCGCTGTAATCGTACTGACCCAACGAATAAAACTGCTTTATCAATTTTACCAATTGCGGAACGGTATAAACGCCTCCCCCAAAAGAAATTCATGAATAGCTGGTTTTTGGTCATTCTGCCTCACAAAAATCGGAATAAAAAGTGATCAAAAACAGTCACATGTCCAAAAATGTTACCAATAAAAACGTCAACTCGTCCCGCAAAAAACAAGACCTCACATGACTCTGTGGACCAAAATATGGAAAAATTATAGGTCTCAAAATGTGGAGACGCAAAAACTTTTTTGCTATAAAAAGCGTCTTTTAATGTGTGACAGCTGCCAATCATAAAAATCCGATATAAAAAAACGCTATAAAAGTAAATCAAACCCCCCTTCATCACCCCCTTAGTTAGGGAAAAATAATAAAATTAAAAAAATGTATTTATTTCCATTTTCCCATTAGGGCTAGGGTTAGGGTTAGGGCTAGGGCTAGGGTTGGGGCTTGGGCTGGGGATAGGGCTAGGGTTGGGGCTAGGGTTAGTGCTAGGGTTAGGGCTAGAGTTGGAGCTAAAGTTAGGGTTAGGGTTGGGGCTAAAGTTAGGGTTAGGGTTGGGGCTAAAGTTAGGGTTAGGGCTAAAGTTAGGGTTTGGATTACATTTACGGTTGGGATGAGGGTTGGGATTAAAATTAGGGGTGAGTCAGGGTTAGGGGTGTGGTTAGGGTTACCGTTGGGATCAGGGTTAGGGGTGTTGTTGGATTAGGGTTTCAGGTAGAATTGGGGGGTTTCCACTGTTCAGGCACAACAGGGGCTCTCCAAACGCGACATGGCGTCTGATCTCAATTCCAGCCAATTCTGCGTTGAAAAAGTAAAACAGTGCTCCGTCCCTTCCGAGCTCTCCGGTGCGCCCAAACAGGGGTTTACCCCAACATATGGGGTATCAGCGTACTCGGAACAAATTGGACAACAATTTTTGGGGTCCAAGTTCTCTTGTTATCCTTGGGAAAATAAAAATTTCGGGGGCTAAAAATCATTTTTGTGTGAAAAATAAGACTTTTTTATTTTCACGGCTCTGTGTTGTAAACTGCAGTGAAACACTTGGGGGTTCAACATTCTCACAATACATCTAGATAAGTTCCTTGGGAGGTCTAGTTTCCAATATGGGGTCACTTGTGGGGGGTTTCTACTGTTTGGGTACATCAGGGGCTCTGCAAATGCAACGTGACGCCTGCAGACCAATACATCTAAGTCTGTATTCCAAATGGCACACCTTCCCTTCTGAGCTCTGCCATGCGCCCAAACAGTGGTTCCCCCCCCACATATGGGGTATCAGCGTACTCAGGACAAATTGGACAACAACTTTTGTGGTCCAATTTATCCTGTTACCCTTGTGAAAATACAAAACTGGGGACTAAAAAATAATTTTTGTTAGAAAAAAAAAGAATTTTTATTTTCACGGCTCTGCGTTATAAACTGTAGTGAAACAGTTGGGGGTTCAAAGCTCTCAAAACACATCTAGATAAGTTCCTTAGGGGGTCTACTTTCCAAAATGGTGTCACTTGTGGGGGGTTTTAATGTTTAGGCACATCAGGGGCTCTCCAAACGCAACATGGCGTCCCATCTTAATTCCAATCAATTTTGCATTGAAAAGTCAAATGGCGCTCCTTCCCTTCCGAGCTCTGCCATGCTCCCAAACAATGGTTTACACCCACATATGGGGTATCAGCGTACTCAGGACAAATTGCACAACAACTTTTCTGGTCTAATTTCTTCTCTTACCCTTGTGAAAATAAAAACTTGGGGGCTACAATATCTTTTTTGTGGAAAAAAAATATTTTTTATTTTCATGACTCTGCATTCTAAACTTCTGTGAAGCACTTGGGCATTCAAAGTTCTCACCACACATCTAGATAAGTTCCTTGGGGGTCTATTTTCCAAAATGGGGTCACTTGTGGAGGGTTTCTACTGGTTAGGTACATCAGGGGCTCTGCAAACGCAACATAACGCCCGCAGACCATTCTATCAAAGTCTGCATTCCAAAACGGCGCTCCTTCCCTTCTGAGCTCTGCCATGCGCCCAAACAGTGGTTTACCCCCACATATGGCGCATCAGCGTACTCGGGATAAATTGGACAACAACTATTGCAGTCCAATTTCTCCTGTTACCCTTGTGAAAATAAAAACTTTGGGGGCTACAATATCTTTTTTGTGGAAAAAAATATTTTTTATTTTCATGACTCTGCATTCTAAACTTCTGTGAAGCACTTGGGCATTCAAAGTTCTCACCACACATCTAGATAAGATCCTTGGGGGGTCTAGTTTCCAAAATGGGGTCACTTGTGGAGGGTTTCTACTGGTTAGGTACATCAGGGGCTCTGCAAACGGAACATAACGCCCGCAGACCATTCTATCAAAGTCTGCATTCCAAAACGGCGCTCCTTCCTTCCGAACTCTGCCATGCGCCCAAACAGTGGTTTACCCCCACATTTGTGGTACCAGCATACTCAGGACAAATTGGACAACAACTTTTGGGGTCCAATTTCTCTTGTTACCCTTGTGAAAATAAAAACTTGTGGGCTAAAAAATATTTTTTGGGGAAAAAAAATATTTTTTATTTTCACGACTCTGCATTATAAACGTCTGTGAAGCACTTGGGCATTCAAAGTGCTCACCACACATCTAGATAAGTTCCTTAAGGGGTCTAGTTTCCAAAATGGTGTCACTTGTGGGGGGTTTCCACTGTTTAGGCACATCAGGGGCTCTCCAAACGCAACATGGCGTCCAATCTCAATTCCAGCCAATTCTACATTGAAAAAGTAAAACGGCATTCCTTCTCTTCCAAGCTCTGCGGTGCGCTCAAACAGTGGTTTACCCCCACATATTGGGTATCGACGTACTCAGGAGAAATTGCACAACAACTTTTGTGGTCTAATTTCTCCTGTTACCCTTGTGAAAATAAAAATTTGGGGGCAAAAATATCATTTTTGTGTAAACAAAAGCGATTTTTTTATTTTCACGGCTCTACGTTATAAACTTCTGTGAAGCACATGGGGGTTCAAAGTGCTCACCACACATCTAGATAAGTTCCTTAAGGGGTCTAGTTTCCAAAATGGTGTCACTTGTGGGGGGTTTCCACTGTTTAGGCACATCAGGGGCTCTCCAAATGCGACATGGCGTCCAATCTCAATTCCAGCCAATTCTACATTGAAAAAGTAAAACGGCACTCCTTCTCTTCCAAGCTCTGCGGTGCGCCCAAACAGTGGTTTACCCTCACATATGGGGTATCAACCTATTCAAGAGAAATTGCACAACAACTTTTGTGGTCTAATTTCTCCTGCTACCCTTGTGAAAGTAAGAATTTGTGGGCGAAAAGATCATTTTTGTGTAAACAAAAGCGATTTTTTATTTTCACGGCTTTACGTTATAAACTTCTGTGAAGCACTTGGGGGTTCAAAGTGCTCACCACACCTCTAGATAAGTTCCTTAAGGGGTCTAGTTTCCAAAATGGTGTCACTTGTGGGGAGTTTCCACTGTTTAGGTACATCAGGGGCTCTCTAAATGTGACATGGCGTCTGATCTCAATTCCAGCCAATTCTGTATTGAAAAAGTCAAACGACGCTCCTTCACTTCCAAGTTCTGCGGTGCGCCCAAAAAGTGGTTTACCCCCACATATGGGGTTTTGACGTATTCAGGAGAAATTGCATAACAAAAGTTATGGTTACATTTTTGTTTTTACACATGTGAAAATAAAAAAAATGGTTCTGAATTAAGATGCTTGCAAAAAAAAAGTTAAATGTTCATTTTTTCCTTCCATACGATACGATACGATACGATACGATACACTTTATTGATCCCGTGGGAAATTATGGTATCACAGCAGCACAACTCAAATCACAAAAATCACAAAGGAATTCCACAGTTGACATGACAGCCTGTTGACAGAAGAACACCACACACTAGAATAGGTCATACACAACGAGTGAACCGAAATGCAGAGAAATAAGTAGACATTCACCTTGGTGGTTTAACCCTAATGTTATTGTTGTACATTCCCATGGCAGTTGGCACAAACGATTTCCTATATTTTTCCTTCTTACACCTCAGAAGTATTAGCCGGTTGCTGAAGGTGCTCTTCTGTCTCATGAATAGCTCATATAATGGATGTGCATTATTGTTCATAATTGTCATACACTTTCTCAGAGTTCTTTTCTCCACTACCTCCCCAAAAGAGTCCAGATTGCAGCCCACAGCAGAACTTGCCTTCTTAATAATCTTATTCAGCTTATTAGCATCAGAGGCCCGCACACTACTACCCCAGCACGTGATTGCAAAAAAGATGGCACTTGCCACCACAGATTGGTAGAACATTTCTAACATTTTGCTACACACATTAAAAGACCTCAGTCTCCTTAGGAAATACAGTCTGCTCATCCCCTTCTTGTAGACAAACTCTGAGTGGCATCTCCAGTCCAGTTTGCTATCCAAATGGACCCCCAAATATTTGTAACTCTCCACCTGCTCTACCTCCTGACCAGCAATAGTGATCGGTAAGCATTCCAATTTTATCCTGCTATAGTTGGCCACCAACTCCTTGGTTTTCTTAACATTTAGTTGTAGATAGTTACCATTGCACCAATCCACGAAATTCGACACCACCCTTCTATATTCCTCATCCCCCTGATCTCCCCTAATGCATCCCACAACCACAGAGTCATCCGAAAATTTTTGAAGATGGCAAAGTTCAGATTTATACTGAAAGTCTGAAGTATACAGTGTGAATAGAAAGGGCGCAAGCACCGTTCCCTGGGGGGCACCTACACTGCTCAGTAATCTGCTTGACACCACTGCTCCCATCTGTACAAACTGTGGCCGATCTGATAGGTAGTCAGTTATCCAATTTCTCATCCCCTCCTCCACCTTCATATCAGTCATCTTTTTGTGTAGTAAAAGTGGCTGCAGGGAGTTAAATGCACTCGAGAAATCGAAGAACATCGCTCGCACCGTGGCTCCGTCATTCTCCAGAAATGAATGTACCCTATGTAACAGAGAAAGAATAGCATCATCCACCCCCAATCTATGTCGGTAAGCAAACTGAAGGGGATCAATAAAAGCATTGACCCTCTTATTGATCCCCTTCAGTTTGCTTACCGACATAGATTGGGGGTAAGCAAACTGAAGGGGATCAATAAGAGGGTCAATGCTTTTATTGATCCCCTTCAGTAAAGGGTCCCTCCTAGCCTTCCACATTGTTTCAGTTCCTGTGAAGCACGTAAAGAGTTAATAAACTTCTTGAATGTGGTTTTGAGAACCTTGAGGGGTGTAGTTTTTAGAATGGTGTCACACTTCATTATTTTCTATCATATAGACCCCTCAAAATGACTTCAAATGTGATGTGGTCCCTAAAAAAAATGGTGTTGTAAAAATGAGAAATTGCTGGTCAACTTTTAACCCTTATAACTCCCTAACAAAAAAAAATGTTGTTTCCAAAATTGTGCTGATTTAAAGTAGACATGTGGGAAATGTTATTTATTAACTATTTTTCGTGACATATCTCTCTGATTTAAGGGCATAAAAATACAAACTTTGAAAATTGCAAAATTTTAAAAATTTTCGCCATATTTCCATTTTTTTCATAAATAATCGCAAGCAATATCGAAGAAATGTTACCACTAACATGAAGTACAATATGTCACGAAAAAACCATCTCAGAATCAGCGGGATCCGTTGAAGCGTTCCAGAGTTATAACCTCATAAAGTGACAGTGGTCAGAATTGTAAAAATTGGCTCGGTCATTAAGTACTAAATTGGCTCTGTCACTAAGGGGTTAATATACGAGGGTCCTACAAAGTCCTCCATTTAATATATGGAGGCCTGACATAGAACTATTTCACTATATTGGGTCCCTCCTAGCCAGCAATTCAATATATGGGGGCCCACCCAGCCCTCCATTTAATACAATGAGACACCACATAGCCATCCAGTTAATATAAGGGGGCCCTACATAGCTCTCCATTTAATATGGGTGGCCCAAAAATAGCTCTCCATTTAATATGGGGACCCTAGAAAGCCCTATTTCAATATAATGGGCCCCACAAAAAGCCCACTTTTAATATAATGGGCCACACATAGCCCTCCATTTAAAATATGGGGGGTCCTACATAGCCCTCCATGTAATATATGGGGGCCACACAAAGAAATCCATTTAATATATGGGGGCCCTAAATAACCCTCCATTTAATATAACGGGCCCCATATAGGCCTCCATGTAATATAATGGACCCCACATAGCCCTCTGATCAATATAATAGGCCCCACATGGCCCTCCATTTAATAAAATGGATCCCACACAGCCCTCCATTTGATAAGAGGTCCCATAAAGTCATCCTTTTATTATAATGCATCATTACATTTAATATATGGGGGCCCCGTTATAGCCCTCCATTTAATATAAGGGGGCCCCACATAGCCCTTTATTTACTATAAGGGGCCCTCATATAGCCCTCCATTTAATATATGGGGGCCCCACATAGCCCCTCCATTTAATATATGGGTCCCCACATAGCCCTTCACTTAATATATGGGGGCCCAAACAGCCCTCCATTTAATATAAGGAGGTCCCACATAGCCTTCCATTTAATATGGGGGCCCCACAAAGCCCTCCATTTAATATGGGGGCCCCCCACAAAGCTCGCCATTTAATATGGGGCCCCCTCATATCCATCCATTTAATATGGGGACCTCAGAAAGCCCTATTTCAATATAATGGGCCCCACTTTACCTTCAATTTAATATAATGGGCCCCACATAGCACTCCATTCAATATATGGTGGCTCTACACAGCAATCCATTCAATATATGGGGGTCCAACATAGCCCATCAGTTAATATATGGGGGGCCCCAGATAGACCTTCATTTAATATATGGGGGCCCCACATAGTCCTCCATTCAATATATGGGGCCCCACATAGCCTTGCATTTAATATAAGGGGGCCCCACATAGCCCATTTAATATATGGTTCCCCACATAGCCCCCCATTTAATACATATTGCCCCGCATAGCCCCCAATTTAATGAATGGGGTCCCCACATAGCCCCCCATTTCATATATGGGGCACCACATAACCCCACACATTTAATATATGAGGGATTCACATCGCCCTATTTGATATAATGGGCATTTCATTCAATACATGTGGGCCCCACATAGCCCTCCATTTAATATATGGGGGTCTCACATAGCCCTCCATTTAATATGTTGAGTCCCCACATAGCTATTCATTTAATATATGGGGGCCCAAACACTCCTCCATTTAATATATGGGGGTCCCACATAGCCTTCCATTTAATATGGAGGCCCCACAAAGCCCTCCAATTAATATGGGGGTCCCACAAAGCCCTCCATTTAATATATGGTGACCCCAGAAAGCCCTATCTATAACGCTGGGAGCGTCACTCTGTCCGAAGCCTTTATAGACTGCGCAAGCGCAAGCGCAGTCTGGACCCCACAGAGTGACGCTCCCAGGAGATCGCGGTATGCGTAAACACTGAACGCACACCGCGATCTCCAAAGGAGAGGCAGGGACGCGCCAGGAGGGTAAGTATATTCACCTGTCCCCCGTTCCAGCGCTGCGTGCGGCTCAGTCTCCGTGTCCCGGTCCTCTGCCTGTGACGTTCACAGTTCAGAGGGCGCGATGACGCGCTTAATGCGCGCCACCCTCTGACTGAACAGTCACAGCCAGAGGAGCCGGAAGAAGCGGCACGCAGCGCTGGATCAGGGCCAGACAGGTGAATATAGCAAGTGTCGGGGGCCTGAGCTAGCGGCGATACCGGCACCTGACCCCGACAGTGCGCCGGTGTCCCCGCCTGCTCAGGCCCCCCAGCACCCAGCGACGATAGGGGAGTATGGTATTTTTTTTTATATATATCGCAGCAGCATACGGGGCATATATTATGGAGCATCTTATGGGGGCCATCAACCACAATGGAGCAGTGTACGGGGGCATATAATATGGAGCATCTTAT
Organism: Ranitomeya imitator; assembly: GCF_032444005.1. Taxonomy (NCBI): domain Eukaryota; kingdom Metazoa; phylum Chordata; class Amphibia; order Anura; family Dendrobatidae; genus Ranitomeya; species Ranitomeya imitator. Next base: position 656,635,372 of record NC_091283.1, read on the forward strand.
GGGGGCCATCAACCATAATGGAGCAGTGTACGGGGGCATATACTATGGAGCATCTTATGGGGGCCATCAACCATAATGGAGCAGTGTACGGGGGCATATACTATGGAGCATCTTATGGGGGCCATCAACCATAATGGAGCAGTGTACGGGGGCATATACTATGGAGCATCTTATGGGGCCATCAACCATAATGGAGCAGTGTACGGGGCATATACTATGGAGCATCTTTTGGGGGCCACCAACCTTTATGGAGCAGTATACGGGGGCATATAATATGGAGCATCTTGTGGGGGCCATAAACCTTTATGGAGCAGCGTATGGGGCATATGGATGGGAGCAGCAAATTTCAGAACGGTGGCGCAGGATGGGAGCAGCACATGACAGAACAGGGGCGCAGGATGGGAGCAGCACATGACAGATCGGGGGTGTAGAATGGAAGCAGCACATGACAGAACGGGGCGCAGGATGGGAACAGTACATGACAGAATGGAGGCGCAGGATGGGTGCAGCACATGTCAGAATGGAGCGCAGGATGGGTGTAGCACATGTCAGAATGGAGGCGCAGGATGGAAGCAGCACATGACAGAACGGGGGCGCAGGATGGGAGCAGCACATGACAGAATGGAGGCGCAGGATGGGTGCAGCACATGTCAGAATGGAGGAGCAGGATGGGTGTAGCACATGTCAGAATGGAGGCACAGGATGGGTGCAGCACATGTCAGAATGGAGGCGCAGGATGGGTGCAGCACATGTCAGAATGGGGGCGCAGGATGGGAGCAGCACATGTCAGAATGGGGGCGCAGGATGGGAGCAGCACATGACAGGATGGGGGCGCAGGATGGGAGCAGCACATGACAGAATGGGGGCGCAGGATGGGAGCAGCACATGACAGGATGGGGCGCAGGATGGAGCAGCTCATGACAGGATGGGGACGCAGGATGGAGCAGCACAAGACAGGATGGGGACACAGGATGGAGCAGCACATACCAGGATGGAGACCATATACCATAAATGCTCGTCACCCGGGCGTAGAACGGGTTCAATAGCTAGTTTCAATATAATGGGCACTCCATTCAATATACTGTAATGGGCTCCACATAGCCTTCCATTTAATATAATGGGCATCACATAGCCCTCCATTCAATATATGGTGGCTCTACACAGCAATCCATTCAATATATAGGGGTCCAACATTGCCTATCAGTGAATATTTATAAGGGGCCCCACATAGCCCTCCATTTAATATATGGGGAGCCCACATAGCCCTCCATTTAACAGATGGAAGCCCCACATAGCCCTCCATTTAATATATGGGGGCCCCACATAGCCCTTCATTTAATATACGAGGGCCCCACATAGCCCTCCATTTAATATGGGGGGCCCAAAAAGCCCTGCAGTTAATATGGGGACCCTAGAAAGCCCTATTTCAATATAATGGGCCCCACAGAAAGACCTCTATTTAATATTTGGGGGCCCCACACAGCCCTCCATTTAACCCCTTCATGACCCAGCCTATTTTGACCTTAAAGACCTTGCCGTTTTTTGCAATTCTGACCAGTGTCCCTTTATGAGGTAATAACTCAGGAACGCTTCAACGGATCCTAGCGGTTCTGAGATTGTTTTTTCATGACATATTGGGCTTCATGTTAGTGGTAAATTTAGGTCAATAAATTCTGCGTTTATTTGTGATAAAAATGGAAATTTGGCGAAAATTTTGAAAATTTCGCAATTTTCACATTTTTAATTTTTATTCTGTTAAACCAGAGAGTTATGTGACACAAAATAGTTAATAAATAACATTTCCCACATGTATACTTTACATCAGAACAATTTTGGAAACAACATTTTTTTTTGCTAGGAAGTTATAAGGGTTAAAATTTGACCAGCGATTTCTCATTTTTACAACGAAATGTACAAAACCATTTTTTTTAGGGACCACCTCACATTTGAAGTCAGTTTGAGGGGTCTATATGTCTAAAAATACCCAAAAGTGACACCATACTAAAAAATGCACCCCTCAAGGTACTCAAAACCACATTCAAGAAGTTTATTAACCCTTCAGGTACTTCACAGCAGCAGAAGCAACATGGAAGGAAAAAATGAACATTTAACTTTTTAGTCACAAAAATTATATTTTAGCAAAAAATTTTTTATTTTCCCAATGGTAAAAGGAGAAACTGAACCACGAAAGTTGTTGTCCAATTTGTCCTGAGTACGCTGATACCTCATATGTCGGGGTAAACCACTGTTTGGGCGCACGGCAGGGCTTGGAAGGGAAGGAGCGCCATTTGACTTTTTGAATGAAAAATTGGCTCCACTCTTTAGCGGACACTATGTCACGTTTGGAGAGCCCCCGTGTGCCTAAAAATTGGAGCTCCCCCACAAGTGACCCCATTTTGGAAACTAGACACCCCAAGGAACTTATCTAGATGCATAGTGAGCACTTTGAACCCCCAGGTGCTTCACAAATTGATCCGTAAAAATGAAAAAGTACTTTTTTTTCACAAAAAAATTATTTTAGCCTCAATTTTTTCATTTTCACATGGGCAACAGGATAAAATGGATTCTAAAATTTGTTGGGAAATTTCTCCTGAGTACACCAATACCTCACATGTGGGGGTAAACCACTGTTTGGGCACATGGTAAGGCATGGAAGGGAAGGAGCGCCATTTGACTTTTTGAATGAAAAATTATCTCCATCGTTAGCGGACACCATGTCGCGTTTGGAGAGCCCCTGTGTGCCTAAACATTGGAGCTCCCCCACAAGTGACCCCATTTTGGAAACTAGACCCCCCAAGGAACTTATCTAGATGCATATTGAGCACTTTAAACCCCCAGGTGCTTCACAGAAGTTTATAACGCAGAGCCATGAAAATAAAAAATAATTTTTCTTTCCTCAAAAATGATTTTTTAGCCTGGATTTTCCTATTTTGCCAAGGGTAATAGGAGAAATTGGACCCCAAATGTTGTTGTCCAGTTTGTCCTGAGTACGCTGATACCCCATATGTGGGGGTAAACCACTGTTTGGGCGCACGGCAGGGCTCGGAAGGGAAGGCACGCCATTTGGCTTTTTAAATGGAAAATTAGCTCCAATCATTAGCGGACACCATGTCACGTTTGGAGAGCCCCTGTGTGCCTAAACATTGGAGATCCCCCACAAATGACCATATTTTGGAAACTAGACCCCCAAAGGAACTAATCTAGATGTGTGGTGAGGACTTTGAACCCCCAAGTGCTTCACAGAAGTTTATAACGCAGAGCCATGAAAATAAAAAAAAAAATTATTTTCTCAAAAATGATCTTTTAGCCTGCAATTTTTTATTTTCCCAAGGGTAACAGGAGAAATTTGACCCCAAAAGTTGTTGTCCAGTTTGTCCTGAGTACGGTGATACCCCATATGTGGGGGTAAACTACTGTTTGGGCACATGCCGGGGCTCGGAATTGAAGTAGTGACGTTTTGAAATGCAGACTTTGATGGAATGCTCTGCGGGCGTCACGTTGCGTTTGCAGAGCCCCTGGTGTGCCTAAACAGTAGAAACCCCCCACAAGTGACCCCATTTTAGAAACTAGACCCCCCAAGGAACTTATCTAGATATGTGGTGAGCACTTTGAACCCCCAAGTGCTTCACAGACGTTTACAACGCAGAGCCGTGAAAATAAAAAATCATTTTTCTTTCCTCAAAAATGTTTTAGCAAGCATTTTTTTATTTTCACAAGGGTAACAGGAGACATTGGACCCCAGTAATTGTTGCGCAGTTTGTCCTGAGTACACTGATACCCCATATGTGGGGGTAAACCACCGTTTGGGCGCACGTCGGGGCTCGGAAGTGAGGGAGCACCATTTGACTTTTTGAATACAAGATTAGCTGGAATCAATGGTGGCGCCTGTTGTGAATTCTGTGGCTGAATTCACTCCTGTGGTCACAAGTGGTACTGCAGTTTCTGAGCTTCCTCCCTCAGGTGTTCTGGTGAGCTCGTTAACTGCTTCATTACTTAACTCCGCCTGATGCTGCTATCCTTGCTCCTTGTCAATGTTTCAGTGTTGGATCTGAGCTTCTCCTGATTGTTCCTGTGACCTGCTGCTCTGTATAGCTAAGTGCTTTTTGCTTTTTTGTTGCTTTTTTTCTGTCCAGCTTGTCTTTTGTTTTGCTGGAAGCTCTGAGACGCAAAGGGTGTACCGCCGTGCCGTTAGTTCGGCACGGTGGTTTTTTTTTGCCCCCTTTGCGTGGTTTTGCTTTAGGGTTTTTTGTAGACTGCAAAGTTCGCTTTACTGTCCTCGCTCTGTCCTAGAATATCGGGCCCCACTTTGCTGAATCTATTTCATCCCTACGTTTTGTCTTTTCATCTTACTCACAGTCATTATATGTGGGGGGCTGCCTTTTCCTTTGGGGAATTTCTCTGGGGGCAAGTCAGGCCTATTTTTCTATCTTCAGGCTAGCTAGTTTCTTAGGCTGTGCCGAGTTGCCTAGGTAGTTGTTAGGCGCAATCCACAGCCGCTTTTAGTTGTGTTTAGGATAGGATCAGGTGTGCAGTCTACAGAGTTTCCACGTCTCAGAGCTCGTTCTTGTATTTTTGGGTATTTGTCAGATCACTGTGTGCGCTCTGATCGCTAAGCACACTGTGTTTCTGGATTGCCTTCATAACACCTGTCATTAGCAAACATAACAGGCGCCATGTTGCATTTGGAGACCCCTGATGTGCCTAAACAGTGGAAACCCCTCAATTATACCTCCAACACTAACCCCCCCACACCCCTAACCCTAATCCCAACTGTAGCCATAACCCTAATCACAACCCTAACCACAACCCTAATTCCAACCCTAACCCTAAGGCTATGTGCCCACGTTGCGGATTCGTGTGAGATTTTTCAGCATCATTTTTGAAAAATCCGCGGGTAAAAGGCACTGCGTTTTACCTGTGGATTTACAGCGGATTTCCAGTGTTTTTTGTGCGGATTTCACCTGTGGATTCCTATTGAGGAACAGGTGTAAAACGCTGCGGAATCCGCACAAAGAATTGACATGCTGCGGAAAATACAACGCAGCGTTCCCGCGCGGTATTTCCCGCACCATGGGCACAGCGGATTTGGTTTTCCATAGGTTTACATGGTACTGTAAACCTGATGGAACACTGCAGCGAATCCGCAGCGGCCAATCCGCTGCGGATCCGCAGCCAAATCCGCACCGTGTGCACATAGCCTAATTCTAAAGGTATGTGCACACGCTGCGGAAAACGCTGCGGATCCGCAGCAGTTTCCCATGAGTTTACAGTTCAATGTAAACCTATGGGAAACAAAAATCGCTGTACACATGCTGCAGAAAAACTGCACGGAAACGCAGCGGTTTACATTCTGCAGCATGTCACTTCTTTCTGCGGATTCCGCAGCGGTTTTACAACTGCTCCAATAGAAAATCGCAGTTGTAAAACCGCAGTGAAATGCGCAGAAAAACCGCGGTAAATCCGCCATAAATCCGCAGAGGTTTAGCACTGCGGATTTATCAAATCCACAGCGGAAAAATCCGCAGAGGAACAGAATACGTGTGCACATACCAAAACCCTAACCCTAACCCTAGCCCTAACCCTACCGCTAACCCTAACCCTAACCCTAAACCTATTCTAACCTTAGTGGAAAAAAAATATATATTTTTTTTTATTGTCCCTACCTATGGGGGTGACAAAGGGGGGGGGTCATTTATTATTTTGATCACTGTGATAGATTATATCTCAGTGATCAAAATGCACTTTGGAACGAATCTGCCGGCCATTGGAAGATGGCGGCGCCCAGGGAGAAGACGGACGGACCCCGGCAGGATCGGTAAGTATGATAGGGGGGGAACGGAGCACGGGGGGTGGATCGGAGCACAGGGGGGTGGATCGGAGCATGGGGGTGGATCGGAGTGCAGGGGGGTTGGATCGGAGCACAGGGGGGTGATTGGAGCACGGGGGGAGCGGACAAGAGCACGGGGGGAGCAGAGCACAGGACGGAGGGGAGCCGGAGCAGTGTACCGGACAGATCGGGGGGCTGGGGGGGCGATCGGTGGGGTGGGGGCACATTAGTGTTTCCAGCCATGGCCGATGATATTGCAACATCGGCCATGGCTGGATTGTAACATTTCACCAGTTTTAATAGGTGAAATATTACAAATCGCTCTGATTGGCAGTTTCACTTTCAACAGCCAATCAGAGCGATCGTAGCCACGGGGGGGGGGGGGGGGGTGAAGCCACCCCCCTGGGCTAAACTACCACTCCCCCTGTCCCTGCAGATTGGGTGAAATGGGAGTTAACCCTTTCACCTGATCTGCAGGGACGCGATCTTTCCATGACGCCACATAGGCGTCATGGGTCTGATTGGCACCGACTTTCATGACGCCTACGTGGCGTCATGGGTCGGGAAGGGGTTAATATATGGGGACCCACATATCCATCCATTTAATATGAGAGTCCTACAAAGCCCTTCATTTACTGTATGGTGCCCCGCTTTGCCCCCCAATTTAATATATGGGGTCCCTACATAGCCCCATTTCATATATGGGCCCCCACATAGCCCCTCACATTTAATATATGGGGGCTTTACATTGCCCTATTTTATTAAAATTGGCCTTCCATTCAATACATGTGGGCCCCACATAGCACTATATTTAATATATGGGGTCCCACACAGCTCACCATTGAATATATAAGGGCCCCACATTTAATATATGGGGGCCCAAAAAGCCCTCCATTTAATAGATGAAAGCCCCACATAGCACTCCATTTAATATATGGAGGCCCCACACAGCCCTCCATTTAATATATGGGGAACCCACATAGCCCCCCATTTAATATATGGTGCCCCGCATAGCCCCCAATTTAATAAATTGGGTCCCCATATAGCCCCCCCATTTCATATATGGGGCCAACCACATTTAATATATGGGGGCTTCACATCGCCCTATTTCAATATAATGGGCATTCCATTCAATACATGTGGGCCCCCCACATTTAATATATGGGGGCTTCACATCGCCCTATTTCAATATAATGGGCCTTCCAATCAATACATGTGGACCCCACATAGCCCTCCATTTAATATATGGGGGCCCCACACAGCTCACCATCTAATATATAAGGGCTGCATATTTACTATATGGGGGCCCACATAGCCCTCCATTTATTAGATGGAAGCCCCATATAGCCCTCCATTTAATATATGGGGGACCCACACAGCTCACCATCTAACATATAAGGGGCGCATATTTAATATATGGGGGCCCACATAGCCCTCCATTTAATAGATGGAAGCCCCACATAGCCCTCCATTTAACAGATGGAAGCCCCACATAGCCCTCCATTTTATATATGGGGGCCCCACATAGCCCCTCATTTAATATACCAAGGCCCCACATAGCCCTCCATTTAATTTGGGGGGCCCAAAAAGCCCTCCAGTTAATATGGGGACCATAGAAAGCCCTATTTCAAAATAATGGGCCCCACAGAAAGACCTCTATTTAATATTTGGGGGCCCCGCACAGCCCTCCATTTAATATATGGGGACCCACATATCCATCCCTTTAATATGAGGGTCCTACAAAGCCCTTCATTTAATATATGGTGCCCCGCATTGCCCCCAATTTAATAAATGGGGTCCCTACATAGCCCCATTTCATATATGGGGCCCCCACATAGCCCCTCACATTTAATATATGGGGGCTTTACATTGCCCTATTTCATTAAAATTGGCCTTCCATTCAATACATGTGGGCCCCACATAGCACTATATTTAATATATGGGGGCCCCACACAGCGCACCATTGAATATATAAGGGCCCCACATCTAATATATGGGGACCCAAAAAGCCCTCCATTTAATAGATGAAAGCCCCACATAGCACTCCATTTAATATATGAGGGCCCCATATAGCCTTCCATTTAATATATGGAGGCCCCACACAGCCCTCCATTTAATATATGGGGAACCCACATAGCCCCCCAAATTAAAATAAATGGGGTCCCCATATAGCCCCCTCATTTCATATATGGGGCCAACCACATTTAATATATGGGGGCTTCACATCGCCCTATTTCAATATAATGGGCATTCCATTCAATACACGTGGGCCCCCCACATTTAATATATGGGAGCTTCACATCGCCCTATTTCAATATAATGGGCTTTCCATTCAATACATGTGGACCCCACATAGCCCTCCATTTAATATATGGGGGCCCCACACAGCTCACCATCTTATATATAAGGGCCGCATATTTAATATATGGGGGCCCACATAGCCCTCCATTTAATAGATGGAAGCCTCATATAGCCCTCCATTTAATATATGGCGCCCCACATAGCCCTCCATTTAATATATGGGGGCCCCACACAGCTCACCATCTAATAAATAAGGGTCGCATATTAAATATATGGGGGCCCACATAGCCCTCCATTTAATAGATGGAAGCCCCATATAGCCCTCCATTTAATATATGGCGCCCCACATAGCCCTCCATTCAATATATGGCGCCCCACATGGCCCTCCTTTTAATATATGGGGGCCCCACATGACCCTCCATTTAATATGGGGACCCCAGAAAGCCCTAATTCAATATAATGGGCCCCACAGAAATCCCTCCATTTAATATTAGGGAGCCCCACATAGCCCTCCATTTAATATATGGGGGCCCACATATCCCTCCATTTAATATATGAGGGTCATACAAAGCCCTCCATTTAATATATGGAGGCATCACAGCATTATTTCAATACAATGGGCCCCAACTAGACCACCATTTAATATATGGGGCCTCACATAGACCTCTAATATACAAGGGCCCCAACATAGCCCTCCAATATATGGGGTCCCCCATATAGACCTCCATTTTAGATATGGGGCCCCCACATAGTTCTCCATTTAGTATATGGAGGCGCCACATAGCCCTGTTGGCGGGAACGCAACAACGTACATATACTGCGCATGTCAGCAAGGGGTTAATATAAGAACCACTTGGTTCTCCATAAAATAAAAAGTGCTGCTCATAGCCTTTCCTTACCCGTCCCACTACAGCAGTCTTTTCCCGTTGGTGTGCCATCAGAGCACATCCTTTTCCCATTGGCGTGCCACCGGAGAATACACTTTTCCCGTTGGTGTGTCACCGGAGCACACCATTTTCCCATTGGAGTGTCACCGGAACACATCCTTTTCCAGTCGGCGTGACACTGGAACATACCCTTTTCCCGTTGGCATGCAACCAGAGCACACCTTTTTCCCGTTGATGTGCCACCGGAGCACACCATTTGCCGTTGGCATGCCACCGGAGCACACCATTTCCCGTTGGCCCGACAGAAGGGCCCAATACTTGGCCTGTTTGCTTACCAGCAAAGGCGCCAATCTTGGGCATTTCAGCCTGAGACCTGGGTGCATTCTTTGACCTTTTTAATTACCAGCGTGGAGCCCATCTTGGGCCTCACATAGTACTCCATTTAATACATATGGGCCCTACATAGCCCTCAATTCAATAAAATGGGCCCCACAGAGCCCTCCATTTAACATAATTGACCCCACATAGCCCTCCATTTAATATAATGGGCACTGCATAGCCCTCCATTTGATATAAAGGGTCCCATATAGTACTTTTATTATAAGGCATCCCACATAGCCTTCCATTTAATATATGGGGCCCCCATATAGCCTTCCATTTAATATAAGGGGTCCACACATAGCCCTCCATTTCATATATGGAGGCCCCACATAGCCCCTCAATTCAATAAATGGGGTCCCCACATAGCCATGCATTTAATATATAGGGGCCCACCATAGCCTCTCCATTTAATATATGGTGCCCCGCATAGCCTCCCAATTTAATAAATGGGGTCCCCACATAGCTGTTGTGAATTCTGTGGCAGAGCTCCCTCCTGTGTTTACAAGTGGTACTTCGGCTGATTCTCTCTGGGAGCTTCCGTTTGTGGAGGAAAGTGGTACTGCGGCTTCTGAGTTTCCTCCCTCAGGTGATCTGGTGAGGTCGTTAGGTGCTTCTCTACTTAACTCCACCTAATGCTTTTATCCTGGCTTCCTGTCAATGTTCCAGTGTTGGACTTGTTTTTCCCTGGATCATTCCTGTGGCCTGCTGCTCTGCATAGCTAAGTGCTTCTTTGCTATTTGTTTGCTATTTTTTCTGTCCAGCTTGTCTAATTATTTTACTGGAAGCTCTGGGACGCAAAGGGTGTACCTCCGTGCCGTTAGTTCGGTACGGAGGGTCTTTTTGCCCCCTTTGCGTGGTTTTCTTTAGGGTTTTGTGTAGACCGCAAAGTTATCTTTCCTATCCTCGCTCTGTTAAGAAAGTCGGGCCTCACTTTGCTGAATCTATTTCATCCCTACGTTTGTCTTTTCATCTTACTCACAGTCATTATATGTGGGGGGCTGCCTTTTCCTTTGGGGTATTTCTCTGAGGCAAGGTAGGCTTATTTTCTATCTTCAGGCTAGTTAGTTTCTCAGGCTGTGCCGAGTTGCATAGGCAGAGTTAGGCGCAATCCACGGCTGCCTCTAGTGTTGTTTGGAGAGGATTAGGGATAGCGGTCTGCAGAGTTCCCACGTCTCAGAGCTCGTTCTATTATTTTGGGTTATTGTCAGATCACTGTATGTGCTCTGACCGCTATGTCCATTGTGATACTGAATTGCCTATCACAACAGTACAGGAAGCGCAAAGTGCTAATGATTCTTAATAGAGGGAAAAAAGAAGTTCTGAGACCATTTTTTTTTTCTTTGCACTGTGTTATGCCTTTTTTTTCCCCTAGACATTTGGGTGGTTCAGGACACAGGTGTAGCAATGGACATTAAAGGTCTGTCTTCATGTGTGGATCAGCTCACGGCAAGAGTTCAAAATATTCAAGATTTTGTGGTTCAGAATTCTTTGTTAGAACCGAGAATTCCTATTCCAGATTTGTTTTTTGGAGATAGAACTAAATTTCTGAGTTTCAAAAATAATTGTAAACTATTTCTGGCTTTGAAACCTCGCTCCTCTGGTGACCCAGTTCAACAGGTTAGGATCGTCATTTCTTTTTTGCGTGGCGACCCTCAGGACTGGGCATTTTCTCTTGCGTCAGGAGATCCTGCATTAAGTAATATCGATGCGTTTTTCCTGGCGCTTGGATTGCTGTACGATGAGCCTAATTCAGTGGATCAGGCAGAAAAAAATTTGCTGGCTCTTTGTCAGGCTCAGGATGAGATAGAGGTATATTGTCAGAAATTTAGAAAGTGGTCCGTGCTCACTCAATGGAATGAATCTGCGCTGGCAGCTATATTCAGAAAGGGTCTCTCTGAAGCCCTTAAGGATGTCATGGTGGGATTTCCTATGCCTGCTGGTTTGAATGAGTCTATGTCTTTGGCCATTCAGATCTGTCGACGCTTGCGTGAGCGTAAATCTGTGCACCATTTGGCGGTATTACCTGAGCTTAAACCTGAGCCTATGCAGTGCGATAGGACTTTGACCAGAGTTGAACGGCAAGAACACAGACGTCTGAATGGGCTGTGTTTCTACTGTGGTGATTCCACTCATGCTATCTCTGATTGTCCTAAGCGCACTAAGCGGTTCGCTAGGTCTGCCACCATTGGTACAGTACAGTCAAAATTTCTTCTGTCCGTTACCTTGATCTGCTCTTTGTCATCGTATTCTGTCATGGCGTTTGTGGATTCAGGCGCTGCCCTGAATTTGATGGACTTGGAATATGCTAAGCGTTGTGGGTTTTTTGTTATGTTTGCTAATGACAGGTGTTATGAAGGCAATCCAGAAACACAGTGTGCTTAGTGATCAGAGCGCACACAGTGATCTGACAAATACCCAAAAATACAAGAACGAGCTCTGAGACGTGGAAACTCTGTAGACTGCACACCTGATCCTATCCTAAACACAACTAAAAGCGGCTGTGGATTGCGCCTAACAACTACCTAGGCAACTCGGCACAGCCTAAGAAACTAGCTAGCCTGAAGATAGAAAAATAGGCCTGACTTGCCCCCAGAGAAATTCCCCAAAGGAAAAGGCAGCCCCCCACATATAATGACTGTGAGTAAGATGAAAAGACAAAACGTAGGGATGAAATAGATTCAGCAAAGTGGGGCCCGATATTCTAGGACAGAGCGAGGACAGTAAAGCGAACTTTGCAGTCTACAAAAAACCCTAAAGCAAAACCACGCAAAGGGGGCAAAAAAACCCCACCATGCCGAACTAACGGCACGGCGGTACACCCTTTGCGTCTCAGAGCTTCCAGCAAAACAAAAGACAAGCTGGACAGAAAAAAAGCAACAAAAAAGCAAAAAGCACTTAGCTATACAGAGCAGCAGGTCACAGGAACAATTAGGAGAAGCTCAGATCCAACACTGAAACATTGACAAGGAGCAAGGATAGCAGCATCAGGCGGAGTTAAGTAATGAAGCAGTTAACGAGCTCACCAGAACACCTGAGGGAGGAAGCTCAGAAGCTGCAGTACCACTTGTGACCACAGGAGTGAATTCAGCCACAGAATTCACAACAGTACCCCCCCCTTGAGGAGGGGTCACCGAACCCTCACCAGAGCCCCCAGGCCGACCAGGATGAGCCGCATGAAAGGCACGAACAAGATCGGAAGCATGAACATCAGAGGCAAAAACCCAGGAATTATCTTCCTGAGCATAACCCTTCCATTTAACCAGATACTGGAGTTTCCGTCTAGAAACACGAGAATCCAAAATCTTCTCCACAATATACTCCAATTCCCCCTCCACCAAAACCGGGGCAGGAGGCTCAACAGATGGAACCATAGGTGCCACGTATCTCCGCAACAACGACCTATGGAATACATTATGTATGGAAAAGGAGTCTGGGAGGGTCAAACGAAAAGACACAGGATTGAGAACCTCAGAAATCCTATACGGACCAATAAAACGAGGTTTAAATTTAGGAGAGGAAACCTTCATAGGAATATGACGAGAAGATAACCAAACCAGATCCCCAACACGAAGTCGGGGACCCACACGGCGTCTGCGATTAGCGAAAAGTTGAGCTTTCTCCTGGGACAAGATCAAATTGTCCACTACCTGAGTCCAGATCTGCTGCAACCTATCCACCACAGAATCCACACCAGGACAGTCCGAAGACTCAACCTGTCCTGAAGAGAAACGAGGATGGAACCCAGAATTGCAAAAAAATGGAGAAACCAAGGTAGCCGAGCTGGCCCGATTATTAAGGGCGAACTCAGCCAACGGCAAAAAGGACACCCAATCATCCTGGTCTGCAGAAACAAAACATCTCAGATATGTTTCCAAGGTCTGATTGGTTCGTTCGGTCTGGCCATTAGTCTGAGGATGGAAAGCCGAGGAAAAGGATAGGTCAATGCCCATCCTACCACAAAAGGCTCGCCAAAACCTTGAAACAAACTGGGAACCTCTGTCAGAAACAATATTCTCAGGAATGCCATGCAGCCGAACCACATGCTGAAAGAACAAAGGTACCAAATCAGAGGAGGAAGGCAATTTAGCCAAGGGCACCAGATGGACCATTTTAGAAAAGCGATCACAGACCACCCAAATGACTGACATCTTTTGAGAAACGGGAAGGTCAGAAATGAAATCCATCGAAATATGTGTCCAAGGCCTCTTTGGGACCGGCAAGGGCAAAAGCAACCCACTGGCACGAGAACAGCAGGGCTTAGCCCTAGCACAAATCCCACAGGACTGCACAAAAGTACGTACATCCCGTGACAGAGATGGCCACCAGAAGGATCTAGCCACTAACTCTCTGGTACCAAAGATTCCAGGATGACCAGCCAACACCGAACAATGAAGTTCAGAGATAAGTTTATTAGTCCACCTATCAGGGACGAACAGTTTCTCTGCTGGACAACGATCAGGTTTATTCGCCTGAAATTTTTGCAGCACCCGCCGCAAATCAGGGGAGATGGCAGACACAATTACTCCTTCCTTGAGGATACCCGCTGGCTCAGATAAACCCGGAGAGTCGGGCACAAAACTCCTAGACAGAGCATCCGCCTTCACATTTTTAGAGCCCGGAAGGTACGAAATCACAAAGTCGAAGCGGGCAAAAAATAACGACCAACGGGCCTGTCTAGGATTCAAGCGCTTGGCAGACTCGAGATAAGTAAAGTTCTTATGATCAGTCAATACCACCACGCGATGCTTAGCTCCTTCAAGCCAATGACGCCACTCCTCGAATGCCCACTTCATGGCCAGCAACTCTCGATTGCCCACATCATAATTACGCTCAGCGGGCGAAAACTTCCTGGAAAAGAAAGCACATGGTTTCATCACTGAGCAATCAGAACCTCTCTGTGACAAAACCGCCCCTGCTCCAATCTCAGAAGCATCAACCTCGACCTGGAACGGAAGAGAAATCATCTTTTCCCCTTCTACTATCGAGATGGATCCTGTTAAGGTCCAAGCCATCCATGATTGGACTCAGCCGACATCTCTGAAAAGTCTGCAAAAGTTCCTGGGCTTTGCTAATTTTTATCGTCGCTTCATCTGCAATTTTTCTAGTATTGCCAAACCATTGACCGATTTGACCAAGAAGGGTGCTGATGTGGTCAATTGGTCTTCTGCTGCTGTGGAGGCTTTTCAGGAGTTGAAGCGTCGTTTTTCTTCTGCCCCTGTGTTGTGTCAGCCAGATGTTTCTCTTCAGTTCCAGGTCGAGGTTGATGCTTCTGAGATTGGAGCAGGGGCGGTTTTGTCACAGAGAGGTTCTGATTGCTCAGTGATGAAACCATGTGCTTTCTTTTCCAGGAAGTTTTCGCCCGCTGAGCGTAATTATGATGTGGGCAATCGAGAGTTGCTGGCCATGAAGTGGGCATTCGAGGAGTGGCGTCATTGGCTTGAAGGAGCTAAGCATCGCGTGGTGGTATTGACTGATCATAAGAACTTTACTTATCTCGAGTCTGCCAAGCGCTTGAATCCTAGACAGGCCCGTTGGTCGTTATTTTTTGCCCGTTTTGACTTTGTGATTTCGTACCTTCCGGGCTCTAAAAATGTGAAGGCGGATGCTCTGTCTAGGAGTTTTGTGCCCGACTCTCCGGGTTTGCCTGAGCCGGCGGGTATCCTCAAGGAAGGAGTAATTGTGTCTGCCATCTCCCCTGATTTGCGGCGGGTGCTGCAAAAATTTCAGGCTAATAAACCTGATCGTTGTCCTGCGGAGAAACTGTTTGTCCCTGATAGGTGGACGAATACAGTTATCTCTGAGGTTCATTGTTCGGTGTTGGCTGGTCATCCTGGAATCTTTGGTACTAGAGAGTAAGTGGCTAGATCCTTTTGGTGGCCATATCTGTCGCGGGATGTGCGTACTTTTGTGAAGTCCTGTGGCATTTGTGCTCGGGCTAAGCCCTGCTGTTCTCGTGCCAGTGGGTTGCTTTTGCCCTTGCCGGTCCCAAAGAGGCCTTGGACACATATTTCGATGGATTTCATTTCTGACCTTCCCGTTTCTCAAAAGATGTCAGTCATTTGGGTGGTCTGTGATCGCTTTTCTAAGATGGTCCATCTGGTACCCTTGTCTAAATTGCCTTCCTCCTCTGATTTGGTGCCATTGTTCTTCCAGCATGTGGTTCGTTTACATGGCATTCCAGAGAATATCGTTTCTGACAGAGGTTCCCAGTTTGTTTCGAGGTTTTGGCGAGCCTTTTGTGGTAGTATGGGCATTGACTTGTCTTTTTCCTCGGCTTTCCATCCTCAGACTAATGGCCAGACCGAACGAACCAATCAGACCTTGGAAACATATCTGAGATGCTTTGTTTCTGCCGATCAGGATGACTGGGTGTCCTTTTTGCCTTTGGCTGAGTTCGCCCTTAATAATCGGGCCAGCTCGGCTACCTTGGTTTCGCCATTTTTCTGCAATTCTGGGTTCCATCCTCGTTTCTCTTCAGGACAGGTTGAGTCTTCGGACTGTCCTGGTGTGGATACTGTGGTGGACAGGTTGCAGCAGATTTGGTCTCATGTAGTGGACAATTTGACCTTGTCCCAGGAGAAGGCTCAACGTTTCGCTAATCGCAGACGCCGTGTGGGTCCCCGACTTCGTGTTGGGGATCTGGTTTGGTTATCTTCTCGTCATATTCTTATGAAGGTGTCCTCTCCTAAGTTTAAACCTCGTTTCATTGGTCCGTATAGGATTTCTGAGGTTCTTAATCCTGTGTCTTTTCGTCTGACCCTTCCAGATTCTTTTTCCATACATAACGTATTCCATAGGTCATTGTTGCGGAGATACGTGGCACCTATGGTTCCATCTGTTGACCCTCCTGCCCCGGTTTTGGTGGAGGGGGAGTTGGAGTATATTGTGGAGAAGATTTTGGATTCTCGTGTTTCAAGACGGAAACTAAATGGAAGGGTTATGCTCAGGAAGATAATTCCTGGGTTTTTGCCTCTGATGTCCATGCTCCCGATCTTGTTCGTGCCTTTCATGTGGCTCATCCTGGTCGGCCTGGGGGCTCTGGTGAGGGTTCGGTGACCCCTCCTCAAGGGGGGGGGTACTGTTGTGAATTCTGTGGCAGAGCTCCCTCCTGTGGTCACAAGTGGTACTTCGGCTGATTCTCTCTGGGAGCTTCCGTTTGCGGAGGAAAGTGGTACTGCGGCTTCTGAGTTTCCTCCCTCAGGTGATCTGGTGAGGTCGTTAGGTGCTTCTCTACTTAACTCCACCTAATGCTTTTATCCTGGCTTCCTGTCAATGTTCCAGTGTTGGACTTGTTTTTCCCTGGATCATTCCTGTGGCCTGCTGCTCTGCATAGCTAAGTGCTTCTTTGCTATTTGTTTGCTATTTTTTCTGTCCAGCTTGTCTAATTATTTTACTGGAAGCTCTGGGACGCAAAGGGTGTACCTCCGTGCCGTTAGTTCGGTACGGAGGGTCTTTTTGCCCCCTTTGCGTGGTTTTCTTTAGGGTTTTGTGTAGACCGCAAAGTTATCTTTCCTATCCTCGCTCTGTTAAGAAAGTCGGGCCTCACTTTGCTGAATCTATTTCATCCCTACGTTTGTCTTTTCATCTTACTCACAGTCATTATATGTGGGGGGCTGCCTTTTCCTTTGGGGTATTTCTCTGAGGCAAGGTAGGCTTATTTTCTATCTTCAGGCTAGTTAGTTTCTCAGGCTGTGCCGAGTTGCATAGGCAGAGTTAGGCGCAATCCACGGCTGCCTCTAGTGTTGTTTGGAGAGGATTAGGGATTGCGGTCTGCAGAGTTCCCATGTCTCAGAGCTCGTTCTATTATTTTGGGTTATTGTCAGATCACTGTATGTGCTCTGACCGCTATGTCCATTGTGATACTGAATTGCCTATCACAACACATAGCCCCATTTAATATATGGGGCTTCACATGGTCCTATTCAATATAATGGGTCTTTCATTCAATATATGTGGGCCCCACATAGTCCTCCATTTCATATATGGGAGCCTCCATATAGCCCTCCATTTAACCCCTTCATGACCCAGCCTATTTTGACCTTAAAGACCTTGCCGTTTTTTGCAATTCTGACCAGTGTCCCTTTATGAGGTAATAACTCAGGAACGCTTCAACGGATCCTAGCGGTTCTGAGATTGTTTTTTCGTGACATATTGGGCTTCATGTTAGTGGTAAACTTAGGTCAATAAATTCTGCGTTTATTTGTGATAAAAACGGAAATTTGGCGAAAATTTTGAAAATTTCGCAATTTTCACATTTTGAATTTTTATTCTGTTAAACCAGAGAGATATGTGACACAAAATAGTTAATAAATAACATTTTCCACATGTTTACTTTACATCAGCACAATTTTGGAAACAAAATTTTTTTTTGTTAGGAAGTTATAAGGGTTAAAATTTGACCAGCGATTTGTCATTTTTACAACGAAATTTACAAAACCATTTTTTTTAGGGACCACCTCACATTTGAAGTCAGTTTGAGGGGTCTATATGGCTGAAAATACCCAAAAGTGACACCATTCTAAACACTGCACCCCTCAAGGTACTCAAAACCACATTCAAGAAGTTTATTAACCCTTCAGGTGCTTCACAGCAGCAGAAGCAACATGGAAGGAAAAAATGAACATTTAAGTTTTTAGTCACAAAAATTATCTTTTAGCAACAATTTTTTTATTTTCCCAATGGTAAAAGGAGAAACTGAACCACGTAAGTTGTTGTCCAATTTGTCCTGAGTACGCTGATACCTCATATGTGGGGGTAAACCACTGTTTGGGCGCACGGCAGGGCTTGGAAGGGAAGGAGCGCCATTTGACTTTTTGAATCAAAAATTGGCTCCACTCTTTAGCGGACACCATGTCACGTTTGGAGAGGCCCCGTGTGCCTAAAAATTGGAGCTCCCCCACAAGTGACCACATTTTGGAAACTAGACGCCCCAAGGAACTTATCCAGATGCATAGTGAGCACTTTGAACCCCCAGGTGCTTCACAAATTGATCCGTAAAAATGAAAAAGTACTTTTTTTTCACAAAAAAATTATTTTAGCCTCAATTTTTTCATTTTCGCATGGGCAACAGGATAAAATGGATCCTAAAATGTGTTGGGCAATTTCTCCTGAGTACACCAATACCTCACATGTGGGGATAAACCACTGTTTGGGCACATGGTAAGGCTCGGAAGGGAAGGAGCGCCATTTGACTTTTTGAATGAAAAATTATTTCCATCGTTAGCGGACACCATGTCGCGTTTGGATAGCTCCTGTGTGCCTAAACATTGGCGCTCCCCCACAAGTGACCCCATTTTGGAAACTAGACCCCCCAAGGAACTTATCTAGATGCATATTGAGCACTTTAAACCCCCAGGTGCTTCACAGAAGTTTATAACGCAGAGCCATGAAAATAAAAAATAATTTTTCTTTCCTCAAAAATGATTTTTAGCCTGGAATTTCCTATTTTGCCAAGGATAATAGGAGAAATTGGACCCCAAATATTGTTGTCCAGTTTGTCCTGAGTACGCTGATACCCCATATGTGGGGGTAAACCACTGTTTGGGCGCACGGCAGGGCTCGGAAGGGATGGCACGCCATTTGGCTTTTTAAATGGAAAATTAGCTCCAATCATTAGCGGACACCATGTCACGTTTGGAGAGCCCCTGTGTGCCTAAACATTGGAGATCCCCCAGAAATGACACCATTTTGGAAACTAGACCCCCAAAGGAACTAATCTAGATGTGTGGTGAGGACTTTGAACCCCCAAGTGCTTCACAGAAGTTTATAACGCAGAGCCATGAAACTAAAAAATTTTTTTTTTCTCAAAAATGATCTTTTAGCCTGCAATTTTTTATTTTCCCAAGGGTAACAGGAGAAATTTGACCCCAAAAGTTGTTGTCCAGTTTCTCCTGAGTACGCTGATACCCCATATGTGGGAGTAAATCACTGTTTGGGCACATGCCGGGGCTCGGAAGTGAAGTAGTGACGTTTTGAAATGCAGACTTTGATGGAATGCTCTGTGGGCGTCACGTTGCGTTTGCAGAGCCCCTGATGTGGCTTAACAGTAGAAACCCCCCACAAGTGACCCCATTTTGGAAACTAGACCCCCAAAGGAACTTATCTAGATGTGTGGTGAGCACTTTGAACCCCCAAGTGCTTCATAGAAGTTTATAATGCAGAGCCGTGAAAATAATAAATACGTTTTCTTTCCTCAAAAATAATTATTTAGCCCAGAATTTTTTAATTTTCCCAAGGGTAACAGGAGAAATTTGACCCCAATATTTGTTGTCCAGTTTCTCCTGAGTACGGTGATACCCCATATGTGGGGGTAAACTACTGTTTGGGCACACGTCGGGGCTCAGAAGGGAAGTAGTGACTTTTGAAATGCAGACTTTGATGGAATGGTCTGCGGGTGTCACGTTGCGTTTGCAGAGCCCCTGGTGTGCCTAAACAGTAGAAACCCCTCACAAGTGACCCCATTTTAGAAACTAGACCCCCCAAGGAACTTATCTAGATATGTGGTGAGCACTTTGAACCCCCAAGTGCTTCACAGACGTTTACAACGCAGAGCCGTGAAAATAAAAAATCATTTTTCTTTCCTCAAAAATTATGTTTTAGCAAGCATTTTTTTTGATTCACAAGGGTAACAGGAGAAATTGGACCCCAGTAATTGTTGCGCAGTTTGTCCTGAGTATGCTGGTACCCCATATGTGGGGGTAAACCACTGTTTGGGCACAAGTCAGGGCTCGGAAGTGAGGGAGCACCATTTGACTTTTTGAATACGAGATTGGCTGGAATCAATGGTGGCGCCATGTTGCGTTTGGAGACCCCTGATGTGCCTAAACAGTGGTAACCCCTCAATTCTAACTCCAACACTAACCCCCCCACACCCCTAACCCTAATCCCAACTGTAGCCATAACCCTAATCACAACCCTAACCACAACCCTAATTCCAACCCTAACCCTAAGGCTATGTGCCCACGTTGCGGATTCGTGTGAGATATTTCCGCACCATTTTTGAAAAATCGGCGGGTAAAAGGCACTGCGTTTTACCTGCGGATTTTCCACGGATTTCCAGTGTTTTTTGTGCGGATTTCACCTGCGGATTCCTATTGAGGAACAGGTGTAAAACGCTGCGGAATCCGCACAAAGAATTGACATGCTGCGGAAAATACAACGCAGCGTTTCCGCGCTGTATTTTCCGCAGCATGGGCACAGCGGATTTGGTTTTTCATATGTTTACATGGTACTGTAAACCTGATGGAACACTGCTGCGAATCCGCAGCGGCCAATCCGCAGCCAAATCCGCACAGTGTGCACATAGCCTAATTCTAAAGGTATGTGCACACGCTGCGGAAAACGCTGCAGATCCGCAGCAGTTTCCCATGAGTTTACAGTTCAATGTAAACCTACGGGAAACAAAAATCGCTGTGCCCATGCTGCGGAAAAACTGCACGGAAACGCAGCGGTTTACATTCCGCAGCATGTCACTTCTTTGTGCGGATTCCGCAGCGGTTTTACAACTGCTCAAATAGAAAATCGCAGTTGTAAAACCGCAGTGAAATGCGCAGAAAAACCGCAGTAAATCCGCCATAAATCTGCAGCGGTTTAGCACTGCGGATTTATCAAATCCGCAGCGGAAAAATCCGCAGAGGACCAGAATACGTGTGCACATACCGAAACCCTAACCCTACCCCTAGCCCTAACCCTACCCCTAACCCTAACCCTACCCCTAACCCTACCCCTAACCCTAACCCTACCCCTAACCCTACCCCTAACCCTAACCCTACCCCTAACCCTATTCTAACATTAGTGGAAAAAAAAAAATGTCTTTATTTTTTTATTGTCCCTACCTATGGGGGTGACAAAGGGGGGGGAGGTCATTTATTATTTTTTTTATTTTGATCACTGAGATAGATTATATCTCAGTGATCAAAATGCACTTTGGAACAAATCTGCCGGCCGGCAGATTCGGCGGGCGCACTGCGCATGCGCCCGCCATTTTGGAAGATGGCGGCGCCCAGGGAGAAGACGGACGGGACCCCGGCTGGATCGGTAAGTATGATGGGGGGGGATCGGAGCACGGGGGGGGGAATCGGAGCGCGGGAGGGGTGGAACGGAGCACGGGGGCGTGGAACGGAGCACGGGGGGCTGGAATGGAGCACGGGGGGGGTGGAACGGAGCACCGGGGGGGGTGGATCGGAGTGGAGGGGGGGTGATTGGAGCACGGGGGGGTGATTGGAGCACGGGGGGAGCGGACAAGAGCACGGGGGGGAGCGGAGCACTGGACGGAGGGGAGCCGGAGCAGTGTACCGGCCAGATCGGAGGGCTGGGGGGGGCGATCGGTGGGGTGGGGGCACATTAGTATTTCCAGCCATGGCCGATGATATTTCAGCATCGGCCATGGCTGGATTGTAATATTTCACCCGTTATAATAGGTGAAATATTACAAATCGCTCTGATTGGCAGTTTCACTTTCAACAGCCAATCAGAGCGATCGTAGCCACGAGGGGGTGAAGCCACCCCCCCTGGGCTAAACTACCACTCCCCCTGTCCCTGCAGATCGGGTGAAATGGGAGTTAACCCTTTCACCCGATCTGCAGGGACGCGATCTTTCCATGACACCACATAGGCGTCATGGGTCGGATTGGCACCGACTTTCATGACGCCTACGTGGCGTCAAAGGTCGGGAAGGGGTTAATATGACGGCCCCACATCATCCTCCATTTAATATATGGATATCCCACATAGCCCTCCATTTAATATATGGATATCCCACATAGCCCTCTATTTAATATATGGGGACCACACACAGCACACCATTTAATATATAGGGGCCCCACATAGCCCTCAATTTAATATATGGGGCCCATATATCCCTCCATTTTATCGATGAGGGTCCTACAAAGCCCTCCAATTAATATATGGAGGCCTCACATAGCATTTCATTACATTGGGCCTCATCTAGATCGCCATTCAATATATTGGGCCCACCTAGCCCTACATTTAATATATGGGGGCCCACATAGCGCTCTATTTAATATATGGGGGCCCCCACATAGTTCTCCATTCAATATATGTTAATATATAGGGTCTCCACATACGCAGCGACGTATATATACTGGGCATGTCAGCAAGGGGTTAATATGAGTACCAGTTGGTTTTCCATATAATTAAAAGTGCTGCACTTAGCCTTCCCTTATCCGTGCCACCAGAGCACTCCCTTTTCCCATTGGTGTGCCACCAAAGCACATTCTTTTCCCATTGGCGTGCCACCAGAGCACACCCTTTTCCTGCTGGCGTGTCACCGGAGCACACCCTTTTCCCGTTGGTGTGCCACCGGAGCACACCCTTTTCCGTTGGCGTGCCTCCGGAGCACACCCTTTTCCCATTGGCGTGCCACCGAAGCCCACCCTTTTCCGTTGGCGTGCCACTGGAGCACACCCTTTTCCCGTTGGCGTGCCACCGGAGCACACCATTTTCCCGTTGGCGTGCCGACGGAGCACACCCTTTTCCCGTTGGCGTGCCACCGGAGCACACCCTTTTCCGTTGGCGTGTCGCCGGAGCACACCCTTTTCCCGTTGGCTTGCCACCGGAGCACACCCTTTTCTGTTGGCGTGCCGCCGGAACACACCCTTTTCTCATTGGCGTGCCACCGAAGCACACCTTTTTCCCGATGGCATGCCACCAGAGCACACCCTTTTCCATTGGCGTGCCAGCGGAGCACACCCTTTTCCGTTGGCGTGCCACCAGAGCACACCTTTCCCGTTGGTGTGCCACCGGAGCACACAATTTTCCGTTGGCCCGCCAAAAGGGCACAATACTTGCCGTTTTTGCTTACCACCGGAGGCGCCCATCTTGGGCTGTTTATTCTGCCACCAGGGTGCATTCTTTGATCTTTTTATATACCAGAGTGGCCCACATCTTGGGCTTTGTAGCCTGCCACTGGGGTGTATCCATTGGCCTTATTGCCTACCACCAGGGCATCCATTTTGGGCTTTTTACCCTGTCACCGGGGTACACGATCTGGCCCTTTTGCTTACCACCGGGACACTCATCATGGGCTTTTTAGCTTGCCACTGGGGTGCATTTTTTGACCTTTATCCTGCCCCTCCTGAGCATTTTAGCTTGGTAATGGGGTGCACTATCTGCCTACCACCGGTGCACCCATCTTGGGCATTTTAGCTTGCTACCGGGGTGCATTTTTTAACCTTTATCCTGCCTCTCCTGAGCATTGTAGTTTGGTAATGGGGTGCACTTTCTACCTACCACCAGGGCATCCATCTTGGGCTTTTTGTTCTACCACGAGGGTGCATTTTCTGACCTTTGTATTTACCAGCGTGGCCCACATCTTGGGCTTTGTATACTGCCACTGGGGTGCATTCACTGGCCTTATTGCCTACCACCACGGCATCCATCATGGGCTTTTTACTCTGTCACCGGGGTACACGCTCTGGCCCTTTTGCTTACCACCGAGACACCCATCATGGGCTTTTTAGCTTGCCACCGGGTGCATTTTTTGGCCTTTTTGCTGCCCCTCCTAAACATTTTAGCTTGGTAATGGGGTGCACTTTCTATCTACCACCGGGGCACCCATCTTGGGCTGTTTATTCTGCCACCAGGGTGTGCTGTCTGGCCTCTTGCCTACCACTGGTGAACCCATCTTGGGCATTTTAGCTTGCTACCGGGGTGCATTTTTTGGCCTTTTTCGCTGCCCCTCAAGAGCATTTTAGCTTGGTAACGGGGTGCTCTTTCTACCTACCACCGGGGCACGTATCTTGGGCTTTTTATTCTGCCACCGGGGTGCATTCTTTGATTTTTTTGTTACCAGCGGGGCATCCATTTTGGGCTTTTTAGCCTGCCACTGGGGTGCACTTATTGGCCTCATTGCCTACCACCGGTGTAGCCCATCTTTGGCATTTTATTCTGCCACTGGGGTGCATTCTTTGACCTTTCTATTTACCAGCGTGGCACCCATCTTGGGATTTTTAGCCTGCCACAGGAGTGCACTTGGGGGTTAACATGAGTACCACTTGGTTTTCCATATAATTAACCCCTTTCTGCCATATGACGTACTATCCCGTCGAGGTGGGGTGGGCCCGTATGACCACCGACAGGATAGTACGTCATACGCGATCGGCCGTGCTCACGGGGGGAGTGCGGCCGTTCGTGGCCGGGTGTCAGTTGCCTATCGCAGCTGACATCCGGCACTATGTGCCAGGAGCGGTCACGGACCGCCCCCGGCACATTAACCCCCGGCACACCCTGCGGGCTTCCCTGAGACCCCCTCAGCAACGCGATGTGATCGCGTTGCTGCGAGGGTCTCCTTACCTCCCTCCCTGCAGCAGGCCCGGATCCAATATGGCCGCGGCATCCGGATCCTGCAGGGAGGGAGGTGACTTACCAAGTGCCTGCTCAGAGCAGGCGCTTGGTAAGGCTGCAGTGCTCTGAGACAAATTGGTGATCTGACAGAGTGCTGTGCAAACTGTCAGATCAGTGATCTGTGATGTCCCCCCGGGACAAAGTAAAAAAAAATGTTTACAAATGTGTAAAAAAAAATTTTTAAAAATCCTAAATAATGAAAAAAATATATATATATTATTCCCATAAATACATTTCTTTATCTTAATTAAAAAAAAACAAAACAATAAAAGTACACATATTTAGTATCGCCGCGTCCGTAATGACCCGACCTAAAACTGGCCCACTAGTTAACCCCTTCAGTAAACAACGTAAGAAAAAAAAAAGAGGCAAAAAACGCTTTATTATCATACCGCCAAATAAAAAGTGGAATAACACGCGATCAAAAAGACAGATATAAATAACCATGGTATCGCTGAAAACGTCATCTTGTCGCGCAAAAAGCGAGCTGCCATACAGCATCATCAGCAAAAAAATAAAAAAGTTATAGTCCCGAGAATAAAGCGATGCCAAAATAATAATTTTTTCTATAAAATAGTTTTTATTGTATAAAAGCGCCAAAACATAAAAAAAATGATATAAATGAGGTATCGCTGTAATCGTACTGACCCGAAGAATAAAACTGCTTCATCAATTTTACCAAACGCGGAACGGTATAAACGCCTCCTCCAAAAGAAATTCATGAATAGCTGGTTTTTGGTCATTCTGCCTCACAAAAATCGGAATAAAAAGCAATCAAAAAATGTCACGTGCCACGAAAATGTTACCAATAAAAACGTAAACTCGTCCCTCAAAAAACAAGACCTCACATGACTCTGTGGACCAAAATATGGAAAAATGATAGCTCTCAAAATGTGGTAACGCAAAAAATATTTTTTGCAATAAAAAGTGTCTTTCAGTGTGTGACGGCTGCCAATCATAAAAATCCGCTATAAAAGTAAATCAAACCCCCCTTCATCGCACCCTTAGTTAGGGAAACATTAAAAAAATGTATTTATTTCCATTTTCCCATTAGGGCTAGGGTTAGGGCTGGGGTTAGGGCTAGTTTTGGGGCTAGGGTTAAGGCTACAGTTAGGGTTGGGGCTAAAGTTACGGTTAGGGTTTAGATTACATTTACGGTTGGGAATAGGGTTGGGATTAGGGTTAGGGGTGTGTCAGGGTTAGAGGTGTGGTTAGGGTTACTGTTGGGATTAGGGTTAGGGGTGTGTTTGGATTAGGGTTACAGTTATAATTGGGGGGTTTCCACTGTTAAGGCACATCAGGGGTTCTCCAAACGCGACATGGCGTCCGATCTCAATTCCAGCCAATTCTGTGTTGAAAAAGTAAAACAGTGCTCCTTCCCTTCCGAGCTCTCCCGTATGCCCAAACAGGGGTTTACCCCACATATGGGGTATCAGCGTAATCAGGACAAATAGGACAACTTTTGGGGTCCAATTTCTCCTCTTACCCTTGGGAAGATACAAAACTGGGGGCTAAAAAATCATTTTTGTGGGAAAAAAAAAGATTTTTTTATTTCCACGGCTCTGCGTTGTAAACTGTAGTGAAACACTTGGGGGCTCAAAGTTCTCACAACACTTCTAAATAAGTTCCTTGGGGGGTCTAGTTTCCAATATGGGGTCACTTGTGGGGGGTTTCTACTGTTTAGGTACATTAGGGGCTCTGCAGACGCAATGTGACACCTGCAGACCATTCCATCTAAGTCTGCCTTCCAAATGGCGCTCCTTCCCTTCCGAGCCCTCCCATGCGCCCAAACAGTGGTTCCACCACACATATGGGGTATAAGCGCACTCATGACAAATTGGACAACAAATTTTGGGGTCCAATTTCTCCTGTTACCCTCGGAAAAATACAAAACTGGGGGCTAAAAAATAATTTTTGTGGGAAAAAATATTTTTGTTTGTTTTTTGTGAAGCAATTGGTGGGTTAAAGTGCTCACCACACATCTAGATAAGTTCCTTAGGGGGTCTACTTTCCAAAATGGTGTCACTTGTGGGGGGTTTCAATGTTTAGGCACATCAGGGGCTCTCCAAACGCAACATGGCGTCCCATCTCGATTCCAGTCAATTTTGCATTGAAAAGTCAAATGGCGCTCCTTCGCTTCCGAGCTCTGTCATACGCCCAAACAGTGGTTTACCCCCACATATGGGGTATCGGTGTAATCAGGACAAATTGTACAACAACTGTTGGGGTCCATTTTCTCCCGTTACCCTTGGTAAAATAAAACAAATTGGAGCTGAAGTAAATTTTTTGAGAAAAAAAGTTAAATGTTCATTTTATAAACATTCCAAAAATTCCTGTGAAGCACCAGATAAGGTTAATCAACTTCTTGAATATGGTTTTGAGCACCTTGAGGGGTGCAGGTTTTAGAATGGTGTCACACTTGGGTATTTTCTATCATATAGACCCCTCAAAATGACTTCAAATGAGATGTGGTCCCTAAAAAAAAAATGGTGTTGTATAAATGAGAATTTGCTGGTCAACTTTTAACCCTTATGACTCCCTAACAAAAAAAAAAAATTTTGGTTCCAAAATTGTGCTGATGTAAAGTAGGCATGTGGGAAATGTTACTTATTAAGTATTTTATGTGACATATCTCTGTGATTTAATTGCATACAAATTCAAAGTTGGAAAATTGCGAAATTTTCAAAATTTTCGCCAAATTTCTGTTTTTTTTTTTACAAATAAACGCAGGTAATATCAAAGAAATTTTACCACGATCATGAAGTACAATATGTCATGAGAAAACAATGTCAGAATCACTGGGATCCGTTGAAGCGTTCCAGAGTTATAACCTCATAAAGGGACAGTGGTCAGAATTGTAAAAATTGGCCCGGTCATTAACGTGCAAACCACCCTTGGGGGAAAAGGGGTTAAAAGTGCTGCACTTAGCTTTACCAACCCGTGCCACTAGAGCACTCCCTTTATCCACTGGTGTGCCATCGGAGCACATCCTTTTCCCGTTGGCGTGCCACCGACACACACCCGTTTCCCATTGGCGTGCCACCGGAGCACATTTTTCCCGTTGGCGTGCCACCGGAGCACACCCTTTTCCCGTTGGCGTGCCACCGAAGCACACCCTTGGCGTGTCACCGGAACACACCCTTTTTCCCGTTGGCATGCCACCGGATCACACCCTTTTACGTTGGTGTGCCACTGAAGCACACCTTTTTCCCATTGGCATGCCACTGGAGCACACCCTTTTCCGTTGGCGTGCCAGTGGAGGACACCATTTCCCATTGGCGTGCCAGCGGAGCACACCATTTCCCGTTGGCATGCTACCGGAGCACACCATTTCCCGTTGGTGTGCCACTGGAGCACACCATTTCCCGTTGGCGTTCCACCGGAGCACACCATTTCCCGTTGGCCCGCCAGAAGGGCCCAATACTTGGCCTTTTTTGCTTAACAGCAGAGGCACCCATCTTGGGCATTTCAGCCTGACATCGGGGTCCATTCTTTGCCTTTTTTAATTACCAGCGTGGAGCCCATCTTGGGCCTCACATAGTACTCCATTTAATACATATGGGCCCTACATAGCCCTCAATTTAATAAAATGGGCCCCACAGAGCCCTCCATTTAACATAATTGACCCCACATAGCCCTCCATTTAACCCCTTAAACCCGGAGGGTGGTTTGCACGTTAATGACCAATTTTTACAATTCTGACCACTGTCCCTTTATGAGGTTATAACTCTGGAACGCTTCAACGGATCTTGGCAATTCTGACATTGTTTTCTCGTGATATATTGTACTTCATGATAGTTGTAAAATTTCTTCGATATAACGTGCGTTTATTTGTGAAAAACGGAAATTTGGCGAAAATTTTGAAAAATTTTGCAAATTTCCAACTTTGAATTTTTATGCCCTTAAATCACAGAGATATGTCACACAAAATAACATTTCCCACATGTCTACTTTACATCAGCACAATTTTGAAACCAACATTTTTTTTTTGTTAGGGAGTTATAAGGGTTAAAAGTTGACCAGCAATTTCTCATTTTTACAACACCAATATTTTTTAGAGACTATATGACATTTGAAGTAATTTTGAGGGGTCTACGTGATAGAAAATAACCAAGTATGACACCATTCTAAAAACTGCACCCCTCAAGGTGCTCAAAACCACATTCAATAAGTTTATTAACCCTTCAGGTGTTTTACAGGAATTTTTGGAATGTTTAAATAAAAATGAACATTTACCTTTTTTTCATAAACGATTTAATTCAGCTCCAATTTGTTTTATTTTACCAAGGGTAACAGGAGAAAATGGACCCAAAAGTTGTTATTCAATTTGTCCTGAGTACGCTGATACCCCAATGTGGGGGTAAACCACTGTTTGGGCACTGTTGTGAATTCTGTTGTCAAGCTCCCTCCTGTGGTCATGAATGGTACTTCGGCTGGTTCTGTCCATGGGCTTCCTCTGGTGGTTGTGAGTGGGGCTGCGGCTTCTGAGTTTCCTTCCACAGGTGACGAGGTTAATTCGTTAGCTGGCTGCTCTATTTAACTCCACTTAGATCATTGCTCCATGCCACCTGTCAATGTTCCAGTATTGGTCTGTTCGCTCCTGGATCGTTCTTGTGACCTGTCTTCTCCAGCAGAAGCTAAGTTCCTGCTTGTTTTTCTCTTGTTTGCTATTTTTCTGTCCAGCTTGCTATTTTGATTTTTGTCTTGCTTGCTGGAAGCTCTGGGACGCAGAGGGAGCGCCTCCGCACCGTGAGTCGGTGCGGAGGGTCTTTTGCGCCCTCTGCGTGGTTTTTTTGTAGTTTTTGTGCTGACCGCAAAGTCACCTTTCCTATCCTCTGTCTGTTCAGTAAGTCGGGCCTCTCTTTGCTAAATCTATTTCAGCTCTGTGTTTGTGATTTTCATCTTAACTCACAGTCATTATATGTGGGGGAATGCCTTTTCCTTTGGGGAATTTCTCTGAGGCAAGGTAGGCTTTATTTTTCTATCTTTAGGGCTAGCTAGTTCCTTAGGCTGTGATGAGTTGCATAGGGAGCGTTAGGAGCAATCCACGGCTATTTCTAGTGTGTGTGATAGGATTAGGGATTGCGGTCAGCAGAGTTTCCACGTCCCAGAGCTTGTCCTGTTTTATTATTAACTATCAGGTCTTTCCTTGTGCTCTTTACCACCTGGTCCATTATTGTCCTAACCACCAGGTCATAACAGGGCACAGAGGCGTATCTAGGTTTTCTGGCACCCGGGGCAAGAATTCATTTTGGCGCCCCACCCCCACCCCCAGGACATATGCGATTTGCACACTCAGTCATGTACCGACGAGCTCCTCTCCCTAATGCTCCCAATGTTCAGTGAAAAACAGAAACAGGAAGAGGAGCTCGATGTCACCAGACCATAAGTGTGAAAGTCGCATGTGAGTGAAGTGTCCATCTGACGAATACTGGAACCTGCAGAGCTGAATCCTGACATCGCAGCTACTGAATTCTCACAACAAATGCACTGCACACTTTTAGGATTCTCCCTTGCCGGTGGACAGTCATGTCAGCACAAGTATGTGATTTGTATACTTCTGATCACATTCCAACTAGATGTGCCCAGCCTCGCTCAGTTCATTTTCATAGAGTGGGGCCACACATGTCTAGTCAGCATGTGACCGCATGTATGTAAATCCCCAACATGAGAGAATCCTGACAGCGTGCAGTGCGCACTGTGAGAAGTCAGAAGTCTGTAGTCACAAAGAATGACTGCAGACTCATCACAAACCTGGACATTCCCTTTAATGCTCCTAACATAAATAAAAACATGAGAATTAGTATCACAAATAACATTTACATCCAGGAACCTTATAGATGACGTCGTCTCTGGAGCCGTTCTCCTTCCTTTCTTCATCTTGTCCAGACCCCATGATGAGTTTTCTCATCCACAGCCGTCTCTGCAGACTTCCATCTTCTCCGCTCTTTTGCAGAAAGTCTCCACAAGACGCCCTTAAAGATACAAGTGTCATTATAATGCTCCTGTATAAAACATTGCCCCTCACTATATTGTCTGCACAAAATATGACCCCCACACTGTCCCTCTTATGGTACATGCTCTTCACACTGACCTCTCCTTTCCATACCGGCCCCCTCTTCACACTGACCTCTCCTTTCCATACCGGCCCTCTTCACACTGTCCTCTCATACTGTGTCCCCCTATAGGGCCCAGTATTTATACTGTACTCTCTCATCACACTCCCCCTCCTTGGTATACTGTCCCCTCCTGGCTGTGCCCTTACACTGTCCCCCCATGCTATGCGCCCACTGCTCAGTTTCTATTCTGTGCCCACTCATTTTTCTCCCCCCATACTATCTCATCACACTATTCCCCTTCCTTCTCATTCCACAACCTCCCATTCCTTCCCCTCTCATTCCACCACCCCCATCATTTCCTCCTTTGCCTATTCCACCATACCCATCATTTTCTCTTCCCCCACCATCCCCATCATTTTCTCTTCCCCCACCATCCCCATCTTGGCCCTTTCCACCACCATCATCATTGTCCTTTCCGCCGCCATCACCACATCACCATACTTGCCCATTCGACCACCTCCATCATTTTCCCCCCCTCCAATATCATCAGTGTGCTTTCCACCACCACCATCCTTGTCCATTCTACCACCTCCATCATTTCTTCCCCCTCTCATTATTGCCCTTTCCACCACCTCCATGATTTCCTTCTCCCCCACCACTATCTTTGCCCATTCCAATTTCCCCCTCCATCATTGCCTCTCCCCATCATTGCCCATTCCACCACCTCCATCATTTCCTCTCCCTAACCCCATCATTGCCCATTCCACCTCCATCATTGCCGATTCCACCACATCCATCATCTCCTCCTCCCCCTCCATCCCAATTATTGCCCTCTCCCCATCATTACCCTCACCTCTCCTCCCCATACGCACACACAAAACCATTTACATCTCTGCTACGCATGCACGCACACACAAAACTCACAGAGCACCTCTCACCTATATACACACACACACAACACACACACAGCACCTCTCACTTATATACACACACGCACAACACACACACAGCACCTCTCACTTATATACACACACGCACAACACACACACAGCACCTCTCACTGATATACACACACGCACAACACACACACAGCACCTCTCACTTATATACACACACGCACAACACACACACAGCACCTCTCACTTATATACACACACGCACAACACACACACGCACAACACACACACAGCACCTCTCACCTCTATATACACACACGCACAACACACACACAGCACCTCTCACCTCTATATACACACACGCACAACACACACACAGCACCTCTCACTTATATACACACACGCACAACACACACACGCACAACACACACACAGCACCTCTCACCTCTATATACACACACACAATTTACTACCGACCATTGCCCCTGCTCCCTCCCTATCCTGGCTGCAGGCTCCATATAGCCTACCAACCCCCCAACCCAACCATCCCCCTTAAATATCAAATGTTATCAGATTCTAATCTAGGTTCGGACGGTAGGTGTCTTCAGCTCCATTACCCAGCCGGTCCCCGCGGTCTGGAGCTGGAGCACACTTACCACCGTCCAACACCGCAAAGCAGCAGCCTATGCTTCGCCTGCCCTGCTGTGTCTGTGTGAAGAGAGAGTGACGTCACCGCTGCTGGCGCTTCACTGATGCGGAAGTGCCAGCAGCGGTCAGCGGCACCTCAGCGGTCGTCAGAAGGGATCACAGTTCACAACAGCCAGGCAAGTCAAGGGTACTAGCGACAGCGGCGGCACAGCCGCGGCGTCGCTGTACACCTTGGGATTTGACTACGGCGCCCAGCACTTTCTCTGAGCCGGCTGTCAATTTGACAGCCGGCTCAGAGAACGGGATTATCTCAGACTGTGGGGGCAGCAGAATGCCGCCGACGGGGAGCCTCCTTGGACCGCCACATCATCAGGCGGCCCGCTGGCGCCCCCCTGTCGGCTGTGCCCGGGGCACATGCCCCGGCTGCCCCTCCCTGGATACGCCACTGACAGGGCACATGACAGAGCTCGGAAGCGCCCAAAGATGGGAGATGGGACGCCATGTTGCGTTTGGAGAGCCCCTGATGTGCCCAAACATTGAAACCCCCCACAAGTGACACCATTTTGGAAAGTAGACGCCCTAAGGAACTTATCTAGATGTGTGGTGAGCACTTTGACCCACCAAGTGCTTCACAAAAGTTTATAATGCAGAGTCGTAAAAATAAAAAATCATATTTTTTTTACAAAAATGATCTTTTCGCCCCCAATTTTTTTTCTTCCCAAGGGTAAGAGAAGAAATTGCACCCCAAAAATTGTTGTACAATTTGTCCTGAGTACGCTGATTCCCCATATGTGGGGGGGGAACCACTGTTTGGGCGCATGGCAGAGCTCGGAAGGGAAGGACCGCCATTTGGAAAGTTTACAACGCAGAGCCGTGAAAATAAAAAATCTTTTTTTTCCCACAAAAATGATTTTTAGCCCCCCAAATTTTTATTTTCCCAAGGGTAACAAGAGAACTTGGACTTCAAAAGTTGTTGTTCAATTTGTCCCGAGTACGCTGATACCCCATATGTGGGGGTTAACCCCTGTTTGGGCGCACGGGAGAGCTCGGAAGGGAAGGAGCATGGTTTTACTTTTTCAACGCAGAATTGGCTGGGATTGAGATTGGATGCCATGCCCCGTTTGGAGAACCCCTGATATGCCTAAACAGTGGAAACCCCCAATTCTAATTGAAACCCTAATCCAAACACACCCCTAATCCCAACAGTAACCCTAACCACACCTCTAACCCTGACACATCCCTAACTCTAATCCAAACCCTAATCCCAACCGTAAATGTAATCCAAACCCTAACCCTAACTTTAGCTCTAACTTTAGCCCCAACCCTAACCCTAACTTTAGCCCCAACCCTAACCCTAACTTTAGCCCCAACCCTAACTTTAGCTCCAACCCTAACCCTAACTTTAGCCCCAACCCTAACCCTGACTTTAGCTCCAACCCTAGCCCTAACCCTAGCCCTAACCAGAAAATGAAAATGAATACATTTTTTTTAATTTTATCATTTTTCCCTAACTAAGGGGGTGATGAAGGGGGGTTTGATTTACTTTTATAGCGTCTTTTATACCGGATTTATATGATTGGCAGCTGTCACACACTAAAAGACGCTTTTTATAGCAAAAAAGTTTTTGCGTCTCCAGATTTTGAGGCCTATAATTTTTCCATATTTTGGTCCACAGAGTCATTTGAGGTCTTGTTTTTTGCGGGACGAGTTGACGTTTTCATTGGTAACATTTTCTAACACGTGACATTTTTTGTTCGCTTTTTATTCCGATTTTTGTGAGGCAGAATGATCAAAAACCAGCAATTCATGAATTTCTTTTGGGGGAGGCGTTTATACCGTTCCGCATTTGGTAAAATGGATAAAGCAGTTTTATTCTTCGGGTCAGTACGTTTACATCGATACCCCACTTATATCATTTTTTTATGTTTTGGCGCTTTTATACGATAAAAACTATTTTATTGAAAAAATAATTATTTTGGCATCGCTTTATTCTCAGGACTATAACTTTTTTATTTTTTTGCTGATGATGCTGTATGGTGGCTCGTTTTTTTGCGGGACAAGATGACGTTTTCAGCGGTACCATTGTTATTTATATGTCTTTTTGATCGTGTGTTATTCCACTTTTTGTTCGGCGATATGATAATAAAGCGTTATTTTTTGCCTCGTTTTTTTTCTTACGGTGTTCACTGAAGGGGTTAACTAGTGGGACAGTTATATAGATTGGGTCGTTACGGACGCGGCGATACTAGATATGTGTACTTTTATTGTTTTATTTTTTATTATTTAGATAACGAAATGTATTTATGGGAATATTTTTTTTTCTTTATTTAGGATTTTTTTTTTTTTATACATGTGGAAATTTTTTTAACTTTTTGACTTTGCCCCAGGGGGGGACATCACAGATCGCTGATCTGACAGTTTGCACAGCACTCTGTCAGATCAGCGATCTGACTTGCAGGGCTGCAGGCTTACCAAGTGCCTGCTCTGAGCAGGCACTTGGTAAGCCACCTCCCTCCCTGCAGGACCCGGATGCCGTGGCCATCTTGGATCCGGGCCTGCTGCAGGGAGGGAGGTAAGGAGACCCTCGGAGCAACGCGATCACATCACATTGCTGCGGGGGTCTGCGGGAAGCTTCCCTATACCGCCGGCACATCGCGATCATGTTTGACCGCAGTGTGCCGAGGTTAATGTGCGGGGGGCGGTCCGTGACCGCTCCTGGCACATAGTGCCGGATGTCAGCTGTGATACGCAGCTGACACCTGGCCGCGATCGGCCGCGCTCCCCCCGTGAGCGCGGCCGATCGCATATGACGTACTATCCCGTCACTGGGAATTAAGTCCCAGGGCACCTTGACGGGATAGCACGTCATATGGGATTAAGGGGTTAATATAATGGGCCCCGCATAGCTCTCCATTTGATAAAAGGGGTCCCATATAGTACTTTTATTATAAGGCACCCCACATAGCCTTCCATTTAATATATGGTGCCCCCATATAGCCTTCCATTTAATATAAGGGGTCCCCACATAGCCCTCTGTTGTGAATTCTGTTGTCGGGCTCCCTCCTGTGGTCATGAATGGTACTTCGGCTGGTTCTGTCCATGGACTTCCTCTGGTGGGTGTTTCTGAGTTTCCTTTCACAGGTGACGAGGTTAATTCGTTAGCTGCTGCTCTATTTAACTCCACTTAGATCTTTGCTCCATGCCACCTGTCAATGTTCCAGTATTGGTCTAGTTCACTCCTGGATCGTTCTTGTGACCTGTCTTCCCATCAGAAGCTAAGTTCCAGCTTGTATTTCTTTGGTTTGCTATTTTTCTGTCCAGTTTGCTATTTAATTTGTTGTCTTGCTTGCTGGAAGCTCTGGGACGCAGAGGGAGCGCCTCCGCACCGTGAGTCGGTGCGGAGTGTCTTTTTGCGCCCTCTGCGTGGTCTTTTTGTAGGTTTTTGTGCTGACCGCAAAGTAACCTTTCCTATCCTCGGGCCTCACTTTGCTTAATCTATTTCATCTCTGTGTTTGTATTTTCATCTTTACTCACAGTCATTATATGTGGGGGGCTGCCTTTTCCTTTGGGGAATTTCTCTGAGGCAAGGTAGGCTTTATTTTTCTATCTTCAGGGCTAGCTAGTTTCTTAGGCTGTGCCGAGTTGCATAGGGAGCGTTAGGCGCAATCCACGGCTATTTCTAGTGTGGTTGATAGGTTTAGGGATTGCGGTCAGCAGAGTTCCCACGTCCCAGAGCTCGTCCTTTATTATCAGTAACTATCAGGTCATTCTGTGTGCTCTTAACCACCAGCTCCATTATTGTCCTGACCACCAGGTCATAACAGTACAGGTGGCCAAAAGTACTAATGCATCTCAATAGAGGGATAAGAGAAGTTCTGAGACCATTTTTTTTTCTTTGCAGTGTGTTTTGTCTCAATTTTCCCCTTTACCTCTGGGTGGTTCAGGACACTGGTGTAAACATGGACATTCAAGGTCTGTCCTCTTGGATGGATAATCTCACTACAAGGATACAAAACATTCAAGATTTTGTGGTTCAGAATCCGATCAGAGCCTAGGATTCCAATTCCTAATTTGTTTTTTGGTGATAGATCTAAGTTCTTGAATTTCAAAAATAATTGTAAATTGTTTCTTGCCTTGAAACCTCACTCCTCAGGTGACCCTGTTCAACAAGTAAAGATCATTATTTCTTTGTTACGTGGGGACCCTCAAGACTGGGCATTTTCACTTGCGCCAGGAGATCCGGCATTGCGTGATGTTGATGCGTTTTTTCCTGGCGCTTGGATTGCTTTATGACGAACCTAATTCAGTGGATCAGGCAGAGAAAATCTTGCTGGCTCTGTGTCAGGGTCAGGATGAAGCGGAGATATATTGTCAGAAGTTTAGAAAGTGGTCTGTGCTCACTCAGTGGAATGAATGTGCCCTGGCAGCAATCTTCAGAAAGGGTCTCTCTGAAGCCCTTAAGGATGTCATGGTGGGGTTTCCCATGCCTGCTGGTCTGAATGAGTCTATGTCCTTGCCTATTCAGATCGATCGACGCTTGCGTGAGCGTAAAGCTGTGCACCATTTGGCGGTACTATCTGAGCATGGGCCTGAGCCTATGCAATGTGATAGGACTTTGACCAGAGCTGAACGGCAAGAACACAGACGTCGGAATGGGCTGTGTTTTTACTGTGGTGAATCCACTCATACTATCTCCGATTGTCATAAGCGCACTAAGCGGTTCGCTAGGTCTGCCACCATTGGTACGGTACAGTCTAAATTTCTATTGTCTGTTACTCTGATTTGCTCTTTGTCATCCTATTCTGTTATGGCATTTGTGGATTCAGGCGCTGCCCTGAATTTGATGGACTTGGAGTATGCTAGGCGCTGTGGTTTTTTCTTGGAGCCCTTGCAGTATCCTATTCCATTGAGAGGAATTGATGCTACGCCTTTGGCCAAGAATAAGCCTCAGTATTGGACCCAATTGACCATGTGCATGGCTCCTGCACATCAGGAGGATATCCGCTTTCTGGTGTTGCATAATCTGCATGATGTGGTCGTTTTGGGGTTGCCATGGCTACAGGTTCATAATCCAGTATTGGACTGGAAATCTATGTCTGTGTCCAGCTGGGGTTGCCAGGGGGTACATGGTGATGTTCCATTTTTGTCTATTTCGTCTTCCACTCCTTCTGAAGTTCCAGAGTTTTTGTCGGATTATCGGGATGTATTTGATGAGCCCAAAGCCAGTGCCCTACCTCCTCATAGGGATTGCGATTGTGCAATTAATTTGATTCCTGGTAGTAAGTTTCCTAAGGGCCGATTGTTCAATTTATCTGTGCCAGAACACGCCGCTATGTGGAGTTATATAAAGGAATCCTTGGAGAAAGGCCATATTCGCCCTTCGTCATCACTGTTAGGAGCAGGGTTCTTTTTTGTGGCCAAGAAGGATGGTTCTTTGAGACCTTGTATTGATTACCGCCTTCTTAATAAAATTACAGTCAAATTTCAGTATCCTTTGCCGTTGCTGTCTGATTTGTTTGCTCGTATTAAAGGGGCTAGTTGGTTCACCAAGATAGATCTTCGAGGGGCTTATAATCTTGTGCGTATTAAACAAGGCGATGAATGGAAAACAGCATTTAATACGCCCAAGGGCCATTTTGAGTACCTGGTTATGCCATTCGGGCTTTCCAATGCTCCATCTGTGTTTCAGTCCTTTATGCATGACATCTTCTGAGAGTACCTGGATAAATTCCTGATTGTGTATTTGGATGATATTTTGGTCTTTTCGGATGATTGGGAGTCTCATGTGAAGCAGGTCAGAATGGTGTTCCAGGTCCTTCGTGCGAATTCCTTGTTTGTGAAGGGGTCAAAGTGTCTCTTTGGAGTTCAGAAGGTATCATTTTTGGGGTTCATTTTTTCCCCTTCTACTATCGAGATGGACCCTGTTAAAGTCCAGGCCATTTACGATTGGACTCAGCCGACATCTGTGAAGAGCCTGCAAAAGTTCCTGGGCTTTGCTAATTTTTATCGGCGCTTCATCGCTAATTTTTCTACTGTTGCTAAACCGTTGACTGATTTGACCAAGAAGGGTGCTGATGTGGTCAATTGGTCTTATGCGGCTGTAGAGGCTTTTCAGGAGTTGAAGCATCGTTTTTCTTCTGTCCCTGTGTTGTGCCAGCCAGATGTTTCGCTTCCGTTTCAGGTTGAGGTTGATGCTTCTGAGATTGGAGCAGGGGCTGTTTTGTCGCATAGAAGTTCTGATGGCTCGGTGATGAAGCCATGTGCTTTCTTTTCTAGAAAGTTTTCACCTGCTGAGCGTAACTATGATGTTGGTAATCGTGAATTGTTGGCCATGAAGTGGGCATTCGAGGAGTGGCGTCATTGGCTGGAAGGAGCCAAGCATCGCGTGGTGGTCTTGACAGATCACAAGAATTTGACTTATCTTGAGTCTGCCAAACGGTTGAATCCGAGACAGGCTCAATGGTCGTTATTTTTCTCCCGTTTTGATTTTGTGGTTTCTTACCTTCCGGGCTCTAAGAATGTGAAGGCTGATGCCCTGTCAAGGAGTTTTGTGCCTGACTCTCCGGGTGTTCCTGAGCCGGCGGGTATTCTCAAAGAGGGGGTAATTTTGTCTGCCATCTCCCCTGATTTGCGGCGGGTGCTGAAAAAATTTCAGGCTGATAGACCTGACCGTTGCCCAGCGGAGAAACTGTTTGTCCCTGATAGATGGACTAGTAGAGTTATCGCTGAGATTCATTGTTCAGTGTTGGCTGGGCATCCTGGAATCTTTGGTACCAGAGATTTGGTGGCTAGATCCTTCTGGTGGCCGTCTTTGTCGCGGGATGTGCGTTCTTTTGTGCAGTCCTGTGGGACTTGTGCTCGGGCTAAGCCCTGCTGTTCTTGTGCCAGTGGGTTGCTTTTGCCCTTGCCGGTCCCGAAGAGGCCCTGGACGCATATTTCTATGGATTTTATTTCGGATCTCCCCGTCTCTCAAAAGATGTCGGTCATTTGGGTGGTTTGTGATCGCTTTTCTAAGATGATCCATTTGGTACCTTTGTCTAAATTGCCTTCCTCCTCTGATTTGGTGCCATTATTTTTCCAGCATGTGGTTCGTTTACATGGTATCCCGGAGAACATCGTTTCTGACAGAGGTTCCCAGTTTGTTTCAAGGTTTTGGCGATCCTTTTGTGCTAGGATGGGCATTGACTTGTCTTTTTCCTCGGCTTTCCATCCTCAGACAAATGGCCAAACCGAACGAACTAATCAAACTTTGGAAACATATCTGAGATGCTTTGTTTCTGCTGATCAGGATGATTGGGTGTCCTTTTTGCCTTTGGCTGAGTTCGCCCTTAATAATCGGGCCAGCTCGGCTACTTTGGTTTCGCCGTTTTTCTGCAATTCTGGTTTCCATCCTCGTTTCTCTTCAGGGCAGGTTGAGTCTTCAGACTATCCTGGTGTAGATACTGTGGTGGATAGGTTGCAGCAGATTTGGACTCATGTGGTGGACAATTTGACATTGTCCCAGGAGAAGGCTCAACGTTTCGCTAACCGCCGGCGCTGTGTGGGTCCCCGACTTCGTGTTGGGGATTTGGTTTGGTTGTCGTCTCGTTATGTTCCTATGAAGGTTTCCTCTCCTAAGTGTAAGCCTCGTTTCATTGATCCGTATAAGATTTCTGAGGTTATCAATCCTGTGTCATTTTGTTTGGCCCTTCCTGCTTCTTTTGCCATCCATAATGTGTTCCATAGGTCGTTATTGCGGAGATACGTGGCGCCTGTGGTTCCATCCGTTGATCCTCCTGCCCCGGTGTTAGTTGAGGGGGAGT
The DNA here is from genome assembly GCF_032444005.1 of Ranitomeya imitator. Lineage (NCBI taxonomy): Eukaryota > Metazoa > Chordata > Amphibia > Anura > Dendrobatidae > Ranitomeya > Ranitomeya imitator. The sequence goes on from NC_091283.1 coordinate 656,675,536, forward strand.
TGGAGTATGTGGTGGAGAAGATTTTGGATTCTCGTGTTTCGAGACGGAAACTCCAGTACCTGGTCAAGTGGAAGGGTTATGGTCAGGAAGATAATTTCTGGGTTTTTGCCTCTGATGTTCATGCTGCCGATCTGGTTTGTGCCTTTCATTTGGCTCATCCTGGTCGGCCTGGGGGCTCTGGTGAGGGTTCGGTGACCCCTCCTCAAGGGGGGGGGGGTACTGTTGTGAATTCTGTTGTCGGGCTCCCTCCTGTTGTCATAAATGGTACTTCGGCTCGTTCTGTCCATGGACTTCCTCTGGTGGGTGTTTCTGAGTTTCCTTTCACAGGTGACGAGGTTAATTCGTTAGCTGCTGCTCTATTTAACTCCACTTAGATCTTTGCTCCATGCCACCTGTCAATGTTCCAGTATTGGTCTAGTTCACTCCTGGATCGTTCTTGTGACCTGTCTTCCCATCAGAAGCTAAGTTCCAGCTTGTATTTCTTTGGTTTGCTATTTTTCCGTCCAGCTTGCTATTTAATTTGTTGTCTTGCTTGCTGGAAGCTCTGGGACGCAGAGGGAGCGCCTCCGCACCGTGAGTCGGTGCGGAGGGTCTTTTTGCGCCCTCTGCATGGTCTTTTTGTAGGTTTTTGTGCTGACCGCAAAGTAACCTTTCCTATCCTCGGTCTGTTCAGTAAGTCGGGCCTCACTTTGCTTAATCTATTTCATCTCTGTGTTTGTATTTTCATCTTTACTCACAGTCATTATATGTGGGGGGCTGCCTTTTCCTTTGGGGAATTTCTCTGAGGCAAGGTAGGCTTTATTTTTCTATCTTCAGGGCTAGCTAGTTTCTTAGGCTGTGCCGAGATGCATAGGGAGCGTTAGGCGCAATCCACGGCTATTTCTAGTGTGGTTGATAGGTTTAGGGATTGCGGTCAGCAGAGTTCCCACGTCCCAGAGCTTTTCCTTTATTATCAGTAACTATCAGGTCATTCCGTGTGCTCTTTACCACCAGGTCCATTATTGTCCTGACCACCAGGTCATAACAGCCCTCCATTTCATATATGGAGGCCCCACATAGCTCCTCAATTCAATAAATGGGGTCCCCACATAGCCATGCATTTAATATATAGGGGCCCACCATAGTCTCTCCATTTAATATATGGTGCCCCGCATAGCCTCCCAATTTAATAAATGGGGCCCCACATAGCCCCATTTAATATATGGGGGCTTCACATCGTCCTATTTCAATATAATGGGACTTTCAATCAATATATGTGGGCCCCACAGAAAGTCCTCCATTTAATACATAGGAGCCCCACATAGCCCTCCATTTAATATACAGGGCCCTGACATAGCCCTCCATTTAATATATGGGGCCCCATTTAGACATCCATTTAATATACGGGAGCCACCACATTGCCTTCCATTTAATATATGGGGGCCTCCATATAGCCCTCCATTTAATATCTGCGGGCCTCCACATAGCCCTCAATTTAATACATGGGGGCCCCACATAGCCATCCATTTAATATATGGAACTCCACATAGCCTCCATTTAATATGAGGGCCCCACATCATCCTCCATTTAACCCCTTAGTGACAGAGCCAATTTGGTACTTAATGACCGAGCCAATTTTTACAATTCTGACCACTGTCACTTTATGAGGTTATAACTCTGGAACGCTTTAACGGATCCCACTGATTCTGAGAATGTTTTTTCGTGACATATTGTACTTCATGTTAGTGGTAACATTTCTTCGATATTACTTGCGATTATTTATGAAAAAAACGGAAATATTGCAAAACATTTTAAAATTTTGCAATTTTCAAATTTTGTACTTTTATGCCCTTAAATCAGAGAGATATGTCACGAAAATAGTTAATAAATAACATTTCCCACATGTCTACTTTACATCAGCACAATTTTGGAAACAAAATTTTTTTTTGTTAGGGAGTTATAAGGGTTAAAAGTTGACCAGCAATTTCTCATTTTTACAACACCATTTTTTTTTAGGGACCACTTCACATTTGAAGTCATTTTGAGGGGTCTATATGATAGAAAATAATGAAGTGTGACACCATCCTAAAAACTACACCCCTCAAGGTTCTCAAAACCACATTCAAGAAGTTTATTAACCTTTTACGTGCTTCACAGGAACTGAAACAATGTGGAAGGAAAAAATGAACATTTAACTTTTTTTTGCAAACATCTTAATTCAGAACCATTTTTTTTATTTTCACATGTGTAAAAACAGAAATGTAACCATAAATTTTGTTATGCAATTTCTCCTGAATACGCCAATACCCCATATGTGGGGGTAAACCACTGTTTGGGCGCACCGCAGAGCTTGGAATTGAAGGAGCGCCGTTTGACTTTTTCAATGCAGAATTGGCTGGAATTGAGATCGGACGCCATGTCACGTTTAGAGAGCCCCTGATGTACCTAAACAGTGGAAACTCCCCACAAGTGACACCATTTTGGAAACTAGACCCCTTAAGGAACTTATCTAGATGTGTGGTGAGCACTTTGAACCCCCAAGTGCTTCACGGAAGTTTATAACGTAGAGCCGTGAAAATAAAAAATCGCTTTTGTTTACACAAAAATGATCTTTTCGCCCACAGATTCTTATTTTCACAAGGGTAACAGGAGAAATTAGACCACAAAAGTTGTTGTGCGATTTCTCCTGAATACGTCGATACCCCATATGTGAGGGTAAACCACTGTTTGGGCGCACCGCAGAGCTTGGAAGGGAAGGAGTGCCGTTTTACTTTTTCAATGTAGAATTGCCTGGAATTGAGATCGGACGCCATGTTGCGTTTGCAGAGCCCCTGATATGCCTAAACAGTGGAAACCCCCCACAAGTGACACCATTTTGGAAACTAGTCCCCTTAAGGAACTTATCTAGATGTGTGGTGAGCACTTTGAACCCCCATGTGCTTCACAGAAGTTTATAACGTAGAGCCGTGAAAAAAAAAATCGCATTTTTTCTACAAAAATTATCTTTTTTCCCCCAAATTTTTATTTTCACAAGAGTAACAGGAGAAATTAGACCACAAAAGTTGTTGTGCGATTTCTCCTGAGTACGTTGATACCCGATATGTGGGGGTAAACCACTGTTTGGGCGCACCGCAGAGCTTGGAAGAGAAGGAGTGCCGTTTTACTTTTTCAATGTAGAATTGTCTGGAATTGAGATCGGACGCCATGTTGCGTTTGGAGAGCCCCTGATGTGCCTAAACAGTAGAAATTCCCCCACAAGTGACCCCATTTTGGAAACTAGACCCCCCATGGAACTTATCTAGATGTCTGGTGAGAACTTTGAATGCCCAAGTGCTTCACAGAAGTTTAGAATGCAGAGTCGTGAAAATAAAAAATATTTTTTTTTCCACAAAAAAGATTTTTTAGCCCCCAAGTTTTTATTTTCACAAGGGTAACAAGAGAAATTGGACCCCAAAAGTTGTTGTCCAATTTGTCCTGAGTATGCTGGTACCCCATATGTGGGGGTAAACCACTGTTTGGGTGCATGGCAGAGCTCGGAAGGAAGGAGCGCCGTTTTGGAATGCAGACTTTGATAGAATGGTCTGCGGGCGTTATGTTGCGATTGCAGAGCCCCTGATGTACCTAAACAGTAGTAACCCCCCACAAGTGACCCCATTTTGGAAACTAGACCCCCCATGGAACTTATCTAGATGTCTGGTGAGAACTTTGAATGCCCAAGTGCTTCACAGAAGTTTAGAATGCAGAGTCGTGAAAATAAAAAATATTTTTTTTTCCACAAAAAAGATATTGTAGCCCCCAAGTTTTTATTTTCACAAGGGTAACAGGAGAAATTGGACCACTAAAGTTGTTGTTCAATTTATCCTGAGTACGCTGATGCCCCATATGTGGGGGTAAACCACTGTTTGGGCGCACGGCAGAGTTCGGAAGGGAAGGAGCGCCTTTTTGGAATGCAGACTTAGATAGAATGGCCTGTGGGCGTTATGTTGCGTTTGCAGAGCCCCTGATGTACCTAAACAGTGGTAACCCCCCACAAGTGACCCCATTTTGGAAACTAGACCCCCCAAGGAACTTATATAGATGTGTGGTGAGAACTTTGAATGCCCAAGTGCTTCACAGAAGTTTATAATGCAGAGTCATAAAAATAAAAAATATATTTTTTTTTCCACAAAAAAGATTTTGCAGCCCCCAAGTTTTTATTTTCACAAGGGTAACAGAAGAAATTAGACCCCAGACGTTGTTGTCCAATTTATCCCGAGTATGCTGATGCCCCATATGTGTGGGTAACCCACTGTTTGGGCGCACGGCAGAGCTCAGAAGGGAGGGAGCACCTTTTGACTTTTTGAGCGCAAAATTGGCTGTCGTGTTTGGAGACCCCCTGATGTACCTAAACAGTGGAAACCCCCCAATTCTAGCTCCAACCCTAACCCCAACACACCCCTAACCCTAATCCCAACCCGATCCATAATCCTAATCACTAACCCTAACGATAATCACAACCCTTATCCCAAAACAACCCTAATGTCAACCCTAACCATAACCCTAATCAAAACCCTAAATCCAATACACCCCTAATCCTAATCAACCCTAACCTCAAACCTAACCCTAATCCCAATACACCCCTAATCACAACCCTAACCTTAACCCTAATCCCAAACCTAACCCTAATCCCAATACACCCCTAATCACAACCCTAACCTTAACCCTAATCCCAAACCTAACCCTAATCCCAATACACCCCTAATCACAACCCTAACCTTAACCCTAATCCCAAACCTAACCCTAATCCCAAGCGTAACCCTAATGCCAACCCTAATCCTAACTTTAGCCCCAACCCTAGCCCTAACTTTAGCCCAAACCCTAACCGTAGCCCTAAGGCTACTTTCACACTTGCGTCGTTTGGCATCCGTCGCAATCCGTTGTTTTGGACAAGAAACGGATCCTGCAAATGTACCCGCAGGATGCGTTTTTTGCCCATAGACTTGTATTGCTGACGGATCGTGACAGATAGCCACACGTCGCGTCCGTCGTGCACTGGATCAGTGTTTTGGCGGACCGTCAGCACAAAAAAACGTTCAATGTAACTTTTTTTGTACGTCGCATCCGCCATTTCTGACCGCGCATGCGTGGCCGTAACTTCGCCCCCTCCTCCCCAGGACATAGATTGGGCAGCGGATGCATTGAAAAACATCACTGCTCTAGAGGAGATCTGCATGGAGGAATGGGCCAACATACCAACAACAGTGTGTGGCAACCTTGTGAAGACTTACAGAAAACATTTGACCTCTGTCATTGCCAACAAAGGATATATTACAAAGTATTGAGATGAAATTTTGTTTCTGACCAAATACTTATTTTCCACCATAATATGCAAATAAATTGTTAAAAAAACAGACAATGTGATATTCTGGATTTTTTTTTCTCAGTTTGTCTCCCATAGTTGAGGTCTACCTATGATGTAAATTACAGACGCCTCTCATCTTTTTAAGTGGTGGAACTTGCACTATTGCTGACTGACTAAATACTTTTTTGCCCCACTGTATATGTTCGTTCCTCTATTATCTACATATATTTTATGTTCATTCCCCACCTATAAAGCTCAGGGAATATAAAATACACTTGTGTATATGGGATATGTGTTCATTCCCCTATTACATATATAGTAGAGTATAAGCCGACCTGAGTATAAGCAGGGGCACATAATTTTGCCACAAAATACTGGGTAAGCTTAATGACTCAAGTATAAGCCAGGTATGCATTGTCCCCCTCATGCCTATCCTGGTATGCATGGCTCCCCCGTCCCTGTCCTTGTATGCATGGCTCCCCTGTCCCTGTCCTTGTATGCATGGCTCCCCCGTCCCTGTCATTGTATGCATGGCTCCCCTCCCTGTTATTGTACGCATGGCTCCCCCATCGCTCTCATTGTATGCATGGCTCCCCCGTCCCTGTCATTGTATGCATGGCTCCCCCTCCCTGTTATTGTACGCATGGCTCCCCCATCGCTCTCATTGTATGCATCACTCCCCCGTCCCTGTCATTGTATGTATAGCACCCCGTCCCTTTCATTGTGTGCATGGCTCCCCCTCCTTGTTATTGTACGCATGGCTCCCCCATCGCTCTCATTGTATGCATGACTCCCCCGTCCCTTTCATTGTATGTATGGCTATTTATCCCCTATCCTTGTATGCATGATTCCTGTTTAAAAAAAAAAAAACATCCTTCCATTCATGACTAGGAACATGCTTCTACTTGTACGACAGAGTGGCAGAAATACTATAACCTCTACAGCCCCGGGTCCACTAACCCCAATTTACGACAATCCTCACTTCCCCGCAGGTCTCCGTAGGGAAAATTTCCTGAGTAAAAACAGAGCCTCAAGACCCATTATATTTGACTTCATAAATCAGACAGGTATTAAGTCCCTACACGAAATATACCAGGGGGAGGAACCTCCTGAGGGCTCTTGGTTCTTTTACGAACAGCTAAAGAGCTTCATAGGCACATCATTTAAACTTAATAAGTCCATGGGGGTGTTAACCCCTTTCGAGAAAATTTGTCTCGCTGAGGAGCCCCCGTCTCGTAAGGTGTCCCTCCTATATAATCTTTTCCAGGAGAGCCAGACCCCAACACATGACTTCCCAACGTTTTTCTCAAGATGGGAGAGTGACTTGGGGATTTCATTGTCCCAGGAGGAAAGAGATAAGATTTTTCTGTTCACCTTTAGGACTTCGCTGTTGGCTGTGTCACAGGAGAGGAGTTACAAGGTTCTGTCGAGGTGGTATATATGCCCCTGCCAGGTTCATGCTATGTTCCCGGTGATCCCGGATATTTGTTGGAGATGCACATCAGAAAAAGGGACTTATATCCATATCAGGTGGGAATGTCCACCCATAAAGAAATTCTGTATGTTAGTTTTTGATCTCCATAACAAATTATCCTTTCGCAAAATACAACCCACAGTGGAACTAGCCCTCTTGTCTCTGTGTGACATGTCGATATCTGGTTTTAAGAGGAGTCTTCTCAGACATTTTCTCACGGCTGCCAGGAATTTGATTCCTAGATACTGGAAGCAGGATCGTTACCCCTCAGGCTCCGATTTTGTTGCGGAGCTTAACAACATTTACAGAATGGAACAATTGATAAGTGAATCCATGGGGGATTCGACGAAATTTTTTAACACTTGGGCTTCATGGATTGTATTCAGGGAGACCCCAGAGTTGGACGTATGGTTGTCCAGGTCCTAATTCATATCTGGAGCCGATATGGGATCGTTCGCGTAATGGTTGTTGCCCCTGTCCTCTGGCCTGCTGTCGTGGCTTAAAGCCAATATTATTTTTTTCTCTTTCTTTCTTTTTCTTTGCTTTCTTTCCTTCTCTTTCCGTTTCTTTAATTCTTTCTACTTCTGCTTACTTCTTATATCTAACGACATTCTATACTAATATAAATGATTAAATATAGCTAGTAATGCTTGATTGCCTTTGATGCTGTTTATATGTTTCAACTATGAAAAATATCATTGTTAACTTGAAAGTGCTATCGTTGGCAGTGGCCAACTACATTTAATATTTGCTGAGACTTTCTCTTTTTGTATGATCTACGGATTGTACCCCGTTGAGTTTAACAATTGTCTCAGCACTGTACCATTGTTTGTATTGTTTATTTGCTTCAATAAACCTGATTTATACAAAAAAAAAACATCCTGCTCACCTACCTGCATGCCCTCGGTGGCACTGCATCTCGTTCATACCGGCGCCAGTAGCTCTTCCGGCCAAGTGATCACGTGGCCCCGCTCATTAAGGTAATGAATAGGCACTCCACGCCTGTGGGAGTGGAGAGACGTGCATATGCATTACCTTTATGAGTGGGGCCACATGATCATTTGGCACAGGAGCTGCTGGCATCGGAACGAAGGAGATGCAGTGCCACCGAGGGCATGCCGGTAGGTGAATAGGATGTGTGCTGGAAGCCGGCGGCTGCAGCTGGCACTGTGCGCTATTACAGCAATGGCACCGGCTTTAGCCATAGCCGCCGGCTCCTGCCTCTGGGACCTGCTGTTTCACGGCTCCCCCTCTCCCGCTGGCCCTCTGGGACAATTGACTCATGTATAAGCCAAGGTAGGCGTTTTCAGCACAAAAAATCTGCTGAAAAACTCGGCTTATACACAAGTATATACAGTATCTACATACATTTCATGTTTATTCCCCACCTATCAAGCTCATAATAAACTTGTTTGTATGGGATATGTGTTCATTCCCCTATTATCTATATATATTGTATGTTAATTCCCCACCTATCAAGCACAGGGAATATAATATATACACTGCTAAAAAAGGGAACACTTAAACAACAGAATATAACTCTAAGTAAATCAAACTTCCGTGAAATCAAACTGTCCACTTAGTAAGCAACACTGTTTGCCAATCAACAGATGGAAATTATTGGCAATTACCAAGACACCCCCTATAAAGGCTGTAGGAGAATAACAAACCAGCAGCAGGACAGCTACCTGTAACAACTCTGCTGGCATCACGTCATGGCCTCACATCTCTCACACAATCTTACCCACTGCTCCAGGTCATGATGTGGTTTCTGTTTCATGCCAGCTCCATGTTCTGTGTCTCTGCTCTCTGCATGCCTCATGGCTATGTGTATAGGGGGCCGGCGCCTGAACTCTCTGGTTCTTATAGGAATCAGGTGCACCTGTTCAATCAGTTCCTGACCAATTACCAAGAGGCCTCCTGGATATAGTGCAGCTCCACCCTGTGGTCTGGGCCTGTGCAATGTGTTAGCTCAGTTAGTGTTTAGCTGCTGAGTTTGCCTGGCCTTGCTCTGAGTTACTCCCTCTGAGCTTTTCTCTGTGCTTTTGCCTTGTTCTTGTAGTCCGCCCTCCAGGAGGCAGAATATCCTGGTCCCTGTATCTTTGTCCCTGTGTCTTTGTCCCTGTGTCTTGTTCTATTGCCTTGTCTGTACTTTGTCTTTTCTCGGTCTCCTTGTCTGTGGCTTCCTTCCCTGCTTTCTTTCCTTGTGTTTTCTGTTTGCTTACACTCCGCACTCTTGCGGCTCTGCACTCAGACCTTGCTTCGCACTCTCTGGCTTTGCTCTGTGGCTCCGCTCTTTGCGGTTCTATCTGGCTCCGCTCGTTGCGGTACTTTCTGGCTCCGCCTCCTGTGTTTCTGCACTTGGCTCCGCCTCTGCTCTTGGCTCCGCCTCCAGCGTCTCCGCTCTTGGCGTTACCTCCAGCGTCTCCGCTCTTGGCTCCGCCTCCAGCGTCTCCGCTCTTGGCTCCGCCTCCAGCGTCTTTGCTCTTGGCTCCGCCTCCAGCGTCTCCGCTCTTGGCTCCGCCTCCAGCATCTTCGATCTTGGCTCCGCCTCCAGCGTCTCCGCTCTTGGCTCCGCCTCTAGCATCTCCGCTCTTGGCTCCGCCTCTAGCGTCTCCGCTCTTGGCTCCGCCTCTAGCATCTCCGCTCTTGGCTCCGCCTCTAGCGTCTCCGCTCTTGGCTCTGCCTCCAGCGTCTCCGCTCTTGGCTCCGCCTCCAGCGTCTCCACTCTTGGCTCCGCCTCCAGCGTCTCCGCCCTTGGCTCTGCCTTCTCCTTCTTTTTTCTTAGTTCCACCTTCTACTTGTTACTTGGTCCTCCTGTGTGAACAGGTCCCTACCTGTTTCTTCATACCTCATTCCTTTCTGCTTGTTTCCTTTCCTGCACCTCCTGTGTGAACAGGTCCCTACCTGTTCCTTCATTCTCCTCTCCTTCTGGCTTGTTTCCGTACCTGCATCTTCTGTGTGTACAGGTCCCTACCTGTTCCTTCATCACACTCACAATAGGACTGCACTCGGGTGTCGTCTGAGTGCAGCCTGATTCATACACCACATCAACCAGTCCTGTGTATCCTGTGTTCCTGCCAGTCCTGCCGTTCCTGCCCTGCCTTCCAGTCCTGTGTTCTCTGCCAGCCCTGAGTTCTCCGCCGTGTCTCTGCCAGCCCTGTCTCAGCCGTGCCAGCCTACTCGTCTGTGTTCCAGCCGTGCTCTTCTGCCAGTCCTGCCTGATGCCCGCACCAATCCTGGTGTTCCTGTCTCCCAAGTGGGATCAGCAGCCACAGCCAGACACCACCCTGGAGTAGCACCTGGCAGCTGCCTGCTGCACGAGCCTGTCCTCACCATCAGAGGCTCCAGTGAAAACCCAGGCAGCTGTCATAGTCACGCCCCTTCCAGGGTAGTCTGGTTTGTGGCACAGTGGGGCCACAAACCCCCCGAGCTCACGCCCACCAGTCAGGGCGTGAGCGTGACACTACCTCAGCCTTTGTGCAAGGAGGAACAGGAGGAGCACTGCCAGAGCCCTGCAAAATGAGATCCAGCAGGTCACAGATGTGCATGTGCCTGCACGAACGGTTAGAAACAGACTCGATAAGGATGGTCTGAGCGCCCGACATCCACAGATGGGTGTTGTGCTCACAGTCCAACACCGTGCAGGACGCTTGGCCTTTGCCACAGAACACCAGAATTGGCAAATTCGCCACTGGTGCCCTGTGCTCTTCACAGATGAAAGCAGGTTCACACTGAGCACATGTGACAGACGAGACAGAGTCTGGAGATGCTGTGGAGAGCGATCTGCTGCCTGCAACATCCTTCAGCATGTCCGGTTTTTACAGTGGATCAGTAATGGTGTGGGGTGGCATTTCTTTAGAGCGCTGCACAGCCCTTCATGTGCTCACCAGAGGTAGCCTGACTGCCATTAGGTACCGAGATGAGATCCTCAGACCCCTTATGAGACCTGGTGCGGTTGGCCCTGGGTTCCTCCTAATGCATGACAATGCCAGACCTTATGTGGCTGGAGTGTGTCAGCAGTTCCTGCAAGATGAAGGCATTGAAGCTATGGACTGGCCCACCCATTCCCCAGACCTGAATCCGATTGAACACATCTGGGACATCATGTCTCGCACCATCCACCAACGTCACGTTGCACCACAGACTGTCCAGGAGTTGGCGGATGCTTTATTCCAGGTCTGGGAGGAGATTCCTCAGGAGACCATCCACCACCTCATCAGGAGCATGCCCAGGCATTGAAGGGAGGTCATACAGGCACGTGGAGGCCTCACACACACACTAGGCAAAATTTCCTTGTTTTGAGGCATTTCCATTGAAGTTGGATCAACCTGTAATTTGATTTTCCACTTTGATTTTGAGTATCGTTCCAAATCCAGGCCTCCATTGGTTAATAAATTTGATTTCCATTGATTATTTTTGTGTGATTTTGTTGTCAGCACATTCAACTTTGTACAGAACAAAGTATTCAATGAGAATATTTCATTCATTCAGATCTAGGATGTGTTATTTGAGTGTTCCCTTAATTTTTTTGAGCAGTGTACTTGGTTATATGGGATATATGTTCATTCCCCTATTATCTACATATATTTTTGTTCATTCCCCTCCTATAAAGCTCAGGTAATTTAATATACACCTGTTTATATGGGATTTGTGTTCATTGCTCTATTATCTACATATATTTCATGTTCATTCCATATCCAAGATGCATAAGAAATCTATAATCCCTCTCCATATTTTTGGACCTATAGATTATTATGTTCATTTTTTTAATATATATTTCTTTTCTTCATTCTTTTTAGTTTGTCCCGCACAATAGAAGCAGTGCACAACACACTTGTAGGACATGTGCCCTGCTGGCTTTGTCTGTGGACCTCAGTAATGGCCAAAAAAGTGCTGAAAGGTAAATTTGACAGCCACACTGGACACTAGCTAGCTACACTATATGACTGATATTCAACCGCCTAGTGGTCAAAAGAACTGGCCAAGGAGCTCAGAGACAGAATTGTGGCAAGGTACAGATCTGGCCAAGGTTACAAAAGAATTTCTGCAGTACTCAAGGTTCCTAAGAGCACAGTGGCCTCCATAATCCTTAAATGGGAGACGTTTAGGACCACCAGAAGTCTTTCTAGACCTGGCCGTCCAGCCAAACTGAGCAATCGTGGGAGAAGAGCCCTGGTGAGTGAGGTAAAGAACCACCCCAAGATCACTGTGGCTGAGCTCCAGAGATGCCGTAGGGAGATGGGAGAAAGTTCCACAAAGTCAACTATCACTGCAGCCCTCCACCAGTCTGGCCTTTGTGGCAGAGTGGCCCGACGGAAACCTCTCCTGAGTGCAAGACATATGAAAGCCCCCATAGAGTTTGCTGAAAAAACACTTGAAGGACTCCCAGACTATGACAAATAAGATTCTCTGGTCTGAGGAGACACAGATAGACATTTTTGGTGATAATTCTAAGTGGTATGTGTGGAGAAAACCTGGCACTGCTCATCACCTGCCCAATACAATCCCCACAGTGAAAAATGCTGGTGGAAAAATCCCATCGTGGCACCATCAGACCAGAGGTATAGTAGGATTTATATTGTATACACTTATTTGTTTACTTCGCCGCCATGTGGTGATATGGTTTGGGGCAACATATTGTATTATGCCGTGTTGACAAGAGAGACTTTCTTACCCGAACAACGAATTATATTTATATGGTGGCGAGGTATAATGTTGTGACATGCTTACCTCTGGCCTGGGGTGCCTATATTTGGTACCATCTCCATCATTGTTGTTTTTATGTTATTTTGTATATTGTTCCAAATAAAATTTATATGGTTATTGTACGATGAGGTTCTGGTGCAATTTTTTGTAGGTCATTATCTGTTTATTGTACGGGACCGATAAGTTATATATCTCCCGATGGGCTTAGGGTGTTACTAGGTTTACCCTGTGTATTGTTTGTCTAATTGGCATTTGATCTTTAAAATAGAGTAGCGTTATGCACATAGACACTTTAGCATACTATATGTATTGATGGTAATTACCATGGATTGATTGTTATTTTTGCGTACTACAAACAGCACCTGTATCTACATTAGATTGGATTTGAGCAATGGTTTTGGTGGTTGCTATATTACTATGATACTTATCATGGTATATACCTGTATGTGAATTAGTGTGTTCATTCTGCTGTTGGTTGTTAGTCGTTTTGTTGAGGCATCCATTATATACTGTTTACATGATTTTATGGATATGTACAGTATTTGAAATAAACTTTATCAATTGTTTTACATACACTTCATGGGCCTTTATTCTTGATTCTAAGGAATAATCAGGGCTGGACTGGCCATTTGGCAATTCTGGCAAATGCCAGAAGGGCCTGTCTGGTCATGGGCTGCCTTGTGTGCTATGCTGTTAACAGAATCAATGTTCTCAAGACACCCATACTGTTAACAGTTGTGACGGAGCACAAAGCCTGTCACTCCGTCACTTACCTCAGCATGCCGTGGGTATAATTAGAAATATTGGTCTTGTAGTAAATCTTCCATCCAGGGTAATATTAGTAATATATCCCATCTGGTTATTGGGGACAGGGACAACATGGGCCTGTGTGATTTCAAATGCCAGGACTGAATTTCATCCCCAGTCCGTACCTGGGAATAGTACATATGAATGCCCGCATAGAGTTTGCTAAAAAACACATGAAGGACTCCCAGACTATGAGAAATAATTTTCTCTGGTCTGATGAGATGAAGATAGACCTTTTTGGTGATAATTCTAAGTGGTATGTGTGGAGAAAACCAGATATCATGCTTTGGGGGTATTTTTCAGCTGTAGGGACAGGGCGACTAGTTGCCATTGAAGGAAAAATGAATGCGGCCAAGTACAGAGACATCCTGGATGAAAACCTCTTCCAGAGTGCTCTGGACCTCAGACTTGGCCGAAGGTTCAACTTCCAACAAGACAATGACCCTAAGCAAACAGCCTAAATAACAAAGGACTGGCTTCAGAACAACTCTGTGACCATTCTTGATTGGCCCAGCCAGAGACCTGACCTAAACCCAATTGAGCATCTCTAGAGAGACCTGAAAATGTCTGTCCACCAATGTTCACCATCCAACCTGACGGAACTGGAGAGGATCTGCAAGGAAGAATGCAGAGGATCCCCAAATCCAGGTATGAAAAATTTGTTGCATCATTCCCAAGAAGACTCATGGCTGTACTAGCTCAAAGGGCGCTTCTACTCAATACTGAGCAAAGGGTCTGAATACTTATGATTATGTGATATTTCAGTTTTTCTTTTTTAATAAATTTGCAAAACTTTCTACATTTCTGAGGGTTTATTTCAGTCAAGAAGGGGTGCAGAATGTACATTAATGAGAAAAAAATGATTTTTTTTTATTTACCAAATGGCTGCAATGAAACAAAGAGTGAAACATTTAAAAGGGCCTAAATACTTTCCTTACCCACTGTACACTACTCACAAAAAGTTAAGGATATTTCATCTTTGGGCGAAATTTCTGGATAAACCTAAAATGCACTTCTAACCTTTTCATGCTGTTCACATTTTAACATCATGAGACCAAGACGGCAATTAACAATTGATCGACAGTACCTCGCTATTGCGAGGCTGCAAGCAGGATGTTCTCAGACGAAGTGGCCCATGAGCTTAGAGTGTCACAGAGTGTCATCAGCAGGTTGCAATAGAGATAAAGAGAGACTGGAAGAGTGACAGAAAGGCAGAGAAGTGAACGTCAATTGGTCACATTCCACACTGATGACCGCTTAATTGTGAACAATGCCTTTTCGGAACCGGATGATAAATACCACACAACTCTAGCCATATTTAAGGGAGGTGAGAGGCATCCAAGTATGATGTCAGGCCATTCAAAACAATTTATATCAGTGTGGTCTGCATGTTAGACGACCTGAAAATGTACCTGCCCATACCACCAGGCACAGGCGTCATTGTCTTGCATGGGTCATGGAGCATCTATGCTGGATGAGGGACCAGTGGGCATCAGTGCTGTTCACTGATGAAAGTTGATTCATGCTTAGCAGACATGATGGCCGACAACGATGTTGTAGACATCAACAAGACTGCTATGCATCAGCCAATGTTGTCACCAGATGAGCCTTTGGTGGTGGTGTTAAAGTGTGGGCAGGTGTCTACTTGAATAACATCATTACTCTAGCCATTGTGCTTCTGCATGAGCAACACAGGCCTAATTTCATCTTAATGGACAACAATGCTCCTGCTCATCAAGGTCATGTCATTAGGGAATGGCTGCTGTAGACTAGGATACCTTAAATGGAATGGCCTGCACTTTCTCCATACTTGAATCCAATAGAAAACTTATGAGATCAGCTGAGTCACCATGTAGAGGCTCATAACTCTATACCCCAGAACCTCAATGACCTGAGGGCCACCCTTCAAGAAGAGTGAAATGCCATACCTCAGCAGACAATAAAGGTACCGTTACACTAAACGACTTACCAATGATCACGACCAGCAATACGACCTGGCCGTGATCGTTGGTAAGTCGTTGTGTGGTCGCTGGGGAGCTGTCACACAGACAGCTCTCTCCAGCGACCAACGATCCGGGGAAAGACTTCGGCATCGTTGAAACTGTCTTCAACGATGCCGAAGTCCCCGGGTAACCAGGGTAAACATCGGGTTACTAAGTGCAGGGCCGCGCTTAGTAACCCGATATTTACCCTAGTTACCATTGTAAAAAAAAAAAAAAAACAGTACATACTCACATTCCGATGTCTGTCACGTCCCCCGCCGTCAGCTTCCCGCACTGACTGTCAGCGCCGGCCGTAAAGCAGAGCACAGCGGTGACATACACATATTTGGTATCGCCGAGTTCAGAATCGCCAGATTCATCAATATACAAAAATAATTTATCCAATCGTCATAGAGCGAAAAAAAATCAAAACACCAGAATTACAGTTTTGGTAGCTGCAACATTGCAATAAAATGCAATAACGGGTGATCAAAAGAATGTATCTACACCAAAATCGTGTCAATAAAAACATCCGATCGGTGTACAAAAAATAAGCCCTCACCCAGCCCCAGATCCTGAACAATGGAGACGCTATAGGTCTCGGAAAATGGCAACTTTTTTTTTTTTTTTTACAAACTTTGGAAATTGTTTTCACCACTTAGATAAAAAAGAACCTAGACATGTTTGGTGTCTATGAACTTGAAATGACCTGGAGAATCATATTGGCAGGTCAGTTTTAGCAATTAATGAACCTAGTAAAAAAGCCAAATAAAAAATAAGTGTGGGATTGAACTTTTCTATTAGGCTACTTTCACACATCAGGTTTTCAGCGTCAGGCTCAATCCGGGTAATTTTCAAAAAAACGGAACCGGCGAATGTTGCCTCCGGATTGTATTTTTTTCACCATAGAATTGTATTAGTGCCTGATTGCGCCTGATGACCTTGCGTTTCGTCTGCTTTTCGCCGTATCCGGCAAATCTGCCATTTCCAGTTTCTTGAAAAAACGTCCATAGCAACGTTTTTTGTCTCCGGCGAAAAAGCCGGAAGCGCTGGATCTGTCGCTTCTGGCTGTTTGCTAGAATGGAAATCTATGGGAGCCGGGAGGTGCCGGATACGGAAAATGACGGATTCCGGTGCCGGATTCCATTTTTTTAAACTGAGCATGCTCCAATTTTTTTTTTTATCCAATAATCTAGATATGCTAGCCGGATCCATCGAAAAACCGGATCCGTCGCATCAGTCTTTCACAATCTGCGCCGGATCCAGTTTTTCCAACATTCGCCAGATTGTGCCTGATGAAAAAACCTGATGTGTGAAAGTAGCCTTACACAACATGGTAAAACCAATTCAAAAGTACAACTCGTCCCGCAAAAAATAAGCCCTCGGATGGCCATTTTGACCAAAAGCTAAAAAATTATGGCTCTGGGAAGAAGGGAAGCAAAAAATGAAAATGCAAAACCAAAAATACCCCTGGTTGTTAAGTGGTTAAGCTCTTTTGCAGGTCGGTATACAGGTCCTTCTCAAAAAATTAGCATATAGTGTTAAATTTCATTATTTACCATAATGTAATGATTACAATTAAACTTTCATATATTATAGATTCATTATCCACCAACTGAAATTTGTCAGGTCTTTTATTGTTTTAATACTGATGATTTTGGCATACAACTCCTGATAACCCAAAAAACCTGTCTCAATAAATTAGCATATTTCACCCATCCAATCAAATAAAAGTGTTTTTTAATAACAAACAAAAAAACCAACAAATAATAATGTTCAGTTATGCACTCAATACTTGGTCGGGAATCCTTTGGCAGAAATGACTGCTTCAATGCGGCGTGGCATGGAGGCAATCAGCCTGTGACACTGCTGAGATGTTATGGAGGCCCAGGATGCTTCAATAGCGGCCTTAAGCTCATCCAGAGTGTTGGGTCTTGCGTCTCTCAACTTTCTCTTCACAATATCCCACAGATTCTCTATGGGGTTCAGGTCAGGAGAGTTGGCAGGCCAATTGAGCACAGTAATACCATGGTCAGTAAACCATTTACCAGTGGTTTTGGCACTGTGAGCAGGTGCCAGGTCGTGCTGAAAAATGAAATCTTCATCTCCATAAAGCATTTCAGCCGATGGAAGCATGAAGTGCTCCAAAATCTCCTGATAGCTAGCTGCATTGACCCTGCCCTTGATGAAACACAGTGGACCAACACCAGCAGCTGACATGGCACCCCACACCATCACTGACTGTGGGTACTTGACACTGGACATTTTGGCATTTCCTTCTCCCCAGTCTTCCTCCAGACTCTGGCACCTTGATTTCCGAATGACATGCAAAATTTGCTTTCATCAGAAAAAAGTACTTGGGACCACTTAGCAACAGTCCAGTGCTGCTTCTCTGTAGCCCAGGTCAGGCGCCTCTGCTGCTGTTTATGGTTCAAAAGTGGCTTTACCTGGGGAATGCGGCACCTGTAGCCCATTTCCTGCACACGCCTGTGCACGGTGGCTCTGGATGTTTCCACACCAGACTCAGTCCACTGATTCCTCAGGTTCCCCAAGGTCTGGAATCGGTCCTTCTCCACAATCTTCCTCAGGGTCCGGTCTCCTCTTCTCGTTGTACAGCGTTTTCTGCCACATTGTTTCCTTCCAACAGACTTACCATTGAGGTGCCTTGATACAGCACTCTGGGAACAGCCTATTTATTGAGAAATTTCTTTCTGGGTCTTACCCTCTTGCTTGAGGGTGTCAATGATGGCCTTCTTGACATCTGTCAGGTCGCTAGTCTTACCCATGATGGGGGTTTTGAGTAATGAACCAGGCAGGGAGTTTATAAAAGCCTCAGGTATCTTTTGCATGTGTTTAGAGTTAATTAGTTGATTCAGAAGATTAGGGTAATAGGTCGTTTAGAGAACCTTTTCTTGATATGCTAATTTATTGAGACAGGTTTTTTGGGTTATCAGGAGTTGTATGCCAAAATCATCAGTATTTAAACAATAAAAGACCTGACAAATTTCAGTTGGTGGATAATGAATCTATAATATATGAAAGTTTAATTGTAATCATTACATTATGGTAAATAATGAAATTTAACACTATATGCTAATTTTTTGAGAAGGACCTGTACATAAACATGTTGTCCTTATTCTGCAGGTCGATACAATGATACCAAATTAATATATTTTTTACTACTTTTGAATAGAAATCTTTCCCTGATCACTGTATTATAAAATCCAGAACTGTCGTTTTCACTTTGGGTTACATACGATCTTTCGATGAATTTTATTCCATTTTTGGAAGGAGGAAAAACAAAAAAAAACAAAAAAAGCAATAATCTTGAATGTTTTTTTTATTTTTAATTGCATTCACCAAACAATTGTTAACTTTATTCTGTGGGTTGATACAATTATAAAGATTTTTCATTTATATAGTTTTTTATGTTTTACTACTTTTGCACAAAAAACTCACTTAAAAAATTATATTTTGTGCCGTCATTTTTTAAGAGACATAGCTTACCGTATTTATTTTTACAATATATTGTAGATCTTGTTTGTTGCAGAATGAAGATTACTGTGTATTCATATTTCTTTGGGGTACAAACAACTTTTTGATCACTTTTTATATTGTTTTTGGGATGTGGGATGAACAAAAACAACAATTTAGGATGTTTTTCATATATTTTTCGATAATAGATCAGCCAGCCCTGTCTGTCAAACTGGCTGAGTGGCGGAAACACTGTCCACGTCCAGCACTCAAGAAGTTTCCAGCCTCAATCATTATACTGACAGGGCAGGAGGAAAGGTAAGCATCATGTGAGGAGTAACCATTTGACTCTATTGATCTATGTTGGAGCAGTGAGCGAAGTTCATTAGAGATAGGATCTCAGGTTTTAATCATCTCTAGTGGGCCTTTGACCAATATGCCACAAAAAGGAATAAAATGGACCGACTGCCAATGCGATACGACCACTGATCAATAAACTTTTACCAATTTGTGGGATTTTAAATGCCTGCTAACACAGGTAGACCAAAGTAAACAATGCGCCCTGAGTAATCAATAATACAGCGTTTTGCTCGCTCATCGGGTGATGGGCAGTCTGTTTACGTGCCAAAATAAGTGTGCAACGGTTGTTTTTAGCAACGCTCATACATGATTATCTGACAGTGTATGCCCCTTAAGACTGGTATTCATTAATGTAATGTTATTTTAGGAACTGGAATATATGCTTTGATTTTCTTTATCGCTGCTTTTGTATGATGCCATTTTTAGTTTACGATTCACACTTTGGATCATAAACACCATGACTATTTGTTACTATACATTTACATTGTGCTGGCATTTTGAAATACCTTTATATCAAGCCCTGAGTACCATTTTGGAATATTAGTTAAGGGGCATTTTATACAGTTATATGAAAAAGTTTGGGCACCCCTATTAAGCTTAATGTTTTATAAAAATTGTTTTTTTTGCAACAGCTATTTCAGTTTCATATATCTAATAACTGTTGGACACAGTAATGTTTCTGCCTTGAAATGAGGTTTATTGTACTAACAGAAAATGTGCAATCTGCATTCAAACAAAATTTGGCAGGTGCATAAGTATGGGCACCCTTATCATTTTCTTGTTTTAAATACTCCTACCTACTTTTTACTGACTTACTAAAGCACTTTTTTGGTTTCCTAACCTCATTGAGCTTTGAACATAGCCAGGTGTATGCAATCATGAGAAAAGCTACTTAAAGTGGCCACTTGCAAGTTGTTCTCCTGTTTGAATCTCCTCTGAAGAGTGGCATCATGGGCTCCTCAAAACAACTGTCTAATGATCTGAAAACAAAGATTATTCAACATAGTTGTTCAGGGGAAGGATACAAAAAGCTGTCTCAGAGATTTAACCTGTCAATTTCCACTGTGAGGAACATAGTAAGGAAATGGAAGAACACAGGTACAGTTCTTGTTAAGGTCAGAAGTGGCAGGCCAAGAAAAACATCAGAAAGGCAGAGAAGAAGAATGGTGAGATCAGTCAAGGACCATCCTCAGACCACCTCCAGAGAGCTGCAGCATCAAATTGCTGCAGATGGTGTCACTGTGCATCGGTCAACTATACAATGCACTTTGCACAAGGAGAAGCTGTATGGGAGAGTGATGCGAAAGAAGCCGTTTCTGCAAGCACATCACAAACAGAGACTGCTGAGGTATGCAAAAGCACATTTGGAGAAGCCAGTTTCTTTTTGGAAGAAGGTCCTGTGGACTGATGAAACCAAGATTGAGTTGTTTGGTCATACAAAAAGGCGTTATGCATGGCAGCTAAAAAAACACAGCATTCCAAGAATAACACTTGCTACCCACAGTAAAATTTGGTGGAGGTTCCATCATGCTTTGGGGCTGTGTGGCCAATGCAGGCACCTGAAATCTTGTTAAAGTTGAGGAACGCATGGATTCCTCTCAGTATCAGCAGATTCTTGACAATAATGTTCATGAATCAGTGACAAAGTTGAAGTTACACAGGGGATGGATCTTTCAGCAAGACAATGATCCAAAACACCGCTCCAAATTTACTCAGGCATTCATGCAGAGGAACAATTACACTGTTCTGAAATGGCCATCCCAGTCCCCAGACCTGAATATCATTGAACATCTGTGGGATCATTTGAAGAGGGCTGTCCATGCTCGGCGACCATCAAACTTAACTGAACTGGAATTGTTTTGTAAAGAGGAATGGTCAAAAATACCTTCATCCAGGATCCAGGAACTCATTAAAAGCTACAGGAAGCGACTAGAGGCTGTTATTTTTGCAAAAGGAGGATCTACTAAATATTAATGTCACTTTTCTGGTGGGGTGCCCATACTTATGCCCATACCTTCATCCAGGATCCAGGAACTAATTAAAAGCTACAGGAAGCGACCAGAGGCTGTTATTTTTGCAAAAGGAGGATCTACTAAATATTAATGTCACTTTTCTGGTGGGGTACCCATACTTATGCACCTGTCAAATTTTGTTTGAATGCAGATTGCACATTTTCTGTTAGTACAATAAACCTCATTTCAAGGCAGAAACATTACTGTGTCCAACAGTTATTAGATATATGAAACTGAAATAGCTGTTGCAAAAAAAACAATTTTTATAAAACATTAAGCTTAAGATTAATAGGGGTGCCCAAACTTTTTCATATAACTGTGTGTCTGAACTTTGTGATATCATCTAGATAGTTTTGGGAGTTATTTTTGAATATACTGATTGTACTGTATTCTTTGGGTTGATAATCTGTATTCAGACAGGCTTTTGAAGATACACCCAAGTTGTTTTTTTTACGCTTTGTTCCCTCTTTTGGAAGAAAGGGTGGGAACAGATACGTGGAGCTTGTCAACCACTATAAAAGCAATATTCTTCTCGTAATAAGCAGCCTCATTAATAAACACAGGGTAAACTGGTCGTTCTCCAGTATAAGGGATAATCTTGTTATCCAAACTCAGAAATGCAGGATCACCAGGGAGCAGAAGAGAGAAATCTTGATCCTAAGGAAAAATGAGTGTTTGGAGTTTAAAAGTCAGAGAGCTGAATCTTTTGTACAAGTATACAAATGCAGAATAAGCACAGCATTCGAACAGATGATCGTACAGGGTTTCTCCAAGAATTGTTATAAATAATTCACATTTAAATATTAAAACTTTTTCTAAAAACATTTATTTAGTAAAAAGGTCTGCTTTATTTTGTGCATGCTGTCAGGATTTTAGAGATGGCAGTCGCAATAAATCATTGTGCACCTGTCCTAGCTTTCAGAGGATGCACAGTATGACAGGACAAGCTGCGTAAAGACCTACAAGCTGCTTGAGACATACATTAGAGCAGGACAGCGTCCTGTCAGGCATCGTGAAGTCGCACTCCTCTATTCAGTCAACCTGACAGGACACCGAGTGGAGCAGGAGTACAGTAGAAGATAAACACCTTTCTTCTTCTGAGAATGAACATCTAACAGTTTTTCTGCATACAATTTGCTAAATAAAGGTATTTAGAAAAATATTTAATATTTAAAAGTATTTTATTTAACACTTTTCTTGGACATCCCCTTTAAGCACAGTCTGGACATGTCTCCCACGAGCACATCTAGGATGTTGTTTGTCGATAATTACAAAGGAAACTGCCAACAGCGGGTTTTGAAGATTTGTGTGAATTTAGTGTGGCAGAACATTTCTCAGACAATCATTATTAACCTCACTGACCACAGCGAAAGTGTGTTGGATTTCTGCACGTGGCGCTCATAATCAATACTGTATAGAGATGAAATGAAAATTTTATTTCAATTTTTTTATTATTTGCATATCATTGATACGTACAGTTAGGTCCATATATATTTGGACAGAGACAACATTTTTCTAATTTTGGTTATAGACATTACAACAATGAATTTTAAACAAAACAATTCAGATGCAGTTGAACTTCAGACTTTCAGCTTTCATTTGAGGGTATCCACATTAAAATTGGATGAAGGGTTTAGGAGTTTCAGCTCCTTAACATGTGCCACCCTGTTTTTAAAGGGACCAAAAGTAATTGGACAATTGACTCCAAGGCTATTTCATGGACAGGTGTGGGCAATCCCTTCGTTATGTCATTCTCAATTAAGCAGATAAAAGGCCTGGAGTTGATTTGAGGTGTGGTGCTTGCATTTGGAAGGTTTTGCTGTGAAGTAAACATGCGGTCAAAGGACCTCTCCATCCAGGTGAAACAAGCCATCCTTAAGCTGCAAAAACAGAAAAAAAAAACATCCGAGAAATTGCTACAATATTAGGAGTGTCAAAATCTACAGTTTGGTACATCCTGAGAAAGAAAGAAAGCACTGGTGAACTCATCAATGCAAAAAGACCTGGGCGCCCACGGAAGACAACAGTGGTGGATGATCGCAGAATAATCTCCATGGTGAAGAGAAACCCCTTCACAACAGCGAACCAAGTGACCAACACTCTCCAGGAGGTCGGTGTATCAATATCCAAATCTACCATAAAGAGAAGACTGCATGAAAGTAAATACAGAGGGATCACTGCACGGTGCAAGCCACACATAAGCATCAAGAATAAAAAGGCGAGACTGGACTTTGCTAAAAAACATCTAAAAAAGCCAGCACAGTTCTGGAAGAACATTCTTTGGACAGATGAAACCAAGATCAACCTCTGCCAGAATGATGGAAAGAGAAAAGTATGGCGAAGGCGTGGTACAGCTCATGATCCAAAGCATACCACATCATCTGTAAAACACGGTGGATGCAGTGTGATGGCTTGGGCATGCATGGCTGTAAGTGGCACTGGGTCACTAGTGTTTATTAATGATGTGACATAGGACAGAAGCAGCCGAATGAATTCTGAGGTATTCAGAGACATACTGTGTGCTCAGATCCAGCCAAATGCAGCCAAACTGATTGGTTGTCATTTCATACTACAGATGGACAATGACCCAAAACATAAAGCCAAAGCAACCCAGGAGTTTATTAAAGCAAAGAAGTGGAATATTCTTGAATGGCCAAGTCAGTCACCTGATCTCAACCCAATTGAGTATGCATTTCACTTGTTAAAGACTAAACTTCAGACAGAAAGGCCCACAAACAAACAGCAACTGAAAACCACTGCCGTGAAGGTCTGGCAGAGCATCAAAAAGGAGGAAACACAGCGTCTGGTGATGTCCATGAGTTCAAGACTTCAGGCAGTCATTGCCAACAAAGGGTTTTCAACAAACTACTAAAAATGAACATTTTATTTAAAATTATTGAATCAGTCCAATTAATTTTGGTCCCTTTAAAAACAGGGTGGCACATGTGAAGGAGCTGAAACTCCTAAACCCTTCATCCAATTTTAATGTGGATACCCTCAAATGAAAGCTGAACGTCTGAACTTCAAGTGCATCTGAATTGTTTTGTTTAAAATTCATTGTGGTAATGTCTATAACCAAAATTAGAAAAATGTTGTCTCTGTCCAAATATATATGGACCTAACTGTATATCTATCCTGTGATTTCCATAATTCCACAACAGTTCATTCTTGATTTTGCAATTGCATTGCAATTCCAATATTGAGGAGTGTATAACATCTCCAAAAGGCAATGAACATATGTACAACCCCTGGCAAAAATTATGTAATCACCGGCCTTGGAGGATGTTCATTCAGTTGTTTAATTTTGTAATGACAGAAAAATGACTGGCACATCCAAACTAGTGTGAATAGGTGCATACCAGGAGCAGCTGCCTCCATACACAACAAAAAAGGTAGCACTCTATCGTGCCAAAGCATGTCTAGTATGAAATACATGAAATATGAATAGCAAAATGGATTTTGAACATTAGGAAAATATTTGAGAGACGCAATACTAAATGGCTACAGTTCCACTCAGAGGCGTAGCTAGGGTTTTGGTTCAGGGGGCAAAGCTTCTGAGTGGGCCCCTAACCAGGTAACCTTGATTACAACTGGGTGACACACCCTAATAGTGGAGGAGAACCTCAGCAGATGTTACTGAAAATAATCTCTATACAACCCCTGGCAAAAAGTATGGAATCACCGGCCTTGGAGGATGTTCATTCCGTTGTTTAATTTTGTAGACAAAAAGCAGATCACAGACATGGCACAAAACTAAAGTCATTTAAAATGGCAACTTTCTGGCTTTAAGATACACTAAAAGAAATCAAGAACAAAAAATGTGGTAGTCAGTAGTGGTTACTTTTTTTAACCAAGTATAGGGTAAAAATTATAGAGTCACTCAATTATGAGGGGAAAAATTATGGAATCACCCTGTAAATGTTCATTCCCAAAACTGACACCTGCATCAAATTAGATCTGATCTTTAGCCTGCATCTAAAAAGGAGTGATCACACCTTGGAGAGCTGTTGCCCCAAGTGGACTGACATGAATCATTGCTCCAACAGGAGAGATGTCAATTGAAACAAAGGAGAGGATTATCCAACTCTTAAAAGAGGGTAAATCATCATGAAATGTTGCAAAAGATGTTGGTTGTTCACAGTCAGCCGTGTCTAAAATCTGGACCAAATATAAACAACATGTGAAGATTGTTAAAGGCAAACATACTGGTAGACCAAGGAAGACATGAAAGCATCAAGACCGAAAACTTAAAGCAATATGTCTTCAAAATAGGAAATGCACAACAAAACAAATGAGGAATGAATGGGTGGAAATTGGAGTCATCGTCTGTGACCGAACTGTAAGAAACTGCCTAAGGGAAATGTGATTTACAGTGCCTTGCGAAAGTATTCGGCTCCCTGGAACGTTTCAACCTTTTCCCACATATCATGCTTCAAACATAAAGATACGAAATGTAATTTTTTGGTGAAGAATCAACAACAAGTGGAACACAATTGTGAAGTTGAACAAAATGTATTGGTTATTTTAAATTTTTGTGGAAATTCAAAAACTGAAAAGTGGGGCGTGCAATATTATTCGTTCCCTTTACTTTCAGTGCAGCAAACTAACTCCAGAAGTTCATTGTGGATCTCTGAATGACCCAATGTTGTCCTAAATGCCTAATGATGATAAATATAATCCACCTGTGTGTAATCAAGTCTCCGTATAAATGCACCTGCTCTGTGATAGTCTTAGGGTTCTGTTTGAAGCACAGAGAGCATCATGAAGACCAAGGAACACAACAGGCAGGTCCGTGAAACTGTTGTGGGGAAGTTTAAAGCCAGTTTTCGAAACAAAATGATTTCCAAAACTTTAAGCATCCCAAGGAGCACTGTGCAAGCGATCATATTGAAATGGAAGGAGTATCATACCACTGCAAATCTACCAAGACCCGGCCGTCCCTCTAAACTTTCATCTCAAACAAAGAGAAGACTGATCAGAGATGCAGCCAAGAGGCCCATGATCACTCTGGATGAACTGCAGATATCTACAGCTGAGGTGGGACAGTCTATCCATAGGACAACAATCAGTCGCACACTGAACAAATCTAGCCTTTATGGAAGAGTGGCAAGAAGAAAGCCATTTCTCAAAGATATCCATAAAAAGTGTTGTTTAAAGTTTGCAACAAGCCACCTGGGAGACACACCAAACATGTGGAAGAAGGTGCTCTGGTCAGATGAAACCAAAATCGAACATTTTGGCAACAATGCCAAACGATATGTTTAGCGTAAAGGCAACACAGCTCATCACCCTGAACACACCATCCCCACTGTCAAACATGGTGGTGGCAGCATCATGGTTTGGGCCTGCTTTTCTTCAGCAGGGACAGGGAAGATGGTTAAAATTGATGGGAAGATGGATGGAGCCAAATATAGGACCATTCTTGAAGAAAACCTATTGGAGTCTGCAAAAGACCTGAGACTGGGACAGAGATTTGTCTTCCAACAAGACAATGATTCCAAACATAAAGCAAAATCTACAATGGAATGGTTCACAAATAAACGTATCCAGGTGTTAGAATGGCAAAGTCAAAGTCCAGACCTCAATCCAATCGAGAATCTGTGGAAAGAGCTGAAAACTGCTGTTGACAAACAATCTCCATCAAACCTCACTGAGCTCGAGCTGTGATGATGCTCAAACTTTTGTTTGATGCTATTCCAACGAAATTTATAAAGATGACTGCCTGAAGAGAACATGCAAATTTCCACAGTCATTGATGGTATGGGGCTGCATGTCAGGTAAAGTCACTGGGGAGATGGCTGTCATTACATCTTCAATAAATGCACAAGTTTACGTTGATATTTTGGACACTTTTCTTATCCCATCAATTGAAAGGATGTTTGGGGATGATGAAATCATTTTTCAAGATGATAAATTGATAATGCATCCTGCCATAGAGCAAAAACTGTGAAAACATTCCTTGAAAAGACACATAAGGTCAATGTCATGGCCTGCAAATAGTCCGGATCTCAATCCAATTGAAAATCTTTGGTGGAAGTTGAAGAAAATGGTCCATGACAAGGCTCCAACCTGCAAAGCTGATCTGACAACAGCAATTGGAGAAAGTTGGAGCCAGATTGATGAAGAGTACTGTTTGACACTCATTAAGTCCATGCCTCAGAGACTGCAAGCTGTTATAAAAGCCAGAGGTGGTGCAACAAAATACTAGTGATGTGTTGGAGTGGTTTTTTTTGCTTGTTTTTCATGATTCCATAATTTTTTCCCTCAGAATTGAATGACTCCATAATTTTTACCCTATGCTTGGTTAAAAAACGTAACCATTACTGACTACCACAGTTTTTGTTCTTGATTTCTTTTAGTGTTTCTTAAAGCCAGAAAGTTGCTATTTGAAATGACTTTAATTTTGTGCCATGTCTGTGATCTGCTTTTTTTCTACAAAATTAAACAACTGAATGAACATCCTCCAAGGCCAGTGATTACATAATTTTTGCCAGGGGTTGTAGTAGGGATTTGTCTCAAGTTAAAGTAATTGTCCCCTTTCAGAAAACTTACCATCAAAGGCTGCGGTCCCTATAACAAAAACAAATATTTTATTCACCCTACCCGTGTATGTCTGGTGCCAGCTCTCCGTCGCTGCCTCGTTTTATGTTGTTTGTTTGCATTGTTGATGTCACATAGACAGTGTTGCAACCAGCTTTTTTTTTATCTAAATTGCTCTGATAGTGTAGATAGCAGGAGCAATGGAGCTGAATGATTGGCTGCAGCGCTGTCAACATGATGTTAGTGCTGCAGACAAACAACAGGGGCCAGGGCAGTGGCCAATAATTGGCGCTGTACATGGGGAGGTTAAGTTATACACTGTTTGTTTTTTTGCTAGTTGGTGAAGTCCCTGCTGCTCGCAGCTTGCTGGCAAAGTCCACTCTCTCCTGTCCTGAGACAGATGTCTGCATGGTGGGCAGTGTGAGCCATTTTATAGGGTATCTATCATGACCCGGGCTCTTCAGGTTACTGCTTCACCTCAGACTTGGTGTGGGCAATTAACATACAGTCCTATGCCCTCCAGTTCTGCCGTGTGTCCTGGAGAACAACACGACCTCGGGCCCGGTTTCTGCATTCTGGCTCTGTGGGTGTCCGGTCGCCGTTCCCTTCTGAGCCCTTTCCTCTTCCACTGTGCTCCTTTCCTCTCAAGCTCCACTACAATACCACCCTTCATATTATCTCTTCCTTTTCCAGGGGCTGCAGCTCCCACGTGGCTGCTCGTCCCCACTGTCTGTTCCAGACCTCCTTCTGCTATCTCTCCCTCCAGGAGACTAACTACCTCTTCCTCCAGACCAGAATACATCAAGTTGGAGAAGCTCCCCTGAATCCGGGTTCAGAGCTCCCCCTTCTGGCCTGGAGTCAGAATGTGTTGAATGTAGATGCTTACCTGGTAAAGAGAATCCTCCTTGCCTCCAAGCATGATATCACCCTCCCCAAAGGGAAGGCAACATCACTGTAACAACTGTTTACCTGGGGTGTTACAAATACAGTACATGATAGGAAATATTGTAATTCAAGTCCCACATTTGAAAACCATTACTTGCAAATCTGTTTATTTTAAATGTGAAGCTGGTTTACATCCTGTTACATGTGACTGCTGCAGCTAATCACTGTCCAAAGTGGCGACACATTAGTCACCCATGCCCCCATTATAGTGCCCTGAAAAAGTATTCATGCTCCGTGACCTTTTCCACATTGTTTCATGTTACACCCACAAACAAAATGCTTTTATTGGGCTTTTATGTGATATACCAACACAAAGTAGCAAGTATTTATGAAGTATAAAGGAAATGATTCATGGTATCCTAAATATTTAAAAAATATAAATTTGAAAATTGTGACATGCATTCATATTCAGTCACCTGTAGTCTAATACCTCTAAATAAAATTCTGAGTAACCAATTTCCTCCCAAAGACCCATGAGTAGTAAATTGAGGCCACTTGTGTGTAATTTATTCTCAGTATAACTACATCTATTCTGTAAAGGCCTCAGAGATATACATGTGGGAGACTCCCCAAATGTAGGATGAAAGGTGATGTGGTGAGATGAGACTAAAATTGAACTTTTTGGCCACCAAGGTAAACACTATCTGGTGCCAAACTAACACAGCTCATCAACCCAAGAACACCACCCATACAGTGAAACATGGTGGTGGCAGATAATGATGTAGGGATGCTATTCGCCAGCAGAGAAAGGGAAAATGGTCCGAGTCCAAAACATGGATGGGCGAAATATAAGGATATTCTTGAGCATAACCTATTTCAGTCTGTCTGTCAATAGTTTCAGACTGGGACGGAGGTTCACCTTTCAACAAGACATTGACCCAAAGCATACTGCTAAAGTAAGACTCGAGTGGTTTAAGGAGAAACGTGTAAATGTTTTGGAGTGACTTAGTCAAAGCACAGACCTTAATCCAATTGAGAATCTGTGGTCAGGCTTGAAGATTGCTGTTCACCAGAGGAAACCATTTAACTTGAATGAGCTACAGCAGTCTTGCCTTGAGGAATGGGAAAAAATCCCAGTGGAAAGATGTGGAAAACTCAGAGACTTATCCAAAGCGACTTGCAGCTGTAATTTCAGCAAAAGGAGGCTCTACAAAGTACTGACTTTAGGGGGGTGAATAGTTATGCACATAGAAGTTTTCAGATACTTTGTCCTATTTGTCGTTTGCTTCACAATAAAACAAAACCAAATGTTCACAGTTGTAGGCATGTTCTTTATATGAACTGATGCATATACCCAGTGAAATTTCTGGTTGTGAGATCCTGGTAGTAAGGTAATGTGGCACCCCTAGGGGTATTTGCCACAAAAATAGTTACTGACAGTAAATACAAATACTAAAATAGCAAGACTGCACTACCACCTCCGGCCAGAAGGGGGAGCTCCAGAGACTCCCCTTGATCCATTCTGGTCTGAGAGAAGAAATGGCAGTTGGGCCAAGGAGCTGAAAGTGAGAGGTCATACAGTTGAATATCTAACAGCCCTGTGACTGTTACCAGGCCTAAATCACCGGCCTGAGGAGAAGAGGGATAGAGAAAAAGGACATTGTGAGAACCGGGTAGCATTAATCACCACCCAGAACAGGCGCAAAGACGGATACCGGATCCGTGGCTGTATTCATTATATATAATACAGCAACCGGAAAAACGTGAGGTGATATCAGCTTCACTAGGGCCGGACACAGCAACAGATACAGAGTTCAGCGGTACTCCCAGAGGGGGTAAACCGATAAAAGGACTCGGGTTGCCCGTCGAACCAGGACCCGGAGGGGACAGATTGGGCCGGCAGCCAGTTCACATACAGCAACAGGGCCACACAGAAATTGCGCACAATAAGAGGCGAAGACCCCGGCAGGGTCAAAGTAACTCAGAGTTCCCATACAGACTCCGGTGACAGGACTGGTTGTAGATCCCTTTATGTTGAAGTAAACTGGTTAAATGTTTCAGTGCCTCAGTCTTTCATTTGGACAATAGTCATCTATCCAGGATCGGGATCATCACCGCTGGGAGAACCTGCTGCTGATCAAGTAAGTGCCTGTTCCCTCACGATACCCTTACACTGTGCATTGCCTGAGGCCACAGCACCGGGTCAAGCCACCCGTGACATCTCCCTCAAGAGACAGACCTCATTGGTCCGGTGCTGGGTACCCCGGTCTCCTGGGCGTCACAATTGGCGTCACGAACAGGATTCAGCCAGCCCGTATACCGGGTATTGTGTGCCATGATTGGAGTCCAAAATTGTGAAAACTTGGATGAAAAATCTTGAAAATTGACTTTATTAAAGAAAATTCCATTTCCCATTGAAAACTATTGAAAATGACTTTTCCCCATTGGTTATAATGGAGTAAAGATGGCCGCCATCCCCTGAGGTAATCACCTCATAACCGTTAGGCACGAGACTGTTAATTGAGCTACGCCATCACCTGAGCCCCAGTCTAACTGAAAAACTTCAGAATCCGCCATTACAGAGCGCGCGGCGGGTGGGAGCAGCAGGGGGCGTGTCATTGTGGGCGGCACCAAGCTGAGCGCTCTGACGTCAGAGCAAGGGGAAAATCGATCCTGCTGCACAGCGGAACGAATCTATACTATCCCGACGGAAGCGGAGGACCGGTAGGGTCCGGATTAACTAAGGGGGCACAGTATGTCGCAGCACGGAGACGCCGCAGCACCCGGCGACGCTAATGCAGCTGAAAGACAGAGTGTCGATAGAGAGTCCGGTAGCGCAGCGGTGCAAGGAGTGGCGCCCATCATGCCGGTTCTGATGCCATATACCCCGGGTGGTCCATGGCTTCCAATGTATGAAGGTGAGCCTAATACCCTTGACGATTTCAGAGAAAAGATGCTGGCCCATTTTGACATGTTCCCCGTGGGTGAAGTTCAGCGTGTTAGTCTCCTGATGATGCAGTTAAGTGGCCATGCTAAGCGAGAAGTCACAGCATGGGCAGCTGATCTAAAAGGCACTGTTGAACGCATATTTGCTGGATTAAAAGCTACATTTGAAACCACTGCCAGCAGCAAAGCTAAAGTACGATTCTTTAATTGCAAACAAAAAGTTGATGAGGGCGTGAGAGACTTTGCCTTAAACCTGCAGGAAGCCCTTAAATCACTTACACTGGCTGAACCCATTTTTAACACCGGAGCGGATAAACTGCTAAGAGATCAATTTATTGAGGGACTCTACACCCCTTCTCACCGGGGGCATGTGAGCATGCTTGTTTTTAAGAACCCTGAATTGACATTTGCCCAATTAAAGGAGAGCGTTATACGTCTCCAGCTGGCAGAGGCACCTCGGGATCAGGAGCCTGCGCAACTCATGGCAGAGGCTCCTCAACAACATGGAGTACCAGTGACATCAGCTATGTCCGGGGCCATTGCTAAGCCCCTGGGGCCCAGTACTAATGAGGCTCTTCAACAAAAGCTTGACTCTTTAACTGATGTTGTTGCTTCAATGGCTAAAACCATGCAGGAGATGAGAGGACCCAAGATGGAGTTGTCAAACCGTAGAGAAGGTGTTCCATGGATGAGACCCCGGAGATACCCGACATGGAGAGGACGACCCCGCGACCGCTACCAACCGGATGGAGAGCCCATTTGCCGCCGTTGCCAGCAGCCAGGCCACTTTGCACGAGATTGTGATTTAAACGGGAATCCCCTGGGAATGCGGGCCGCTTCGCAGGAATGAACTTTCAAGGCCCAACACCCTGGCACGACAGGTACATCAGAGGACGACCCATTATCCCTATCGTGCTGGACGGAATGCCCCTCAACGCTTTGCTGGACACAGGTTCCCAGATTTCATCTATACCGTATATCCTTCATAAGAGGTACTGGGCTGATGCAGATATTGATAAAGGGCCCTCTGATGTTGAACTAGATATATGGGCCAGTAATGGTAAGTTGGTACCGAAACTAGGTTTCAGGGAGATGACCATAAAGATTGGTAAAGTAGAATTGAAGAAACAGGGTATAATTGTTGTTGATGTTGAGCGGCGGAACTGTGAACCAACTGTATTGATAGGAATGAATGTGTTAGAGAACTGCTTTTCCGAAGTCATTTCTGTCTTACAGCAAATTGCTGAAACTGCCCAATCCTGCCAGCAGAGAGTTCTCCGGAGGGAAATAAAAGTATTGATGTTAAGGCAACAGGTAGAAGTTGCAGGTGGAGAAATCGGCAGTGTGAGGGTAAATGATCCGACATCTATTGTAATCCCACCAAAAACAGAAATGCTGGTATGGTGTAGAGCAGCCATTGGTACTAAGGGACGAGATTATCAAGCCGTAATAGAACCAGTGTACACCGACAGCAGGCCCACTATACTCACAGCACGAGGGGTAGTCGAGGTACACCGGGGACGAGTGCCGGTACGACTTTTGAACTGTGGAGAGGAAGAGGTCACTTTGCCAAGGTATGCTACAGTGGCAAAGCTATATACTGTTGACAACAATGCCATCACAACCATTGAGCCCTTAGAACCAACCTGTCAGGTGGAAGTCAACGGCTCAGATGGAGAATTGGAGGATTGGTGCCAACAGCTACACGTGGGCATAAATTCAACACCTACCCATCAAAAACAAGGGGTGTATAGGCTAGTGACGGAATATGAACAAGTCTTCAGTAAACACCCATTGGACTTCGGACGGATAGAAGGGGTAGAACACACAATCCCCACCGGTGACCATCCCCCAATAAAAGAAAGATATAGACCCATACCGCCCGCTCACTATCAGTGTGCAAAAGATATGCTGCGGGAGATGAAACAGGCCGGGGTAATAAGAGACAGCTGTAGCTCCTGGGCGGCCCCTCTAGTGATTGTCAAAAAAAAAGACGGAACCATGAGAATGTGCGTAGACTACCGGAAGATTAATAACATCACCCATAAAGACGCCTACCCCTTGCCTAGGATAGAAGAGTCCTTAACTGCTTTGAAATCTGCTAATTATTTTTCCACCTTAGACTTAACAAGCGGGTATTGGCAAGTCCCTGTGGCTGAGAGAGATAAGGAAAAGACGGCATTCACCACACCAATAGGTCTATGTGAATTTAATCGCATGCCGTTCGGACTCTGCAACGCATCCGGTACCTTCCAGCGGCTGATGGAATGCTGCCTCGGACACAAGAACTTCGAGACCGTCCTCCTATACCTAGATGATGTGATCGTCTACTCAAAGACTTACGAACAACACTTAATAGACCTGGCAGAAGTGTTCGAAGCCTTATCCAGGTATGGCATGAAAGTCAAGCCATCCAAATGTCACCTTCTCAAGCCAAAGGTACAGTACCTGGGACACATCGTGAGTTCGGAGGGAGTAGCACCAGATCCCGAGAAAATAAGCGCCATAAGGGATTGGCCAAGACCTACCAGCGCAAAAGAAGTGAGACAATTCCTGGGATTGGTGGGTTACTATCGCAGATTTATAAAAGGATTTACCAAGTTGGCAGCACCCTTGCAAGACACCTTGGTAGGGCAGACGAAGAAACCTTCAAACCGAAACCCTCCTTTTCAGTGGAACGACGAAAGGGAAGACTCCTTTGAACAACTAAAGAAGGCACTAACCGGAGAAGAGGTTCTGGCATACCCAGATTACCATCAACCTTTCATCCTCTACACCGATGCCAGTAATGTGGGACTAGGAGCGGTGCTGTCACAAAAGCAAGAAGGTCGGGAGAAAGTCATCGCCTTTGCAAGTAGAAAGCTCCGGCCTACTGAAAGAAATCCAGAAAATTATAGCTCCTTCAAATTGGAACTACTGGCAGTAGTTTGGGCTGTGACTGAACGTTTCAAACACTATCTGGCCGCTGCAGAATTTATTGTCTATACTGACAACAATCCGTTGACCCACCTGGACACAGCCAAATTAGGTGCGTTAGAACAGCGATGGATAGCCCGGTTATCTAATTACAACTTCAAGATCAAGTATCGAGCAGGTCGCAAGAATGGAAATGCTGATGCCCTATCCCGGATGCCACACTTGAGAGATGTAGAAGAAGAAACGGGGGAGCTTGAAGAAATTGAAGTACCAGCCTCCCATCATCCCAAGGCAAAACATCATCAGTCAAGTACCTATCAGAAACAACAAGAGGTGAATTTTAATCCGTTAGCACACCATAGATGGGCTGACACCCAAGACAGCAATCCGGCTGTGAAGTTGGTGAAGGAACTGTTAACTGACCAAAGTGCATATCCCGATGAGGATGCCCCAGAAGAGACGCATCAACTCTGGAAAGAGAGAGGCAAAATGTTCCTGTATCAAGAGAAGCTCTGTAGAAGGTACACCAATCCGAAAACACATGAATTGGTTTGGCAGATTATCGTGCCTAAACAAGATGTCAAGATGGTCCTCGAAGCTTACCATAATGGTGCTGGTCACTTCCGTTGGAAAAAGTTAGAAGTACTTCTAAGAGAAAGATTTTATTGGGTCGGGATGAGAAAATCAATCGAACAGTGGTGCAGAAATTGTGGCCCGTGCAATCTCAGAAGAAACGATCAAAAGAACCAAAGAGCACCACTGCAGCCCATAATCACCAAACAACCACTTGAACTTGTAGCCATAGACCACGTGAAGTTAATACCAAGCCGGTCCGGCTATGTCTATGCCTTGACCATCTTGGACCATTATTCACGCTTCTTGGTAGTAGTACCCGTAAAAGATCTGACAGCAAAAACAGCAGCCAAAGCGTTCCAAACGTACTTTTGTAGACCCCGTGGATATCCGGAACAGGTTCTCACCAACCAAGGTACAGCCTTTGAATCAGAGATCTTCAGAGAATTCTGTAATATGTATGGTTGCAAAAAGATCCGGACGACGGCCTATCATCCACAAACAAACGGCTTATGAGAGAAGATGAACCATATTGTAATAGACCTACTAAAGACTTTACCTGAGACAGAAAGGAATCAATGGCCAGAGAAATTGCCTGACTTGGTGGATCTGTATAAATCATGTCCCGGTGAGCTCCACCAACTGCACCCCAGCTTATCTTATGCGTGCAAGACCCGGCCAATTACCAATCGATCTAGAAATGGGAATTCTGAAACCAGACGCAGAAGTTCAAGACTCCAATTGGGATATCATACGGCAAAAGCAGTATCGCCAAGTGCAAGAGAGTGTGGAAAGAAGCCTTCAGCAAACTAGAGAAAGACAAGAGCGAACTTTCAACCAGAATGCTCTAGCGACCCCATTAAGACCGGGTGACCAAGTGCTCAAGAGAAATCGTCGAACCAATAAACTGGACAATCAGTGGGAAGCCGTACCCTACACAGTTTTACCAACAAGAGTGGATAATCCTAAAATGTGTCTCATTAGCAAAAACGGAGGCTTAACATCTGTACTAGTGTCAAGAGACAATCTTAAATTATGTCCGGAAGCATTGAAAGAGCCAGACGTTGTCCAGCCAGAACCAGAAGTTATTCAACCCATACAGGTTCAACCAGTAAAGGAAAAAGAAGAGGAAGTGTATCACACCTGTATAGGAGACTTTCCCAAAACCCTACTAACATACCATGGTGCAGTAGTGGTTCCCATGGTGGCCTTTTACCCAACACCGAACCCAATACCAGAAGTCCCAAGACAGGAAGAGGCTGACCCCGTACTACAGGAGGTTCCAGGCCAGGAAGAACAGATTCCTGGTCAGAGTAATCCCATTCACGGTGGACTTGCCAACTCCATAGTCGTGGAATTATCTTTAGCAGAGCGGGCAGATACTACATCCGCAGTAGACAGTAGTACACCACATGAAGAGACACCGCTATTACGTAGATCACAGCGTAGTACCCAGGGTCAATTACCGGCCAGGTATGCAGATTACCAACTATAAAGCTCATAATGTGAATTGTATATATGTTATGCCGCATATAGTTAAACAGAAAATGTAGTATAGTCATTGTTATCAGTCTGCAACGTTTAAGCCCAGTGCCTACAGAGACTTGTCTGTATGAACTTCTTGCATATTCTTGAACTTTTTATCAGCCCGGAGGCACTAAATCAAAGCTCCGGAAAGACTGCTTTTTGAACTTTGCTTTTTGCTCTTTTTGAACTTTCTTTAGACTTTATATTGATAACTCAGTTGGAAAAATGGAACTAAATTCCTGGACACTAAGTACAGTGCCTTTCCTAATACCTTCAAGGATAGAACTGTATTAATGGACGCTATTTGAAGTGACTTTTTACAGAACTCTATTTTTGTTTCCTTGAGTGGTATTTGTAACTTTTCATTTTTAAGACTCTGTACATATTAATTGTTATTTCAAAATGTTATTGTCCCACAGTCCCGGAGTACTGTTCTTAACTAAGGGGGAATGTGGCACCCCTAGGGGTATTTGCCACAAAAATAGTTACTGACAGTAAATACAAATACTAAAATAGCAAGACTGCACTACCACCTCCGGCCAGAAGGGGGAGCTCCAGAGACTCCCCTTGATCCATTCTGGTCTGAGAGAAGAAATGGCAGTTGGGCCAAGGAGCTGAAAGTGAGAGGTCATACAGTTGAATATCTAACAGCCCTGTGACTGTTACCAGGCCTAAATCACCGGCCTGAGGAGAAGAGGGATAGAGAAAAAGGACATTGTGAGAACCGGGTAGCATTAATCACTACCCAGAACAGGCGCAAAGATGGATACCGGATCCGTGGCTGTATTCATTATATATAATACAGCAACCGGAAAAACGTGAGGTGATATCAGCTTCACTAGGGCTGGACGCAGCAACAGATACAGAGTTCAGCGGTACTCCCAGAGGGGGTAAACCGATAAAAGGACTCGGGTTGCCCGTCGAACCAGGACCCGGAGGGGACAGATTGGGCCGGCAGCCAGTTCACATACAGCAGCAGGGCCACACAGAAATTGCGCACAATAAGAGGCGAAGACCCCGGCAGGGTCAAAGTAACTCAGAGTTCCCATACAGACTCCGGTGACAGGACTGGTTGTAGATCCCTTTATGTTGAAGTAAACTGGTTAAATGTTTCAGTGCCTCAGTCTTTCATTTGGACAATAGTCATCTATCCAG
Organism: Ranitomeya imitator; assembly: GCF_032444005.1. Lineage (NCBI taxonomy): Eukaryota > Metazoa > Chordata > Amphibia > Anura > Dendrobatidae > Ranitomeya > Ranitomeya imitator. The sequence goes on from NC_091283.1 coordinate 656,713,216, forward strand.
GATCGGGATCATCACCGCTGGGAGAACCTGCTGCTGATCAAGTAAGTGCCTGTTCCCTCACGATACCCTTACACTGTGCATTGCCTGAGGCCACAGCACCGGGTCAAGCCACCCGTGACATCCCCCTCAAGAGACAGACCTCATTGGTCCGGTGCTGGGTACCCCAGTCTCCTGGGCGTCACAGTAACAATACAAGGAAAATGAAAGGGGGTGAATACTTTTACAATCCACTGTATTTGCAAGCTGTTTATTATTACTATTTACTAATTTACTTACTGCAGGGTATTTATTTATTTGTGTTCTTTCTGTTCTAGGTTATGTTTGTTAATGGCTACAGTGTGAATGTGCTCCTACACATTATACTTATATCACCAAATGTCGCAGCTCATTTCTGTGGTTTTGCTGTAGTTGATGATTACCTGTAGAGAAGGGTGTACAACTGCAGAAACTTCTCCATCTGGTGAAAGAGGAAATTCTATGTGACCAACGCGCTGATAAACATCAACTTCAAAACCTGGAAATTCAATTCCTTGAATGAAAAAGAAAGTGAAAATTATTACTATTGTACAGTAAAAACAATTATGGCTGAGTAGTTGTTGAAACAAAGGTTTATCCTTTCCTATAAGGGGTTTCAGGCCAGTTTGCCCAGACTACCAGGTTAACCCCTTAACGACCATCGATACGCCTTTCAACGGCGGCAGTTAAGGGTACTTATTTCTCAGTGCTGCTTTTTAATAGCGCTGAGAAATAAGTGTATAGCGCATCCCAGCATCGGAAAATCTCCGGGGCGTGGCTACCGTGAGTAGTTGAGACCCCAAAGAACATGATTCGGGTCGGTTTTTACTGTCTCCAGTGTTGCGATCGCCGTTATTCACCAAATAACGGCGATCACACTTATTTCACTCTCCTCTGATATGATCTAGCATACCAGAAGAGAGAGAAATGGGATCCCTCGAGCCCCCACGGTACCTCCAGTGTCCCTGCACCCTCCAGCTCTGTCCCCCGGCCCTAGGCGTCTTCTTCCAGGAACAAAATGGTGGAAAAATCACAGTGATCAAAATAAAAAAAAATAGCAAATCAATCCCCCCTTTATCACCTCTTATTTAGGTAAAAATAATGGAAAAAATACATTTTTTTATTTTATTTTTCCATTAGGTTTGGGGCTAGGTTTAGGGTTGGGGTTAGAGCTAGGGTTAGGGTTGGGTTAGAGTTAGAGTTGGGACTAGGTTTAGGGTTGGAGCTAATATGAGGGTTGGGATAGGGTTAGGGTTGGGGCTAAGGTTAGAGCTAGGGTTAGGGTTGAGCTAGGGTTATAGTTGGGGCTAGAATTAGGTTTGGGGCTAAGATTGGGGTTATAGATTTGTTGGAGTTAGGGTTGTGTTGCGGTTAGGGTTGTGGACGGTATTGGGGTTAGGGTGGTGTTGGGGCTAGGGTTATGGTTTGGATTACAGTTAGGGTTGGGATTAGGGTTGAGGGTGTGTTGAGGTTAGGGTTGTGGTAAGGATTATGGTTAGGGTTGGGACTAGGGTTAGAGGTGTGTTAAGGTAAAGGGCTGTGTTAAGATGGAGTTAGAATTGGGGGGGTTCTACTGTTTAGGTACATCAGTGGGTCTCCAAACGCGATATGGCACACACCATTGATTCCAGTCAATACTGCGTTCAAAACGTCAAACGGTGCTCCATCTTTTCTGAGTCCTGCAATGCGCCCAAACATTGTCTTTCCCCCACACACGGGGTATTGGCGTACTCAGGATAAATTGCAAAACATATTTGGTGGTCCATTTTCTCCTGATACCCTTGGGGAAATAAAAAAGTTTGGTTCCAAAGTAAATTTTTTGTTAAAAAAGTAAAATGTTCATTTTTTCTTAGTACATTGCTCTAGTTATCGTGAAGCACCTGAAGGGTTAATAAACTTCTTGAAGATGCTTTTGCTCACATTGAAGGGTGCAGATTTCAGAATGGTGTCACTTTTGCATATTTTCTGTTATATTGACCCCCCAAACTCACTTCAAATGTGAGGTGGTCCCTAAAAATAATGGTTTTGTAAATTTTGTGGGAAAAAAGAGAAGTCGCTGGTCAACTTATAATGTCCTAACAAAAAAAAATTATGTTTCCAAAAATGTGCAGATGTAAAGCTGACATGTGGGAAATGTTATTTGTTAACTATTTTGTGTGACACCATTCTTTGATTTAACTCCTTTCTGACATGGGACGTACTATCCCGTCGAGGTGGGGTGGGCCCCTATGACCATGGACGGGATAGTACGTCCAGCGCGATCGGCGGCGCTCACGGGGGGAGCGCCGCCGATCGCGGCCGGGTGTCAGCTGCCTATCACTGACCGCCCCCGGCACATTAACCCCTGGCACACCGTGATCAAAGATGATCGCGATGTGCCGGCGGTGCAGGGAAGCATCGCGCAGGGAGGGGGCTCCCTGCGGGCTTCCCTGAGCCCCCCGCAGCAACCTCCCTCCCTGCTCGAGCCCCGGATCCAAGATGGCCGCGGATCCGGGTCCTGCAGGGAGGGAGTTGGCTTCACAGAGCCTGCTCAGAGCATGCACTGTGAAGCAGCCTGCACTGCTATCAGATCGGTGATCTGACAGAGTGCTGTGCAAACTGTCAGATCACCGATCTGTGATGTCTCCCCCTGGGACAAAGTAAAAAAGTAAAAAAAAATTTTTTCAAATGTGTAAAAAAAAATAAAAAAAATAATTCCAAAATAATGAAAAAAAAAAAAATATTATTCCCATAAATACATTTCTTTATCTAAATAAATAAAAAAAATCAATAAAAGTACATATATTTAGTATCGCCGCGTCCGTAACGGCCCGACCTATAAAACTGGCCACTAGTTAACCCCTTCAGTAAACACCGTAAGAAAAAAAAAAAAAAAAACGAGGCAAAAAACAACGCTTTATTATCATACCGCCGAACAAAAAGTGGAATAACACGCGATCAAAAAGACAGATATAAATAACTATGGTACCGCTGAAAGCGTCATCTTGTCCCGCAAAAAACGAGCTGCCATACAGCATCATCAGCAAAAAAATAAAAAAGTTATAGTCCTGAGAATAAAGCGATGCAAAAATAATTATTTTTTCTATAAAATAGTTTTCATCGTATAAAAGCGCCAAAACATAAAAAAATGATATAAATGAGGTATCGCTGTAATTGTACTGACCCGAAGAATAAAACTGCTTTATCAATTTTACCAAACGCGGAACGGTATAAACGCCTCCCCCAAAAGAAATTCATGAATAGCTGGTTTTTGGTCATTCTGCCTCACAAAAATCGGAATAAAAAGCGATCAAAAAATGTCACGTGCCTGAAAATGTTACCAATAAAAACGTCAACTCGTCCCGCAAAAAAAAAGACCTCACATGACTCTGTGGACCAAAATATGGAAAAATTATAGCTCTCAAAATGTGGTAACGCAAAAAATATTTTTTGCAATATAAAGCGTCTTTCAGTGTGTGACGGCTGCCAATCATAAAAATCCGCTAAAAAACCCGCTCTAAAAGTAAATCAAACCCCCCTTCATCACCCCGTTAGTTAGGGAAAAATTAAAAAAATGTATTTATTTCCATTTTCCCATTAGGGCTAGGGTTAGGGCTAGGGCTAGGGTTAGGGCTAGGGTTAGGGCTACAGTTTGGGTTGGGGCTAAAGTTAGGGTTCGGGTTGGGGCTAAAGTTACAGTTAGGGTTTAGATTACATTTACAGTTGGGAATAGGGTTGGGATTAGGGTTAGGGGTGTGTCAGGGTTAGAGGTGTGGTTAGGGTTACTGTTGGGATTAAGGTTAGGGGTGTGTTTGGATTAGGGTTTCAGTCATAATTGTGCAGTTTCCACTGTTTAGGCACATCAGGGGCTCTCCAAACGCGACATGGCGTCCGATCTCAATTCCAGCCAATTCTGCGTTGAAAAAGTAAAACCGTGCTTCTTCCCTAACGAGCTCTCCCGTGTGCCCAAACAGGGGTTTACCCCAACATATGGGGTATCAGCGTACTCAGGACAAATAGAACAACAACTTTTGGGGTCCAAATTCTCCTGTTACCCTTGGGAAAATACAAAACTGGGGGCTAAAAAATAATTTTTGTGGGAAAAAAAAGGATTTTTTTATTTTCACGGCTCTGCGTTATAAACTGTAGTGAAACACTTGGGGGTTCAAAGTTCTCACAACACATCTAGATTAGTTCCCTGGGGGGTCTAGTTTCCAATATGGGGTCACTTGTGGGGGGTTTCTACTGTTTAGGTACATTAGGGGTTCTGCAAACGCAATGTGACGCCTGCAGACCATTCCATCTAAGTCTGCATTCCAAATGGCGCTCCTTCCCTTCCGAGCTCTGCCATGCGCTCAAACGGTGGTTCTCCCCAATATACGGGGTATCAGCGTACTCAGGACAAATTGGACAACAACGTTTGGGGTCGAATTTCTCCTCTTACCCTCGGTAAAATACAAAACTGGGGGCTAAAATATAGTTTTGGGGGGAAAGATTTTTTTTTTTTAATTTTCACGGCTCTGCGTTACAAACTGTAGTGAAACACTTGGGGGTTCAAAGCTATCACAACACATCTAGATGAGTTCCTTAGGGAGTCTAGTTTCCAAAATGGTGTCACTTGTGGGAGGTTTCTACTGTTTAGGTACATTAGGGGCTCTGCAAATGCAATGTGACACCTGCAGACCATTCCATCTAAGTCCTCATTCCAAATGGAGCTCCTTCCCTTTCGAGCCCTCCCATGCACCCAAACAGTGGTTCCCCCCCACATATGGGGTATCAGCGCACTCAGGACAAATTGGACAACAAATTGTGGGGTCCAATTTCTCCTGTTACCCTCGGGAAAATACAAAACTGGGGGCTAAAAAATAATTTTTGTGGGAAAAAATTTTTGTTTTATTTTTACGGCTCTGCATTATAAACTTCTGTGAAGCCCTTGGTGGGTCAAAGCGCTCAGCACACATCTAGATAAGTTCCTAAGGGGGTCTACTTTCCAAAATGGTCACTTGTGGGGGGTTTCTACTGTTTAGGTACATTAGGGGCTCTGCAAACGCAATGTGACACCTGCAGACCATTCCATCTAAGTCTGCATTCAAATGGCACTCCTTCCCTTCCGAGCCCTCCCATGTGCCCAAACAGTGGTTCCCCCCACATATGGTGTATCATCGCACTCAGGACAAATTGGGCAACAAATTTTGGGGTCCAATTTCTCCTGTTACCCTCGGGAAAATACAAAACTGGGGGCTAAAAAAATAATTTTTGTGGGAAAAAAATTTTGTTTTATTTTTACGGCTCTGCATTATAAACTTCTGTGAAGCACTTGGTGGGTCAAAGTGCTCACCACACCTCTAGATAAGTTCCTTAGGGGGTCTACTTTCCAAAATGGTGTCACTTGTGGGGGGTTTCAATGTTTAGGCACATCAGTGGCTCTTCAAACGCAACATGGCGTCCCATCTCAATTCCTGTCAATTTTGCATTGAAAAGTCAATTGGCGCTCCTTCCCTTCCGAGCTCTCCCATCCGCCCAAACAGTGGTTTACCCCCACATATGGGCTATCAGCGTACTCAGGACAAATTGTACAACAACTTTTGGTGTCCAATTTCTTCTCTTACCCTTGGGAAAATAAAAAATTGGTGGCGAAAAGATAATCTTTGTGAAAAAATATGATTTTTTATTTTTACGGTTCTACATTATAAACTTCTGTGAAGCACTTGGTGGGTCAAAGTGCTCACCACACCTCTAGATAAGTTCCTTAGGGGGTCTACTTTCCAAAATGGTGTCACTTGTGGGGGGTTTCAATGTTTAGGCACATCAGGGGCTCTCCAAACGAAACATGGCGTCCCATCTCAATTCCAGTCAATTTTGCATTGAAAAGTCAAATGGCGCTCCTTCGCTTCCGAGCTCTGCCATGCGCCTAAACAGTGGTTTACCCCCACATGTGGGGTATTGGCGTACTCAGGACAAATTGTACAACAATGTTTGGGGTCCATTTTCTCCTGTTACCCTTGGTAAAATAAAACAAATTGGAGCTGAATTAAATTTTTTGTGAAAAAAAGTTAAATGTTCATTTTTATTTAAACATTCAAAAAATTCCTGTGAAGCACCAGAAGGGTTAATAAACTTCTTGAATATGGTTTTGAGCACCTTGAGGGGTGTAGTTTTTAGAATGGTGTCACACTTGGGTATTTTCTATCATATAGACCCCTCAAAATGACTTCAAATGAGATGTGGTCCCTAAAAAAAAAATGGTGTTGTAGAAATGAGAAATTGCTGGTCAACTTTTAACCCTTATAACTCCCTAACAAAAAAAAATTTTGGTTCCAAAATTGTGCTGATGTAAAGTAGACATGTGGGAAATGTTACTTATTAAGTATTTTGTGTGACATATCTCTGTGATTTAATTGCATAAAAATTCAAAGATGGAAAATTGCGAAATTTTCATAATTGTCGCCAAATTTCCGTTTTTTTCACAAATAAACGCAGGTACAATCAAAGAATTTTTACCATTGTCATGAAGTACAATATGTCACGAGAAAACAATGTCAGAATCACTGGGATCCGTTGAAGCGTTCCAGAGTTATAACCTCATAATGGGACAGTGGTCAGAATTGTAAAAATTGGTCCGGTCATTAACGTGCAAACCACCCTTGGGGGTAAAGGGGTTAAGGGTACAAAAAATTAGAAAATTGCAAAATTTTCAAATTTTTTGCCAAATTTCCATTTCTTCATAAATAAACGCGAGTCATATAGAAGAAATTTTACCACTATCATAAAGTACAATATGTCTCGAAAAAACAGTCTCAGAATTAGTGAGATACATTGAAGCATTCCAGAGTTATAACTTCAAAAAGTGACCGGTCAGAATTGTAAAAATTGGCTTGGTCATTAAGTGCAAAATTGGCTCTGTCACTAACGGGTTAATAAATTAACTCAGAAAGAAAAACTGTCACACTAACAATGCAGTCCAATCTGCAGGCATCGCGTATAGTGCAGGAAGAACTGAGCACAGGAACATACAGGTCCTTCTCAAAAAATTAGCATATAGTGTTAAATTTCATTATTTACCATAATGTAATGATTACAATTAAACTTTCATATATTATAGATTCATTATCCACCAACTGAAATTTGTCAGGTCTTTTATTGTTTTAATACTGATGATTTTGGCATACAACTCCTGATAACCCAAAAAACCTGTCTCAATAAATTAGCATATCAAGAAAAGGTTCTCTAAACGACCTATTACCCTAATCTTCTGAATCAACTAATTAACTCTAAACACATGCAAAAGATACCTGAGGCTTTTATAAACTCCCTGCCTGGTTCATTACTCAAAACCCCCATCATGGGTAAGACTAGCGACCTGACAGATGTCAAGAAGGCCATCATTGACACCCTCAAGCAAGAGGGTAAGACCCAGAAAGAAATTTCTCAACAAATAGGCTGTTCCCAGAGTGCTGTATCAAGGCACCTCAATGGTAAGTCTGTTGGAAGGAAACAATGTGGCAGAAAACGCTGTACAATGAGAAGAGGAGACCGGACCCTGAGGAAGATTGTGGAGAAGGACCGATTCCAGACCTTGGGGAACCTGAGGAAGCAGTGGACTGAGTCTGGTGTGGAACCATCCAGAGCCACCGTGCACAGGCGTGTGCAGGAAATGGGCTACAGGTGCCGCATTCCCCAGGTAAAGCCACTTTTGAGCTACAGAGAAGCAGCACTGGACTGTTGCTAAGTGGTCCCAAGTACTTTTTTCTGATGAAAGCAAATTTTGCATGTCATTCGGAAATCAAGGCGCCAGAGTCTGGAGGAAGACTGGGGAGAAGGAAATGCCAAAATGCCTGAAGTCCAGTGTCAAGTACCCACAGTCAGTGATGGTGTGGGGTGCCATGTCAGCTGCTGGTGTTGGTCCACTGTGTTTCATCAAGGGCAGGGTCAATGCAGCTAGCTATCAGGAGATTTTGGAGCACTTCATGCTTCCATCGGCTGAAATGCTTTATGGAGATGAAGATTTCATTTTTCAGCACGACCTGGCACCTGCTCACAGTGCCAAAACCACTGGTAAATGGTTTACTGACCATGGTATTACTGTGCTCAATTGGCCTGCCAACTCTCCTGACCTGAACCCCATAGAGAATCTGTGGGATATTGTGAAGAGAAAGTTGAGAGACGCAAGACCCAACACTCTGGATGAGCTTAAGGCCGCTATTGAAGCATCCTGGGCCTCCATAACATCTCAGCAGTGTCACAGGCTGATTGCCTCCATGCCACGCCGCATTGAAGCAGTCATTTCTGCCAAAGGATTCCCGACCAAGTATTGAGTGCATAACTGAACATTATTATTTGTTGGTTTTTTTGTTTGTTATTAAAAAACACTTTTATTTGATTGGATGGGTGAAATATGCTAATTTATTGAGACAGGTTTTTTGGGTTATCAGGAGTTGTATGCCAAAATCATCAGTATTAAAACAATAAAAGACCTGACAAATTTCAGTTGGTGGATAATGAATCTATAATATATGAAAGTTTAATTGTAATCATTACATTATGGTAAATAATGAAATTTAACACTATATGCTAATTTTTTGAGAAGGACCTGTATACAGCTCTGGCAAAAATTAAGAGACCACTGAAAAATGTTCAGTTTGTCTGATTTTTCTCTTTATAGGTATATTTTTGAGTGAAATGTAAATTGTTCTTTTAGTCTATAAACTACTGACAAATTGACAACATGTCTCTGAAGTTCCAAGCAATATATTTTGTGGTTTTTTTTTTCGAAAAGGAGAAATGGTCAAAATAAAAAAAAAATAACCAGTGCTTTCAGACCTCAAATAATGCAAAGAAAACAAGTTCATAATCATTTAGAAACAACAATACTAATGTTTTAACTCAGGAAGAGTTCAGAAATCAATATTTTGTGGAATTTTTAATCACAGCTTTCATGCGTCTTGGCATGCTTTCCACCAGTCTTTCTTGCTGCTCCTGGCGCAAAAATGTAAACAGTTCTTCTTTGTTTGATGGCTTGTGACTATCCATCATCCTCTTGATTACATTTCATGGGTTTTCAATGGGGTTCAGGTCTGGTGATTGGGCTGGCCATGACAGGTATTTGATGTGGTGGGTATTGATGCGAGAGACTCATGCAAGTTTATCGCATTGCACATGTAAGTGTGACCCCAGCCTTACAGACACTGTTTTTTGGGGTACTCCTCATCAGTGCAAAGTGTGATATCTGGTTTGGCTGTGTGAGAGGCATCTGACCAGGATCCAAGTGACAACATTTCTCCTTGCACAGTGACATTTTAAGAATGCCAAGATGAGGAGACTTTTAAGCCGCAATGCTTAACATGTCACTCTCCGCAAGGAGAAATGTTATCACTTGGAACCCAGTCAGACGCCTCTCAAACAGGCAAAGCAGATCTGACACTTTGCACTGATGAAGGGGAATATCCCAAAACACAGTGTCTGCAAATTGGTTTGGTCTCTATCCAAAATCATGTGACAAGGCTCGTTAAAGAGTGTAAATTGACTTTTAGGATTGCTACTTCCTATAGGTGGCACTAGAGTTCTAGTCCTCTTCCCCTCTGAAGAGGCAATTAGCTTGATATTTCACGTAAGTAGTGTGCAACAACCATAAAGAAGCCAAAAAGCTTCTAAAAGTAAGCGGATCCTCTAATTACAAGAATACCACACACATCTAGGTTTGCTTGAATAGAAACTTGCGGAATAACAAATATACTAGCCATACATAAAATGGTAACAGGTATATGAGGGCTACTGAGATAACTGGGGGTACTATTCGGAGCCACAGAGTTTGGCCTTAAAGTGTAAATGTTGTTTCAGGTGACTTTTCAGAATCATGGGTATGTAAATGAAGCAGGGGTGGATTAAGGGTAGCCAGGGCCCCGGGCTCTTCACACACTGTGGGCCCCCCCGGTCATGTGACGGGGGTCATGTGACGGGGGTCATGATATACCCGAACCAGATTATTCCAGAAAAAGGGCCGGGCCCTACTCTACTGTAACCTAGGAAATATTTGTTAAAATCTGCAATACAATTTAGGTATATCTTGACCAATAATATCACATACAAGGAACAAATACCACCGCACCATGACCAGACCACAAATTACAACCACAGTGATCGAATAATAGCACATACAAGGGACAAATACCACCGCACCATTTCCAGACCACATATTACCATACCTCCCAACTTTTGAAGTTGGGAAAGAGGGACAAAGTTTGCGTCGCGCGTCGCGCGCCGCAGCAAATTTTACGACACACCTCTGACCACACCCATTCACTAGTCACACCCATATCCATGTCTCAACCACACCCATTTAGCACTGCTGATCACACTGTTCATAAAGAATAATTATAAAAAAAAAAATATGGCCACACAGTGCTCGATACTGTATAATGACCCCACATGACCACATGATGCTCAATACTGTATAATGGCTGCACATGATGTTCAATACTGTATAATGACCCCACATGATGCTCCATACTGTATAATGGCCACACATGATGCTCCATACTGTATAATGGCCTCACATGATGCTCCATACTGTATAATGGCCCCACATGATGCTCAATACTGTATAATTACCACACATGATGCTCCATACTGTATAATGGCCCCACATGATGCTCAATACTGTATAATGGCCCCACATGATGCTCAATACTGTGTAATGGCCACACATGATGCTCAATACTGTATAATGGCCACACATGATGCTCAATACTGTATAATGGCCACACATGATGCTCAATACTGTATAATGGCCACACATGATGCTCAATACTGTATAATGGCCACACATGATGCTCCATACTGTATAATGGCCACACATGATGCTCAATACTGTATAATGACCACACATGATGCTCAATACTGTATAATGGCCACACATAATGCTCAATACTGTATAATGACCCCACATGATGCTCAATACTGTATAATGACCCCACATGATGCTCAATACTGTATAATGGCCACACATGATGCTCAATACTGTATAATGACCGCACATGATGCTCTATACTGTATAATGACCACACATGATGCTCCATATTGTATAATGACCGCACATGATGCTCCATAATGGCCACACATGATGCTCCATACTGTATAATGACCGCATATGATGCTCCATACTGTATAATAGCCGCACATGATGCTCCATACTGTATAATGACTGCACATGATGCTCCATACTGTATGAAAGCACATGATGCTCCATACTGTATAATGACTGCACATGATGCTCCATACTGTATAATGACAGCACATGATGCTCCATACTGTATAATGACAGCACATGATGCTCCATACTGTATAATGGCCACACATGATGCTCCATACTGTATAATGGCCACACATGATTCTCCATACTGTATAATGACCGCACATGATGCTCAATAATACTGTATAATGACCGCACATGATGCTCCATACTGTATAATGGCCACACATGATGCTCCTTACTGTATATTGGCCGCACATGATAATGGCCACACATAGCTACTCCTACACACGCGGCTGCGCTCCGTAAACTTTGCATACACGGCTCCGCTCCGTACACACGGCTCCACTCCATACATCTCATACACACACGGCTCCGCTCCGTACACATTCAGCTCCGCTCCATACACCTCATACACGGCTCTGCTCCATACACCTCATACACACACGGCTCTGCTCCATACACGGCTCCGCTCCATACACCTCATACACACACGGCTCCGCTCCATACATCTCGTACACACGGCACTACTCCGTACACCTCATACACACACCGCTCCGCTCCATACACATTGCACACACTGCTCCGCATACCTTGCACACACACAGCTCCGCTGCGTACACCTCATACACATACGGCTCCTCTCCATACATCTCGTACACACACGGCACTACTCCGTACACCTCATACACACGTGGCTGTGCTCCGTACACCTCATACACACGCGGCTGTGCTCCGTACACTTCGTACACACGCGGCAGTGCTCCGTACACCTCGTACACACGGCTCCGCTCCGTACACCTCGTACACACGCGGCTGTGCTCCGTACACCTCGTACACATGGCTCCGTACACCTCTTACACACGACTCCGCTCCGTACACCTTGTACACATGCGGCTGTGCTCCGTACACCTTGTACACATGGCTCTGTACACCTCTTACACACGACTCCGCTCTGTACACCTCGTACACACGCGGCTGTGCTCCGTACACCTCGTACACACGCGGCTGTGCTCCGTACACCTCGTACACACGACTCCACTCCGTACACCTTTCACATGCTGCTCCGCTCCGTACACCTCGTACACACGCGGCTGTGCTCCGTACACCTCGTACACACGCGGCTGTGCTCCGTACACCTTGTACACACGACTCCACTCCGTACACCTTTCACATGCTGCTCCGCTCCGTACACCTCGTACACACGCGGCTGTGCTCCGTACACCTCGTACACACGCGGCTGTGCTCTGTACACCTCGTACACACGCGGCTGCGCTCCGTACACCTCGTACACACGCGGCTGTGCTCTGTACACCTCGTACACACGCGGCTGTGCTCCGTACACCTCGTACACACGCGGCTGTGCTCCGTACACCTCGTACACACGCGGCTGTGCTCCGTACACCTCGTACACACGCGGCAGTGCTCCGTACACCTCGTACACACGGCTCCGCTCCGTTCACCTCGTACACACGCGGCTGTGCTCCGTACACCTCTTACACACGACTCCGCTCCGTACACCTTGTACACATGCGGCTGTGCTCCGTACACCTTGTACACATGGCTCCGTACACCTCTTACACACGACTCCGCTCCGCACACCTCGTACACACGCGGCTGTGCTCCGTACACCTTGTACACATGCGGCTGTGCTCCGTACACCTCGTACACACGCGGCTGTGCTCCGTACACCTCGTACACACGCGGCAGTGCTCCGTACACCTCGTACACACGGCTCCGCTCCGTACACCTCGTACACACGACTCCGCTCCGTACACCTTGTACACATGCGGCTGTGCTCCGTACACCTTGTACACATGGCTCCGTACACCTCTTACACACGACTCCGCTCCGTACACCTCGTACACACGCGGCTGTGCTCCGTACACCTTGTACACATGCGGCTGTGCTCCGTACACCTTGTACACATGGCTCCGTACACCTCTTACAAACGACTCCGCTCCATACACCTCGTACACACGCGGCTGTGCTCCGTACACCTCGTACACACGCGGCTGTGCTCCGTACACCTCGTACACACGCAGCTGCGCTCCGTACACCTCGTACACACGCGGCTGTGCTCCATACACCTTGTACACACGACTCCGCTCCGTACACCTCATACACACGCTGCTCTGCTACGTACACCTCGTACACACGCGGCTGCGCTCCGTACACCTCATGCACACGGCTCCATACACATCGTACACACACGACTCCGCTCCATAGACCTTTCACACGCTGCTCTGATCCATACACCTCGTACACACACGGCTCTGCTACATCCACCCTGTAAACACCTCCTGACCTCACACATACGCTGCCTTACCTTCCTCCGGCGCCATGGCAACCAGTAAAGTCCTGTACACGGAGGTCCTCCTCCCGATCATGTGACCCCTGACTCCTCCCATCCTGTGACCTCATCACAGGTCCTGTGCACAGAGCAGCCATTATGTGGTGTGCTGCTGTGCAGGGACTCGGAGCTCTCAGCTGACCGGCTGATACACGCACCTCCCAACCAATGCGGGCCCCCTCTCTCTGCCCACCGGGTCCGGGGGCACACAAATGCCGGCGGGCATTCAGACAATTAGTGGAGGGTCAATCTGTGCGGTAGCCCAGGGCCCCCCCAGACCACTGGGCCCTGGGCTACCGCCCATATTGACCGTCTGATAATCCGCCCCTGGAATGAAGCATAACATTCTATTTGATCATTTATTCAGTTTCACGTATGAGCACCACACGCACAAATCCACTTACACTCATTGGCTGCTATCAATGAGATTATTGCTGGTTATCTGAGTAATGTTCTGCCACGCTGAATGCACTTGGACAAGGAAATCATAAGACTGCTGACAGCTTCCTTTTCAATTGCCGACCAATGATGTCCCAGATGTGCTCGATGGGATACAAATCTGGAGACACTGCAGGCCATAGTAGCATGTTTAGGCCTCACAGGCTGCTCACAGTAGAACGGTCAAGTTGCCTGATGTTGTCGTGCTGAATAACGGCTCCTTAGACATTTTAGAGAAAAATTCATACCACTGGTTACCAATCAATGTAACACCGAGGTGTAAATTTACCTGTAATAAAGGCCTCTTCATGGCGTTGCCCACGTGGACAAAAGCGGAATTCATTGCTGATGAGGATATACCTACATTCTAGTCTTCACTGTAGTTTTGCTCTGCACTAAGAAAACCTTTGATAGAGGTGGCATGAGGTCAACGGAACACCTGAAGCTGGTCTTCTAGCTTATGGCATTAAAGACTCCATTGCTGCATTCTAACCTTCAGTGTCCATTTGAAGACCACGTGGGCAAGGCCACAAAAAGGCCTTCATGAGTGAGTCACACCAGTCCTACTCCTTAGATTATGGTGTGGGGTGGCATAATGTACAGTAGCTTTCCCCCCCATCCTGTCTTAATTTCATATACACTAACACCTCGGCTTTACATAGATTTGGTCATGGAACTAGGGTTCCAGCTAAATGTCTAAAGTGTCCCAGGAGTCGCTTTTCAATACAACGAAGGCATTACCGCATGTTGTTTGTGCTATTGTGATAAGCCTGCATGGCCTAAAATTGCACATATGGGATGTCATTGGTCAGCAATTGCAAAAGGAGCTGCCAGCAGCAGATCTTTATGCTTTTCCCAAGTGTATTCAGCTGCAGTATTCAGTTGTACATTTGAACGACACCATTGATTTTACCATATAATGTACTGGAAAACGGGAAAAAAATTCCAAGTGCCGTGAAATTGCACAAAAGTGCAATTCTGCAATTGTTTTTTTTTTTTTTTTTTTAACCATGTTCACTAAATGCTAAAACTGATCTGCCATTATGATTCTCCAGGTAATTACGAGTTCACAGGCTCCAACAAGTCTAGTTTCTATTTTATTTAAGTGGTGAAAAAATCCAAAGTTTGTTAAAAAGAAGGCACCGTTTTCCAAGACCCGTAGCGCCACCATTTTTTACCTTGATTCAACAAGTTGATAAAGTCCAAAGTTACTTTAACAAGTGCCTTCATATTCTGCAGTATGTCACTTCTGACAACCCCATGTGGCTGAGGGCCCAGTTCGAAACCTAAAATGAGAGAGACAATCCTCAATATAGCGACACAGCAGATGTGTGGTCCTGAGGCTAGAAAAAGAAAAGATTTTCAAAGAGCTTTTTAACAGGGCTGTCTGCTAGCAATGTCAGCGATGTGTCTCCAGGCAATCACACAACATTATGTCACAGGACTGCTGCAGCCAATCATAAACATCACTGGAATGGTGCCAGTTCAGAAAGTGAGGAAAGATAGATAGATAGATAGATAGATAGATAGATTTTTTTATTATGGACACTTTAGCATTTAAGTAGGGATTAGTCAGCAGTGGACTACCCCTTTAAGGTGCATCTGCTTTAGTAGCCAGGTCCAGAAAGTAAATAAGACTTCAAATAAATGCATAATGCCTACTCTGTCTCATACCTTCCTTTTTCCTTCTCATCTTCTGTTAGCTTTTATATTGTGTTAAATGTATGACATGGAAGTTAAAGCTAGTATTGTCAAATGAACAAAACCCTATGGACCTGATTCATTAAGACTGGCACTTTGCACACCAGACTTAAGAAATGGGGCTGCTTTGGGAGGATGTGACTAATTGCCTAATTCATTAAGTCACACACACCACTAAATAATTTGGGTGCATCTTACAAATGGTAAGTACCTCTGCTAGAAATGTTACTCTAGCTGGAGGCTGCAATTCATTGAAAAGGATATAAAATTTAAAAAAACAGAGCTGGATTTACCAAATCCAGATTACAATATTCATGATCTACAGTATGCGACAGCCCCATGATAAAGGTGGAGGATGCACAGGTGAAAAGTACTGAAGAGTATCCACTTACACCTATCACTCATAAGGGACAATTGCCTAGTAGTCTAATAAACAAACAAGGATTGTATACAGTGCAAGTCACACATATAGGTGTAGTGAACTGTGTCTGACTTACAGCCTATGGGTTTGCGCACACTTGCATATAAATACATCGAGTGCAATGCGATAGAACATCTCATTGTACCTGCACCAATGTTATTCAATGAGGCACTGTTCATATGCGAGTTTTTCCTGTTCCTGCTGCCTATGGCTTTTTTAGAACGGCAGAGAGTCGTCAATTCAAGTCAATGGATGCGAGAAAATATTGGAGGGCACACGGACCACCAGTATGCTGTCTGATTTTTACAATAGGCACAAATCACAAAGTAAAAAAAATATATAATCTATAGATAGATAGATAGATAGATAGATAGATAGATAGATAGATAGAAAAAGAATATTAGAGCAGCACAAAAAAATACAAAAAGAGCAGAAAAAAGGAAAGTTGGGTGCAAAGCCCCCAGGCATAGACCAAACCTCAATTGAAAGGAATCCAAAAAACAGAGGCAGCACACCATTGGTAGTGGAAAAAGCAGGAGCTACTGTTATTAGCACATCTCAGCAAGATATATAGACTGAAACACGAAACCCAATGCAAGTCAATGCAAAGACATACTGATAGGGAATTTAGATTGTGAGCCCCAACGGGGACAGCGATGATAATGTGTGCAACCTGTAAAGCGTTGCGGAATATGTTAGCGCTATATAAAAATAAAGATTATTTATTATTATTTATTAATGGGGAATCAAAGTCGGCAGTGAGTGGAGGCCAGGAAAACACCAACAGTGCCCATTTTAATGCCAAAAACATCAATTCTTATTACTTAAGCTTGTCAATCTTAATTTACTTTATAATAATAGTTAGGCATTGAAAACTGGGGGTAATTTGGCTAAAGTTGTGGGGGGGTAGGGCTGGCTCAAGATTTTCGTGGGCCCAGGAAACGCAGAATACGTCACAGCGGTGGAGCAGGGAGAGGTAAGTATTTCAACTTTGCAAAGTGATGTGATCCTGAACAAGCAGGTGGGGTCCACTCGTTGGCACTGGCACAGGGCTCCTCATAGTACGGCGGTGTGTTTGACGGCGGGTGGCGCCTCCCACTGGCAGAGACACTTTTGCGTACTATGAGGGGCGATGTGCCAGTGACGTCGCCAACGAGTATGCCCCCCCCCCACCTGATGAAGGAACCTGCACTTTCATCTGCACCTTCCTCTTTGTCCCCGTGTAAGGTGGTATAGTATGCGGGAAGGGGAACCTGACTTTCAGCAGGGTCAGATTCTGGCTGTGTAGAGTGCAAGGGGAATGTAGTGGTATGGGTCAATGTACCAGCAGACTTCTCTAGCAGTGGCTGGGCAATGGGCAGGAAGAGGAGGAAACACAGATATAGGTCCAAATAATAAAGTAGGCTAAATGCAGTTCAAAATTGGTAACAGGACTAAACAGGCGGCATTGCTTTGTTCAGTGGAGGACAACTGTAATGAGTGGCAGACACAGTTAGTAGGCCCAAATATTAAAGTAGGCTAAATGCAGTTCAAAATTGGTAACAGGACTAAACAGGCGGCATTGCTTTGTTCAGTGGAGGACAATTGTAATGAGTGGCAGACACAGTTAGTAGGCCCAAATACTAAACTAGGCTAAATGCAGTTCAAAATTGTTAACAGGACTAAATGGGCGGCATTGCTTTGTTCAGTGGAGGACAACTGTAATGATTGGCAGATACAGTTAGTAGTAGGCCCAAATATTAAAGTAGGCTAAATGCAGTTCAAAATTGTTAACAGGACTAAATGGGCGGCATTGCTTTGTTCAGTGGAGGACAACTGTAATGATTGGCAGATACAGTTAGTAGTAGGCCCAAATACTAAACTAGGCTAAATGCAGTTCAAAATTGTTAACAGGACTAAATGGGCGGCATTGCTTTGTTCAGTGGAGGACAACTGTAATGAGTGGCAGACCCAGTTAGTAGTAGGCCCAAATATTAAAGTAGGCTAAATGCAGTTCAAAATTGGTAACAGGACTAAACAGACGGCATTGCTTTGTTCAGTGGAGGACAACTGTAATGAGTGGCAGACACAGTTAGTAGGCTCAAATACTAAAGTAGGCTAAATGCAGTTCAAAATTGGTAAAAGGACTAAACAGGTGGCATAGCTAGGTACAGGGGTGGGCTCCTCTGCTGAGTAGCAGACAGTGGTAGTAGGTGCAAAGTGTTAACTGGTCTAAATGGAGGCCAGGGCCCCTGTATATTTTAACTATCATCTATCATTTCAACAAATGTATTGGCAGTGCCATTGAAGGATTTAACAGCACAGACTACACAGTGGTGGAGCAGGGAGAGGTAAGTATTGCAAGTGGTAGAGCACTGTTCGAGCTGGGGGGGAACACTCTCTCGTGGGTGGCGGTACTGGCACAGGGCCCCACATATTACGACGGTGTGTCTGACGTTGGTTGTGCACTACCACCGTCAGAGACACTTCATTGTACTATGAGGGACCCTGTGCCAGTGCCGTCGCCCAAGAGTGGGCACACTCACCTGTCCAGTCAAACTGCACTCGCACAGGTGCTTGCGCCAGGTGGTGACCACGGCCCTGTGGGGGGAGTCAGCCCATTTAGGGAGGTATAAAAATGGCCTATGGTGGATATTCAGCAGCTGCAAATGGAGGAATTGGAGAAGTCAGTAAGAGGAGGCCAAAAGCAAGACATTTTTCAGGCAAGCTACGTGTCAGCAGGGGAAGGTGGGGCAAAATAATTTGAAATCCATGATTGGTTCATTGTAATGAAGGTTAGATCACGGTATGTGTAGAGAGCTCCATGGAGTAACCTGTAGTGTCGCCTGACGCATCCTTCACTTATGGTTTGGGAGAAGCACACAAGGAAACGTCTTGTTCCTGACCGGGAGCATGCACTTACAACTCGCTGCTTTTATATTTGGAACTTTCTGAAGAGGAGGCGAAAGAGCTAGAGGCTGAGTCAGCAAGGAAAGCCAAAACTTTTTCTTGCTGCTCCAGCTTTAAAAGCTGTTTTCCTACTCCCAGATAAGGAAGCCTTCGAGGCCTTGTGTAGCCAGACGATGACGCTGGCTCAACACCTCCAGCCTTAGGTGCTATTGTGCTTTTGCCACTACCACCAGATGCACCACCACCACCATCAGTACCAGCTGGCAACCCCCGCCCACGGGCTCTTCCACCAGACTTCCTCATTTTTTTGAAAATCTAACTAAAATAACAACCGTTATATGGTACTGTAAAACAAGGTAGAAGGTGTATATAAACTTGTTGTTGTTTAAATCTCCCTTTTTTTGGTTTTGGGAGACTGAACCAAAACTCAAGCCCTGTGCATAAAAGAACACAATCTAAGTGGCAGAAAGTGGCTGGCTGATATACCACAAACTAACAGGACTGCAGTATATCCACTTCGTGAGAATTTGAATCTCACTTTTTTGGGGGAGACTAAACCAAAACTCAGGCCCAGTGCATAAAACAACACAATGTAAGTGGCAGAAAGTGGCTGGAAGATATATGAAAAAATACAAGGACTGTAGTACAATTTCAATCTCCCTACAATGATCTCAGAAAAGTATGGCAACAATAAAAAGGACTGCTGCACACAAAAGTGTGGACAAATAAACAAGATAACTGTGCAGAAAGGAGAAACACGATTTTTGCTTTAAAAAAGCAGTTGGTTTGCACAGCAGCGTGCAAACAGCAATGCAGCTATCAGGGAGCCTTAGGCCATGTTCACACTATGTGGTTTTTACTGCGAAACCGCGGCGATTTTGCCGCTGCGGGTCCGCAGCTGTTTTCCATGCAGGGTACAGTACAATATTACCCTATGGAAAACAGAAACCGCAGTGCACATGATGCGGAAAAACCCGAAAAAAAAATGCGCAGAATTGCTGCGGAAAAAAAGAAGGACCATGTCACTTCTTTGTGCAGAATCGCAGCGATTCTGCACACATAGAAATGCATTGATCCGCTTACTTCCCGCATGGGGCTGTGCCCACCATGCGGGAAGTAATGCGGATAATGTGCGGGTTATACCCGGGGTGGAGGAGAGCAGACTCTCCTCCAGGCCCCGGGAACCATATTTGTATTAAAAAAAAAGAATTTAAAATAAAAAATAATGTTATACTCACCTCTGAAGTCTCAGCGCTGCACGCGGCCGTCCGGTCTCAGGTTTGCTATGCGAGCAGGACCTTCGGTGACGTCACGGTCACATGACCGTGACGTCACCGAAAGTCCTGGTCGCACAGCATCTTTGGAACCGGACCGCCGCCTGCAGCGCCCAGGAGATCGGGACGTCAGAGGGTGAGTATATCATCATGATTTTATTATTTTTAACACTACTATTGATGCTGCATATTGCTGCATATGCAGCATCAATAGTAGGGGTAAATCCCGCAGCGGAACCCGCAACGGAACCCGCAGGACAAACCGCGATAAATCTGCAGGGATAACCGCAGCGGGTTTGCCCTGCAGATTTATCAAATCAGCTGCGGGAGAACCCGCAGGATAAAAAAGGAACGTGTGAATGTGGCCTTATAAGGCAGCCTAATAAGCTACAAAGCTGATGCACAAAAATATAGCCTCCACTCTCCCTGCAAAAAAATGGTGGTGTTGGACAGTGGAAATCGCTACAGCACAAGCGGTTTGGAGGTTAATCTTCTCTCCCTAACTATATCCCTTCTTCTGATGAAGCTGCAGCGACCTCTCCCTATGCTAAGATCGGCAGAAGTAAGATGGCGTTCGGCGTGCACGCCCCTTTATAGCCCCTGTGACGCCGCAGAAAGCAAGCCAATCACTGTCATGCCCTTCTCTAAGATGGTGGGGACCGAGACCTATGTCATCACGCTGCCCACACTCTGTGTCCTCCTTCATTGGCTGAAAAATGGCGCTGAAAGCGTCATACGAAACGCGACTTTTGCGCGCAGATCGCCGACCTTATGGCCAATCCCACACTAGGATCGGGTTGGGTTTCATGAAACCCGACTTTGCCGAAAGTCGACGATTTTTGAATTTGTCCGATCCGTTTCGCTCAACCCTAGTCAGGAGTAGAGTTGAGCGAATATGTTTGGGTTCCCTTTTACTTCCTCTTATATAGCACTTACGAAATAAGCTGCAGAGGGAGCCCAGCTTCCTGGATCACGCCAGCTGATCGGTGCCGCAGCTGCATGTGTGGCGGCTGTGTCACAGTCACAGCACATGCTTAGAGAGCCTGTTTGTTATGCTCTCCATGCATGTGCTGTTACACAACCGTGACACATGCTGCTGTGATGCGGATCAACCGGCACGATCCAGGAAGCTTGTTTCCCTCTGCAGCTTATTCAGTAAGCGCTGTAGCTTGCCGAATAAGAGGGAACCCAAACATATTCACTCAACTCTAGTCAGGAGACTGAGATGGCCACTCCAGAACCATCACTTTGTTCTGCTTTAGCTAATGACAGGTCAACTTCGCCTTGTGTTTTGGATCGTTGCCATGTTGGAACATGCATGTACGTCCCATGCGCAGCTTCTGGGCTGATGATTGCAAATTTGCCTCAAGTATTTGCTGATAGCATGCTGCATTCATCTTTCCTTCAACTTTGACAATGTTTCCTGTGCTTGTGTAGCCCACACATCCCCAAAACATAAACAATCCACCTTCGTGCTTTACAGTAGGAATGGTGTTCATTTCATCATAGGTCTGGTTGACCTCTCTCCAAATGTAACGTTTATGGCTGTGTCCAAAAATTTAAATTTTGGTCTCATCAGTCCAAATTACCTTGTTCCAGAAGTTTTGAGGCTTGTCTCTGTGCTGTTTTGAGTATTGTAGGTGAGATACTTTGTGGCATTTGCGGAGTAATGGCTTTCTTCTGGCGACTCAACCATGTGGCCCAGGTTTCTTTAAGTGCCTACTTATTCTGCATCTTGAAACAGCCACACTGCTAGTTTTCAGAGAGTCCAGAATTTCAGCTGATGTTATTTGTGGTTTTTTTTTGCATCCCGAATAATTTTACTGGCAGTTGTGGACAACATTTTTGTTGGTCTACCTGAGTGTGGTTTTGTTTTTACAGAGCCCCTGATTTGTTAATCATAGTTTGAAGGCTGCTGACTGGCATTATCAATTCCTTGAATATCTTTTGTATCCCCATCCTGTTTTATACAGTTCAACTACCTTTTCCCGTAGATCCAATGACAATTCGTTTGCTTTCCCCATGACTCACAATCTAGAAACGTCAGTGGCTGGATGAAAGATGCAAGAGTCTGTCTGGATCCCAGAAATTCATTCAGCTTATATGCACACACACTGATTACAAGCAAACAGGTCACAGGTGAGGATGTTACCTTTAACAGCCATTCAAACCCATTTGTGTCAACTTCTGTGCATGTTAGGCTACTTTCACACTAGTGTCATACTCGGCCCGTCGCAGTGCGTCGGGCCGACGTACCGACGCATACTGTGGAAGCGCTGCACAACGGGGGCAGCGGATGCATTTTTCCAACACATCCGCTGCCCCATTGTGAGTTGCGGGGAGGTGGGGGAGGAGTTCCGACCGCGCATGCGCGGTCGGAAATGGCAGACACGACGCTCAAAAAAACGTTGCAAGCAATGATTTTTTGGTCGGACGGTCCACCACAACACGACGCAACCGTCGCACGATGGTTGCGACGTGTGGCAATGCGCCGCAAGGCGTCGCTAATGTTAGTCTATGGGGAAAAAGCGCATCCTGCAGACAACTTTTCAGGATGCGTTTTTTCGCCAAAATGACGCATTGCGACGTATCCCATACAACCCTAGTGTCAAAGTAGCCTTATCAGGCCAAAATCAGCAGGCTATGCAAACTTTGGATCAGGATCATTTGGATCTTTTGGGTTGTCATGATATAAAAAGAGAAAACAGTAGCTTGACAATAAATGGCTTCCCCCAACCACTAACCATGAGTGGAGAAAAAGTTTTGGCGCTATCATTCATATTCTCTGAAAAAAGGCCAAGAAAGCAAAAATTCTGCTGGGGTATGTAAATATTTGAGCACAACTGTAGATAGATAAAATGAATAAATAGATATCCTGCAGATTTGTAATTTCACAAGCCCCCTACAAGCAGTATAATAAACTTGCACCCTTTAGTGCCTTTCATGTGGCACTAAAGCATGTAAAGCCTGGTTTAACCTAAAACACAGCTGTCACCAAGGGCAGGTTGTTAGTAATAGAGAGGTGTCTATCGGACTCCCTCATTACTAACCCAGTAAGTAAAAAGAAAAAAAACACATACAAAAATATTTTATTTTAAAAAACACTCCCCAACATTTTCCCTGGTTCACCAATTCATTTAAAAAATAAGCCATGCAAGTCCGACGTAGTCCACAAATGGAAACCTGAAAGACATAAAAAGAGAGAAATAAAAAACAAGAGACTGTCCCTCATTCACCAATTTATTAGAAAGCAACGTTCCCATACATGTTCGATGTAGTCCAGTGCTTACCACTCGATTCCAACAGTCAAAGGTTATGGAGCCTCATTCTGAGACTCCACAGACTTTGAGCAGCAGCAACTCCCATCTCTCGCTGCTCTGATTGACACCCGGGGACTGCGATGAGTGGTGATGTCATTAATGTTACCGATAACTAATCTTATAGACACTTCTCCATTACTAACACTAGGGCTTCATGTCAGCTGTATTTTGGGACAATTCACAGCTGACATCAACCCCAACTATCATTACCCCCATTGCCAATGCACCAGGGCAATTGGGAAGAGCCAAGGCAAAGTGCCATAATTAGAACATCTAATGTGATGCGCCACTTCTGGGGTGGCTGTGGGCTGATATTATCAGGCTGGAAAGGTCTATAGTTATTCGGCCCTTCCCAGCCTGATAATATCAGCTCTCGGCTGTCTCCTTTATCTTTGCTGGTTATGAAAAACCATGGGGACTCAGCGCCATTTTTTTTTTAAATTATTTATTTATTATGTTAAACAAAATGGTAAAAATGTAATATTTTTTCTTCACAGCCTAATGGTTTAAAATTCTGTGAAACACTTGTGGAGTCAATTTGATAACTGCACCCAGATCATCAAGAGGTATAAAATAGGGTCACATATGAGGAGTTCTGCTGTTCTGGCACCTCGTGGGCTCTCCCAGTGGGTCATGGTACTCACAAACCATAAAAGTAAAATCTGCACTATAATATGGCGCTCATTCGCTTCTGAGATTTGCACTGTGCCTGAAAAGTATTTCCTGTTTACATGTAGAGCATTTGTGCGGAGAAGTTTTTACTACAAACTAAGTTCCATTTTCTGCCTTAGAAAAATTAAAACTTGGGGCTAAAACAACAGTTTAGTGGTAAAAATGTAATTATTCTTTCTTCACCGCCCAATAGTATAAAAATCTGTGAGGCACATGTGGTGTCAATATGATCACTGTACTCCTAGATGAATCCATTGGGAAGTGGAGTTTGTAAAATGAGGTAATATATGAGGGGGGCCTTTCTGTTCTGGCACCTCGGGGAATCTACCAATGTGACATGGCACTCAAAAATCATTCTAGCAAAGTCTGAACTCCACTATGGCGCTTCTTCCCTTTGCACTGTGCCTCAAAAGTAGTATTCAACCTCATATGGGATATCATTGTACTCAGAAGAAATTGCACAACAAATCTTGAGGACTTTTATCTCCTGCTATCCTTGTGAAAATGGAAAATTGGAGGCTAAAACAACAGTTTTGTGTTTTTTTTTAATCACTAATCAACTTTGTTTAAAAAAAAAAATCGACAGGGGGTTAAAGGAGCTCAACACATGTCTACATAAATTCCTTAAGGGATCTAGTTTCCAAAATGGGGTCAATTGTGGGGGTTTTAAAATGTTTAAGCACACCAGGGGCTCTCCAAACACGACATGATATCTGCACACAATTCCATCAAAGTCTGTGTTCCAAAACGTTCCTCCTGTGACGTGCGCCCAAACAGCAGTCTTCCCACATATATGGGGTATAGGCATACTTAGGAGAAATTGCATAACAAATTGTATGGTGCAATTTCTCCTGTTATCCTTATCAAAATGCAAAATTTGGGGCTAAAAATAATTTTTCTAGGAAAAATTTCATTTTTTTATTTTGACGGCTGAATGTTATAAAAATCTGTGAAGCACTTTGGGGTTCAATGTGCTAAGCACTCATCTAGTTCAGTTCCCTGAGGGATTTATTTTCCAAAATGGTGTCACTTGTGGGGGGTTTCCACTTTTTAGGCACTTCAGGGGCTCTCGAAGAATGACATGGCATCTGCTAATTATTTCAGTAAATTTTGCATTCAAAAAGTCAAATGGTGCTCATTTCCTTCCAAACCCTGCTGTGCACCCAAACAGTAGTTTTCCACCACATAATTGTTATCAGAGTACTCAGGAGAAATTGCACAACTAATTGTATGGTGCAATTTATCTTGTTATCCTTAAAAAATGCTAAATTTGGGGCTAAAAACATTTTTGTAGGAAATATGTGATTTTTTTTTAAATTTAATGGCTCAATGTTGTAAATGTAATGTGCTGCTGCAGTGCAGTATAGAGCAACCCCCACCAGGGGGTGCTGATTAAGGAAAGGAGGCTGCACACACAGCACAGCAACACTGAACAACAACACAGGTGTCACAGGTAATGAAAGGGACATGAAACAAGCCAAGGTCATACACGGAGATAGCAGCACGGTACAGAAGGGGTGAGCAGAGAATCGTCGGGGACAAGCAAGATGTCAGAACCTACCGGGAACATGGTAACCAAAACGTGAGACGAAAAATGGAGTCGGGGTACAGGCCAAAGGTCAAAACAAGTAACAAACGGGTGCAAGCAGTCAGAGGCAAAGAGGAACACTAGAACAGGGATCCAGGTCAGGAGCTCAAACAGTGCAGGATGAACTATAGCTGAAACTGGCCCACAGGCTGCAGAGGACTTAAATAGCTCAGCCAGCTCCAGGGTGAGGCAGAGAGGATTAACTCCCACATGACCAGTCCAGAGACAAGAGAGCTGAACATAATCTCAGAACTGGATCATGACAGTAAACTTCTGTGAAGCACCTGGGGTCCAAGGTGCTCACCACACATCAATATAAGTTTCCTGAGGGGTCTAGTTTCCAAAATGGTATCACTTGTGGGAGGTTTCCACTATTTAGGCACATCAGTGGCTTTCCAAGCGCTACATGGCGTCCGCTAATTATTGAAGCAAATTTTGTATTCAAAAACACAAATGGCGCTCATTCCCTTCCTAGCCCTGCCATGCATGCAAACAGTTGTTTTCCCCCACATATTGGATATCAGCATGCTCATGAGAATTTGCACAACAAATTTTGGGGTCCATTTTTTTATGTTACCCTTGTAAAAAAAAAAATGGTGTCTAAAGTAAAATTTTTGTGAAAAAAGTTAAATGTTCATTTTTTTCTTCCACGTTCTAAAAATTCCTGTGAAGCACCTGAAGGGTAAAAAAACTGCAGTTTTCAGAATGGTGTCACTTTTGGGTATTTTTTTGTCATATAGATCCCTCAAAGACACTTCAAATGTAATGTGGTCCCTAAAAAAACCTGCTTTGTAAATTTTGTTGAAAAAATGAGAAATCTCTGGCCAACGTTTAACTCTTAAAACTTCCTAATAAAAATAGATTATGGTTCAGAAATTGTGCTGGTGTGGAAGACATGTGGGAAATGTTATTTATTATTATTTATATAGCATCATTGATTTTATGGTGCTGTACATGAGAAGGGGTTACATACAAATTACAGATATCACTTACAGTAAGAAAACTAACAATTACAGACTGATACAGAGGGACGAGGACCCTGCCCTTGCGAGCTTACATTCTACAGGATGGTGAGGAAGGAGACAATACGTTGAGGGTTGCAGCAGCTCTGGTGTTGGTGATGCGGTAGCTCCAGTAGTGGTGAGGAGGCAGTGGGGTCAGTGCAGGCTGTAAGCTTTCCTGAAGAGGTGGGTTTTCAGGTTCCATCTGAAGGATCCGAATGTGGTTGATAGTCGGGCGTGTTGGAGCAAAGAATTCCAGAGGATGGGGGATATTTGGAAGAAGTCTTGGAGGCAGTTGGGTGAGGAGCGAATAAGTGTGGAGTAGAGAAGGAGGTCTTGGGAGGACTGGAGATTACATGATGGAAGATATCGGGAGATTAGTTCAGAGATATATGGAGGAGACAGGTTATGGATGGCTTTGTGGGTCAGCATTAGTAATTTGAACTGGATATGCTGAGGGAATGTGAGCCAGTGAAGAATTTTGCAGAGGGGGGAAGTGGAGGAATAGTGAGGAGAGAGATGAATTAGTCAGGCAGCAGAGTTAAGGATGGACTGGAGAGGTGCAATGGTGTTAGCAGGGAGGCCAAAGAAAAGGATGTTGCAGTAATCAAGGTGGGAGATGATGAGGGCATGTACCAGCATTTCAGTAGATTGAGGGTTGGGGAAAGGACGGATTCTGGAAATGTTTTTGAGCTGGAGGCGACAGGAGGTGGAAAGAGCTTTGAAGGACAGGGCAGAGTCAAGGGTTACTCTAAGGCAGTGGATTTCCGGTATGAGGGTAAGCGTGATGTAGTTAATTGTGATAGATAGGTCAGGTAAGGAATAACTATGAGATGGAGGAAAGATGATGAGTTTAGGTTTGTCCACATTGAGTTTGAGGAAGCAAGAGGAGAAGGAGGATATGGCTGATAGACACTCCGTGATTCTGGAAAGCAGAGAGGTGATGTCTGGGACAGAGAGGTAGATCTGAGTGTCATCAGCATAAATGTGGTACTGGAATCCATGGGACTTTATGAGTTTCCTGAGGGGTCTAGTTTCCAAAATGGTATCACTTGTGGGAGGTTTCCACTGTTTAGGCACATCAGTGGCTTTCCAAGCGCTACATGGCGTCCGCTAATTATTGAAGCAAATTTTGTGTATAGGCCAAGTGTATAGATAGAGAAGAGTAAGGGTCCTAGAACAGAGCCTTGGGGGACTCCAACAGAGAGAGGGTGGGATGAACAGGGAGTGTGGGAGTGGGAGATGCTGAATGTGTGATTGGAAAGGTATGAGGTGATCCAGGATGTCTTTGATGCCAAAGGAGGAGAGGATCTGTAGTAGGAGGGAGTGGTCAACTGTGTCGAAAGCAGAGGACAGGTCTAGGAGGAGGATTATGGAGTATTGTCCATTAGCTTTGGCTGTAAGTAGGTCGTTAGTAATTTTGGTCAGGGCTGTCTCAGTTGAGTGATGGGGCAGAAAACAGATTGTAGATTGTCAAAGAGCAAGTTAGATGAGAGGTGGGAGGAAAGTTCAGCATGGACGTGCTGCTCCAGTAGTTTGGAAGCGAATGGGAACAACGATATTGGGCGATGGCTGGACATAGCAGTTGGATTGAGGGTTGGCTTTTTAAGGATAGGCGTGATTGTGGCATGTTTGAAAGCAGAAGGTCAGGTACCAGAACTGATAGTTTGAAGAGGTGGGCTATGGATAGAATAAGAGTGGCGGTGAGGTTGGTGAGGAGGTGGGATGGGATGGGGTCGAGCACACAGGTGGTGGGGTGCAATTTGGAAAGGAGACAATTAAGCTCCCCTTCAGTGATGTTGGATAGGGAGGTTATGAGGTTTGTGCATTGGTCTGGTATACAAAGGGGTTCTGGTGGCTGAACAATGAAGACTTGACTTGCTTGGTCGATCTTATTTTTAAATAGTGTGGCCTCAGCAGAGATGAGGGAGGTTGGAGGGGGTAGTGGGGGGCGGAAGAGATAAATGTTTTGAATAACTGTTTGGGGTTGTAGGATAGGGAAGATACAAGGGTTGTGAAGTAGGCCTGTTTAGCAGAGGTGAGAGCAGATTTGAAAGTGAGTGATGCCTGTTTGAATGCAGTGAAGCCGTCTTGCGAATGTGTTTTCTTCCAATGCTGCTCTGCAACCCTGGACACTTGCCGGAGCTTTTTAGTGGTGTTATTGTGACAGGGTTGCCCTGAACGAGAGGAGCAACCGTGTCAATAGCTGAAGCATGAGTGGCATTGTAGAAAGCAGTAGAACTGTGTGTCGTGGAATGAGGATATGGATGCCATTGGTAGAACAAAGTCAGAGAGTGCGTGGGTGTCTACGCGTGCAAGGTTTCTGCGGGGGTGCGCATGTTCCTGGACATGGGTGACAGGTGAGGAGCACAGGGATGAGAAAGTGAGTAGATGGCGGTTGGATAGAGGGAGAGGGGAAGTGGTAAAGTTAGATAGAAAGAAGAGATGGGTGAAGACCAGGTCTATTGTATGTCGGTCTGTATGGGTGGCTGAGGAGGACCACTAAGCAAGTCCAACAGATGAAGTAAGGGCCAGGAGTTTGGAGGCTGTTGACTGAAGGGTATCAGTGGGGATGTTGAAGTCACCCATGATGATAGTGGGAATGTCAGTGGAAAGAAAGTGAAGAAGCCAGGTAGAGAATTGGTCAATAAAGGCAGTGGCCGGGCCTGGAGGTCAGTATATGATGGCCACTTGGAGGTTGGAGGGACAGTAGATGCGGACAGAGTGGACTTCAAAAGTGGGGAGAATAAGGAAGGTAGAGGTGGGATTGGGTTAAAGGTGCAGTTACAAGAAAGGAGAAGACCCACTCCTCCACCATGTCTGTTGCCGGGGCGATGGGTGTGGGTGAAATGGAGCATAGCGCAGCAGGGAAAGCAGTGTCAGAGGGTGTTGGCCATGTTTCTGTGAGGCCGAGGAAGGCAAGCTTGTGAGAGAGAAAAAGGTCATGAATCACATGAAGCTTATTGTTAATGTTATTTATGAACTATTTTGTATGACATACATCTCTGATTTAAGGGCATACAAATAAAAAGTTTGAAAATTGCTACATTTTCATCAAATTTCCAATTTTTTTCACAAATAAACGCAAGGCATATCGAATAAATTTTGCCACTGGGATCCATTGAAGCGTTCCAGAGTTATTAGCACATAATTAACATTGGTCAGAATTGTAAAATTTGTCCTAAAGGTGTAAACAGTCTTGGAGAGTAAAGGGCTTAAAGTTTGACGAGATGTTATTTTTTTGAAATTCTGTGCCCCTTTTTTCTCCACACATACCTTTGATCATTGTGGCCAAGAAGTCTATTTTAACCTCATTGGTCCAAAGGACTTGATTCCAAAATGTATCAGGCTTGTTTAGATGTTCTTTTGCAAACTTCTGACCCTCAATTTTATGGTGAGGACGCAGGAGAGGTTTTCTTCTGATGACTCTTCCATGAAGGCCATATCTTGTGCAGGTTACACTGAACAGTAAAACAATGTACTACAACTCCAGAGTTTGCTATATCTTTTGTAGTCAAGAGGGGGTTCTGATTTGCTTCTCTAGCAATCCTACAAACAGTTCTCACTGAAATTTTGCTTAGTCATCCAGACCTTATCTTAACCTCCACTGTTCGTGTTAACTGCCATTTCTTAGTTACATTTAAAATTGAGGAAAGGGCAACTTGAAAACACTTTGCTGTCTTCTTATAGCCTTCTCCAGCTTTGTGGGCCTTCACCATTTTCATTTTTAGAGTGCTCGGCAGCTGCTTAGAAGAATCCATGGCTGCCGATTTTGGCACAAGGTTAGAGGAGGCTGGGTTTTTCTAAAGCTGGGAAATTTGCATCAGCTGGCCTTTCCTAATCATGATAGTGAACAAGTCACAAGCCTAACAGACTAATTAAGGTCTGATACCTTGGCCAAAGTTATCTGAGCACACAAATCTACAAAGATGCCAAAACTTTTACATTGGCCCTTTTTCCTTTTTGTACATTTTATAGTGTAGAAAATGACAATATAATTTAAAAAAAAAAAAAAAGGAAATGTGTCATCTTTAACTTTAGGCCTTTTAGAGATCATTTCATAGTTAACTTGCTCAACTGTTGATAATAACAGTAATTTTGACCAGGAGTGCCCTAACTTTTACATGCCATTGTACATCTACACATGCTTAAAATAATTCCTTCTTGTACTCACCAATACCAGCTTTACCAACAGAGCACAAATCATACAATGCTGATCCAGGTTCCGTGTACAGATATATTCGTGGGTCAAATTCAGGAAGGTGGGTCTGAAAGTAAGGATCATATGCATGAAAGGAAACTTTAGGACTAATTCTATCCATTCTGCTATGTTAGATATGTTAAAAAACAAACAACAAAACTACTCCTCTATGTTGGTTTGCATCTCTTACTGATGGTCTTTTACGTCATGTGTCCAAAAATAATCCAAAAAGTGAAATAAATCAGCCTTGTCAATTGCGCATGTTCAATTTTCTGTGACTGTATTGCAGCAACATACTAATAAACATGTAAAAGCACTATGAGTGTGGTTAGGAATTGTAAGGCTGTGTGCACACGATGCAGATTTAGTGTGGATCCGCAGCGTTTTTTTCTGCGCAGAAACGCTGCAGTTCTGCAAAGTGATTTACAGTACAATGTAAATCAATAGAAAAAAAAATGCTGTGCTAATGGTGCGGAAAAATCCGCATGAAAACCGCTGAGGAACAAAAGAAGGAGCATGTCACTACTTTTGTGCGGAACTGCAGCTTTTCTGAACCCTTTAATTATAGAAATCCACAGGGGTAAAAAACGCAGAAAATCCGCATCAAATTCGCAAACGCACAAAATACGCACCTGCGTTTTCTGCCAGGAGATGTGGATTTTGTGCAGAAAATTCTGCACCCCAATCCGCAACGTGTGCACATAGCCTATATATGATTACAGGGGTTGTCCATATGTCAGACACCTAATGATCTTACATTGATGATCTAGAATACGTCATCAATATCGAAGTATTGGACAACCCCTTTATTGTAATGGCCTCCAGTACACTAAGCAACATTTTGGAGATGCAATCTTCATCAGGTTGAAATAAATAAACAATACATCTCCATTCAATTAAAGGGAACCTGTCATGTAAAATGCGATATTACCTGCATATATCTGGTTAATCTGCAGGTTAATAGCACTCTGAATCTGCCCGACGCCTGCACTGAGAGCCCCGCTGCCTAGAGGATAATAACTTTTTTCCTCCCAGCAGTGTATGGCTTTGTAATAGGGGTTGGCTTTGCATTAGCCAGCTGTCAAAACATGCATTATGAGCATTATTCACATGCCATCTGTTTGCAACAGAGCCATTGTAATAACATATGAAACAGTTTTGGGCCTCCAATATTTTATTTGTCAATATATAAAACGGATGTAACTAAATACAAATGACATACAGAACATCATATGGATAAATAATCATCCATTTTTCTGGATGGCTTCAGATGAGCTTATTTTTGGATCATTTGCTGTGCGTGTGCCAAATGGACTACATAAGACCAATGCCAGTGAATGGGCTAGTTTACATGAATGTTTTAACACATGGGCCATCCTTCCTGCATTCATTTTTTAAAGGAATCTGTCACTAGGTTTTTCCCATCTAATCTGAGAGCAGCATAATGTGGGGACAGAGTCCCTGTTCCCAGCGATTTATCACTTACTAGACTTCTTAGTTACTTGTTCTCACCCACAAAGCTCTTCACAGTGCAGCACCCCCTTACATCTTCTCCCTTATTTCTGTCTATCGGTCTATACGACCGCTGCGCTCTGCAAATGACTTTCGACTAACCTCTGCACTGTACCTCCCACTCCCGACTCCAAGACTTCTCCCGTGCTGCGCCAATCCTCTGGAATGCTCTACCCCAAGATATTAGGACCATTCACAATTTGCATAGTTTTAGGCGCTCGCTCAAAACACATTTGTTTAGAGCGGCCTAATACGTTCCCTAATCAGTCATTTTATGTGTAAGGGCGTGTGTGTAGCCCATTCACTATCTCCATCTATCCCCCACCCCTGAAGATGGCTGGACCATCTTTGTAAATAAGCTCCTGTACTTTGTATCTCCCCCACCTCATTGTAGATTGTAAGCTCTCACCAGCAGGGTCGTCTTATTGTGCTTTAATTATTGTATTGTTAACGTTGTTACTTATCACTGTTGTGTTTGAAACTGTTAAACTGTAAAGCAATGCGGAATATGTTGGCGCTGTATAAATAAAGATTATTATTATTATTAGTATAGTTTTGATAAAGTCAGTGTTTTTTAGCCGGAGTCTATCATGAGAGGACTGCTAAACCTGCTGCTAAAACTACAACAGGATGAAAAAAAGGGAGAAAAAACCTCCACTATTCTAGAGAAAACACTGCACAAAAAAACAGGCAAAGGTGCTTACCTGCCCAAGCCTCAAATCAAATGCACTATCATGGTGCAGCGGACCCAAGTAAAGATGGCGATACCAAATGGGACAGCCAGCCTATAATCAGGCATTGGCCGCACCTCAAAAAGTAAAAGTAAAAAAAGTGCATAAGAACATATTAAAATATGTAAGGTATTAGTTAATATTACGGCCACAATACGTAAGCTGGCAACCCACGTCACGGGTCCTCACACTTGCCAGTCCTACTCTAACAGCAAAAAACACAACAGGAGGAAAAAAAGAAGGAAAAAACCTACACTATTCTAGAGAAAATACCGCTTTGCATACTCTGTGTGAACACTGCTGCAGATTATTTATTTGCACTGGTGTGCCAAGCAGCCAATCCCTGATTGTAGGCTGGCTGTGCTCTATGGTATTACCGCACCTGTGCAGTCACCATCTTTACTTGGGCCCGCTGCACCAGGATAGCGCATTTGATTTTAGGCCTAGACAGGTAAGCACCTTTGCCTATTCTTTCTGTGGTGTTTAAACCTGCTGCTAGTAGTCAAGCATATTCATGAGGCCTGTATAACCCCACCCCCATCACTGATTGGCAGCTTTCAGTGTACACAATTAGTGATGTGGGTGGGGTTATACAGAGCTCAAATTTCAGGGAACTGGTAGATCTACAGTAGATAAAACAGTGATTTTATCTAAAAGACAGCAAGCAGCCCAGTAACTTTAAGTGATACATCACTGGAATCAGGGTGTCAACCCTTACATCATGCTGCTCTCAGATGTTTTGCAATGATTATATAGGAAACTGTATTTGGACTTTTATGAGTTTTTTTTAAATATTGATATATAAAACGGAGGTCAAATATATGGCAAAAATAAACATATTGAGCATAAAAGAAACATACATACATATCACCATATACAGTAGATTAAAAATCATGTGTTTTACTTGGACAAAAGAAATGTTTGTCATTTATATGCCCATTTTATACGTCCACAGCAAGAAATCATAAAAGGACAAATATAGTTTTATACTTTTTATATGAAACCATTCTAAAGGATTCTTTAAAAATGGATGCCATACAGATGATATCCTTAACTGTAATGGGCAAGTCTTTTCCAAAATACCAATTAGAACAGTGCAGGCTTCTTTTGTTTTTGTAGGGACTATCGATCTTTCTGTGAAAAAAACAATCATTTCAACCAGCCATTTAAATGCATTGGTCCTTGTACAGTCCTCTTGATACATGGGTGGCCCATTAATTAATCTTATGCCCTTAGGTTCAGTCTTTTCTTCTCATTTCAAAAAAATAGACCACTTTTTATCAGTGTTTTGCATCAGATAGCAATTACTGTTTGGTCAGTCTCACTTCTTGCTATCAGTGTGTCATCAGTTTTTCTCATATGCAAAACAGATACCAATGGAGGTTTCCCAAGCTTCATCCTGCAGTCAATGAAAAATGACAACAAGCGGATGCGGCTCGTATGGCATCAGCGTTGACTGTTTTTACCACTGACCTGTTCACGTGAGTGGGCAGTGTTCAGCACGTGGGAGGGCATGGAAAGGAAGAAGCATTATTTTATTTTTGGAGCAATATTTTATTTTTGCCTCCCGTTGAACACAACAAAGAGCGCACAAAACAGTGGTCAACTGACAGCAGCGCTCAACACCCTGAATATTACTGTACAAATACAAATGATCAATCTTACCATTTGTCACAGTCAGACATGGGTCAAAGCAGTTCTTAGCCTACTGGCACGTCTTTCAGGCAGGTGTCATGAAGAGGAGTAATGCCGCGTGAGCGCGTCTTACAGACTATGATGTGGCTGCAGATGGTTTAATCTTATCATTCTCCTCTGAGATAGAATTCCACCCTGCAGCACACTGCTCCTTTCAGCGCCCTTATACAGTATCATTCTATGCTAAAGTGCCACTAAAAGACGAGGTGGCCCTTACCAGTCACCAGCCTCGTATCAACCTTAGGGTCGCTTAGGCCTCAAGCGCTTTAGCAATGCTGTACCTTACACGAAATCATCTGTGATCACCTCACAATCTGTAAGAAGCTACACATCGTGATACGACTGCCGGTCAATTAAATGTACATGCTGCTATAGAACTAATGGGCTGAGCAGCCTTAAAAAGTTGCCAGGGGACTGGCCCCTCTGACCCCTACCCCAACCTAGCCCACACTTGGGCACAAGAAACGTACTGTTCTATTACTAACCACTTCTCTAGGCCTCTCACAGCTCTCAACCTCTGAAACACACAAGGACGGTAACACCCTTGACTTGGTCTTTGTCCAGCTCTGTTCAATCTCCTGCCTAAATAACTCACCGCTCTGACCACAACATTCTCTCCTTCACGCTCACAAATCCTCGTCCACCCCAGCACACTCCTACCTACCATTCAGACAGAAATCTACACGCCATCAACCCTCATACACTCTCAGACTCCCTACACTCTTCATTGTCCAATCTCCTCTTTTTCCTGTCCTGATCAGGCTATACGTCACTTCAATGACATTCTTAGAAGCACCCTCGATCAAGTAGCTCCCCTCACCCTCAAAACCTCAAAACACAGAGTGAAACAGCCCTGGCTCACATCGCAAACTTGATTTCTCCAGCAATGCTCTAGGAGTGCTGAACGCTTATGTAGGAAAACTCGCACAGCAGAAGACTTCATACATTTCAAATTTATGTTAAAAACCTATAACTCTACCCTTTACCTCGCCAAATAGACCTACTTCACCATCCTCACTATCCAACAACCCCAAGAAACTTATTAACACCTTTTACTCCCTCCTCAGGCCAAAAGCACAAGCCCCTATCACTGACATTTGTGCTGATGACCTGGCCTCCCACTTTATGGAGAAAATAGATAATATCCGTCGGGAAATCTGCTCCCAGCCACTAAGTTCAGTGACTCCCATCCCTCCCTGCATTTCCCCTGGCACACTCTCCACATTTGATCCCATCACAGAAGAAGAAGCTTCCAAGCTCCTCTTTTCTTCTCGTCCGAATACATGAACTAATGACCCCATTCCATCACATCTCCTCCAGTCTCTCTCTCCAGTTGTCCCAACTCACCTAACTACAATCTTGAATCTCTCCCTCTCCTCAGGCATTTTCCCATCCTCCTTCAAACACTCTATCATTACTCCATTACTAAAGAAACCCGCCCTCGACCCATCCTGCACAAATAACTACAAACCAGTCTCCAATCTCCCCTTCATCTCTAAACTCTTGGAGCGCCTGATCTTACCCGTTACCTCTCTACTCATTCCCTCCTAGACCCTTCACAGTCCGGTTTCCGCCCCCTACATTCGACAGAACCTGCACTCATCAAAGTGACCAATGACCTTCTGACAGCAAAATACAATGGTGACCACTCTCTGCTCATTCTTCTCGACTTTGTGCAGCTTTCGACACTGTTGACCACCCTCTCCTACTCTCTAGGCCCCAGTCACTAGGCATTAAGGACACTGCTCTCTCCTGGTTCTCCTCCTATCTTTCTGACCGCTCCTTCAGTGTTCTGTTCTCTGGCTCCACTTCGTCTCCTCTTCCTCTCACTGTCGCTGTACTACAGAATGCCAGTGACTGTCTGTCCGCAGTCTCCAACATCATGTCTGCACTCTATCTGAAACTCAACCTCTCCAAAACTGAACTTCTTCTGCTCCCGCAATCTACTAACCTCCCTAAATCTGACATTTCCCTCTCCGTGGGTGGCACCATAATAACACCTCGGCAGCAGGCACGCTGTCTGCGTGTTATGTTTGACTCCGATCTCTCCTTCACCTCCCATATACAATCTCTTGCCTGCTCGTGCCGCTTACACCTAAAGACCATCTCTAGAATCCGCCCCTTTCTCACCATGGAAACAACAAAAACCCTCACTGTCGCTCTGATCCACTCCCGCCTGGACTGCTGCAATTCTCTATTAATTGGCCTCCCCCTCACTCGACTTTCCCCTCTCCAGTCTATCCTTAATGCAGCAGCCAGGGTCGTCCATCTGGCTAATCGGTATTCAGACGTCTTCGCTCTTCGCCAGTCATTACACTGGCTGCCAATTCATTACAGGATACAATTCAAACTACTTGTTCTCACCCACAAAGCTCTCCACAGTGCGGCACCCCCATGCATCTCCTCCCTCATTTCTGTCTATTGGCCTAACCGACCACTGCACTCTGCAAACGACTTTCGATTAACCTCTGCTCTAATCCGTACCTCCCACTCCCGACTCCAAGACTTCTCCCGTGCTGCGCCAATCCTCTGGAATGCTCTACCCCAAGATATTAGGACCATCCACAATCTGCATAGTTTTAGGTACTCCCTCAAAACAAGTTTGTTCAGAGTGGCCTATCAAAGTCCCTAATCAAAGTCATTTTATGTGTGTGTATGTGTGTGTCTGTAGCCCATTCACTATCTCCATCTATCCCCCACCCCCTGAAGATGGCTGGACCATCATTGTAAATACATCATTGTAAATACACACCTGTACTCTGCATCTCCCCCACCTCATTGTAGATTGTAAGCTCTCACGAGCAGGGTCGTCTTATTTTGCTTTAATTATTGTATTGTTAACATTGTTACTTATGACTGTTATGTTTGAAATTGTAAAACTGTAAACCGCTGCGGAATATGTTGGAGCTATATAAATAAAGATTATTATTATTATTACTACAAGAGGTGGAACCCATGATATGACCCAGTGTGCCGACACAAAAGACAAGAACTCAATTTGGCCCAATGAATTACGATGTAGAGCGTGTGTTGCTTAGGAATGGAGAGCAGCTTATTAGCTGGGAAATCCTAAACAAGACCCTCTAGTTTATGTTTATTAATATGCCATAATTATCAGATAGATTCAGGTCCCATCCCTGGTTGTCATCAATTTTGGGAGCATCTATATAAACGAATGGACTACCTTTCTATCCCTGACATCATGCAGTGGGACACCCTTCTTGAGATAGACTCAGGTTTCAGAGGAAGGGTCCTGATCTATCGAACATTTATGGCATAACTGAATATCACTTATATGTTCCAGATGGAGCAGCGTAAACCATACAACACTCTACTGCCTTATCAGCAGAGAAGCAAATGGGGACAGGAGCTTTCTGTAGCATGAGACCCTGTAATTTAAACGTATATGTACATAAAGGGCTGCATTTACCTGTATGTAGTGACAAGCATGCATCTCCAGATGCTTCTGAGTCTCACTGATGATCAGACAGACACCCATGTTAGATGTGCTGTTGTGTAAGTCCAGAATCATGTCAAAAGCATTTGTGCTTCCTCTAGGACCAAACATCCGATTAATCTCTCTGGCCCTTTTCACTTCATATGGTTCATCTTCTGATTCTGAAGAACTGAGAGAAGGAATTCTCACTTATGATCAGAGAACTGTCAAGTAAACAACTATACTGACACCAATCAGATATTGAATAAAGACGTAAACATACGAGGTACATTGTGTGCAGAATTATTAGGCAAGTGAGTATTTTGACCATATCATTTGTATGCAGATTTTCCCACTCCAAGCTGTATAAACCTGAATGCTTATTGGATGAAGATTATCAGGTGATGTGTATTTGTGCAATGCGCGCGTTGGGGTTTGGCCGAGATCGGCGTGCCATGTGTGGCTGGAAGCGGGGAGCACCATATACTTAGGTAATACGTATATATTTGGTTTTCATTGCCCAGTCTTCTGATATGGATAGATGTATGTAGGCAACAGCCTGTACGGCATAGAGGTCTGGTCAGACTAGCAATTCGGCGCATTGAATCCATGAACGTCTGTATGGCCCTTGGCTGCACTAAATGTAGTTGCGCTTTGAGTATTTTCCTCAACTGGGCAACTAAATTGATTTAATTGCTTTATGGCTGTGCGCAGCATCTAATATAGTTGCGGTCTTCATTGTTCATTTTGCTAGGGTA
Organism: Ranitomeya imitator; assembly: GCF_032444005.1. Classification (NCBI taxonomy): domain Eukaryota; kingdom Metazoa; phylum Chordata; class Amphibia; order Anura; family Dendrobatidae; genus Ranitomeya; species Ranitomeya imitator. The sequence goes on from NC_091283.1 coordinate 656,752,448, forward strand.
ATTGTGTTGGGATAATTTTATGTAGTGAATTTGACTGCGGTCTTGCTATTTGCTCTGGTGAGGAAATTTAGCCAGCGCTTATGTGTATGGGCTTTGTACAGCGGTTTCTATTCACCCTTATGGGTTAATTGAATTAATACAATTTACTGCACGGCTTTTAGCCATATTTTGCTATTATTAATCCAATATTTATATTTAGATTAGGCGTATATGACCATTTATAATTCAGAACATCAATATATTTCAGCTTAAAATTGTAGTATTTTGAATGTTTTATGGAGTTCTTTTGGGTGATACTAGCAAGTTTGACATTGAAAATATATAGAGACTGACATTCCCAAAAATACTGAAAAATCTCTAAATAGGGCATCTTGACTTGACTGATATGTCCTGCTAGCGTGATTTAATTAAATTGAAATATTTTCTCAAGCATGTGTTAAATTTAACTTAATCGAGATATTTTCTCAGCATGCTCCATTGTCAAGCCTAACAAATTAAAAGATGTTTGTATTATCTAGTGCTTTCCCGCTATTATTATAATTTTTTCTATGCTTACCTGCCAGTATATATTTGTTCTTTACGTTTTTGAGGCATTATTTTATCTTAATGTTTGTATTGTCTGTGTTAACAAAGTTATAACTTTTTATGAAAAAAAAGTACAACACTCCTTGATTCAGCATGCAGTTTAATAATTGCTTAGTGGATCAGTATGTTTACATATTGAGCAGAGTGTTACCCATCCCGAGTGTGTGGTAATGGGTCTGGGTTAAGCTACGTTCACATTTGCGTTGTGCGGTGCTGCGTCGGCGACGCAACGCACAACGCAAACGAAAACGCATGCAAAACGCATTGTTTTGTGACCCATGCATCCTTTTTTGGCATGAATTTGGACGCAAAAAAATGCAACTTGCTGCGTCCTCTGCGCTCCGACGCGTGCGCCAAAAAAGACGCATGCATCACAAAACGCAATGCAACGCATGTCCATGCGCCCCCATGTTAAATATAGGGGCGCATGACACATGCGTTGCCGCTGCTGCGCCCGACGCAGCCCGGCAGAACGCAAATGTGAACGTAGCCTTATATGTTTACACAAAGCCATATGTAGCAGCTATACCATGACTAACAAGCAGAACTTCCTTGCCATTAGACGACATAAATTTTATAGGTCTCATTTAGATCCTAAGTATAAAAAGTGGGTAGACGTGGATTTACTCTGCGCTGCTGAATAAGTGAAAGTCCAGATGTATGTCATATAGGTTTTGGCTTTATTCAACGCGTTTCAGAGTTCACAGACTCCATCAGGAAAATACCACAGATATACACTGTTATTCAGCAGCGCAGAGTAAATTTACGTGTACCCACTTTTTTTAACTTCGGTTGGTCATCATTGGACCTGTGGATCTGCTGCAGTGAATATTATCATAAGCCATAAACTGGCTTTATCTGGCGAGTACAATCCTATTGTGTCAAACCATCTGAATCTCGGATAAGACCTTATTTTGCGCTATTTCTCCAACAGTATCTATTGGAATTTAATTTAGATAATAAACTTATCAAATATCAGCATGTATTGTACCGTTAATTTTAACTAACACTCTTAGCCCTGGAAATTAGTTACTATGAACTATTGAAATAATAACCTTGTACCATTCTGTTGCATTTCCATTGACATATATTGTAGAAAAAATATATAAATGCCTGGATCCTTTTTTCAACAGGACATTTTCTTCTACTCTTTTACCCCCCCCCCCCCCCCCCTCCCCAGCCTGCTTTCACCTTCATGACTAGATCAATTTTTTCAATTCTGATCACTGTCACTTTATGAGGTAATAACTCTGGAATGCTTAAACGGATCCCACTGATTCGGAGACTGTTTTTTCATGACATATTGTACATTATGATAGTGGTAAAATTGGTTCTATATGACTTGTATTTATTTGTGAAAATATTAGAAATTTGGCAAAAAAATTGAAAATTTTAGGGACTTTGAAGGGCATATGTGACAGAATATACCCCAAAGTTACACCTTATTAAAAACGGAACCCCTCAAAGTGCACAAAATCACATTCAAGAAGGTTATTAACCCTTCATGTGCTTCACAAGAATTAAAGCAATGTGGAAGGAAAAATTGAAAATGTTACTTTTTCCCACACAAAAGTTGCTTTAGCCCTTTTTGAAGGTAAAATTGGCTGGAATCGTAAGCAGATGCCATGTCAGGTTTGGAGAGAACCTGATGTGCCTAAACAGTGGAAGCCCCCCATTAGTGACCCCATTTTGAAAAACTAGACTCTTCAAGGAATTTATAGATGAGATGTGAGCACCTTGCACTCCCAGTTGCTTCACAAAATGTTATAAAGTTGAGCCGTGAAAATGAAAAAAAAATCTAATTTTTTAGCCCCCAATTTTTTTATTTTCACAAGAGCAACAGGAGAACATGGACCATAACATTTTTGTGTGCAATTTTTAGTGAGTATGCCGATACCTCATATATGCTAGAAAACTACTGTTCGAGTGCACAGCAGGACTCAGGAGCCAAGGAGCACCATTTGACTTTTAAGGTACCGTCAGACTAAGCGACGCTGCAGCGATACCGACAACGATGTCGATCGCTGCAGCGTCGCTGTTTGGTCGCTGGAGAGCTGTCACATAGACAGCTCTCCAGCGACCAACGATCCCGAAGTCCCCGGTAACCAGGGTAAACATCGGGTTACTAAGCGCAGGGCCGCGCTTAGTAACCCGATGTTTACCCTGGTTACCAGTGTAAATGTAAAAAAAAACCACTACATACTTACATTCCCGGTGTCTGGTCAGGTCCCTCGCCTTCAGCTTCCCGCATTGACTGAGCGCCAGCCGTAAAGTACAGCGGTGACGTCACCGCTGCACAGCGTGCTTTACGGCCGGCCGGCGCTCACCAGTCAGTGCGGGAAGTGTTGTGAATTCTGTGGTCGAGCTCCCTTCTGTGGTCACAAGTGGTACTGCGGCTTCTGAGTTTCCTTCCTCAGGTGATGAGGTTAAGTCGTTAGGTGCTGCTCTATTTAACTCCACCTAGTGCTTTGATCCTGGCCTCCAGTCAATGTTCTAGTATTGGTCTTGCTTCCTCCTGGATCGTTCCTGTGGCCTGTCTGCTCAGCATAAGCTAAGTTCTGCTTGTGTTACTTTTTGTTGCTATATTTTCTGTCCAGCTTGCTTTATTGGTTTTTCTTGCTTGCTAGAAGCTCTGAGACGCAGAGGGAGCACCTCCGTACCGTTAGTCGGTGCGGAGGGTCTTTTTGCCCCTCTGCGTGGTTGTTTGTAGGTTTTTGTGTTGACCGCAAAGCTATCTTTCCTATCCTCGGTCTATTCAGTAAGTCGGGCCTCACTTTGCTAAATCTATTTCATCTCTGTGTTTGTGTTTTCATCTTACTCACAGTCATTATATGTGGGGGGCTGCCTTTTCCTTTGGGGAATTTCTCTGAGGCAAGGTAGGCTTATTTTTCTGTCTTCAGGCCTAGCTAGTTTCTCAGGCTGTGCCGAGTTGCATAGGGAGCGTTAGGCGCAATCCACGGCTACCTCTAGTGTGGTGTGATAGGATTAGGGATTGCGGTCAGCAGAGTTCCCACGTCTCAGAGCTCGTCCTATGTTTTTTGGTTATTGTCAGGTCACTTTGTGTGCTCTGAACTTCAAGGTCCATTGTGGTTCTGAATTACCTATTCATAACAGTACTGGAGGCCCAAAGTACTATGCTTCTCAATAGAGGGAAAAAAGAAGTTCTGAGACCATTTTTTTTTCTTTGCACTGTGTTTTGCCTTTTTTTTTCCCCTAGACATTTGGGTGGTTCAGGACACAGGTGTAGTGATGGACATTAAAGATCTGTCTTCATGTGTGGATCATCTCACTGCAAGAGTACAAAATATTCAAGACTTTGTGGCTCAGAATTCTATGTTAGAACCAAGAATTCCTATTCCTGATTTGTTTTCTGGAGATAGAGCTAAATTTCTGAGTTTCAAAAATAATTGCAAACTGTTTCTGGCGCTGAAACCTCGTTCCTCTGGTGACCCAGTTCAACAAGTTAAGATCATTATTTCTTTATTACGTGGCGACCCTCAAGACTGGGCATTTTCCCTTGCGCCAGGAGATCCTGCATTATGTAATATTGATGCGTTTTTTCTGGCGCTCGGATTACTGTACGATGAACCTAATTCAGTGGATCAGGCAGAGAAAAATTTGCTGGCTCTGTGTCAGGGTCAGGATGAGATAGAGATTTATTGTCAGAAGTTTAGAAAGTGGTCCGTGCTCACTCAATGGAATGAACGTGCACTGGCAGCTATTTTCAGAAACGGTCTCTCTGAAGTCCTCAAGGATGTCATGGTGGAAATCCTATGCCTGCTGGTCTGAATGAGTCTATGTCTTTGGCCATTCAGATCGGTCGACGTTTGCGTGAGCGTAAATCTGTGCACCATTAGGCGGTATTATCTGAGCATAAACCTGAGCCTATGCAGTGCGATAGGACTTTGACCAGAGCTGAAAGGCAGGAACACAGACGTCAGAATGGGCTGTGTTTCTACTGTGGTGATTCCACTCATGCTATCTCCGATTGTCCTAAGCGCACTAAGCGGTTCGCTAAGTCTGCCACCATTGGTACGGTACAGTCGAAATTTCTTTTGTCCGTTACTTTGATCTGCTCTTTGTCTTCCTATTCTGTCATGGCATTTGTGGATTCAGGCGCTGCCCTGAATTTGATGGACTTGGAGTTTGCTAGGCGCTGTGGGTTTGTCTTGGAGCCCTTGCAGTGTCTTATTCCATTGAGAGGAATTGATGCTACGCCTTTGGCCAAGAATAAGCCTCAGTATTGGACCCAGCTGACCATGTGCATGGCTCCTGCGCACCAGGAGGTTATTCGCTTTCTGGTGTTGCATAATCTGCATGATGTGGTCGTGTTGGGGTTGCCATGGCTACAAGTCCATAACCCAGTATTAGATTGGAAATCAATGTCTGTGTCCAGCTGGGGTTGTCAGGGGGTACATGGTGATGTTCCATTTCTGTCTATCTCATCATCCACGCATTCTGAGGTCCCAGAGTTCTTGTCTGATTACCGGGATGTATTCGATGAGCCCAAGTCCAATGCCCCACCTCCGCATAGGGATTGTGATTGTGCTATCGAGTTGATTCCTGGTAGTAAGTATCCTAAGGGTCGACTGTTTAATTTATCTGTACCTGAGCACGCCGCTATGCGGAGTTACGTAAAAGAATCTTTGGAGAAGGGTCATATTCGCCCGTCGTCATCGCCATTGGGAGCAGGGTTCTTTTTTGTGGCCAAGAAGGATGGTTCGCTGAGACCTTGTATTGATTACCGCCTTCTAAATAAAATCACGGTCAAATTTCAGTACCCCTTGCCGCTGTTATCTGATTAGTTTGCTCGGATTAAGGGGGTTAGTTGGTTCACCAAGATAGATCTTCGTGGTGCATATAATCTTGTGCGTATTAAACGGGGCGATGAATGGAAAACTGCATTTAATACGCCCGAGGGCCATTTTGAGTACCTAGTTATGCCATTTGGACTTGCCAATGCTCCATCAGTATTTCAGTCCTTTATGCATGACATCTTCCGAGAGTACCTGGATAAATTCCTGATTGTATACTTGGATGATATTTTGTTCTTCTCGGATGATTGGGAGTCTCATGTGAAGCAGGTCAGAATGGTGTTCCAGGTCCTGCGTGCTAATTCTTTGTTTGTGAAGGGATCAAAGTGTCTCTTTGGTGTTCAGAAGGTTTCATTTTTGGGGTTCATTTTTTCCCCTTCTACTATCAAGATGGACCCTGTTAAGGTCCAGGCCATTTATGATTGGACTCAGCCGACATCTCTGAAGAGTCTGCAAAAGTTCCTTGGCTTTGCTAATTTTTATCGTCGCTTCATCTGTAATTTCTCTAGTATTGCTAAACCATTGACCGATTTGACCAAGAAGGGTGCTGATGTGGTCAATTGGTCTTCTGCTGCTGTGGAAGCTTTTCAGGAGTTGAAGCGTCGTTTTTCTTCTGCCCCTGTGTTGTGTCAACCAGATGTTTCGCTTCCGTTCCAGGTCGAGGTTGATGCTTCTGAAATTGGAGCGGGGGCTGTTTTGTCGCAAAGAGGTTCTGATTGCTCGGTGATGAAGCCATGCGCCTTCTTTTCCAGGAAGTTTTCGCCTGCTGAGCGAAATTATGATGTTGGCAATCGAGAGTTGCTGGCCATGAAGTGGGCATTCGAGGAGTGGCGTCATTGGCTTGAAGGAGCTAAGCATCGCGTGGTGGTCTTGACTGATCACAAGAACTTGACTTATCTCGAGTCTGCCAAACGGTTGAATCCTAGACAGGCTCGTTGGTCGCTGTTTTTCTCCCGTTTTGACTTTGTGGTTTCGTACCTTCCGGGCTCTAAAAATGTGAAGGCGGATGCCCTGTCTATGAGTTTTGTGCCCAACTCTCCGGGTTTGCCTGAGCCGGCGGGTATTCTCAAAGAGGGAGTAAGGCTACGTTCACATTGGCGTTCCGCCAATGTGCGTCGCTGTTGCGCCGGCGACGCAGCGGCGACGCAGCGGCGACGCGCCCCTATGTTTAACATAGGGGACGCGTGCGTCGTTTTGGTGGCGTTTTTCGCCACGTGCGTCGTTTCCGACGCTAGCGTCGGACGCAAGAAAACGCTACATGTAGCATTTTCTGTGCGTCCGATTTTCGTCGGAAAACGACGCACGCGTCGCAAAACGCACGGCGCGTTTTAGCGTGCGTCGCGCGTTGCGTCGCCGACGCACGGCGGCGCAACGCTAATGTGAACGTAGCCTAATTGTGTCTGCCATCTCCCCTGATTTGCGGTGAGTGCTGCAAAAATTTCAGGCTAATAAAGCTGATCGTTGCCCAGCGGAGAAACTGTTTGTCCCTGATAGGTGGACGAATAAAGTTATCTCTGAGGTTCATTGTTCGGTGTTGGCTGGTCATCCTGGAATCTTTGGTACCAGAGATTTGGTGGCTAGATCCTTTTGGTGGCCGTCTCTGTCGCGGGATGTGCGTTCTTTTGTGCAGTCCTGTGGGATTTGTGCTCGGGCTAAGCCCTGCTGTTCTCGTGCCAGTGGGTTGCTTTTGCCCTTGCCGGTCCCGAAGAGGCCTTGGACACATATCTCTATGGATTTTATTTCGGATCTCCCCGTCTCTCAAAAAATGTCGGTCATTTGGGTAGTTTGTGATCGCTTCTCTAAGATGATCCATTTGGTACCCTTGTCTAAATTACCTTCATCCTCTGATTTGTTGCCATTGTTCTTCCAGCATGTGGTTCGTTTACATGGCATTCCAGAGAATATCGTTTCTGACAGAGGTTCCCAGTTTGTTTCGAGGTTTTGGCGAGCCTTCTGTGCTAGGATGGGCATTGATTTGTCTTTTTCCTCGGCTTTCCATCCTCAGACAAATGGCCAAACTTAACGAACCAATCAGACCTTGGAAACATATCTGAGATGTTTTGTTTCTGCTGATCAGGATGATTGGGTGTCCTTTTTGCCGTTGGCTGAGTTCGCCCTTAATAATCGGGCCAGCTCGGCTACCTTGGTTTCGCCGTTTTTCTGCAATTCTGGGTTCCATCCTCTTTTCTCTTCAGGGCAGGTTGAGTCTTCGGACTGTCCTGGTGTGGATACTGTGGTGGACAGGTTGCAGCGGATTTGGACTCATGTAGTGGACAATTTGACCTTGTCCCAGGAGAAGGCTCAACGTTTCGCTAACCGCAGGCGCTGTGTGGGTCCCCGACTTCGTGTTGGGGATTTGGTGTGGTATCTCGTTATATTCCTATGAAGGTTTCCTCTCCTAAGTTTAAGCCTCGTTTCATTGGTCCATATAGGATTTCTGAGGTTCTTAATCCTGTGTCTTTTCGTTTGACCCTTCCAGATTCTTTCTCCATCCATAACGTATTCCATAGGTCATTGTTGCGGAGATACGTGGCACCTATGGTTCCATCTGTTGATCCTCCTGCCCCGGTTTTGGTGGAGGGGGAGTTGGAGTATATAGTGGAGAAGATTTTGGATTCTCGTGTTTCGAGACGGAAACTCCAGTATCTGGTTAAGTGGAAGGGTTATGGTCAGGAAGATAATTCCTGGGTCTTTGCCTCTGATGTCCATGCTGCCGATCTTGTTCGTGCCTTTCATATGGCTCATCCTGGTCGGCCTGGGGGCTCTGGTGAGGGTTCGGTGACCCCTCCTCAAGGGGGGGGTACTGTTGTGAATTCTGTGGTCGAGCTCCCTTCGGTGGTCACAAGTGGTACTGCGGCTTCTGAGTTTCCTTCCTCAGGTGATGAGGTTAAGTCGTTAGGTGCTGCTCTATTTAACTCCACCTAGTGCTTTGATCCTGGCCTCCAGTCAATGTTCTAGTATTGGTCTTGCTTCCTCCTGGATTGTTCCTGTGGCCTGTCTGCTCAGCATAAGCTAAGTTCTGCTTGTGTTACTTTTTGTTGCTATATTTTCTGTCCAGCTTGCTTTATTGGTTTTTCTTGCTTGCTAGAAGCTCTGAGACGCAGAGGGAGCACCTCCGTACCGTTAGTCGGTGCGGAGGGTCTTTTTGCCCCTCTGCGTGGTTGTTTGTAGGTTTTTGTGTTGACCGCAAAGCTATCTTTCCTATCCTCGGTCTATTCATTAAGTCGGGCCTCACTTTGCTAAATCTATTTCATCTCTGTGTTTGTGTTTTCATCTTACTCACAGTCATTATATGTGGGGGGCTGCCTTTTCCTTTGGGGAATTTCTCTGAGGCAAGGTAGGCTTATTTTTCTGTCTTCAGGCCTAGCTAGTTTCTCAGGCTGTGCCGAGTTGCATAGGGAGCGTTAGGCGCAATCCACGGCTACCTCTAGTGTGGTGTGATAGGATTAGGGATTGCGGTCAGCAGAGTTCCCACGTCTCAGAGCTCGTCCTATGTTTTTTGGTTATTGTCAGGTCACTTTGTGTGCTCTGAACTTCAAGGTCCATTGTGGTTCTGAATTACCTATTCATAACAGAGAAGCTGACGGCGGGGGACATGACCAGACACCGGGAATGTAAGTATGTAGTGTTTTTTTTTTCATTTACAACGGTAACCAGGGTAAACATCGGGTTACTAAGCGCGGCCCTGCGCTTAGTAACCCGATGTTTACCCTGGTTACCAGTGAAGACATCGCTGGATCGGCGTCACACACGCCGATTCAGTGATGTCAGCGGGAGATCCAGCGACAAAATAAAGTGCTGGACTTTCCCCAGCGACCAACGATCTCCCAGCAGGGGCCTGATCGTTGGTCACTGTCACACATAACGATTTATTTAACGATATCGTTGCTACGTCACAAAAAGCAACGATATCGTTAACGATATCGTTATGTGTGACTGTACCTTAAGAATGCAAAATTGGCTGTAAGAGATAGCGGACACTATCTCGCGTTTGCAGAGCCTCTGACATGCCTAAAAAGTGGAAACCCCAACTAGTGACCCCATTTTGGAAAATACACGTCTTCATCTAGGGGTGTAGTGAGCATTTTTAATTTTCAGACGATTCACAGAATTATAAATCATTAGGCTGAGTAAATGGAAAATTACCATTTTTTCCACTAAAATTTTGTTTTGGCTCCAAGATTTTAATTTTAAAAAGGAATAATGGAAGAAAATGAAAGGTAAAGTTTGTTACAAAATTACTCCTGATTACGCCAATACCCCATCTGTGGTCGAAAACTACTTTTGAGGCACAGAGCAAAGATCAGAAGGCAAAAAGTGCATAATGGAGATCAGATTTTGCTGGAATGGTTGGAGGGTGCCATGTCACATTGGCAGAGCCCCTGATGTGCCAGAACAGCAGAACCCCTATAAGTGACCCCATTTTTCAAACTACTTTTCTCAATGAATTCATCAAAGGGTGCAGTTATCATATTGATACCACGTTTCACAGAATTTTATACCATGGGCAGTGAAGAAAACATAATTACATTTTTAGCACAAAAATGTTATTTTAGCCCCAGATTTTACATTTTCATATTGGGAAATGGTTAAAAATGGCACCAACATTTGTCACACATTTTTTGCTGAATGCAGAAATACCTCACATATGGCTGTACAGTACTGCTTAGCGAGAATCGTAAAAGACAAAGCGCTATTTGCCTCCCGGCGCACAGATTTTCCTATAATGGTTTGTGGACTTTATATAAAGAGCCCCTAAGTGCTAGAGCAGATTCCCCCCTCAAGTGACTTAATTTTGGAAATTATACCCCTTTGGGAATTTATCTACAAAGGCAGTGATGATTTAAGTCCATGGGCGTTTTTCAGAAACAAGCAGCAGTGAATGTTGCTGAGTGAAAGTTGCAAATCTGCCATTGTAGTGATTGTATATTGCAGTGCCTAGTACGTTGTAGTGCCCAGTACATTATGCCCAGCTTGTGCTTCTGGAGACATGCACCCATAAATTGGGTGGGCTCTGATCGGATTGAGGGAGAAAATGGCTATAAGGTTGGAGGAGTGTTTAAACTAGGGATTGGGGGGGGAGGGTATTCATTTTATAGGAGGGGAAGATAGTGCAGATAGAGACCTGGGCACAAATAATGAAATTGGCAGTGGGGGTGGCCTCGGAAACAAAATGGATGAATTAGAATTAATTTTGTTGGAGCATAATTATGACATGGTGGGGATATCTGAAACATGGCTGGATGAGAGCCATAACTGGGCTGTTAACTTACAGGGTTATAGTCTGTTCAGAAATGACCGAACAGATAAGCGAAGGGGAGGTGTGTGTCTATATGTAAAATCATCCTTAAAACCCATCCTGCGTGATAATATAGGTGAATCTAATGAAAATGTAGAGTCCCTGTGGGTGGAGATAAGGGGAGGGGGAAAAAATAATAAATTACTGATAGGGGTTTGTTATAAGTATCCAAAAATAATGGAAGCAACAGAGAATATCCTTGTAAAGTAAATAGATGAAGCTGCGACTCAAGGAGAAGTCATTATTATGGGGGACTTCAACTACCCTGAAATAGATTGGGGAACAGAAACCTGCAGTTCCAGCAAAGGTAATAGGTTTTTGAAAACTATGAGAGACAATTACCTTTCACAACCTTGTTCAGGACCCAACAAGAAGGGGGGCACTGCTAGACCTAATATTAACCAACAGGCCAGACCGCATAGCAAATGTAAGGGTTGGGGGTCACTTGGGGAATAGTGATCACAAAATAATAAGTTTTCATGTATCCTTTAATAAGATGTTTAGTAGAGGGGTTACAAGGACACTAAACTTCAGGAGGGCAAATTTCCAACGGATGAGAGAGGATCTTGGTGCAATTAACTGGGACTATATCCTGAGACATAAAAATACACAAAGAAAATGGCACATGTTTGTTAGCTTCCCGAATAGGACCTGTGCACAATATATACCATATGGGAATAAACATTCTAGAAATAGGAGGAAACCAATATGGCTAAATAAAGCTGTTAGGCTGCTTTCACACATCAGGTTTTTGGTTTCAGGCTAAATCCGGCAAATTTGCCAAAAAACGGATCCGGCGTAAATTGTGAAAAACTGGTGCACCGGATCCGTTTTTTAGCTGGATCCGGCTCTCTTTACTGCGCATGGATTTTTGACTTCCTGGAGGAGAAAGAGAGAGAGAGAGAGAGAGAGAGAGTTTACAATTATAGAGGGGACTTGTACAGACAATAGACATTACAGCATAACAATAAGCACCGATCAAAACAGATACCAAGAGGAGTGTGGGCCCTGCTCGCAAGCTTACAAACTATGAGGAAAAAAGGGAGACTAGAGAGGTGGATGGTAACAATTGCTTTTGTTGTTCGGACTAGCCATAGTGTATGGATCGGGTGTTCATGTAAAGCTGCATGAACCAGTTAACAGCCTAAATATGTACAGTGCTGTGCAAATTAATTGGGACAAAGCATTTTTTAAGTTAAATCGTAAGTTCCAGTCAGTGATTCAAACCAGTTTTAATATATAATAAATAAAAGGTACTTTTCAGAATTAGTATGTAACAGTGCATTATAACATTTTATTTTTTTGCTTTGTCCCAATTAATTTGCACAGCACTGTAACAGTACAGACACAGAGGTCTATTAACTGCATAAAGTGTATGAGAACATGATGCGAGGAACCTGATTATGCTTTAATTTTTTGAATGGGCCACTCAGGGATAGTTAGGTTAATGCGCTGAGGCGGTAGGCCAGTCTGAACAAATGCGTTTTTAGGGCATGCTTAAAACTGTGGGGATTGGGGATTAATCGTATTAACCTAGGTAGTGCATTTAAAAAAATTGGCGCAGCACGTGAAAAGTCTTGGAGACAGGAGTGGGATGTTCTGATTATTGAGGATGTTAACCTCAGGTCATTAGCAGAATGGAGAGCATGGGTAGGGTGGTAGACCGAGACCAGGGAGGAGATGTAGGATGGTGCTGAGCCATGGAGTGCTTTGTGGATGAGGGTAATAGTTTTGTACTGGATTCTGGAGTGGATGGGTAACCAGTGTAATGACTGGCACAAGGTAGAGGCATCGGTATAACGATTGGCGAGGAATATAATCCTGCCTGCAGCATTCAGGACAGATTGGAGAGGGGTGAGTTTGGTAAGAGGGAGGCCGATTAGTAGAGAGTTACAATAGTCCAGACAAGAATGAATAAGTGAAACAGTAAGGGTTTTTGCAGAGTCGAAAGTAAGAAAAGGGCTAATTCTAGAAATGTTTTGAGATGCAGATAAGAGCGAGCCAGTGATCGGATATTGGGGGGGGGGATTGGTGATTCAAAGCTCTGAATCAAGTATGACCCCAAGGCAGCGGGCATGTTGCTTGGGAGTAATGGTGGAACCACACATGGAGATGGCAATGTCTGGAAAAGGTAGGTTAATAGAGGGAGAGAACACGAGGAGTTCAATTTTTGACAGGTTCAGTTTCAGATAGAGGGAGGACATAATGTTAGAGACAGTGGTAAGACAATCACTGGTGTTTTTGAAAAAGGCAGGCATGATACCAGGAGAAGAAGTATATAATTGAGTGTCATCAGCATAGAGATGGTACTGGAAACCGAATATACTGATTGTTTGTCCAATAGGGGCAGTATACAAAGCGAAGATGAGGGGGCCTAGGACTGATCCTTGAGGAACCCCAACAGTAAGGGGAAGGTGAAAGGAAGAGGAACCAGCAAAAGATACAGTGAAAGAGTGGTCAGAGAGATAGGAGAAGAACCAGAAGGGAATGGTGTCCTTGAGGCCGATGGAGTGTAGCATAGTGAGGAGGAGCTGATGATCCACAGTATTGAATGCTGTGGAGAGATCTAAGAGAATTAGCATGGAATAGTGACCATTAGATTTAGCTGTTAGTAGATCATTAGAGACTTTAGTGAGGGAAGTTTCAGTAGAGTGTGAAGAGCGGAAACCAGATTGAAGAGGGTCGAGAAGAGAGTTATATGAGAGATAGCGGATAAGATGGGAGTGGACCAGGCATTCGAGGAGTTTAGAGATGAAGTGAAGATTAGAGACAGGTCTATAATTAGCAGCACAGTTTTGGTCGAGGGATGGTTTTTTAAGTAATGGATGTATGGATGTATGATGGCATGCTTAAATGAGGAGGGAAAGATAACGGAAGAGAGAGAGGTTGAAAATTTTTGTTAGGTGAGAGATGACAGCAGGAGAAAAGGACTGGAGGAGATGTGATGGAATGGGGTCACTGGTAGGGTTGAGCGACTTTTACTTTTATAGGATCGGGTCGGGTTTCACGAAACCCGACTTTCTCAAAAGTTGGGTCGAGTGAAATTGGCCGATCCTATAGAAAAGTCGAGGTCGGGGTCGGCTGAAACACGAAACCCAATGCAGTGCAATGGGATACTATGGTTCCCAGGGTCTGAAGGAGAGGAAACTCTCCTTCAGGCCCTGTGATCCATATTTAAGTGTAAAATAAAGAATTAAAATAAAAAATATTGCTATACTTACCCTCTGACGCACCCTGGTACTAACCGGCAGCCTTCCTTCCTTAGAATCAGCGCGTGAAGGACCTTAGATGACGTCGCGGCTTGTGATTGGTCGCGCGACCGCCCATGTGACCGCTCACGCGACCAATCACAAGCCGCGACGTCACCGAAGGTCATTCAAGCGCTGATTCTTAGGAAGGAAGGCTGCCGGAAAGAAGCAGGGCGCTTCCGAGGGTGAGTATATTCCTATTAGGTATATACTCACCCTCGGACTCGCCCTGCTTCTTTCCGGCAGCCTTCCTTCCTAAGAATCAGCGCTTGAATGACCTTCGGTGACGTCGCGGCTTGTGATTGGTCGCGTGAGCGGTCACATGGGCGGTCGCGCGACCAATCACAAGCCGCGACGTCATCTAAGGTCCTTCACGCGCTGATTCTAAGGAAGGAAGGCTGCCGGTTAGTACCAGGGTGCGTCAGAGGGTAAGTATAGCAATATTTTTTTATTTTAATTCTTTATTTTACACTTAAATATGGATTCCGATACCGATTTCCGATATTGCAAACATATCGGAACTCGGTATCGGAATTCCGATACCATATTCAGAAGATCGCCGACCTCATGGCCGACCCCACACAGGGGTCGGGTCGGGTTTCATGAAACCCGACTTTGCCAAAAGTCGGCGACTTCTGAAAATGGCCGACCCGTTTCGCTCAACCCTAGTCACTGGTCCAAGTGGTCGGACGCGAAGATGCAAGGAGCCTGATTTCTTGTTCTTCTGTAACTGGTTCAAAGTCAGAGAGTGAACTAGATGCAGTGGGGGAGGGAGTACAGTGCATTGTATGAAAGGATTGGGAGATAATTTCCCGTCGGATGTGGTCAATTTTTTCTCTGAAGTAGTTGGCCAGATCATCAGGACAGAGATCTGTGATTGGGGCCTGCGCTCTTGGGTTAAGTAGGGAATGAAAAGAGTCAAAGAGACGTTTAGGGTTATTGCACAGTGAGGTGATGAGGGTGTTAAAATAGGTTTGTTTGAAGAGGTGAAGGGCAGAGTTGTATGCTTTAAGCATGAACTTATAATGGATGAAATCTTCGAGTAGATTAGATTTTCTCCACAGACGTTCGGCGCACATGGAGTACCGCTGCAAGAAGCGTGTTTGCAGCGTGTGCCATGGTTGTCGCCGTCTGTGCCGAGTTGTTCTATGTGAGTCGCCCACCAGGGCAGTGGGGTACTCGGTACCGGGTTCAGAATTAAAGGGGAAGTCACGGGGGCTGCGACCCGGTCTGTGGCCCTGGGCACCAAATAAAGGGGATGGCCTTTTAAAGTGTTTATAAGTCTCTTGTGACACCACCTGTGGTGTTCGGTCAATAGTGAGACCGATGCTGCATTAAAGGGGTCCTCTGGGGGATGTTATTGCAGCACTGATTGTACACTTTCCACAGTTGAAGCGGGGTCCCCAGGGGTCCTAAGGTGCATGGTGGTGATGACGGTTGCCGGTAAATGAGTAAAGGACACAAGTTGTAAGTCTTTATCTGGTTTACTGTAGTTGGCAGGCCACAGTCCAGGGCACTGGCAACAGGTACATAAGAGTCCTGGCAGCCCGGAAACAAGCGGAATCCCCTTGGCAGGTCAGGTTAGGAGCCTTCCACTCTGCGCTTGCTAAAGTCCCTTGCTGCCTGAAGTGTTCCAAACAAGGTCCTAATTCTTCCAGTTCTTTCTCCTGTCCTGGGACAGGCACCTGTATGGCAGGCAGCTTATGCCGTACTTTCTGGGGTCTCTACATGGTGACTCCAGGCTTCAGGATGCTGCTGTGCTACAGGCGTAATTTGGGCAATGTCTGTATGATCTTATGCCCTCCGGTTCAGCTGAGTGTCTTTTAGTTCCACTGTAGCCTCGGGCTCCCGCTACCTGGTCTCTACGCACTGACTCCTCGGAGGCCTAATCTCAGCCTCCTTGAGCCCTGAATCTCTCATCTGCTCCTTTCCTGTCTGTCCTCGCTCACAGACTGTCTGTACAAATTGAACTAGCTCCTCCTCCAAACCAGGATCTTTATCCAGGGAAGCTGCCCTAAAACAGGATTTTGAGCTCCCCCTCCTGGCCTGGATTTGGAAGGTGTTGTGTGTGTGAACCTGCCAAAGGGAATCTCACTTGTCTCCAGGCATAGCACTACCCTCCCCGAGAGGAAGGCAGCACTACTGTCGTACCCGATCTCCTGGGGTGCCACATATGTATAGGAGGTGCAATTTCATCAAGGGCACTTTGCAGGGTTTCATTTTAATGCTTCAGTGCAGAATCAGGATATGAGATGGAGGAGATAGGGGCCAATGATGACTGCAAAGTTCTTTATAAGTTTTTGGGTATTAATGGCCTGTATGTTTCTATAAATGTGGAAAGTGAGGGTGACCTGAGAGGGATGGCAGTTCTTGATAAAGAACGAAAGAAGGTTGTGGTCAGAGAGTGGGAGAGGGGAGTTTGTGAAATAGTCCACTGAGCAAAGCCGGGAGAAGACCAGGTCGAGGGAGTTTCCGTCTTCATGCGATGGAGAGTTAGTATGCTGTGAGAGGCCGAAAGAGGAGGTTAGAGATAAAAGGTGAGAAGCAGATGGGCAGAGGGGAAAAGCAATGGGGATGTTGAAATCAGCCATGATGAGGGTGGGGATGTCACAGGAGAGAAAGTATGGAAGCCAGGTGGTAAAGTGATCCAGGAACTGATGGAGGGGCCTGGAGGACGATACAATACAGCCACTCGCATGGAGAAGGGGATGTAGAGTCTGACAGCATGGACTTCAAAAGAAGGGAAGACAAGTGAGGGTACTTGGGGGATAACTTGGAAGGTACATTTGGTTGATAGGAGCAGACCAAAGCCTCCACCTGCTCTGTTGTCCGATCTTGGGGTATGAGAAAAGTGTAATCCACCATATGAAAGAGCAGCAGCAGTGGAGGTGTCTGACTGCTGGATCCAGGTTTCAGTAAGAGCCAGGAGGTTAAGAAAATTAGAAAGGAAGAAGTCATGGATGAAAGGGAGTTTATTACACACAGAAGGCATGCATGGGATATTAATAAGGCTAGAGGGGTTTCTGAGTGTAGCAGTTGGGAGGTTAGACTTGCTATAACATGGGGGGCTGGGGTTGGGAGAGATGTCTCCTGCAACTAGGAGAAAGAGGATAGAAAGAGTGAGCAGATGGTTAAGTGATTTGTGAGAGTGTGTCTTGTGTTGGATGGTGGGAATGAATGGATTTGCGCTATTTAGCAATGTGAGCAGAGCGTGAGTGCTATACATAGGAGAGGAAAGGACAGAGCGGCCGATATGAATGGAGTGCAAAACGTTAATGCAAGGGCGGTGAATGTGGGTAAATGCAGCAGCCAAAATATAGATTATACAAACGCAGCACGGTGGCGCAGTGGTTAGCACAGCAGCCTTGCAGCGCTGGAGTCCTGGGTGCTAACCCCACTAAGGACAACATCTGCAAAAAGTTTGTATATTCTCTCCGTGTTTGCGTGGGTTTCCTCCCACATTCCAAAGACATACTGATAGGGAATTTAGATTGTTAGATTGCGAGCCGCCAACGGGGACAGCGATGATAATGTGTGCAACCTGTAAAGTGCTACGGAATATGTTAGCGCAATATAAAAATAAATATTATTATATTATTAAATGCATATGGTGAATATTTGTTTGTTCCTAATGTACAGGGAATAGATTTATTCCATTGTCTGCCCTGTCTAACTGCCATGTTTTAACTGCCAGTACTTTGATGAAATGTGCACGAATAAAAGTGCATGAATGCTCCCCTGCATAAATGCTTCCCCAAGCTGTGTCTCAATTATAGGAGCCTAGCTCTTAGACCTTACTTTTTTCCCCCTCTGGTTAACAATCAAACTAAGTTGAGACAGCAGGACACAATAAATGTAGTGAACAGATAAACAAATGTCTAGGCCAACATGGATCATAAACCACTTTGAAAACAGTTATATTACCTCTCTGCCTTAGGTCTCTTTCACACGTCAGTGTCTCCGGTACGTGTACTGACAGTTTTCTGACGTACCGGAGACACTGACACACGTAGACCCATTCAAATGAATGGGTCTATGCACATGTCTCTGTGTTTTCACGGACCGTGTGTCTGTGTGCAAAACACGGAGACATGTCCGCTTTTCTCTGGCAGCACGTACCGCAATACGTCCCGAACACAGAGAACAGTGTGCACTCTCCTCCGTGTGCACGTACCGCCCGCAGGAGAGACAGCGCTACAGTAAGCGCTGTCCCCCCTGCGTGTGGTGCTGAAGCCGGCATTCATTCCTTCTCCCCAACATTGTTTGCTGGAGAAAAGGAATGAAAAATCAAGGTTTTTTTATTTTTGTGTTAAAAATAAAGTTTGTGGGTCCCCTTCCGCCTCCCATCCCCTGTGCGCCCACCCGCTTGCCGAGAAATACTCACCCAGCTCCTGCGATGTATGCTCTCAGCGCCGGCAGCAGGTCCTGTGTGAGCGGTCACATGGTACTGTTCATTACAGTGATGAATATGCGCATATTCATCACTGTAATGAGCGGTACCACCGTGTAGTTAAATATTCTTTAACTACATAAATAGTAAGAAACTAAAAAATGATAGTGTTGGTCCCCTTAAAAATAGTCTGGGTGAAATGGTGGATGAGGATGAGGAAAAAGCCAACATGCTAAATGACTTTTTGTCAACAGTATTTACACAAGAAAATTCCATGGCAGACAATATGATCAGTGATAAAAAACAATTCCCCATTAAATGTCACCTGCTTAACCCAGCAAGAAGTACGGCGGTGTCTAAAAATCACTAAAATTGACAAATCTCTGGACCCAGATGGGATACACCCCAGAGTACTGCAGGAACTAAGTACAGTCATTGATAGACCATTATTTTTAATCTTTTAAGATTCCATAATAAGAGGGTCTGTACCACAGGACTGGCGTATAGCAAATGTGGTGCCAATATTCAAAAAGGGTACAAAAACTAAACTAGGAAATTATAGGCCAGTAAGCTTAACCTCTATTGTGGGTAAAATCCTGGAGGGTATTCTGAGGGATGCTATGCTGGAGTATCTGAAGAGGAATAACCTCATGACCCAATATCAACATCGGTTTACTAGAGACCTTTCCTGTCAGACTAATCTGATCAGTTTCTATGAAGGGGTAAGTTCCGGACAGGACCAAGGGAACGCAGTGTATATGGACTTTTCAAAAGCTTTTGATATGGTGCCATACAAAAGGTTGATACTGTAAGATTGTAGTAGCATCATACGCAGTGAAGAGGCAGTGACCCACAAAGTTCAAACACAAAAGTCTCTTTTAATGTATTTCTTCACAGCATTAAAGTCCAATTCACATAAATGCATGTAACTTCAGTGTATATTATCAGTATTCAGTTTACACCAGTTCATAGCAATACAAATCATATGGCTTTAGATTGCGGTCCCTAAACAGGCCAGACTTTGCTTGTCCAGTTTCCCTGGGCGACCGCACGCCATATGACACAGCTTTACATGTTGCAGACACTACACACGCCAGCCCTCCTCTGACTAGTTCTCGTAGGTGCCCTGCATCGCTGTATCACAGTGTCTTTACTCACACAGTCGTACACAGTCCAAGATATCCTCCGGATAGCAGCTGGGCACCATATCCACTTGTTTGCAATCGTTACACATGCTAGTCCTCTTTAGGGCACAGGACATTCACCTCTGGGCACAGGACTTGTCCACATCCGACTCCTTCGGGCACAGGAAATCTACCTCCGGGCACAGGAGTGTCCACATCCGAAACCAGTACCATGGATGACTTGCATCGCTGTGTACGCTGCGGGTGCCAGGTTATTCAGTTGCCCTGGGTGCTGACTCCACTGGCCTCTGCCTCTATGCACTCACCCAGCGCTCTGTAGGCCTCGGTTTTGCACACCAGCACACACCAGACTGACACTGACTTGTACCTGACACACCCATAGCCCTTACTGCAGGGCTTTTAAACACACACAAACCTGTGGTCTTCAGCCACATGGAAAACCCGGACTGGAAATCTGTGACTCTCATGCACACCTATGGACTTCATCCATCTGCATGCACAACCTGGGGAGAATACATAGCGCCCCCTAGCTGTAACACAGGCCACAGTCTCACAATACATAAAATGATTACAATGGGGATAGGGGAAAATATGTGTAAGTGCGTAAAGAGTAGTGTTGAGCATTCCGATACCGCAAGTATCGGGTATCGGCCGATACTTGCGGTATCGGAATTCCGATACCGAGTTCCGATATTTTTGTGATATCGGGAATCGGTATCGGATCCATATTAATGTGTAAAATAAAGAATTAAAATAAAAAATATTGATATACTTACCTCTCCGGAGGCCCCTGGACATCACCGCTGGTAACCGGCAGCCTTGTTTGTTTAAAATGAGTGCGTTTAGGGACTTCCATGACGTCACGGCTTCTGATTGGTCGCGTGCCGCTCATGTGACCGCCACGCGACCAATCAGAAGCCGCGACGTCATTCTCAGGCCCTAAACTCCTCATTCTAGGAATTTAGGACCTGAGAATGACGTCGCAGCTTCTGATTGGTCGCGTGGCGGTCACATGAGCGGCACGCGACCAATCAGAAGCCGCGACATCATTCTCAGGTCTTAAACGCGCTCATTTTAAGCAAAGAAGGCTGCCGGTTACCAGCGGTGATGTCCAGGGGCCTCCGGAGAGGTAATTATATCAATATTTTTTATTTTAATTCTTTATTTTACACATTAATATGGATCCCAGGGCCTGAAGGAGAGTTTCCTCTCCTTCAGACCCTGGGAACCATCAGGATACCTTCCGATACTTGGTGTCCCATTGACTTGTATTGGTATCGGATATCGGTATCGGCGATATCCGATACTTTTCGGGTATCGGCCGATACTATCCGATACCGATATTTTCAAGTATCGGACGGTATCGCTCAACACTAGTAAAGAGCTGTCTCAGGGATAGGAAACAAAGGGTGGTTATTAATGGAGCACACTCGGACTGTGTCGCAGTTAGCAGTGGGGTACCACAGGGGTCAGTATTGGGTCCTCTCCTTTTTATCGTATTTATTAATGACCTTGTAGGGGGCATACAGAGTAGAATTTCAATATTTGGAGATGACACTAAACTGTGCAGGGTAATCAATACAGAGGAGGACAATTTTATTTTACAAGAGGATTTATGTAAACTAGAAGCTTGGGCTGATAAATGGCAAATGAGCTTTAATGGGGATTAATGTAAGGTCATGCACTTGGGTAGAGCAAATAAGATGTATAATTATGTGATTAATTGTAAAACACTGGGCAAAACCGTCAATGAAAAAGACCTGTGTGTATGGGTGGATGACAAAATCACATTAAGTGGCCAGTGTCAGGCAGCTGCTACAAAGACAAATAAAATAATGGGATGCATTAAAAGAGGCATAGATGCTCATGAGGAGAACATAATTTTACCTCTATACAAGTCACTAGTTCGACCACACTTAGAATACTGTGTATAGTTCTGGTCTCCGGTGTATAAGAAAGATATAGCTGAACTAGACCGGGTGCATGCAGCGCCCCAGAGTCCTGTAGTAATGTTGGTCTTCCACTAGGGGGGAGTGATGTTACGTCTGAGGGCAATGAAGGAGATCTTCTGTCCAGGTATCACAGCCACACACACACTTCACACTCCAGTCCACCAGGGGGAGCTAAGGGTTCTATCTATTAGGCCACTACTCACATTAGGGTAAAACTGGTGGGTTGGTTAGGAAGTTAGTCAGAGTCAGTACGAGGAGAGGAGAGTTCCTGACTGGGGACCGAAGAGGAAAGGTCTCCTGGTATAGCGGGCTGGGGTGATCTCCAGTCAGATCCAGACTACAGTCTGAGGAGGAAGAAGGACACGGAGCTGCGCCTGCAACCCATGCGGCAGCATCCTAAGAAAGGACACGAAAGGAATTGTGCTTTAGTGAGTGAGAAAAGAAGTCATAGCAACAGGAGTGAAACATCAGTGGGAGACCAGCTAGAAGCAGGCTGCCTCCAGCTGAAGCGCAGATCCGGTGGCCAGAATACCGAGGGAGTAAAGAGCTCTATGCCGTTACTTCAGAGACTGGCAGGGCAGATAATTCCAAGTTGGCTGTCCGACCTTTATACCTAAGAAGACACGGTGGCAACTTGTGGGGGCCGGGCATCTCTAGGGTCCGTATAAAAATCCTCAGGCCATCAGTCATACGGGTTTTGTCCTATCCGCACCATCTGGGGGACAGAGAAGAGTAACAACAGTGAGGACCTTATGGTAGCGGTTCAGTGGGATGTCACGGTGGCTGACCCGGTCCGTGACCCTCAGGGGTGTCCAGTAACAGAGTTTATATATGGGCAAGGTGCAGTAAAGAACGAGGAGACAGGTTTGCAGTCTTTAACCTTGTTTACTGAAGACTTCAGATAGTATCCTCAGCCCAGAGTGCCAGATGACAGGGCAGGCAGAGTCCGGTCGGTCTGAAGGCAATTCCAGAGTTCCCTTATCCAGGTGGAAATCAGTAGCCTTCCTTCTAGCGCCTGTGTGTTGTAGTACCTCCCTGCTAAGCTCCTCGGTAAGGTCCTCACAACTCTTGTAGATGTTCTATATGTTATTTCTTCCTCCCTGTCCCCCAGATGGTGTGGATAGGACAAACCCGTATGACTGATGGCCTGGAGCCTGTTTATAGGGACCCTAGAGACGCCCCGACCCCATAAGTTGCCACTGTGTCTTCTTAGGTATAAAGGTCGGGCCAACCTGGAATTGACTGTCCTGACGGTCTCTGGAGCAAAGCTTATAGACAGTTGCTCCCTCGGTGTTCCTGGCTACCGACTTTTGCGCCTCAGAAAGGAGTAGCTTTTTCCTGGCTGATCTCCCTCTGGTATTTCTCTCCTGTGCTCTGCTTTCCTGCACACTCTCTGCAGTATGGTCTCTTTTTAGTGTCTTTTCCCAGGAGTTGCAGCACGTCATGCCAGCAGAGCTCCTCTGCTTCTCACTGCCTGACAGGAACTGAACTCCTTTTCCCTCCAGATCAGGATTTAAGTCGGGGAGCTCACCCTAAACAGGCTTAGAGCTCTCCCTTCTGGTCTGGAGTGTGAACATGTTGCATGTGTGTGATACCTGAATGTGGTTGTCTTTCATTGCCCTCAGACATGACATCATTTCTCCCCTGGAAGGATAATGACATCACTGCGACGACCAGGACACTGGGGCGCCGCACTCCCCCCTGTTAAATCCAGTACTCCAGGACAGGGAAAAGAAGAACAACAATACATGTTAGCAAAAGACATACAATTTTTAAATGCTATAAACAACTTGTGCAAAAGTGGTGCTTCCTTTTATGGGAGGTAAGGACACTTGAACGTCGCAAAAGTTTTGGTCATGTGCAGTTCATGACTCCCAGTTCAACTTGAAACAAGGATAACGGGTAAACAAAGGGATCCCTTTTAAAAGTATAATGAAAGTTTTTGAGTAATTCACTGTCCATTACGCCATTGTCCATTTTAAACCTGTAACAAAGATATATATACAGACATTTTCAAGTTTTGTAGCGAATTGGGGTTTGATTTTTGGTGCTACGTGTAGACCTCCACAGTACAGGGGTTGCTAGTTACCTAACAGGGTCTGCTGTGCTTGCTATCGCTGGTGTAGTGCACTGTCTTTTGGCTACACTTCTAGTGAGTCTAGGTAGCACTGGTAAGCTGGAGCTCTCAGGACTGCTTCTACTAACTGTAGGCATGGCAGATTCACCGATAGCAGAGAGTGGACTCACTGATTTAACTTTTGGCATGGCGTCCTCTGTTGGAGTCTGCTGTTGTTGAGTTAAGGCTGGGATCGCATCAGCTGTTGAGATCTCTTGGTGTAGAGTCTCTCTTGGCTCAAGATGATCTGGCATCACATTTGGTTCTGGCAGTTTCGGCTGACGAAACATCAAATCAGGTACCACGATGGCCTGATTTATTTGAGTCCAGGACTGGGGAAAATCTCCAAGAACAGTGTGTATCACCTTCTCCTCTTCCACGGGTGGAATGTTCTTGGATCAGTTTCTCTATCTCTCAACTTGTCAGGGCATACTTTGAGGTGGTCTCTGGATACTGCTGTCGAGGTTTCTCCTCCATCTTTGCTGATGAGACAGACTTTCGTATTGTCAAAGTTGGATGGCAGGATGGTATATGGTTCTGCTTCCCATTGTGTAGCCTTCTTTTCCGCTTGAGTACTTGCTCACCTGATGACAAGGGAAATGCAGGAGCATGCTGGTTGTAGTTTCTTTCTTGTTTTTGTCTGGTTTGGGCTAGAGTTCCTTCCACGCATTCCTGAACCTTGCGATACTTTTGCTGTCTTTCTGTATCCCAATCTGCATCTGGTGAGATATCTTCTGGGGTTAGGACTCCTATGTCTAGATCAACAGGTAACTTACAGGATCTTCCTCTCATCAGGTATGCTGGGGTACAGTTGGTGGAATTCACTGGGATGTGGTTGTACATGTCTACCAAGTCGAGCAACTTTGCTAGCCATAAGTTCCGTTCCTCCACAGGCAAGGTCTTCAGTAAGTCAATTACCATTTGTTTCATCTTTTCACACATCCCGTTGGTTTGTGGATGATACGGTGTCGTTCTGATCTTTTTACACACGTATAAAGTGTAGAATTCCTGGAACACTTCTGCTTCAAAGGCTGGTCCTTGATCAGTCAGCACCCTTTCCGGGTACCCGTGCGGTCTACAGAAGTACTGCTGGAAGGCTTTGGCTGCTGTCCTTGCTGTCAGATCTTTGATAGGCACAACTACCTGAAATCTAGAGTAGTGGTCCACGATGGTTAGGGCGTAGACATAGCCTGACCAGCTGGGTGTTAGCTTCACGTGATCTAGCGTGACCAGTTCAAGCGGTCGTTTGGTGATGATGGGCTGTAAGGAAGCCCTTTGGCTGTCACGGTCCTTCCTGCGTAGGCTACATGGGCCACACTCTCGGCACCACTTTTCGAAAGCTTTCTTCATGCCAACCCAGTAGAACCTTCCACGAAGTAGACTCTCCAACTTCCTCTATCCGAAGTGTCCTTCTCCATCGTGGTACGCTTCCAGAACCATTGGCGCATCTTGCTTTGGCACTACTATCTGCCCTACCAACTCATGGGTGCGTGGGTCGATGCTTCTTCGGCACAGCTTACCGTCGTAGATAAACAGCTTGCCTCTCCCCTTCCACAGTTGTTGCGTCTCTTGTGGATCATCCGTGCCAGGGTGCGAACCTGCCTGCGTCAGGAGCTCTTTCACCCGACGGACCGCGAGGTCACTGTCCTGGGTCTCTGCCCATCCATGGTGGGGCAGAAGATTCAGCGTGGCGTCCTGCTTGTTCCTGTTCCCGTTCCTCACATGATGGGAATACTGAGTGGCCTTGGGGCGATGGAAAGCTGGCAACTCTATTTCTTCAAGTGCTTCCGAGTCTTCTCCCATTTCCGGCAAGTTGGGCATCCTGGACAATGCATCAGCATTCGCATTCTTGTGCCCTGCCCTGTACTTGATGGTGAAATCATAATTGGACAACCGGGCCATCCACCGCTGCTCCAAGGCACCAAGTTTTGCTGTGTCCAAGTGTGTCAGTGGATTGTTGTCCGTGAAGACGGTGAATTTTGCTGAGGCCAGGTAGTGCATGAACCTCTCCGTCACTGCCCAAACGATGGCGAAGAACTCCAGCTTAAAGGAACTGTAGTTGTCAGGGTTCCTTTCAGTGGGACGAAGTTTCCTGCTGGCGTAAGCAATTACCCTCTCTTTGCCTTTCTGGACCTGGGACAATACGGCTCCCAGTCCCATGTTGCTGGCATCCGTGTACAGCACAAACGGTTGGTCATATTCAGGGTAGGCCAGTACCTCTTCTCCCGTCAGAGCCAACTTCAAACAAGTGAAGGATCCCTCCAGTCCGTCGTTCCAGTCAAATGTGGTATTCTTACCCTTGGTTTTCTTGGATTGGCCCACTGACAGGTCTTGCAATGGCGCAGCTTTCTTGGTGAAGTCCTTGATGAATCTTCTGTAATAACCTACCAACCCAAGGAACTGCCGGACTTCATGGAGGTTGCTGGGCTTCGGCCAGTCTCTGATCACAGTGACCTTGTCAGGGTATGGGGCCACTCCTTCAGCGCTCACCACATGGCCCAGGTACTGCACTTTGGGCTTTAATAGATGACATTTGGATGGTTTTACTTTTAGGCCAAAGTTGGACAGAGCTTCAAACACCTCTGCCAGGTGCTTAAGGAGGTCCTCATAGGTTTTGGAGAAGATGATGACATCGTCCAAGTACAGCAGGACGGTTTCGAAATTCTTGTGTCCCAGACAGCACTCCATCATCCTCTGAAACGTTCCTGGGGCATTGCACAGTCCGAATGGCATGTAGTTGAATTCACAGAGACCCATCGGTGTGGTGAAGGCGTATTTTCCTTGTCCGCCTCTGCCACGGGAACCTGCCAGTACACACTGGTGAGATCCAAGGTAGAGAAATAGTTAGCAGATTTTAAAGCAGCCAAGGACTCTTCTATTCTGGGCAGTGGGTATGCATCTTTATGTGTAATGCGGTTTATCTGCCTATAATCAACACACATCCTCATCGTGCCATCCTTCTTCCTGACTAGGACTAATGGAGCTGCCCAGGGGCTACAACTGTCTCTAACTACCCCAGCCTCCTTCATCTCTCGCAACATATCTTTGGCACACTGATAATGAGCTGGGGGCACGGGACGGTATCGCTCTTTAATGGGTGGATGATTTCCCGTGGGGATATGATGTTGAATCCCTTTTACCTGCCCAAAATCTAGGGGGTGCTTGCTGAATACCCGCTCGTACTCATGAACCACCCTGTAAGCCCCTTGTTTTTGGTGCGATGGGGTAGAGTCAGTGCCCACATGTAATTTCTGACACCAATCTTCCGTTTGTCCTGCAGAGCCATTGTCCTCCGCCTGGTTGGACGGGACCAAGAGTTCTGCTGCCTGTATCACATTATTATCAACAGTAAACAGTTTGGCAAGTGTGGCATATCTCGTTAGGTGGACCTCTTTCTCTCCACAGTTAAGGACACGTACTGGCACCCTCCCCTTGCGGACTTCAACCACCCCTCTGGCTGTCAGGATTGTGGGCCTGCTGTCTGAATACACAGGTTCTACCAGGGCTTGGTAATCTTTACCTCTGAGGCCTATTGCTGCCCGACACCATATTAACATTTCACTCCTGGGGGGTATTGCAATGGGGATTGAATCACTCACTCTGACATGGCCAATTTCTCCACCAGTCATTTCTACCTGCTGTCTCTGCACTAGAGCTTTAATTTCTTTCTCCAGGGCACGTTGTTCACTGTAACCAGCTGTTTCTGCCACTTGCTGTAACAAGACAATAACCTCGGACAGACAATTTTCAATAACATTAGTGCTAATGGTCATCATAGGGTTACATTCACGGCGATCAATATCAACAATCACGATCCCTTGGGACTGTAATTCTACCCTCCCCACTTTAATGGTGACCTCTTTGTACCTCACTTGTGGCAATGGCTGGCCGTTACTGGCTACTATGGTGAAATCGTCATCAGGGCCACGGGTAATGTCAGAATCAGCCCAATAACGCTTATAAAGAATGTAAGGCATAGTGGTCACCTGAGAACCAGTGTCCAACAAAGCGTTCATGGGGATACCGTCAATCACAATGGGGAGAACAGGTCGTCCTCCAACGTATTTGGCTCTCCAGTTTTGCGGGCCTGGACGTACTACTCCTGGGGGTTGGCCATCTGCCCCAGGGGTTGCTCGTTTAAATGACAGTACCTTGCAATGTGACCTGCTTTATTGCAGCGGTGGCAAATGGGTCGTCCGTCCTGATGGTAGCGACGGTCGTCTCTCCCTCTGGTTGGCAGGATCCGCTTCTGTTGTCGCCAGGGAACATCCACCGGTCCGGAAGCCAGCTGGATCTTCTCTTTAGGGGCCTCCTGTAGGGACTGCATGGTCCGAGCTAAGGCAGCAACGCTTTTGGTCAGCTCCTGCATCTGGAGGCGTAGTCCTGCAGGGGAATCGTCTTCCAGGATCTGGGCATCGGCCTCGGCAGAAACTTGAGGATCTGGCGCCACCTCCTGGTGGTATGTGAGGGCTTGACGCCTAGGAAGTACTGCACGGCTGGGCTGTCGCTCCTGTAGCACTTGGATGGCCTTGTCTTTAAATTGCGCAAAGGTCAGGTCAAGATTCTGCATGGCCAGGAGGTGCAGTTGGACCCTTTGGTGATTGCACAGGAGCCCCTCGATGAACCGCTCCCTTAATAGTTTATCCTCATCCTGCATACAGTTTGGATCGTCCTGTTTGATTGCCCGCAGTGCCTCCTGGAGATTAAGGGCATAGTCCCGTAAGCTATCCTGCGGCCTCTGCTTGCACCCATAGAACGTTAATTTAATTTCTGTAGCGGTGCGGGTGTCAAAGGTGGTTTTGAGCTTTGCAAAGACCTGTTGCACAGTCCCTTTATCCGCAGCGGGCCCGTTACCATGTGAACCTTTTGGGGCTCTGTCAGGGGATAGAACTCGAGCAGGCTGCAGATCCCTTCTTTAAAGTCAGTTAATGTATGCGATTCTGCAGAGTATCGTGGGAGCCAGGCTGCTCCGGGTATGTACGGCATGGAGAAGGGCATTATGGCCGCTGTAGCCGTGGCGGTGTCCGGCTGGCTGATGGAAGCAGCAAGCTCTGCGGGACCCGGCGGCGGTACAAGGCCTGCGGCTGCGCCTATTGCAGGGCCTGGAGGCGCCTCTAGGTCTGCGGCTGCGACCGCTGCTACTTCCCTTCCCGGATCGGACATGGCCGCTCCTCCCCTCTGCTAACCTGGTGGAAGTCGGGGCTCCTCTCCAGAATCGGCACTTTGCAGCGTCTCTTCTGGTGGCTCTGCTGCGCGGCATCTCCACTTCCGGCTTTTCAGGTAGCACGGCACCCGTCTTCTTGCTTCGCGCTCTTCCTGGCTGGCTCAGCCCACGAAGGTATGACCCCTCCTCTCGCGCTCCAGACGGCGTGGCAATGGCGGATTTTGGCGGCAAATCGCAACATACAGTCTTTAAACAAATCACAAATACAGTTCCCAGGCGCACATGACCCGATTTTCAGGCTTAAGTAGATCCTGTTCGTGACGCCAATTTGGATCGCCCCCAGAGTAGGGCAATGGGGTACTCGGCACCGGGTCCTGCGGTTCGGGGGGATGTCACGGTGGCTGACCCGGTACGTAGCCCTTAGGGGTGTCCAGTAACAGAGTTTATATATGGGCAAGGTGCAGTAAAGAACGAGGAGACAGGTTTGCAGTCTTTTACCTTGTTTACTGAAGACTTCAGATAGTATCCTCAGCCCAGAGCGCCAGATGACAGGGCAGGCAGAATCCGGTCGGTCTGAAGGCAATTCCAGAGTCCCCTTATCCAGGTGGAAATCAGTAGCCTTCCTTCTAGCGCCTGTGTGTTGTAGTACCTCCCTGCTGAGATCCTCGGTAAGGTCCTCACAACTCTTGTAGATGTTCTATATGTTATTTCTTCCTCTCTGTCCCCCAGATGGTGTGGATAGGACAAACCCGTATGACTGATTGCCTGGAGCTTGTTTATAGAGACCCTAGAGACTCCCCGACCCCATAAGTTGCCACCATGTCTTCTTAGGTATAATGGTCAGGCAGCCAACCTGGAATTGACTGTCCTGCCGGTCTCTGGAGCAAGGCTTAGAGACAGTTACTCCCTCGGTGTTCCTGGCTACCGGCTTTTGCGCCTCAGAAAGGAGTAGCTTTTTCCTGGCTGATCTCCCTCTGGTATTTCTCTCCTGTGCTCTGCTTTCCTGCACACTCTCTGCAGTATGGTCTCCTTTTAGTGTCTTTTCCCAGGAGTTGCAGCACGTCATGCCAGCAGAGCTCCTCTCCTTCTCACTGCCTGACAGGAACTGAACTCCTTTTCCCTCCAGATCAGGATGTAAGTCGGGGAGCTCACCGTAAACAGGCTTAGAGTTCCCCCTTCTGGTCTGGAGTGTGAACATGTTGCATGTGTGTGATACCTGAACGTGGTTGTCTTTCATTGCCTTCAGACATGGCATCATTTCTCCCCTGGAAGGATAATGACATCACGGCGACGACCAGGACACTGGGGCGCCGCAGGAACATTTTACATAACACTTTGGATAACATTTATCCTGTGCTATATGCTGAGAACTTACATCAGGTTTCCATATAAATCTCCGAATGACGTGATTCAGAAGAAATCCCTGAGAAATCCATCAACTATAAAGAGGCAGCAGAGTTTCTCTGCACTTCGTCTGGCCTCTGTTCAGTGGTCTGCTTCTTTTCAGAGGTGCACACAGCCGTATCAGACCGCACTTTTAAGCATGCTTTAAAAAGTCGGACACCGCCAGATCATAGGCCAGACAGAGTCCACGTGCCTCCATCTGCCTCATTACAGGAAATTTTCAGTCAGGTGTTCTGTCTGAATCACGTATTTCAGAGATTTACACAGAAACCTAGGTGTAAGGGCTCAGAGTTGTGCACAGGACAAATGTGAGCCAAACCTTACTGCGATCTTTGAGAGGCTGCATGAGCAAATCAATAGTAGGTCAAGAATTTGTTTTATTTATTTTCACGCTGATCCTCTTGCAGTATAAGTGATAAGGCGACTTGGGTTTGTGCCATTACAGTGATACCAGATTTATATAGGTTTTTTTATGTTTGGCTGCTGCTACACACAAAAAGATGCTTTTTTTGTGCAAAAACTAGCTTTTGCATCTCCATATTTAAAGAACTATAATTTTTCCATTTTTTTGCCGACAGTGTCATGTGAGGGCTTGTTTTTTGCGGAACAAGTAGATGTTTTTATTGGTACCATATTGGGTACCATTTTTTATCTATTCTATTCTGAAATTTGGGAGGCAGAATGAATAAAAACCAGCAATTCGGGAATTGTTGTTTTTTTTTAATGTCTTTCCGCGTGTGGTAAAATTGATATGTCAACTTTATTCTTCAGGGCCATATGATCACAGCGATACCACATTCATATCTTTTCATAGGTTTTTCTGCTTTTACACAATAAAAACTATTTAATAGAAAAAAAAGAATAATTTTTGCATCACTGTATTTTGAGAGCTATAGATTTTTTATTTTTCCACTGATGGAGCTGTATAGCAATTTGTTTTTTAAAGAACAAGATACCATTTTTATTTACATTCGTCTTTTTTATTGCATTTTCTTTCACTTTTTGTTTGGCAGTATGATGAAAAAGCATAGTTTTTTACCTCGTTTTTTATTTATTTTTTTCATGCTCTTCACTGAAGGGCGTAACTAGTGTGACAGTTTTATTGTTCGGGTCGTTCCGGATGTGGCGATGGCAAATATGTGCACTTTTTTGTTTTTCTTTTATATAAAAATACATATTTACGGGTAGAATATATATATAAAAAAATGTATTATTTATTTTTACAATTTTTTGTACCTACTTACCAGCATTGCAGTGCTTTATACCTGTGAGTGCTGCACTGACAGAAGCCTCTTAGACCAAGCTCAAGGCTCCATAGCTGGGTAACTTGGGGGGCGTCATGATGACCTCGGCTTGGCAACGATCAGGCCATTTCGATTGCACGGAAGAGGGAGCTTCCTCCCTCTCCCAGTGTCCTAAATGTTGCGATTGATATCGCTTGTGGAATTTAGGGGGTTAAACAACTGTGGGAAGTGCGGGCACTGCTCCTGGCTGTGAGAGCTGGGTCTCGGCTGTCATGTGAGAAGCTGTGCCAACAGGATCACCAAGGTCGGCAACCCTTTTCCAAGCAGGACGAATGGGTACGTCCAAGGTCATGAATGGGTTAAAATACATCTGGTTCTGAATGTGACAAGACATGAAAAAAACTATTTTCAACAGGATGTTAAAAATGTTACCTTTGCACATATGCAAAACTGCTGATTTCTGCAGTAAATACATATACTGTATATTGGTCATTAGATAGACAAAAATATAAAAACTTCCTCAGTTGATATCTTTTACAGGGAATCTGTCATTAGATTAATGCTGCCCAACCACAGGCAGTACGAATCAGAGCTTGACTGTGCGATTGCAGCAACCAAGTATGTTTTACTCTGAAACCCTGTGGTATTTCATAGAAAAGATCAATTGAAAAGCCATTTAGGGACAATATATTAGGTGGGGATGGCTTGTTGATCTGATAACGGGGGGTTGTAGTACTTGGAGTCCTGGCGATGAGGCGCAGCACCAGACAGTATTTGTGGTACATTAAATAAACTCACAAAGATAAAATACAGTATATAAATGTTATCTTGGTGTACTACCAATGACATTAATGAAAATGTGATTAAAATAAGTACCTTTTATATAGGATCAAATTCACAAACCGATTTTCGGCTTGAAGTCGAAAACCAGTTTGTGATATTAATCCTAAATAAAAGGTAGTTATTTTAATTATCACATTCTCACTAACATCATTGACAGCGCACCGACATAACCTTTATATATTTTTATCCAGGGACAACAGGAAGAGATGTGACTAGTCCTAGGGGGTCACCAGCTGGCTTCTCCCAGGCCCACTCCAGAGTATTGACAAGTATCTCAATATGTACAACAAATAGGAGATACTTGCCAAAACCCACGTTTGCAGAGCAAGATGTCCCCCTTCCATACCTGCTGAGCCCTGCAGCATACCCATACCATAGATAAAGTCAACATGTGTGGTGTTGCAGCAACGGTAAGAATGCACTTAAAGGGAACCTGTCACCTGAATTTGGCGGGACCGGTTTTCGGTCATATGGGCGGAGTTTTCAGGTGTTTGATTCACCCTTTCCTTACCCGTTGGCTGCATGCTGGCCGCAATATTGGATTGAAGTTCATTCTCTGTCCTCCGTAGTACACGCCTGCGCAAGGCAATTTTTTCGAAAAAAACGCATCATGTGCACAAAAATTGTAGAATGCATTCTAAATGATAGGATGCATATGTATGCATTTTTATAGCTAAAAAAACGCAACGCGTGCACACAGCCTAAGCCTTACTATGTGTTCAAACTGTTGTGTTAATTTTCTCCTACTACAGCTTTTGAAAATGAAAAATTTGGGGCTAAATCATTTTATTAAAAAAACATAATTTTTAGTGATGAGCGAATATACTCGTTACTCGAGATTTCTCGAGCACGCTCGGGTATCCTCTGAGTATTTTTTAGTGCTCGGAGATTTAGTTTTCATCGCCGCATGCTAGGGAATGCCCACATGTAATCAAGCTGGCTAATAGCTGTAAATCATTCAGCTGAGGCGATGAAAATTAAATCTCCGAGCACTAAAAAATGCTCGGGAAATCTCGAGTTACGAGTAGTGTTGAGCATTCCGATACCGCAAGTATCGGGTATCGGCCGATATTTGCGGTATCGGAATTCCGATACTGAATTCCGATACTTCCCGCGTATCGGATACCGGAATCGGAAGTTCCCAGAATTCAAATTGAACGCAGCAGCCAATGAGGAATGAATGAAAGTGTGGGCACATCCTGTTTAGCATGGTGGGCATGTAAGTACTGGCAAGGCTTGGATTGGCTGCTGAAATGATGTCACTCTGCACTATAAAAAAGCGCTGCCGCCATTTTGCGCTCACTCTGCTGTGATTTCAGTTAGGGACAGGACGCTGTGTTCTAACTGAGGGCCAGTTGAGCTAGCTAATTGCTTTATTTTCCTTTCCAAAGGCTAATTTAGCAAAACGCTGTGTGTTCTTCACTGTTCACCTTGCTCTTGCCTTGCAGCGCTGTTTTAACAGCGTTCTGCAAGGTCTCTGTGTGTGTGTGTGTGTGTGTGTGTGTGTGTGCAGCTCACTCTGTAGTCTGTGTGCAGCCATATACCCGGTTGTATTCAGCTCAGGGGGGGTTCACACTGCCTCACACAGTTGTTCTTTTTTGCTCTTAGTGCAGCCTGCTGCACATTTTTTCTCAAATTTCCTATTAGTGTTTTTCCACCAGTCTCCAGCTCTATTGTGGAAAAACACTACATAGGATAACCTAGAGGGGGGTTTTTGGGCCTTGCAGCGCCGTTTACGGCTGTCTGCACGGTCTCCGTGTGAGCCCAGCTCGCCCTGTAGTCTGTGTGCAGCCATAGCCGGTTGGATTCAGCTCAGGGTTCGTTACTGGCTCATACCTTGAGAAAAATTTTCCTTTTTTTCAAATAGTGCAGCCTGTTTAAAATTTGAAAAAAAAAATTCCTATTAGTGTCTTTCCACTCGTATCCAGCTAAATAGTGGAAAAACACTATATAGGATAACCTAGAGGAGGGTTTTTTGGCCTTGCAGCGCCGTTTACGGCTGTCTGCACGGTCTCCGTGTGAGCCCAGCTCGCCCTGTAGTCTGTGTGCAGCCATAGCCGGTTGGATTCAGCTCAGGGTTCGTTACTGGCTCATACCTTGAGAAAAATTTTCCTTTTTTTCAAATAGTGCAGCCTGTTTAAAATTTGAAAAAAAAAATTCCTATTAGTGTCTTTCCACTCGTATCCAGCTAAATAGTGGAAAAACACTATATAGGATAACCTAGAGGAGGGTTTTTTGGCCTTGCAGCGCCGTTTACGGCTGTCTGCACGGTCTCCGTGTGAGCCCAGCTCGCCCTGTAGTCTGTGTGCAGCCATAGCCGGTTGGATTCAGCTCAGGGTTCGTTACTGGCTCATACCTTGAGAAAAATTTTCCTTTTTTTCAAATAGTGCAGCCTGTTTAAAATTTGAAAAAAAAAATTCCTATTAGTGTCTTTCCACTCGTATCCAGCTAAATAGTGGAAAAACACTATATAGGATAACCTAGAGGAGGGTTTTTTGGCCTTGCAGCGCCGTTTACGGCTGTCTGCACGGTCTCCGTGTGAGCCCAGCTCGCCCTGTAGTCTGTGTGCAGCCATAGCCGGTTGGATTCAGCTCAGGGTTCGTTACTGGCTCATACCTTGAGAAAAATTTTCCTTTTTTTCAAATAGTGCAGCCTGTTTAAAATTTGAAAAAAAAAATTCCTATTAGTGTCTTTCCACTCGTATCCAGCTAAATAGTGGAAAAACACTATATAGGATAACCTAGAGGAGGGTTTTTTGGCCTTGCAGCGCCGTTTACGGCTGTCTGCACGGTCTCCGTGTGAGCCCAGCTCGCCCTGTAGTCTGTGTGCAGCCATAGCCGGTTGGATTCAGCTCAGGGTTCGTTACTGGCTCATACCTTGAGAAAAATTTTCCTTTTTTTCAAATAGTGCAGCCTGTTTAAAATTTGAAAAAAAAAATTCCTATTAGTGTCTTTCCACTCGTATCCAGCTAAATAGTGGAAAAACACTATATAGGATAACCTAGAGGAGGGTTTTTTGGCCTTGCAGCGCCGTTTACGGCTGTCTGCACGGTCTCCGTGTGATTTAAACTAGCTCTGTAGCCCGATCTGCACCAAAAAAAAGGTTAAGTTCACCAAACACAACTTACACTTGTGTAGGCCACATTTGAAAAATAATAAAGTTTAGTCCACAATTTACAACATTAGTGTTTCTTACACCTGTTAGGAGGAGCATTACAGGAATAAGCACACTAAGGCCTTAGTACTTTTCTGCTTATCTTTATCTGTCAACCAAGATGAAGAGGGCAGGGAGTAAGGCACGTGGGCGTGGGCGCGGAGCAGGGAGAGGAGCAGGGAGAGGACGTGGTGATTCTGTGCCTGCTGCGGGCGCCGGTGACTCGTCGTCACTCAGTTTCAGCAGGGAACAGTCCTTCATGCGCAGCTTTGTCGGAGAGCGCCGTGCACCGCTGCTGCGTGAAGACCAAATTGAAGCCGTTGTCGGGTGGATGGCAGCTAACGCCTCGGCATCGACTTCAGTTAGTGCCACATCCTCTCAGGCACAGAGCACTGGAGAGCAGCCATCTGTCTCTTCACCACCTGCCAAATTGGCCAGGCAGTCAGAGAGCCCAGGACAGGAGCCGTCTCTACTTCTGTTCTCTGAATCTCTTGGCTTGGAAACAGGGGGCCAGCCAAGCAGCATTGGAGAAATGGAAGAAGAGGCAGTGTGCAGTGATGCCCAACACCTTTTTCTCTCTGACTCTGAAGAGGCAGGTGGGCCAGTGCCTCCGGTGACCACAGCGCAGTACGCATCTGATGATGAAACTCAGGTGCCGCTTTCTCGTGCGTACTGTGCTGCTGAGACTACCCAGGAGGAGCAGTTGGTGGCAGAGGGTAGTGGAGATGATGAGGTCCTTGACCCATCGTGGCGTGAGGAACAGGAAGGTGGTGGGAGCAGCTCAGAGGAAGAGCTTCCTCTTACGGGCCAAAGAGGGAGAGGGAGGGGGAAGACTGCGGAGCCTGTAGCCTCCACTTTGGCACCCGTTAGGAGCCTGTCTCTTTCCAAAGCCAAAAAGGGCGCTCCCAAGACTTGCAGTGCCTGGTCCTTTTTTGACACAGTTGCAGATGACATTTGTTTTGTCAAATGCAAGCTGTGTCATCATAAAGTAAAAAGAGGGAAAAATGTCAGCAACCTCAATACCACAAATATGTGGAAACATGTGCGGACCAGGCACGCGGTGGAGTTACAGAAACACACTGAAGATGTAGGCCAACCAACAGCGGCAGCTACCACCTCTTCAGCTCGTGTTGCCTCTTCCTCCAGCTCACGCACAGCTGGTTTGGCTTCCTCCCAGAGACCTTGTGTAATTCCACCCACAGCACCACCTTCCCAGTCATCCTCACACTCCCAGTCTACTCTACAGCCATCGGTAGTACAGGCATGGGAGAAAAGGCGGGCATTCTCGGCCAACCACCCCCGAGCACAGGCTCTGAATGCAGGCATTGCCAAACTGTTGTCCCTGGAAATGCTCTCGTTCAGGCTGGTGGAGACTGACAGCTTCCGTGACTTGATGGCATTGGCAGTCCCACAGTACAAGGTGCCCAGCCGCTTTTACTTCAGCAGGCAGGCTGTCCCTGCCCTGCACAGGCATGTTGAGGCAAACATAAAACATGCGCTACTGAACGCCGTCAGTAGCAAGGTCCACCTCACCACCGATGCGTGGACCAGTCAGCATGGACAGGGGCGA
This sequence comes from Ranitomeya imitator, assembly GCF_032444005.1. Classification (NCBI taxonomy): domain Eukaryota; kingdom Metazoa; phylum Chordata; class Amphibia; order Anura; family Dendrobatidae; genus Ranitomeya; species Ranitomeya imitator. The sequence continues at coordinate 656,789,375 of NC_091283.1, forward strand.
TATGTTTCCCTCACTGCCCATTGGGTTAATGTTGTTGAGCCAGGTACAGATCGTGCGAGTGGCGCAGGACGTGTCCTGCCCACTCCAAGGATTGCAGGAATCCAGTCTGTACGCATCGACTCCTCCTCTTACACCAGTTCCTCTGATTCCTCTCTGCAGGATCCGTCACAGTCCACCCCCACATGGACCCGTGAACGTTTACCTATGACCGACATGAGCACAGCCGTGGCCAAACGTCAGCAGGCCGTCTTGAAACTAGTTTCATTGGGGCATCGAAGCCACACAGCGCAGGAGCTCTGGAATGCCATAAAGCAGGAGAGCGATGTGTGGTTACTGCCAGCGAATCTCCAGCCAGGCATGGTAGTGTGTGACAATGGCCGAAATCTGGTGGCAGCTTTGGCCCTTGGCAACCTCACTCACATCCCATGTCTGGCACATGTGCTCAATTTGGTTGTGCAGAGTTTTCTGAGGGACTATCCGGATCTTGATGCCCTGTTGCACAAGGTCCGCCTAGAGTGTGCTCACTTGCGGCGTTCCAGCTTGGCCAGATCCCGCATTGCTGCTCTGCAGCGCCGATTCCGCCTTCCGGAACACCGCATCATATGTGACCTACCTACCCGGTGGAATTCCACGTTACATATGTTGGAGCGGTTGTGTGAGCAGCAGCAAGCAGTTATGGAGTACCAGCTGCATCAGGCGCAAAGAAGTCGCAGTCAGCGCCGATCAGACTTCACAACCACAGAGTGGGCCACTATGAAGGACGTCTGCCAGGTTTTGCGTCCTTTTGATTATTCCACGCGGATGGCAAGTGCAGATGATGCACTAGTCAGCATGACTGTCCCCCTTATCTGCCTGCTTCAGCAAACTTTGCAAGGGTTAAGGGATGATGTGGTGGAAGAGGTGGAGGATGAGGAGTCACCTTTTCCATCAGCTTCTGGAGAGTCAGCGCCACGTGGTTCCTCACAAAGGGGTACGCAGGGGCCAATTTGTGAGGAGGATGAGGAGGAGTCAATGGAGGAGGAAGAGCTCCGTCCAGAGGAGGGAGCGACACAATTGTCCAGTGGTCAGTGTGTACAGCGAGGGTGGGGTGATGACGAGCGGGCAGAGATCATGTCTCAAGCAGGGGACAGCGTTTCTGGGCCGGTTGGCACTCTGCAGCACATGGTGGATTTCATGCTGCAGTGCCTGAGAAACGACCGCCTCATCGACCACATTCTCAACATGCCTGATTATTGGGTGTTCACCCTCCTCGATCCTCGCTACCGGGACAACGTCCAAAACCTCATCCCTGCGTTGACCCGGGAGCGTAAATTGCGGGAGTACCACGACACACTGGTGAATTCCATCATCTTCTCCTGTCCAACTGAGAGGAGTGCTGCTAGTGCTTTACAAAGCAGCTCAGTGCGTCGAGGCAGTGGGGGAGGCTCTGCCCAAAGAGGGAGCAGAAGCAGTGCCTCTGCCCAAGGCAAGCCCAGTATGGCACAACTCTGGCACACTTTTGTGTGCCCGCCCCAAATGTCTACACCATCACCGGCGGCTCCAGTCAGCAGGAGGCAACGGTTCCGTCAGATGGTGACAGACTACATGGCTTGCCCTCTTACTGTACTCCCAGACGGCTCTTCCCCGTTCAAGTTTTGGGTCTCTAAGCTGGATACATGGCCAGAGCTAAGCCAGTATGCATTGGAGGTGCTGGCTTGCCCTGCGGCTAGTGTCTTATCGGAACGTGTCTTTAGTGCCGCAGGTGGTGTACTAACAGACCGTCGCATGCGACTATCCTCCGATAACGTTGACCGGCTTACTTTCCTGAAAATGAACCAGGCCTGGATCTCGCAGGAATTTGCCACTCCTCTGCCTGATTAAGTAATTGGGTGTCATCCAGGTCTCCTGCTGTGTTCATCTTTCTACCACCTGAACTGCTATTCCTGGGCTCCAACACCGCCAGTTGCGGCTCAGAAGTGCAGGCTGCACAGTAAAAACATACGACCCAGTGTTATTGGGTTTCAGTAACGTCAGCTGATCCCCAGCTGTGTAGCCGGCAATGTGTCCTGCGACCGCCACGCTGGCACAACAACCTAAATGTAAGGGAACCTGTCCCCCCCCCCCCCCCCCCGTCGTTTGTTACTGAAAGAGCCATCTTGTGCAGCAGTAATGCTGCACAAGGAAAAGGTAGCTCTTTTTTTTTAGCTCTTTGCACACGCAGAACTTAACACTTATAAAATGTGTTCACTGATACCGTTATACCGTCCCGGAGCTGGGACTTTCCTTCGTAATGTGACGCAGCACAGCCGTCATTCCTACCCCCTTGGTGCCATGCGCTGCCTCCTCAGCGTTGTTTTAAGCTGTCACGGAGCCTGCGCTGTTCTGTTATCCCTTGGGCATGCCCTATTTGCGCTGCCTGTCTTCTGACATAATTTGGTGTCAGGCTGGCTGCGCCTGTGCGGCCGCGGTGCCCGAGATCCCGCCTCGCAGTGTCTTCTGATTGAGTCACACTGCGGGCCTGGGATCCATGGGCATGCGCAGTGCATATCTTCCCCTCGGGCTCTCGCTCATTTCCCTCCGCCTTCTTTAGACTGTGCGCCGTCAGCTGATCCCTAGCATGCCACGGCCGTGACACCGCACAGTCTGAAGAAGAGGGAAGGAGGGGAGTGAGAGTCGAGGTTATGCACTGTGCATGCCCATGGTTCCAAGGCCCGCAGTGGGATTACGTTAGATGAGACTGCGAGGTGGGATCTGGAGCAGCGTGGACGCACAGGCACTGACAGCCTGACACCAAATTATGTCAGAAGACAGGCAGCGCTAATTGGGCATGGCCAAGGGCTAACAGAACAGCGCAGGCTCCATGGCAGCTTAAAACAACGCTGAGGAGGCAGCGCACGGCATCAAGGGGATAGGAATGACAGCTGTGCTGTGTCCCATTACGAAGGAAATTCGCACCTCCGGAACGGTTTAACGGTATAAAGGGACACATTTTTAGTGTTTACTTCGGTGTTTGCAAGGAGCATAATTAAAAGAGCAACCTTTTCCTTTTGCATCCTTAGTGCTGCACAACATGGCTCTTTCAGCTACAAACGTCTTGGGGGGGGGGGTTAAAGGTTTCCTTTCAACTTGCTCCAATCAGGCTTCGGCCTACACTCTGTTCCTCTGCTCCTCCTGCTGTCCCTGGGCTCTAACACCGCCAGTTGGTGCCTGGAAGTGCTGTGTGCACAGTCAACAGTCGCTCCTCTGTTATTGGGGTTCAGTAACGTCAGCTGATCCCCAGCTGTGTGTGCGGCAATACCTCCAATCTGCTCCTCCTGCTGTCCCTGGGCTCTAACACCGCCAGTTGGTGCCTGGAAGTGCTGTGTGCACAGTCAACAGTCGCTCCTCTGTTATTGGGGTTCAGTAACGTCAGCTGATCCCCAGCTGTGTGTGCGGCAATACCTCCAATCTGCTCCTCCTGCTGTCCCTGGGCTCTAACACCGCCAGTTGGTGCCTGGAAGTGCTGTGTGCACAGTCAACAGTCGCTCCTCTGTTATTGGGGTTCAGTAACGTCAGCTGATCCCCAGCTGTGTATCCGGCAACGTGTCATGCGACCGCCACGCTGGCACAACTAAAATGTAAGGGGACCTGTCCCCCCCCCCCCCTAGGCGTTTGTTACTAAAAGAGCCACCATGTGCAGCACTAATACTGCACAAGGGAAAGGTCGCTCTTGAAATTATGCTCCTTGCAAACGCTGAACTACACACTCATGTAATGTGTCCCCTCACACCGTCCAACCGTCCCGGAGGTGGGACTTTCCTTTGTAATGTGACGCAGCACAGCCGTCATTGCTACCCCCTTGGCACCGTGCGCTGCCTCCTTAGCGTTGTTTGATTCCGTCATGGACCCTGCGCTGTTATGTTATCCCTTGGCCATGCACAGTTTGCGCTGCCCGTCCTCTGACATCATTTGTTGTCGTCCTGGCTGCGCCTGTGCGTCCACGCTGCCCGAAATCACACCTCGCAGTGTCGTCTAATGTGATCCCACAGTGGGCCTGGTATCCATGGCCATGCGCAGTGCATATACTAGCCTCTCACTCCCCTTCTTCACGCTTCTTCAGACTAGGCGGCGTCAGCTGATCCCTAATAGCATGCCACGGCCGTGACGCCGCACAGTCTGAAGAAGCAGGAAGGAGGTGAGTGAGAGGCGATGATATGCACTGCGCATGCCCATGGATCCCTGGCCCGCAGTGGGACTACATTAGATGACACTGCAAGGTTGGATCTCGGGCAGCTTGGACGCACAGGCACTGCCAGCCTGACACCTACATGATGTCAGAAGACGGGCACCGCTAACTGTGCATGGCCAAGGGATAACATTACAGTGCGGGCTCCGTGACAGAACCAAACAACGTTGAGGAGGTGGTGCCCGGCACCAAGGGGGTTGGAATGACGGCTGTGCTGTGTCACATTACAAAGGAAAGTCCCACTTCCGGGATGGTTTGACGGTGTGAGGGGACACATTATATGAGTGTGTACTTCAGCGTTTGCAAGGAGCATAATTTTCGGAGCCACCATTTTCCATGTGCAGTATTACTGCTGTACAAGATGGCTCTTTCAGCAACAAATGCCTGGGGGGGGGGGGGTTAAAGGTTCCCTTTCAACTTGCTCCACTGCAGGCTTCGGCCTACACTCTGCTCCTCTTTGATTCCCTGGGTTTCAACACTGTCAGTTGCCACCTGGAAGTGTTGTCTACACAGAAAAAAACACTAGGTGATGTGTCAGTGGGGTTCAGCACCGCCAGCTGTTCCCCTGCTGTGTAGTCGGCAACGTGTCCAGCACAAGCCACGCTGGCACAACAGACCAAAAGCTGCCACCAGTGCAGGCTTCGGCCTACACTCTGCTCCTCTCCTCCTCCTGCTGAACCTGGGCTCAAACACCGCTAGTTTTTGCCCGGAAGTGCTAGCTGCACAGAGAAAAACACCAGCCAATGTGTTAGTGGGGTTCAGCAACGCCAGCTGTTCCCCTGCTGTGTAGCCGGCAACGTGACCTGCAAACGCCATGCAGGCACAGGAACTGAAATTAAAAGGGAACCTGGCCCCACCCCCCCAGGTGTTTCTATGTATAACAGCCACCTAGTACAGCAGTACTGCTGCATTTGTACAAGGTGGCTGACTTTTTCTCCTTGCCCACGTGGAACTCAACACGTACAAAATGTGTCTCATTGAGACCATTCCACTGTCCCTGAGGTGTGACTTTCCTTTGTAATGATACGCAGCACCCCCCTTGGTAGCGTTTCCCGTCTTTTGTCATCATGGTTAGCTGGCTGCGCCTGTGCATCCGCCCTGCTAGAAACAACGCCCCTCGTTGTCATATTTATTTTGTCAGCGAGGGTGTGGTTTATGGGCACGAGCAGTGCATATGTTCGCCTGTCTTAACTCATCTCCTTCCGCCTTCTTCAGACTGTGCGGCCTCCTGGCCGTGGTAGGCGATAAGGGATCAGCTGAGGCCGCCCAGTCTGGAGCAGGTGTAAGGACATGTGTAAGCGGCAAACCTATTTACTGCACAAGGCCACGAATCCAAGCCACGCAGTGTGATTTTTTGAAAACACACTGTGGGTCTGGGATTCATGTCCATCGCTAACCGCAACGGCCGACATGAAATGAGGTCAGAAGACAGGAAGCGCTCACAGCGCATGGCCAAGGGATCACAATAGCGCAGACTCCTGTACAGCAAATAACAACGCTCAGGAATCTGCGCCCAGTACCTAGGTGCAAATTTTGACACCTGTGCTGCGTCTCGTTAAAAAGACAAGTCACGCCTCCACAACTGTTTCACAGTATAATGGGCTAAATAGTGTACGTGTTTTAGTCAGCGTGTGCAAGGAGCAAAACAAATAGAGCAACCTTTTACTTGTGCAGCATTAATGCTGCACAAGGTGTGGCTCTTGTACCTTGCAACACCTGAGGGGGGGGTTAAAGGTAACCTTTGAAATTGGTTCAACTAGGCTTCGGCCTACACTCTGCTCCTCTACTCCTCCTGCTGACCCTGGGCTCAAACACCGCTAGTTTTTGCCCGGAAATGCTAGCTGCACAGAGAAAAACACCAGCCAATGTGTTAGTGGGGTTCAGCACCGCCAGCTGTTCCCCTGCTGTGTAGTCGGCAACGTGTCCAGCACAAGCCACGCTGGCACAACAGAACAAAAGCTGCCACCAGTGCAGGCTTCGGCCTACACTTTGCTCCTCTCCTCCTCCTGCTGACCCTGGGCTCAAACAACGCCAGTTTCTGCCCGGACATGCTAGCTGCACAGAGAAAAACACCAGCCAATGTGTTAGTGGGGTTCAGCACCGCCTGCTGTTCCCCCGCTGTGTAGCCGGCATCGTGTCCAGCACAAGCCACGCTGGCACAACCGACCAAAAGCTGCCACCAGTGCACGCTTCGGCCTACACTTTGCTCCTCTCCTCCTCCTCCTGCTGACCCTGGGCTCTAACACCGCTAGTTTTTGCCCGGACATGCAATCTGCACAGAGAAAAACACCAGTCAATGTGTCAGTGGGGTTCAGCAACGCCAGCTGTTCCCCTGCTGTGTAGCTTGCAACGTGACCTGCAAACGCCACGCAGGCACATGAACTGAAATTGAAGGGAGCCTGCCCCCCACCCACAGGTGTTTCTATGTATATCAGCCACCTTGTACAGCAGTACTGCTGCATTTGTACAAGGTGGCTGACTTTTTCTCCTTGCCCACGTGGAACTCAACACGTACAAAATGTGTCTCATTACAGACCATTACAATGTCCCTGAGGTGTGACTTTCCTTTTTAATGACACGCAGCACCCCCATTGTTAGCGCTGCCCGTCTCCTGACATCATTGGTTGGCTGGCTGTGCCTGTGCGTCCCCCCTGCCCGACACAACGCCCCCCGTTGTCTCATATATTTTGACTGCGAGGGTGTGATTGATGGGCACGAGCAGTGCATATGTTCCCCTGTTTTCACTCCCCTCCTTCCGCCTTCTTCTGACTGTGCGGCCTCATGGCCGCGGCATGCGATAAGGGATCAGCTGAGGCCGCCCAGTCTGAAGCAGGTGTAAGGACATGTGTGAGCGGCGAACATATTTACTGCACAAGGCCACGAATCCCAGCACCGCAGTGTGACTTTAGGAAAAGCCACTGTGGGTCTGGGATTTATGGCCATCGTTAACCGCACCGGCCAACATGAAATGAGGTCATGAGACGGCCTGCACTAACAGGGTATTGCCAAGGGATAACACAAGAGCGCAGTTTCCTGTACTGCAAATAACAACGGTAAGGAATCTGCGCACAGCACCTAGGTGTAAATTTGTACACCTGTGCTGCGTCTCCTTAAAAAGACTAGTAGTCACGCCTCCACTACTGTTTGACAGTATAATGGGCTAAATAGTGTACGTGTTTAATTCAGCGTGTGCAAGGAGCAAAATTAAATAGAGCAACCTTTGACTTGTGCATCATTAATGCTGTTCAAGGTGTGGCTCTTGTACCTTGCAACACCTGAGGGGGGGGGGGTTAAAGGTAACCTTTGAAATTGGTTCAACTAGGCTTCGGCCTACACTCTGCTCCTCTACTCCTCCTGCTGACCCTGGGCTCAAACACCGCTAGTTTTTGCCCGGAACGGCTAGCTGCACAGAGAAAAACACCAGCCAATGTGTTAGTGGGGTTCAGCAACGCCAGCTGTTCCCCTGCTGTGTAGTCGGCAACGTGTCCAGCACAAGCCACGCTGGCACAACAGAACAAAAGCTGCCACCAGTGCAGGCTTCGGCCTACACTTTGCTCCTCTCCTCCTCCTGCTGACCCTGGGCTCAAACAACGCCAGTTTCTGCCCGGACATGCTAGCTGCACAGAGAAAAACACCAGCCAATGTGTTAGTGGGGTTCAGCACCGCCAGCTGTTCCTCTGCTGTGTAGTCGGCATCGTGTCCAGCACAAGCCACGCTGGCACAACTGACCAAAAGCTGCCACCAGTGCAGGCTTCGGCCTACACTTTGCTCCTCTCCTCCTCCTGCTGACCCTGGGCTCAAACAACGCCAGTTTCTGCCCGGACATGCTAGCTGCACAGAGATAAACACCAGCCAATGTGTTAGTGGGGTTCAGCACCGCCAGCTGTTCCCCTGCTGTGTAGCTGGCAACGTGTCCTGCAAACGCCACGCAGGCACATGAACTGAAATTGAAGGGAGCCTGCCCCCCACCCACAGGTGTTTCTATGTATAACAGCCACCTTGTACAGCAGTACTGCTGCATTTGTACAAGGTGGCTGACTTTTTCTCCTTGCCCACGTGGAACTCAACACGTAGAAAATGTTTCTCATTAGAGACCATTACAATGTCCCTGAGGTGTGACTTTCCTTTTTAATGACACGCAGCACCCCCATTGTTAGCGCTGCCCGTCTCCTGACATCATTGGTTGGCTGGCTGTGCCTGTGCGTCCCCCCTGCCCGACACAACGCCCCCCGTTGTCTCATATATTTTGACTGCGAGGGTGTGATTGATGGGCACGAGCAGTGCATATGTTCCCCTGTTTTCACTCCCCTCCTTCCGCCTTCTTCTGACTGTGCGGCCTCATGGCCGCGGCATGCGATAAGGGATCAGCTGAGGCCGCCCAGTCTGAAGCAGGTGTAAGGACATGTGTGAGCGGCGAACATATTTACTGCACAAGGCCACGAATCCCAGCACCGCAGTGTGACTTTAGGAAAAGCCACTGTGGGTCTGGGATTTATGGCCATCGTTAACCGCACCGGCCAACATGAAATGAGGTCATGAGACGGCCTGCACTAACAGGGTATTGCCAAGGGATAACACAAGAGCGCAGTTTCCTGTACTGCAAATAACAACGCTAAGGAATCTGCGCACAGCACCTAGGTGTAAATTTGTACACCTGTGCTGCGTCTCCTTAAAAAGACTAGTAGTCACGCCTCCACTACTGTTTGACAGTATAATGGGCTAAATAGTGTACGTGTTTAATTCAGCGTGTGCAAGGAGCAAAATTAAATAGAGCAACCTTTGACTTGTGCATCATTAATGCTGTTCAAGGTGTGGCTCTTGTACCTTGCAACACCTGAGGGGGGGGGTTAAAGGTAACCTTTGAAATTGGTTCAACTAGGCTTCGGCCTACACTCTGCTCCTCTACTCCTCCTGCTGACCCTGGGCTCAAACACCGCTAGTTTTTGCCCGGAACGGCTAGCTGCACAGAGAAAAACACCAGCCAATGTGTTAGTGGGGTTCAGCAACGCCAGCTGTTCCCCTGCTGTGTAGTCGGCAACGTGTCCAGCACAAGCCACGCTGGCACAACAGAACAAAAGCTGCCACCAGTGCAGGCTTCGGCCTACACTTTGCTCCTCTCCTCCTCCTGCTGACCCTGGGCTCAAACAACGCCAGTTTCTGCCCGGACATGCTAGCTGCACAGAGAAAAACACCAGCCAATGTGTTAGTGGGGTTCAGCACCGCCAGCTGTTCCTCTGCTGTGTAGTCGGCATCGTGTCCAGCACAAGCCACGCTGGCACAACTGACCAAAAGCTGCCACCAGTGCAGGCTTCGGCCTACACTTTGCTCCTCTCCTCCTCCTGCTGACCCTGGGCTCAAACAACGCCAGTTTCTGCCCGGACATGCTAGCTGCACAGAGATAAACACCAGCCAATGTGTTAGTGGGGTTCAGCACCGCCAGCTGTTCCCCTGCTGTGTAGCTTGCAACGTGACCTGCAAACGCCACGCAGGCACATGAACTGAAATTGAAGGGAGCCTGCCCCCCACCCACTGGTGTTTCTATGTATAACAGCCACCTTGTACAGCAGTACTGCTGCATTTGTACAAGGTGGCTGACTTTTTCTCCTTGCCCACGTGGAACTCAACACGTAGAAAATGTTTCTCATTAGAGACCATTACAATGTCCCTGAGGTGTGACTTTCCTTTGTAATGACACGCAGCACCACCCTTGTTAGCGCTGCCCGTCTTTTGACATCATTGGTTAGCTGGCTGCGCCTGTGCATCTCCCCTGCTCGAAACAACGCCCCTCGGTGTCTTATTTTTTTGGACAGCGAGGGTGTGATTGATGGGCATGTGCAGTGCATATGTTTGCCTGTGTTCACTCATCTCCTTCCGCCTTCTTCAGACTGGGTGTCCTCATGGCCGCGGCAGGCGATAAGGGATCAGATGAGGCCGTCCAGTCTGAAGCAGGTGTAAGGACATGTGTGAGCGGCAAACATATTTACTGCACCAGGGCACGAATCCCAGCACCGCAGTGTGATTTTTTAAAAACACACTGTGGGTCTGGGATTCATGTCCATCGCTAACCGCAACGGCCAACATGAAATGAGGTCATAAGACAGGAAGCGCTCACAGCGCATGGCCAAAGGATCACAAGAGCGCAGACTCCTGTACAGCAACTAACAACGCTCAGGAAGCTGCGCCCATGCAAAAAGGTGTTGTTTTCGACACCTGTGCTGCTTTTCTTTAAAAAGACAAGTCACGCCTCCACAACTGTTAAACAGTATAATGGGCTAAATAGTCTACGTGTTGCATTCAGCTTGTGCAAGTAGACAAATTAATAGAGCAACCTTTAACTTGTGCAGCATTAATGCTGCAGAAGGAGTGGCTCTTGTTCTTTGTAACACCTGAGGGGGGGTTAAAGGTAACCTTTGAAATTGGTTCAACTAGGCTTCGGCCTACACTCTGCTCCTCTCCTCCTCCTGCTGACCCTGGGCTCTAACAACGCTAGTTTTTGCCCGGAAATGCTAGCTGCACAGAGAAAAACACCAGCCAATGTGTTAGTGGGGTTCAGCAACGCCAGCTGTTCCCCCGCTGTGTAGCCGGCATCGTGTCCAGCACAAGCCACGCTGGCACAACCGACCAAAAGCTGCCACCAGTGCAGGCTTCGGCCTACACTTTGCTCCTCTCCTCCTCCTCCTGCTGACCCTGGGCTCAAACACCGCTAGTTTTTGCCCGGAAATGCTAGCTGCACAGAGAAAAACACCAGCCAATGTGTTAGTGGGGTTCAGCAACGCCAGCTGTTCCCCCGCTGTGTAGCCGGCATCGTGTCCAGCACAAGCCACGCTGGCACAACCGACCAAAAGCTGCCACCAGTGCAGGCTTCGGCCTACACTTTGCTCCTCTCCTCCTCCTCCTGCTGACCCTGGGCTCAAACACCGCTAGTTTTTGCCCGGAAATGCTAGCTGCACAGAGAAAAACACCAGCCAATGTGTTAGTGGGGTTCAGCACCGCCAGCTGTTCCCCTGCTGTGCAGCTTGCAACGTGACCTGCAAACGCCACGCAGGCACATGAACTGAAATTGAAGGGAGCCTGGCCCCCACCCCCAGGTGTTTCTATGTATAACAGCCACCTTGTACAGCAGTACTGCTGCATTTGTACAAGGTGGCTGATGTTTTCTCCTTGCCCACGTGGAACTCAACACGTACAAAATGTGTCTCTTTGAGACCATTCCACTGTCCCTGAGGTGTGACTTTCCTTTCTAATGATACGCAGCACCCCCCTTGGTAGCGCTTCCCGTCTTCTGACATCATTGGTTGGCTACTTGCGCCTGTTCGTCCGCCCTGCCTGAATAAAATGCTCCTCGTTGTCTTAATTATTTTGACTGCGAGGGTGTGATTGATGGGCACGAGCAGTGCATATCTTCGCCTGTCTTAACTCATCTCCTTCAGCCTTCTTCAGACTGTGCAGCCTCATGGCCGCGGCATGCGAGAAGGGATCAGCAGAGGCCGCCCAGTCTGAAGCAGGTGTAAGGACGTGTGTGAGCGGCCAAAATATTTACTGCTCAAGGCCACGAATCCCAGCACCGCAGTGTGGCTTTATGAAAAGACACTGTGGGTCTGGGATTTATGGCCATCGTTAACCGCACCGGCCAACATGAAATGATGTCATAAGATGGGCAGCGCTAACAGGGCATTGCCAAGGGATAACACAAGAGCGCAGACTCCTGTACAGCAAATAACAACGCTCAGGAAGCTGCTCCAAGCACCAAGGCGTTATTTTGGACACCTGTGCTGCGTCTCATCAAAAAACCAAGTCACGCATCCACTACAGTTTGACTGTAGAATGGGGTAAATTGTGTATGTCTTTCATTCAGCGTGTGCAAGTAGACAAATTAATAGAGCAACCTTTCACTTGTGCAGCATTAATACTGCACAAGGTGTGTCTCTTGTACTTTGTAACACCTGAGGGGGGGGTTAAAGGTTTCCTTTGAAATTGGTTCAACTAAGCTTCGGCCTACACTCTGCTCCTCTCCTCCTCCTCCTGCTTCAACACGGGCTCTAACATCGCTAGTTTTTGCCCGCAAGTGCTAGCTGCACAGAGAAAAACACACGCCATTGTGTTAGTGGGGTCCAGCAACGCCAGCTGTTCCCCCAGTGTGTAGCCGGCAAAGTGTCCTGCAAACGCAACGCAGACACAAAGCTGCCTCCAGTGCAGGCTTCGGCCTACACTCATCTCCCCCTGCTTACCCTTTGCTCCAACACCGCTAGTTGGGGCTCTAGGAAGACAATCTTTAATAGGCAAGGCAACGCATCTGGGTTCCAGCACCGCCAGCTGGTTCTCGGCAGTGTTCTTGTCACAGGTACTCCCTCGTGCCAAGCCTGGTTTCAGCACCGTCAGCTGTTTCCGGGTTGTGTCAACTTCACTGAGACGCCTATGCTTGCCCCGTCGTGGTGCGGTCGAGTTAGCCAACTCCAGGGTGCCTCCAGTTTAGGAGCTTCCTATGTGGGCTGCGTGAACTGGTAGTCAAGGCTGGTTCTGTAGTGCCAGTAGGCCCAGCTCCCCCTGTAGGACTGTTGGGGTTCGGTAACTGCGGCTGCCTCGCGGCCTAGCTGTTCTCTCCTCTCCTGTGGACCTTCGGGTCCACCACCTGGTTCCAGCACCGTCAGCTGGTTCCGGGCCGAGCCTTTGGCTTAGGTGCCTCCTCCTGGGTATCCGAGTTCCGCCAACGCCAGGCGGTCCTTGGTAGTGCTTTTAAGCGCGGGCACCTACAGCTTAGTAACCGGGTTCCAGCACCGTCAGCTGGTCCTCGGTCGTGCCATTGGCTCTTGCACACTGGGGCAACGCATCCGGGTTCCAGCACCGCCAGCTGGTTCTCGGCAGTGTTTTTGTCACAGGTACTCCCTCGTGCCAAGCCTGGTTTCAGCACCGTCAGCTGTTTCCGGGTTGTGTCAAGCTCACTGAGACACCTATGCTTGCCTCGTCGTGGTGCGGTCGGGTTAGCCAACTCCAGGGTGCCTCCAGTTTAGGAGCTTCCTATGTGGGCTGCGTGAACTGGTAGTCAAGGCTGGTTCTGTAGTGCCAGTAGGCCCAGCTCCCCCTGTAGGACTGTTGGGGTTCGGTAACTGCGGCTGCCTCGCGGCCTAGCTGTTCTCTCCTCTCCTGTGGACCTTCGGGTCCACCACCTGGTTCCAGCACCGTCAGCTGGTTCCGGGCCGAGCCTTTGGCTTAGGTGCCTCCTCCTGGGTATCCGAGTTCCGCCAACGCCAGGCGGTCCTTGGTAGTGCTTTTAAGCGCGGGCACCTACAGCTTAGTAACCGGGTTCCAGCACCATCAGCTGGTCCTCGGTCGTGCCATTGGCTCTTGCACACTGGGGCAACGCATCCGGGTTCCAGCACCGCCAGCTGGTTCTCGGCAGTGTTTTTGTCACAGGTACTCCCTCGTGCCAAGCCTGGTTTCAGCACCGTCAGCTGTTTCCGGGTTGTGTCAAGCTCACTGAGACACCTATGCTTGCCTCGTCGTGGTGCGGTCGGGTTAGCCAACTCCAGGGTGCCTCCAGTTTAGGAGCTTCCTATGTGGGCTGCGTGAACTGGTAGTCAAGGCTGGTTCTGTAGTGCCAGTAGGCCCAGCTCCCCCTGTAGGACTGTTGGGGTTCGGTAACTGCGGCTGCCTCGCGGCCTAGCTGTTCTCTCCTCTCCTGTGGACCTTCGGGTCCACCACCTGGTTCCAGCACCGTCAGCTGGTTCCGGGCCGAGCCTTTGGCTTAGGTGCCTCCTCCTGGGTATCCGAGTTCCGCCAACGCCAGGCGGTCCTTGGTAGTGCTTTTAAGCGCGGGCACCTACAGCTTAGTAACCGGGTTCCAGCACCGTCAGCTGGTCCTCGGTCGTGCCATTGGCTCTTGCACACTGGGGCAACGCATCCGGGTTCCAGCACCGCCAGCTGGTTCTCGGCAGTGTTTTTGTCACAGGTACTCCCTCGTGCCAAGCCTGGTTTCAGCACCGTCAGCTGTTTCCGGGTTGTGTCAAGCTCACTGAGACGCCTATGCTTGCCTCGTCGTGGTGCGGTCGGGTTAGCCAACTCCAGGGTGCCTCCAGTTTAGGAGCTTCCTATGTGGGCTGCGTGAACTGGTAGTCAAGGCTGGTTCTGTAGTGCCAGTAGGCCCAGCTCCCCCTGTAGGACTGTTGGGGTTCGGTAACTGCGGCTGCCTCGCGGCCTAGCTGTTCTCTCCTCTCCTGTGGACCTTCGGGTCCACCACCTGGTTCCAGCACCGTCAGCTGGTTCCGGGCCGAGCCTTTGGCTTAGGTGCCTCCTCCTGGGTATCCGAGTTCCGCCAACGCCAGGCGGTCCTTGGTAGTGCTTTTAAGCGCGGGCACCTACAGCTTAGTAACCGGGTTCCAGCACCATCAGCTGGTCCTCGGTCGTGCCATTGGCTCTTGCACACTGGGGCAACGCATCCGGGTTCCAGCACCGCCAGCTGGTTCTCGGCAGTGTTTTTGTCACAGGTACTCCCTCGTGCCAAGCCTGGTTTCAGCACCGTCAGCTGTTTCCGGGTTGTGTCAAGCTCACTGAGACACCTATGCTTGCCTCGTCGTGGTGCGGTCGGGTTAGCCAACTCCAGGGTGCCTCCAGTTTAGGAGCTTCCTATGTGGGCTGCGTGAACTGGTAGTCAAGGCTGGTTCTGTAGTGCCAGTAGGCCCAGCTCCCCCTGTAGGACTGTTGGGGTTCGGTAACTGCGGCTGCCTCGCGGCCTAGCTGTTCTCTCCTCTCCTGTGGACCTTCGGGTCCACCACCTGGTTCCAGCACCGTCAGCTGGTTCCGGGCCGAGCCTTTGGCTTAGGTGCCTCCTCCTGGGTATCCGAGTTCCGCCAACGCCAGGCGGTCCTTGGTAGTGCTTTTAAGCGCGGGCACCTACAGCTTAGTAACCAGGTTCCAGCACCGTCAGCTGGTCCTCGGTCGTGCCATTGGCTCTTGCACACTGGGGCAACGCATCCGGGTTCCAGCACCGCCAGCTGGTTCTCGGCAGTGTTTTTGTCACAGGTACTCCCTCGTGCCAAGCCTGGTTTCAGCACCGTCAGCTGTTTCCGGGTTGTGTCAAGCTCACTGAGACGCCTATGCTTGCCTCGTCGTGGTGCGGTCGGGTTAGCCAACTCCAGGGTGCCTCCAGTTTAGGAGCTTCCTATGTGGGCTGCGTGAACTGGTAGTCAAGGCTGGTTCTGTAGTGCCAGTAGGCCCAGCTCCCCCTGTAGGACTGTTGGGGTTCGGTAACTGCGGCTGCCTCGCGGCCTAGCTGTTCTCTCCTCTCCTGTGGACCTTCGGGTCCACCACCTGGTTCCAGCACCGTCAGCTGGTTCCGGGCCGAGCCTTTGGCTTAGGTGCCTCCTCCTGGGTATCCGAGTTCCGCCAACGCCAGGCGGTCCTTGGTAGTGCTTTTAAGCGCGGGCACCTACAGCTTAGTAACCGGGTTCCAGCACCATCAGCTGGTCCTCGGTCGTGCCATTGGCTCTTGCACACTGGGGCAACGCATCCGGGTTCCAGCACCGCCAGCTGGTTCTCGGCAGTGTTTTTGTCACAGGTACTCCCTCGTGCCAAGCCTGGTTTCAGCACCGTCAGCTGTTTCCGGGTTGTGTCAAGCTCACTGAGACACCTATGCTTGCCTCGTCGTGGTGCGGTCGGGTTAGCCAACTCCAGGGTGCCTCCAGTTTAGGAGCTTCCTATGTGGGCTGCGTGAACTGGTAGTCAAGGCTGGTTCTGTAGTGCCAGTAGGCCCAGCTCCCCCTGTAGGACTGTTGGGGTTCGGTAACTGCGGCTGCCTCGCGGCCTAGCTGTTCTCTCCTCTCCTGTGGACCTTCGGGTCCACCACCTGGTTCCAGCACCGTCAGCTGGTTCCGGGCCGAGCCTTTGGCTTAGGTGCCTCCTCCTGGGTATCCGAGTTCCGCCAACGCCAGGCGGTCCTTGGTAGTGCTTTTAAGCGCGGGCACCTACAGCTTAGTAACCGGGTTCCAGCACCGTCAGCTGGTCCTCGGTCGTGCCATTGGCTCTTGCACACTGGGGCAACGCATCCGGGTTCCAGCACCGCCAGCTGGTTCTCGGCAGTGTTTTTGTCACAGGTACTCCCTCGTGCCAAGCCTGGTTTCAGCACCGTCAGCTGTTTCCGGGTTGTGTCAAGCTCACTGAGACGCCTATGCTTGCCTCGTCGTGGTGCGGTCGGGTTAGCCAACTCCAGGGTGCCTCCAGTTTAGGAGCTTCCTATGTGGGCTGCGTGAACTGGTAGTCAAGGCTGGTTCTGTAGTGCCAGTAGGCCCAGCTCCCCCTGTAGGACTGTTGGGGTTCGGTAACTGCGGCTGCCTCGCGGCCTAGCTGTTCTCTCCTCTCCTGTGGGCCTTCGGGTCCACCACCTGGTTCCAGCACCGTCAGCTGGTTCCGGGCCGAGCCTTTGGCTTAGGTGCCTCCTCCTGGGTATCCGAGTTCCGCCAACGCCAGGCGGTCCTTGGTAGTGCTTTTAAGCGCGGGCACCTACAGCTTAGTAACCGGGTTCCAGCACCGTCAGCTGGTCCTCGGTCGTGCCATTGGCTCTTGCACACTGGGGCAACGCATCCGTGTTCCAGCACCGCCAGCTGGTTCTCGGCAGTGTTTTTGTCACAGGTACTCCCTCGTGCCAAGCCTGGTTTCAGCACCGTCAGCTGTTTCCGGGTTGTGTCAAGCTCACTGAGACACCTATGCTTGCCTCGTCGTGGTGCGGTCGGGTTAGCCAACTCCAGGGTGCCTCCAGTTTAGGAGCTTCCTATGTGGGCTGCGTGAACTGGTAGTCAAGGCTGGTTCTGTAGTGCCAGTAGGCCCAGCTCCCCCTGTAGGACTGTTGGGGTTCGGTAACTGCGGCTGCCTCGCGGCCTAGCTGTTCTCTCCTCTCCTGTGGACCTTCGGGTCCACCACCTGGTTCCAGCACCGTCAGCTGGTTCCGGGCCGAGCCTTTGGCTTAGGTGCCTCCTCCTGGGTATCCGAGTTCCGCCAACGCCAGGCGGTCCTTGGTAGTGCTTTTAAGCGCGGGCACCTACAGCTTAGTAACCGGGTTCCAGCACCGTCAGCTGGTCCTCGGTCGTGCCATTGGCTCTTGCACACTGGGGCAACGCATCCGGGTTCCAGCACCGCCAGCTGGTTCTCGGCAGTGTTCTTGTCACAGGTACTCCCTCGTGCCAAGCCTGGTTTCAGCACCGTCAGCTGTTTCCGGGTTGTGTCAACTTCACTGAGACGCCTATGCTTGCCCCGTCGTGGTGCGGTCGAGTTAGCCAACTCCAGGGTGCCTCCAGTTTAGGAGCTTCCTATGTGGGCTGCGTGAACTGGTAGTCAAGGCTGGTTATGTAGTGCCAGTAGGCCCAGCTCCCCCTGTAGGACTGTTGGGGTTCGGTAACTGCGGCTGCCTCGCGGCCTAGCTGTTCTCTCCTCTCCTGTGGGCCTTCGGGTCCACCACCTGGTTCCAGCACCGTCAGCTGGTTCTCGGCAGTGTCTTTTGCTCTTGTACCTTCTGCTCCCCATCCTGGTTCCAGTACCGTCAGCTGGTTCCGGGCAGAGCCTTTGGCTTAGGTGCCTCCTTCTGGGTATCCAAGTTCCACCAACGTCAGGTGGTCCTTGGTAGTGCTTTCAGGCACGGGTACCTCCTGCTTAGTAACCGGGTTCCAGTAACGTCAGCTGGTCCTCGGTAGTTCCATTGGCTCTTGGACCTTCGGCTACCCATCCGGGTTCCAGTACCGTCAGCTGGTTCTCGGCAGTGTCTTTTGCTCTTGTACCTTCTGCTCCCCATCCTGGTTCCAGTAACGTCAGCTGGTTCCGGGCAGAGCCTTTGGCTTAGGTGCCTCCTTCTGGGTATCCGAGTTCCGTCAACGTCAGGCGGTCCTTGGTAGTGCTTTTTAGCACGGGTACCTCCTGCTTAGTAACCGGGTTCCAGTAACGTCAGCTGGTCCTCGGTAGTTCCATAGGCTCTTGAACCTTCGGGTAGCCATCCGAGTTCCAGTTCCATCAGCTGGTTCTTGGCATTTTCTCAGCCTTCTTGTACCTTCTGCTACATTTCCAAGTTGAAGACCCTAACGTCGACGACCCGGAAGACCACCACGATGACGACGACACGGAAGACCACCCCGATGACGACGACGACGACGGCGGAGACGACGACGGCGGAGATGACGACACTGGAGACGACGACCCTGGAGACGACAACATGGAAGACCGAGAAGCAGAAGAACAAGAGGCTGCAGAACAAAGAGCAGAAGAACATTAAGCATAAGACTTAATATCAGAGCAAAAGATATTATCTAAATTATATGCAGAAGAAGACTAAGCAGTGTATGGGGGTGAGTCCGTTCCTCCTCGTGGTGCCCCTGGATAAAGCCTGATGCTGCAGGCCAAACTGAACGCGGACAAATGTAACTTTTGTGACTGGCAGAACGGAAGGTGTAATCTTCAAACTTTTATAGATAACAACTACGGGAATGCCTGTCACAAATGAGAATATGATGAAGAAGTAGAATAGGAAGAATAATAACAGTGGAATAAAAAGAATATGTAGAATAAGAAGAATAATAATAGTTGAAGAAAATGAATATGAAGAATGTAATAAAAAAAAAAAAATAGGTAGAAGATGAAGAAGAAGATGAATAAGGTGAAGAAGTTGATGTCAAAGATGCTGATGATGATGAAGATGAAAGTGTGGGAAAAGGAAAAAAAAGAAGGGGAAGGTCGTGGAATAGTGAAACATCAATATCTGACAAAATAAAAAAAAATTTACATAGTCAATATCTTTTTCAATCCGAACGTCTTTAAAAAAAAAAAAAATCATGCTATTCTATTTGATTGGACTAATCCTCATTGCCTTTAATGTCTCCGCCACCTCCCCCATACATCCTACATTATTCTTAGTTGTTTTCCTTCATGTAGAATGAACCTACAAGGAAAGAAAGGGTTTATTTTAATTCCGATATTTTGGTCCCATTGACTTGCATTGGGATCGGGTATCGGTATCGGTGATATCCGATATTTTTTGAATATCGGCCGATCCAAACCGATACCGATACTTTCCGATATCGGAAGGTATCGCTCAACACTAGTTACGAGTATATTCACTCATCACTAATAATTTTTCATTTTCATAGCCCAATATTATAAAATTCTGTGGGTTTAAAATGTTCAATAATCCCTAATATTGAACGTCAAGTGGGTTTTTTTATTTCCAATATGGGGTCACTTTTGAGGGGAATCTGCTGTATTAATACCTTTGGGGCTCTTGCAAGGGCAGCACGGTAGCGCAGTGGTTAGCACTGTAGCCTTGCAGCGCTGGAGTCCTGGGTTCAAACCCCACCAAGGACAACATCTGCAAAGAGTTTGTATGTTCTCTCCGTGTTTGCATGGGTTTCCTCCGGGTACTCTGGTTTCCTCCCACATTCCAAAGATATACTGATAGGGAATTTAGATTGTGAGCCCCATCGGGGACAGCGATGATAATGTCTTTTTAGCAACCTTTGTTTATATATATATAATATTTATATAAATTTGTATTTTTTAATTATTGGTTCTCGTGTACACTTTTTCTTTAGCTGATATATTGTTACTGTACTGAACCCTTCACCTGTCAATGTTAATAATTTTTTTGTCACCTCATTACCCTTTACCATTTAACTTGGCATTTTTGCTTTTTGGAGGGATGTCTTAACCTCTTTCCGACATCATGCGTAATAGTACGCCAATGTCGGACACCCTCACTTTGATGTGGGCTACGGCGGTAAGCCCACATCTTTCCCAGCATATGTCAGCTGTGTGTATGTAGCAGAAGTGATCGGGTTATGGCAGCTTCTAGTCTTCCATGGAGACTATTGAAGCATGCCAAGAGTAAAAAAAAATGTTGTTTTTTTGTTTTTGTGTTAAATATAAAAGTTAAAATCACCCCCTTTTGCTCTATTCAAAATAAAAAAATTAAAAATACATATATTTGGTATCGCCGCATTCAGAATCGCCCGATCTATCAATAAACAAAGGATTAACCATTAATATGAAATGACAGGCGATCAAAAGATCATAATTGCACCACAATGGTATCATTAAAAATGCCAGCTCGGCGCGCAAAAAATAAGCTCTCACCTAACCAGAGATCACAAAAAATGGAGACGCTATGTGCAGCGCCCCAGAGTCCTGGTCATTGCAGTAATGTCGTTCTTCCACCAGGGGGAGTGATGTTACGTCTGATGGCACCAAAAGAGTTCACCCTGCCAGGTATCACAAACCACACAGCACACTTCACACTCCAGTCCACCAGGGGGAGCAAAAGGTTCTATCTACTAGGCCACTCCTCACATCAGGGTAAAACTGGTGGGTTGGATAAGAAGTTAGAGAGAGAAGCAGACTGGGCTTTGCCCAAGTAACACCTAGGAGAAGGCAGAAGCTGACTGGAGGGAGTAGGAGTAAGGAAGGCGAAGCAGCCTCGGCTCGGCCCAGGGAATACCTGTCAGGCAGACAGAGGGGAAAGGAAGAACATCAGAGGCTCAGTAAGACAGAAAGACACGGAGCTGTGCCTGCAACCCATGCGGCAGTATCCTAAGAAAGGACACAAAGATAATTGTGTTGTAGGGAGTGAGCCACGAAGTCACAGCAAAAGGAGAACAAAAAAAACCAGAAGGAGTCCTGTCCTAAGAGAGGCTGCCTCCTTCTGGAGCGCGGGCCGGTGGCCGGAACACCAAGGGAGTAATAGACTCTACACTTTACTTCAGAGACCGGCAGGGCAGTCAATTCCAAGTTGGCTGTCCGACCTAAACACCTAAACAGACATGGTGGCAATTCTGGAGGAGGGGCGTCTCTAGGGTCCCTATAAAATAGCCTCAGGCCATCACCGTCATACCGGTTTGTCCTATCCATGTGGGGGGACAGAGAGAGAGAAAGACATAACATCCACAAAAGTTGTGAGGACCTTACCGAGTTGCTCAGCAGGGGGGTACTACAACGCACGAGCGCTAGAAGGAAGGCTACTGATTTCCACCTGGATAAAGGGACTCTGCAATTGCCCTCAGTCCGGCCGGACCCTGCCTACCCTGTCATCCGGCACTCTGGATTGTGGATGCTGAAGCCTTCAGTAAAGGTACGTTCAACAGGGCTATCAGAGACCGGCCGGTCCGATGGGCACATCCAGAGTTTCCTTCGCAGATGGAAATCGTTGCCTACCACTAGCGCCTGTGTGTTGTAGTCCTACCCTGCTGAGCATTCGGAATAGTCCTCACAACTGCTGTTCTCGTTCGTTCGTTCTCTACAGCTCTCTCTTTCTCTTTAGTTCCAGATGTTACTAGTTTCTCGTCCCCCAGGTATATTTTGGCTAGGATGCACCCGTATGACGGGAAGGCTTGGAGGTCTTCGGGACCCTAGAGACGCCCCTCTCCCAATGTTGCCCCCTATGTCTTCTTAGGAAATTTAAGGTAGACAGCCAACCTATAATTAACTGTCCGGCGGAGTTTGAAGTAAGGCTTGAAGTCAGTTACTCCTACGGTGTTCCGGCAACCGACTACGCGCCTCAGTAAGATGTTGCCTCTGTCTCTCGGCACGACTCTGAGGATCTATTTATATCGCTGAGGATCTATTTATACCAAGGAAGGTGACGGGCACAAGGGGGCATTCTTTGCGTCTGGAGGAGAGAAGGTTTTTCCACCAACATAGAAGAGTATTCTTTACTGTTAGGGCAGTGAGAATCTGGAATTGCTTGCCTGAGGGGGTGGTGATGGAGAACTCAGTCGAGGGGTTCAAGAGAGGCCTGGATGTCTTCCTGGAGCAGAACAATATTGTATCATACAATTATTAGGTTCTGTAGAAGGAAGTAGATCTTGGGATTTATTATGATGGAATATAGGCTGAACTGGATGGACAAATGTCTTTTTTCGGCCTTACTAACTATGTTACTATGTTACTATGACTCCTACTGGATCTCCTTTGTGCTTGATCTCGTTTACACTGTTCCACAATATCCTTCCCTTCGTGTCTCTCTCCTGGATACCGCCGCAGGGTGTGCAGGCGCGGTTCTGTTACATTCTGTTCTGTTCGCTAGGCACCTGCCAGGTTCCCACGCCTGACAGGGACCCCCCTGTGCCTTCTCCCTGCAACACCCCCTGCCACGGGATGTTGCCTGAATCCAACCCAGTCAGCTTCTGACTAACTTCCTCCTCAGCCCCTAGTTTTACCAGTGTGAGGAGTGGCCCAATAAATAAAGCCTTTTTCTCCCCCTAGTGGCCGGAGTGTGAAGTGTAATGTGTTCTGGTGATACCTGGTCAGGAGAACTCCTTAGTGCCATCAGACGTACCGCCACTCCCCTTAGCGGCAGAGTGCCATACTGCAACAACCAGGTCTCTGGGGCGCTGCAGATATACTTCACCTGTGGGAAGTTATACCAGCTAGCTGCCATAACATCCCCCAGAGGACCCCTTAAAGCAGCGTCAGTCCCCACTGACTGAATACCACAGGTGGCGTCACGAACATAAACTTTATTCCCTTTAAAAACTTTTCACTTTTACATGGGTGCCCAGGGCCACAGACTGGGTTGCAGCCACTGTGACATCCCCCTGTGAACCGCCGGCCCTGGTACCGAGTACCCCATGGCTCTGGCGGGCAACTCAGTTCCTAAAAAAAATAGTATTTGTAAATTACTAGAAATGAGCGAGGACTAAAATGCTCAGATGCTCATTACTCGAGCCAAGCAATTTATAATGCTCGGATGCTCATTTTGAGTAACGAGTAAAATGGGAGTCAATGGGAAATCCAAGCATTTTTCCGTTAGACTCTACAAGGATAGAAATAGGAGCCGTGCGCACAACTATTAGAGGTGCCAGGGTAGGTTCCTACACCGTTAGTAATAATAATAATAAGAAACCCGGCACTCAACTTAAGTGATCAATGTGGTAGATTAATGTGGTTCACTGTAGTAGTCAAAAAATGTTTCGGTCTTACATCAGACCTTCCTCAGTTACTACAGAAAGTAAGACAACAAACAAAATATAAAGAAAGTATATACAATAAATGAAGCAAACATGGTTATTGGAAACATTTTCGGGCACGTGACATTTTTTGATCGCTTTTTGTTCTGATTTTTGTGAGGCAGAATGACCAAAAACCAGCTATTCATGAATTTCTTTTGGGGAAGGCGTTTATACCGTTTCGCATTTGGTAAAATGGATAAAGCAGTTTTATTCTTTGGGTCAGTACGATTACAGTGATACCTCATTTATATCATTTTTTTATGTTTTGGCGCTTTTATACGATAAAAACTATTTTATAGAAAAAAAAAATATTTTTGCATCGCTTTATTCTGAGGACTATAACTTTTTAATTTTTTTGCTGATGATGCTGTATCATGGCTCGTTTTTTGCGGGACAAGATGACGCTTTCAGAGGTACCATGGTTATTTATATCTGTCTTTTTGATCGCGTGTTATTCCACTTTTTGTTTGGCGGTATGATAATAAAGCGTTGTTTTTTGCCTCGTTTTTTTTTTTTCTTACGGTGTTTACTTAAGGGGTTAACTAGTGATATAGTTTTATAGGTGGGGTCGTTATGGACGCGGCGATACTAAATATGTGTACTTTTATTGTTTTTTTTTTATTTAGATAAAGAAATGAATTTATGGGAATAATATATATATATTTTTTTTCATTATTTAGGAATTTTTTTTTTTATTTTTTTTACACGTGTGGATTTTTTTTTTTAACTTTTTTACTTTGTCCCAGGTGGGGACATCACAGATCGGTGATCTGACAGTGTGCACAGCACTCTGTCAGATCACCGATCTGACTTGCAGCACTGTAGGCTTCACAGTGCCTGCTCTGAGCAGGCTCTGTGAAGCCACTTCCCTCCCTGCAGGACCCGGATGCCGTGGCCATCTTGGATCCGGGTCTGGAGCAGGGAGGGAGGTAGAGAGACCCTCGCAGCAACGCGATCACATCGCGTTGCTGCGGGGGGCTCAGGGAAGCCCACAGGGAGCCCCCTCCCTGCGCGATGCTTCCCTGTACCGCCGGCACACCGCGATCATGTTTGATCGCAGTGTGCCGGGGGTTAATGTGCCGGGAGCGGTCCGTGACCGCTCCTGGCGCATAGTGCCGGATGTCAGCTGCGATAGGCAGATGACACCTGGCCGCGATCGGCCGCGCTCCCCCCGTGAGCGCGGCTGATCGCGCTGGACGTACTATTCCGTCCTTGGGAAGTAGGGCCCACCCCACATGGACGGAATAGTACGTCCATTGGCAGAAAGGGGTTAATACAATACACTTAAAATAAAGGGGATACAAAATAGCTGCACACACAGAGTATTGCACTCTAATAAAAAATAAGTGCAATTATATATCACAGAATCAATAATTTGTAATTAGTATTCAAGGTATTCCTAGGGAAATATATTAGCTAATAGCCTGAACTAATTTTTAGCCAACCTATTAATAATCATATTATTCACATACTAACTAACACAACAACAACAAAAATAATGCTCCATTTAGGTGATTAGTGCATAGTGCAAAAAAATGAATACCTCAATTGAAAGAAATTAATACTGCCAAGTGCAAATATAGGTTATTAACCAGCCATAAACACATACCCTATTAAAGCGTCAGGTGCTTAATATACAGCTCTGACAAAAATTAAGAGACCACCACATCATGGGCAGCCTAATCTCGAGACCTGAACCCCATTGAAAACCTCTGGAATGTAATCAAGAGGATGATGGATAGTCACAAGCCATCAAACAAAGAACTGTTTAAATTTTTGCACCAGGAGCAGTGTAGAAGACTGGTGGAAATCATGCCAAGACACATGAAACCTGTGATTAAAAATTATGGTTATTCCACAAAATTTTGATTTCTGAACTCTTTGTGAGGTAAAACATTAGTACTGTTGTTTCTAAATGATTATGAACTTGTTTTCTTTGCATTAATTGAGGTCTGAAAGCACTGTTTTTTTTATTTTGATAATGTCTCCTGCAGCAAGAAGGCCCTCGTGTGTCAGGCGCTACTATGAGGTCCAAGTCCATGCTGTGTTGGTGGCGGGGTAACACTCAAGGTTGCTCCCTCCTGTCAACCACGGAAAAAAAAGAGTGTATCATTATCTCCATCATCTCGTGACTGTTGTGCATCCATCACCTCGTCCTCCTCAATTTGTTTCTCAGCTCCTCCATCTTCACTAACAGTTTGGTATCATGAGCCCCCCTTGATCACTGCCCACCTGGGCAACGACAGTCCGGACAATTGAGATATTGTTATCTTTTCTGTGTCCTCCTCTGCTTCCAACTCTTCCTCTGGGACCATAACCTCCTCATCCAGACTATTCAAAGTGTGCACCAGCATGTGGATGACTGGAATAGTGATGCTGATGACGGCATCATCAGTGCTAACCATCTTAGTAGCCATTTCAAAACTGTGCAGAAGGGTGCAGAGATCCTACAGCTGTGCCCACTCTGCAAACTTGCACCAGGTCTGAACTGCATTGACCCAGGCTATACAAAAGGACATAGTGCACCAGGACTCGTTGCTGGTGCCACAGTCGCTGCATCATGTGCAGAGTGGAATTCCACCAGGTCGGAACATTGCTAATGAAATGGTTAACCAGTAGGTCAAAAGACCTCTGTAGCGATGCAAGTCAATGAACTGCGGGGTGCGATCATCAGAAGTGAGTACACAGTTACTGGGCTTTCTGCAGCAGCGCATCCAGGCTGGGATAATGGCAGAGAAATTGCTGTACCACCAGGTTGAGGAAGAGATCCACGCAAGGAAAGTGTGCGAGGTTTCCACGGAATAGGGCCGCCTGTTGCCAATAGATTGGAAATGGTGGAGTTCAAGCTCTTAGCTTTGCTATATGTAGGCAGGGCCGTATTTAGAGTTTCTGCTGCCCTAGTGTTGTGAATTCTGTGATCAAGCTCCCTCCTGTGGTCACGAGTGGTACTGCGGCTTCTGAGTTTCCTTCCTCAGGTGCTGAGGTTAAGTCGTTAGGTGCTGCTCTATTTAACTCCACCTAGTGCTTTGATCCTGGCCTCCAGTCAATGTTCTAGTATTGGTCTTGCTTCCTCCTGGATCGTTCCTGTGGCCTGTCTGCTCAGCATAAGCTAAGTTCTGCTTGTGTTACTTTTGTTGCTATATTTTCTGCCAGCTTGCTTTTTTGGTTTTCCTTCCTTGCTGGAAGCTCTGAGACGCAGAGGGAGCACCTCCGTACCGTTAGTCGGTGCGGAGGGTCTTTTTGCCCCTCTGCGTGGTTGTTTGTAGGTTTTTGTGTTGACCGCAAAGCTATCTTTCCTATCCTCGGTCTATTCAGTAAGTCGGGCCTCACTTTGCTAAATCTATTTCATCTCTGTGTTTGTGTTTTCATCTTACTCACAGTCATTATGTGTGGGGGGCTGCCTTTTCCTTTGGGGAATTTCTTTGAGGCAAGGTAGGCTTATTTTTCTGTCTTCAGGCCTAGATCGTTTCTCAGGCTGTGCCGAGTTGCATAGGGAGCGTTAGGCGCAATCCACGGCTACCTCTACTGTGGTGTGATAGGATTAGGGATTGCGGTCAGCAGAGTTCCCACGTCTCAGAGCTCGTCCTATGTTTTTTGGTTATTGTCAGGTCACTTTGTGTGCTCTGAACTTCAAGGTCCATTGTGGTTCTGAATTACCTATTCATAACAGTACTGGAGGACCAAAGTACTATGCTTCTCAATAGAGGGAAAAAAGAAGTTCTGAGACCATTTTTTTTTTCTTTGCACTGTGTTTTGCCTTTTTTTCCCCTAGACATTTGGGTGGTTCAGGACACAGGTGTGGTGATGGACATTAAAGGTCTGTCTTCATGTGTGGATCTTCTCACTGCAAGAGTACAAAATATTCAAGACTTTGTGGCTCAGAATTCTATGTTAGAACCAAGAATTCCTATTCCTGATTTGTTTTCTGGAGATAGAGCTAAATTTCTGAGTTTCAAAAATAATTGCAAACTGTTTCTGGCGTTGAAACCTCGCTCCTCTGGTGACCCAGTTCAACAAGTTAAGATCATTATTTCTTTATTATGTGGCGACCCTCAAGACTGGGCATTTTCCCTTGCGCCAGGAGATCCTGCATTATGTAATATTGATGCGTTTTTTCTGGCGCTCGGATTACTGTACGATGAACCTAATTCAGTGGATCAGGCAGAGAAAAATTTGCTGGCTCTGTGTCAGGGTCAGGATGAGATAGAGATTTATTGTCAGAAGTTTAGAAAGTGGTCTGTGCTCACTCAATGGAATGAATGTGCTTTGGCAGCAATCTTCAGAAAGGGTCTCTCTGAAGCCCTTAAGGATGTCATGGTGGGATTTCCTATGCCTGCTGGTCTGAATGAGTCTATGTCTTTGGCCATTCAGATCGGTCGACGCTTGCGTGAGCGTAAATCTGTGCACCATTTGGCGGTATTATCTGAGCATAAACCTGAGCCTATGCAGTGCGATAGGACTTTGACCAGAGCTGAAAGGCAGGAACACAGACGTCAGAATGGGCTGTGTTTCTACTGTGGTGATTCCACTCATGCTATCTCCGATTGTCCTAAGCGCACTAAGCGGTCCGCTAAGTCTGCCATCATTGGTACGGTACAGTCGAAATTTCTTTTGTCCGTTACTTTGATCTGCTCTTTGTCTTCCTATTCTGTCATGGCATTTGTGGATTCAGGCGCTGCCCTGAATTTGATGGACTTGGAGTTTGCTAGGCGCTGTGGGTTTGTCTTGGAGCCCTTGCAGTGTCTTATTCCATTGAGAGGAATTGATGCTACGCCTTTGGCCAAGAATAAGCCTCAGTATTGGACCCAGCTGACCATGTGCATGGCTCCTGCGCACCAGGAGGATATTCGCTTTCTGGTGTTGCAAAATCTGCATGATATGGTCGTGTTGGGGTTGCCATGGCTACAAGTCCATAACCCAGTAGATTGGAAATCAATGTCTGTGTCCAGCTGGGGTTGTCAGGGGGTACATGGTGATGTTCCATTTCTGTCTATCTCATCATCCACCCCTTCTGAGGTCCCAGAGTTCTTGTCTGATTACCGGGATGTATTCGATGAGCCCAAGTCCAATGCCCTACCTCCGCATAGGGATTGTGATTGTGCTATCAAGTTGATTCCTGGTAGTAAGTTTCCTAAGGGTCGACTGTTTAATTTATCTGTACCTGAGCACGCCGCTATGCGGAGTTACGTAAAAGAATCCTTGGAGAAGGGTCATATTCGGCCGTCGTCATCGCCATTGGGAGCAGGGTTCTTTTTTGTGGCCAAGAAGGATGGTTCGCTGAGACCTTGTATTGATTACCGCCTTCTAAATAAAATCACGGTCAAATTTCAGTACCCCTTGCCGCTGCTATCTGATTTGTTTGCTCGGATTAAGGGGGCTAGTTGGTTCACCAAGATAGATCTTCGTGGTGCATATAATCTTGTGCGTATTAAACGGGGCGATGAATGGAAAACTGCATTTAATACGCCCGAGGGCCATTTTGAGTACCTAGTTATGCCATTCGGACTTGCCAATGCTCCATCAGTATTTCAGTCCTTTATGCATGACATCTTCCGAGAGTACCTGGATAAATTCCTGATTGTATACTTGGATGATATTTTGGTCTTCTCGGATGATTGGGAGTCTCATGTGAAGCAGGTCAGAATGGTGTTCCAGGTCCTGCGTGCTAATTCTTTGTTTGTGAAGGGATCAAAGTGTCTCTTTGGTGTTCAGAAGGTTTCATTTTTGGGGTTCATTTTTTCCCCTTCTACCATCGAGATGGACCCTGTTAAGGTCCAGGCCATTTATGATTGGACTCAGCCGACATCTCTGAAGAGTCTGCAAAAGTTCCTTGGCTTTGCTAATTTTTATCGTCGCTTCATCTGTAATTTTTCTAGTATTGCTAAACCTTTGACCGATTTGACCAAGAAGGGTGCTGATGTAGTCAATTGGTCTTCTGCTGCTGTGGAGGCTTTTCAGGAGTTGAAGCGTCGTTTTTCTTCTGCCCCTGTGTTGTGTCAACCAGATGTTTCGCTTCCGTTCCAGGTTGAGGTTGATGCTTCTGAAATTGGAGCGGGGGCTGTTTTGTCGCAAAGAGGTGCTGATTGCTCGGTGATGAAGCTATGCGCCTTCTTTTCCAGGAAGTTTTCGCCTGCTGAGCGAAATTATGATGTTGGCAATCGAGAGTTGCTGGCCATGAAGTGGGCATTCGAGGAGTGGCGTCATTGGCTTGAAGGAGCTAAGGATCGCGTGGTGGTCTTGACTGATCACAAGAACTTGACTTATCTCGAGTCTGCCAAATGGTTGAATCCTAGACAGGCTCGTTGGTCGGTGTTTTTCTCCCGTTTTGACTTTGTGGTTTCGTACCTTCCGGGCTCTAAAAATGTGAAGGCGGATGCCCTGTCTTGGAGTTTTGTGCCCGACTCTCCGGGTTTGCCTGAGGTATTCTCAAAGAGGGAGTAATTGTGTCTGCCATCTCCCCTGATTTGCGGCGGGTGCTGCAAAAATTTCAGGCTAATAAACCTGATCGTTGCCCAGCAGAGAAACTGTTTGTCCCTGATAGGTGGACGAATAAAGTTATCTCTGAGGTTCATTGTTCGGTGTTGGCTGGTCATCCTGGAATCTTTGGTACCAGAGATTTGGTGTCTAGATCCTTTTGGTGGCCGTCTCTGTCGCGGGATGTGCGTTCTTTTGTGCAGTCCTGTGGGATTTGTGCTCGGGCTAAGCCCTGCTGTTCTCGTGCCAGTGGGTTGCTTTTGCCCTTGCCGGTCCCGAAGAGGCCTTGGACACATATCTCTATGGATTTTATTTCGGATCTCCCCGTCTCTCAAAAAATGTCGGTCATTTGGGTAGTTTGTGATCGCTTCTCTAAGATGATCCATTTGGTACCCTTGTCTAAATTACCTTCCTCCTCTGATTTGGTGCCATTGTTCTTCCAGCATGTGGTTCGTTTACATGGCATTCCAGAGAACATCGTTTCTGACAGAGGTTCCCAGTTTGTTTCGAGGTTTTGGCGAGCCTTTTGTGCTAGGATGGGCATTGATTTGTCTTTTTCCTCGGCTTTCCATCCTCAGACAAATGGCCAGACTGAACGAACCAATCAGACCTTGGAAACATATCTGAGATGTTTTGTTTCTGCTGATCAGGATGATTGGGTGTCCTTTTTGCCGTTGGCTGAGTTCGCTCTTAATAATCGGGCCAGCTCGGCTACCTTGGTTTCACCGTTTTTCTGCAATTCTGGGTTCAATCCTCGTTTCTCTTCAGGGCAGGTTGAGTCTTCGGTCTGTCCTGGTGTGGATACTGTGGTGGACAGGTTGCAGCGGATTTGGACTCATGTAGTGGACAATTTGACCTTGTCCCAGGAGAAGGCTCAACGTTTCGCTAATCGCAGACGCTGTGTGGGTCCCCGACTTCGTGTTGGGGATTTGGTTTGGTTGTCATCTCGTTATATTCCTATGAAGGTTTCCTCTCCTAAGTTTAAGCCTCGTTTCATTGGCCCGTATAGGATTTCTGAGGTTCTTAATCCTGTGTCTTTTCGTTTGACCCTTCCAGATTCTTTTTCCATCCATAACGTATTCCATAGGTCATTGTTGCGGAGATACGTGGCGCCTGTGGTTCCATCTGTTGATCCTCCTGCCCCGGTTTTGGGGGAGTTGGAGTATATAGTGGAGAAGATTTTGGATTCTCGTGTTTCGAGACGGAAACTCCAGTATCTGGTTAAGTGGAAGGGTTATGGTCAGGAAGATAATTCCTGGGTCTTTGCCTCTGATGTCCATGCTGCCGATCTTGTTCGTGCCTTTCATATGGCTCATCCTGGTCGGCCTGGGGGCTCTGGTGAGGGTTCGGTGACCCCTCCTCAAGGGGGGGGTACTGTTGTGAATTCTGTGATCAAGCTCCCTCCTGTGGTCACGAGTGGTACTGCGGCTTCTGAGTTTCCTTCCTCAGGTGATGAGGTTAAGTCGTTAGGTGCTGCTCTATTTAACTCCACCTAGTGCTTTGATCCTGGCCTCCAGTCAATGTTCTAGTATTGGTCTTGCTTCCTCCTGGATCGTTCCTGTGGCCTGTCTGCTCAGCATAAGCTAAGTTCTGCTTGTGTTACTTTTGTTGCTATATTTTCTGTCCAGCTTGCTTTTTTGGTTTTCCTTGCTTGCTGGAAGCTCTGAGACGCAGAGGGAGCACCTCCGTACCGTTAGTCGGTGCGGAGGGTCTTTTTGCCCCTCTGCGTGGTTGTTTGTAGGTTTTTGTGTTGACCGCAAAGCTATCTTTCCTATCCTCGGTCTATTCAGTAAGTCGGGCCTCACTTTGCTAAATCTATTTCATCTCTGTGTTTGTGTTTTCATCTTACTCACAGTCATTATGTGTGGGGGGCTGCCTTTTCCTTTGGAGAATTTCTCTGAGGCAAGGTAGGCTTATTTTTCTGTCTTCAGGCCTAGCTAGTTTCTCAGGCTGTGCCGAGTTGCATAGGGAGCGTTAGGCGCAATCCACGGCTACCTCTAGTGTGGTGTGATAGGATTAGGGATTGCGGTCAGCAGAGTTCCCACGTCTCAGAGCTCGTCCTATGTTTTTTGGTTATTGTCAGGTCACTTTGTGTGCTCTGAACTTCAAGGTCCATTGTGGTTCTGAATTACCTATTCATAACACCCTAGGCACTATTGGCAGTGACTTTGGCAAGAATCGCTGATGTGAAAGTAGCCTTTTGCGGCAGATCCGGCAGTTTTTCTGCATCTGCCATGTAACTGATCACTTACGGCAACACTGCATTTGGCTTCATTCATTCCCTATGGGATTTGCGGCACTTGACATGATCTGGCAAATGCGGTACCATACCTCCCAACTTTTGAAGAAGGGAAAGAGGCAAAAAGTTTGCGGCACACTACGTGCGCCACGGCAAATTTTAGGCCACGCCTCTGACCACATCCATTTCACAACTAGTCACACCCATATCCACGTCCCAACCACACCCATTTAGCACTGCTGATCACACTGTTTCATGTACAATAATTACAACCAAAAGAAAATATGGCCACACAGTGCTCCATACTGTATAATGGCCACACATGATGCTCAATACTGTATAATGGCCACACATGATGCTCAATACTGTATAATGGCCACACATGATGCTCCATGCTGTATAATGGCCACACATGATGCTCAATACTGTATAACGGCCACACATGATGCTCCATACTGTATAATTGCCACACACAGTTCTCCATACTGTATAATGATCCCACATGATGCTCAATACTCTATAATGGCCACACATGATGCTACATAGTGTATAATGGCCACACATGATGCTCCATACTGTATAATGGCCCCACATGATGCTCCATACTGTATAATGTAAAGCGGCATGGAATAAATGGCGCTATAACAATAAATAATAATAATAATAATAATGCTCCATACTGTATAATGGCCACACATGATGCTCCATGCTGTATAATGGCCACACATGATGCTACATAGTGTATAATGGCCACACATGATGCTCAGTACTGTATAATGGCAACACATGATGCTCCATACTGTATAATAGCCACACATGATGCTCCATACTGTATAATGGCCACACATGTTGCTCCATACAGTATAATGGCCACACATGATGCTACATACTGTATAATGACCCCACGTGATGCTCAATACTGTATAATGCCCTCCTCCCATCTTGTATGCATGGCTCATCTCCCCCCATCCTGTATGCATGGCTCATATCCCCCCTCCTGTATGCATGGCTCATATCCCCCCCTCCTGTATGCATGGCTCATCTCCTTCTCATCCCATATGCATGGCTCATAGTCCCCCCCCCCTCCTGTATGCATGGCTCATATCCCCCCTCCTGTATGCATGGCTCATATTCCCCCCTCCTGTATGCATGGCTCATATCCCCCCATCCTGTATGCATGGCTCATATTCCCCCCCCTCCTGTATGCATGGCTCATATTCCCCCCCTCCTGTGTGCATGGCTCATATTCCCCCATTCCTGTATGCATGGCTCATATTCCCCCCCTCCTGGATGCATGGCCCATATTCCCACCCCTCCTGTATGCGTGGCTCATATTCCCCCCCCCCCTCATATTCCCTCCCCCTATGCATGGCTCATCTCTCAACGCTCCTGCTCCCATCTTACATGGCTCGGCTTACTGTCCTCCTTCATCCCCCCGTCCCCTGTCCCTGCGTCCCTCATACTCACCTTTCCCACACCATGTGGCCGCGCCGAACATCCCTCTGGCTCTGTCCCGACTCCCGACGCAGCACCTTCTTCCTGAATGAGTGGTCATGTGGTACCGCTCATTAAGGTAATGAATATGCGCATATTCATGACCTTAATGAGCGGTACCACATGACCGCTCACTCAGGATGAGCTGCAGATGCTGAGACCAGGCATCTCTGGAGCAGGGTGAGTATGACATCTTCAAGGAGGGTGGGAGGCAGGAGGGTGGGAGGCAGGTGGGCGGGCGGGCGCTTGGGGGCTGGGGGGCAGTTGGTCGGGAGGTGACCCAGGACTTAAATAAATAATAATAAAAAAAAACCTTGCTCAGGTGCCGCCCCCCGCATCGTCCCGCCCTAGGCACGTGCCCTGAGGAAGGTTTCATTCCGAAACGCGCGTCGGGGTGAGCGGTGGACGGTGCGGTGGCTGATGTACTGACTACAGGTGAGATTGGGGTCTTTCCCTCTTCCTATGTTATGCCTTTCACACTATGTGTAGTACGATAGGGTAATTAATCATGGGAGTGTGGCTCTGTACTTGTTATGGCCGTCATTGGCCTTGGGCCTGCCGTACGATGTGGAAATTCCCCATATGTTGAATATGATTCACCCCACGTACCGTTAGCTGCTCCGTTTGGGCATATGGTGTTATACTGTTTGCATATTCCCCTTCTGCTCATCATATACCTGTTTGTTGATCCTTTTTTAACTAATAAACTATTTTGATATTTTGGACGTAAAAACTGCTTTGGTGCTTTTTTGTGTATGCTATTAACTGCAGTCTGTCCCGTTAATTGTCCTATTTTACTGGGGTGTTGTTCTGGCTTTATAGTTCTTGCCTGAACACTGGTTATCTTTTCCCCCGTACATAGACAATGTCACTGTATTCTTATTCTATGCCGGTGATATTAGGCCTAACAACTTTTAAGTGGAAATCTGGCCTTCTGATTTGCCACTGAAACATAGTTTTAACCTAAACGATTTGGAGTAGCTAATAACAATATTGTAACTGGAAATCTGTCCGGCCCTCTCATTATCCACTGAAACACAATTTTAGCACAAATGATTTGGAGTTGGAAATGGGGTTTCCAGAGACTGCCGCACAGTTTTTGCACAATCTCTTTCGATGCTGGAAGATGCAATATCTAAAAATGAAATTGATGCAAATAAATGTTTGCAAAAGAAAAACGACTGTCACTAACAATGCAACATACACTTCCCTACTGTGCTAGAAATTACCCGGCGATAAAAAAAAAAAAAATGTATGCAACAGAAAGAAGCTACCTATAATACTACTCTATACTATTTTTTTTCACTAAAAGAAAATTGGACGTCACCAATCAGTAATTGAAGCAATCCAAATTTTTTTAACATTTTTTGCAGTATTATGTAATACCGAAATATAACAGAAATCACGTAAAATGGTATGGATGAGTAATTGAATCAAGACAAAATTCTCACTGCTTTTTGTAGTGTTATATATACCACCGAAACAAACCCAAGAACAATTTTTGGGTGGGTTATATACTAACAAAGTGTACCTCAGAACACGTTTAACTCTACGGTCATTGCACCAATAGAATTCCTCAATATATCTAAGAATCCCCTCAAAATATAGACAACAAACAACCAGAGAAAAGAAGGAGCACTTATCCAATATATAAAAAAATAAAATCAACAAATTTTATTCAATTTAAAGCACATATAATCACATAAAAACATAGAATATGGATAACTTACATATGAGACATAGTACATAGACCAATGATTGCACTAAAAGACATCACTGGCACCACATCAAAACAAGGATATAAATATATAGTAACTCCCTAAGAAACATGGGTGACATGGATTTATAAAGATCTAATATCAATAGGTGTCCATCCGTTGTTCAAACTTATAATTATGTAACTTCTATCCACCAATATAATGGTTAATTAGGCATAGTGGGCTACGTGTATAGCTACAACCGTATAATACTAGTTTTCAAAACCATAAGTAGCTAGCCAATCACAAACATAAATATACATATTATATGCCCATGAGCTAATCTCAAACTATACCTGTCGACATGTACCAGAGACGTCCGTGCACCAAACACCTCGACGCGCGTTTCGCTGTCGTTATACTCTACGTTATATGGAGCGCCCCCAGACACAGGGCCACGATTTCTCGGTACCGGGCCTTTCTGGCTCGGTTCTGAGGCTGTCACGGTGGCTAGACCCGGTTCGCGACCCTACTCAGGGGCATCCAAGAAAGGTGGTACAGTCTGTCAAGGGTTCGTGACGCCACCTGTGGTGTTCGGTCAGCGTGACCGACGCTGCTGTGGGGTCCACTGGGGTGATGGAATGGCAGCTGGATGGTATACCTTCCCACAGGTGAAGTATATCCTCAGGGCTTCCCAGTAAGGTAGATGGTAATGGTGTGAGGTGCAGTCAATAACGAGGACACAGGGTTGCAGTCTCTTTACCTCTTTACTGAAGACTTCAGGATCCACAATCCAGAGCACATTAACAGGGCTATCTGAGACCGGCCGGTCTGATGGGCACATCCAGAGTTTCCTTCGCAGATGGAAATCGTTGCCTACCACTAGTGCCTGTTTGTGTTGTAGTCCTACCCTGCTGAGCATTCGGAATAGTCCTCACAACTGCTGTTCTCGTTCGTTCGTTCTCTACAGCTCTGTCTTTCTTTAGTTCCAGATGTTACTAGTTCAACGTCCCCCAGATATGTATGGCTAGGACGCACGCAAGGCCTGGAGTTCTTCCGGGACCCTAGAGACGCCCCTCTCCCACAGTTGCCCCCTATGTCTTCGTAGGTGTTTAGGTGAGACAGCCAACCTATAATTAACTGTCCTGCGGAGTAAGGCCTAGAGTCAGTTACTCCCGGCTACCGGCTACACGCCTCAGTAGGATGTTGCCTCGGTCTCACGGCACGACTCCTACTGGTACTCCTTTGTGCTTGATCTCGTTTACACTGTTCCACAATATCCTTCCCTTCGTGTCTCTCTCTTGGATACCGCCGCGGAGTGTGCAGGCGCGGTTCCTGTTATGACCTGGTGGTTAGGAGCACCCGACCTGATAGTTAAACTCATACAGGACGAGCTCTGGGATGTGGGAGCTCTGCTGACCGCAAGCCGTAATCCTATCACACACACTAAAAATAGCCGTGGAGCGCTCCTGACGCTCCCTAGGCGCCTCGTCACAGCCTCAGAGCTAGCTAGCCCTAGAGTTAGAAAATAAAGCCTACCTTGCCTCAGAGAAATTCCCCAAAGGAATAGGCAGCCCCCCACATGTAATGACTGTGAGAAAAGATGAAAGTCACAAACGCAGAAATGAAATAGGTTTCAGCAAAGAGAGGCCAGACTTACTAAATAGACAGAGGATAGGAAAGGAATCTTTGCGGTCAGCACAAAAACCTACAAAAGACCACGCAGAGTGTGCAAAAAAGACCTCCGCACCGACTCACGGTGCGGGGGTGGGGCCACTCTGCATCCCAGAGCTCCCAGCTAGCAAGACAAAATCAGGATAACCAGCTGGACAAAGAAACAATGAGCAAAAATAACAATAAGGAACTTAGCTTCTGCAGGAGAAGACAGGTCACCAGGCAGATCCAGGAGCGAACTGAACCAATGCTAAAACATTGACAGCTGGCATGGAGTAACGATCTGAGTGGAGTTAAATAGAGAAGCCAACCAAAGGATAAACCACGTCACCTGTGTAAGGAACCTCAGAAGCAGCAGCTTCACTCTCATAGCCACCAGAGGGAGCCCATAGACAGAACTCGCCGAAGTACCATTCACGACCACAGGAGGGAGTTCGACAACTCCTTGAGGAGGGGTCACCGAACCCTCACCAGAGCCCCCAGGCCGATCAGGATGAGCCAAATGAAAGGCACGAACAAGATCGGCAGCATGAACATCAGAGGCAAAAACCCAGGAATTATCTTCTTGACCATAACCCTTCCACTTGACCAGGTACTGGAGTTTCCGTCTCGAAACACGAGAATCCAAAATCTTCTCCACCATATACTCCAACTCCCCCTCGACCAACATCGGGGCAGGAGGATCAACGGAGGGAACCATAGGCGCCACGTATCTCCGCAACAACGACCTATGGAACACATTATGGATGGCAAAAGAAGCTGGAAGGTCCAAACGAAATGACACAGGATTAAGAACCTCAGAAATCTTATATGGTCCAATGAAACGAGGCTTAAACTTAGGAGAGGAAACCTTCATAGGAACGTGACGACATGACAACCAAACCAAATCCCCAACACGAAGTCGGGGACCAACACAATGCCGGCGGTTAGTGAAACGTTGAGCCTTCTCCTGGGACAATGTCAAATTGTCCACCACATGAGTCCAAATCTGCTGCAACCTGTCCACCACCGCATGCACACCAGGATAGTCCGAAGGCTCAACCTGCCCTGAACAGAAACGAGGATGGAAACCAGAATTGCAGAAAAAAGGAGAAACTAAAGTAGCCGAGCTGGCCCGATTATTAAGGGCGAAGTCAGCCAAATGCAAGAAGGACACCCAATCATCCTGATCAGCAGAAACAAAGCATCTCAGATATGTCTCCAAAGTCTGATTAGTTCGTTCGGTTTGGCCATTAGTCTGAGGATGGAAAGCCGAAGAAAAAGACAAATCAATGCCTATCTTAGCGTAAAAGGACCGCCAAAACCTCGAAACAAACTGGGAACCTCTGTCCGAGACGATGTTCTCCGGAATGCCATGCAAACGAACCACATGCTGGAAAAACCATGGCACCAAATCAGAGGAGGAAGGCAGTTTAGATAAGGGTACCAAATGGACCATCTTAGAGAAGCGATCACAAACCACCCAAATGACCGACATCTTTTGAGAAACAGGGAGATCAGAAATAAAATCCATGGAAATATGCGTCCAGGGCCTCTTCGGAATCGGCAAGGGCAAAAGCAACCCACTGGCACGAGAACAGCAGGGCTTAGCCCGAGCACAAATCCCACAGGACTGCACAAAAGAACGCACATCCCGTGACAAAGAAGGCCACCAAAAAGATCTAGCCACCAAATCTCTGGTACCAAAGATTCCAGGATGACGAGCCAATACTGAACAATGAATCTCTGAGATAACTCTACCAGTCCATCTATCAGGGACAAACAGTTTCTCCGTAGGATAACGGTCAGGTCTATCAGCCTGAAACTTTTGCAGCACACGCCGCAAATCAGGGGAAATGGCAGACAAAATTACCCCTTCTTTAAGAATACCCGCCGGCTCCGGAACACCCGGAGAGTCAGGCACAAAACTTCTTGACAGGGCATCAGCCTTCACATTCTTAGATCCCGGAAGGTATGAAACCACAAAATCAAAACGGGAGAAAAAGAGCGACCATCGAGCCTGTCTAGGATTCAACCGTTTGGCAGACTCGAGATAAGTCAAATTCTTGTGATCCGTCAAGACCACCACGCGATGTTTAGCTCCTTCAAGCCAATGTCGCCACTCCTCGAATGCCCACTTCATGGCCAACAACTCCCGATTGCCCACATCATAATTGCGCTCAGCAGGCGAGAATTTTCTAGAAAAGAAGGCACAGGGTTTCATCACCGAGCCATCAGAACTTCTTTGCGACAGAACAGCCCCTGCTCCAATTTCAGAAGCATCAACCTCCACCTGAAAAGGGAGCGAAACATCTGGCTGGCACAACACAGGGGCAGAAGCAAAACGACGCTTCAACTCCTAAAAAGCCGCTACAGCCGCAGAGGACCAATTGACCACATCAGCACATTTCTTGGTCAAATCAGTCAACGATTTAGCAATACTGGAAAAGTTAGCGATGAAGCGACGATAAAAATTAGCAAAGCCCAGGAACTTCTGCAAGCTCTTCACAGATGTTAGCTGAGTCCAATCGTAAATGGCCTGAACTTTAACAGGGTCCATCTCGATAGTAGAAGGGGAAAAAATGAAACCCAAAAATGAAACCTTCTGAACTCCAAAGAGACACTTTAACCCCTTCACAAACAAGGAATTCGCACGAAGGACCTGGAACACCATTCTGACCTGCTTCACATGAGACTCCCAATCATCCGAAAAGACCAAAATGTCATCCAAATATACAATCATAAATCTATCCAGGTACTCTCGGAAGATGTCATGCATAAGGGACTGAAACACAGATGGAGCATTAGAAAGCCCGAATGGCATAACCAGGTACTCAAAATGGCCCTCGGGCGTATTAAATGCTGTTTTCCATTCATCGCCCTGTTTAATTCGCACAAGATTATACGCCCCTCGAAGATCTATCTTGGTGAACCAACTAGTCCCTTTAATCCGAGCAAATAAATCAGACAGCAGCGGCAAAGGATACTGAAATTTGACTGTGATCTTATTAAGAAGGCGGTAATCAATACAAGGTCTCAAAGAACCATCCTTCTTGGCCACAAAGAACCCTGCTCCCAATGGTGACGACGACGGACGAATATGACCCTTCTCCAAGGATTCCTTTATATAACTCCGCATAGCGGCGTGCTCTGGCACAGATAAATTAAACAGACGGCCCTTAGGAAACTTATTACCAGGAATCAAATTAATAGCACAGTCGCAATCCCTATGAGGAGGTAGGGCACCAGATTTGGGCTCTTCAAATACATCCCGGTAATCTGATAAAAACTCAGGGACTTCAGAAGGAGTGGAAGGCGAAATTGACAGCAATGGAACATCACAATGTACCCCCTGACAACCCCAGCTGGATACAGACATAGATTTCCAATCCAATACTGGATTATGGACCTGTAGCCATGGCAACCCCAAAACGACCACATCATGCAGATTATGCAACACCAAAAAGCGAATATCCTCCTGATGTGCAGGAGCCATGCACATGGTCAATTGAGTCCAGTACTGAGGCTTATTCTTGGCCAAAGGCGTAGCATCAATTCCTCTCAATGGAATAGGATACTGCAAGGGCTCCAAGAAAAAACCACAGCGCCTGGCAAACTCCAAGTCCATCAAATTCAGGGCAGCGCCTGAATCCACAAATGCCATTACAGAATAGGACGACAGAGAGCAAATCAGAGTAACGGACAAAAAAAATTTAGACTGTACCGTACCAATGGTGGCAGACCTAGCGAACCGCTTAGTGCGCTTAGGACAATTGGAGATAGCATGAGTGGATTCACCACAGTAAAAACACAGCCCATTCCGACGTCTGTGTTCTTGCCGTTCAGCTCTAGTCAAAGTCCTATCACATTGCATAGGCTCAGGCCTATGCTCAGAAAATACCGCCAGATGGTGCACAGCTTTGCGCTCACGCATGCGCCGATCGATCTGAATGGCCAAGGACATAGACTCATTCAGACCAGAATCCCACCATGACATCCTTAAGGGCTTCAGAAAGACCCTTTCTGAAAATTGCCGCCAGGGCACATTCATTCCACTGAGTAAGCACAGACCACTTTCTAAACTTCTGACAGTACCCCTCCGCTTCATCTTGACCCTGACACAAAGCCAGCAAGATTTTCTCTGCCTGATCCACTGAATTTGGTTCATCATAAAGCAATCCAAGCGCCAGAAAAAAACGCATCTACATCTCGCAATGCAGGATCTCCTTGCGTAAGGGAAAATGCCCAGTCTTGAGGGTCACCACACAACAAAGAAATTATGATTTTTACTTGTTGAACGGGGTCACCAGAGGAGCGGGGTTTCAAAGCTAGAAACAGTTTACAATTATTTTTGAAATTCAAGAATCTAGATCTATCCCCAGAAAATAAATCAGGAATAGGAATTCTAGGCTCTAACATAGGATTCTGAACCACAAAATCTTGAATGTTTTGTACCCTTGCAGTGAGATGATCCACACAAGAGGATAGACCCTGAATGTCCATCTCTACACCTGTGTCCTGAACCACCCAAAGGTCTAGGGGAAAAGAAAGACAAAACACAGTGGAAAGAAAAAAAAATGGTCTCAGAAGTCCTCTTATCCATCTATTGAGATGCATTAATACTTTGGGCAAGCTGTACTGTTATGACCTGGTGGTTAGGAGCACCCGACCTGATAGTTAAACTCATACAGGACAAGCTCTGGGATGTGGGAGCTCTGCTGACCGCAAGCCCTAATCCTATCACACACACTAAAAATAGCCGTGGAGCGCTCCTGACGCTCCCTAGGCGCCTCGTCACAGCCTCAGAGCTAGCTAGCCCTAGAGATAGAAAATAAAGCCTACCTTGCCTCAGAGAAATTCCCCAAAGGAATAGGCAGCCCCCCACATATAATGACTGTGAGAAAAGATGAAAGTCACAAACGCAGAAATGAAATAGGTTTCAGCAAAGAGAGGCCAGACTTACTAGATAGACAGAGGATAGGAAAGGAATCTTTGTGGTCAGCACAAAAACCTACAAAAGACCATGCAGAGTGTGCAAAAAAGACCTCCGCACCGACTCACGGTGCGGGGGGGGGGGGGGCCACTCTGCATCCCAGAGCTTCCAGCTAGCAAGACAAAATCAGGATAACCAGCTGGACAAAGAAACAATGAGCAAAAATAACAATAAGGAACTTAGCTTCTGCAGGAGAAGACAGGTCACCAGGCAGATCCAGGAGCGAACTGAACCAATGCTAAAACATTGACAGCTGGCATGGAGTAACGATCTGAGTGGAGTTAAATAGAGAAGCCAACCAAAGGATAAACCACGTCACCTGTGTAAGGAACTTCAGAAGCAGCAGCTTCACTCATAGCCACCAGAGGGAGCCCATAGACAGAACTCGCCGAAGTACCATTCACGACCACAGGAGGGAGTTCGACAACAGAATTCACAACAGGTTCCGTTCTGTTATGTTTGCTAGGCACCTGCCAGGTTCCCACGCCTGACAGGGACCCCCCTGTGTCTTCTCCATGCAACACCCCCTGCCACGGGATGTTGCCTGAATCCAACCCAGTCAGCTTCTGACTAACTTCCTCCCCGGCCCCTAGTTTTACCAGTGTGAGGAGTGGTCCAATAAATAAAGCCTTTTGCTCCCCCTAGTGGCCGGAGCGTGAAGTGTAATGTGTCCTGGTGATACCTGGTCAAGAGAACTCCTTTAGTGCCATCAGATGTACCATCACTCCCCTTAGTGGCAGAGCGTCATACTGCAAAGACCAGGTATCTGGGGCGCTGCATTATATGTAAGTGACCAAGCTTTTGGTAGTGCCTGAGCCCCCAACATATAGAAATGAGCAACCCCCTGTGTCACCTGCACCACTGACTGCTCCCCTAGGACAGTACACTCTCTCGGGGGCGGTAGTAGCCCTGTCTCGAGCCGCCTCAAGGAGCCGCTCACAGGCCCATTCCTTCCTCAACCAGGGTTCATCCTGCTCCTTTCCTTCTGGGATCACAACTACTGCTTACCAGCAATGTTAACCCTCTCTTTGGCGAAATGTGACCCTGGTTCCAGCCATCAGCTCTTGCAGCCTTTGAGGCAAGTGTTCTGTCTCTGCTGCCTGGGGATGCTAACTCTCAGTATCTTGCAGCTAGCAGGCCCGATAACATCTCTCCAGACCTAGTTCTGGCTCACCTCCTTGTCTCTACCGATCAGCCTACGCCCCAGAGTCCGCTCATCAGTTCCTTAATCCTGGCTCTCTCGTCCGCAAGGAGCCCCGCGGTAAAGGATGCGGCCTGGGTTTGGCCCTTGGTGGTTCCAGGTGATCGTCCAGATCTGGACCACAGGCTCTTGCCACCACTGCTGTTGTGCAGCTTCCTCTGGCTCTAGTATTCCTCTGGTCACTCTCTCAGGAGTCTCTCATGGTTGTTCCATCTTTGTCACCCACTAAGCACGTTACGCTGTATCGATGACAAATTCAATACAGCTACAAATTTTAACACCTTTTTAGAGTGTTATATACCACAGAAATGTAACCCAGTCCAGGGAATAGTGTATGGGTGAGCAATTTAACCCATAAAAATTTGTAAACACTTTTGTGGAGCTATAGATATCACATTAATGTACCCCAGACCACGGAATACTGTATGGGAGCGTAATTTAACCCAGCAAAAAATGTTTACACTTTTTTTTTAGTTATATGTCACAAAAATTTATCCCAGACAACAGAATACTGTATGTGTGAGAAATTTAACCCAACAACATTTTTAAAAGCTTGTTTTGGAGTTTATATACCACAGTAATGTAGCCCAGACCACGGAATACTGTATGGCGGAGAAATTTAATCAAGCAAATTTTTTTTACGCTTTTCTAAGTGTTATATATCCCAAAAATGTTCTCCAAATTACAGAATACTGTATGGGTGAGTAATTTAGCCCAATAACATTTTTGAACACTTTTTTGGAGTGATAGATATCCCAGTGATGTACCCCATACCACAGAATTCTGTATTGGTGAGTAATTTACCTCAGCAACATTTTGTAATGCTTTTTTTAAGTTCTAGATATCACAAAAATGTTCCCCAGACCATGGAATACTCTATGGGTGAGTAATTTAATCCAGAAAAAAATGTCAACACTTTATTGTCAAGCCATTAACCCTCATACACTTTCAGACTCCTTACACTCATCACTGTCCCCAATCTCTTCTTTTTCCTGTCCTGATCTGGCTGTACATCACTTCAATGAAATTCTTAGAAGCACCCTAGACCAAGTAGCTCCCCTCACCCTCAGAACCTCCAAACACAGAGTAAAACAGCCCTGGCTCACATCGCAAACCCGATTTCTCCAGCGATGCTCTAGGAGTGCTGAACGCTTATGGAGGAAAATTCACACACCAGAAGACTTCATACACTTCAAATTTATGTTAAAAACCTATAACTCTGCCCTTCACATTGCCAAACAGACCTACTTCACCACTCTGATCTCCTCACTATCCAACAACCCCAAGAAACTTTTTGACACCTTTCACTCCCTCCTCAGGCCAAAAGCTCAAGTCCCTATCACAGACATTTGTGCTGATGACCTGGCCTACCACTTTATAGAGAAAATAGACAATATCCGTCAGGAAATCCGCTCCCAGACACAAAGTTCAGTGACTCCCATCCCTCCCCGCATCTCCCCTGGCTCACTCTCCGCATTAGATCCCATCACAGAAGAAGTCTCCAGGCTCCTCTCTTCTTCTCGTCCGACTACATGCTATACCGACCCCATTCCCTCTCATCTCCTCCAGTCTCTCTCTCCAGCCATCACTACTCACCTAACTACAATCTTTAATCTCTCACTCTCCTCAGACATTTTGCCGTCCTCCTTCAAACACTCTATCATTATTCAGTTACTAAAGAAACCCACCCTCGACCCATCCTGCAAAAACAACTACAGACTGGTCTCCAATCTCCGCTTCATCTCTAAACTCTTGGAGTGCCTAGTCTACTTCTGCCTTACCCGTTACCTCTCCATTCACTCCCTCCTAGACCCTTCACAGTCCGGCTTCCGCCCCCTACACTCAACAGAAACTGCACTCATCAAAGTGACCAACGACCTTCTGACAGCAAAATGTAACGGTGACCACTCTCTGCTCATTCTTCTCGATCTTTCTG
This sequence comes from Ranitomeya imitator, assembly GCF_032444005.1. Taxonomy (NCBI): domain Eukaryota; kingdom Metazoa; phylum Chordata; class Amphibia; order Anura; family Dendrobatidae; genus Ranitomeya; species Ranitomeya imitator. Next base: position 656,834,237 of record NC_091283.1, read on the forward strand.
CAGCTTTCGACACTGTTGACCACCCTATCTTACTCTCTAGGCTCCAGTCACTTGAAATTAAGGACACTGCTCTCCTGGTTCTCCTATCTTTTTGACCGCTCCTTCAGTGTTCTGTTCTTTGGCTCCACTTCATCTCCTCTTCCTCTCAGTCGGGGTACCTCAGGGCTCAGTCCTTGGCCCCCTTCTCTTCTCCCTCTACACGGCCCCAATTGGACAGACTATCAGCAGATTTGGCTTTCAGTACCATCTTTATGCCGATGACACACAACTATATACGTCATCCCCTGGCCTTACTCCTGCTGTACTACAGAACACCACTGACTGCCTGTCCGCAGACTCTGACATCATGTCCGCTCTCTATTTGAAACTCAACCTCACCAAAACTGAACTTCTTCTGCTCCCACCATCTACTAACCTCCTTAAACCTGACGTTTCCCTCTCAGTGGGTGGCACCATAATAACACCCCGGCAGCAGGCACGCTGTCTGGGTGTTATGTTTGACTCTGATCTCTCCTTCGCATCCCATATACAATCTCTTGCCCGCTCATGCCGCTTACACCTAAAGAACATCTCTAGAATCCGCCCTTTTCTCACTATAGAAACAACAAAAACCCTCACTGTTGCCCTGATCCACTCCCGCCTGGACTACTGCAATGCTCTATTAATTGGCCTCCCCCTTACTTGTCTTTCCCCTCTCCAATCTATCCTCAATGCAGCAGCCAGGGTTGTCCATCTGGCTAATCGTTACTCAGATGCATCTGCTCTTCGCCAGTCATTACACTGGCTGCCTATTCATTACAGGATACAATTCAAAGTACTTGTTCTCACCCACAAAGCTCTCCACAGTGTGGCACCCCCTTACATCTCCTCCCTCATTTCTGTCTATCGGCCTAACTGACCGCTGCGCTCTGCAAATGACTTTCGACTAACCTCTGCACTAATCCGTACCTCCCACTCGCGACTACAAGACTTCTCACGTGCTGCGTCAATCCTCTGGAATGCTCTACCCCAGGAAATTAGGACCATCCATAATGTTCATAGTTTTAGGCGCTCCCTCAAAACACATTTGTTCAGAGCGGCCTATCATGTTCCCTAATCAGTTATTTTGTTTGTGTGTAGCCCATTCACTACTTCCATCCCCCACTCCCTGAAGATGGCTGGACCATCATTGTAAATACATCATTGTAAATACACACCTGTACTTTGTATTTCCCCACCTCATTGTAGATTGTAAGCTCTCACGAGCAGGGTCGTCTTGTGTTGATTTAATTATTGTATTGTTAACATTGTTACTTATGACTGTTGTGTTTGAAGCTGTTAAACTGTAAAGCACTGTGGAATATGTTGGCGCTATATAAATAAAGATTATTATTATTATTGAAGTATTACATAACACCAAAATGTACCACAAAGCCTGAAATACTCAATAGATCACACAATATATTCAACTTTTTCCCACAAAAAAAAAAATCTGCAGCTATATATTTTGCAAGGGACTGCACAGCCCTAATTCCAGTCTACAGACTGTATTCTGCCACTTTCCCTGCTCCCACAACTTTCTCTCCATCCCTAGACTAAATGCAGAACGTATGTGATGCAAACAGGAAAGCAAACAATTAGCCCTTGAGCATCCGTATCAACACTACAAGACTCTGATGTGTTATATTATACACACACAAGCCTACACAAGCACTCCCTCGCTCTTATATGAACTGTCATAGAGCTGTGCAATGACACCAGTGTGTGTAAGGATTCTGGACTTTCCTGGTGTCTGTTCGCCCTGATCCAAGATGGAGTCTTTGGATCTCGCCCTGTCATGGAACTTCCTGTCTGTCCTGACTATTTAAGTCCGGGTCTTCTGTTCTCCTGTGCCTGAGTATTTTGTGCTGCTGGCTCCTGAGCATCTGCCTGTTTGCTGGCTAACTCCCTGCTTCTGCTGCTTACTACTCGGTGGTCTGCTTCACCCCATTCAGCTACCTCTCGCCCCTGGAACTGCTGCGACGTGCAATACACCAGTGGAAGGATTTCCTTTGTGTACCAAACTTTTCCCAGTGTTGTGCCTCTTTGCACAACCACACCAAGTGAGCAAGATTCAAGCTGTGCTTTTCTCTCCAAGAAAGATGTACTCATCTTCTACCCTTAGATAGCGCTCTCCCTCTTTCTCCCCTTGTCCTCTCTTTTTCAGGACGTCATTCAGAGGACGCATCATCTGTGAACAATTGGACTCCTACTAACAAGTACTGTGCACACGTGTGAGCAAGTTTTGCTGGACTTCGTCATCTAAGTACTGTGTGCATTTGCACTATAACCTTGTTGGACTTCCTCGTTTTAGTGTCTTGTTTGCTTCCACATAATTTCCTTGCTGGACTGGTTCACATTAGCGGTCGCGCCCTGCTACTCAGTTTGCTGTGATTTTCTATATAGAGCTGAGGACCTCGTTACTATTGCAGGAATATCTGTACCATGTTTTGTTCGCTATTCTGTTTGCTGTGACTTTCTATATAGAGCTGAGACCTCGTTACAATTGCAGAAATATCTGTTAGTTCTGCTTACATTTCTGTTTTTGAGTAAATACATCTTTTGTTGCAACTTTGCTCTCAGACTGGCTTTATCCCATGCTATCAGATTCCGTAGTACCCATATAATTATTACAGTGTGCCAAGCTGGGCGGCGCCTGTTCTTTATAACCCCTGAAGATGTCATACGGCCAGTGAATTACAGTAATGCCACAACCAAGAAGGCTACGGCATTACAGTGATGTGCAGGCAATCCCTGCATGCTTATTAACTGTGTAACATTCGGCCTAGCCAGTCTCCAGACCTTAATCCCATAGAAAACTTATGGAGGGAGTTGAAGCTCCGAGTTGCCAAGCAACAGCCTCAAAATCTTAATGATTTAGTGATGATCTGCAAAGAGGAGTGGACTAAAATTCCTCCTGACATGTGTGCAAACCTCATTATTTGCTGCTGACATTTCTGCGTCAAAATGTGTATTTTGGCAGGAAAAATGTTGCAGAATAATTCAGGGTTTTGCTTTATTTTTCTGTGAATTTTTTATGCATTTTCCCAGTCATTAGAATGGGTGAAAAATGCTGAAATAATTGACATGGTGCAGATATGAAAATGCTGCAAATTTGCATGGAAAAAATAAGCAACATGTGCATGAGATTTCCCAAATCTCCTTCAATTTGTTGGGACAGTAAAATGCCTAATTTTTGGGAATAAAAAATGTTTGGCAAAAACGTGACGTGTGTGAATCCCTAAACCTTTATCCCTGTTTAGGTTTGAGACCTGGACAGAGTTAGTGTTGTCTGTAAGAATAAGGAAAGGAGTGCATGTGGTCTAGGGCAGAGGAACATTAATGGCCACTGAAAACTGGTATTCTTGACAGAAGGAGACATCTCAACCATTCATGTTTGAGGATACAGCAACAAGTATTGTTTTTTGCTGATATCGTACAGGGAGAATTCACTTACTTAATTGTTGCACCACCAGTATTTGTGCATGGTTGTTGTGGGACACATTATATGTATGCACTATGATATATCCTCTCCACTCTGCACCAGTCTGTCATTGTAAATTTGTTTACTGTAAACGATATCTATAACTCTGTATGTAACCCCTTTTCTCATGCACAGCACCATGGAATTAATGGTTCCATATAAATAATAATAATAATTATATGAAAGACAAATAATAACCAGATGGATGGATACATTTTTATGATTAAACCCAGATTCTGGGGAAAAACTACAAATATAATCATCTAAAGTCAAACAGTAGGAATCATATTTACTCTTTTGCAGGAAAAAAGACAATTGCAAACATTAATAAGAATCTTTTACTACTTCCAAATGTGAACAGAATCTCCCACCTAATTATACGCCTCTCCCTGAAGCTTCCATAGGAGTCATTCCTGTTTACAGCTTTTGGCACTGAGACAATTAATTGAACATATTAAAATAACTGCTGCCATTGTGCCAAGCATGATGATCCCGGTAGGGGGATCCCAGATCCTGTTCGTACCCTTCATGTAATAATGGTCACTAACAAAGATCAAAGCAGAACTTATTAATGTCCCCATTATCTAAACAGCCCACTTACCGCAAGATGTCCCAGGTGAAGCAGCGGTTCAGGTCCCTTTCATAGTATCTCACGCATTTCTCAGTTGCTTTTGGGTTGGCCAATATTGGAACAGCAGTGAATGTGTCCCTCACCAGATCAGTAGAGTCTCTAAGCCAGCATTTTACGAGAGTGACCCCCGACATCTCATTACCATGTGTACCTCCTGCCACAGCGACACGATGAAGGGAATTAATGGAGACTGTTCCAGACATGCTGAAAAGACGTTTGGCGGATCTCTAGATCTTCGGAGATGGTGAATCGCAGGACAGCACAAGACAAAGATTTCAAAGTTTACATACACTCAACTCTTCCGCTTCCTAGTCAAACTAACTTTGGTGGATTGTGCCTTATTCTTTGTTTGTTAAATTCTCATTACTGGATAATAATATCTTCTACAAGTTACACGCAAATTATCTATTAACCCCAGGAATGCTGACAAGGCCAAGGGTCATATGTAGATTTCCACCATACAGCACAACGCAGGTGACCAGAGCTCACAGCCATCCACACACACAGTCATGCTGTGACCTGACTTAACACTGTCTGACCCTTCATGTGGCAACAATGCAGCAGTCACATGAGTGAGAGAACCTGAGCTGTCACAGTATTAACACTGTACAATGGGCACAACATGCTAGTGTCCATATCTACAATCAGATCCCAAACTGTTGTGCATTACGGACAGCATCTAGTCCAGATAGAGCAATCACAAAATTAATTTTGATTCTGGATGTGGATTCTAGGTAATGTTCTTAACTGAACCTTTAGACTAGGCACGAATGCAGAAAAGGGACAGGCTTTAGAAATACCCTGGTTTATGGAAAGAGGAAAAAAGACAAGTGCGGCGCTTCCTCTGAGCGTAATATGTTTTTACCAACAGTAAAAAATAATTATTTTAGTTGTGGTTATGCTCACCTTCGATCAGTAAGAAATGCACGTTGAGATTCTCAAGTAATCAAGTCTTTAGGAAACTCTCCTCCGTGTCTTGTATAATCCAATAAGGAGTGCGGCTCACTTTGGAGAACTATGTATTGATCCTGCTTCGGACCTACATAGGTGGTGAATTCTAAGGGAAAAGAAACTCCAAGCGAATGTGGCGCTAATCACCTTAGGGTTTTTTGAATACATCCACTTCCAGCGAAAAACTATTACTAAAAGTTAATTTATTTTCTCAAAAAAGATACAAATATTTTTAACCCCTTTACCCCCAAGGGTGGTTTGCACGTCAATGACCAGGCCAATTTTTACAATTCTGACCACTGTCCCTTTATGAAGTTATAACTCCGAAACGCTTCAACGGATCCTGGTGATTCTGACATTGTTTTCTCGTGACATATTGTACTTCATGATAGTGGTAAAATTTCTTTGATAGTACCTGCGTTTATTTGTGAAAAAAACGGAAATTTGGCGAAAATTTTGAAAATTTCGCAATTTTCAAACTTTGAATTTTTATGCAATTAAATCACAGAGATATGTCACAAAATACTTAATAAGTAACATTTCCCACATGTCTCCTTTACATCAGCATAATTTTGGAACCAAATTTTTTTTTTGTTAGGGAGTTATAAGGGTTAAAAGTTGACCAGCAATTTCTCATTTTTACAACACCATTTTTTTTTAGGGACCACGTCTCATTTGAAGTCATTTTGAGGGGTCTATATGATAGAAAATGCCCAAGTGTGACACCATTCTAAAAACTGCACCCCTCAAGGTGCTCAAAACCACATTCAAGAAGTTTATTAACCCTTCAGGTGTTTAATAGGAATTTTTTGAATGTTTAAATAAAAATGAACATTTAACTTTTTTACACAAAAAATTTACTTCAGCTCCAATTTGTTTTATTTTACCAAGGGTAACAGGAGAAAATGGACCCCAAAAGTTGTTGTCCAATTTGTCCTGAGTACGCTGATACCCCATATGTGGCAGTAAACCACTGTTTGGGCGCCGTTTGACTTTTCAATGCAAAATTGACAGAAATTGAGATGGGACGCCATGTTGCGTTTGGAGAGCCACTGATGTGCCTAAACATTGAAACCCCCACAAGTGACACCATTTTGGAAAGTAGACCCCCTAAGGAACTTATCTGGATGTGTGGTGAGCACTTTGACCCACCAAGTGCTTCACAGAAGTTTATAATGCAGAACCGTAAAAATAAAAAATCATATTTTTTCACAAAAATTATATTTTTGCCCCCAATTTTTTATTTTTCCAAGGGTAAGAAAAGAAATTGGACCTCAAAAGTTGTTGTCCAATACGCCATGTTGCGTTTGGAGAGCCACTGATGTGCCTAAACATTGAAACCCCCCACAAGTGACACCATTTTGGAAAGTAGACCCCCTAAGGAACTTATCTGGATGTGTGGTGAGCACTTTGACCCACCAAGGGCTTCACAGAAGTTTATAATGCAGAGCCATAAAAATAAAACAAAATTTTTTTCCCACAAAAATTATTTTTTAGCCCCCAGTTTTGTATTTTCCCTAGGGTAACAGGAGAAATTGGACCCCAAAAGTTGTTGTCCAATTTGTCCTGAGTACGCTGATACCCCATATGTGAGGGGGAACCACCGTTTGGGCGAATGGGAGGGCTCGGAAGGGAAGGAGCGCCATTTGGAATGCAGACTTAGATGGAATGGTCTGCAGGCGTCACATTGCGTTTGCAGAGCCCCTAATGTACCTAAACAGTAGAAACCCCCCACAAGTGACACCATTTTGGAAAGTAGACCCCCTAAGGATCTCATCTTGATGTGTTGTGAGAGCTTTGAACCCCCAGGTATTTCACTACAGTTTATAACGCAGAGCCGTGCAAATAAAAAATATTTTTTTTCCACAAAAATTATATTTTAGCCCCCAGTTTTGTATTTTTCCAAGGTTAGCAGGAGAAATTGGACCCTAAATGTTGTTGTCCAATTTGTCCTGAGTACGCTGATACCTGATATGTGGGGGGGAACCACCGTTTGGGCGCATGGGATGGCTCGGAAGGGAAGGAGCATCATTTGGAATGCAGACTTAGATGGATTGGTCTGCAGGCGTCACATTGCGTTTGCAGAGCCCCTAATGTACCTAAACAGTAGAAACCCCCCACAAGTGACCCCATATTGGAAACTAGACCCCTCAATGAACTTATCTAGATGTGTTGTGAGAACTTTGAACCCCCAAGTGTTTCACTACAGTTTATAACGCAGAGCCGTGAAAATAAAAAATCTTTTTGTTTTCCCACAAAAATTATTTTTAGCCCCCAGTTTTGTATTTTCCCAAGGGTAACAGGAGAAATTGGTCCACAAAAGTTGTTGTCCAATTTGTCCTGAGTACGCTGATACCCCATATGTTGGGGTAAACCCCTGTTTGGGCACACGGGAGAGCTCGGAAGGGAAGGAGCACTGTTTTACTTTTTCAACGCAGAATTGGCTGGAATTGAGATCGGACGCCATGTCGTGTTTGGAGAGCCCCTGATGTGCCGAAACAGTGGAAACCCCCCAATTATAACTGAAACCCTAATCTAAACACACCCCTAACCCTAATTCCAATGGTAACCCTAACCACACCTCTAACCCTGACACACCCCTAACCCTAATCCCAACCCTATTCCCAACTGTAAATGTAATCTAAACCCTAACCCTAACTTTAGCCCCAACCCTAACTGTAGCCCCAACCCTAACCCTAGCCCTAACCCTAACCCTAGCCCTAATCCTAGCCCTAACCCTAGCCCTAACCCTAGCCCTAACCCTAGCCCTAACCCTAGCCCTAACCCTAGCCCTAACCCTAACCCTAACCCTAGCCCTAATGGGAAAATGGAAATAAATACATTTTTTTTTATTTTTCCCTAACTAAGGGGGTAATGAAGGGGGGTTTGATTTACTTTTATAGCGAGTTTTTTAGCGGATTTTTATGATTGGCAGCCGTCACACACTGAAAGACGCTTTTTATTGCAAAAAATATTTTTTGCAATACCACATTTTGAGAGCTATAATTTTTCCATATTTTGGTCCACAGAGTCATGTGAGGTCTTGTTTTTTGCGGGACGAGTTGGCGTTTTTACTGAAAACATTTTCGGGCACGTGACATTTTTTGATCGCTTTTTATTCCGATTTTTGTGAGGAAGAATGACCAAAAACCAGCTATTCATGAATTTCTATTGGTGGAGGCGTTTATACCGTTGCGCGTTTGGTAAAATTGATAAATCAGTTTTATTCTTCGGGTCAGTACGATTACAGCGATACCTCATTGATATCATTTTTTTATGGTTTGGCGCTTTTATACGATAAAAACTATTTTACAGAAAAAATAATTATTTTTGCATCACTTTATTCTCAGGACTATAACTTTTTTATTTTTTTGCTGATGATGCTGTATGGCAGCTCGTTTTTTGCGGGACAATATGACGCTTTCAGCGGTACCATGGTTATTTATATCTGTCCTTTTGATCGCGTGTTATTCCACTTTTTGTTTGGCGGTATGATAGTAAAGCGTTGTTTTTTGCCTCGTTTTTTTTTTTTTTTCTTACGGTGTTTACTGAAGGGGTTAACTAGTGGGACAGTTTTATAGGTCGGGTCGTTACGGACGCGGCGATACTAAATATGTGTACTTTTATTGGTTTTTTTTTAATTTAGATGAAGAAATGTATTTATGGGAATAATATATATATTTTTTTTTCATTATTTTGGAATATTTTTTTTTATTTTTTTTTACACATTTGGAAAAATTTTTTTTTACTTTTTTACTTTGTCCCAGGGGGGGACATCACAGATCAGTGATCTGACAGTTTGCACAGCACTCTGTCAGATCACTGATCTGACATGCAGCGCTGCAGCCTTCACAGTGCCTGCTCTGAGCAGGCTCTGTGAAGCCACCTCCCTCCCTGCAGGACCCGGATCCGCGGCCATCTTGGATCCGGAGCTGGAGGGAGCAGGGAGGGAGGTGAGACGCTCGCAGCAACGCGATCACATCGCGTTGCTGCGGGGGGCTCAGGGAAGCCCGCAGGGAGCCCCCTCCCTGCGCGGTGCTTCCCTGCACCGCCGCCACATCGCGATCATGTTTGATCGCGGTGTGCCAGGGGTTAATGTGCCGGGGGCGGTCCGTGACCGCTCCTGGCACATAGTGCCGGATGTCAGCTGCGATAAGCAGCTGACACCCGGCCGCGATCGGCCGCGCTCCCCCCGTGAGCGCGGCCGATCGGCTATGACGTACTATCCCGTCCAGGGTCAGATAAGCCCAGGGCACCTCGACGGGATAGTACGTCTAAGGTCACAGAGGGGTTAAAATACAAGAATAGGGACAGGAACAGTTTCAAAGTATTTTTTTAGAAATTGGTATAGATAAAGAATAGTAGGCATCAGTTACACAGCTTTGAAGGACTTGAATCCGTCACCAGGTATTTATACTTGAGAGCAGCTTAATGTAGAGACAGAGATGCTGATTCCAGAGATGTGTCACTTGGTAGGCTGCTTGCTGTAGTTTTGATAAAATCACTGTTTTAGCAGCAGGAGATTATCAGTAGAGGACTAGTAAATCTGCTGCCATGTAGTCCGTCACAGGGTTGGACTGGCCCACCAGAGAACCGGAGAATCCGCTGGTGGGCCCTGGCTTCTCCTTCAGGGGGATTCATAGTGGCAGACTTCGCAGCCATTATTTAAACAGTATCTCAGTGATTACATGACAACCAATCGAATAAGCAAGCAGAGCCGAATGCTAACATTATGTGTACTAACATTGTGTATCTTATGGTTATACCATACGATACAGTGACTGACAAAAATTAGCACTGGTCTTAAAAACCCCTTTAATGATAATTATTTGGTTTTGTATGGAAGAAAGGTGGGCCCTCAGAATCAAGTCCTCTGATGGGCCCAATGTTTCTCAGTCTGACACTGGTCTTTCATGTTCATGAGCTCTGTAACTGAACTGTAAAATTATGATAATTACAGTCAAAATAACCTGTAGAAGTTTCTTCAGCTTTAAAAAAAATCACGGATGCTTCAAATTTTTCTTACGGACAGGACAAAGAACAAAGAAGTGCTCTATTTTTACAGACTGCCTTGGAATTTCTGGATGGTTGACAACCCTGCTCTTCCCCCAGATCCTGCTGCTCTCAGAGGGGTAGTAAAAAGCTGGTGATGGATTCCATGTAACGAGTATTGGTCCTGGAAGTCCTATCAAGAGCTGCCAGGCTACCACACACAGTGATTATGTGACAAAATTTTTTTTTGCTATAATCTGAGAGCTATACACTCTAAAATTTCCCATCAATGAAACTGTGAGGGCTTATTTTTCTGATACATTCGACGGTTAGATAATTTTTTATTACACTTTTTTGGGAGGTGCAATATACAAAAAAAATTAATTTGATTAACATTTTACCTTTATTCTGCAAACTGATATAATAAGGACAAAATTCAACGTATATAGTTTTACTTATGCTTTATTACTTTTATACAAAATAATCAATTATTGCGAGACATTCCATATTCCAAGACATGTGCCTTTTCTATTTATCCATAGACAGATTTTAATAATATAGTTTTATTTTACTGGATATCCAATTTATAGATAATACAGGGTGGGCCATTTATATGGATACACCTAAATAAAATGGCAATGGTTGGTGATATCGACTTCCCGCTTGTGTCACATTAGCATATGGGGGGAAAAACTTTTCAAGATGGGCGGTGACCATGCCGGCCATTTTGGATCCAACGTTATTTTTTTCCAATGGGAAGAGGGTCATGTGAAACATCAAACTTATTGAGAATTTCACAAGAAAAACAATGGTTTGCTTTGTTTTAACGTAGCTTTATTCTTTCATGAGTTATTTACAAGTTTATGACCACTTATAAAATGTGTTCAAAGTGCTGCCCATTGTGTTGCATTGTCAATGCAACCCTCTTCTCCCACTCTTGACACACTGATAGCAACATCACAAAAGAAATGCTAGCACAAGCTTCCAGTATCCATTGTTTCAGATGTTGGGGTCATCTGAAAGCAATTGTCTGTGCTGTGAAGATAGGAGATGTGCAGCATCTGAAACAATGGATACTGGAAGCCTGTGCTAGCATTTCTTCTGCGGTGTTGCTATCGGTGTGAAATGGAGACCATGCGGGTAGCATTTCACTAAGTGGACAGATTGAGAGAGGGACTTAAGGAGAACTACAAGCATCAGGAACCCAGAGAGCAGCGCAGTAGGGAGGCTTCCAACCCCACCTGGCTAGGGGAATTCTGAACTGCCTCCAGGCTGCCTGGATCTGCAATACCACCTGTTACCTGTGCTCTGGACTGCACCTACAATTAAAGGTAAAGAAACTACAGTCCCTGTGTCCTCCAATTATTCTTACACCTCAACGTCCACAACCCCTCATAGACTGTTTTGGTAGCACTGGGGCCCCACTCTACCTTTGGAATTCAAACCATCTCAGCTGCAACACCAGCGGCTCCAGCGGTCCCCTTAAGCAGTGTCGGCCATCTCTAGCCGAACACCACAGGTGGTGTCATGAATAATCCCCTACAAACATTTCTCTCATCCCTTTTATTGCATGCCCAGGGCCACAGACCAGGTCACTGCTGCCATGACCACTCCTTTAAGAGCCGTCCGACCCGGTTCTGAGTACCCCATGGCCCTAGTGGGTGTTGCATTTCTGGTGTCACGAACAGGATGGACTGACCCAGCAAACTGGGTCCTGTGCACCATAGACTGTATTGAACTGCTTGATCGCTGCCATTGTCGTGGCGTGAGAGGAGCAGAGGAGGTGTGTCTTCATGGGCGGAGGCAAATAAAGAGCGTGAAGGGGAGCTGCTCTCCATGCTCTGCCGTCAGCGGGCGAGAAAGCAGGGGGCCCCGGACTTGAAAACCGGAAGGAGCACCATCCAGACCGCCAGTGGAGCAGCCGCTGACTCCGGTAACGAAACGCAGGGCCTGGCTGAGGTTCACTGGGGGGAGGAGAAAATGTCCAATCCGGGTGGAGATTCCGCGGCAGCTGCAGCCGCAGCCCCCATGATGCAGCCAGATCCAGCCACAGCTACAGCTTCCCTAATGCCATTATCAATGCCGTACATACCGGGAGCATCCTGGTTACCACACTACTCCGGGGAGTCACACACCCTGAGCGATTTTAAGGAGAGACTCTGTAGTTTGTTTGAAGTGTACCCCCTGTCTGAGAATCAAAAGGTCAGAATCCTCACTGGTCAGATAACTGGTGCAGCTCAGAGGGAAGTAAAGTCCAGCCTGGACCCCGATAAAAGAACTGTTAAACTAATCTTGACCAGGCTGAAGGACACCTTTGACACCTGCACTGCAGCAGAGATAAAAATGAGTTTCTCTGGGTGTAAACAAAGGGTGCAAGACAGTATACGGGGCTATGCCCTAAAGGTACCTTCACACATAACGATATCGTTAACGTCACGCTTTTTGTGACGTAGCAATGATCCCGCTAATGATCTTGTTATGTGTGACAACGACCAACGATCAGGCCCCTGCTGGGAGATCGTTGATCGTGGGGAATGATCAGGACCTTTTTTGGTCGCTGATCACCCGCTGTCATCGCTGGATCGGCGTGTGTGACGCCGATCCAGCGATGTGTTCACTTGTAACCAGGGTAAATATCGGGCTACTAAGCGCAGGGCCGCGCTTAGTAACCCGATATTTACCCTGGTTACCATTGTAAAAGTAAAAAAAAAAAAACAGTACATACATACTCACATTCTGATGTCTGTCATGTCCCCCGCCGTCAGCTTCCCTGCACTGACGGTCAGCGGCGCTGGCCGTAAAGCAGAGCACAGCGGTGACGTCACCGCTGTGCTCTGCTTTACGGCTGGCGCTGACACAGTCAGTGCGGGAAGCTGACGGCGTGGGACGTGACAGACATCAGAATGTGAGTATGTAGTGTTTTTTTTTTTTTTACTTTTACAATGGTAACCAGGGTAAATATCGGGTTACTAAGCGCGGCCCTGCACTTAGTAACCCGATGTTTACCTTGGTTACCCGGGTGCTGCAGGGGGACTTCGGCATCGTTGAAGACAGTTTCAACGATGTCAAAGTCTTTCCCCTGATCGTTGGTTGCTGGAGAGAGCTGTCTGTGTGACAGCTCCCCAGCGACCACACAACGACTTACCAACGATCACGGCCAGGTCGTATCGCTGGTCTTGATCGTTGGTAAGTCGTTTAGTGTAACGGTACCTTTAAACTCCAGGAGGCACTGCGGGCTCTTAAGCAGGTTGACCCTGATAGCGTGCAAAATGGGGACAGATTGTTAAAGCAGCAGTTTATTGAGGGACTCCTGTCCAGCACTCACAGGACACAGCTGCGCATCTTGGCCCTACAAAACCCTGACCAGGACTTTGCACACTTTAAAGATAGGGCCATCTGGGTGCTGCATGAACCAAATTCCAACCACACAGTGCCCCCTAAGCGCCCATCAATTACATACAACCAGGAAGCAGCATCCTTTCCTCAGGCCCCCATTGTGGTCGACGCGCAGACTCTGGGTAATGACCCTGCTGCAGGACTGCATCTCCAGGTCCAGGAGCTGACCAAAAGTGTGGCTGCCCTAACCAAAACCGTGCAGTCCATGCAAGTGTCCCCAAAGGAGAAAATCCAGCTGGCTTCCAGTCCAGATAACGTCCCGTGGCGATGGCAGAATAGGATCCCACCAACCAGAGGGAGAGACAACGATCGCTATGACCAGGACGGATGACCCATTTGTCGCTGCTGCAGCAAGGCGGGACACATCACAAGATTCTGCAATTTAAACGAGCAGCCCATAGGACAGAGGGCCAACCCCAGGAGTAAGACGACCAGGCTCGCAAAGCTGGTGAGACAAGAACGTCGGAGGATGACCGGTCCTCCCAGTTGTGATTGATGGCATCCCAATGAACACTTTACTGGACACCAGCTCCCAGGTGACGACTATGCCATATATTCTTTACAAACGCTACTGGGCTGACTCTGTTATTACCTGCGGCCCAGATCTGACACTAGTCCCCAGCAATGGTCAGCCTTTGCCACAAGTGGGGTATCAGGAGGTGACCATTAAGATTGGCCGAGTAGAATTGCAGTCACAAGGTTTGATTATAGTTGATATTGACAAACGAGAAGGCCATCCTATGATCACTTTAGGCACCAATGTAATAGAACATTGTCTTGTAGAAATTATTATTTAGTTGTAAAAAGGTAGCCAAGACCGCCAGTTCCAGTTAGCAGCGAGTCCTGCAAAAGGAGATCAAAGCACTGATGCAGAGGCATAAGGTGGAGAAGTCGGCAGTTTCAGAGTGAGTGATCTGTTCCCCATTACAGTACCCCCAAAGAGTGAAATGTTAATTTGGCTTTGGGCAGCAATAGGTCTCAGGGGTCAAGATTACCAGGCCCTGGTAGAGCCAGTGTACTGTGATAGTAGGCCCGCTGTCCTGACAGCCAATGAGGTAGTCAATGTCCGCAAGGTGAGAGTACCAATACACATCCTGAACTGTGGGGAGAAAGAGGTGAATTTACTCCGATATGCCACCCTTGCTAAGCTGTTCACTGTAAATAACAATGCAATACAGGCAGTAAAACCCTTGCTTCCATCTGACCAGGTGGAAGACAATGGCTCTGAGGGGCAAACTCCACCAACTCCACACCAGCCTACCTGATGAGAGCGAGACCTGGCAAGTTACCCATTGACTTGGACATGGGAGTCTTAACACCTGAGACAACATCACCAGATGCAGACTGGGATACAGAGAGGCAGCAGCAATACCACAAAGTGGAAGAGTGTGTGGAACGAAGTTTGTCCCAAGCCAGGCAAAGACAGGAAAAGAGCTACAACCAACAAGCTCTGCCTACTCCTTTAGTACCTGGAGAGCAGGTCCTCAAAAGGAAAAGGAGGATGCACAAACTAGATGATCAATGGGAGGCTGAACCATACACTGTCATGTCTTCAAAATTCAATAATACCAAGGTATGCCTTGTCAGTAAAGATGGAGGAGAAACCTCAGCAGCAGTGTCGAGAGATCATCTGAAGATATGCCCTGACCAATTAAGAAACAATGAGGAAGACCAAGATGCCCCTCAACCTATAGAAGAGGAGGAAGAGAAAATCCATACTGTTCTTGGAGACATTCCCCAGTCATGGATGCAGGTAAATCAAGCCATCATAGTACCCGTCGTGACCTTTCCCCATCTAGTAGTGCCAGAAAGAGATGCGACCTAAGACCAACCTGAAGACCAGCGGGCTCAAGCAGCAGACGCCACATCAGCAGCGGAGCAAGAGAATCCACCCCCTGCCAGCTGTGAATTTGTCATGCCTACAGTGAGCATGAGTAGTCGTAGAAAATCAAGTTTACCTGTGCTACGTAGAGTGACCCATAGCGTAGCCAATAGAAAGTGTGGAACGCCCGCCAGGGCCACGGGGTACTCGGTACCGGGTCGGTACTTACACTGTGTTCCAAATTATTATGCAAATTGGATTTAAGTGTCCTAAAGATTTAATTGTTTTGTTTTTCAAATAAACTTGTGAATGGTATTGTGTCTCAGGGCTCAATAGATAACTGAAATCAATCTTAAACACATGTGATAATTAGTTTTTTTCAGGTGATTCTAATTAAAGGAAAACTACTTAAAAATGATGTTCCAAATTATTAAGCAGTTGTCAAGCAATATGAGAAATAAAAAGGATCTCTCTGCTGCTGAAAAGCGTTAAATAGTACAATGCCTTGGACAAGGTATGAAAAAATTAGATACTTCACAAAAACTTTGTGATCATCATACTGTGAAGAGACAGAGTTCATGCAGATAAAGGCATAATGAGGAAGGTTTCTTCCAGACAAATTCATTGGATTAAGAGAGCAGCTGCCAAAATACCATTACAAAGCAGCAAACAGTTATTTGAAGCTGCTGGTGCCTCTGGAGTCCCTCGAACCTCAAGGTGTATGATCCTTCAAAGGCTTGCTGTGGTGCATAAACCTACTATTCGGCCACCCCTAAACAGTGTTCATGAGCAGAAACGGTTGCAGTGGGCCCAGACATACATGAAGACTAATTTTCAAACAGTCTTGTTTACTGATGAGTGTCGAGCATCCCTGGATGGTCCAGATGGATGGAGTAGTGGATGGTTGGTGGATGGCCACCATGTCGCAACAAGGCTGCGACGTCAGCAAGGAGGTGGAGAAATTATGCTTTGGGCCTGAATCATGGTGAAACAGCTGGTGGGGCCCTTTAAGGTTCCTGAAGATGTGAAAATGACCTCTGTAAAGTAAATAGCGTTTCTGACTGACAACTTTCTTCCATGGTCTAAAAGCAGAAACGTGCCTTCAGGAGCAAAATCATCTTTATGCATGACAATGCACCATCTCATGCTGCAAAGAATACCTCTGAGTCATTGGCTGCTATGGGCATAAAAGGAGATAAACTCATGGTGTGGCCACCATCTTCCCCTGACCTCAACCCTATAGAAAACCTTTGGAGTATCATCCAGCACAAGATCTATGAGGGTGGGAGGCAGTTCAGATCAAAACAGCAGCTCTGGGAGGCAATTCTGACTTCATGAAAAGACGTACAAGCAGAAACTCTCCAAAAACTCAAGAATGCAAGAATTGTGAAGGTGATATCAAAGAAGGGGTCCTATGTTAACATGTAACTTGGCCTGTTAGGAGGTTTTGGAGTTAAATAGCTTTTTTGTTCAGTGAATGTGACCTCCTAATGCTGCAAATTCCACAAATGAGCATTTTCAGTTCTTTAAAACATATCAAATGTTTACAAATTCTACTGTGCCTAATAATTTGGAACAGTGCATTTTGAGTTTTTATTCATTTTGGAGATTATACTGTTATCATTGGGAGGTTTCTTCAATAAAATTCGATGTATACTCTAACGGGTGATGACTTTTATTAGACTGACTGTCATTTGCACCGACCATTTAGGAAAATCCGAGAAAAATGTCATCTGCATTATAATTTGGAACATAGTGTAAAGGGGATGTGTCACAGTGGTGAGGCGATCTTTAAAGGGGCTTGAATAAAGTTTGTGTTCGTGACGCCACCTGTGGTATTCAGTCAGGGTGACCAATGCTGTTTAACCCCTTCATGACATGCGCCGTACTAGTACTGCGCATGTCGTGTCTCCCCCTTTGATGTGGGCTCTGGCGGTGAGCCCACATCAAAGTCGCGACATGTCAGCTGTTTTGTACAGCTAACATGTGCGCGCAATAGCGGCAGGTGAAATCGCGATTCACCCGCCGCTATTAACCTGTTAAATGCCGCTGTCAAACGCTGACAGTGGCATTTAACGACCGCTTCCGGCCGCGCGGCCAGAAATGAGCGCATCGCCGACCCCCGTCACATGATTGGGGGTCGGTGATGTGTCAGGACAGTAACCATAGAGGTCCTTGAGACCTCTATGGTTACTGATGCCGGCCGCTGTGCGCGCCCCCCTGTGGTCGGCGCTCATAGCAAGCCTGCATTTCAGCTACATAGCAGCGATCTGATGATCGCTGCTATGTAGCTGAGCTGATCGAGTGGTGCCAGCTTCTAGCCTCCCATGGAGGCAATTGGAGCATGGCACGAGTTAAAAAAAAGTTTTTAAAAATATGAAAAAATAAAAAAAATGTAAAAGTTTAAATATTCCCCCTTTCGCCCCATCCTAAATAAAACAATAAAAAAAATCAAACCTACACATATTTGGTATCGCCGCGTTCAGAATAGCCCAATTTATCAATAAAAAAACAAGCATTAACCTGATCACTAAACAACGTAGTGAGAAAAAAATTTGAAACGCCAGAATTACGCTTTTTTGGTCGCCGCAACATTGCATTAAAATGCAATAACGGGCGATGAAAAGAACGTATCTGCACAAATGTGGTATCATTAAAAACATCAGCTCGGCATGCAAAAAATAAGCCCTCACCCGACCCCAGATCATGAAAAATGGAGACGCTACGGGTATCGGAAAATGGCGCTTTTTTTTTTAGCAAAGTTTAGAATTTTTTTCACCACTTAGATAAAAAAATAAACTAGACATGTTTGGTGTCTATGAACTCGTAATGACCTGAAGAATCATAATGGCAGGTCAGTTTTAGCATTTAGTGAAGGTAGTAAAAAAGCCAATCAAAAAACAAGTGTGGGATTGCACTTTTTTTGCAATTTCACCACACTTGGAATTTTTTTCCTGTTTTTTAGTACAAGACATGGTAAAACCAAGGGTGTCGTTCAAAAGCACAACTAATTCTGCAAAAAATAAGCCCTCACATGACCATATTGATGGAAAAATAAAAAAGTTATGGCTCTGGGAAGAAGGGGAGCGAAAAACGAAAACGCAAAAAAGAAAAAGGGCCGCGGCGGGAAGGGGTTAAAAGGGTCCTCTGGGGAGATAGTATGGCTTCCCACAGGAGAAGCTGGGTCCCCAGGGCTCCTGGTGTATAGATAGAGATGGTAAATGATGTAGCAAGAAACGGAGGACACAGGTTTGCAGTCTCTTCACCTGGTTTACTGAAGAATTCAGACAGCCACAGTCCAGGGTACCGAATCACAGGTGTCAATGGTCCGGCCAGCTTGGAAGTGAGTTGCTATTCCCCCTTACCAGGTGGGGTTATAGCCTTCCCTCTAGTGCTGTGGTGTAGTCCCTTGCTGCCTCTGACAAGGTCCTCACTTGTGCTCTCTGTCCTCCAGGTTGGTAGGACACTAACCCGTATGACAGGTGGCTCAAGCCTTTTTACAGGATCTCTATCACGACCTGGGCTCTCTGTGCCACTATGTCTTCAGGTGTGAGGGTGGACAAGCGACTTGTAATCCAGCTGTCCTGCCGTTTTCTGCTGTGAAACGTGGAGTCCCTCACAACCCCGGTCTTCCGACTACCGGTGTCTGTGCTCAGTGGGGAGGTAGCTCAGTCGCAGCTAACCCCCTCCACCAGTTCTTCACTCTCCTGCGCTCCACTTCCTCTACACGCTCACTACAATCTGTTCTGCTTTCCTTTCTGTCTCTTTTCCTCTCATGGCTGCATGGCCCCTCTCGTCCTCTCTCTTCTGTCTCTCTGACAGACTGACTGGCATTCCCTCCAGACCAGAATATGTATATAGGGGGGCACCCACAAGCTGGATCAGAGCTTCCCCTTCTGGCCTGGAGTATGAACATGTTGAATGCTTGTGAATACCTGATAAAAGATATCCTTCCTCGCTTCCAAGCGTGACATCACTCTCCCCATGAGGAAACAAATGCCACTTTAACAACCAGGAACCTGGGGTGTTACAAGTGCACTACACCAGTGGTAGCAAGCATAGTGAATCTGGTCAGGACACTATCAATACCTGTACTGCGTAGATCCACCCGTAGTACCAGAGGTCAGATCCCAACCCGGTATAGGGACTAAAGTATAAAAGTATTAATAATGTAAATAAGTTAATAATATGTGTAACTGCAATCGTTAAGTGTGAGCCTACAGAGACTCTGTATGAACTTTTTAAAGCACTCTATTATAACCTGTTGAAGGACAATTGGGCCAGAGAACTATGTGTGGTCAGGATCTTCATTGCAAATAGTTCCCCGACCTGATGTAAATATAAACCATCGGCATGGCCAAAAAGCCAAATAAAGTCAGGTCTAGAGTCACGTAGCCACACCTGGGAACTAAGCAAAGGTGGGTTGGGGTGGTTCCCACCGAGGAAACTCAAAAGTCCGGAGGGTAACGCAAATGGACCAGTGTTGCACTCAGGAACTTAATTGGCAATTTATTATCGTTCTTTTTGGTTTTTGTAATTTTTATATTTTTGAAATCCTGTAAACTTTTATAGTTGTTCACCTGTTTATTCTGTTTATGTTTCCGCAGTCCGGGAGTACTGGATTTCACTAGGAGGGAATGTGGCACCCCAGGAGTCTAATTGCCACAGTGGCATTGCCTCCCTCACAGGGGGTGATGCCATGCCTGGAAGAAAGAAGGAATTCCCTTAGCAGTACGCTGGCATGCAACACCTTTCCTGACTCCAGGCAGAAGGGGGAGCTCTAAACCCAGTTTCAGGGTAGCTTCCCTCTAAGTTCTGGCCTGGAGGTGGGGTTAGTGTGTTCTGTGTGAGACAGTGATGAAAGAGGGAGCATGTGAGGAGAGCCTGGGGGTGGAGTGTGACTGAGCTCACCCCAGGCTTGAGCGCAACAGAGCGAACACCGGAGCCCGTGGTTGTGTGGGAACTACAGGCCTCGCAGCCAAATCCAGAGGCCAGGAGATTGCAGGTCTCCTGGCCATAACTGACACCCAAAGGCACAGCCACACACCAGAGCCCGGAGTCACCACGAGGGAGTAACACCTGGAAAAGGCTCAAGCTGCCTGCCATGCGGGTAGCGTTTCACTAAGTGGACAGACTGAAAGAGGGACTTGAGGAGAACTACAAGCATCAGGAACCCAGAGAGCAGCGCAGTAGGGAGGCTTCCAACCCCACCTGACTAGGGGAATTCTGAACTACTTCCAGGCTGCCCGGATCTCCAATGCCACCTGATACCTGTGCTCCAGACTGCACCTACAATTAAAGGTAAAGAAACTACAGTCCCTGTGTCCTCCAATTATTCTTAGACCCCAATGTCCACAGCCCCTTATAAACTGTTCTGGTAGCTCTGGGGCCCCGCTCCACCTGTGGGGAGTCAAACCATCTCAGCTGCAACACCACCGGCCCCAGAGGTCCCCTTAAGCAGCGTCGGCCATGTCTAGCGGAACATCACAGGTGGCGTCACGAATAATCCCCTACAAACATTTCCCTCATCCCTTTTATTGCACACCCAGGGCCATGGACCGGGTCACTACTGCCGTGACCACCCCTTTAAGAGCCGTCCGACCCGGTTCCAAGTACCCCACGGCCCTAGCGGGTGTTGCACTAGCATTTGTTTTGCCATCCAGCTTGTCCTATTGCAAGAGGATTTTGTGAACACCACAGCAGTGTTTTTTATACTTTCCTTCGTTAAAGGGAACCTGTCACCTGAATTTGGCGGGACCGGTTTTCGGCCATATGGGTGGAGTTTTCGGGTGTTTGATTCACGCTTTCCTTACCCGCCGGCTGCATGCTGGCCGCAATATTGGATTGAAGTTCATTCTATGTCCTCCGTAGTACACGCCTACACACCCAAAAACTCCGCCCATATGACTGAAAACCGGTCCCGCCAAATTCAGGTGACAGGTTTCCTTTAAATAAGATTTGGTTCAGGTGATCACCTAATCAGAAGCACATTAAGTAGAATGAGGTGTACTCTGGTTGGAATTCACCTGACACTGGAATGGAATGGCTGTCAGACATGTAGAGAAGCTGATTTTTATAAAACTGTGCAGTGGTCTCTTAATTTTTGCCACAGCTGTATATTACTACTTTCACACAAGAAAACTACTTTTAGCAAAAAAAAATTCTGCAAAATATTATTAGAGTCATAACTTTTTAATTATTATTTCTTTTACAGAGCTCTATATGGGCTTGTTTTTTTTCCTATAAAAATGTATTGGTACAATTTTGGGATAGAAACATATTTATCAATTTTTATTTCATTTTTTGCATTTACTGTTTTATTTAAAGATTTAAAAACAATTTTTATTATACAATATTTTTTAGTCCCCCAGGGAGACTATGGTCCTATAGACAATTACCTCATCCTGTCAGGGTAAAATTGACAGGTACAATAATAAACCTTGCCTCTGGCAGAATCTGATCTGTTATAGTGCATGTAAGACACGTAAGCCACTGTTAGGCCTCTGTTTAAGGCCAGTCTCATACGTCCAGATATTTCCGGTACCGGAAGAAACGGTCCCGGAGCTATCCGTGTCCGTGTGTGCACGTAGACCATCCGTGTGTCATCCATGTGCTACCCGTGTGTCCGTGTTTATTGTTCGTGTGCTGTCCGTGTGCTGTCTGGGTGTCCGTGTCCATGTATTGAAACAATGTGTTTCAATTTTAACCCTATGACTTTAAAAAAAGCACACGGACAGCACGCGGACAGCACACGGATGGCATCCATGTGCGGTACTTGTTTTCATGCACCCATTGCCTTTAATGGATCCGTGCGCTCCCACGAACACTGACATGTCTCCGTGTTTTGCACACGGACACATGGTCCGTGAAAACATGCTGACATCTGCAGAGACACATTTATTTTAATGTGTCTACATGTGTCAATGTCTGCGGTACGTGAGGAAACTGTCACCACACGTACCGGAGCCACTGACGTGTGAAACCGGCCTAAGATAGCAACCCAGTGGTATTCCGCGATCACGCTACAGGAGTGCCGATGTGTTGCCAGAATGCTCATGTTTGTCAAACTCCCAATCTGCCTCTGTCACTATTGAGGGGTTAAACTGCTGGGATCGGCAAGAACATGATCCTAGAAGTGACCACAGCTGCCAAGCTGTGTCCCTAAGTCCGGCTACTGCAGCTGATCACATTGGTATGAAAGCTGTAGATGTGATCAGCAGCGTAACGTACATGTCGGTAATGGAGCACAGTGTTGTGCTCATAACTGATAAGTCCAGTATGTCAAATAGCATTAATGGGTTAATCAAGATGATCATGGCCAAATTCCCCCGATTGATTTGGGTCTATATTTATTTACTTGGGCAGGTTAAGTTTTGGGTTGTAGGGTATGCTTTATAATCCCATGCATAGGACGCCACTCTCCTTGCTCCAAAAACCCACAAGCGGATTCTTCCTTGTTGATTGGAGTTTAAAAAAAAAGCCTCAAAAATACTCAAAAAAGGCTACAATTAAACTAGCTGGTAAATAAAAACGATAAGAAAGCATCCAGGAAACAACCAAACTAGTTGTTTCGGAATTTCCTGAAGCGTCTTTCTCTAGAAATATATAGTTGCTTTGCCCTCCTAATTGTGTGCATGTACCCACAATGTACCAGTTTATTGTGAGTTGGTCTGCAGCTGTGTGGGCACGCTGGGAGTCACAAATAGGGCAGAGTCAGACGGCCGTATAGATCCCATGGTGCACGCACTGGCTGGCGGCTCTCCCGACCCAAGACAGCGGGACAGCTGCATAGGAATACATGAAATGCCAGGAGAGCCACGGCCAGTTCATCCCCTGCGGGCTGATCTCACTCTGATTATATGGCTGTCTGCACATTTAGGCCGGCGTCACACTCGGCGTAAGACAATACGGTCCGTATATTACGGCCGTAATACGCTGAAAAGTCCCCAAAATAGTGGTCCGTAGCTCCTCCGTAGGCAGGGTGTGTCAGCGTATTTTGCGCATGGCATCCTCCGTATGTAATCCGTATGGCATCCGTACTGCGTGTTTTTCTCGCAGGCTTGCAAAACCGACATACGGCTATACAAGGGATCCATGTGTAAAAAAACCCATAAAAACATATATACTGTCTAAATATATATATATATATATATATATATATATATATATATATATATATACGGTATATATATATATGTCAGTAGGCACATATATGTATATATATTAAAATTTCATACAGCGCGAGATAGCTTTAAAGCCGGTAATTCAATTGCCGGCTTTTGCTATCTCCTTCCCAAACCCGACATGATATGAGACATGGTTTACATACAGTAAACCATCTCATAACACCTTTTTTTTTGCATATTCCACACTACTAATGTTAGTAGTGTGTATATGCAAAATTTGGCCGTTCTAGCTATTAAATTAAAGGGTTAAAAGGCGGAAAAAATTGGCATGGGCTCCCGCGCAATTTTCTCCGCCAGAGTAGTAAAGCCAGTGACTGAGGGCAGATATTAATAGCCTGGAGAGGGTCCATGGTTATTGGCCCCCCCCGGCTAAAAACATCTGCCCCCAGCCACCCCAGAAAAGGCACATCTGGAAGATGCACCTATTCTGGCACTTGGCCACTTTCTTCCCATTCCCGTGCAGCGGTGGGATATGGGGTAATGAAGGGTTAATGCCACCTTGCTATTGTAAGGTGACATTAAGCCAGATTAATAATGGAGAGGCGTCAATTATGACACCTATCCATTATTAATCCAATAGTAGTAAAGGGTTAAAAAAAACACAAACACATTATTTAAAAGTATTTTAATGAAATAAAAACAAAGGTTGTTGTAATATTTTATTCTACGCTCAATCCATCTGAAGACCCTCGCTCTGTAACAAAGAAAAAATAATAAACCAACAATATACATACCTTCCGAAGATCTGTAGCGTCCCACGATGTAAATCCATCTGAAGGGGTTAAAATATTTTACAGCCAGGAGCTCTGCTAATGCAGCGGTGCTCGTGGCTGCAAAACCCCGGGGAATGAAGGTAAAGTAGGTCAATGACCTGTAGTTCGCGGTGAGGCGCCCTCTGCTGGTTGTCCTCATATGAACTCGAGCCTGGGAGCTTTCTAGGAAAGTTCCCACGCTCCAGGGACATCCAGCAGAGGGCGCCTCACCGCAAATGAAGGTAAATATAGGTCATTGACCTACTTTACCTTCATTCCCCGGGGTTTTGCAGCCACGAGCACTAGGTGGAGTTAAATAGAGCAGCACCCAACGACTTCACCACATCACCTGAGGAAGGAAACTCAGAAGCCGCAGTACCACTTTCCTCCACCAATAGAAGCTCACAGAGAGAACCAGCCGAAGTACCACTTGTGACCACAGGAGGGAGCTCTGCCACAGAATTCACAACAGTACCCCCCCCCTTGAGGAGGGGTCACCGAACCCTCACCAGAGCTCCCAGGACGACCAGGATGAGCCATATGAAAGGCACGAACAAGATCGGGAGCATGGACATCAGAGGCAAAGACCCAGGAATTATCTTCCTGAGCATAACCCTTCCACTTAACCAGATACTGGAGTTTCCGCCTTGAAACACGAGAATCCAAAATCTTCTCCACAATATACTCCAACTCCCCCTGTTAGGACTGGCGGAACGCACCAAGACAGATGGTATAGATGCGTTCGCAGTCCGGGGTCCACCGTGCAGGTGAAAACCTGCTGCTAGCAATTAGCAGACTATATGGCGGTACACTAGAGTATACACGCGTGGGTTAACCTCACCCAGCGTGAAAGAAGCAATCCTGTTAAGGCACAGGACCGCGGTACCGCACCTAAAGCGCGAGCAAGTAGTCAGCTAACTCAACCCCAACTGGGATTGAAGTCCGATTAGACCCTTGCTGGCGCAACACCGCAACTGGGTGTGAAATGAAACAGAAGAACATGCAGTGCCGCACTGACGAACGCCACTAACCACCCAGGCTTGGGTAAGGAAAGCACAGAGGAAGTGCACGGCGCCGTACTGGCGGTCACAGCAACTGGACGCTATAATGTGTGACTAGTGCTGTAGGATAAGTCGGGTGCTAGGTAGCAGCCATACACCTTCCGCGAACAGTCATACTATAGGGTAGGGGTATCCAAGGACGACTTGCACTCACAACATACACACATTAGCAATTGTTTGACAATACTAGCGCATGACCGCACGGCCATTTATATAGCAGCAGCACAGGAAGTGACCACAGCACTTTTGCCCTTCTAGGACCTGCCAAGAGGACCAATGGAATGTGCTGCAGAGCCTGAGCACATGACCCTCGATCTCCAACGGGAGACCTTACGCTGGGCATGCTCAGTACGTGCAGACAAGGACTTAGTCCCAGAGAAGTCCGCTCGCTGCTGACCAGCACAGACTTTAATAGCAGAGACTGGAGAAGCAGCAGTAACTCTCAGAACAGAGTGAGAATGAGCAAGACGCTGGGACCGACGTCCTTGCTGAGCAGACTCCACTGCGGCTGGACAAGAATGGGAGACCGCAGCGGAGGTGGCTCGAGATTCCCCCTGTGCAGAAGCGGGAACTCGACCCCTAACACCCCCTCCACCAAAACCGGGGCAGGAGGATCAACAGATGGAACCATAGGTGCCACGTATCTCCGCAACAATGACCTATGGAATACGTTATGTATGGAAAAAGAATCTGGAAGGGTCAGACGAAAAGACACAGGATTAAGAACCTCAGAAATCCTATACGGACCAATAAAACGAGGTTTAAACTTAGGAGAGGAGACCTTCATAGGAATATGACGAGAAGATAACCAAACCAAGTCCCCAACCTGAAGTCGGGGACCCACACAGCGTCTGCGATTAGCGAAACGTTGAGCCTTCTCCTGGGACAAAGTTAAATTGTCCACTACATGAGTCCAAATCTGCTGCAACCTGTCCACCACAGTATCCACACCAGGACAGTCCGAAGACTCAACCTGCCCTGAAGAGAAACGAGGATGGAACCCAGAGTTGCAGAAAAACGGTGAAACCAAGGTAGCCGAGCTGGCCCGATTATTAAGGGCGAACTCAGCCAAAGGCAAAAAGGACACCCAGTCATCCTGATCAGCAGAAACAAAGCATCTCAGATATGTTTCCAAGGTCTGATTGGTTCGTTCGGTCTGACCATTTGTCTGAGGATGGAAAGCCGAGGAAAAAGACAAGTCAATGCCCATCCTACCACAAAAGGCTCGCCAAAACCTCGAAACAAACTGGGAACCTCTGTCAGAAACGATATTCTCTGGAATGCCATGTAAACGAACCACATGCTGGAAAAACAATGGCACCAAATCAGAGGAGGAAGGCAATTTAGACAAGGGTACCAAATGGACCATCTTAGAGAAGCGATCACAGACCACCCAAATGACTGACATCTTTTGAGAGACGGGAAGATCTGAAATAAAATCCATAGAGATATGTGTCCAAGGCCTCTTCGGGACCGGCAAGGGCAAAAGCAACCCACTGGCACGAGAACAGCAGGGCTTAGCCCGAGCACAAATCCCACAGGACTGCACAAAAGTACGCACATCCCGCGACAGAGATGGCCACCAAAAGGATCTAGCCACTAACTCTCTGGTACCAAAGATTCCAGGATGACCAGCCAACACCGAACAATGAACCTCAGAGATAACTTTATTCGTCCACCTATCAGGGACAAACAGTTTCTCCGCTGGGCAACGATCAGGTTTATTAGCCTGAAATTTTTGCAGCACCCGCCGCAAATCAGGGGAGATGGCAGACACAATTACTCCCTCTTTGAGGATACCCGCCGGCTCAGATACACCCGGAGAGTCGGGCACAAAACTCCTAGACAGAGCATCCGCCTTCACATTTTTAGAGCCCGGAAGGTATGAAATCACAAAGTCAAAACGGGCAAAAAACAACGACCAACGAGCTTGTCTAGGATTTAACCGCTTGGCGGACTCGAGATAAGTCAAGTTCTTATGATCAGTCAAGACCACCACGCGATGCTTAGCTCCTTCAAGCCAATGACGCCACTCTTCGAATGCCCACTTCATGGTCAGCAACTCTCGATTGCCCACATCAGAATTTCGCTCAGCAGGCGAAAACTTCCTGGAAAAGAAGGCGCATTGTTTCATCACCGAGCAATCAAAACTTCTCTGCGACAAAACAGCCCCTGCTCCAATCTCAGAAGCATCAACCTCGACCTGGACACAACACAGGGGCAGAAGAAAAACGACGCTTCAACTCTTGAAAAGCTTCCACCGCAGCAGAAGACCAATTGACCAAATCAGCACCTTCCTTGGTCAAATCGGTCAATGGTTTAGCAATACTAGAAAAATTGCAGATGAAGCGACGATAAAAATTAGCAAAGCCCAGGAACTTTTGCAGACTTTTCAGAGATGTCGGCTGAGTCCAATTATGGATGGCTTGGACCTTAACAGGGTCCATCTCGATAGTAGAAGGGGAAAAGATGAACCCCAAAAATGAAACCTTCTGAACACCAAAGAGACACTTTGATCCCTTCATAAACAAAGAATTAGCACGCAGGACCTGAAACACCGTTCTGACCTGCTTCACATGAGACTCCCAATCATTCGAGAAGATCAAAATGTCATCTAAGTGCACAATCAGGAATTTATCCAGGTACTCTCGGAAGATGTCATGCATAAAGGACTGAAACACTGATGGAGCATTGGCAAGTCCGAATGGCATTACTAGATACTCAAAATGGCCCTCGGGCGTATTAAATGCAGTTTTCCACTCATCGCCTCGCTTAATACGCACAAGATTATACGCACCACGAAGATCTATCTTGGTGAACCAACTAGCCCCCTTAATCCGAGCAAACAAATCAGATAACAATGGAAGGGGTACTGAAATTTAACCGTGATCTTATTTAGAAGGCGGTAATCTATACAAGGTCTCAGTGAACCATCCTTCTTGGCTACAAAAAAGAACCCTGCTCCTAATGGCGACGATGAAGGGCGAATATGCCCCTTCTCCAAAGACTCCTTCACATAACTCCGCATAGCGGCGTGCTCAGGCACAGATAAATTAAACAGTCGACCTTTTGGGAATTTACTACCAGGAATCAAATCGATAGCACAATCACAATCCCTATGCGGAGGTAGCGTATCGGACTTGGGCTCATCAAATAAATCCCGGTAATCAGACAAGAACTCAGGAACCTCAGAAGGGGTGGATGACGAAATAGTCAGAAATGGGACATCACCATGTACCCCCTGACAACCCCAGCTGGACACAGACATGGATTTCCAATCTAATACTGGATTATGGACTTGTAGCCATGGCAACCCCAACACGACCACATCATGCAGATTATGCAACACCAGAAAGCGAATAACCTCCTGATGTGCAGGAGCCATGCACATGGTCAGCTGGGTCCAGTACTGAGGCTTATTCTTTGCCAAAGGCGTAGCATCAATTCCTCTCAATGGAATAGGACTCTGCAAGGGCTCCAAGAAAAACCCACAACGCCTAGCATACTCCAAGTCCATCAAATTCAGAGCAGCGCCTGAGTCCACAAATGCCATGACAGAATACGATGACAAAGAGCAGATCAAGGTAACAGACAAAAGAAATTTTGACTGTACCGTACCAATGGTGGCAGACCTAGTGAACCGCTTAGTGCGCTTAGGACAATCAGAGATAGCATGAGTGGAATCACCACAGTAGAAACACAGCCCATTGAGACGTCTGTGTTTTTGCCGTTCAACTCTGGTCAAAGTCCTATCGCACTGCATAGGCTCAGGTTTAAGCTCAGGTAATACCGCCAAATGGTGCACAGATTTACGCTCGCGCAAACGTCGACCGATCTGAATGGCCAAAGACATAGACTCATTCAGACCAGCAGGCATAGGAAATCCCACCATGACATCCTTAAGGGCTTCAGAGAGACCTTTTCTGAAAATAGCTGCGAGCGCACCTTCATTCCACTGAGTGAGTACGGACCACTTTCTAAATTTCTGACAATATACCTCTATTTCATCCTGACCCTGACACAGAGCCAGCAAATTCTTCTCTGCCTGATCCACAGAATTAGGCTCATCGTACAGCAATCCGAGCGCCAGGAAAAATGCATCGATATTACTTAATGCAGGATCTCCTGACGCAAGAGAAAATGCCCAGTCCTGAGGGTCGCCACGCAAAAAAGAAATAACGATCCTAACTTGTTGAACTGGGTCACCAGAGGAGCGAGGTTTCAAAGCCAGAAATAGTTTACAATTATTTTTGAAACTCAGAAATTTAGTTCTATCTCCAAAAAACAAATCAGGAATAGGAATTCTCGGTTCTAACATAGAATTCTGAACCACAAAGTCTTGAATACTTTGTACTCTTGCCGTGAGCTGATCCACACATGAAGACAGACCTTTAATGTCCATTGCTACACCTGTGTCCTGAACGACCCAAATGTCTAGGGGAAAAAAAAGGCAAAACACAGTGCAAAGAAAAAAAAATGGTCTCAGAACTTCTTTTTTCCCTCTATTGGGAATCATTAGTACTTTAGGCCTCCAGTACTGTTGTGAAAGGTAATTCAGTACCACAATGGACATAGAGGTCAGCGCACATACAGTGAACTGGCAATAACCCAAAAAACAAGAACGAGCTCTGAGACGTGGGAACTCTGTTGACCGCAATCCCTAATCCTCTCAAACCACACTAAAGGCAGCCGTGGATTGCGCCTAACGCTCCCTATGCAACTCGGCACGGCCTGAGAAACTAGCTAGCCTGAAGATAGAAAATAAGCCTACCTTGCCTCAGAGAAATACCCCAAAGGAAAAGGCAGCCCCCACATATAATGACTGTGAGTTAAGATGAAAAGACAAACGTAGAGATGAAATAGATTTAGCAAAGTGAGGCCCAACTTTCTGAACAGAGCGAGGATAGGAAAGGTAACTTTGCGGTCAACACAAAACCCTACAAACAACCACGCAAAGGGGGCAAAAAGACCCTCCGTACCGAACTAACGGCACAGAGGTACACCCTCTGCGTCCCAGAGCTTCCAGCAAGCAATAAAAAAACAAATTGACAAGCTGGACAGAAAAAAACAGCAAACAAATAGCAAAGAGGAACTTAGCTATGCAGAGCAGCAGGCCACAGGAACGATCCAGGAGGAAACAGGTCCAATACTAGAACATTAACTGGAGGCCAGGATCAAAGCACTAGGTGGAGTTAAATAGAGCAGCACCCAACGACTTCACCACATCACCTGAGGAAGGAAACTCAGAAGCCGCAGTACCACTTTCCTCCACCAACGGAAGCTCACAGAGAGAACCAGCCGAAGTACCACTTGTGACCACAGGAGGGAGCTCTGCCACAGAATTCACAACAATATACATATATGTGTCTACTGACATATATATATGTATATATATATATATATATATACCTATTCTATGTGTACACATTTATTCTACCTATTCTACTGTAAGCTGTCAGTGTGATTTTACTGTACACCGCACTGAATTGCCGGCTTTTCTCTCTAACACCGCTGCGTATTTCTCGCAAGTCACACTGCTGGTCCGTGTGTAATCCGTATTTTTCTGGCTTCCATAGACTTTCATTGGCTTTTTTTTGCGCAATACGGTGACAAATGCAGCATGCTGCGATTTTCTACGGCCGTAGAAAGCCGTATAATACTGATCAGTAAAATACGGCAGATAGGAGCAGGGGCATAGAGAATAATTGGGACGTTTGTTAGGCATGTTTTACGGACGTATTTTATGCGCTCTTATGTCCGTAAAACTCGCTAGTGTGACGCCGGCCTTACCCTGAGAAAGTTAATTGTAAAGTGGTCTGCAGCTGTGTGGGCAGGCTGGGAGTCACAAATAGGGCAGAGTCAGACAGCTGTATAGATCGGACTGTGGTGTACGGACCGGCTTGCGGCTCTCCCGACCTGAGACAGCAGACAGCTGTATAGCAATACATCAAGTGTCAGGAGAGTCATTGCCAGTCCGTGCCCTGCGGGCCGATCTTGCTCCGATTATATGGCCGTCTGACTGCACTCATAAGAGGGAATATCGCCGCTTCAATTCGCTTCCAATCTCCTGGAGCAGCACGTCCACGCTGAACTTTCCTCCCACCTCTCATCTAACTTGCTCTTTGACAATCTACAATCTGGTTTCCGCCCCCATCACTCAACTGAGACAGCCCTGACCAAAATCACTAATGACCTACTTACAGCCAAAGCTAACGGACAATACTCTGTACTCCTCCTTCTAGACCTGTCCTCTGCTTTTGACACAGTTGACCATTGCCTCCTACTACAGATCCTCTCCTCCTTTGGCATCAAACACCTCGTCCTATCCTGGATCTCCTCATACCTTTTCAACCGCACATTCAGCGTCTCTCACTCCCACACTACCTCCTCATCCCACCCTCTCTCTGTTGGAGTCCCCCAAGGCTCTGTTCTAGGACCCCTACTCTTCTCAATCTATACACTTGGTCTGGGACAGCTCATAAAGTCCCATGGATTCCAGTACCACCTTTATGCTGATGACACTCAGATCTACTGTTCTGGCCCAGACGTCACCTCTCTGCTGTCCAGAATCCCTGACTGTTTATCAGCCATATCCTCCTTCTTCTCCTCTCGCTTCCTCAAACTCAATGTGGACAAATCTGAACTCATCATCTTTCCTTCATCTCATAGATCTTCCATACCTGAACTATCTATCGCAATTAACGACATCACGTTTTCCCCCGTACCGGAAGTCCACTGCCTCGGAGTAACCCTTGACTCTGCACTGTCAATTCAAACCACACATCCAAGCTCTTTCCACCTCCTGTCGCCTCCGGCTCAAAAATATCTCCAGAATCAGTCCTTTCCTCAACCGTCAATCTACTAAAATGCTAGTGCATGCCCTCATCATCTCCCGCCTTGACTACTGCAACATCATTTTCTGTGGCCTCCCTGCTAACACCCTTGCACCTCTCCAGTCCATCCTTAAGGGTTCCTTCTTACTTGCGAGAAATACGTCCGAGTCTCACAGGTTAAAACCCTGCTCTGGCGCCGGCACTCCAGAGCGGAGCGTGCGGCCGCACAGCAATACATGGAGCTGCACGCTCCACTCTGGAGTGCTGGCGCCAGAGCAGGGTTTTAACCTGCGAGACTCAGACGTATTTCTCGCAAGTGAGAAGGAGCCCTAACTCTGTTGCCCGACTAGTTCATCTCTCTCCTCGCTACTCCTCTGCTTTCCCCCTCTGCAAATCTCTTCACTGGCTCCCATTCCCTCAGCGTATCCAGTTCAAATTACTAATACTGACCTACAAAGCCATCCATAACCTGTCTCCTCCATATATCTCTAAACTAATCTCCCGATATCTTCCCTCACGTAATCTCCGGTCCTCCCAAGACCTCCTTCTCTCCTCCACATTTATCTGCTCCTCACCCAACCGCCTCCAAGACTTCTCCCGAATATCCCCCATCCTCTGGAATTCTTTGCCCCAACACATCCGACTATCAACCACATTCGGATCCTTCAGACGGAACCTGAAAACCCATCTCTTCAGGAAAGCCTACAGCCTGCACTGACCCCGCTGCCTCCTCATCACTACCGAAGCTACCTCCTAGACAACACCGGAGCTCCTGCAACCCCCAACCAACTGTATCCTTCCCCACCATCCTGTAGAATATAAGCCTGCAAGGGCAGGGTCATCACCCCTCTGTATGAGGCCGGAGTCACACATGCGAGAAACACGTCCGTGTCTCGCATGTGAAAAGGAAGCTCTGGCGTCGGCACTTGGGAGCGGAGCGTGCGGCTCCATGTGTTGCTATGCGGCCACACGCTCCGCTCCGAAGTGCCGGCGCCAGAGCTTCCTTTTCACATGCGAGACACGGACGTGTTCCTCGCATGTGTGACTCCGGCCTTAGTCTGTAATTGTTAGTCTGCTTGCTGTAAGTGATATCTGTAATTTGTATCTAACCCCTTCTCATGTACAGCACCATGGTGCTATATAAATAATAATATGGTGACAGGAATATTTATTTTGCAGACGACTTATTGTTTTATAACTTTACCATAACGTATTGAACAATATGGAAAAGATCCAAGTAAGGTGAAAAAACACAATTCGGACATTGCTCTTTTTCCCCGCTGACAAGTCTCTGTGAGGGCTTGTTTTTTGTGTCGAGCTGTGTTTTTTTCTAACATCTTGGGGCACTTAGGACGTTTAAATTGCTTTTTGCTGCATCTTTTGTGATTTTGGCGTTGCGACTGTTTTTATTTCGTTTACCACGTTATGTTGATGGATCGGACTATTATGGACAATTATCAAATGTTCATTTAATAATACATAAATGAAGGGGTCATCCAGGACCGAGCTATTGATAACCTCCGTCTCCACTATAACGTTTTCTAGCTTTTTCATATTGCGAGAAATATAGCTGTGTGTAAAATAACAGGGTTACACTCGACAAAGTAGGAAGAGTGCTTTATTATCGTGAACACTTTCCTGTCAGAGTGCTAGCCATTTAGTACAGAGCCTCCCACCTAGCCACAGCGACGCTAAATAATTGACGCATGCGTAGATTATCTATTAAGTATGCCTCGGCAGCTATTTTAGTTCCGCATGCGCAGTGGCATTCGAGTTTATTCCTGCACCCACAGCGTCTTCTAGCGTTCGCATTTTGAACTGACTGGAGTAAGCGTAATTGTGATCCCGGAAGCTTTCCAGTATGGGCGGGAACAAGTGTCGGCCATCTTTGATGTTGGCAAGAGTGCACTGAAAGTTCTGTACAAGGACGGAGCAGGTGTCATGTCAGCCCGGTGTCTATTTACCCGACAAGTGGAGGCTGGTGTCTGCATCCTCTGCGAGTACTGAGAGACTATGCGTGTGACGCTGGCGGATAGAACCGTGTTTGTATGGGAGCAGGACGTGACGGTTCAGATGATTTTGTGATTTAGAAAAGTTGGACTCTGATCAGACGCCAATGACCCTGCCACTAATTTAAAGAACTCGGCTTAAAGGCGCCAGCATTGCAGGTGTGACCAATCGGAGGCGAGGAGCCATTGTGTTTACTGTCTGTGGGGCTCTGAAGTAATGAAGGGGTTATCCAGTAGTCGCCAACCCCTTTAAGCTGGTCAGTACACATCCCATAGGTGGTGGCATCATGTCTCCCATCAGATGTGCTGCTAGGTGGCACTGAAGGGTTTACATGTCCTTTGCGCGCCTTGGCTAGGAGACTGGCTACTGCCGAGCCTGCAGCGGTCACCCCTTGCCCTGCATTGGAGCCAGGGCCCCCCGGGGTGCTGTTACTGAGACCGGGACACTGCTGGGAGAAATAACGTTCATTTTCTCCCTGCAGCGTTCAGGTAAGTGTGAGTGCTGGGCAGGTTAGTAATAGCATTAATCAGGCCATTGGTGGCAACCAATCCGAGCAGTATGAAACGGAAAGCGCTGCAGCTTCAGAGATGGCGTACGGTAAAGACCCCCAGCGCAGCTGTAGGTGATTGACAGGTGTTTCCCTATGTACATGAAGGACAGACCTGTCACTCACATGCTGCAGTACTGGGGAGGATAGCCCAAGAGCAGACCTTTATAGCATATTTTCTCTGAAACGCCCGAGCTTTTCATATACTAATATACCCGCAATTCATGCTGTTCCCAAGTCCAGGGGCTGGGGGGACATCACCGC
Organism: Ranitomeya imitator; assembly: GCF_032444005.1. Classification (NCBI taxonomy): domain Eukaryota; kingdom Metazoa; phylum Chordata; class Amphibia; order Anura; family Dendrobatidae; genus Ranitomeya; species Ranitomeya imitator. The sequence goes on from NC_091283.1 coordinate 656,869,184, forward strand.
CCCTCTGGATTTGCTCACTAAGTTGTGCCAATTTTGCGGCGCTCGTTACCCTTGGCATGCCAAAGTGTAAACTCCTGATGAAGATACGCACATGCACATCTGCAGCGTGAATGTCCGATCCACAGTGCTGGGTATTTCACATTATAGACTTACATTGCTGACTGATCATCTGTATCAGATGTCTCTGATTTTTTCGGACGTGCACAGCCCCATGGAATATCATAGATACAAGTGCTAGCCATGAAAACCACAGATAACCCTCGTCTGAGAAAACCATGCGTGTGCACGAGCCCTTATACACCGTACATTTGACTGCGCACTCCATGTTTATCGACGTGCCCCTAGGGTTCGTGTTGTAGGACTGAGTCCCACGATTTTTTTTATTTTTACAAAAAAGATTAGATTTACCCCCAGCCATGAATAACCTCAAGTTCAATAGCTTAGTTTTGTAATCCGTTAAATGGGTTGCACCACTTTGGGAGGTCATTCCCTACCCCTAGCGGAGTGTGATGGCGCACCCAGAGGATGCATGGCGTGGAGCTATTCAGATGGGGCTCTCCATAGCTTTGTTCTCAGGATCAGACCCCTAGTGATCAGGAAGCTTTTAGATACTGGCCAACTCCCCAACTCGGTACAACCTCAATTACTTGCTCTGTACTCGCTCCATTTGAGCCCTTATACACTTACGCCCAACCAACGTGGTACATGTTCAGTAGTGCCTTCTTAGACTGGTGCGTAGTTTTGCTGCGGTCTGAACAGCTTTTTTAATGCATCGTATAATATTATTTGTCCTGGCACCAGTCACATCACTAAAGTTAGAAGAGTTGTCCCTTTTCAGAAATTTAAGGCATATTCGAATGCAGGGTTATAGAGGACTAAAGTTGGTGGGAATTGGTTCATATGATCTGGTCCAGCGGTCACATCCATGTGTGGCTATTGGATGGGAGACACGGCATCTGCGGCTATTGTAGATTAACCAGCCTGGTACAACACCATCAGTGCTGCACGACACATATGAGGTCACACGAGGCCGACTAATCAAACAAGAGCCTCAGATACCATCAGCTACATGGCGGTCCTCAGGGCTCTCTTCCAGTAGCCACAGCTTTCTCACAAGACTGATGGAATGAGTCCTGTAAATTGACGACTCACATCTACTCTATAGAGGACCAATTCAGGCACATTAACCTGATCTGACAAACATTTTAAGGGTGTTTTTAATTTATCATGAAATTCAGGATAATGATTGAGGCCACTTCATCTACCTGGAGGGATCTAAGACTATGGCCCCCTTACTGCAGATTGAGATGTGTCTGCACTGTCAGTTGGAATACAGTATCCCAGCTCCAGTAGCTGCAGGGACAGGAGAGGTTACATGGAGCATATCCAGTGAAGACCCGATTGGGTATGCAACCAAACATAGCAGAACGTAGCTCCTGAGCTGGGAACACCAGATGAGCTTAGTGACTGAGTACAGTTTGGATAATATGACAGCTTGACTTGATAATTAGGCAGAAGACATTTTAATTCCAGAGTTATATATAATTTTCTTTTTCTGGAAGCTGTGACCACCACAAGAACTGCCATTATTGCGCTTCTCCATTCCAATTTGCACGCTATAACAACTTTGCAGAAGGTGTAATGGAGGCCTTGTTGGTTGTTATTGAGCTCCACCCTTTGGTTGGTCTCATCATCATTAATGGTCAGAGTTGCAAAGGATTGCCGCACTTACAAAGTCTTTCATATAGAGCTTATAAGCGCTGCTCTGAAGCCACTCGGATCACTGGATGTGGACAGCTTTTGTGACACTTCTGCCCCCTGCCTCTGCTTGCAGCCTGGGAGGGCACACAGTTTGGGATATCAGTCTAACTATGATGCTTGTATAAACTGTCAATCATCAGAAGCGTAGTGTCCCTGGCAAGCAGTGCAAAAGAAGTTATTAAAAATCCTTTAATTGGATTAGTTATGTATAGACTGTATGTAGGAGTGCATCGAGAACATTTCTATTTATGATGCACATGCTTGTCACTATTCTCTTCTAGGAACCAATGTTTCTGCGTCCAGCCTTCTTGAGCCGTGGTCTCTGCACAAAGGATTACCAGCAACTTCCCAATGAAGTCCTGACTGCGGAAACAGAGCAGAGGTGCCGACAGATACTGGGCAAGAACGCTCTGCCTCAGAAGGTGTCAGCAGGGGTGCTGGTGACGTTATGCACTTCTCGGGGTGCTCCTGCCTTTCTGTACACCCTGAGATCATCTAAGCTTAAAGGGAGACATAAGGGAGATGTAAGGTAGGTGGCCCTTCTGCTCTGCAGGGGCATAGAGTCACAATGTGTCTTAAGGTACCGTCACATTTAGCAACGCTGCAGCGATATAGGTAACGATGCCGATCGCTGCAGCGTCGCTGTTTAGGTCGTTGTGTGGTCGCTGGAGAGCTGTCTAGCTCTCCAGCGACCAAGGATGCCGAAGTCCCTGGGTAACCAGGGTAAACATCGGGTTACTAAGTGCAGGGCCGCGCTTAGTAACCCGATGTTTACCCTGGCTAACATTGTAAAAGTTTAAAAAAACAAACAGTACATACTTACATTCCGGTCTCTGTCACGTCCCCCGGCGTCAGCTTCCCTGCACTGTGTCAGCGCCGGCCGGCCGTAAAGCAGAGCACAGCACAGCCAGGAGGCCGGATGTAGCCTGCGGACTGCACTTTGCCTAGGTCTGACCTAGAGGATACTCTAAGGCTGTGTGCACATGTTGTGGATTTTTTGCTTTTTTTTTCGCTGTAAAAACGCATAAAAAACGCATACATTATGCATCCCATCATTTAGAATGCATTCCGCAATTTTTGTGCACATGATGCGTTTTTTTCCATGAAGAAAACGCATCATGGTAAACGCAGCATGTTCATTAATTTTGCGGACTTTTTGCGTTTTTCCCGCTATTTAATGCATTGGGAAACTCTGGAAAAAAACGCATGTGGATTTCTTGCAGAAAATGTCCGGTTTTGATCGGGAAATTTCTGCAAGAAATCCTGAACGTGTGCACATAGCCTAAAAATTGACTTTTTTATACCATTAAAAATAAACCTTAGCAGGGCAGCAATGATCCTCGACAAGACCTCTTTTTTAGAAGTCAGGATATGTATAATCACAAAAATTCTTTCTCCATCAACAACACAAGACGGTAAGGATGTATATAGCATTAATTAGTTCCGGACTATGGATGATAAGACTAAAGTAACATGTAAAGTGTCCTAGTGCAATTACACGGAACGAAAACAAGAAGAAAAAGTGTGGATCTCGCCCAATTCATGTGCAGGCTGTCATCCGAACATGTTACTTTAGTCCTATCATCCATAGTCAGGAACTAATTAATGCTATATACAGCCTTACCTTCTTGTGTTGTTGATGGATAAAGGACTTTTAAACATATCCGGACTTCTAAAGAGAGGTCTTGTTTAGGATCATTGCTGCGCTGCCAAGGTTTATTTCTTACGATGATAAGAAAAGTTAATATTTCGAGTATCCTATAGGCTGCTAATGTTTCTCCATAATATTTCAGAAGCCATGTAAATCCTGCTTAAATGTCACATGTATGCCAAGTTTACATGGTCTATATCATGTATTGGTTTCCAGCTTTCCAGGTGGCAAGTTCGATTCATCAGATGAAGATGCGATCGGCACAGCACTAAGGGAAGCTCAGGAGGAACTCGGAATAACACTGTCTCGCAACACAGTCTGGGGCGCAATGAAGCCCATCACAGACTGGGTAAGAAAAGGAACAAGCACACACAAAAAAGTGTGTTTCTTCATCTCACCTCATATGACATTGCCTCCTGGTATTTAGATCCACAAATGGTGTAAAGACAAAAAGGAACTCCGGGGTGTAATTGGATACTAATGAAAGTAATTCAGTTGGAAAGGGGAGATAGTCCTGCTCTGAAACTTCCAAATGATGGTAAAAAGAGATTTTATTAAGTACATTTAAAAATTCATGCAGTTAAAAACAAGACATCCTGGCCAAAATAAATGTGATTCACCTACACGTTTCAAGTAATCCCATGTGAACAGTTCTTAGTCGTCATATCTCATTCTTTCAAACATGATGGTTTGAAATGCGTAGGAGACACATTTATATTTGCCAGTATGTCCTATTTTCAGCTGTATTTTAAATAGACTTATAAAATATTTGTTATGATAATTTAGACGTTTGCGTACGGGAATATTCACCTTTCCTATGAAACCGTTTCTATGTAACAGACTCGAGACTTGCTTTTGTTCTCTTGTATTGGTAATTGAGTACCTGTATGAAGGGCTGAGAAACTCTTCCTTCACAAAATGCTATCTAAATTATCCCCAGCAGGCCTGGATTTTGTGGTTGTAGAGCAGTCAAACTCTCCAGAAATTGGTATACAGTGGCTTTCTCTCTTTCTCCATGAAACACTTACTATACATAATTTCAGAAAGACAAGATATGGCGTGAAGGGAGGGCAGGATATCATACATCTTTTAGGCCGGGCTCAAACTGCCATATTGAAAGATGAGACAGTTTCCATAGTTGGCTCCATTTGCTTACCCACATTGCATGGGGAGGAAAAGGTAAATGTGCAAAAAAATGGAACATCACATGGTCCAGAAGGGATTAACATAGGGAATCCATGAGAGTTGTATACTTTGTCGCGTGGGATCTTTTGCACTCCACTGCTGCCTCGTCTATTAAGTTTCTCTGTGTATTTGCAGACAGGCATGGTCATAGTTCCAGTCTTAGCTAACATAGGATGTCTGGAAGACCTGTCGGCAAATCCCAATCCAGAAGAGGTTAGTGCCGCACCATTACAGCCTTTTTTGTATATTTTGTGGTGGTTTAGAACTCATACTAGTGTTCATTGTTATGTGGCAATTTTGTAAAGACTACAGAGGCAGAATTACATGTAAAGGAGGCATGAAGAATCTAGTTAGTTGAATGAGTAATGTACTGTAGTAAGAGTATTTCACAGTCGGTGCATGAGGACAGAACTAGAAAACACAAGGCTGGGATGAAGAACACAGACCAGCAAGAGGCTATGGACTCATCTCTGGCTTTAGCTTAGGCTGGGTCCAAACTGCATCTCTGACCACTGTCAGGGGGATAACAAAGTATCCCTACACCACAGGGGCCTATTGTAGAGAAACATTTGGACAGTGACAAGTTTGGGCATTTTAGGTGCTTACCAAAACGAGATACAGTGATATAATCAATATGGGCTTCAGGCAACATTCACATGTTCATTATTTGGTCAGTATTTTACATCAGTATGTGTAAGCCAAAATCAGGAGAGGAACAATCAGAGGAAAAAGTGTAATCGAAACACGTCACCACTTATGTATTTTTTATGCACACTCCTGGTTTTGGCTTACAGATACTGATCTAAAATACTGAAAGTGACCTAAAGTGCAGCTTTAAGGCTATGTGCACATGTTGCGGATTAGGGTGCCGAATTTTCTGCACAAAATCCGCATCTCCTGGCAGAAGACGCAGGTGCGGATTTGAAGCGTTTTTTATGCGGATTTTGTGTGTTTTTGTTGCGGATTTGACTCGTTTTTCTATAATGGAAGGGTTCAGAAACGCTGCAGTTCCGCACAAAAGAAGTGACATGCTACTTCTTTTGATCTGCAGCGGTTTTCATGCGGATTTTTCTGCACCATTAGCACAGCATTTTTGTTTTCAATTGAGTTACATTGTACTGTAAATCACTTTGCCAAACTGCAGCGTTTCTGCGCAGAAAAAACGCTGCGGATCCGCACTAAATCCGCATCGTGTGCACATTGCCTAAAGGGAACCTGGCACCCCCAAAATTAAAGATGAGCTGCGGCCACCGGCATAAGGGGCTTATCTTATCAGGGGCTGTAGATAAGCCCCTGATGCCGGTGGCCGCAGCTCATCTTCGATTTTGGGGGTGAAAGGTTCCCTTTAACTTGAGGGTATTCACATACTAATCGGAGTAAGGGTTTAAGAATTACAGCTCTTTCACATGTGCTGCCACGTTTTAAAGGGACCAAAAGTAATTGGACAGTTATCTCAAAAGCTATTTAAGAGGCCATTCCCTCTTTAATTAAACATCAATTAAGCTGTTAAAAGGTCTGGAGCTGATTCCAGGTGTGACATTTGGAAGCTGCTGATGTGAATCCACATGTGGTCAAAGGACCTCTCCACTAAAGAAACAGACCATTGCTAGGCTGAAAAAAATCCATCAGAGAGATATCAGAAATGTTAGGAGTAGCCAAATCAACAGTTTGGGACATTCTGCTTAGAAAAAAAAATTGCCTGGATGTCGATGGAAGACAACAGTGGTGGATGTTTGCAGTATCCTTTCCATTGTGAAGATAGACAAGCCCCTTCATAATATCCACCCAAGTGAAGAACATTCTCCAGGAAGTGGGTGTTTCAGTATCTAAGCCTACCATACAGAGAAGACTTCATGAGAGCACATACAGAGGGCTTACCGCGAGTTGCAAACCATTATTCAGCCTTAAAAAAAAGGCCATATTAGATTTTGCAAAAAAAAACCTCCAGAAGCCAGCCCAGTTTCTTGGAAAATCATCTGTCAAAAGAATGAAACTAAAATAAACCTGCACCAGAATGATGGTAAGAAGAAAGTATGGAGAAGGCATGGAATGGCTCATGATCCAAAGCACATCACATCCTCTGTAAAACATGGTGGAGATAGTGTGATGGCATGGGCATGTATGGCTACCAATGGCCCTGGGTCACTAGTGTTTATTGATGGTGTGACTGAAGACAGAAGCAGCCGGATGAATTCTGATGTGTACAGGGCGATACTGTCTGCCCAGATTCAACCAAATGCAGCAAGGTCGACTGGACGGTGCTTCACAGTACAGATGGACAATGACCCAAAGCATACTGCGAAAGCAACCCAGGAGTTTAAAGGGAACCTGTCACCCCCCCAGGGCCTATTAAAGTGAAATAGCCACCTTCAGCAGCACTAAGGCTGCATTCTGTGAAGGTGGCTCTTATGTTTGTTATCCCTAGGAGCGGTGAAGTAATGAGTTCTATAAATTTCACGCCATACGTCTATTGAGTCCGGAAGGTATATTTTCTCCCCCTGACTCAACCGCCTCACAGCTGTCCATCATCCCCCTCTCCTCCGTGCGCCGCCTCTTCTCTTTCTTGTGCCGTCGCCTGCGCTCTGCAATCAGTACTCAGGCATGCGCTGTGCGCGCTGCCCGTGAACTAACATCAAGTGCCTGCACACAGTGGAGGCCCCTGATCCCACCCCGCAGTGTGTTATGATGTATTCACAGTGTGGGGCTGGGAATCTGGCGCCTGCACAGTGGAGCGGGTCACCGTGCTCCATTAAAGATAGTGCCGATGTGTTGGAGACTTCACCACTTCTATCGAGGAGCACAGTGACCCGCTCCACTGCGCAGGCGCCAGACTCCCAGCCCCACAGTGTGAATACATCATAACACACTGCGAGGCGGGATCTGGGGCCTCGGCTACAACCAGGTGCAATATCCTTACATCACCTGAAGTAACTTCAGGGGCAGTGCACAGGGCGCATGCCCGAGAACTGGTTGCAGAGCGCAGGTGGCGGGGACGTCATGAGAGAGGAGGTGGCGCCCGGAGGAGATGGGGGGATGATGGACGGCTGCGAGGCGGTTGAGTCGAGGAGAAAACATACCTACCTGACTCAATAGAGGTAGGGTGGGAAATTTATAAAACTCATTATTTCAGCGTTCCTAGGGACCGTCACAGACTGCAGCCTTAGTGCTGCTGAAGGTGGCTATTTTACTTTAATAGGCCCGGGGGGAGGGGGGTGACAGGTTCCCTTTAAGGCAAAGAAGTGGAATATTCTGCAATGGCCTGGAGTCACTCACCGGATCTCAACCCATCGACACGCATTTCACATTCTTAAAGGGAACCTATACATATATGCTAGCCACCTTAGGGAGAGACCCAAGTTGGGCTAAATGTAGCGGGACGAAAGAGACCAAAAAGCCCTCTACTTAAAGGAAATACATAGTGGATGCTTTCCTGAAACGGAAAGTACTTGCAAGCAGCATAATACAAAGAATAGCAGGTTTACCCAGAATCCTTTGCAGTAGGCGGAAAGAGATTATTTGCATAGCTCCGCCTACTGCAAAGGATTCTGGGTAAACCTGCTATTCTTTGTATTATGCTGCTTGCAAGTACTTTCCGTTTCAGGAAAGCATCCACTATGTATAAAGGGAACCTGTCACCCTGTTTTTTTGATGAAATATAAATATGGTTCAATAGGGCCTGAGCTCAGCTTTACATCAGTACTTTTCATATCCCCGATTCCCCACCCTTGCTGCCAAACTACCTTAGTAATCTCCCCATTTTCGTATGTCAATCACCCTGGTCTGGTCCGATGGGCGGGGCCTAGTTGCTGTCTCTCCCCCTGCTCCTCGGCGTGTCAGACGTAACTAGATCCTATGCTCTGTGCCCCGGAAGCATAGAAAGACTTCCGGGCACAGAACGTCAAGGAAAATGCCGGTGCATGCGCAATAATGAGTTGAATGCTTTGCCCACTGTTGGGCAAAACATACTGCGCAGGCGCAGAAAACTACGCAACAGCAGGAAAGAAGATTCGTAGAGCAAAGCCGGAGGTGGGGAGAATCTGTGATTAGGCCCCGCCTATCGGACTGGACCGATTGACATACGAAAATGGAGAGATTACTAAGGTATTTTGGCAGCAAAGGTAGGGAATCGGGAAATATGAAAGGTACAGCTGAGCTCAGGCCCTATTGAACCATATTTTTATCTCATATCGAAAAAACGGGGTGACAGGTTCCCTTTAAGACAAAACGTGAGGTAGAAAGATCCATGAACAAGAAACAACTTAAGTCAGCTGCAGTAAAGGCCTGCAAAGCATCAGCGCTTGGTGACATCTGTGGCTTCCAGACTTCAGGCAGTCATTGCCTTCATAGGTTTCTACAAATTATGAATAATGATCATTTACCATAAATAAAAGTTCATTTGTCCAATTACTTTTGAGCCCACGAAATAAAAAGGCTTTGTCCAAAAATGGTTGCAATTCCTAAACATTTCACAGGATGTTTTTTCTCATCCCCTTTGATTAAACCTGAAAGTCTACACTTCATCTCAGTTGTTTCATTTTAAATACAAAATAGTGGCATGAAGAGTCCAAATCGCAAAGGTTTGGTCACTGTCCAAATATTTCTGGACCTAAAGGCCCCTTCATATTAAGCGACGCTGCAGCGATACCGACAACGATCCGGATCGCTGCAGCGTCGCTGTTTGGTCGCTGGAGAGCTGTCACACAGACCGCTCTCCAGCGACCAACGATGCCGGTAACCAGGGTAAACATCGGGTAACTAAGCGCAGGGCCGCGCTTAGTAACCCGATGTTTACCCTGGTTACCATGCTAAAAGTAAAAAAAAAAAAACACTAGATACTTACCTACCGCTGTCTGTCCTCCAGCGCTGTGCTCTGCTCTCCTCCTGTACTGGCTGTGAGCCGGAAAGCAGAGCGGTGACGTCACCGCTCTGCTTTCCGGCTCCCAGACAGTACAGGAGGAGAGCAGAGAAGCAGAGCGCAGCGCTGGAGGACAGACAGCGGTAGGTAAGTATCTAGTGTTTGTTTTTTTTTTACTTTTAGCATGGTAACCAGGGTAAACATCGGGTTACTAAGCGCGGCCCTGCGCTTAGTTACCCGATGTTTACCCTGGTTACCAGTGAAGACATCGCTGGATCGGTGTCACACACGCCGATCCAGCGATGTCAGCAGGAGTCCAGCGACGAAATAAAGTTCTGGACTTTATTCAGCGACCAACGATCTCCCAGCAGGGGCCTGATCGTTGGTCGCTGTCACACATAACGATTTCATTAACGATATCGTTGCTACGCCACAAATAGCAACGATATCGTTAACGATATCGTTATGTGTGAAGGTACCTTAAGTGTATGTCCAGCTTTTTAAATTCTGAGACCGCTCTATGACAGCCACACACTGTGCTGAACAGGTCCAAGAGAATTCCTAATTGCAAAGATTAGAAAAAACAAACAAAACTGTGACTAAAACAATCCTTTGTTAATTACCGGACTGAAGAGACAGAAGGAAAAAGCGCCGGCTGTTTCTGGCGGGCAAGCACTTTATCCGGCTCCCCTTGGAGGAAGGCAGAGTGAAGCACTTCACAGCATAAGACGGCCGTCTCTTTTTCCTTCTGTACCTTCGGTCTGATAATAAAGGATTGTTATAGCCACAGGGCGACTTCCACACTGTTTGCTATTTGGAAGTTTCTTTACAGTGGCCGTCTGCATAGTAACGCACAGTCTGCTGTGCCTTCATATGCAGTTAAACGATAGAATACTCTTTTGGCCTCTGTTGAATGGTCGCCTAAGGTGGTGTTACAGTATACAACAGGAAAAGCTGCCCCTATACAGTAGGCTAGGTGCACAGACACAGCCTTAACTCTGCACTGAAGACTTTCACCAACATTGGATCCTTAACCCAAGAATTCCTGATCTTCTATTTGTTTCTTAGGTGGAATCGCTCCTCACACTTCCACTATCACTTGCCTGTACAAGCTCCAGTCGTGGTTACACGTGTTTCCGTCAGCGCGGGCGCTATGCTTATACTCTGCCAGTCTTCCAGCTCCCGGGACACAAAGTATGGGGGCTTACAGCAATGATGACAGACTCTGCTCTTTCCCTGCTGTTCCCAGGCTCATATCGTAGCGTCCTCAGTGGCTCTCAAATTCGGTGACTGTCATTTTTTTCTAGAAAAATCTAAATGCTGCTAAGTACCCCAAAAAATAATAAAAAATTGTTTTACATTATTGGACTTTCTATGGCGTTTAAAGAAACTTCAAGACAACAGAAGTCAGCTTAGAAAGTTCGGGTTTATTAGCACACATACTGAGGGTAATAATGCTCATTCCTCTTATAAATAAATCAGATTCCATTTTTGGCAGAGGGTCTTGTGCCCCCTCAGCTGCTGACTTGCTGTCTCTTCGCTACATTATATTGTCTCATACGTTCCTCCAACTCTGGCCTGAAGTGGCGAATCAAGCCCTGCAAGAGAGAAGTGACTTGTTATAGTGGTGTGCAGGGAATCAGCGCTGCTTTACAGTATAGGCTAGTGTCTCCTCTCCACGATTTCGAGGCCTGAATACTTTTGTACTGTGATGTACTAGTACTTGGGTCAAAAGCACCACCAATCACATTATGTTCACACTGAAAATCGGCAGGAGACTATCATAGCTGCAAAACTCATCACTACACTGGAGACTCTTCCCATGTAGTAATGTTAGTCATGTGCTTATTGCACTTTTTCTTCAATGAGGTAAATGGAACGTCAGCAGCTTGATGGAAGATCAGAGATCCTGATTACAGCAATGTGTCACTTACTTGGTTGAGTTTTGCTGTTTCAATTCAATGAGTGTTTTATCAACAGGAGATTATCACTGTAGGACTAACTGCCTGGGTGCTTGAGTCCACCCATGCACCCTGCACTGATTGGCCGCTTTCTGTCACTATACAGTGTACACAGAAAGCTAACTTTGCCACAGAGAAAAATGTGATTCTATCATAACTGCAGCACCCAGTAAACTAAGTGATGCCTCGCTGGAATCAGAGTTTCTGTCTGTACCTTATACTGCTGTCAGAATACACAGCAAAAGTCTGCGACAAGTGTGTATATCCAAAGGAAAACCTGCAATGTTGTTTGATGCAGATTGTTCTGTGACATGACAATATAAATATACTTTTTTGACACATGTAAAAAAAAAAAAAATAGCAAAAAAAGTTAATTGAAATAAGAGATTTGTTCCATTGTCACGTGGTCGCTCAGCTCTTTGCACTCACCAGCACCTTTGTTTTGTAACAGTAGTGTGTGTCCTTAGTGGAGTTTACACCCAAATTGTAGCATTCATACCTAGTTTACCACAAAATACACTAACAGAACTACACTGCTCAGCAGGCGTACAATCATTTCTTCAGCGACGATGGCATAAAAACATAAAAAGAGACTTCAAAGCAAGATGTCCGTTACATTAGGCTTGTGATAGATGGGAGATCCCAAAGATGTACCAAAATGTATTTTTAAAAGTCCAATAACCTCGCAGCCCAAATCATCAATTTGTTTTTTGTGTTTTTTTTTCATCAGTTTTTTTTTTTGCAGCCAGAGAACACATGGAAGCAAGGCTATGGGGTCGATTCTTAAAGGGTTTTCTAGGCATAAAACACTTAAAATGTCGTAAAAATATGTGCAACACAAAGATGGGACAGGACGGGGCCTGGCAACACAAACCCCACAAATTTATGAAAAATTGTGGCGTACCTTATGCCAGAAATGGCGCCTTAGTCTTGAGTGGAGTAGCCTTTCTGGTGCTGGCACATGCAGGTGCAAGTTGCGCCACTTTGTGAACTACATTAAGACTGGCGAGCACAACGCTAGCGTCAGGCCAGATGTTTCAAGAATGGTAAATGTCCTATTTTTTATAACCTATATGGCATCTGGGCAAGTCATGGGGTATATTTACTTCACGCAAGATTTGGGGGCATGCATGGTTATGTAGGGGTGAGGTCACAGAGCATCTTACCTGCACGGGCCAAGCAGCGCCATCTCCCAAAGCACAGATAGTGTGGCCCTCGATCTGCTTGCTGATTTCCCACAACATGTCGATCTCATCAGAACGGGCATTTCCTTGACACATTCGCCACATGACTTTGTTCATCCAATCAACACCTAGTGGCGATTCAAGAGATACAAATTCCCAAAATGCTCAAATGTCCATTTACAAATGATAAAATGGTTGTCTAGGACTGGCCAAATCTCAATGTTTGCCAATTCTCAGTACTGGTGGTCTCGTTATCTCCATGAGTGCAGTTCGATGGTAAACCAGTAAAACGGTTGTCGTTCCATACCCTGTCCACATGTACCATGCATGTTGTCGGCAGCACGTCCCTGATTACAAAGGGTGATGTGCTGCGGACCATGATTTGATAGCCCACAGGAACGATACAACCAGCTGACAACAGAACAAAATGCTCCTTCACCGACAGCAACTTTAAAAGGGCACATGGGCTACTTGTGAACACATTTGCAGATTATCGACTGGTGCAACTGGGCCTTTACATCAGGAACATTTAGGGTTTGTAAGAAATTAGAACAAAATGCTGGGCTGAAGCACAAGACGGCTTTCCGAATTGGCCAAAAAGCAAACAAACACCCTTTTCCTACACCCATGTGTTAACTATTTACTCACTGTATGAAAAAAAAACTTATTAAAACTTTCAGAATTTGGTTGGAACCAAAGCTATCTTGAAAACCCCACTAAGGTCCTGTGTACCTGAATGACACATGGCTTATATTCGCTCGCATTCATGTCACAAGACAAATAAGCCAGTTCTACATAGTCTCAAAAATGAGTGACAGCAGAGAGCCAGCCACAGAGAAGGGTGAGCGCCCTGCATTGTGACTGCGCATAACTGCAAGGCACCTGTGGAGATGAATGGGCTTATAAATTAGCAAGTGCCCAGACCACCATCAATCCCTGTAAAGGAGGAGTAGAAAAAGGCAATGGAGTGCTGCTCTAAAGGTACCTTAACACTAAACAATATCGCTAGCGATCCGTGACGTTGCAGCGTCCTGGCTAGCGATATCGTTCAGTTTGACGCGCAGCAGCGATCAGAATCCTGCTGTGATGTCGTTGGTCGGGGCTAGAAGGCCAGAACTTTATTTGGTCGCTGGATCTCCCGCTGACATCACTGAATCGGCGTGTGTGACACCAATTCAGCAATGTCTTCGCTGGTAACCAGGGTAAACATCGGGTTACTAAGCGCAGGGCCACACTTAGTAACCCGATGTTTACCCTGGTTACCATCCTAAAAGTAAAAAAAACAAATGCTTCATACTTACCTTCCGCTGTCTGTCCCTCGGCGCTGTGCTTTCCTGCACTCACTGTGAGCACAGCGGCCAGAAAGCAGAGCGGTGACGTCACCGCTCTGCTTTCCGGCCGCTGTGCTCACAGCCAGTACAGAGAAGCAGAGCGCCGGGGACAGACAGCCGAAGGTAAGTATGAAGCGTTTGTTTTTTTTTACTTTTAGGATGGTATCCAGGGTAAACATTGGGTTACTAAGCGCGGCCCTGAGCTTAGTAACCCGATGTTTACCCTGGTTACCGGCATCGTTGGTTGCTGGAGAGCGGTCTGCGTGACAGCTCTCCAGCGACCAAACAGCGACGCTGCAGCGATCCGGATCGTCTGGATCGCTGCAGCGTCGTTTAGTGTGAAGGTACCTTAAGTTGGGCTAGGTTTGAGTGATGGTCTTGGTCTCAGCATACAGAACCCTATGTATCAATACTTTCTAAAAGTGCAGTTAAACTTTAGCATTTAACATTTTTTTCCCTGCACCTAGAACTCATGTAAACGTTATTTGCAGATCATCGTGATTTTAGGGATACCAAGTATAGGCAGACTAGAGAACACCAGGGGTGTTAATAACTGCTCCTGTCATATGGGGTGGAGGTTTCACTTTGCTTATTCCCCCAGGGCACTGCCGTCACTATTGACACTGTTAGGCCATGTGCACACGTTCAGTATTTTTTGCGTTTTCTATCCGCGAAAAAAATCACATTGCGGAAAAAAAAGCAACATGTTCATTAAATTTGCGGAATTGCGGGGATTCCGCACACCTAGGAATGCATTGATCTGCTTACTTTCCGCATGGGGCTGTGCACACCATGCGGGAAGTAAGCAGATTATGTGCGGTTGGTACCCAGGGTGGAGGAGAGGAGACTCTCCTCCACGGACTGGGCACCATATAATTGGTAAAAAAAAAAAGAATTAAAATAAAAAATAGTGATATACTCACCTTCGATGGCCCCGAAGTCTCCCCGCCTCTCAGCGGTGCACGTTGCCGCTTCCATTCCTATAGATGCTCTGTGTGAAGGACCTGCGATGACGTTGCCATCTTGTGATTGGTCGCGTGACCGCTCATGTGACCACGACGTCATCGAAAGTCCTGCACATACACACCATCTATAGGAACGGACGCCGCTGAGGAGATCGGCTGTCTGCAGGGTGAGTATAACCATTTTTTTATTATTTTTAAACATTCTATCTTACTATAGATGGCGGCATAGGCAGCATCTATAGTAAAAAGTTGGTCACACTTGTCAAACACTATGGTTGACAAGTGTGACCAGGTTGGTCAGTCAGTTTTCCAAGCGATGCTACAGATTGCTTGGAAAACTTTAGCATTCTGCAAGCTAATTTTGCTTGCAAAATGCTAAAAAAAAAAAACGGCAAAAAAACGGGAAAAAAAAATGTGGATTTCTTGCAGAAAATTTCTGCAAGAAATCCTGACGTGTGCACATACCCTTACACTGCTGAGATCGGTGCTGGTCCCTGCTCCTAGAGGCAACTATCCACTCGCTGTGCCTTCTCTATGATCACTAGCACAGAGGAGCTAAAACAGATCCCCTTTCTGTAAGAAGAAAGGTCTTGGTATGATATAGTTATACTACTGGACATAACTGTGTCCACTAATCTGCCCCACAACCAACATTTCACAAGAGGGAGGGGGCCTGAAAAGTAAGCTAACTTGGAATATAACACATCCTCTCTCTGCAGCTCTGTAGGTACTTAAGGTACCTTCACACATAACGATATTGTTAACGATATCGTTGCTTTTTGTGACGTAGCAACGATATCATTAATGAAATCGTTATGTGTGACAGCGACCAACGATCAGGCCCCTGCTGGGAGATCGTTGGTCGCTGAATAAAGTCCAGAACTTTATTTCGTCGCTGGACTCCCTGCAGACATCGCTGGATCGGCGTGTGTGACACCGATCCAGCGATGTCTTCACTGGTAACCAGGGTAAACATTGGGTAACTTAGTAACCCGATGTTTACCCTGGTTACCATCCTAAAAGTAAAAAAAAACAAACACTACATACTTACCTACCGCTGTCTGTCCTCCAGCGCTGTGCTCTGCACTCCTCCTGTACTGGCTGTGAGCGCCGGAAAGCAGAGCGGTGACGTCACTGCTCTGCTTTCCAGCCGCTGTGCTCACACAGACAGTACAGGAGGAGTGCAGAGCACAGCGCTGGAGGACAGACAGCGGTAGGTAAGTATGTAGTTTTTTTACTTTTAGGATGGTAACCAGGGTAAACATCAGGTTACTAAGCGCGGCCCTGCGCTTAGTTACCCGATGTTTACCCTGGTTACCGGCATCGTTGGTCGCTGGAGAGCTGTCTGTGTGACAGCTCTCCAGCGACCAAACAGCGACGCTGCAGCGATCCGGATCGTTGTTGGTATCGCTGCAGCGTCGCTTAATGTGAAGGGGCCTTTAGGCTTATCCTCCATGACTTCTCAGATGTAGGTGTCACAGCGTGCTTTACATATGCAGAGCAGCAAGAGTGACCGGACACTTACCTTCCCTGCAGGGGGTGCACTGACCACAACTTTCATGTTTATAGAATTCTATAAGACGCGCAATAGCTCGAACAATGTCTGTCTGCAATAAAAGAAGTCACGAGTGAAATCCTGGAGGTCCATACATTGTGCAGGCATACCCATCAGCGACACACTCACCGATTTATCCATAACGATGAGAGCTGCGGTGCCCAGACCAGTCTGTGCCTGTACCAAGGCATCAAAGTCCATGAGAACATTGTCACACACTGAGCGGGGGATGAGAGGTGTGGAGGAACCACCTGGTATTACGGCAAGCAAGTTGTCCCAGCCACCGACCACACCACCTATAGGAATCAGTCACAAAAAAATAGCAAATTCAGTAGCATCAAGCAGCACACCATCCTGAGACTGTAGTCTATAGAAGGTGCGCTGTTCATGCAACACACATCCAAAACCAGACCGTTATTTGCACAGCTAGATCCAGAGAATAGAAATGCACCACCTTCCATGAATCCGCACTTCCATTGTACGTACCTGCGTGTCTTTCTATGAGCTCTTTCAAAGGGATGGACATCTCCTCCTCCACAGTGCACGGATTGTTCACGTGTCCAGAGATGTTGAACAGTTTAGTTCCTGAATTTCTTTCCCGGCCAAATCCAGCAAACCAGGATCCACCACGGCGGCAAATAGTGGGGGCCACAGCAACCGTCTCTACATTAGCAACTGTTGTTGGGCAGCCAAAAACACCTTCAAGAAAGCAGACCATTTCACTGTAAAGCAATCTTACCAGGGATGACCCATCCATAAATGGTCCTGCATGCCTAGAACTAAGCTAACTCTACCCAAAGAAGTTTTTTGGCAACTGTTACAGTATTGCTTACAGTTTAAACACTGCTGGAATAAGATTTATGGCGTAGCGAACGCTGCCGCTTGCCTTGAATTGTATGAGTGGCGGTCAGCACCCCCCACTTTGTGAAAGTCTCTGTTTTAGCACACGTTTTATTTTTCGTCCCTTTCTTACAAGAACCATAACTTTTTTTTCCATGAACGTTTTTTGTCTGACATTCTGTAATTTGAAATGACATGATTTACTTTAACAAATATTCTGGTGAATATGGGGCACGTAAAAAAAGGAATCTGTCACCATGTTTTTGTTACAATAATCTGAAAGAAGCATAATGTAGGGTCAGAGACCCCAATTCCAGTAATGTATCACTTACTGTTCTGCTTGATGTGGTTTTAATATAATATCCTGTTGATAAAACATTGATTTTAACTAGAAGACTAGTAATCCTGCTGCCAGGTAGTCTAACCACATCCCCGCCACTGATTGGCAGCTTTCTATGCATAGGCAGAAAGCTGCCAATCCGTGGTGTGGCAGGGTTATACAGAGCTCAGCATTCAGGGCAGATCTTCAACAAAGAAAATAATTGAATTCAAAGCTGCAGCAAGCAGCCCAGTAAGTGATACATTGCTAACATTGGGGGTTCTGACCCTAAATCATGCTGCTCTCATACGGAGGTATCAAAAACCTGCTGACAGATTCCCTTTATGCATTTGGAAGTAATTGTCCAGTAGTGGACAAAAAAATTTGACTGGGACCGGACGATCAACTATGGCGCCCTGCGAGCACTCCAGTACAAAATGATGTTGGGAGAGAAGGACTTAACAAAGCAGTTTACATTTATATGCCTGATTCTTTTGCTTTTAGGGGAGACCATGCCCCTCACTATACTGAAAACACATGAATGCTCAGCAGAGTGTTCATTTGTATGGGGGAATCAAGAGAAGTAGCTGTCAGCAGCTAGATGTATATGGGCACCTTAAGGGTAGCTTTAGGCTATGTGCACATGATGCGGATTTACTGCGGATCCGCAGCGTTTTTTTCCGCGCAGAAACGCTGCAGATCCGCAAAGTGATTTACAGTACAATGTAAATCAATAGGAAAAAAAAACTCTGTGCTAATGGTGCAGAAAATTCCGTGCGGAAACTCTGCGGATCAAAAGAAGTAGCATGTCACTTCTTTTGTGCGGAACTGCAGCGTTTCTGCACCCTTCCATTATCGAAATCCGCAGGGGTAAAAAAACACATGAAATCCGCACAATAACGCCCAAAATCCGCATAAAAAACGTGTCAAATTTGCACCTGCGTTTTCCGCCAGGAGATGCAGATTTTGTGCAGAAAATTCTGCACCCCAATCCGCATCGTGTGCACATAGCCTTACATGACAACGTGTACTATTTCATGATTTTCCATAGTCTATTACCAATCAATTGCAGATGGATACATCGCCCCACTCCTGCCTCCGCCAGCAGCGGCCCTGGGACCCCGATTCACCGCAGCCACCACCTCCAGTAAGCAATAAGATACATGGATTGTAAGAAGCACCACCATTTTATTAAAAAAAAAAAAAGTGTTTTTTTTCCTATTTTTCTCCTCAAAATTTGGGGTGAGTCTTATAATCCGGTGCGTCTTATAAACCGCAAAATGTACTTTAACTTTGAAGCACTGAATAATTGCCAATTGCTTCCTTCACAAGGAGAAGATATAGTTACTAGTGATGAGCGAATATACTCGTTACTCGAAATTTCCAGAGCACGCTCGGGGGTCCTCCGAGTATTTTTTAGTGCTCGGAGATTTAGTTTTCCTCACCTCAGCTGAATGATTTACATCTCAGCTTGATTACATGTGGGGATTCCCTAGCATCCAGGCAACCCCCACATGTACTTATGCTGGCTAACAGATGTAAATCATTCAGCTGCGGCGATGAAAACTAAATCTCCGAGCACTAAAAAATACTCGGAGGACACCCGAGTGTCCTCGGGAAATCTCGAGTAACGAGTATATTCGCTCATCACTAATAGTTACACAAGCATCAAAGCCTATAAAACCGCCCAAAGTAAACCTATCCTGTGAAATCAGGGAGCACAGCAGAAGTCCCCGCCATGGTGAGGCAGAGTTGTATGGAGCGGGCTGGTGCCATAAATCCACACGTCTGCTAATCATGAAGAAAGAAGACTGCACCCCAAATAGCAATCCAGGACCCACCAACATCTGCAGGGAATGGAGGCTTGAGGCGAGGCTTTCCTTGTTTTCCTTCCATGCTCTCAATCAAAGCCGTCTCCTCTCCACAAATATAGGCGCCAGCTCCTCTCACCACAAACACATCGAAGTCATATCCCGAGCCACAGGCATTGCGCCCAATTAGACCAGCAGCATACGCTTCGCGGATAGCCACCTGCAAATTCAGGAGATACATAAGTCTTACATTATTCCATGCCATTGATTCCTGTGCGCTATACATATAACATACAAGTACATGAGCCAATAAAACAACACACAATCTAAGCTGTCAGATGAGGCGTGCTCTTAACGCTTTCTTCTGGAATTTTCAACTCTATCAACAACATTAAAATGCATTTAAGTCAGAAGCATTTATCACCTATTCAGTGGATTAATAACAAATGACTAGATCAGTGGGGGTTTGAGTACAGGGACCACCACTGACCCCCTGGCTCCTCCCAAAGCAATGCCCACAGCTGCAATCCAGCTTAGGCTACGTTCACATTAGTGTTGCGCGCCACTGCGTCGGCAACGCAACGCACGACGCACAAAAAAAGCGCGCAAACGCACGCAAAAACGCTGCGTTTTGCGACGCGTGCGTCGTTTTTTGACGAAAATCGGACGCACGAAAAATGCAACTTGTTGCATTTTCTTGCTTCCGACGCTAGCGTCGGAAACGACGCACGTGTCGGAAATCGCAACAAAAAAAGACGCACGCGTCCCCCATGTTAAACATAGGGGCGCGTCGCCGCTGCGTCGCTGACGCAACAGCGACGCACATTAGCGGAACGCTAATGTGAACGTAGCCTTCCAGTTCCCTGTTTTACGATCTGTGGGGGTCCCTGTGATTAGACCCAATCAGCACTGATCTAGGCATTTCCTACTTATCCAAAAGGTTGGTGATAAATGCTTCTGGCAGAAATCCATCTTAATCACCTATCCACTGGATAAGTGACAAATGCCTAGCTCAGTGGGGGTCTAATCACAGGGACCCCCCACAGATCATCATAACAAGAAACCATATGCTAGGCAACAGCTCAACTCAATTCAACAGCTCAATTCAAACTTATCCTAGCTGGAGGTCTCCAGTTCTAGTGCTCAGTGGGGGGCCTTGCATTAGGACCCTCATCAATCCAGCATTTATCACCAATCCATTGGAAAGGTGATAAATGCTCCTGTCTCCTAAACACAAAGTTTGTGTCAGACACTACTGTACAACCACATAAATCATGTGTGGACTTGGAGACCGTTTGACTCTTCGCAGTGTGACGAGCATTGGCTCGCTGCATATAAGAAAACCCAGTAAAATGGTGACCAACTAGCAAGGTCTGGATGCTCAGGGACCACTGTTCGACATTGTGTCGGTAGTACAGCTCGGCCCAGCCATGCACAGAAAGGACCCACAGAATATGACTAAGGTAGAAAACTGATGGACCATCATTGCATCTAGAATTTCCTCCCACTCGGGGGCTGATCGTTACCTGAAGATTTGAGGCCTCGTTGTAGAACTCTCCTCGAATGTAGATGTAGGCAGCTCGCGCCCCCATGCTGCGACCAGCCACCAGACATCCCTCCACTAACTTGTGGGGATCGTGCCTCATAATCTCGCGGTCCTTACAGGTCCCTGGCTCCCCTTCATCTGCATTCACCACAAGATACTTAGGGCTATAAAAAAAAGGATTGAAATCTGGACAGGTTTAAAAGGAAGATGCTTGTTCACATGTTCAACCACCAAGTAGGAAGTTCTGAGAAGTAGGGGAATGAATCGCTGCTTAATCCTGCCCAACATACGTACGGACCGTGGACTGCAAGTTGCCCACCATCAGCACTTCTGAGGCATGTACACTTGTGGAGCAGGACAGCCCAAGCACACCGCACATTGCTGGTACGGCCATATTGCCTGCTCATTACATTTTACTCGGGATAAAGGGTTGAGTCACAAAATGTGGAAGTCATCAGTGGGCAGAACGACAGCTTACCGTCCATCGGATGGCTTGTTCATAAAGCTCCATTTCAGACCTGTTGGGAAACCAGCACCCCCTCTTCCACGCAGGCCTGACACTTTGATCTCCCCCAATATCCAATCCACTCCCTTCAGAAGAATTTCCTTGGTCTTGTACCAGTCGCCACGGCTCAGAGCTCCCTTCAACCTAAAGGAGAAGGGAAGATTGTGGTGACCATAAAACAAAAACTAGATCGGAAATACAAAGAACCTCCCAGCTCACCTCCAATCATGACGGCCATACAGATTGGTGAAAATTCGATCTTCATCGCTGAGGGGCCCAAACTTTGTCTTTTTAGGTGCCTGGCAACATTATTTATAACAAAAAATATGTATCTAGAATAAAATCAGCCTCTAAATTCCATAAACTGTATAAGTCATGTATATGAGACTGCATATATAGCAGCGATTCTAGCTACAGTGTGCTGACCCTGCCATGTACCAGGACATGACCAGTGCACCGCTTACCTGCTCCGCTGTGGTGGAGTTCAACCTGACCAAGGACACGGCAGGTGCTGGGGAGGGGAGGGATGAGCGCAGGATGTGTCGGACAGACAGCAGCATCCTGGCAGAAGGCTAGAAGAGAGAAAACACATGCATAAGGGGGAGAAAAGCTGCATTTACTGTCAAACTCATGACCGACGTCACGGACTACTCGGCCGATGTGCCGGGCCTAAGGTCGCCTCATGGCACCACAGTGTCAGCGAACGCAGTCACATTGCAAACAGCAAGGTTCTGAGTCCGCCTCACACAAGTCACAGGATGTCCTGTGGATTTGCTGATCACAAGGCTTCCACATCCACCTAAAAGGACCTGTCGTGTGGTGCATACAGTCTGATCTGCGGACAGCACGGGGTAGAGAAGGACAATACTTAGGTCTGTTGGAAAAGATATAACTTATACTTTCTTCCTAGAAATCCCTGGTGTCTGTATGGAAGAGTCCAGTGGGCGGTCCTACTAGTGATTGACAGCCAGCTCCGCATGCAGTCATACACAGGAGCCTGTCAATCACTGATAGCACCGCCCCCTGGACTCCTAAGAATACAAACAGGGATTACAACGAATAAAATACAAGTTTTCTCATTCTTTTCCCACAGAAACGTACATCACCCATGGCTAGATGGACAGAGCCTTCTCCGTAAAGGCTGCGAAACACGAGGCGGGCGAGTTTATTCATGTGGAATTAATGTTACAAAAATCCATATTCTCCAGAATGCAGATATCGTTGTAATTGGCTCTGTGCAAATCGAGCAAGATGGCCATTTCATGGAACCGTAAGGGGTTGGCAAAAATTAACCGAAAACCCTCACGCCCCACTACACAACCCCCTGTACAGTCCTCGCCACCTTGCGCTGAAACTCTGGGCCTCTTCACACTATGCCGGGACTTTTAGGCTATGTGCACACGATGCGGATTTGCTGCGGATCCGCAGCGGATTTTTCCACGCAGAAACGCTGCAGAGCCGCACTGTGATGTACAGTATAATGTTATTCAATGAGGAAAAAAATAGCTGTGTAGACGGTGAGGAATAATCAGTGCGGAATTGCTGCGGATTTCAATGAAGTGCATGTCGCTTCTTTTGTGCGGATCTGCAGCGTTTCTGCACCCCTCCATGATAGAAATCCGCAGTGGCAAAAACTGCAGAAAATCCGCATCAATTCCGCGGCTGCGGATTCTGCCAGGAGATGCGGATTTTGTGCAGAAAATTCTGCACCTCTTTTCCTACGTGTGACCAAGCCGGGACGTCTCAGAACAGAAGTAGAGGTCATGGCGTGCCGCGACCTTATGATACGAGGCTTCTGGAAGCACGAAGATGACCGCGGTCTCAGCGCGGAGAACAGTGAGCAGTGGAGGCGAGTACGGCTGGCTTACATGTTTGTGTCCTCCAGCCTCTCCAGACAATAAGGAGTGCCCAATCAGCAGCGAATAAATGGGCGGTGAATCCCTGTGTGCCCCAGCCTTACATACAGGCGTCACCACAGCTGGATCATGGCTTCCTGCTCATGCATCTATTGGGGAGGTGAAGGAGAATCGCATCAAAGGATACTAGTAAATGGCGACCAATCAGACTGCAGCTCTTATCTCCCCAAGGCTGTCTGCGACATAAGAGCTGGGCTCTGATTGGTCATCCTCTATATAGCGCCAGCACATAGGTGACCCGAGAGGTCATTTCTAATCTGAAGGGAGTACACACACACCTCAGACACGTGACAGTACAGTCCTGCTACACGAGACTATGCCCGAGCCCGGCGGGCACCGGTCACCTCCACCCTATGTCACCCCCCAAAGTTTATAATATGTTTATACCGTGTCACCTTCAGCAGCGGCCGCCAAATAAGCCCCTCCTCTTCCGGCACTGACTTCTAATAGTCACTTTCAGACAGGTCCGTGGCGCACGGTATGACGTCACTGACGCAGGAGGCCATCTTTACTGCTGGCAAGTTCCAGGACTTAATTCTAATAATTAGGTGCAATGTTATACAGATAGGAAAGGATATCCAGAAAGAAGCTGCCATGGAAGATCCAGGATGCAATGACACTCACCGTACCCACACCTGCCCCCACTGCACCTCCTATAGGAGGCAGCCAGAAATCCCCACTGTGCCCTAATAAATACAAGGATTGCAGCCTTATTCCTGCATTGTATTGTCACCTGAGCCTATGGCAGCAGATAACCCCTATCCACATGCCTCCCAACTTTTGCTGAAGAGAAAGCGCAACAATTTCTGTGCAAATAAAGCAGCCGAAAAAACATTGCATGTACGCTACATGTGAACACGGGCTACATGTCCAAGCAAAGTGGATGTGCTTCCGTGAAATCTGCGCCCTCGGTGGTCTAAAGACAGCATTGAATTGTGCTGTTTTGCTGCTTTTTTCCTCTAGAGACTTCTATGTGGAGCCTGGATAAAACGCATGTAAAAAAAAAAAACCTTGTTGCATTTTTAAGCTCAAAATGAAAGCTTTTCTGTACTATTAAATCTGCATCATTCACATCTGCGCCAAAAACACGTTAAATATGGGGAAAACTCATAAAAGGAACACAGCAAACACGCAATAATCAGAGGAGATTGGTATTGCATTGTGTGGTGCAGACATCTGCTGAAAAAACGCAGCATTAGGCTGGGTTCACACTAGTGTTTGTGTGCGCAGCATAGGGCTGCGTACTTCTTACCTTCAGAGCCACATACATCCGCATCCGTCCTGCGTGCCTATCTTTAACGTATACACAGGGACATGCGTGGTCATGCGTTGCATGCGGATGCGTCCCCGTGCAGCGTTTTGACGTACCCGCCGAACGCAACATGTGTCGGTCAGTGCCTGGCAAGGCCTGATTCCGCTCCAGAGGACTCCAAGTTCTGCCTGCGCTGGTCAGGACCAGGATCCGCACCCCACGTCGTCAAGAGCCGAGGCCTAGTCCTTTCTGCACCAAGCCCAAGAGACTTCAATAACAATAAGGTATATGAAAACATAGTGATAAGACTTAAATAAAAATAAAAAGATAAGCAGAACTGGGGATCTCTCAAAATGTAAACATTTATTTATATCAACACATGAGATATATGAGGGCAACAAAAACAATTTAAAAGCAATTAAAACAGCCCATTGGCCACATAATTACACCCACTCGACTCCTAATGAGAGCCGCAGTATTAACAAGCTAACGAACAGGTAGAAAATGATAAAGTAAGTAGCCCAAGTCATGAGACAGCTCACAAAATCACTTTGAACAATATAGCATGATATTAAATGTTGAAGGATGAAGAAAATTCATAGCCAATCAGGCTGACACAAGGAAGCGTTCAAAAGACTCCATTTATAAAGTGTTTGATACACAACATGGAAAGGTAAGGTGCAAGTGCGTGATATAATGTAGATGTAGATTGTGAGCCCTCGCGGGCAGGGTCCTCTCTCCTCCTGTACCAGTCGTGACTTGTATTGTTTAAGATTTCTGTACTTGTTTTTATTATGTATACCTCTCCTCACATGTAAAGCGCCATGGAATAAATGGTGCTATAATAATAATAATGCGCATGAATCTTGCCAAGGTGCCATGAATACTCATGTCAGAGACCCCCAAAATAATTATTTTTTATTAAGTCTACCATGCTTTAGAACCACACCATCATGTGCTGTTAAGCCCGGGTGTCATGGCAGAGCATATCCAAACAACACTATATTCCTCGTCATGGAATATCATACAGAAGCAAGTTCCACAGTAAGTGTTTGGCTAAAGCTGAATACACAGATTTTTGTCTTGCAGGAAACAGATTGATAGTGCACTACTTCTTTTTCTGTTACGTTGCTTTCACAAGGACGTACTACTACGATCCAATTACTTTACTGCAAATAATAGTATTATACCATTATACCGTCTATGGCTAGGTATAATTACTATACTTCTGCCCTCTATAGACAAGATGGACCTGAACAAATAAGAATATTTTATATCCAAATAGATTTTCCTTTCTTTCATTACTTATTAAATTGTCTCTTCATAAATGTTGGTTTATGTGACACATGGAACCTCCACTGCTCTGCAGATATTCAACTCATTTACAGGAAAGCTCTGTGACTCCCAGATGGTATCTCAATCAGACTCCAGTGTACCCTTCCTGACCTCAAGACAATGTCTGGAGATAAACCTCTGGCCAAGAACTTTATGAGGTGGCATTGTGGAGCAGACTCTGACCTAGACGTCTCTGGTTTGAGGGGTGATTGTAGACCCTCAAGAAGTCAGCAACTGTCAGCTGGACACTGTATATTCATTTCTGCAGATGCAGAGGCCCAAATATTTGGTAGGATCTGCTGCCAATGTTGTTGAAGGGGCAGCCAGAGATTGTCTAGCTGTCAATGTATGAGGAGTAGTAACAGCATCCATATTTTAGGGACAGCTGCTGCTCTACTTTTCAATATAGAAATGAATATGGCCAATCAGCTGAGACTGATGTGGCTGGACGTACAGTTGACTAATAATTTTATGTAGCTGGCCAACTATTGGTGCTCTAATGAGAATGCTATGGCCCTGATTCATCAAATCGATTATGTGATAATTCTGTTGTAAATCGCTTGAAAAGTAGCAATATTTTTGATCAATGTGTAGTTGTGCAAACATTGTATGACTTTTTGAGTATCAACAGTTTAGCCCCACTCTGCCAAATCGGGCAGAGTAGGAATGTCATGCTACAATTA
Source organism: Ranitomeya imitator (assembly GCF_032444005.1). NCBI lineage: Eukaryota > Metazoa > Chordata > Amphibia > Anura > Dendrobatidae > Ranitomeya > Ranitomeya imitator. The sequence goes on from NC_091283.1 coordinate 656,895,839, forward strand.
ATCTAATTCACAACCAGCTGTTGTGTTCCTTACATCACAAATCTTACTCCAGTACCTGATTGGAGTAGGATTTTTAGTGTGACGCACAGTTCTCACCTCTTAACCCCATCATGACCCAGCCTATTTTGACCTTAATGACCTGGCCATTTTTTGCAATTCTGACCAGTGTCCCTTTATGAGGTAATAACTCAGGAACGCTTCAACGAATCCTAGCAGTTCTGAAATTGTTTTTTCGTGACATATTAGGCTTCATGATAGTGGTAAATTTAGGTTGATAATTTTTGTGTTTATTTGTGAAAAAAATGGAAATTTGGCTAAAATTTTGAAAATTTTGCAACTTTCAAATTTTTAATTTTTATTCTGTTAAACCAGAGAGTTATGTGGCACAAAATAGTTACACATTACCCACATGTATACTTTACATCAGCGCAATTTTGGAAACAAAATTTTTTTTGCTAGGAAGTTATAAGGGTTAAAAGTTGACCAGTGATTTCTCATTTTTACAGCAAAATTTACAAAACCATTTTTTTAGGGACCACCTCACATTTGAAGTCAGTTTCAGGAGTCTATATGGCTGAAAATACCCAAAAGTGACACCATTCTAAAAACTGCACCCCTCAAGGTGCTCAAAACCACATTCAAGAAGTTTATTAACCCTTCAGGTGCTTCACAGCAGCATAAGCAACATGGAAGGAAAAAATGAACATTTAACTTTTTAGTCACAAAAATGATCTTTTAGCAACAATTTTTTTATTTTCACAAGGGTAAAAAGAGAAACTGGACACCAAAAGTTATTGTACAATTTGTCCTGAGTACGCCGATACCCCATATGTGGGGGGGGGGGAAACTACTGTTTGGGCACATGACAGGGCTCGGAAGGGAAGGAGCGCCATTTGACTTTTTCAATGAAAAATTGGCTCCAATCTTTAGCGGACACCATGTCGCGTTTGGAGAGCCCCTGTGTGCCTAAACATTGAAGCTCCCCCACAAGTGACCCCATTTTGGAAACTAGACCCCTCAAGGAACTTATCTAGATGCATAGTGAGCACTTTGAACCCCCAGGTGCTTCACAAATTGATCCGTAAAAATGAAAAAGTACTTTTTTTCACAAAAAAATTCTTTTAGCCTCAATTTGTTCATTTCCACATGGGCAACAGGATAAAATGGATCCTAAAATGTGTTGAGCAATTTCTCTTGAGTACACCGATACCTCATATGTGGTCACAAACCACTGTTTGTGCACACGGCAAGGCTCGGAAGGGAAGGAGCGGCATTTGACTTCTGAATGAAAAATTAGCTCCAATCGTTAGCGGACACCATGTCGCGTTTATAGAGCCCTGTATGCCTAAACATTGGAGCTCCCCCACATGTGACCCCATGTTGGAAACTAGACCCCCCAAGGAACTTATCTAGATGCAGAGTGAGCACTTTGAACCCCCAGGTACTTCACAAATTGATCCGTAACAATGAAAAAGTACTTTTTCTCAGTCGCCCATGACAGCACTACCAGAGAGGGGATCCGCCCTTCAGGGACAGGAAACCTACAGGATAAAAGGGCGGTACCTCTCCCCTGCATCAGTTTGGTTTCCTGTCCCTGACGGGGAACCTTCTCGGACGGTACCTGTCATGAACGACCGGAAGACTAACCTGGCGAAGATCCGGAACCGGCCAGTCCGAGTTCTGGTGGCGGGGAGGCCCCTGCCACGGCTGGTCCGGTATCCGAAGCCGCCACGACTTCGACCGAGGGGTCTAGAAGCGTGAGCGGGGGGAAGCGCCGCCGCCACTCCGGATAGGAGTTGGAGCGCTCCAGCACACTGCCGCAGGACGCCAGGATCCAAGATGGCGCCGCACCGGAAGTAGTGGAGGGACTTCCGGTTCGGGGGCAGTGAGGTGAATGGCTACACCAAGATGGCGCTGCCCCGGAACCGGAATCCTACATTTCCGGGTCGTCTAGCTGCGCGTGCATGCGCAGTGGCTAGGAATGACAAAAAAAAAAAAAAGAAAGAAGCGCTTCCCCCAAACAGTGCAGCCACGGGGGGAGGGGGCCAAGCGCCACCCTTTAAAAGAAGGTGCGCTTGACAGACCCTTGCTGCATGCTGTTCCAAGATGGAAGACAGCGATCAGCAGCTCCAGCCACCGCCGCCGCCACCGCAGCAGCAGCAGCGCCATCGTCAGCGCCAGAAACCAGATGCCCAGGGGAAGAGAACTTCTGCAAGCAACCGAAGTTCCCGATCCAGTAGCCATTCCACACCATGTAGTTCCAGTATGGTAAACCTGCGGCCGGCCACGGATCATACGCCTCAGGATCCTACCCCTCCTCCAGAACCGGTACCTGTGGCTGCGTCAGATTGGTGAGTGATCTTCGTGAAAGCTCATTTTTTGTAATTGGGGTTCCCCTTCTCCCTTATCTAGGCAAGGAAGAGAACGGGAAAGATGAAAAATAGGACCTGCCTCTTATGTGAGAAAGCATTACCACAGTCCTGGGAGAAGAAATTATGCGACTCCTGTATTGAGCGAGTCCTCTGTGAGGAGACCCCGAACTTCGCCTCTGAGTTACGCTCTGTAATTAAAGCGGAGGTTGAGACGGTGTTTAACTCCCTTAAAAGCGACAGGAGATCTACTAAGAAATCAGTTCCTGATAGAAATTCCGACTCTTCTAGCTCCGAGAGTAAAAACTCGGATACGCAAGATTCATCCCTCTCCTCTTCAGACAGTGAAAGTGGGGGTCGTCATTGCTTCCCCCTAGATGAGGTTGACGGCCTTGTAAAGGCTGTAAGATCGACGATGGGGGTGTTAGATCCTCGTCCTGATAAAACGGTACAGGACATTATGTTTGGTGGTCTTTCCCAAAAAAAGCGTAAGGTGTTTCCCCTTAATGAAAATATTCAAACGTTAATTAAGAAGGAGTGGGAGAAACCTGAGAGGAGAAATGCATCGGTTCCCTCTATTAAAAGGAAATACCCCTTTGAAGAAGAGGCTTCGGTCTCGTGGGATAAAGCCCCCAAACTCGATGTTGCGGTAGCTAAGGCCTCGAAAAAGATTGCATTACCATTCGAGGATATGGGAACCTTGAAAGACCCTCTTGACAAAAGAGCAGATACTTTTCTTAAAGGGGCCTGGGAGTCAGCCGGAGGATGCTTAAGGCCAACTATAGCAGCGGCATGTACGTCACGTTCCTTAATGATTTGGGTCGACAACTTAGAGAAACAGATTAGAGATGGGGTCCCTAGGAATAAAATTTTAGAGTCCATCCCTATGATTAGAGGAGCCGCGGCATTCTTGGCAGACTCTTCGGCCGACTCCATTAAATTAACATCTAAATCGGCAGCTCTCTCAAATGCGGCACGTAGAACCCTATGGTTAAAAAGCTGGCCGGGGGATTTACAAACTAAACACAAACTGTGTTCAATCCCCTGTGAAGGTAAATTCCTCTTTGGAGAGACTTTGGACGATATCCTGCTAAAAGCAGGTGATAAAAAGAAAGGTTTTCCCATCCTGGCCCCAACATATAATAAACGGCCCTTTCGGAACAGAAAATTTTTTAGAAGGAGACCACCGAGGGAGCAAAACCGATGGGATGAAGGGAGAAGGAAAGACAGAGGTTTCCTTTTTGGTAACTCCCCTCGAGATAGAAACCCCCCCCCCAAGTGACGTCTTCCCCAGGGTGGGAGGGAGATTGACTCAATTCCTCCCGGCCTGGGAGAAAATTTCGACCAGCCCTTGGATATTGAAATTAATAGGAGAAGGGCTTCGCATAGAATTTTTATCCCTACCCCCACGGAATTATGTGGTAACACCGCTGAGATCATCTCCTCATCAACAAGAAGCTCTAGAACTAGAAATTGTAAAACTAGTAAACAAGGCTGTCATCCAAGAAGTCCCCCCTCTGGAGAGAGGGAAGGGATTCTACTCTCCATTGTTCCTGGTTCCCAAACCGGACGGAACCTTCCGAACTATAATAAACTTACGGAAGTTGAATACCTATGTAAAAAACTACAGATTCAAAATAGAGTCAATAAAATCAACGATAAAAAATCTGTTTCCCAACTGTTTTATGATAGTTCTAGATCTCAGCGACGCATATTATCACGTCCCCATCCACAAGACCTCTCAGAAATTCCTCAGACTGGCAGTAGTCATAAAAGGACAGACCAGGGAATACCAATACAGGGCTCTTCCCTTTGGCATATCAATTGCTCCCCGCATCTTCACAAAGTTGATAGCGGAGATGATGGCACATCTGAGAGAGGAAGACGTCTTGATTATTCCATATCTAGACGATTTTCTGATTGTGAGCAATTCGGCCGAACTCTGCCGTCAACAATGCGACAGAGTCATAGACACCTTAACAAAATTGGGCTGGCTGGTGAACCTCCAAAAATCAAAACTGGAACCAACCAAGGTTCAAGAATTCTTGGGTCTCATCCTGGACTCAAGTTCTCAGGTTTGTTACCTACCAGACAAGAAAAAACAAAACATAATCCACCTAGTGTCACAAGCGCGTGCAAACCCTACCATGACTCTAAGAAAGGCAATGTCATTACTGGGATCCCTCTCTGCCTGTCTCCCAGCGGTTCAGTGGGCACAGCTCCACACAAGGACACTTCAGTGGGATATTTTAAGGAACCAAAAAATACTAGGAGGACGGTTAGAAAATCGAATGACTCTAAGTTTACCCACTATTCGTTCCCTGGGCTGGTGGCTGAATCCCAACAACTTATCAAAAGGGATTCCCTGGGTAATAGAGACGTCTCAGATAGTTACCACAGATGCAAGTCCCACAGGGTGGGGGGCTCACCTAGACGACAGAGTCACTCAGGGGATATGGACAATTCAGGAGCTCAGATCTTCCTCAAATCAAAAAGAGTTGAGGGCCGTGAATCATGCACTACTGTACTTCCTAGACCAACTGCAAGGCCATCATGTCCGAGTATTCTCGGACAACAAAGTAGTAGTAGCTTACTTAAACCACCAGGGGGGAACCAGGTCTCAATCATTAATGGAAACTACCTCCGAAATTTTCAGCCTGGTACAAAACAACTTCCTGTCCCTATCAGCCCTACATATAAAGGGGGTGGAAAACCAAAAAGCGGACTTTCTGAGTCGTACCCAACTAAAGCAGGGGGAGTGGTCTCTAAATCAGGGCATATTCAACAAAATTACAGATCTATGGGGGATCCCTGTAATAGACCTCTTTGCCAATATGCACAACAAGAAAGTGGAAACTTTCTGTTCCCTAGATCCCAGGGGGAATCCTCAGGCCGTGGATGCATTCACAATACCCTGGACACAGACCCTAACATATGCATTTCCCCCTACTATTCTCATTCCAGCAGTTCTGAGAAAGATCAGGCAGGACAAATCCAGACTCATCTTGATAGCCCCCTTCTGGCCCAAGAGAACCTGGTTTTCATGGCTGAGGATGTTATCAATCACCAATCCCTGGGTGCTTCCGGATCTTCCGGACCTCCTGTCTCAGGGACCGGTGTTCCACCCTCAATCAGAAAATCTCCATCTGACGGCGTGGCTTTTGAGAGGTCACTATTGAGGGAAAGAGGGTTTTCTGACAAACTATTGTCTACACTAATGAAAAGTAGAAAACCTGTGACCACAAAAATATACGGCAAAACATGGAAAAAATTTTTGTCCTCCTCTGGGGTAAAATTGCAAGATGGTGTTCCAGTGTCTGAAATACTAGAATTTCTACAGAAGGGCTTAGACTTAGGCCTTTCGGTAAGTACCTTAAAGGTACAGATAGCAGCTCTAGGAGCTTTATACTGTGAGAACATAGCAGCCAACCCTTGGATTATACGGTTTATCAGAGCAGCCGCAAGGTCTAAACCGCTAACTATAAGTAGATTACCAACCTGGGATCTGAACTTAGTTCTGTCAGCCTTAACAGACTCCCCGTTTGAGCCCATAGAATCGGTACCCCTTAAAATTCTTTCTCTTAAAACGGCCCTCCTAATAGCCCTGACTTCGGCCCGTAGGATAAGTGACCTCCAAGCCCTGTCTGTAAACCCTCCATTTACACAAATTCTGGATGATAAAGTTATATTAAAAACAGACCCTTCCTATCTACCGAAAGTTGCGTCAACATTCCATAGATCCCAAGAAATAATCCTTCCTTCTTTCTGTCAAAACCCTAAAAATAAGAAGGAAGAGAAATTCCATACACTAGACGTTAAAAGGTGCCTGGTCCAATACATAAAAATCACCCAGTAGTATAGGAAGGAAGGGTCTCTTTTTATCTGCTTCCAGGGACCCAGGAAAGGACTCAAAGCTTCTAAGGGCACTATAGCTCGATGGGTCACAGACGCAATAGCTTTGGCGTACTCATCCTCCGAGAACGCCATTCCGCAAGGAATTAAGGCACATTCTACAAGGGCTATGGCGACCTCCTGGGCCGAAAGGTCAGAGGTACCATTAGATCAGATCTGTAAGGCGGCCACCTGGTCATCACCTTCAACCTTCTTCAGACACTACCGCTTAGACCTAGCCTCTTCGTCTGACCTAACCTTCGGGAGAAGGGTTCTGCAGGCTGTGGTCCCTCCCTAAGCAATGATCTCTGTAATTCTCTCTGGTAGTGCTGTCATGGGCGACTGAGAAAAGTGTAGTTACTCACCGATAACGGTGTTTCTCAGAGCCCATGACAGCACCTGCTTATTCCCCCCCCCCCCCCATCACGTGTGCGGTGAGCACATTATTTGTGTGAAGTGGTTTTTACATATAGACACGGTGTTCACTGTTAAGCATTATGATTAAATTGCATATTTTTTGTGTTGTTGTGACTAACCCGGAGGACCTCCGATGCTCTGTAAACACAACTGATGCAGGGGAGAGGTACCGCCCTTTTATCCTGTAGGTTTCCTGTCCCTGAAGGGCGGATCCCCTCTCTGGTAGTGCTGTCATGGGCTCTGAGAAACACCGTTATCGGTGAGTAACTACACTTTTTTTTCACAAAAAAATTATTTTGGCCTCAATTTGTTAATTTCCACATGGGCAACAGGATAAAATGGATCCTAAAATTTATTGGGCAATTTCTCCTGAGTACAGTCATACCTCACATGTGGGGGTAAACCAATGTTTGGGCACACGGCCGGGCTTGGAAGGGAAGGAGCGTCATTTGACTTTTTGAATGAAAAATTAGCTCCAATCGTTAGCGGACACCATGTCGCGTATGGAGAGCCCCTGTGTGCCTAAACATTTGAGCTCCCCCACATGTGACCCCATTTTGGAAACTAGACCTCCCATGGAACTAACCTAGATGTGCGGTGACCACTTTAAACCCCCAAGTGCTTCACAGAAGTTTATAACGCAGAGCCGTGAAAATAAAAAAAACATTTTTCTTTCCTCAAAAATAATTTTTTAGCCCGCAATTTTTATTTTCACAAGAGTAACAGGAGAAATTGGACCCCAAAAGTTGTTGTCCAGTTTGTCCTGAGTACGCTGATCCATATGTTGGGGGGAACCACTGTTTGGGCACACATCGGGGCTCAGAAGGGAAGTAGTGACGTTTTGGAATGCAGACTTTGATGGAATGGTCTACGGGCATCATGTTACGTTTGCAGAGCCACTGATGTGCCTAAACATTTGAGCTCCCCCACATGTGACCCCATTTTGGAAACTAGACCTCCCATGGAACTAACCTAGATATGTGTTGAGCACTTTGAACCCCCAAGTGATTCACAGAAGTTTACAACGCAGAGCCGTGAAAATAAAAAAATAATTTTTCTTTCCTCAAAATGATGTTTTAGCAAGCAATTTTTTATTTTCACAAGGGTAACAGGAGAAATTGGACCCCAATAGTTGTTCCCCAGTTTGCACTGAGTATGCTGGTACCCCATATGTGGGGGTAAACCACTGTTTGGGCACACGTCGGGGCTCGGAATGGAAGTAGTGATGCTTTGAAATGCAGACTTTGATGGAATGGTCTGCGGGCATCATGTTGCATTTGCAGAGCCCCTGATGTGCTTAAACAGTAGAAACCCCCACAAGTGACCCCATTTTGGAAACTAGACCCCCCCCAAGGAACTTATCTAGATATGTGTTGAGCACTTTGAACCCCCAAGTGCTTCACAGAAATTTACAACGCAGGGCCGTGAAAATAAAAAAATCATTTTTCTTTCCTCAAAAATGATGTTTTAGCAAGCAATTTTTTATTTTCACAAGGGTAACAGGAGAAATTGGACCCCAATAATTGTTGCCCAGTTTGTCCTGAGTACGCCGATACCCCATACGTAGGGGTAAACTACTGATTGGGCGCACGTCGGTTTTGGAAGGGAAGTAGTGGCGTTTTGAAATGCAGACTTTGATGGAATGGTCTGTGGGCATCACGCTGCATTTGCAGAGCCCCTGATGTGCCTAAACAGTAAACCCCCCCCCCACAAGTAACCCTATTTTGGAAACTAGACCCCCAAAGGAACTTATCTAGATATCTGGTGAGCACTTTGAACCCCCAAGTGCTTCACAGAAGTTTATAACGCAGAGCCGTGAAAATAAAAAAATAATTTTTCTTTCCTCAAAAATGATGTTTTAGCAAGCAGTTTTTTATTTTCACAAGGGTAGCAGGAGAAATTGGACCCCAATAGTTGTTGCCCAGTTTGCACTGAGTATGCTGGTACCCCATATGTGGGGGTAAACCATTGTTTTGGCGCACGTCGGGGTTCGGAAGGGAGGGAGCACCATTTGACTTTTTGAACGCAAGATTGGCTGGAATCAATGGTGGCGCCATAGTGCGTTTGGAGACCCCTGATGTGCCTAAACAGTGGAAACCCCTCAATTCTAACTCCAACACTAACCCCAACACACCCCTAACCCTAATCTCAACTCTAGCCATAACCCTAATCACAACCCTAACCCCAACACACCCCTAACCACAGCCCTAACCCCAACACACCCCTAACCCTAATCCCAACCCTAACCATAATCCTAACCCTAATCCAAACCCTAACCCCAACACATCCCTAACCACAACCCTAACCCCAACACACCCCTAACCATAACCCTAACCACAAGCCTAATCTTAACCCTATTTCCAACCCTAGCCCTAATTCCAACCCTAACTCTAATTCCAACACTAACCCTACGCCTATGTGCCCTGTTGTGAATTCTGTTATCGAACTCCCTCCTGTGGTCATGAATGGTACTGCGGCGGGTTCTGTCCATGGACTCCCTCTGGTGGCTGTGAGTGGAGCTGCTGCTTCTGAGGTTCCTTCCACAGGTGACGCAGGTTATTCTTTGGCTGGCTGCTCTATTTAACTCCACTCAGATCGTTACTCCATGCCAGCTGTCAATGTTCTTGTACTGGTTCAGTTCGCTCTTGGATCTTTCTGGTGACCAGTCTACTCCAGCAGAAGCTAAGTCCCTGCTAGTCATTTATTTGTTCATTGTTTCCTTGTCCAGCTAGCTGGCTATCATGATTTTTCTTTGCTAGCTGGAAGCTCTGGGATGCAGAGTGGCACCTCCGCACCGTGAGTCGGTGCGGAGGCCTTTTTGCACACTCTGCGTGGTCTTTTTGTAGTTTTTTGTGCTGACCGCAAAGATACCTTTCCTATCCTCAGTCTGTTTAGTAAGTCTGGCCTCCCTTTGCTGAAACCTTTTTCATTTCTGTGTTTGTGACTTTCATCTTAACTCACAGTCAATATATGTGGGGGGCTGCCTTTTCCTTTGGGGAATTTCTCTGAGGCAAGGTAGGCTTTATTTTCTATCTTCAGGGCTAGTTAGCTCTTAGGCTGTGAAGAGGCGTCTAGGTCGTGTTAGGTACGCTCCACGGCTATTTCTAGTTGTGTGATAGGATTAGGGGTTGCGGTCAGCAGAGCTTCCACTTTCCAGAGCTTGTCCTGTGTGAGTTTAACCATCAGGTTGTTCCGGGTGCTCCTAACCACCAGGTCCATAACAGTACAGCTGGCCCAAAGTATTAATGCATCTCAATAGAGGGATAAGAGAAGTTCTGAGACCATTTTTTTTTTCTCTGCAGTGTTTTTTGTCTTTCTTTTCCCCTTAACCTTTGGGTGGTTCAGGACACAGGTGTAGATATGGACATACAAGGTCTGTCCTCTTGTGTGGATCATCTCACTGCAAGGGTTCAAAACATTCAAGATTTTGTGGTTCAGAATCCGATGTTAGAGCCTAGAATTCCAATTCCTGATTTGTTTTCTGGAGATAGATCTAAGTTCCTGAATTTCAAAAATAATTGTAAACTGTTTCTAGCTTTGAAACCCCGCTCCTCTGGTGACCCCGTTCAACAAGTAAAAATCATTATTTCTTTGTTGCGTGGTGACCCTCAAGACTGGGCATTTTCCCTTGCGCCAGGAGATCCTGCATTGCGGAATGTAGATGTGTTTTTTCTGGCGCTTGGATTGCTTTATGATGAACCAAATTCAGTGGATCAAGCAGAGAAAATCTTGCTGGCTTTGTGTCAGGGTCAGGATGAAGCGGAGGTGTACTGTCAGAAGTTTAGAAAGTGGTCTGTGCTTACTCAGTGGAATGAGTGTGCCCTGGCGGCAATTTTCAGAAAGCGTCTTTCTGAAGCCCTTAAGGATGTCAAGGTGGGATTTCCCACGCCTGCTGGTCTGAATGAGTCTATGTCCTTGGCCATTCAGATCGATCGGCGCTTGCGTGAGCGCAAAGCTGTGCACCATTTGGCGGTATTCTCTGAGCATAGGCCTGAGCCTATGCAATGTGATAGGACTTTGACCAGAGCCGAACGGCAAGAACACAGACGTCGGAATGGGCTGTGTTTTTACTGTGGTGAATCCATTCATGCTATCTCCGATTGTCCTAAGCGCACTAAGCGGTTCGCTAGGTCTGCCACCATTGGTACGGTACAGTCTAAATTTCTTTTGTGCGTTACTCTGATTTGCTCTCTGTCGTCCTATTCTGTTATGGCATTTGTGGATTCAGGCGCTGCCCTGAATTTGATGGACTTGGAGTTTGCCAGGCGCTGTGGTTTTTTCTTGGAGCCCTTGCAGTATCCTATTCCATTGAGAGGAATTGATGCTACGCCTTTGGCCAAGAATAAGCCTCAGTACTGGACTCAATTGACCATGCGCATGGCTCCTGCACATCAGGAGGATATTCGCTTTTTGGTGTTGCATAATCTGCACGATGTGGTTGTTTTGGGGTTGCCATGGCTACAGGTCCATAATCCAGTATTGGATTGGAAATCTATGTCTGTGTCCGGCTGGGGTTGTCAGGGGCTACATGGTGATGTTCCATTGCTGTCAATTTCCCCTTCCACTCCTTCTGAAGTCCCTGAGTTTTTGTCAGATTATCGGGATGTATTTGAAGAGCCCTAATCCGGTGCCTTACCTCCTCATAGGGATTGCGATTGTGCTATTAATTTGATTCCTGGTAGTAAGTTTCCTAAGGGCCGACTGTTTAATTTATCTGTGCCAGAGCACGCCGCTATGCGGAGTTATCCTTGGAGAAAGGTCATATTCGCCCGTCGTCATCACCGTTGGGGGCAGGGTTCTTTTTTGTGGCCAAGAAGGATGGCTCTTTGAGACCTTGTATTGATTACCGCCTTCTTAATAAGATCACAGTCAAATTTCAGTACCCTTTGCCGCTGCTGTCTGATTTGTTTGCTCGGATTAAGGGGGCTAGTTGGTTCACCATGATAGATCTTCGAGGGGCGTATAATCTTGTGCGAATTAAACAGGGCGATGAATGGAAAACAGCATTTAATACGCCCGAGGGCCATTTTGAGTACCTGGTTATGCCATTCGGGCTTTCTAATGCTCCATCTGTGTTTCAGTCCTTTATGCATGACATCTTCTGAGAGTACCTGGATAGATTCATGATTGTATATTTGGATGATATTTTGGTCTTTTTGGATGATTGGGAGTCTCATGTGGGAGCAGGTCAGAATGGTATTCCAGGTCCTTCGTGCGAATTCCTTGTTTGTGAAGGGGTCAAAGTGTCTCTTTGGAGTTCAGAAGGTTTCATTTTTGGGTTTCATTTTTTCCCCTTCTACTATCGAGATGGACCCTGTTAAAGTTCAGGCCATTTATGATTGGACTCAGCCGACATCTGTGAAGAGCCTGCAGAAGTTCCTGGGCTTTGCTAATTTTTACCGTCGCTTCATCGCTAATTTTTCTAGTGTTGCTAAACCGTTGACTGATTTGACCAAGAAAGGTGCTGATGTGGTCAATTGGTCCTCTGCGGCTGTAGAGGCTTTTCAGGAGTTGAAGCGTCGTTTTTCTTCTGCCCCTGTGTTGTGCCAGCCAGATGTTTCGCTCCCGTTTCAGGTCGAGGTTGATGCTTCTGAGATTGGAGCAGGGGCTGTTTTGTTGCAAAGAAGTTCTGATGGCTCGGTGATGAAACCATGTACCTTCTTTTCTAGAAAATTCTCACCTGCTGAGCTCAATTATGATGTTGGCAATCGAGAGTTGTTGGCCATGAAGTGGGCATTCGAGGAGTGGCGACATTGGCTTGAAGGAGCCAAGCATCGCGTGGTGGTCTTGACGGATCACAAGAATTTGACTTATCTCGAGTCTGCCAAACGGTTGAATCCTAGACAGGCTCGATGGTCGCTGTTTTTCTCCCGTTTTGATTTTGTGGTTTCGTACCTTCCGGGCTCCAAGAATGTGAAGGCTGATGCCCTGTCAAGGAGTTTTGTGCCTGACTCTCCGGGTGTTCCTGAGCCGGCGGGTATTCTTAAAGAGGGGGTAATTTTGTCTGCCATCTCCCCTGATTTGCGGCGCGTGCTGCAGAAGTTTCAGGCTGATAGACCTGACCGTTGTCCAGCGGAGAAACTGTTTTTCCCTGATAGATGGACTAGTAGAGTTATCTCTGAGGTTCATTGTTCGGTGTTGGCGGGTCATCCTGGAATCTTTGGTACCAGAGATTTGGTGGCTAGATCCTTTTAGTGGCCTTCTTTGTCACAGGATGTGCGTTCTTTTGTGCAGTCCTGTGGGACTTGAGCTCAGGCTAAGCCCTGCTGTTCTCGTGCCAGTGGGTTGCTTTTGCCCTTGCCGGTCCCGAAGAGGCCCTGGACGCATATTTCCATGGATTTTATTTCAGATCTCCCTGTCTCTCAAAGGATGTCGGTCATTTGGGTGGTTTATGATCGCTTCTCTAAGATGGTCCATTTGGTACCCTTGTCTAAATTGCCTTCCTCCTCTTATTTGGTGCCATTGTTTTTCCAGCATGTGGTTCGTTTGCATGGCATTCCAGAGAACATCGTCTCGGACAGAGGTTCCCAGTTTGTTTCGAGGTTTTGGCGGTCCTTTTGTGCTAAGATGGGTATTGATTTGTCTTTTTCTTCGGCTTTTCATCCTCAGACAAATGGCCAAACCGAACGAACTAATCAGACTTTGGAAACATATCTGAGATGCTTTGTTTCTGCTGATCAGGATGATTGGGTGTCCTTCTTGCCTTTGGCTGAGTTCGCCCTTAATAATCGGGCCAGCTCGGCTACTTTGGTTTCGCCTTTTTTTTGTAATTCTGGTTTCCATCCTCGTTTCTCTTCAGGGCAGGTTGAGCCTTCGGACTGTCCTGGTGTGGATACGGTGGTGGACAGGTTGCAGCAGATTTGGACTCATGTGGTGGACAATTTGACATTGTCCCAGGAGAGGGCTCAACGTTTCGCTAACCGCCGGCGCTGTGTTGGTCCCCGACTTCGTGTTGGGGATTTGGTTTGGTTGTCATCTCGTCATGTTCCTATGAAGGTTTCCTCTCCTAAGTTTAAGCCTCGTTTCATTGGTCTGTATAAGATTTCTGAAGTTCTTAATCCTGTGTCATTTCGTTTGGCCCTTCCAGCTTCTTTGGCCATCCATAATGTGTTCCATAGGTCATTATTGCGGAGATACGTGGCGCCTATGGTTCCCTCCGTTGATCCTCCTGCCCTGGTGTTGGTCGAGGGGGAGTTGGAGTATGTGGTGGAGAAGATTTTGGATTCTCGTATTTCGAGACGGAAACTCCAGTACCTGGTCAAGTGGAAGGGTTATGGTCAGGAAGATAAATCTTGGGTTTTTGCCTCTGATGTTCATGCTGCCGATCTAGTTCGTGCCTTTCATTTGGCTCGTCCTGATCGGCCTGGGGGCTCTGGTGAGGGTTCGGTGACCCCTCCTCAAGGGGGGGGGGGTACTGTTGTGAATTCTGTTATCGAACTCCCTCCTGTGGTCATGAATGGTACTGCGGCGGGTTCTGTCCATGGACTCCCTCTGGTGGCTGTGAGTGGAGCTGCTGCTTCTGAGGTTCCTTCCACAGGTGACGCAGGTTATTCTTTGGCTGGCTGCTCTATTTAACTCTACTCAGATCGTTACTCCATGCCAGCTGTCAATGTTCTTGTACTGGTTCAGTTCGCTCTTGGATCTTTCTGGTGACCGGTCTACTCCAGCAGAAGCTAAGTCCCTGCTAGTCATTTATTTGTTCATTGTTTCCTTGTCCAGCTGGCTATCATGATTTTTCTTTGCTAGCTGGAAGCTCTGGGATGCAGAGTGGCACTTCCCCCCCGTGAGTCGCTGCGGAGGTCTTTTTACACACTCTGTGGTCTTTTTGTAGTTTTTTGTGCTGACCGCAAAGATACCTTTCCTATCCTCAGTCTGTTTAGTAAGTCTGGCCTCCCTTTGCTGAAACCTGTTTCATTTCTGTGTTTGTGACTTTCATCTTAACTCACAGTCAATATATGTGGGGATATGTGGGGGGCTGCCTTTTCCTTTGGGGAATTTCTCTGAGGCAAGGTAGGCTTTATTTTCTATCTTTAGGGCTAGTTAGCTCTTAGGCTGTGAAGAGGCGTCTAGGTGGTGTTAGGTACGCTCCACGGCTATTTCTAGTTGTGTGATAGGATTAGGGGTTGCGGTCAGCAGAGCTTCCACTTCCCAGAGCTTGTCCTGTGTGAGTTTAACCATCAGGTTGTTCCGGGTGCTCCTAACCACCAGGTCCATAACAGTGCCCACGTTGCGGATTTGTGTGAGATTTTTCCGCAACATTTTTTAAAAATCCGTGGGTAAAAGGCACTGTGTTTTACCTGCGGATTTACCGTGGATTTCCAGTGTTTTTTCCAGTGTTGGATTCCTATTGAGGAACTGGTGTAAAACGCTGCGGAATCCGCACAAAGAATTGATATACTGCGGAAAATACAACACAGCGTTCCCGCGCGGTATTTTCCGCACCATGGGCACAGCGGATTTGGTTTTCCATAGCTTTACATGGAACTGTAAACCTAATGGAACACTGCTATGAATCCGCAGCAGCCAAATCCGCACCGTGTGCACATAGCCTAATTCTAAGGGTATGTGCACACGCTGCGGGTACGCAGCAGTTTCCCATGAGTTTACAAAAAACGCTGCGCACATGCTGCGGAAAAAACTGCGTGGAAACGCAGCGGTTTACATTCCGCACATTTCACTTTCTGCGGATTCCGCAGCGCTTTAACAACTGCTCCAATAGAAAACCGCAGTGAAATCACCAGAAAAACCGCGGTAAATCCGCAGCGGTTTTGCACTGCGGATTTATAAAAACCGCTGCGGAAAAATCCGCAGAGGACCAGAATACATGTGCACATTCCCTAACCCTAGCCCTAACCCTGGTTCTAACTGTAGTGGAAAAAAAAATTCTTTATTTTATTATTGTTCCTACCTATGGGAGTGATAAAGGGGGAGGTCATTTACTTTTTTTTTTTTTGATCACTGTGATAGGTTTTATCACAGTGATCAAAATGTACATGGAACGAATCTACCGGCCGGCAGATTCGGCGGGCGCACTGCGCATGCGCCCGCCATTTTGGAAGATGGCGGCGCCCATGGAGAAGACGGACGGACACCGGGAGCCTCGGTAAGTATTAGGGGGGGAGATCGGGGCACAAGGGGGAGTCGGAGCACGGGGGGTGGCATAGGAGCACAGGGGGAGTGAGCAGGAGAACGGGGGAGCGGAGCACAGGACGGAGGGGAGCGGACCACAGATCGGTGGACTTGGGGGGCGATCGGTGGGGGGGGGCACATCAGTGTTTCCAGCCATGGCCGATGATATTGCAGCATCGGCCATGGCTGGATTGTAATATTTCACTCGTTTTTTAGGTGAAATATTACAAATCGCTCTGATTGGCAGTTTCACTTTCAACAGCCAATCAGAGCGATCGTAGCCACGGGGGGTTGAAGTCACCCCCCCTGGGCTAAAGTACCACTCCCCCTGTCCCTGCAGATCAGGTGAAATTGGAGTTAACCCTTTCACCCGATCTGCAGGGACGCGATCTTTCCATGACGCCACATAGGCGTCATGGGTCGGATTGGCACCGACTTTCATGACGCCTACGTGGCGTCATGGGTCGGGAAGGGGTTAATGAATCAGGAGCGTCTGACTCCTTCACCTCGCTCATCAAGACAGGTGTAAAAATCTCCATTCTTGATTAATTTGGTCATTTGTCTTTATGGATTATGTTAGGGCTAGCGGAACACACCAAATAATTAAATAGATACTACAAGGTGCGTTCGCAGCCCGGGGTCCACCGTGCAGAGATGGAACCTGCTGCTAAGTAATGACGGACTATATGGCGGTACAATGAGGATACACACATGGGTTAACTTCACCCTGTATGAAGAAAGCAATCCCTGTTAAGTCACAGGGTCGCGGTACCGCACAGAGTGTGCAAGCAAGGAACCACAGAACTCTATCCCAGGATACAGGATTAGAGTTAGTGTAGACCTCTTGCGATCGACACCACAATTGGGGTATCAGAGTAACTAATATGCACAGAAGTGCATGCTGTGCCACACTAGCGGACGCCACAAACCACCCAGACTTGGGTAAGGTAAGTGCTTAATAGCGCACGGCGCTGCACTGGCGGTCACAGCAGTTAGACGCTGTTTCGTGCGTTAAGGTTGTGAGTTCAGCCGGGCACTAGATTGCAGCCATACACCTTACGCGAACAGTCATACACAAGGGATGGGTTTTTTAAGGAACGTCTGGCACTCATCAACACACACACGATAACAATTGTATACTAGCGCATGGCCGTGCGGTCATGCGAAGCTTATATAGCTGCAGCACGTTCAGGACCTTCCAATAAAGGACCAATGGGATCTGCTGCAGTATCTGAGCATGTGACCCCCGACCTTCAATGGGAGGTCATCCCGTGGGCATGCTCAGAAAGGGAAAATCTGGACTAAGGGTACCGTCACACAGTGGCATTTTGATCGCTACGACGGTACGATCCGTGACGCTCCAGCATCGTAACAATATCGCTCCAGCGTCGTAGACTGCTGTCACACTTTGCAATGTACGACGCTGGAGCAATAATTTCATGACGTATGTACGATGTAGAAGCCGTTGGTTACTATGCGCACATCGTATACGATATATGTTACACCATGCGATCATGCCGCCACAGCGGGACACTAGACGACGAAAGAAAGTTTCAAACGATCTGCTACGACGTACGATTCTCAGCGGGGTCCCTGATCGCAGGAGTGCGTCAGACACTGCGATATCGTAACGATATCGCTCGAACGTCACGAATCGTGCCGTCGTAGCGATCAAAATTGCACTGTGTGACGGTACCCTTATTCCCAGAAAGACCTGCTCGCTGCTGAACATTGCTGGCTACAAGAAAAGAGCCTGGAAGGGCAGTAGTAACCAGTCATCCAGTATTAACCTGAGCTAGACGCTGGGACCGACGTCTCCGCTGAGCAGACTCCACTGCGGCTGGAGAAGAATGGGAGACTGCAGCGGAGATGGTTCGAGATTCCCCCTGTGCAGAAGCGGGAACTCGACACCTAACAGATTATAGCTTGGAATTTTCCATGTATCAATATCCCAGTCCTTTCAAGGACTATCAGGATCACTGTCTTCCAAGATCATAACCAAGAAATACAGCACACATCACTTTGACAAACTTGTGGCCAAAGTTATTGATAGCACCTTTCAGGAAGAACTTCTTATAAAATGCCATATAAGGCCGGGGTCATACTTGCAAGTTCAATGCGAGTCTCTCACATCGGGACCAGAGTGTTAAGCTGCATAGAAATACATGCACGCTCCAGTCCCGAGTGCTGGTAGCAGTGCCGGGTATTGATGAGAGAGACTCGTGGAAGTTTCTCGCATTGCACTCGCAAGTGTGACCCCGGCCTAAGGGTGAGCAGTGTAAGGCTCAATAACTGAGCCCAGGCCATCCGCAGCAGGATTTTGCTGTACTATATAGCCAATGGAGTAATTAGAGTAAGATGGACCCCAGTACAAGATTTGGACCGGGCCCCCACCTCCCCTTCACATCCTGCTATATATATATATATAGATATACAGTGGGGCAAAAAAGTATTTAGTCAGTCAGCAATAGTGCAAGTTCCACCACTTAAAAAGATGAGAGGCGTCTGTAATTTACATCATAGGTAGACCTCAACTATGGGAGACAAACTGAGAAAAAAAAATCCAGAAAATCACATTGTCTGTTTTTTTTAACATTTTATTTGCATATTATGGTGGAAAATAAGTATTTGGTCAGAAACAAAATTTCATCTCAATACTTTGTAATATATCCTTTGTTGGCAATGACAGAGGTCAAACGTTTTCTGTAAGTCTTCACAAGGTTGCCACACACTGTTGTTGGTATGTTGGCCCATTCCTCCATGCAGATCTCCTCTAGAGCAGTGATGTTTTTGGCTTTTCACTTGGCAACACGGACTTTCAACTCCCTCCAAAGGTTTTCTATAGGGTTGAGATCTGGAGACTGGCTAGGCCACTCCAGGACCTTGAAATGCTTCTTACGAAGCCACTCCTTCGTTGCCCTGGCGGTGTGCTTTGGATCATTGTCATGTTGAAAGACCCAGCCACATTTCATCTTCAATGCCCTTGCTGATGGAAGGAGGTTTGCACTCAAAATATCACAATATATGGCCCCATTCATTCTTTCATGTACCCGGATCAGTCGTCCTGGCCCCTTTGCAGAGAAACAGCCCCAAAACATGATGTTTTCACCACCATGCTTTACAGTAGGTATGGTGTTTGATGGATGCAACTCAGTATTCTTTTTCCTCCAAACACGACAAGTTGTGTTTCTACCAAACAGTTCCAGTTTGGTTTCATCAGACCATAGGACATTCTCCCAAAACTCCTCTGGATCATCCAAATGCTCTCTAGCAAACTTCAGACGGGCCCGGACATGCACTGGCTTAAGCAGTGGGACACGTCTGGCACTGCAGGATCTGAGTCCATGGTGGCGTAGTGTGTTACTTATGGTAGGCCTTGTTACATTGGTCCCAGCTCTCTGCAGTTCATTCACTAGGTCCCCCCGCGTGGTTCTGGGATTTTTGCTCACCGTTCTTGTGATCATTCTGAGCCCACAGGGTGGGATTTTGCGTGGAGCCCCAGATCGAGGGAGATTATCAGTGGTCTTGTATGTCTTCCATTTTTTTAATTATTGCTCCCACTGTTGATTTCTTCACTCCACTGGTTGGCTATTGCAGATTCAGTCTTCCCAACCTGGTGCAGGGCTACAATTTTGTTTCTGGTGTCCTTTGACAGCTCTTTGGTCTTCACCATAGTGGAGTTTGGAGTCAGACTGTTTGAGGGTGTGCACAGGTGTCTTTTTATACTGATAACAAGTTTAAACAGGTGCCATTACTACAGGTAATGAGTGGAGGAAAGAGGAGACTCTTAAAGAAGAAGTTACAGGTCTGTGAGAGCCAGAAATCTTGATTGTTTGTTTCTGACCAAATACTTATTTTCCACCATAAAATGCAAAAAAAATAATAAAAAAACAGACAATGTGATTTTCTGGATTTTTTTTTCTCAGTTTGTCTCCCATAGTTGAGGTCTACCTATGATGTAAATTACAGACGCCTCTCATCTTTTTAAGTGGTGGAACTTGCACTATTGCTGACTGACTAAATACTTTTTTGCCCCACTGTATATGTCCCTCATCCTACTATGTATATACAGCTCTGGCAAAAATTAAGAGTCCACTGCAAAATTTTCAGTTTGTTTGATTTTTCTCTTTATAGGTATATTTTGAGTAAAATGTAAATTGTTCTTTTACTCTATAAACTACTGACAACACGTCTCCGAAGTTCCAAGCGATACATTTTGTATTTTCTGAAAATGAGAAATGGTCAAAATAACAAAAAAATGCATTGCTTGCAGACCTCAAATAATGCAAAAAAACAAGCTCATAATCATTTACAGAAATCAATATTTTGTGGAATAGCCAGGATTTTTAATCACAGCTTTCATGCGTCTTGGCATGCTTTCCACCAGTCTTTCTCACTGCTTTTGGGTGACCTTATGCCACTCCTGATACAAAAATGTAAGCAGTTCTTCTTTGTTTGATGGCTTGTTCCATCTTCCTCTTGATTACATTCCAGAGGTTTTCAATGCGGTTCAGGTCTGGAGATTGGGCTGGCCATGGCAGGAATTTGATGTGGTGGTCCTTCATCCACACCTTGATTGACCTAGCTGTGTGGCATGGTGTATTGTCCTGCTGGAAAAACCAGTCCTTAGAGTTGGGGAACATTGCCTGAGCATAAGGAATCAACTGCTTTTCCAGGATAACCTTGTATGCGGCTTGATTCATACGTCCTTCGCAAAGATAACCTGCCCAATTCCAGCCCTGCTGAAACATCCCCAGTTCATCACCAATCCTCCACAAAATTTCACAGTGGGTGCAAGACACCATGGCTTGTACGCCTCTCCAGGTCTCCGTCTCACCATTAGATGACCAGGTGTTGGCCAAAGCTGAAAATTAGACTTGTCAGAGAAGATTACCTTACTCCAATCCTCTGTGGTCCAATCGTTATGGTCTTTGGCAAACTTCAGCCTGGCTCTCCTTTGCTTCTCATTGATGAAAGGCTTTTTTCTAGCATTACATGACTTCTCCTCTAGGAGCCTGTTCCGAACTGTTCTTGCCGTGCAATTCACCCCAGCTGCCATTTGCCAATCCTTTTGTAGGTCACTTGATGTCATCCTGCGGTTGCTGAGTGACATTCAAATAAGATGACGGTCATCCTAGTCAGTGGAGAGTCGTTTTCGCCCTCTGCTTTGCTTTGTTGTCCCCAATGTCTGCTGCTTGACCTCGTTGTAATGGATTTCCGTCTTAGAAATTTTAAGGATGGAGGCAACATGACGCTCACTGTGTCCCTCTGCTTGTAAAGCCAGAATTGAGCCCTTCTTTTCCTCACTCAAGACTTTTCAATTCCGTTGGCATGGTTAAAAGTAATTTTTTCATTCCTATTACTTTTGGGATATTACTGTTAGGAGTCGAGTTTCCTCTGCTGGACAGGGGGAATCTCAATCCGTGTCTGCTGCGGTCTCCCATTCTGCATCGGCCGCAGTGGAGCCTGCTCAGCGAAGACGTCGCTCCCAGCGCCTCGCTGAGACTGGTACGGTGCAAAGGGTTACTACTGCCTCTCCAGGCTCAGCTATTGTACCCTGCACTGATCTGCAGCGAGCAGGCTTTTCTGAGTCTAAGTCCTGCTTTGCACACACTGAGCATGCCCAGGGCAAGATCTCTCAGTGGAGATCTAGGGTCACATGCTCAGGAAGGTCCTGAAGGTGCTAGGACTAAATCCTGCTTTGCTCACACTGAGCATGCCCAGGGCAAGATCTCTCAATGGAGATCCAGGGTCACATGCTCAGGTACTGCTGCAAATTCATTGGTCCTTCTTTGAAGGGTCCTGAACGTGCTGCAGCTATATAAGCTTCGCATGACCGCACGGCCATGCGCTAGTATGCAATTGTTATTGTGTGTGTGTTGAGGAGTGCAAGTCGTTCCTTAAAAAACCCATCCCTTGTGTATGACTGTTCGCGTAAGGTATATGGCTGCAATCTAGCACCCGGCTGAACTCACAGCTTTAACACACGAAGCAGCGTCTACTGCTGTGACCGCCAGTGCAGCGCCGTGCGCTATTAGAGCGCTTACCTTTCCCAAGTCTGGGTGGTTAGTGGCGTCCGCTAGTGTGGCACAGCATGCACTTCTGTGCATAATAGTTACCGCTGATACCCCAATTGTGGTGTCGATCGCAAGAGGTCTGCACTAACTCTAATCCTGTGTCCTGGGATAGAGTTCTGTGGTTCCTTGCTTGCGCTCTCTGTGTGGTACCGCGACCCTGTGACTTAACAGGGATCGCTTCCTTCACACAGGGTGAAGTTAACCTGTTTGTGAAATCTCATTGTACTGCCATATAGTGCCGCCATTCACTTAGCAGCAGGTTCTTTCCTGCACGGTGGATCCCGGGTGGCGAACGCACCAATCTTACCTAATAAATATATTCGGCGCGTTCCGCCAACCCTAACAATTACTAGCACTTGTTTTGCTATGCAGCTTGTCCTATTGCAACAGGATTGTGAACACCACAGCAGTGTTTTATTACACTGTGTTCCAAATTATTATGCAAATTGGATTTAAGTGTCGTAAAGATTTAATTGTTTTGTTTTTTCAAATAAACTCGTGGATGGTTTTGTGTCTCAGGGCTCAATGGTTCACTGAAATCAATCTGAAACACATGTGATAATTAGTTTTCCAGGTGATTCTAATTTAAAGGAAAACTACTTAAAAATGATCTACATTATTAAGCATGCCACAGGTTTCAAGGAATATGGGAAATAAAAATTATCTCTCTGTTGCTGAAAAACATCATATCGTGCAATGCCTTGGTCAAGGGATGAAAATATTAGATATTTCCCGAAAACTTAAGCGTGATCATCATACCGTGAAGAGATTTGTGGCTGAATCTGAGCACAGACGTGTTCGTGCTGATAAAGGCAGAATGAGGAAGGTTTCTGCCCGGCAATTTCATCGGATTAAAGGTACCGTCACACTTAGCGACGCTGCAGCGATACCGACAACGATCCGGATCGCTGCAGCGTCGCTGTTTGGTCGCTGGAGAGCTGTCACACAGACCGCTCTCCAGCGACCAACGATCCCGAGGTCCCCGGTAACCAGGGTAAACATCGGGTAACTAAGCGCAGGGCCGCGCTTAGTAACCCGATGTTTACCCTGGTTACCATCGTAAAAAAACAAACAGTACATACTTACATTCAGCTGTCTGTCCCTTGCCGTCTGTTTGCTGCACTGACTGCTGGCCGCAAAGTGAAAGCAGAGCACAGCCACAGCGGTGACTCACCGCTGTGTGACTCACTGCTGTGCTGTGCTTTCACTTTCACTTTGCGGCCAGCAGTCAGTGCAGGAAATAGACGGCAAGGGACAGACAGCTGAATGTAAGTATGTACTGTTTGTTTTTTTACGATGGTAACCAGGGTAAACATCGGGTTACTAAGCGCGGCCCTGCGCTTAGTTACCCGATGTTTACCCTGGTTACCAGTGAAGACATCGCTGAATCGGTGTCACACACACCGATTCAGCGATGTCTGCGGGGAGTCCAGCGACGAAATAAAGTTCTGGACTTTCTTCCCCGACCAGCGACAGCACAGCAGGGGCCTGATCGCTGCTGCCTGTCACACTGGACGATATCGCTAGCGAGGACGCTGCAACGTCACGGATCGCTAGCGATATCGTCTAGTGTGACGGTACCTTAACACTAGAAGTCCCAGAGACTTCATGTCATTTGACATTTCTACCTTTGAAACCCAGAGAAGGGTCAAATGACCTAAAGGATTTTATCTATAGCTCATCTTATCTCTATTCACTGTCTTTTGTTCTGTAATTAAGGCCATTACTGTTGCACCACAGGAGGTTGTTTGCTGTTTTCCATCGAGTTTACCCATGTAGTTTCAAGTTTCAAGTTAGGGTACCGTCACACACTGCCATTTCGATCGCTACGACGGTACGATTCGTGACGTTCCAGCGATATCGTTACGATATCGCTGTGTCTGACACGCAGCAGCGATCAGGGATCCTGCTGAGAATCGTACGTCGTAGCAGATCGTTTAGAACTTTCTTTCGTCGCTGGATCTCCCGCTGGCATCGCTAGATCGGTGTGTGTGACACCGATCTAGCGATCTAGCGATGCGATCTAGCGATGCGTTCGCTTGTAACCAGGGTAAACATCGGGTTACTAAGCGCAGGACCGCGCTTAGTAACCCGATGTTTACCCTGGTTACAAGCGTAAAACTAAAAAAAAACAAACAGCACATACTTACATTCTGGTGTCCGTCAGGTCCCTTGCCGTCTGCTTCCCGCACTGTGACTGCCGGCCGTAAAGTGAAAGCAGAGCACAGCGGTGACGTGCTTTCACTTTCACTTTACTTTTTTTAGTTTTACTAAACTTGTAACCAGGGTAAACATCGGGTTACTAAGCGCGGTCCTGCGCTTAGTAACCCGATGTTTACCCTGGTTACCCGGGTACCTCGGCATCGTTGGTCGCTTGAGAGCTGTCTGTGTGACAGCTCCCCAGCGACCACACTACGATTTACCTACGATCACGGCCAGGTCATATCGCTGGTCGTGATCGTAGGTAAATCGTATAGTGTGACGGTACCCTTAGTTCTGTTCAGTTTATTGTATTTGATAATATAAGACTATACATATTGTATTTAGTTTAGTATTATTTGTGCAAAAAAGCGCTAAAACAATGAATCATTTTTTATATATTTTAAATAGAGAATTAGAAATTTTAGAGCAAGGTACAGCTGTGAGTAATGACCAGAAGCATTTGTGTCTAAGGCTATGTGCACACTTTGCGGATTCCACTGCGGATTTTTCCGCAGCGGAATTCCAAAATCCGCAGTGAAAACCCATTGCGGTTTTTACTGCGGATTTATCGCGTTTTTTACTGCGGTTTCTTCTGCGGATTTTCATCTGCAGTTTCCTATTGGAGCAGGTGAAAATCCGCAGAAAAGAAGTGACATGCTGCGGAATGTAATCCGCAGCATTTCCGCACGGATTTTTCTGCAGCATGTGCACAGTGTTTTTTGTTTCCCATAAGTTTACATTGTACTGTAAACTCAGGGGAAACTGCTGCGGATCCGCAGCGGTCAAAGGTACCGTTACATGTTACGATCTCGTCGACGATATAGTTAGAAATGTCACGTGATCACATCGTTCGTGCAATCAGTTTCACATCGTCCAAGAGGCGTCACATGCAACTATTTTGTTAATGATGTAAATTTTGGCTTTGCGTTAGCCTCATTGCAAACGTTTGCAGAACGATTTTTCACAATGGCAGGAATAGGAGAATTTAGACCAAAATCGTTCATCTCAGCGTTACACTGAACGATGCTGCACATCTTCTGACACGTAATTGGACGAGGATCGTCAGATTTGAGATCCTGACCTCAAATCTGCGATCAGCGATCCAACGATGTGTTCGTCCGATATCTTCACGTTACACGCAACGATGTGAAAACGACATTGCATGAACGACGTGATCATGTGATGTTTTCAAATGATATCGTCAACGAGATCGTAACGTGTAACTGTACCTTTAGGCCTCAATCACACTAGCGAAAAAAAATCGCTGCATGTTCATTCTTGTGCAAATTTGGCGCGAAAAAAATTCGCACAAGAGGACTGAAATTTTAGTGTGAAAAATATACAAAAGAACAACTGTTATTTGTTTTGATGCGTTTTATTTTTTTTTTAAAAACCAATAAGATTTTTTTTTCACTAAAGGGTTATTTCACACCAACATCAAACAAATAGTCACATTTTCAAGATGAGCAGTGTATAAGCGGCATGGCCAAACAAATGTGATCAAACAGTGAACAAGAAAACAATATAATCAAATTATACAACAGGGAGGGATGTTGGTGGAGGAGTGGGAAGAGGGGAGGGGGGAAAGGGTAAAGACAAATACATGGGGGTAGGGGAGTAAAGGAGCAGGCATCAAAGGATGCTTTTTATTTTTGTTATAAAAATGTTAAAAAACTACAAGGAATAAGACAATTCCACACATATTTTCCGTAGGCTGCAGT
Organism: Ranitomeya imitator; assembly: GCF_032444005.1. Classification (NCBI taxonomy): domain Eukaryota; kingdom Metazoa; phylum Chordata; class Amphibia; order Anura; family Dendrobatidae; genus Ranitomeya; species Ranitomeya imitator. The sequence continues at coordinate 656,921,645 of NC_091283.1, forward strand.
GGGGGGCTGTGTGTGTGTGAGTGGCATGTCTTGTGTGACTAGCATTTCAGCACTCACTCAGCAGTCTGTCTGAACATGTCGGAACATACCTGGCACTGCCTGGGTATGTCCCTGGTACATTTGCCACACGTGTATTTGTAGCAGTCAACACATCTCTCAGTTGCACAATTGTTCGTGCATCGATGGTTGACCTGACACTTCACCCTTTTGCCAGGGCTGGGTGTGGAAGGAAGTTGCCAAAGGAGTTTCTCCTTGCGTGCCTTCTTTTCAGTCATGACGGCCACCTAACTCTTTTGCAAGCTCAACCAGGAAGTCCACCCGTCTCTCCTGCACCCCAGTGCATGCCTGATAAAGAACATGAGCATTGAGTGCTGCCATGTCAATCATGTTGTAGAACATGGCGACTGGCCATCTCCGTGTTCCTGCACGCACGCTGTACTCCCGCACCATTTGGTCCATTACATCCACACCGCACTTTGTGTGGTTGTATTGTGTGACCGTGTTTGGCTTCCTTTTGTTGGTATCCTCAGTCTCAACCACGCTGTGCATGCTGCTGAGAATGTAGACGGCCTTCTTTCGTTTGGGTGCATACACTGTCAGTGTGGCACCAGTGGTTGAAAACACCTGAGTTGTGAATTCAGTGCGGTCCATCTGTCTAGCGGATTGAGGAATTTCCCGGCGACTCTTGTTGACTGTGCCGCGGATAGTGGTTTCCCAGCTACGCAGTCATTGTCCAAGTGACAATGATGTAAAGAAATTGTCCGTGGTTACAGTTCTGCGGTTTCGGGTCATAGTGGCAATAATCCTTGGGTTTCCCAGGTTTGCTGACCAGCTGTCACGTAGTGATGGAACCTTGGTCACCCCCCGCAAGATAATGACTGAAATAAATGCCATTAGTTCCGGGAGACCCATGAACCAATCCACCTGCTCCGTGTGATGTGCATGTTGAGTAGTCCATTCTTCAATGCTACGAAGCATGTCAAGACTGATAAAACAGAGGAAGCTCTGAAGGCGTCTCTGGACACTTCGTCTGGCCTTAGCACTTGGCTCTCCATCTGTAGGGTACGGTTCTATTGGGGTCAAATGGAGATGTTTCCCCACTTGTACTTCATGCCACACTGTGCCATCTTTTCCGGTCTCTGTCGGCTCACTCGCCAACCGAGCTCTCTTTTGGTAGAGGCGGAGTCTCCTCATTTGCAAGATAAATAATTTCAAATAAGCATTTTGTTTTGGTTCAAAATAAAAAAGATAGTCAGGAAATAAAATGGGTAACTCACATTGCCTTTTTTGGCATCCTGTTCTGTCCGTTTTTGAAACAAGCAGAACAGGATCCCTTTTGGCCCCCATGCACCGTGGGTGATGTCCGTGTGCAATCCGTGAATCAACAGATAGCGCTGTCTGCTGTCACCACATACTCACCTCCCTCCAGCGCATTCTTCTCCTCTCACTTCCGATTCACTCTTGGGCTTAGTGAAGTGAATATTCATAGCCTAATGAGCGGCACCGGAAGTGAGAGGAACTGTCAGCGCTGGACTGAGGTGAATATGAAATTCTTTATTTTTAGGCTTTTCACTTTCCTCCGTGGTCCGTGCACACAGAAGTCACACGGATGACATCTGTGTGCATGGACGTTTTTCGGCAAAAAGCGGTCCGTGCTTCCGCAAAACAACGGACATGTCTCTGTGTGGAGCAGACGGACACCCATGTGCTCCACACAGAGACACAGTTCGTGTGGAATGGGGCCATAGGGGAACATGTGTCCCGTATGTCCTTGCCTACGGCATGTGTCAGCACAGACCCCACATGTGCCGGTTGAAGGACTATGTCTTCTCCATCTGAGTCTGAAGGGTTTGTGTTGCTCAGAATCAGTTCCAATGCCTCTTCAATGGTGTGCCTTCTCTCCATTTTCTTTCCTGTGAACAAAATAGGTTTCTCCCCCACACTCAGGGAGAAACCAAAATAGGTTTTTCTTGTGAGCAGCAACCCCCACACTGAGGAATAGCTTGCATTCTTCTGTTTCCACACGCTTATCTTAGATAATCCACCCTGCAGATTCCTCAGGCAAGAGCACATTTACAAATGAAAGGATGCTAATTAAGGTGTCAATATGGACTGAGGGTCATTTGACCCTCTCTCAGGACTTCAGGAGGATCTTGAAATTCCTGGGACTTCTAGTGTTAAGAGAGCAGCTGCTAATAAGCCATTACAAACCAGCAAACAGATATTTGAAGCTGCTGGTGCCTCTGGAGTCCCTCGAACTTCAAGGTGTAGGATCCTTCAAAGGCTTGCAGTGGTGCATAAACCTACTATTCGGCCACCCATAAACAGTGTTCACAAGCAGAAACGGTTGCAGTGGGCCCAGACATACATGAAGACTAATTTTCAAACAGTCTTGTTTACTCTCCAAAAACTAACAAGTTCAACGGATGCAAGAACTGTGAAGGTGATATCAAAGAAGGGTTCCTACAGGGCCGGACTGGGACTAAAATTCAACCCTGGCATTTGAAGTTACACAGGCCCACTTGTCACATGGTGACTGTATAATATCTTTGTACACTTGTAGGATGCAAGAAACGAGGGGAGTGTAACACGACTATATGACATATAATCACAGCTGTATCCAGCATTACAGCTCAGTCCTATTTATTGCTTTTAGTTGCGGTACCAAGAAAAGCCGCTACTTTACCTACATAACTGGATCTCGTAGATAATGAAGGGATGAGACGACCAAAGGCTATGGAACCTCATTCTGATGCTCCATAAACTTTACCTACAGCCACTTTTGGTTCCGTGGCGCATCACGAGACCCGGTGACTCTGAAGAGCGGTGACGTTACAGATATTCTGGGTCTTGCGCTGAGCTCGGAGACTGTGAAGAACGGTATTGTTACTACCGTCACCGCTCTTCAGTGTCGCTGGGTCTTGCCAGGTCTGGGCTAGTAGAGGGGTGTCTGATAGACATCTCTCCATTACTTACACCAGGGATTGATAGCAGCTGACATTACGCAGTTCACATCAACCCTAAAAATCATTACACATAGCAGAATGAAATGCTCTGGCGGCTGGGAAAAGCAGTAGAGTTAGCGCTATTCCCAGGCACCGGGTGCTAACTACAACTGTCATCATCCTTGCCTGGTCTCCCTGACAGTGGCGTAGGAAGGGGGGTGCGGGGGGGGCGGTCCGCCCCGGGCGGCACAATGCGGGGGGCGGCCGGCGCTGCAGGAGAAAAAAAAAAAAAAAAGACGCCCCTTTAAATCTTCGGGCGGCGCCGTCCGCCGCCACGACCAGGCTCCCCCCACCCCCGGGCCCCCGCCCCCCGCTCTAATACTCACCTCTCCTGGTTCCTGCGGCTTCAGCGTCCTCTGACTCTGCGACGTCTCAGAGCAGAGGGCGCGATGACGTCACTACTGTGCGCGCCGCTCTGCCTCTCTGTCCTGAGCGTCGCAGAGCCGGAGAGACGCTGACTGGCTGCACCGGACCTGCGCTAGGAACGGGAGAGGTGAGGATTTTACTTTTTTTTTTTTCTTTATGTCTGACTGTCTGGGGGCAATGCTGGACACACTGGGGCAATACTGGAGACCATGGGGCAGATTGCTGGACACACTGGGGCAATACTGGAGACCATGGGGCAGATTGCTGGATACACTGGGGCAATACTGGAGACCATGGGGCAGAATGCTGGACACACTGGGGCAATACAGGAGACCATGGGGCAGAATGCTGGACACACTGGGGCAATACAGGAGACCATGGGGCAGATTGCTGGACACACTGGGGCAATACAGGAGACTATGGGGCAGATTGCTGGACACACTGGGGCAATACTGGAGACCATGGGGCAGAATGCTGGACACACTGGGGCAATACAGGAGACCATGTGGCAGAATGCTGGACACACTGGGGCAATACAGGAGACCATGGGGCAGATTGCTGGACACACTGGGGCAATACTGGAGACAATGGGGCAGAATGCTGGACACACTGGGGCAATACTGGAGACCATGGGGCAGAATGCTGGACACACTGGGGCAATACAGGAGACTATGGGGCAGATTGCTGGACACACTGAATACTGGAGACCATGGGGCAGATTTCAGGACACATTGAGGCAATGCTGGAGACCCTGGGGCAGACTTCTGGACATACTGGGGCAATACTGGAGACCATGGGGCAGACTTCTGGACATAATGGGGCAATACTGGAGACCATGGGGCAGATTGCTGGACACACTGGGGGTAATATGCTGGACACACTGGGGCAGATTGCTGGACAACATGGGGGTAATATGCTGGACACACTGGGGCAGATTGCTGGATAACATGGGGGTAATATGCTGGACACACTGGGGGCAGGACTTGAGGCATGGGCAGAATGTAGATACGGGGCATGATTGGAGACACGGGGCAGGAGTGGATCATGGGGCAGGACGGATACGATGGAGGCTGGTGGGGCAGGATGGGGAGATCATATGGTGTAGAATGGATACTCATGAGGGCAGGATGCGAGAACATATGGCTGGAGCCAGGAATGAGATAAACGGGGCCAGGGTGGGGAATATTGTTACCATAGGGGATAATTAAGGGATATTATTACTGCAGTGATGTATTTATTTTATTTTTTGAGTATACTGTTTTAAATGGGGGGGCGGTCCTGTTACTGTGCAGAGTGACACTATATCACCTTTTTTTCTTCATGTGATGTAATGTAGAAGTTGTGAAAAATTAAGTAATGTGTTCTGCAAGCGGAGCTCGAGATAACTGTGTTATTTCCTGCAGAAACGAGTCCTGGCTGGAAGGAATGATGGCGGTCTGTGCTGGATGAAAGATGAAGGACTTCACCTAGAGACGTCACTGGTGAGTCAGTGTTACCTATACACTGACACTATACACTGTATACTATATAGAGGTCCTGTGTATAATGTCACCAGTGATCTCTGTATTACCTCTACACAGACACTGCATACTAAGTACAGATCTCCTGTGAATACTGGCACTTATGGTGATAGTATTGTGGTTTTTTTTTTTATTACTGATCAGTATTGTAGTATTCAGTCACTATGTGGTGGTAATATGTGGTCTGGAAATGGTGTTGTGGTATTTGTCCCTTGTATGTAGTATTATTCGGTCACTATGTGGCCTGGTCATGGTGTGGTGGTATTAAGTCACAGGTGTGGCATGTGGGGGTGACACCATTAGGCCCAGTTTAAGTTCTACAAAACAGGAAAACCATTTTTGGTAACTTTTGTGTGTATTGAGCCGGGGGGGCGCCAAACTCGGGAACAGCCCCGGGCGGCAAAAGCTCTAGCTACGCCTCTGCTCCCTGAGAAGCATTTTTGCTGTATTTACATGCGCTGATCTCAGGCCACTAAACGAGTGTGATCGACAATACTGAAGTCGCTCGCTTGTTTCCTGGCCTCTTTACACCAACTGAGAAAGAATGAAGGGAACAGAACAATCACAATTAGATCAATCTGTCCCCATTCAGTATCATGTTATCAGTAGCACATCTGCAGTTTAAACCGGCGATGTGCTGCTGAGAACAAGGATTTCTGTTCCCACATAAACAATCCAATCTCTCGATGAATAGACAGCATTTTGCTTGTTTACTATAATACACCCCATAGTCCTCCATATATTATAATATGCACCTCAGTCCTCCATATAGTATAATACACTCCTCAGTCCTCCATATAGTATAATACACCCCTCAGTCTTCCATATAGTATAATACACCCCTCAGTCTTCCATATAGTATAATACACTCCTCAGTCCTCCATATAGTATTATACACTCCACATAGTCCTCCATATAGTATAATACACTGCCCATAGACATCCATATATTAAAATACACTGCAATTCCTCCATATAGTATAATACACTCCTCAGTCCTTCAAATAGTATAATACATTCCTCAGTCCTCCAAATAGTATAATAAATTCCTCATAGAGCTCCATATAGTATAATGCCCTGCCATTGCCATCCATGTAGTACAATTAACTTCCCATAGTATAATGCACCCCATAGTTCTTCATATAGTATAATGTACAGAATTCCCCATAGTCCTCGATACAGTATAATGCAGCCCACATATAGTATAATGATGCCACCCCAGTGTATAATACAGCCAACCCACAGAATATATTGTAGCCCCCTGAGAATAATGTAACCCCCAGAGAATATAATGCAGCCCCCTCATATAGTATAATGCAGTCCCTGCATATATAATATATGGTAGCCTCCTCATAGAGCATAATGCAGCCCCCCATAGAATATAATGTAGCCCCTCCATAGAATATAATACAGCCCCCATAGAATGTAATGCAGCACAGTCCCCATAGAATGTAATACAGCCAGTCCCATAGAATGTAATACAGCACATCCCCCATAGAATGTAATACAGCCAGCCCCCATAGAATGTAATGCAGCACAGCCCCCATAGAATGTAATCCAGCACAGCCCCCATAGAATGTAATACATCCAGCCCCCATAGAATGTAATGCAGCACAGCCCCCATAGAATGTAATCCAGCACAGCCCCCATAGAATGTAATACAGCACAGCCCCCATAGAATGTAATGCAGCACAGTCCCCATAGAATGTAATCCAGCACAGCCCCCATAGAATGTAATGCAGCACAGCCCCCATAGAATGTAATGCAGCCAGCCTCCATAGAATGTAATGCAGCACAGCCCCCATAGAATGTAATGCAACCAGCCCCCATAGAATGTAATGCAGCACAGCCCCCATAGAATGTAATCCAGCACAGCCCCCATAGAATGTAATACAGCACAGCCTCCATAGAATGTAATACAGCACAGCCCCCATAGAATGTAATGCAACCAGCCCCCATAAAATGTAATGCAGCACAGTCCCCATAGAATGTAATCCAGCACAGCCCCCATAGAATGTAATCCAGCACAGCCCCCATAGAATGTAATCCAGCTAGCCCCCATAGAATGTAATGCAGCACAGCCCCCATAGAATGTAATCCAGCACAGCCCCCATAGAATGTAATGAAGCCAGCCTCCATAGAATGTAATACAGCACAGCCCCCATAGAATGTAATGCAGCACAGTCCCCATAGAATGTAATACAGCACAGCCCCCATAGAATGTAATACAGCACAGCCCCCATAGAATGTAATACAGCACATGCCCCATAGAATGTAATACATCCAGCCCCCATAGAATGTAATGCAGCACAGCCCCCATAGAATATAATACAGCACAGCCCCCATAGAATGTAATACAGCCAGCCCCCATAGAATGTAATACATCCAGCCCCCATAGAATGTAATGCAGCACAGCCCCCATAGAATGTAATGCAGCACAGCCCCCATAGAATGTAATGCAGCACAGCCCCCATAGAATGTAATGCAGCACAGCCCCCATAGAATGTAATCCAGCACAGCCCCCATAGAATTTAATCCAGCTAGCCCCCATAGAATGTAATGCAGCACAGCCTGTTATGAACAGGTAATTCAGAACCACAATGGACCTTGAAGTTCAGAGCACACAAAGTGACCTGACAATTACCAAAAACATAGGACGAGCTCTGAGACGTGGGAACTCTGCTGACCGCAATCCCTAATCCTATCCAACCACACTAGAGGTAGCCATGGAGCGCTCCTGACCAGTCCTATGCGCCTCGAGCACAGCCTGAGAAACTAGCTAGCCCTAAGAAAGAAAAATAAGCCTAGCTTGCCTCAGAGAAATACCCCAAAGGAAAAGGCAGCCCCCCCACATATAATGACTGTGAGTTGAGATGAAAATACAAACGCAGAGATGAAATAGATTTAGCAAAGTGAGGCCCAACTTACTGAACAGACCAAAGATAGAAAATATTGCTTTGCGGTCAACACAAAACGCTACAAACAACCACGCAGAGGGGGCAAAAAGACCCTCCGCACCGACTAACGGTACGGAGGTGCTCCCTCTGCGTCCCAGAGCTTCCAGCAAGCAAGAAAAACCAATATAGCAAGCTGGACAGAAAAAATAGCAAACAAAAATAACACAAGCAAAACTTAGCTTATGCAGGAAGACAGGCCACAGGAACGATCCATGAGAAAGCAAGACCAATACTAGAACATTGACTGGAGGCCAGGATCAAAGCACTAGGTGGAGTTAAATAGAGCAGCACCTAACGAATTAACCTCATCACCTGAGGAAGGAAACTCAGGAGCCGCAGTACCACTCTCATCCACCAAAGGAAGCTCATAGACAGAACCAGCCGAAGTACCACTCACGACCACAGGAGGGAGCTTGACAACAGAATTCACAACAGTACCCCCCCCTTGAGGAGGGGTCACCAAACCCTCACCAGAGCCCCCAGGCCGACCAGGATGAGCCACATGAAAGGCACGAACCAGATCGGCAGCATGGACATCTGAGGCTAAGACCCAGGAATTATCTTCCTGACCATAACCTTTCCACTTAACCAGATACTGGAGTTTCCGTCTCGAAACACGAGAATCCAAAATCTTCTCCACTATATACTCCAACTCCCCTTCAACCAAAACCGGAGCAGGAGGATCAATAGATGGAACCACAGGTGCCACGTATCTCCACAACAATGACCTATGGAACACGTTATGGATGGAAAAAGAAGCTGGAAGAGTCAAACGAAAAGACACAGGATTAAGAACCTCAGAAATCCTATATGGACCACTGAAACGAGGCTTAAACTTATGAGAGGAAACCTTCATAGGAATATAACGAGATGACAACCAAACCAAATCCCCAACACGAAGTCGGGGACCCACACAGCGCCTGCGGTTAGCGAAACGTTGAGCCTTCTCCTGGGACAAAGTCAAATTGTCCACTACATGAGTCCAAATCTGCTGCAACCTATCCACCACAGTATCCACACCAGGACAGTCCGAAGACTCAACCTGCCCTGAAGAGAAACGAGGGTGGAACCCAGAATTGCAGAAAAACGGCGAAACCAAAGTAGCCGAGCTGGCCCGATTATTAAGGGCGAACTCAGCCAAAGGCAAAAAGGACACCCAATCATCCTGATCAGCAGAAACAAAACATCTCAGATATGTTTCCAAGGTCTGATTGGTTCGTTCAGTCTGGCCATTTGTCTGAGGATGGAAAGCCGAGGAAAAAGACAAGTCAATGCCCATCCTAGCACAAAAGGCTCGCCAAAACCTCGAAACAAACTGGGAACCTCTGTCAGAAACGATGTTCTCTGGAATGCCATGTAAACGAACCACATGCTGGAAAAACAATGGCACCAAATCAGAGGAGGAAGGCAATTTAGACAAGGGCACCAAATGGACCATCTTCGAGAAGCGATTACAAACCACCCAAATGACCTACATTCTTTGAGAGACGGGGAGATCTGAAATAAAATCCATAGAGATATGTGTCCAAGGCCTCTTCGGGAGCGGCAAGGGCAAAAGCAACGCACTGGCACGAGAACAGCAGGGCTTAGGCCGAGCACAAATCCCACAGGACTGCACGAAAGAACGCACATCCCGCGACAGAGACGGCCACCAAAAGGATCTAGCCACCAAATCTCTGGTACCAAAGATTCCAGGATGACCAGCCAACACCGAACAATGAACCTCAGAGATAACTTTATTCGTCCACCTATCAGGGACAAAAAGTTTCTCCGCTGGGCAACGGTCAGGTCTATTAGCCTGAAATTTTTGCAGCACCCGCCGTAAATCAGGGGAGATGGCAGACAAAATTACCCCCTCTTTGAGAACACCCGCTGGCTCAGGCAAACCCGGAGAATCGGGCACAAAACTCCTAGACAGGGCATCCGCCTTCACATTTTTAGAGCCCGGAAGGTACGAAACCACAAAGTCAAAACGGGAGAAAAACAGCGACCAACGAGCCTGTCTAGGATTCAAACATTTGGCAGACTCGAGATAAGTAGAGTTCTTGTGATCAGTCAAGACCACCATGCGATGCTTAGCTCCTTCAAGACAATGACGCCACTCCTCGAATGCCCACTTCATGGCTAGCAACTCTCGATTGCCAACATCATAATTTCGCTCAGCAGGCGAAAATTTCCTGGAAAAGAAGGCGCATGGTTTCATCACCGAGCAATCAGAACTTCTCTGCGACAAAACAGCCCCTGCTCCAATTTCAGAAGCATCAACCTCGACCTGGAACGGAAGCGAAACATCTGGTTGGCACAACACAGGGTCAGAAGAAAAACGACGCTTCAACTCCTGAAAAGCTTCCACAGCAGCAGAAGACCAATTGACCACATCAGCACCCTTCTTGGTTAAATCAGTCAACGGTTTAGCAATACTAGAAAAATTATTGATGAAGCGACGATAAAAATTAGCAAAGCCCAGGAACTTCTGCAGACTCTTCAGAGATGTTGGCTGAGTCCAATCATAAATGGCCTGAACTTTAACAGGGTCCATCTCGATAGTAGAAGGAGAAAAAATGAATCCCAAAAATGAAACCTTCTGAACACCAAAGAGACACTTTGACCCCTTCACAAACAAAGAATTAGTACGCAGGACCTGGAACACCATTCTGACCTGCTTCACATGAGACTCCCAATCATCCGAGAAGACCAAAATATCATCCAAGTATACAATCAGGAATTTATCCAGGTACTCTCGGAAGATGTCATGCATAAAGGACTGAAACACTGATGGAGCATTAGAAAGCCCGAATGGCATAACCAGGTACTCAAAATGGCCTTCGGGCGTATTAAATGCTGTTTTCCATTCATCGCCCCGTTTAATACGCACAAGATTATACGCACCACGAAAATCTATCTTGGTGAACCAACTAGCCCCCTTAATCCGAGCAAAGAAATCAGACAGCAGCGGCAAGGGGTACTGAAATTTGACCGTAATTTTATTTAGAAGGCGGTAATCAATACAAGTTCTCAGCGAACCATCCTTCTTGGCCACAAAAAAGAACCCCGCTCCCAATGGCGACGATGACGGGCGAATATGACCCTTCTCCAAAGACTCCTTCACGTAACTCCGCATAGCGGCGTGCTCAGGTACAGATAAATTAAACAGTCGACCCTTAGGAAACTTACTACCAGGAATCAAATCGATAGCACAATCACAATCCCTATGCGGAGGTAGGGCATTGGACTTGGGCTCATCGAATACATCCCGGTAATCAGACAAGAACTCTGGGACCTCAGAAGGGGTGGATGATGAGATAGACAGAAATGGAACATCACCATGTACCCCCTGACAACCTCAGCTGGACACAGACATTGATTTCCAATCTAATACTGGGTTATGGACTTGTAGCCATGGCAACCCCAACACGACCACATCATGCAGATTATGCAACACCAGAAAGCGAATATCCTCCTGGTGCGCAGGAGCCATGCACATGGTCAGCTGGGTCCAATACTGAGGCTTATTCTTGGCCAAAGGCGTAGCATCAATTCCTCTCAATGGAATAGGACACTGCAAGGGCTCCAAGACAAACCCACAGCGCCTAGCAAACTCCAAGTCCATCAAATTCAGGGCAGCGCCTGAATCCACAAATGCCATGACAGAATAGGAAGACAAACAGCAGATCAAAGTAACGGACAAAAGAAATTTCGACTGTACCGTACCAATGGTGGCAGACCTAGCGAACCGCTTAGTGCGCTTAGGACAATCGGAGATAGCATGAGTGGAATCACCACAGTAGAAACACAGCCCATTCTGACGTCTGTGTTCTTGCCTTTCAGCTCTGGTCAAAGTCCTATCGCACTGCATAGGCTCAGGTTTATGCTCAGATAATACCGCCAAATGGTGCACAGATTTACGCTCACGCAAGCGTCGACCGATCTGAATGGCCAAAGACATAGACTCATTCAGACCAGCAGGCATAGGAAATCCCACCATGACATCCTTAAGGGCTTCAGAGAGACCCTTTCTGAAAATAGCTGCCAGCGCACATTCATTCCATTGAGTGAGCACGGACCACTTTCTAAACTTCTGACAATAAATCTCTATCTCATCCTGACCCTGACACAGAGCCAGCAAATTTTTCTCTGCCTGATCCACTGAATTAGGTTCATCGTACAGCAATCCGAGCGCCAGAAAAAACGCATCAATATTACATAATGCAGGATCTCCTGGCGCAAGGGAAAATGCCCAGTCTTGAGGGTCGCCACGTAATAAAGAAATAATGATCTTAACTTGTTGAACTGGGTCACCAGAGGAGCGGGGTTTCAAAGCCAGAAATAGTTTACAATTATTTTTAAAAATCAAAAACTTAGCTCTATCTCCAGAAAACAACTCAGGAATAGGAATTTTAGGTTCTAACATAGGATTCTGAACCACTAAATCTTGAATATTCTGTACATTTATAGCGAGATTTTCCATCAAAGAGAACAGACCCTGAATGTCCATGTCCACACCTGTGTTCGGAACCACCCTGATGTAAAGGGGAAAAGAAAGACAGAACACAGTGCAAAGAAAAAAAAATGGTCTCAGAACTTCTCTTTTCCCGCTATTGAGAAGCATTAGTACTTTGGGCCTCCAGTACTGTTATGAACAGGTAATTCAGAACCACAATGGACCTTGAAGTTCAGAGCACACAAAGTGACCTGACAATTACCAAAAACATAGGACGAGCTCTGAGACGTGGGAACTCTGCTGACCGCAATCCCTAATCCTATCCAACCACACTAGAGGTAGCCGTGGAGCGCTCCTGACCAGTCCTATGCGCCTCGAGCACAGCCTGAGAAACTAGCTAGCCCTAAGAAAGAAAAATAAGCCTAGCTTGCCTCAGAGAAATACCCCAAAGGAAAAGGCAGCCCCCCACATATAATGACTGTGAGTTGAGATGAAAATACAAACGCAGAGATGAAATAGATTTAGCAAAGTGAGGCCCAACTTACTGAACAGACCGAAGATAGGAAAGATTGCTTTGCGGTCAACACAAACCCTACAAACAACCACGCAGATGGGGCAAAAAGACCCTCCGCACCAACTAACGGTACGGAGGTGCTCCCTCTGCGTCCCAGAGCTTCCAGCAAGCAAGAAAAACCAATATAGCAAGCTGGACAGAAAAAATAGCAAACAAAAATAACACAAGCAAAACTTAGCTTATGCAGGAAGACAGGCCACAGGAACGATCCAGGAGAAAGCAAGACCAATACTAGAACATTGACTGGAGGCCAGGATCAAAGCACTAGGTGGAGTTAAATAGAGCAGCACCTAACGACTTAACCTCATCACCTGAGGAAGGAAACTCAGAAGCCGCAGTACCACTCTCATCCACCAAAGGAAGCTCATAGACAGAACCAGCCGAAGTACCACTCACGACCACAGGAGGGAGCTTGGCCACAGAATTCACAACAACAGCCCCCATAGAATGTAATGCAGCCAGCCTCCATAGAATGTAATGCAGCACAGCCCCCATAGAATGTAATGCAACCAGCCCCCATAGAATGTAATCCAGCACAGCCCCCATAGAATGTAATACAGCACAGCCTCCATAGAATGTAATACAGCACAGCCCCCATAGAATGTAATGCAGCACAGCCCCCATAGAATGTAATGCAGCACAGCCCCCATAGAATGTAATGCAGCACAGCCCCCATAGAATTTAATGCAGCACAGCCCCCATAGAATGTAATCCAGCACAGCCCCCATAGAATGTAATCCAGCTAGCCCCCATAGAATGTAATGCAGCACAGCCCCCATAGAATGTAATCCAGCACAGCTCCCATAGAATGTAATCCAGCTAGCCCCCATAGAATGTAATGCAGCACAGCCTCCATAGAATGTAATGCAGCACAGCCCCCATAGAATGTAATCCAGCACATCCCCCATAGAATTTAATCCAGCACAGCCCCCATAGAATGTAATCCAGCACAGCCCCCATAGAATGTAATGCAGCACAGCCCCCATAGAATGTAATGCAGCACAGCCCCCACAGAATGTAATCCAGCACAGCCCCCATAGAATGTAATACAGTACAGCCCCCATAGAATGTAATACAGCACAGCCCCCATAAAAAAACAAAAAAAAAACGCTCACATCTCTTCGTGCCCAGCGCTGCTCCAGGCTCCGGTCTCAGCAGCTGCAGTCTGCCCGATCACACAGCAGGTGCGCGATGATATGGCATCATCGCGCACCCGCATTGTCAGCGCCAGGCAGAGTGGGGAATGATGGGAGAGGGAGCGACAGCAGACGCTCTCTCCTCCATCATTGCATTCAACTGTACCAGCGTCATAGACGCCGGTACAGTTGAATGCGGCGGCGCTGGCAGGGGGGTGAGTCGGGGGGGTGGAGTCGACACTGGTGAGCAGCCCACGACTGCCACCGGCCCTTCTGGCATTTGCCAGAACTGCCCAATGGCAAGTCCGGCCCTGGGTTCCTATGTTAACATGTAACTTGGCCTGTTAGGATGTTTTGGAGTTAAGTAGCTCTTTTTTTGTTCAGTGAATGTGACCTCCTATTGCCGCAAATTCCACAAATGAGTATTTTGAGTTCTTTAAAATATATCAAAAGTTTAGAAATTCTACTGTGCCTAATAATTTGGAACAGTGCATTTTTAGTTTTTATTCATTTTGGAGATTATACTGTTATCATTGGGAGGTTTCTCCAATAAAATTTGATGTATACTCTAACGGGTGATGACTTTTATTAGACTGACTGTCATTTTCTCCGACTATTTAGGAAAATCAGAGAAAAATGTAATTTGCATAATAATTTGGAACATGGTGTATACTTTCCTTCGTTAAATAAGATTTGGTTCAGGTGATCACCTAATCAGAAGTAGAATGAGGCATACTCTGGTTGGAATTCAACTTAGACTGCTATGGAATGGCTGTCAGACATGTAGAAAGCTCATTTTTATAAAACTGTGCAGTGGTCTCTTAATTTTTGCCAGAGTTGTATGCCCTCCATCCTTTTATATATGTTCCCCTTCTTCGTCTCATTCCAGTATATATATCCCCCATCATGGTATATCTGGTTTATATGCCCTTATTCTGGGCCCCATCATGGTATATATATCCCCCATCCTGGTATATATGTCTCTTATCTTGGCCCCATCCCAGTATATATGTATCCCCATCCTGGTATATATGTTACTTATCCTGGACCCCATCCTGGTATATATATCCCACACAGGACCCTGTGGGTTTGGATTTTTTTTTTTTCCCTTAATAATGAAGACCTTCTTTTAAAAACGGCATTTTGTGATTACTTGTATTATCTGTGTCTAATATTTAAATTTGTTTGGTGATTTGAAACATTTAAGTGTGTGAACATGCAAAAGAATAGGAAATCATACAACTGTAT
Organism: Ranitomeya imitator; assembly: GCF_032444005.1. Taxonomy (NCBI): domain Eukaryota; kingdom Metazoa; phylum Chordata; class Amphibia; order Anura; family Dendrobatidae; genus Ranitomeya; species Ranitomeya imitator. The sequence goes on from NC_091283.1 coordinate 656,936,891, forward strand.
GCTCCCCATCCTGGTATATATATTTATCATCCAGGTATATGTCCTCCATTCTGCTGTTGTTCTTCAATGCATATAAAAAAATTAATGATTCTGCTCACCTTCCATCTGCTCCCCCACCATGCAGACTCACCTTCCATCTGCTCCCCCACTGTGCAGCATCCTCCTTTGAAGCCAGCAGGTGACTTCAGTTTGCAAGCGATGGGAGCGCATGGCGTCAATACCATGCGCCTCCAATCACGTGCACGCCGACATCAGCTGTTTGCTTCTGATTGGTTGGCAGCAAGTATTGCCACCCACGGATCCAGCAGGTCTCTGCTACGCATTACACTTCAGCTGAATGTGCCTCCAAGGACACACAGTTGAAGTTTGTGTGGGCGTTGGTGGGACCCTGACCCTCACAATACGTCTGCGACCACGATCTTTACGCCCCTGTGTACTTTTATTACAAAATAAAGGGTTTGTGAATGTAATCCGCGCTGCCGAAATCGATGTGGAATCAGGATATCCAGATTGTAGATTGTGAGCCTTCGCGGGCAGGGTCCTCACTCCTCCTATACCAGTTATGACTTGTATTGTTTAAGATTATTGTACTTGTTTTATTATGTATACCTCTCCTCACATGTAAAGCGCCATGGAATAAATGGCGCTATAACAATAAATAATAACAATAAATAATAATAATAATAAAAGAAAGTGGTTTATTCAAGGCATTTCAAAGTTCAAATGACTTCTTCTTCAGGACATAACCACATGTACATGTATCGTAATATCTGATACGGTCACTTGCGGACACGTGGATCTGCTGCAGTTGATTTCCTCAATAAGATCTATATGCCTTATTTATAGATCTATCAGGTTAGTGCAATCTGAATGGATTAGTTTTTTATCCATCGGATAAGACCCTACAGTATTGCACAGATTTCCTCCACAGTTTGTTCATGTGTACTTCTAGGCTTATGCTGCAACTGCCAGGAACAAAGATAAGCCTGACTATGGAAAGTCTAACATCTGCAATTATTGGGTCAGCAAAGGGTAGGTGACTTTTACATATCAAGCACCTGGCACTCGGTGACCCCACTCTACAGCTTTACATGGTGTCCCACCTCATGGCTGTTCCTAAACACTAAGGACTGATTCAGATGTGTGCGAATCGGTCTGATGTTGAGTCGGAATGCACGGGCTGGTCGCAAATCTCCTGATCTGAGTATGACAGCTACAAAGAAATATATGAAGCTATCACGCTAGGGTCATGGCAACACAAGCCTCATTCATACATAAATAAACACATGACAAAGCATTTTAGTGGAAAAATAAGGCCGTGATGTTTATTTTTGAGTAACTCAGTAATAAATTAACAAACATTACCAAATAAATTAATCAGATATATGACCAAATACTCCAAAACCAATGAACCATCCACCCAGAGACTGGGCGATTTTCCCACAATATAAACATCACGACAAGGCAAAAATTAAGGGAGGGAGGGTGGGATCTTCTTTCTTCAAACGGTACCTCACAATGCCTGAAACCTGCCAGAACATGGCCATATATATCCCGGCAACAGCTCGGCAACGCGCTGACAACCAATTGTCAGCTGTTAAAAGACCGCCAAAACAGCTGATTGGAGCCGGATTTACCCTCAGACAGTACAGTAAACATAAACAACCAAACTATTAACCCCCAATTGACCGTAAAAACTGACCATTGAGCTGTAGAGTCTGTGTGGCCATGTGACCCCCCCTATATTCCCTACGTAAAGCAGGGGGGGGCTTCCATGGCAACACAAGCCTCGTTCATACATAAATAAACACATGACAAAGCTTTTTAGTGGAAAAATAAGGCTGTGATGTTTATTTTTGAGTAACTTAGTAATAAATTAACAAACATTACCAAATAAATTAATCAGATATATGACCAAATACTCCAAAACCAATGAACCATCCACCCAGAGACTGGGCGATTTTCCCACAAGCCTCGACTCATAGAGTTGAGGCCCCCCAAACCGCACAGCCATTTTTCCACTATGCTCTGCATATTTAGATTAAAAATGTCAAGACCAATATTAGATAAGTGAACCAAATCCTGCCGGTAAAGTCCAGGTAAAAAACCTTCAAGATCGACGTGCCTATAAGAAAAACCGTTAACCATTGGAAAATATTTCTCCATATTTTTATTCACCCTTTTGCGAATTTTATCTAGAAATCCGGATTCAGGTGAATTCCACACCAACCTAGGGACGATCTCGGAAAATACAAAACCCGGATAAGGGAAGGATTGCCTGAGATTAACCATATCAGCTCGCATATTAGCGAGCAAATCCAAAGTTCTCAACTTTCCGAGATCGTTACCGCCTACGTGAAAAACTACCAAATCAGGAAATGGAAACAAATTAAAACAATACTTAAACTCTAAAACCAAATTATACCATCTCAGCCCACGAACACCGTGCCAAAATATTTGGACCAAAGAGAGGTCGAAGGACAGATTCTCTGTATAACACCGTTGAGAAGCTCGTCTCTGCGCCCAGAAAACAAAAGAGTGCCCAATTATCCAAACTATGGTTGGACCTGAAAATAAATCAACAATTAGTATTCATACAGGTCATGTCGAACATATAGTTTAAACCTCCCCGATTCCCATCTGCCAATTTGCTTAATCTGAGAGTCGCAGAGGCCAGCCCTAGAAGCTTCAGTTGCAGCACCAATCCTAAATGAGTGAGAGGAGAATTTGAGATGTTCTTTGCCTAGGACTTTCAAACCGTTTTTTAAAATGAAATTAAATTGAAAAACTGTAGCTGGCGAACCGTCTTTATGGATAAACAACGGTCCATCCGAGGATGCTCTGGCATGTAACCAATGACTAAGGCTCAAAACTGGGCAGATGAAAGGATCAGGGAAGGAGACAATTTTGATACCGGTTCCCCTTGCTAATTGATCGGTCTTAGACTTCCTAATAAATAGTAAGAAAAAACCATCAAACAGCTTTAAATCGGACAACATCAGACCAGAAGGATGAGATTTTTTAGCAGATACCAACTCCCCTATTCTAAGAGCCCCGAAAAAGGCCAAACAAAAGGCTGCATGAAACAACAAAACTTCGTCAGAGTTTATACAAACCCGGCTTAGAGCCGAGCATAACTCTTTAAGGAGGGGTAAAGAAATCGGCCGTCTGGTGTCGGGTTGAAAAGTGCTCCTCTTAAGGCCCTTTAAAAACTGTTTGATAGGAAAAAATTATGCCAAGGGCAATTCTCCGAAAAGTTTAAGAAAAAAATTAAATACCCGCTAAGTATTTGGTTACAGCAGAATAAGACAAACCTTTAACGACTAAAGACTCAGAAAATTTTAAACCAGCAATGGGGTCAGCCACTCTTGGGTTGAAAGCATGTAAATTACAAAAATTAAGCCATGCGGCCGAGTAGCTGGCCGGCCCATGATCTATCAGATAAAGATTTCTCGATAAAATGAGGGATCAGATTGAAATCACATCCCAAATTGTATGCGGGCAAGGAGTCTCTTCTGTATCCACCTCTGGTACCTGCAAACGAAAAATTGACCAATGATGTTCGCACAAAGCATCAGTTGCGGTACAATATTTGCTTCTACCAGAGCTTGCCTTGAGTTAAATGTTCAGCTTAAGACACACCAGGACCAGTTGTCTTAAAATACTCGAAGCCCATTTGTTTTTGGATGACAAGGTGTTAATGGAGAAAATCACACCAGGGTCAAGAGATAAAATGACAATTCTAGAGTTTTGAAAAAGTGAACCCCAAGTAGAGATACCCCAAAAAATGGAAAAAAGTTCTATCAAGTTGCTGGAAACGCCACCAGCAACCCAAGAATGAGGCCACTCTTGAGCAATCCAATGCGATGAAAATAAGAGTCCACAACCAGTGGAGCTCCGAACAGAGACAACAAACGGAAAAGAATCCGAGGAAGTGAACGGGGTTTGCCAACACAATTTCCCATTATAATCTGCAAGGAAAGACAGCCAAATTCCGGCGTCTTCCTTCAAAGCAGAACTGATTCTCACATGGGAATTAGGAGATGAAACACCTTTCGTGGCTTCATAGAGGCGGCGAGAAAATGCTCTGCCAACCGGAATGATTCTTACAGCAAAATTAAGTGAGCCCAATAAAGACTGTAAATCCTTAAGGGTAGATTTTGGTTTGGAGAGAAACTTATTCAAGGAAGAACGCAGTTTCACAATTTTCTCATCCGGGATTCTACACTCCATAGCAGAGGAATCCAAAACAATGCCTAAAAATTCGATCGACCTACAGGAAAAAAACAGTCTTTTCATGAGCAATGGGAACACCGAAATGTCTGCACAAGTCAATGAAAGAATTCAATGTAAGAAGACATTCAGAAGAAGAAGAGGGACCTACAAACAAAAAAGTCGTCCAGATAATGTAATATGCCCGCCCCAGGAGAATTTGATTCTAAAACCCAGTGCAAAAACGAAGAAAAGCTTTCAAAGTAAAAACAGGACAACGAAAAACCCATGGGAAGACATTTATCAAAGAAAAAAACGATCAAGGAAATGAAAACCCAAGGAAGAAAATCCGTCAGGCTGAACAGGGAGAAGCCGAAAGGCAGATTTAATATCAGATTTTGCCATTAAAGCATCTTGACCAAATTGCCGCAAAATGTCAACAGCCTTGTCAAAAGAAGAATAAGAAACTGAACAGGCTGAACTATTAATCTCATCATTCAGGGAAGATCCAACAGGAAAGGATAAGTGATGAATAAGCCGAAAGGAACCCGGATCTTTTTTTGGAACGACACCTAGCAGAGAAATTCTAAAATTGGGAAATGGAGGGGAGGAAAAAGGACCAGCTACCCTACCGAGTTCCAACTCGCTCATAATTTTTTCTTCTACTACATCTGGATAAATATCAACCGAGCGTAAATTCTTACCGATTTGGCAGCCAGACCCCTTGAAAGGAGGAATGAAGAAGCCAGAAGAAAACCCGTTAAAAAGCAAGCTACTGATCGTTTGATCTGGGTATTGATTTAGCCATGAAACCATTTTTTCCACCTTCACCGGGGTCTGCGCTCTTTCCATTAGACTCTTTCAACAGGGACTGAGCTGATTGCTTTTTAAAACATTTAAAAGCGGGGTGTGCATTCCCACAAAAGGAGCACTCATGACGGAACCGACAATTAGAGCTCCATTTACAATTAGACTCATCAAAGGCAAAACAAAAGCCTTTCCTTGGGAGAGGAGAGGCTGAGGATCTGGTAGAAACGTGTCTTTGCGGAAGCATTAAATTCAACCATAAACTGACATCTTTACTACCCCAGAGGAGCTCAGGATGCACCGCCAGCTTTTGGCGGAAAGTTTCATCATAATGAAGCCAAGCGACTCCGATACGATAAAATTGCGATACGCTTCGAGAATGATATCAATGTGCTGGAACAATTTGCTACACAGCTGAGGTGATTTTTCGCCAAGAACTGCCGAGTAAATGGAGAACGCTTGTAACCAATTATTAAAAGATTTAAATGCACGCTTAGCGTCATCTGAATCAGATTTGTCATTTTTCTTGTCTAATTTACTCGGCTGCTCTCTGCGGGGAAGTAGTGAAAACAAATCTACGTAGTGATTGCTCCATTTGGTAGCGGAGCTCAAATGGAAACCTAGAGGGGATAATTCACAAGTTAAAGCTTCTTTAAAGGTGTTCCTAGGAGTACTACTGGTCAAATCTATGGGGGGAATGGAAGGGGTGGCAGAAGGAAGAACGCCGCTTAATGCCTCAGAAAGCACATTCTGAATAATGTGCTTTATATCAGAATTAAACACAGATAAATGGGCATTATTAATCTCACCCCTTCCAGCGCTTCTGTCTTCCAGTGGTGACTCCGGTGCGCAGCCTGCGCTCGAGCCCTCCATGTTAGGCGAGCGCACCTGCGTGGCTGTGGAAGGCAGGAACTCCGGATCCCGGGAGTGTGGCGGCAGACCTCTGGAGGGCGGAGGAAACGAAGAACCTGCAGCTGCTGAATGAGGTGAGCCGGCATTTGAAATTGGCGCTCTCGTCGCAGGTTTCTTCCGGCCGCGAAGATCCTCAGCCCTGTCGGCGGCGCCTGATGACGTGGACGGCAGCTCGTGATGACGCCCCGGAAATCTCGCGATGGACTGCGAGACCTCCTCGATGGAGGCTGGCGGGACTTCCTGCTGCGCTCAGACAGTGGATGGCTGACCGAAGAAGATGCCGGTGATGGGGAGTAAGCGGTCCGGGGCTTCCTCTTCCTGGTGCTGCCGCGATAGCTTGGCGGCGACAACAGAGGCGGGCTCGGAGGCTGTGGCATGGCGCTGGGGTCCGACGGAGGAAGGACGGCTTCTGGAGCTGAGGAAATGGGCCTCGTATTGAGGCAGGTCCTCAACCATTCGGCGCCGTCTTCCTCCCCAGCTCTCGCTAAAATCTGTTGAAGCAGGTTCTCCATCCAGCCGGGTGTCTTCTTTCTTCAAACGGTACCTCACAATGCCTGAAACCTGCCAGAACATGGCCATATATATCCCGGCGACAGCTCGGCAACACGCTGACAACCAATTGTCAGCCGTTAAAAGACCGCCAAAACAGCTGATTGGAGCCGGATTTACCCTCAGACAGTACAGTAAACATAAACAACCAAACTATTAGCCCCCAATAGACCGTAAAAACTGACCATTGAGCTGTAGAGTCTGTGTGGCCATGTGAACCCCCCCTATATTCCCTACGTAAAGCAGGGGGGTGGGCTTCCAGGAGATGTGTGGCCAGGCCATGCCTTCCGATCTGACATCAGAGGACACATTTTGTGAGGTAAAATATTTTTTTAAAAACAGTCAGTGAAATATTTTACCTCACAAAATGAATCCACTGTGATCCCATGCTGCAATGTCAGTATTGTCTTTTGCTTCCTCCCCTGCCCAGGAGATGTGTTATGCACCATACACTGTCAGACACAGTCAATTTTTAAAATGAACTTTCGTTCGTGGGAAAACCCCTTTAATGTGATGGCTTCCTCTGCCTGTAGACACATCGCACATCTGCCACCGGAATCAGCCAAATGATTCACTACACCTGCGCGTAATTCAAGCAGGCGCAGTAAAGCAGACCGCTATCATCTTTGTGCAGACAGATAGCGGTGGTCACATTAAAACTGCGCATGCGCTCCTCCTGTACAAAGATAGCGGCAGTGAATCATTCGGCTGATCCTGGCGGCGGTGTGTTCACGACGGTGTTCCGCTGGTGGTACTGTGCAAGAGGCTGCGTGGGTGTGTGAGTGTGAAAGTGTGTGACTGTGTATCAGTATGTGAGTGTGTGGGTGGGGTAGGTAGAGTAGGGGAGGAGCTAATTAGGAGGGAAAGTTAGTCAGATTGTGAGAGGACTGAAGGAGAGCAGATGTGTGGGTCTGCTGCTCCTGTCAGGCAGTGAGTCTGCGGGAAGAAGGAACAAGACAGAGAGAAAGGAGTTCCCAAAGAGAGGGAACTGAAGGAAAGTGAGGCTAAAGAAAGAAGAGAAGGAAGGGGTCCTAGAGGCATGGGTAGTGAGAAGTCCATCCGTGGGGCTCGCATTCACGCTGACCATAGTCAGGTGGAGGGACCAGGTCGCAGCGAGTGGACCGGCCCCATTGTAGTGGAGAAACTAAGGTCTCAGCTAGATACCCGGAGCCTGTGGCTTTTGCAAGAAGCACAGTCACATCTGCACACATTCACTGAAAAGGTAGCTATGTAGGATCCAGGGGGACTTAGAGCTTGCCGCCTGACAAGAACCAAGGCCGCTGGCTTGGGACACTGTGTGGCAGGCGCAGGCCAGGAGAGGCGAAGCCAGTGCAGAGAGATGGCCAGGCAAGGGCATATGAAAGAGGGTTCTGGAATGTCCACCCAAATTGCTTGAGAGCTGGCTGGACCACAGACCTGGAGGACACAGCACCCCGGCTTGGTCAAATAAGAACTGTGAGTAAAGCATTGGAAACTGCACACCGCTGTGTCCTCACACTTATTTACTGCACTCTCCACCCTACAATACAACTGCCACAACAGCCATCACCACTATATTACAATCTAAGTGCCCTGAGACCAAAGCTCTGCCTGTGCAGAGCTGTACCAACTCTGCTGCATCACCATCAGCCCCAGCGGTCTCTTCAAGCAGTGTCGATTAACATCTCCCATTTGCCGAATATCACAGGTGGCGTCACGAATAATCTCCCATAAACTTTATTTCCCCTTTATTTCACCTTTTATTGGATGCCCAGGGCCATGGACCGGGTCATTGCTGCCGTGACACATCCCTTTAAGAACTGGCCCAGTACCACGTGTTCCCTTGGCCCTTGGGGGCGCTCCATGTGTGTGTGGTGCGACAGTGTTCCTCTGGTGGTACCGCGCAATAGTACCAGCAGCAGTTTCCATACTTAGACACCCATCACTTGGGTGTCCCAATATGGCGGTCGGTGAACTTTCTCCGCTTGGAATTTTGGGATACTGTGACATCTGGACAGAACAGGAAATGAAATCATTACAGGGCAATTATATAAATAGATAATGATGATCACGTAAAAAAAAGTGTGCCAGCTATTAAAACATTTGTTTCACTTCTAACATGATATACTTATCAGAGGAGAGAGGAATTAGGTCCCCTCCCAAGTACCTCAGCAAAAAAATAAAATGATGATGATGATATGACAATAGTGTTGAGCGCAAGTGCTCACTACTCGAGTTTGCTGCAGTGTCGCTCAAGCACTCGCGATACTTGGTGTATACCGGAGCAGCCCAATACAAACTCAAGTAGCGAGCACTTGCATACAACACTTATGACAACATATTTGATATGATGACCTAATGTTATCATATGTGTGTAGTATCTTTGGATTAGAAATCCTCACTATACCCCTGGATCAAATCCTTGAGGGGTGTAGTTTCCAAAATGGGTCACTTGTATGGAGTTTCCACTGTTTAGGCACATCAGGGGCTCTCCAAACATGACATGGCATCCGTTCTCGATTCCAGACATTTTTGCGTTCAAAAAGTCAAATGGTTCTCCTTCCCTTCCAAGCCCAGCTGTTATGACCTGGTGGTCAGGACAACAATGGACCTGGTGGTTAAGAGCACACGGAATGACCTGATAGTCACTGATAATAAAGGACGAGCTCTGGGACGTGGAAACTCTGCTGACCGCAATCCCTAATCCTATCACACACACTAGAAATAGCCGTGGATTGCTCCTAACGCTCCCTATGCAACTCGGCACAGCCTAAGGAACTAGCTAGCCCTGAAGATAGAAAAATAAAGCCTACCTTGCCTCAGAGAAATTCCCCAAAGGAATAGGCAGCCCCCCACATATAATGACTGTGAGTAAAGATGAAAATACAAACACAGAGATGAAATAGATTTAGCAAAGCGAGGCCCGACTTACTGAACAGACTGAGGATAGGAAAGGTTGCTTTGCGGTCAGCACAAAAACCTACAAAAAGACCACGCAGAGGGCGCAAAAAGACCCTCCGCACCGACTCACGGTGCGGAGGCGCTCCCTCTGCGTCCCAGAGCTTCCAGCAAGCAAGACAACAATAAAAATAGCAAGCTGGACAGAAAAATAGCAAACCAAAGAAAAACAAGCAGGAACTTAGCTTCTGCTGGGAAGACAGGTCACAAGAACGATCCAGGAGTGAACTAGACCAATACTGGAACATTGACAGGTGGCATGGAGCAAAGATCTAAGTGGAGTTAAATAGCGCAGCCAGCTAACAAATTAACCTCGTCACCTGTGGAAGGAAACTCAGAAACACCCACCAGAGGAAGTCCATGGATAGAACCAGCAGAAGTACCATTCATGACCACAGGAGGGAGCCCGACAACAGAACTCACAACAGTACCCCCCCCTTGAGGAGGGGTCACCGAACCCTCACCAGAGCCCCCAGGCCGACCAGGATGAGCCAAATGAAAGGCACGAACCAGATCGGCAGCATGAACATCAGAGGCAAAAACCCAGGAATTATCTTCCTGACCATAACCCTTCCACTTGACCAGGTACTGGAGTTTCCGTCTCGAAATACGAGAATCCAAAATCTTCTCCACCACATACTCTAACTCCCCCTCAACGAACATCGGGGCAGGAGGATCAACGGATGGAACCACAGGCGCCACGTATCTCCGCAATAACGACCTATGGAACACATTATGGATGGCAAAAGAAGCAGGAAGGGCCAAACGAAATGACACAGGATTGATAACCTCAGAAATCTTATACGGACCAATGAAACGAGGCTTAAACTTAGGAGAGGAAACCTTCATAGGAACATAACGAGACGACAACCAAACCAAATCCCCAACACGAAGTCGGGGACCCACACAGCGCCGGCGGTTAGCGAAACGTTGAGCCTTCTCCTGGGACAATGTCAAATTGTCCACCACATGAGTCCAAATTTGCTGCAACCTATCCACCACAGTATCTACACCAGGACAGTCCGAAGACTCAACCTGCCCTGAAGAGAAACGAGGATGGAAACCAGAATTGCAGAAAAACGGCGAAACCAAAGTAGCCGAGCTGGCCTGATTATTAAGGGCGAACTCAGCCAACGGCAAAAAGGACACCCAATCATCCTGATCAGCAGACACAAAGCATCTCAGATATGTTTCCAAAGTCTGATTAGTTCGTTCGGTTTGGCCATTTGTCTGAGGATGGAAAGCCGAGGAAAACGACAAATCAATGCCCATCCTAGCACAAAAGGATCGCCAAAACCTCGAAACAAACTGGGAACCTCTGTCAGAAACGATGTTCTCCGGGATACCATGTAAACGAACCACATGCTGGAAAAATAATGGCACCAAATCAGAGGAGGAAGGCAATTTAGACAAAGGTACCAAATGGACCATCTTAGAAAAGCGATCACAAACCACCCAAATGACCGACATCTTTTGAGAGACGGGGAGATCCGAAATAAAATCCATAGAAATATGCGTCCAGGGCCTCTTCGGTACCGGCAAGGGCAAAAGCAACCCACTGGCACGAGAACAGCAGGGCTTAGCCCGAGCACAAGTCCCACAGGACTGCACAAAAGAACGCACATCCCGTGACAAAGAAGGCCACCAAAAGGATCTAGCCACCAAATCTCTGGTACCAAATATTCCAGGATGCCCAGCCAACACTGAACAATGAATCTCAGAGATAACTCTACTAGTCCATCTATCAGGGACAAACAGTTTCTCCGCTGGGCAACGGTCAGGTCTATCAGCCTGAAATTTTTGCAGCACCCGCCGCAAATCAGGGGAGATGGCAGACAAAATTACCCCCTCTTTGAGAATACCCGCCGGCTCAGGAACACCCGGAGAGTCAGGCACAAAACTCCTTGACAGGGCATCAGCCTTCACATTCTTAGAGCCCAGAAGGTACGAAACCACAAAATCAAAACGGGAGAAAAATAATGACCATCGAGCCTGTCTCGGATTCAACCGTTTGGTAGACTCAAGATAAGTCAAATTCTTGTGATCTGTCAAGACCACCACGCGATGTTTAGCTCCTTCAAGCCAATGACGCCACTCCTCGAATGCCCACTTCATGGCCAACAACTCTCGATTACCAACATCATAATTGCGCTCAGCAGGCGAAAACTTTCTAGAAAAGAAAGCACATGGCTTCATCACCGAGCCATCAGAACTTCTTTGCGACAAAACAGCCCCTGCACCAATCTCAGAAGCATCAACCTCAACCTGAAACGGGAGCGAAACATCTGGCTGGCACAACACAGGGGCAGAAGAAAAACGACGCTTCAACTCCTGAAAAGCCTCTACAGCTGCAGAAGACCAATTGACCACATCAGCACCCTTCTTGGTCAAATCAGTCAACGGTTTAGCAACACTAGAAAAATTAGCGATGAAGCGCCGATAAAAATTAGCAAAGCCCAGGAACTTTTGCAGGCTCTTCACAGATGTCGGCTGAGTCCAATCGTAAATGGCCTGGACTTTAACAGGGTCCATGTCGATAGTAGAAGGGGAATAAATGAACCCCAAAAATGAAACCTTCTGAACTCCAAAAAGACACTTTGACCCCTTCACAAACAAGGAATTTGCACGAAGGACCTGGAACACCATTCTGACCTGCTTCACATGAGACTCCCAATCATCCGAAAAGACCAAAATATCATCCAAATACACAATCAGGAATTTATCCAGGTACTCTCGGAAGAGGTCATGCATAAAGGACTGAAATACCGATGGAGCATTGGAAAGCCCGAATGGCATAACCAGGTACTCAAAATGGCCCTCGGGCGTATTAAATGCTGTTTTCCATTCATCGCCTTGTTTAATACGCACAAGATTATACGCCCCTCGAAGATCTATCTTGGTGAACCAACTAGCCCCTTTAATACGAGCAAACAAATCAGACAGCAACGGCAAAGGATACTTAAATTTGACTGTAATTTTATTAAGAAGGCGGTAATCAATACAAGGTCTCAAAGAACCATCCTTCTTGGCCACAAAAAAGAACCCTGCTCCTAACGGTGATGACGACGGGCGAATATGGCCTTTCTCCAAGGATTCCTTTATATAACTCCGCATAGCGGCGTGTTCTGGCACAGATAAATTGAACAATCGGCCCTTAGGAAACTTACTACCAGGAATCAAATTAATTGCACAATCGCAATCCCTATGAGGAGGTAGGGCACTGGCTTTGGGCTCATCAAATACACCCCGATAATCCGACAAAAACTCTGGAACTTCAGAAGGAGTGGAAGACGAAATAGACAAAAATGGAACATCACCATGTACCCCCTGGCAACCCCAGCTGGACACAGACATAGATTTCCAGTCCAATACTGGATTATGAACCTGTAGCCATGGCAACCCCAAAACGACCACATCATGCAGATTATGCAACACCAGAAAGCGGATATCCTCCTGATGTGCAGGAGCCATGCACATGGTCAATTGGGTCCAGTACTGAGGCTTATTCTTGGCCAAAGGCGTAGCATCAATTCCTCTCAATGGAATAGGATACTGCAAGGGCTCCAAGAAAAAACCACAGCGCCTAGCATACTCCAAGTCCATCAAATTCAGGGCAGCGCCTGAATCCACAAATGCCATAACAGAATAGGATGACAAAGAGCAAATCAGAGTAACGGACAATAGAAATTTAGACTGTACCGTACCAATGGTGGCAGACCTAGTGAACCGCTTAGTGCGCTTAGGACAATCGGAGATAGCATGAGTGGAATCACCACAGTAAAAACATAGCCCATTCTGACGTCTGTGTTCTTGCTGTTCAGCTCTGGTCAAAGTCCTATCACATTGCATAGGCTCAGGCCCATGCTCAGATAGTACCGCCAAATGGTGCACAGCTTTACGCTCACGCAAGCGTCGATCGATCTGAATGGCCAAAGACATAGACTCATTCAGACCAGCAGGCATGGGAAATCCCACCATGACATCCTTAAGGGCTTCAGAGAGACCCTTTCTGAAGATTGCTGCCAGGGCACATTCATTCCACTGAGTGAGCACAGACCACTTTCTAAACTTCTGACAATATATCTCCGCTTCATCCTGACCCTGACACAGAGCCAGCAAGATTTTCTCTGCCTGATCCACTGAATTAGGTTCGTCATAAAGCAATCCAAGCGCCAGGAAAAACGCATCAACATCACGCAATGCCGGATCTCCTGGCGCAAGGGAAAATGCCCAGTCTTGAGGGTCACCACGTAACAAAGAAATAATGATCTTTTCTTGTTGAACAGGGTCACCTGAGGAGCGAGGTTTCAAGGCAAGAAACAATTTACAATTATTTTTGAAATTCAAGAACTTAGATCTATCACCAAAAAACAAATCAGGAATTGGAAACCTAGGCTCTGACATCGGATTGTGAACCACAAAATCTTGAATGTTTTGTACCCTTGTAGTGAGATTATCCATCAAAGAGGACAGACCTTGAATGTCCATGTTTACACCTGTGTCCTGAACCACCCAGAGGTAAAGGGGAAAAGAGAGACAAAACACACTGCAAAGAAAAAAAAATGGTCTCAGAACTTCTCTTATTCCTCTATTGAGATGCATTAGTACTTTGGGCCACCTGTACTGTTATGACCTGGTGGTCAGGACAACAATGGACCTGGTGGTTAAGAGCACACGGAATGACCTGATAGTCACTGATAATAAAGGACGAGCTCTGGGACGTGAAAACTCTGCTGACCGCAATCCCTAATCCTATCACACACACTAGAAATAGCCGTGGATTGCTCCTAACGCTCCCTATGCAACTCGGCACAGCCTAAGGAACTAGCTAGCCCTGAAGATAGAAAAATAAAGCCTACCTTGCCTCAGAGAAATTCCCCAAAGGAATAGGCAGCCCCCCACATATAATGACTGTGAGTAAAGATGAAAATACAAACACAGAGATGAAATAGATTTAGCAAAGCGAGGCCCGACTTACTGAACAGACTGAGGATAGGAAAGGTTGCTTTGCGGTCAGCACAAAAACCTACAAAAAGACCTCACAGAGGGCGCAAAAAGACCCTCCGCACGCTCCCTCTGCATCCCAGAGCTTCCAGCAAGCAAGACAACAATAAAAATAGCAAGCTGGACAGAAAAATAGCAAACCAAAGAAAAACAAGCAGGAACTTAGCTTCTGCTGGGAAGACAGGTCACAAGAACGATCCAGGAGTGAACTAGACCAATAGTGGAACATTGACAGGTGGCATGGAGCAAAGATCTAAGTGGAGTTAAATAGAGCAGCCAGCTAACGAATTAACCTCGTCACCTGTGGAAGGAAACTCAGAAACACCCACCAGAGGAAGTCCATGGATAGAACCAGCCGAAGTACCATTCATGACCACAGGAGGGAGCCCGACAACAGAATTCACAACACCCAGCCATGTGTCTAAACAGTAGCACAAAAGTAAAAAAATTGGGGCTAAAGAAAAAATGTTGTAAAAAAAAGTTAAATTAATTTTTTCCTTCCACATTCCATTAATTCCTGTAAAGCACTTGTGAATGGTTAATAAACTTCTTGAATGGGCTTTGATGGGTGCAGTTTTTAGAATGGTGTCACTTTTGGGTATTTTTGTCATAGGGAACCCTCAAAGTCACTTCAGGTGTGATGTGGTCCTTAAAAAAATGGTTTTGTAAATTTTGTTGGAAAATTTCCTAACAAAAAAAATATTTTTAAAAAATTGTGCCGAAGGAAAGTGGGAAATATTATTTATCAACTATTTTTAAGGGCATGAAAAACGTAAAGTTTGTAAATTGCGAAATGTTCACATTATTTTCAAATTGTCGATATTTTCATAAATATACGCTAATCATGTTGATGAAAATTTACCACTAATATGATGTACAAAATATGTCAAGGAAAAAGTATCTCGGAATCAGTGCGATCCGGTGAAGCGTTCAGATTTAAAAAATTTGGCCTGTTCACGAAGGTCAAAATTAGCTCCATCACTAAGGGGTTAAAACAAGCAATGGCTCCTGCTGTGACTAGCTCCTGAGGTAGAATATTACACAGATTAATAGTTCTTATGGTAAAGATAAGGCAGAGTTCAGAAGGGATGGAGTACAATTTGACGTTTAGGCTGGCGTCACACTTAGCGTAGGGAAATACTGTCCGTTTTTTATAGGTGTAATACGCAGAAATGTTCCCTAAACAGTGTTCCGTATGTAATCCTTTGGCAAGGTGTGGCTGCGTATTTTAGCATGTAATCCTGCGTATGTAATCCGTATGGCATCCGTACTGCTTTTTTTCTCGCAACCTACCAAAATGGACATTTAATGGTTTTCAGGCCTTAATCCCTTTCTGACCTCGGACGGGATAGTACATCCGAGGTCAGATCCCCTGCTTTGATGCGGGCTCCGGCGGTGAGCCCGCATCAAAGCTGGGACATGTCAGCTGTTTTGAACAGCTGACATGTGCCCGTAATAGGCGTGGGCAGAATCGCGATCTGCCCGTGCCTATTAACTAGTTAAATGCCGCTGTGAAACGCAGACAGCGGCATTTAACTACCGCATCCGGCCGGGCGGCCGGAAATGACGATATCGCCGACCCCATCACATGATCGGGGGTCAGCGATGCTTGTACATTGTAACCATAGAGGTCCTTGAGACCTCTATGGTTACTGATCGCTGGTAGCTGTGAGCGCCACCCTGTAGTCGGCGCTTACAGCACACCTGATTTTTTGCTACATAGCAGAGAACAGCAGATCGCTGCTATGTAGCAGAGCCGATCGTGCTGTGCCTGCTTCTAGCCTCCCATGGAGGCTATTGAAGCATGGCAAAAGCAAAAAAAAAGTAAAAAAAATGTGAAAAAAATATAAAAGTTTAAATCACCCCCCTTTCGCCCCAATCAAAATAAATCAATAAAAAAAAAATCAAATCTACATATTTTTGGTATTGCCGCGTTCAGAATCGCCCGATCAATTAAAAAAAGCATTAACCTGATCGCTAAATGGCGTAGCGAGAAAAAAATTCGAAACGCCAGAATTACGTTTTTTTTGGTCGCCGTGACATTGCATTAAAATGTAATAACGGGCGATCAAAAGAACGTATCTGCACCAAAATGCTGTCATTAAAAATGTCATCTCGGCATGCAAAAAATAAGCCCTCAACCGACCCCAGATCATGAAAAATGGAGACGCTATGAGTATCGGAAAATGGCACATTTTTTTTTTTTTTAGCAAAGTTTGGAATTTTTTTTCACCACTTAGGTAAAAAATAACCTAGTCATGTTAGGTGTCTACGAACTCGTACTGACCTGGAGAATCATAATGTCAGGACACTTTTAGCATTTAGTGAACCTAGCAAAAAAGCCAAACAAAAAGCAAGTGTGGGACTCCACTTTTTTTGCAATTTCACCGCACTTGGAATTTTTTTTCCTGTTTTCTAGTACACGACATGCTAAAACCAATGATGTTGTTCAAAAGTACAACTCGTCCCGCAAAAAATAAGCCCTCACATGGCCAAATTGATGGAAAAATAAAAAAGTTATGGCTCTGGGAAGGAGGGGAGTGAAAAACAAACACTGAAAAACGAAAAATCCCAAGGTCATGAAGGGGTTAAATTAGTTTTAATCATCATCAGAAACCCTATTTAAGGCCTCTACAACAGGTGGCTGCCTCCAATCTGGGCATGTTGTTGCTGTGCTTCTGTTGGTGGTACTTTGGCAACATGTCGGACCTACTGCAGTTCACCCCAAATGAGAGGGTGTTATGTAACTAGGTGTTGTCACGTCGCTTTGGCCAGCCATACCCAGTGATAGTGGATCCGTGGAGGAGGAGAAGAATGTGGGGGCATCCTCTTTTTGAGGCAACACCTCACTAAAGGCCATTTTCACAGGCTAATATACACTGTGTGCAGAATTATTAGGCAAGTTGTATTTTGATAACATGATACTTTTTATACATGTTGTCCTACTCCAAGCTGTTCAGGCTTTAGAGCCAAATACCAATTAAGTACATCAGTTGATGTGCATGTCTGTAATGAGGAGGGGTGTTGTCTAATGACATAAAAACCCTATATAAGGTGTTAAGTCTCGAGTTCCCGCTTCTGCACAGGGGGAATCTCGAGCCATCTCCGCTGCGGTCTCCCATTCTCATCCAGCCGCAGTGGAGTCTGCTCAGCAAGGACGTCGGTCCCAGCGTCTTGCTCAGTCTCACTCTGTACAGAGAGTTACTGCTGCTTCTTCAGCTTCTGCCATTAAAGCCAGTGCTGGTCAGCAGCGAGCGGACTTCTCTGGGACTAAGTCCTTGTCTGCACACACTGAGCATGCCCAGGGCAAGATCTCCCGTTGGAGATCGAGGGTCATGTGCTCAGGCTCTGCAGCACATTCCATTGGTCCTCTTGGCAGGTCTTGGAAGGGCAAAGTTTCTGTGGCCACTTCCTGTGCTGCAACTATATAAACTGCGCATGACCGCACGGCCATGCGCTAGTGTACAATTGTTAATATGTGTATGTTGTGAGTGCAAGTCGTCCTTGGATACCCCTACCCTATTGAATGTCTGTTCGCGGAAGGAGTATGGTTGCTATGTAGCGCCCGACTTAGCCTACAGCACTAATCACACATTACAGCGTCCAGTTGCTGTGACCGCCAGTACGGCGCCGTGCACTTCCTCTGTGCTTTCCTTACCCAAGCCTGGGTGGTTAGTGGCGTTCGTCAGTGCGGCACCGCATGCACTCTTGTGCCTTAAAATTGTTATTTAGTTTCTTTACACACCCAGTTGCGGTGTTGTGCCAGCAAGGGTCTAATCGGACTTCAATCCTAGTTGGGGTTGAGTTCGCTGACTACTTGCTCGCGCTCTATGTGCGGTACCGCGGTCCTGTGACGCAACAGGATCGCTTCCTTCACGCTGGGTGAAGTTTAACCCACGTGTGTATACTTATGAGTACCGCCATATAGTCCGTCATTACTTGGCAGCAGGTTCCATCTCTGCACGGTGGACCCCGGGCTGCGAACGCACCATACTCTATCTGTCTTATTATTTGGTGTGTTCCGCTAGCCCTAACATTACACTAGCGCCAGGGTCTGGCTAGTAATGACGGACAAACAGCAATCCTTGCGGTATATCCAGCAGCTGGAGGGTAGGTTGGCGGCTCTTGAGAGCGCAACCTCAGCTGTGGATGTTACCGCAGTTGCTGTACAGGCTGCTAGCGTGGCTGCAGCAACCCTGCCCATTGCCACCCCTGTTCCGACATTTTCTCGCCTCCCGCTGCCAGAAAAATTTTCTGGTGATAGCAATTTTTGTAGGGGATTTGTGAGTCAGTGCTCTATTCATCTCGAGCTCCTGGCTGCACGTTTTCCCACAGAGCGGGCTAAGGTGGGATTTATAGTATCTCTCTTGTCGGACAGGGCGTTGGAATGGGCTACGCCGCTGTGGGAGCGTGGCGATCATGTGGTGCAGAGTGCTCCGCTGTTTCTGAGCACTCTGAAACAGGTCTTTTTAGGACCTCAAGTCACCCATGATACTGCGCTCCAACTGCTGGCATTAACTCAGGGTGAGTCCTTGGTCAGTCATTTTGCCGTCCAATTCCGCACTTTAGCTTCTGAGCTGGATTGGTCGGATAAAGCTCTTATCCCCATATTTTGGAAGGGCCTGGCTGACCACGTTAAGGACGCTCTGGCCACTAGGGAGATTCCTGCCACACTGGAGGAGTTAATAACTGTCTCCACTCGAATTGACCTCCGTTTTAACGAGCGGAGGTTAGAGCGAGCCCAGTGTAGGCAGAGGTTTCGGCTGGCTCCTACCTTCGCCAAACCTCTGGAATCTCCGGTTCTGGTTCCTGAGTCACATGAGGCCAGGGGAGTGTCACAAGCGGGATCTAAGTCCCGGACCGCAGGTGCACTCAAGGTCTGTCATGTATGCCAGCAGTCGGGACATCTAGCCACCAGATGTTCTCAGCGGTCGAGGAAACGTCAGCGTCTAGTGGTAGTAGGTGGAGGTACACTAGACACGGCGACATTTGCCTCTAAATTGTCCTTTAAGGGGACAATTACTATAGGCTCATTCTCCCACTCGGTAGAGCTCTGCGTGGATTCTGGGGCGGAGGGCAATTTTATGTCTTCTGCCTTCGCCCAACGTCACGCAATACCCCTGGTTATGCTAGCTCAACCAGTAACGGTACGAGTGGTGAATGGGTCGACACTGCCCTCACAGATAACACACCAGACCATCCCTTTTACTCTGTCCATGTCGCCATCTCATCAGATTATATCTCTGCTCGTCATTCCTGAGGGAATTGATGAGATCCTGTTGGGAATACCTTGGCTATGGTACCACTCTCCTCAAATCGAGTGGTCCTCTGGCAGAATCCTGGGATGGGGTGAATCTTGTGGGGGTAGGTGTCAGAGGGAGTGCGTTCAGGTTGCTACTACTGAGGTACCCGCAGATCTTTCCTCTCTCCCCAAGCAGTATTGGTCTTATGCAGATGTGTTCTCCAAAAAGGCGGCGGAGATCCTTCCGCCCCATCGCCCCTATGACTGTCCTATTGATCTCTTGCCTGGTGCTGAGCCTCCTGTTGTAAATTCTGTGGCTGAATTCACTCCTGTGGTCACAAGTGGTACTGCAGCTTCTGAGCTTCCTCCCTCAGGTGTTCTGGTGAGCTCGTTGGCTGCTTTGTTATTTAACTCCACCTGATTCTGTCTTCCTTGCTCCTTGTCAATGTTCCAGTGTTGGATCTGAGCTTCTGGATCTTTCCTGTGGCCTGCTGCTCTGCTTAGATAAGTGCTTCTTTGCTTTTGTTGCTACTTTTTCTGTCCAGCTTGTTAATTCGTTTTGCTGGAAGCTCTGAGACGCAAAGGGTGTACCGCCGTGCCGTTAGTTCGGCACGGTGGGTCTTTTTGCCCCCTTTGCATTGTTTTTTGCTTTAGGGTTTTTTGTAGACTGCAAAGTTCTCTTTGCTATCCTCGCTCTATCTAGAATATCGGGCCTCACTTTGCTGAATCTATTTCGTCCCTACGTTTGTCTTTTCATCTTGCTAACAGTCATTATATGTGGGGGGCTGCCTTTTCCTTTGGGGTATTTCTCTGAGGCAAGTCAGGCTTGTTTTTCTATCTTCAGGCTAGTCAGCTCCTCAGGCTGTGCCGAGTTGCATAGGTAGTGTCAGGCGCAATCCACAGCTGCCTTTAGTTGTGTTTAGGATAGGTTCAGGTATTGCGGTCTACAGAGATTCCACGTCTCAGAGCTCGTTCTATTGTTTTTTGGGTTATTGTCAGATCACTGTATGTGCTCTGATTGCTGGCACACTGTGTCACTGGATTGCCTACATAACAGTACAAGGAGCCAGCTAATGATTCTCAATAGAGGGAAAAAAGAAGTTCTGACATCATTTTTTTTTCTCAGCTCTGTGTTCAGTCTTTTTTTTCCCCTAGACATTTGGGTGTTTCAGGACACAGGTGTGGACATGGATATTCAGGGTCTGTGCTCTTCAATGGATAATCTCGTTACAAATGTACAAAGGATTCAAGATACTATTGATCAGAAATCTATGTTAGAACCAAGAATTCCTATTCCTGATTTGTTTTTTGGTGATAGAACTAAGTTTCTTAATTTCAAAAATAATTGTAAGCTATTTCTGGCCTTGAAACCTCATTCTTCTGGTAATCCTATTCAACAGGTTTTGATTATTATTTCTTTTTTGCGCGGCGACCCTCAGGACTGGGCATTTTCTCTTGCGCCAGGAGACCCTGCATTGAGTAATGTCAATGCGTTTTTCCTGGCGCTCGGATTACTTTACGATGAGCCTAATTCAGTGGATCAGGCTGAGAAAAATTTGCTGGCTTTGTGCCAGGGCCAGGATGATATAGAAGTATATTGTCAGAAATTTAGGAAGTGGTGAGTACTCACTCTGTGGAATGAATCTGCGCTGGCAGCTTTGTTCAGAAAGGGTCTCTCTGAGGCTCTTAACCCTCCGTCACATACAACTGATCTGACAGGCGCTTCTCTTTTACTTTCATTTCTCCTTCCTCACCAGATTGTGAGGAAACCCCCTCCCTCCAGGTAGTCTCCTGTCTCTTGAAGGTCTGTGAAACCTGATATCACAGTTGGATTTCAGAGCTTCAGGGGAGAGGATATAGCTGCACAGATCTCTCAGGCTCATTGTATGTGAATACGTCACATTCAGTAAGGTTGGTATTTTATGTTTTTATTCATCACAATAGTTTATTTAGCTTGTTTTATGAATGTATAGCACAAAATGTGAGGATATTTCATAGAAATAAGGGAGATTTTATAAAAGAAAGTGTGCTGCTCAGGCATATACAGTAGTTCCCTAACATATTCCTTCTCTTGCTTCAGATTATCTGCTGAAATGGAGAGGAAAATGTACAATTTATCCAAACAACTTGATGTTGAGGAATAACAAACATGCTGTTAGATGATAGAGACCTCACACTGAATGAGGATTTAGGAGAGGAAAGTGAGATTGATTCTCATGATGAGGTGGAAGAATGTGTCCTGGATTCTGAAACAGAGCAAGATGGTGACAGTGGTGAGGATGAAGAAGTTGGATCATATTATATTGGAAAAGATAAAAATACTAAATGGAACAAGAAGCCATTCCAGAAAAAACGTAGGGAACCTTTAAACATTATTACTCACCTTCCTGCAGTAATAGGAACTGCACGTAATGCAAAAACTGCAGTTGAATGCTGGAACAGTATATTTACAAATGACATTCTGGACTCTATTGTCACATATACCAACCAATATATAGACATTATAAAGGACAAGTACATCTGCAACAGAACCATCAAGCCCACAGATGAAATAGAACTGCGTGCTTTTTTTGGATTACTGTACCTTGCAGGAGCTTATAGGGCAAATAGACAAAGTTTGGAGGAACTTTGGGGTAAAGATGGGGATGGAGTTGAAAAATTTAGCCTTGTTATGTCCATAAACAGATTCAAGATTCTAATTCGTTGCCTTCGGTTTGACGACAGAACTACCCAAACCGAACGCAAAACACATGACCGACTTGCTCCAATTCGTGATATATTTCAAAGATTTGATGTAAACTGTAAACAAAGTTATTACCCTGGAGAGAATCTCACTATTGACGAAATGCTCCCTGGTTTTCGTGGTAGATGTGCCTTTCGTCAATATATTCCATCAAAGCCAAACAAATATGGAATAAAAATGTATGCCCTTGTTGATGCCAGTAAGACCTACACTTACAACCTGGAAGTTTATGCAGGAAAACAACCAGAAGGTCCTTACTGTGTGAGCCACAAACCCATTGATGTTGTAAAAAGACTGGCTGAACCCTTATTTGGATCGGGTCGCAATATTACAGCTGACAATTGGTTTACAAGTTGTGATCTGATTGATTATCTGAAAATTCAGAAGCTGTCATATGTGGGAACTGTAAGAAAAAACAAAAGGGAATTGCCGCCACAGTTTGTAAGTGTGAAAGAGAGACAACAGTACAGCAGTATGTTTGCATTCCATAATGGAAAGGCTTTAGTTTCCTATGTACCACATGCCAAAAAAATCGTACTTCTTCTATCAACACTTCATGATGATGCTGCCATCGATCCTGGGACTGGGGCAGAAAAAAACCCGGAGATAATTACATTTTACAATGCCACCAAAGGGGGTGTGGATACAGCAGATCAGATGTGCTCCACTTTCAACGTCAGCAGAAACATCAAACGCTGGCCAATGGTCATATTTTTTGCTATGTTGAATTTGGGTGGTATAAATTCACAAGTAATTTATCTTGAAAACAAGCTTGAACCACTCCGTAGACGATTGTATCTGAAAAAATTGGCCCATGAACTAGTACTTGGAGAGCTACGCAGGAGAAGCGTGAAAACAATCGGTATCCCCTCTCGCCTTCAAGTTCAGCTCAAAAGGTTCCGCCCAGAAGATGACGGTGAAAAGTCACCATCTGCACCACCTCACAAAAGAAGGAGATGCACCACCTGCCAAACGGAAAGCGGAACCAGAAGGCTTTCAAATTATGAATGTCTCAAATGTCATAAAGCAATTTGCCTGACACATGCAAAAATGGTGTGTAATTCTTGCTATTTGCTCTGCAAGTGTGACTTTTCTGGGGAAACCTCAGCATCTACTTCTGGTTGAATATGTTTTTAATAGTACTTAAGGTACCTTAAAATTAAGTTTGTGTTCAAAAATTTTCTTTGTACATTTTTTTGACAGAGTCGAACTGGGGACTATTTGGCGGGAGTTTTGAAAAGTTTGTATTTCATAGTTATTAGTTTTATGTTAAGTAAATGTTTTTTTTTGCAACTGATTATGTGTAGTCTCTTTTATTACATCCCAATGAAGGTCACTGATCACTTTTAGAGCACTGAAATTGCAAACATTAGATATTATAGGTATTTTTCCAGCAGGCGCCTGACAGGCACATTGTATGTGAACTCGTTAGTCCGAATATTGTATGTGACGGAGGGTTAAGGATGTCATGGTGGGTTTTCCTATGCCTACTGGTTTGAATGAGTCTATGTCTTTGGCCATTCAGATCGGTCGACGCTTGCGCGAGCGTAAATCTGTGCACCATTTGGCGGTATTGTCTAAGATTAAACCTGAGCCTATGCAGTGCGATAGGACTATGACCAGAGTTGAACGGCAAGAACACAGACGTCTGAATGGTCTGTGTTTCTACTGTGGTGATTCCACTCATGCTATTTCTGATTGTCCTAAGCGCACTAAGCGGTTCGATAGGTCTGCCGTCATTGGTACTGTACAATCCAAATTCCTTCTGTCCATTACCTTGATATGCTCTTTGTCATCGTATTCTGTCATGGCGTTTGTGGATTCAGGCGCTGCCCTGAATCTGATGGATTTGGATTATGCTAAACGTTGTGGGTTTTTCTTGGAGCCTTTGCGGTGTCCTATTCCGTTGAGAGGAATTGATGCTACACCTTTGGCCAAGAATAAACCTCAGTACTGGACCCAGCTGACCATGTGCATGGCTCCTGCACATCAGGAAGTTATTCGCTTTCTGGTGCTACATAATCTGCATGATGTGGTCGTGTTGGGGTTGCCATGGCTGCAAACCCATAATCCAGTATTGGATTGGAACTCTATGTCGGTATCCAGCTGGGGTTGTCAGGGGGTACATGGTGATGTTCCATTTTTGTCTATTTCGTCATCCACTCCTTCTGAGGTCCCAGAGTTCTTGTCTGATTATCAGGATGTATTTGAAGAGCCCAAGTCCGATGCCCTACCTCCGCATAGGGATTGTGATTGTGCTATCAATTTGATTCCTGGTAGTAAAATCCCAAAAGGTCGATTATTTAATTTATCCGTGCCTGAACACGCCACTATGCGCAGTTATGTGAAGGAATCCCTGGAGAAGGGACATATTCGCCCATCGTCATCACCACTGGGAGCAGGGTTCTTTTTTGTAGCCAAGAAGGATGGTTTGCTGAGACCGTGTATTGATTACCGCCTTCTTAATAAAATCACTGTTAAATTTCAGTATCCCTTGCCATTGTTATCTGACTTGTTTGCTCGGATTAAGGGGGCTAGTTGGTTCACTAAGATAGATCTTCGTGGTGCGTATAATCTGGTGAGAATCAGGCAAGGAGATGAATGGAAAACTGCATTTAATACGCCCGAGGGTCATTTTGAGTATCTAGTGATGCCGTTCGGACTTGCCAATGCTCCATCTGTGTTTCAGTCTTTTATGCATGACATCTTCCGTGAGTATCTGGATAAATTCCGGATTGTTTACTTGGATGACATTTTGATCTTCTCAGATGATTGGGACTCTCATGTGAAGCAGGTCAGAATGGTTTTCCAGGTCCTGCGTGCTAATTCTTTGTTTGTGAAGGGATCAAAGTGTCTCTTCGGTGTGCAGAAAGTTTCATTTTTGGGGTTCATCTTTTCCCCTTCTACTATCGAGATGGATCCGGTTAAGGTCCAAGCCATCCAGGATTGGACTCAGCCGACATCTCTGAAAAGTCTGCAAAAGTTCCTGGGCTTTGCTAATTTTTATCATCGCTTCATCTGTAATTTTTCTAGCATTGCCAAACCATTGACCGATTTGACCAAGAAGGGTGCTGATTTGGTTAATTGGTCTTCTGCTGCTGTGGAAGCTTTTCAGGAGTTGAAGCGTCGTTTTTGTTCTGCCCCTGTGTTGTGTCAACCAGATGTTTCTCTTCCGTTCCAGGTCGAGGTTGATGCTTCTGAGATTGGAGCAGGGGCGGTTTTGTCACAGAGAGGTTCTGGTTGCTCAGTGTTGAAACCATGTGCTTTCTTTTCCAGGAAGTTTTCGGCTGCTGAGCATAATTATGATGTGGGCAACCGAGAGTTGCTGGCCATGAAGTAGGCATTCGAGGAATGGCGTCATTGGCTTGAAGGAGCTAAGCATCGCGTGGTGGTATTGACTGATCATAAGAACCTTACTTATCTCGAGTCTGCCAAGCGCTTGAATCCTAGACAGGCCCGTTGGTCGTTATTTTTTGCCCGCTTCGATTTTGTGATTTCGTACCTTCCGGGCTCTAAAAATGTGAAGGCGGATGCTCTGTCTAGGAGTTTTGTGCCCGACTCTCCGGGTTCATCTGAGCCGGCGAGTATCCTCAAGGAAGGAGTCATTGTGTCTGCCATCTCCCCTGATTTGCGGCGAGTGTTGCAAAAATTTCAGGCGAATAAACCTGATCGTTGTCCGGCGGAGAAACTGTTCGTCCCTGATAGGTGGACTAGTAAAGTTATCTCTGAACTTCATTGTTCGGTGTTGGCTGGTCATCCTGGAATCTTTGGTACCAGAGAGTTAGTGGCTAGATCCTTCTGGTGGCCATCTCTGTCACGGGATGTACGTACTTTTGTGCAGTCCTGTGGGATTTGTGCTAGGGCTAAGCCCTGCTGTTCACGTGCCAGTGGGTTGCTTTTGCCCTTGCCGGTCCCAAAGAGGCCTTGGACACATATTTCGATGGATTTCATTTCTGACCTTCCCGTTTCTCAAAAGATGTCAGTCATTTGGGTGGTCTGTGATCGCTTTTCTAAAATGGTCCATCTGGTGCCCTTGGTTAAATTGCCTTCCTCCTCTGATTTGGTGCCTTTGTTCTTCCAGCATGTGGTTCGTTTGCATGGCATTCCTGAGAATATTGTTTCTGACAGAGGTTCCCAGTTTGTTTCAAGGTTTTGGCGAGCCTTTTGTGGTAGGATGGGCATTGACCTATCTTTTTCCTCGGCTTTCCATCCTCAGACTAATGGCCAGACCGAACGAACCAATCAGACCTTGGAAACATATCTGAGATGTTTTGTTTCTGCAAACCAGGATGATTGGGTGTCCTTTTTGCCGTTGGCTGAGTTCGCCCTTAATAATCGGGCCAGCTCGGCTACCTTGGTCTCTCCATTTTTCTGCAATTCTGGGTTCCATCCTCGTTTCTCTTCAGGACAGGTTGAGTCTTCGGACTGTCCTGATGTGGATTCTGTGGTGGACAGGTTGCAGCAGATCTGGACTCAGGTAGTGGACAATTTGACCTTGTCCCAGGAGAAGGCTCAACTTTTCGCTAATCGCAGACGCCGTGTGGATCCCCGACTTCGTGTTGGGGATCTGGTTTGGTTATCTTCTCGTCATATTCCTATGAAGGTTTCCTCTCCTAAATTTAAACCTCGTTTTATTGGTCCGTATAGGATTTCTGAGATTCTCAATCCTGTGTCTTTTCGTCTGACCCTCCCAGACTCCTTTTCCATACATAATGTATTCCATAGGTCGTTGTTGCGGAGATACGTGGCACCTATGGTTCCATCTGTTGAGCCTCCTGCCCCGGTTTTGGTGGAGGGGGAATTGGAGTATATTGTGGAGAAAATTTTGGATTCTCGTGTTTCTAGACGGAAACTCCAGTATCTGGTTAAATGGAAGGGTTATGCTCAGGAAGATAATTCCTGGGTTTTTGCCTCTGATGTCCATGCTCCAGATCTTGTTCGTGCCTTTCATGTGGCTCATCCTGGTCGGCCTGGGGGCTCTGGTGAGGGTTCGGTGACCCCTCCTCAAGGGGGGGGTACTGTTGTGAATTCTGTGGCTGAATTCACTCCTGTGGTCACAAGTGGTACTGCAGCTTCTGAGCTTCCTCCCTCAGGTGTTCTGGTGAGCTCGTTGGCTGCTTTGTTATTTAACTCCACCTGATTCTGTCTTCCTTGCTCCTTGTCAATGTTCCAGTGTTGGATCTGAGCTTCTGGATCTTTCCTGTGGCCTGCTGCTCTGCTTAGATAAATGCTTCTTTGCTTTTGTTGCTACTTTTTCTGTCCAGCTTGTTAATTCGTTTTGCTGGAAGCTCTGAGACGCAAAGGGTGTACCGCCGTGCCGTTAGTTCGGCACGGTGGGTCTTTTTGCCCCCTTTGCGTGGTTTTTTGCTTTAGGGTTTTTTGTAGACTGCAAAGTTCTCTTTGCTATCCTCGCTCTATCTAGAATATCGGGCCTCACTTTGCTGAATCTATTTCATCCCTACGTTTGTCTTTTCATCTTGCTAACAGTCATTATATGTGGGGGGCTGCCTTTTCCTTTGGGGTATTTCTCTGAGGCAAGTCAGGCTTGTTTTTCTATCTTCAGGCTAGTCAGCTCCTCAGGCTGTGCCGAGTTGCATAGGTAGTGTCAGGCGCAATCCACAGCTGCCTTTAGTTGTGTTTAGGATAGGTTCAGGTATTGCGGTCTACAGAGATTCCACGTCTCAGAGCTCGTTCTATTGTTTTTTGGGTTATTGTCAGATCACTGTATGTGCTCTGATTGCTGGCACACTGTCACTGGATTGCCTACATAACAGCCTCCCCGGGGTCGAGTCTATCCGCTATCTCTCCCGGAGACGGAGGCAATGTCACAGTACATCCAGGAAAATCTGGCAAGAGGATTCATTAGGAAGTCAGTGTCACCTGCTGGGGCAGGGTTCTTCTTCGTGCAGAAGAAGAATGGGGAACTACGTCCATGCATAGACTACAGGGGTCTTAACGCCATCACCGTTAAAAATAAGTATCCTTTGCCCTTGATATCTGAGCTCTTCGAGACGCTTCGGGGAGCAAGGGTATTTACTAAACTAGATCTGCGGAGTGCTTACAACCTGATTCGCATCCGTGAGGGGGACGAATGGAAGACGGCTTTTAACACCAGGGATGGGCACTATGAATATCTGGTGATGCCCTTCGGGCTCTGTAATGCCCCGGCCGTTTTCCAAGACTTTGTGAACGATATCTTCCGGGATATGCTTTCCACCTCGGTCGTAGTCTATCTGGATGATATTCTCATCTACTCTCCAGATATTGACTCCCACCGGAGAGATGTTTGCAAAGTCTTCGACCTCCTACGGGCAAACTCCCTCTATGCCAAGTTGGAGAAGTGTATGTTTGAGCAGGAGTCCTTACCTTTCCTAGGCTACATCATCTCTGCCCAGGGATTGGCTATGGATCCTGCTAAACTACAGGCTGTGATGGACTGGCAGGAACCCCATTCTCTTAAAGCGGTGCAGCGCTTTATGGGGTTCATTAATTATTATCGCCAGTTCATTCCGCACTTCTCAACTTTGGTAGCTCCCTTGGTTGCCCTCACCAAGAAGGAGGCGAATCCCAAATTGTGGTCTGAGGAGGTCTCCAAGGCCTTTAACTCTATAAAGTCACACTTCGCTAGCGCTCCCATCGTACATCGCCCCGATGTTGATAAGCCATTTATCATGGAGGTGGATGCCTCTTCTGTTGGTGCTGGAGCAGTCCTCTTCCAAAAGGATGCTCAAGGTCGGAAGCATCCTTGCTTCTTTTTCTCCAAGACCTTCTCACCAGCAGAGAGGAATTATTCCATCGGGGACAGGGAGTTGCTAGCCATGAAGTTGGCTTTCTCGGAGTGGAGACATCTCTTGGAGGGAGCACGTTTTCCCTTCCAAGTCTTCACAGACCATAAAAATTTGGTGTACCTGCAGACAGCCCAGCGGTTGAATTCTCGCCAGGCCAGATGGTCCTTGTTCTTCTCCCGGTTTCATTTCACCCTCCATTTTCTTTCTGGGGAGAAGAACATTCGGGCCGACGCTCTCTCTCGCTCCGTTGTGTCATCTGCGGAGGAGGAGGAGCCTCGGCTTATTGTCCCCACCGAGAGCTTGAGAACTGTAGCCCCGGTTTCGCTAGAGTCTGTGCCCCCGGGCAAGACTTTTGTTCCATCTAGTTTGCGACCGGAGGTTCTCTCTTGGGCACACTCGTCCAGGGTGGGTGGACATTTTGGTACCAAAAGGACATCTGAGTTACTGGCGAGGACATACTGGTGGCCGCATATGGCTCGTGATGTCGCAGAGTATGTTCGGGCGTGTGTCTCTTGCGCCAAGAACAAGACTCCTCGGCAACGGCCAGCTGGTTTTCTGTATCCTCTGCCGGTGGCGGACAGGCCCTGGGAGATGGTCGGGATGGACTTTGTGGTGGGCTTACCCAAGTCTCGTAACTGCACCATTATCTGGGTGATCACCGACCATTTTTCCAAAATGGTGCACTTGGTGCCTCTTCCACGGCTACCTTCTGCACGGGCGTTGGCTGTTTTGTTCGTCAAGCATATCTTTCGCCTACACGGTATGCCAGACAAAATTGTTAGTGACCGGGGTCCCCAGTTTGCGTCTCGATTCTGGAGAGAGCTTTGTCGTCTACTCAGTATTGAGTTAAATCTCTCTTCGGCATATCATCCCGAGACGAATGGGTTGGTGGAGAGGGCCAACCAGACCTTGGTCACATATTTACGACATTTTGTTTCTGCCAGGCAGGATGACTGGGCATCCTTGCTACCGTGGGCAGAGTTTGCACTTAACAATGCCGTAGCCGACTCCACCGGTCAGACTCCATTCCTCCTAAATTACGGCCAGCATCCGCGTGTTCCTGTGCCCATGCCTGTGTCTTCTGCTGACTCCAGGGTGGCAGACTGGGCTGTGGAGGCACGAGACATTTGGGACCGCACGCAGGATGCCATTCGGGCCTCCAAGGAGAGAATGAGGTCCTCCGCCGATGTTCATCGGCGCCCCGCTCCGACCTTTGCTCCTGGCGACTTGGTGTGGCTCTCCGCCCGTAACATCAGGCTGCGAGTTGAGTCCACTAAGTTTGCTCCTCGCTACTTGGGTCCCTTCAAGGTTCTCGAACGGGTTAATCCTGTGGTCTACCGTTTGGCTCTTCCTCCACGCTTGGGTATCACCGACACCTTTCATGTGTCCCTCTTGAAACCCGTATACATGTCCTGGTTTTCCGAGTCATCTGCCGGGACATCGGGTTCGTCTACGGACGATTACGAGGTGAACGCTATTTTGGGGTGCAAGGTGGTACGCGGCAAAAAGTTCTATCTGGTGGATTGGAAGGGTTATGGCCCGGAGGACAGGCCATGGGAGCCTGCTGAAAACATTCGGGCCCCACAGCTCATTGCTGCCTTCGAGCGTAGCGAGGCCCAAGGAGGGGGGGGCATGTTAGGTCTCGAGTTCCCGCTTCTGCACAGGGGGATCTCGAGCCATCTCCGCTGTGGTCTCCCATTCTCATCCAGCCGCAGTGGAGTCTGCTCAGCAAGGACGTCGGTCCCAGCGTCTTGCTCAGTCTCACTCTGTACGGAGAGTTACTGCTGCTTCTTCAGCTTCTGCCATTAAAGCCAGTGCTGGTCAGCAGCGAGCGGACTTCTCTGGGACTAAGTCCTTGTCTGCACACACTGAGCATGCCCAGGGCAAGATCTCCCGTTGGAGATCGAGGGTCATGTGCTCAGGCTCTGCAGCACATTCCATTGGTCCTCTTGGCAGGTCTTGGAAGGGCAAAGTTTCTGTGGCCACTTCCTGTGCTGCAACTATATAAACTGCGCATGACCGCACGGCCATGCGCTAGTGTACAATTGTTAATATGTGTATGTTGTGAGTGCAGTCGTCCTTGGATACCCCTACCCTATTGAATGTCTGTTCGCGGAAGGAGTATGGTTGCTATCTAGCGCCCGACTTAGCCTACAGCACTAATCACACATTACAACGTCCAGTTGCTGTGACCGCCAGTACGGCGCCGTGCACTTCCTCTGTGCTTTCCTTACCCAAGCCTGGGTGGTTAGTGGCGTTCGTCAGTGCGGCACCGCATGCACTCTTGT
This sequence comes from Ranitomeya imitator, assembly GCF_032444005.1. Lineage (NCBI taxonomy): Eukaryota > Metazoa > Chordata > Amphibia > Anura > Dendrobatidae > Ranitomeya > Ranitomeya imitator. The sequence goes on from NC_091283.1 coordinate 656,968,373, forward strand.
GCCTTAAAATTGTTATTTAGTTTCTTTACACACCCAGTTGCGGTGTTGTGCCAGCAAGGGTCTAATCGGACTTCAATCCTAGTTGGGGTTGAGTTCGCTGACTACTTGCTCGCGCTCTATATGCGGTACCGCGGTCCTGTGACGCAACAGGATCGCTTCCTTCACGCTGGGTGAAGTTTAACCCACGTGTGTATACTTATGAGTACCGCCATATAGTCCGTCATTACTTGGCAGCAGGTTCCATCTCTGCACGGTGGACCCCGGGCTGCGAACGCACCATACTCTATCTGTCTTATTATTTGGTGTGTTCCGCTAGCCCTAACATTACACTAGCGCCAGGGTCTGGCTAGTAATGACGGACAAACAGCAATCCTTGCGGTATATCCAGCAGCTGGAGGGTAGGTTGGCGGCTCTTGAGAGCGCAACCTCAGCTGTGGATGTTACCGCAGTTGCTGTACAGGCTGCTAGCGTGGCTGCAGCAACCCTGCCCATTGCCACCCCTGTTCCGACATTTTCTCGCCTCCCGCTGCCAGAAAAATTTTCTGGTGATAGCAAATTTTGTAGGGGATTTGTGAGTCAGTGATCTATTCATCTCGAGCTCCTGGCTGCACGTTTTCCCACAGAGCGGGCTAAGGTGGGATTTATAGTATCTCTCTTGTCAGACAGGGCGTTGGAATGGGCTACGCCGCTGTGGGAGCGTGGCGATCATGTGGTGCAGAGTGCTCTGCTGTTTCTGAGCACTCTGAAACAGGTCTTTTTAGGACCTCAAGTCACCCATGATACTGCGCTCCAACTGCTGGCATTAACTCAGGGTGAGTCCTTGGTCAGTCATTTTGCCGTCCAATTCCGCACTTTAGCTTCTGAGCTGGATTGGTCGGATAAAGCTCTTATCCCCATAAGCTCTTATCCCCATATTTTGGAAGGGCCTGGCTGACCACGTTAAGGACGCTCTGGCCACTAGGGAGATTCCTGCCACACTGGAGGAGTTAATAACTGTCTCCACTCGAATTGACCTCCGTTTTAACGAGCGGAGGTTAGAGCGAGCCCAGTGTAGGCAGAGGTTTCGGCTGGCTCCTACCTTCGCCAAACCTCTGGAATCTCCGGTTCTGGTTCCTGAGTCACATGAGGCCAGGGGAGTGTCACAAGCGGGATCTAAGTCCCGGACCGCAGGTGCACTCAAGGTCTGTCATGTATGCCAGCAGTCGGGACATCTAGCCACCAGATGTTCTCAGCGGTCGAGGAAACGTCAGCGTCTAGTGGTAGTAGGTGGAGGTACACTAGACACGGCGACGTTTGCCTCTAAATTGTCCTTTAAGGGGACAATTACTATAGGCTCATTCTCCCACTCGGTAGAGCTCTGCGTGGATTCTGGGGCGGAGGGCAATTTTATGTCTTCTGCCTTCGCCCAACGTCACGCAATACCCCTGGTTATGCTAGCTCAACCAGTAATGGTACGAGTGGTGAATGGGTCGACACTGCCCTCACAGATAACACACCAGACCATCCCTTTTACTCTGTCCATGTCGCCATCTCATCAGATTATATCTCTGCTCGTCATTCCTGAGGGAATTGATGAGATCCTGTTGGGAATACCTTGGCTACGGTACCACTCTCCTCATATCGAGTGGTCCTCTGGCAGAATCCTGGGATGGGGCGAATCTTGTGGGGGTAGGTGTCAGAGGGAGTGCGTTCAGGTTGCTACTACTGAGGTACCCGCAGATCTTTCCTCTCTCCCCAAGCAGTATTGGTCTTATGCAGACGTGTTCTCCAAAAAGGCGGCGGAGATCCTTCCGCCCCATCGCCCCTATGACTGTCCTATTGATCTCTTGCCTGGTGCTGAGCCTCCCCGGGGTCGAGTCTATCCGCTATCTCTCCCGGAGACGGAGGCAATGTCACAGTACATCCAGGAAAATCTGGCAAGAGGATTCATTAGGAAGTCAGTGTCACCTGCTGGGGCAGGGTTCTTCTTCGTGCAGAAGAAGAATGGGGAACTACGTCCATGCATAGACTACAGGGGTCTTAACGCCATCACCGTTAAAAATAAGTATCCTTTGCCCTTGATATCTGAGCTCTTCGATAGGCTTCGGGGAGCAAGGGTATTTACTAAACTAGATCTGCGGGGTGCTTACAACCTGATTCGCATCCGTGAGGGGGACGAATGGAAGACGGCTTTTAACACCAGGGATGGTCACTATGAACATCTGGTGATGCCCTTCGGGCTCTGTAATGCCCCGGCCGTTTTCCAAGACTTTGTGAACGATATCTTCCGGGATATGCTTTCCACCTCGGTCGTAGTCTATCTGGATGATATTCTCATCTACTCTCCAGATATTGACTCCCACCGGAGAGATGTTTGCAAAGTCTTCGACCTCCTACGGGCAAACTCCCTCTATGCCAAGTTGGAGAAGTGTATGTTTGAGCAGGAGTCCTTACCTTTCCTAGGCTACATCATCTCTGCCCAGGGATTGGCTATGGATCCTGCTAAACTACAGGCTGTGATGGACTGGCAGGAACCCCATTCTCTTAAAGCGGTGCAGCGCTTTATGGGGTTCATTAATTATTATCGCCAGTTCATTCCGCACTTCTCAACTTTGGTAGCTCCCTTGGTTGCCCTCACCAAGAAGGGGGCGAATCCCAAATTGTGGTCTGAGGAGGTCTCCAAGGCCTTTAACTCTATAAAGTCACACTTCGCTAGCGCTCCCATCGTACATCGCCCCGATGTTGATAAGCCATTTATCATGGAGGTGGATGCCTCTTCTGTTGGTGCTGGAGCAGTCCTCTTCCAAAAGGATGCTCAAGGTCGGAAGCATCCTTGCTTCTTTTTCTCCAAGACCTTCTCACCAGCAGAGAGGAATTATTCCATCGGGGACAGGGAGTTGCTAGCCATGAAGTTGGCTTTCTCGGAGTGGAGACATCTCTTGGAGGGAGCACGTTTTCCCTTCCAAGTCTTCACAGACCATAAAAATTTGGTGTACCTGCAGACAGCCCAGCGGTTGAATTCTCGCCAGGCCAGATGGTCCTTGTTCTTCTCCCGGTTTCATTTCACCCTCCATTTTCTTTCTGGGGAGAAGAACATTCGGGCCGACGCTCTCTCTCGCTCCGTTGTGTCATCTGCGGAGGAGGAGCCTCGGCTTATTGTCCCCACCGAGAGCTTGAGAACTGTAGCCCCGGTTTCGCTAGAGTCTGTGCCCCCGGGCAAGACTTTTGTTCCATCCAGTTTGCGACCGGAGGTTCTCTCTTGGGCACACTCGTCCAGGGTGGGTGGACATTTTGGTACCAAAAGGACATTATTATTATTATTTATTTATATATCACCATTGATTCCATGGTGCTGTACATGAGAAGGGGTTACATACAAGTTACAAATATCACATACAGTAAACAAACTAACAATGACGGACTGATACAGAGGGGCGAGGACCCTGCCCTTGCGGGCTTACATTCTACAGGATTATGGGGAAGAAGACAGTAGGTTGTGGGTTGCAGGAGCTCCGGTGTTGGTGAGGCGGTAGCTCCGCATCTGAGTTACTGGCGAGGACATACTGGTGGCCGCATATGGCTCGTGATGTCGCAGAGTATGTTCGGGCGTGTGTCTCTTGCGCCAAGAACAAGACTCCTCGGCAACGGCCAGCTGGTTTGCTTTATCCTCTGCCGGTGGCGGACAGGCCCTGGGAGATGGTCGGGATGGACTTTGTGGTGGGCTTACCCAAGTCTCGTAACTGCACCATTATCTGGGTGATCACCGACCATTTTTCCAAAATGGTGCACTTGGTGCCTCTTCCACGGCTACCTTCTGCACGGGCGTTGGCTGTTTTGTTCGTCAAGCATATCTTTCGCCTACAAGGTATGCCAGACAAAATTGTTAGTGACCGGGGTCCCCAGTTTGCGTCTCGATTCTGGAGAGAGCTTTGTCGTCTACTCAGTATTGAGTTAAATCTCTCTTCGGCATATCATCCCGAGACGAATGGGTTGGTGGAGAGGGCCAACCAGACCTTGGTCACATATTTACGACATTTTGTTTCTGCCAGGCAGGATGACTGGGCATCCTTGCTACCGTGGGCAGAGTTTGCACTTAATGCCGTAGCCGACTCCACCGGTCAGACTCCATTCCTCCTAAATTACGGCCAGCATCCGCGTGTTCCTGTGCCCATGCCTGTGTCTTCTGCTGACTCCAGGGTGGCAGACTGGGCTGTGGAGGCACGAGACATTTGGGACCGCACGCAGGATGCCATTCGGGCCTCCAAGGAGAGAATGAGGTCCTCCGCCGATGTTCATCGGCGCCCCGCTCCGACCTTTGCTCCTGGCGACTTGGTGTGGCTCTCCGTCCGTAACATCAGGCTGCGAGTTGAGTCCACTAAGTTTGCTCCTCGCTACTTGGGTCCCTTCAAGGTTCTCGAACGGGATAATCCTGTGGTCTACCGTTTGGCTCTTCCTCCATGCTTGGGTATCACCGACACCTTTCATGTGTCCCTCTTGAAACCAGTATACATGTCCCGGTTTTCCGAGTCATCTGCCGGGACATCGGGTTCGTCTACGGACGATTACGAGGTGAACGCTATTTTGGGGTGCAAGGTGGTACGTGGCAAAAAGTTCTATCTGGTGGATTGGAAGGGTTATGGCCTGGAGGACAGGCCATGGGAGCCTGCTGAAAACATTCGGGCCCCACAGCTCATTGCTGCCTTCGAGCGTAGCGAGGCCCAAGGAGGGGGGGGCATGTTAGGTCTCGAGTTCCCGCTTCTGCACAGGGGGGATCTCGAGCCATCTCCGCTGCGGTCTCCCATTCTCATCCAGCCGCAGTGGAGTCTGCTCAGCAAGGACGTCGGTCCCAGCGTCTTGCTCAGTCTCACTCTGTACAGAGAGTTACTGCTTCTTCAGCTTCTGCCATTAAAGACAGTGCTGGTCAGCAGCGAGCGGACTTCTCTGGGACTAAGTCCTTGTCTGCACACACTGAGCATGCCCAGGGCAAGATCTCCCGTTGGAGATCGAGGGTCATGTGCTCAGGCTCTGCAGCACATTCCATTGGTCCTCTTGGCAGGTCTTGGAAGGGCAAAGTTTCTGTGGCCACTTCCTGTGCTGCAACTATATAAACTGCGCATGACCGCACGGCCATGCGCTAGTGTACAATTGTTAATGTGTGTATGTTGTGAGTGCAAGTCGTCCTTGGATACCCCTACCCTATTGAATGTCTGTTCGCGGAAGGAGTATGGTTGCTATCTAGCGCCCAACTTAGCCTACAGCACTAATCACACATTACAGCGTCCAGTTGCTGTGACCGCCAGTACGGCGCCGTGCACTTCCTCTGTGCTTTCCTTACCCAAGCCTGGGTGGTTAGTGGCGTTCGTCAGTGCGGCACCGCATGCACTCTTGTGCCTTAAAATTGTTATTTAGTTTCTTTACACACCCAGTTGCGGTGTTGTGCCAGCAAGGGTCTAATCGGACTTCAATCCTAGTTGGGGTTGAGTTCGCTGACTACTTGCTCGCGCTCTATGTGCGGTACCGCGGTCCTGTGACGCAACAGGATCGCTTCCTTCACGCTGGGTGAAGTTTAACCCACGTGTGTATACTTATGAGTACCGCCATATAGTCCGTCATTACTTGGCAGCAGGTTCCATCTCTGCACGGTGGACCCCGGGCTGAGAACGCACCATACTCTATCTGTCTTATTATTTGGTGCGTTCCGCTAGCCCTAACATAAGGTGTGCTTAATTATTAGGCAACTTCCTTACCTTTAGCAAAATGGGTCAGAAGAGAGATTTGATGGGCTCTGAAAAGTAAAAAAATTGTGAGATGTCTTGCAGAGGGATGCATCAGTCTTGAAATTGCCAAACTTTTGAAGCGTGATCACCGAGAGCTCCACTCCACATCTGCAGAACCCCTCCTTTATTGAGTGTGTCTTGATAATTGCCAATAATTTCCATCTGTTGTCTATTCCATTTGCACAACAGCATGTGAAATTGATTGTCAAACAATGTTGCTTCCTAAATGGACAGTTTGATTTAACAGAAGTTTGATTTACTTGGAGTTCTATCCTGTTGTTTAAGTGTTCCCTTTTTTGAGCAGTGTAGTTATATGAGGGCTTTTTTTGTGAGAAAAATTGTAGTTTTGAGTGACAGCTTCTATTTTTCCATACAATGTACTGAAAAACAGAAAAAAAGTGGGATAAAGTAGTGGAAACAAAATGCACCGTTGTTCTGTGGGTTTTCGCTTTATGGTATTCATAGTATAGTAAAAATGATCTGGAAACATGTTTCTCCGAGTCGTCACAACTACATTGATACCAGAATATGTAAGGTTATTTTTATTTAAGACTCGAGATAGAAAGAAAGAAAATTTGAATTAACATTTTGCAAAACCAGATTAGAGTTCACTCCACAGAATAAATAACGGTGATAATTTGATTTGCTGAGGGCATATATTTGGTGTTATTTGTTACTTGGATTATTGTAAAGATTGGAAATGAGCCAATTAATCCCTACATTCTAAAGTACCCTTAAGAGTAGGTGCACATGATAGTATGAGCAATCTTTCAGAATTGCATACAGAAAAGTTGAATGATTTTTTTTCCGCTTGTCATTCGTGTGCTGCCCGTGTACAATCCATTTTTTTACTCAGCAGCTATTAATCATTTACAGGACCATTTACATTTTCCTTTGTTACAGAATTGTAATGTATCTATAAAAACTGGATGCCATATTGATGGTCCATATGGCCTCCGTTTTCTTTCTCACACACATAGGCATGTGATTTTCGGAGGCGATTCATGAATTATGAGTTTTTCCCTCCCCTTCCTCCCAGAGTCATAACTTTTATATTTTTCCATCGACACAGCTGTGTGTGGGCTTGCTTTTTGCAGGACGACTTTTAGTTTTTAATAATGCCATTCATTTTAACATTGAATGTAGTATAAAACGGAAGAGACTTCCAAGTTGGTGAAATTGTGGAACAAAAAAATGTAATACTGCCATGTGTTTTTGGGTTTTATTTTTACGGCATACATTTTATATTAATAATTACGCTACATCATGATCCTCGAGGCAAAAACAAAAAAAGGGTTTTTTTTTGTCACCATTTTCCGAGACACATAAAATTTTTGTTTTTGTTGATTGAGCCATGTGAGAGCTTGTTTTTTTGCAGGATGAGCTGTCAATTTTATTGATACCATATGCAATGTTTTGATCTGCTTTTATTGCATTGTTTAGGCAGGAGTGGTGACCAAAAAATCTCAATAATGTTGTTTTGATTTTTTCTTGTTACAACTTTTAAAAATCAGGTTAATAAATTTAAAATGTATTTAGATCAGACTTTTATGAAAATAATGTACTAGATACGTCTATTTTGTAAAATTATTATTATTTCTTTGTTAATATTTTTAAGTCTTTTTTAACTTTTAGTGCATTTGAAACTGCGATCATCCAACTGCAGTATGTACTGCAAATACTGGACTCCTTTGAAACTCATGTGGAGGGAATTATGAACAATTTCAAAATATCAGTCAATTTTGTAACAAAAGTTTCCAGCCTTTGCAAATGAGGTTGACGGTGAATCTCACCTTTCAGCACAACAACAAGTCTAAAGGTACTGTCACACTAGACGATATCGCTAGCGATCCGTGACGTTGCAGCGTCCTCGCTAGCGATATCGTCCAGTGTGACAGGCAGCAGCGATCAGGCCCCTGCTGGGAGATCGCTGGTCGGGGAAGAAAGTCCAGAACTTTATTTCGTCGCTGGACTCCCCGTAGACATCGCTGAATCGGCGTGTGTCACACCGATTCAGCGATGTCTTCGCTGGTAACCAGGGTAAACATCGGGTAACTAAGCGCAGGGCCGCGCTTAGTAACCCGATGTTTACCCTGCTTACCATCCTAAAAGTAAAAAAACAAACACTACATACTTACCTACAGCCGTCTGTCCTCCAGCGCTGTGCTCTGCACTCCTCCTGCTCTGGCTGTGAGCGTCGGTCAGCCGGAATGCAGAGCGGTGACGTCACCGCTCTGCTTTCTGGCTGCCCGGCGCTCACAGCCAGACCAGAGAAGCAGAGCGCCGAGGACAGACGGCTGTAGGTAAGTATGTAGCGTTTGTTTTTTTACTTTTTAGGATGGTAACCAGGGTAAACATCGGGTTACTAAGCGCGGCCCTGCGCTTAGTTACCCGATGTTTACCCTGGTTACCGGGGACCTCGGGATCGTTGGTCGCTGGAGAGCTGTCTGTGTGACAGCTCTCCAGCGACCAAACAGCGACGCTGCAGCGATCCGGATCGTTGTCGGTATCGCTGCAGCGTCGCTATGTGTGACGGTACCTTAAGAATACCTCCAAATCAAGAATGACTTTGTTAATTGAAGATCAAAGTTTAGAAATAGCCCAGCCAGAGCCCAAACCTGAATCCAATTGATGATCTGTTTGTGACCTGAATTGATTGTGACATTTTCACAATCTCACAGATTTGGAGCGCTACTGCAAGGATAAGTGTCCCCTGGCATGGTGTCCCCTTCTCCCTCCATGCAGGGATGTCGGCTTACTCACCGGTCCCTGTAGTGCTCCTGCTCCTGCCTCCTCTGTGCACGCTGCACTGTGTCCTGGCGGTGTGTCTAGGGTGCGTGTGCACGTGCTCTCCTGTTCTTAAAGGAGCAGCGTGCGCACTTTGTCCCACTGTCCCAGTTACCATCCTGTTCGCAAAGTGACAACTTGATTCCAGTGGCCATCCTGTCTGAACTTGTCCCAAGTGGCCATCCTGCTTTGTCTGAGAATCTGAGATAAGGTCTGTGACCTTTGAGGTCAGCAGCTACTGCTGGATGTTGCCCTGCAGTGACACCTGGGAGTTAACTGCTGCACAAGTCTGACCTCACCACTAGAGGCTCCATTGAACACCAAGGTAACTGCTTAGTCACACCCCGCCACAGGGCCCAGTGGGTTCACAAACTATGTGCACCACCTAGGATCTTAACACAAAGATTAACAATTCTAGATGTGCCATGCTGTTAGAATTCTATCAAAAAAGTTTAAAAAATTCAAAGGGTAATTCAACAAAGTATTAGCATAAGGGTATATAAGAACATTATTTTAGTTCTTTATTTGTTTTTTTCTTTATTTCAGTTTATTTTTCAATTGAATTGTACAGATTATGATTGACATTAACCCTGCTGTGGAACCATGAAAAAAATCAATCACTGCTTTGGTACCATGGGGTCTATATGACCCCAGGCTCAAAATCATCATATTTCATTAAAATGAACATGCTGGCTGTTCAGAATAATCAAGTTTTATTCTGTCATCATTTCAGAACACATTACGTTTATGAAATCAAACGTAACTTTGAAGTGATTTATTTGTCATCACCAAACAAATGAAATTTATAGCAAAATGCTTTACTAATAAGTCAAAGTATTCAAATTCAATAAAAAAATGCAAATAACCAACTGTGCAGATTTTAGTAAAAACATAATGACAACAAATGATCTAGCAATAAATTTAGTCCTTGCATTCACTGAACGTTATAGTGGTACGTTCTTCACAAATGAACTTCTTGCAGTCATTGCAAACAAATCTCATCTTTTTGTCCTTCTACCGAGGACAAACCCAGCACCTTTGCGCTGTCCTGTAACACTGCTGGTGTCACTTGGAAGTGACTAGACATGGTTTATTAACAATTATATTACAAAACCTGTGAATAAACAGAAAATATTCAAAAAAAGAATGTCAGACAATAAAGGTACTATGGGGTCAGGAGAGTCCCAAACACAGAAAATTTAAAGTAACTTTGAAACAAAATTGAAAAACAAATTCAAAATATCATCAACATAAGCAGAAATATGTTACTTGAAAATACATAGAAGGTAAATGTCTGAGATTGACCAGTTTTAGAAATATTTCAATTTATTCAGCGCTAGGGTCTATATGACCCCATGGTTCCACAGCAGGGTGGAAAAAGTTCTGAAACAATTCCTCTAGCAGGGGTGTATAGGCTTTTTCTATCCTATGTAAAATAGGCTTAAAAAATCACAAATGAAAAACTAATAAGACACAAACAAAATAAAGCGCAAAATATCAAAAATTCATCAAGAAACAGGTGCAAATGCAATACTAAAATCAGGCCCTTCGTAGAGATGAACAAACCTGAACCTAAAAGTTTGGGGTTCGTACTGGACAGTAAGGCTGTGTGCACACGTTGCTGATTTTTCACGTTTTTTTTGCGTTTTTTCACGATAAAAACGATATGCATCCCATCATTTAGAATAAATTCCGCATGTTTTGTGCACATGATGCGTTTTTTTTTTCTGCGAAAAAAACGCATCGTAAAAAACGCAGCATGTTCATTAATTTTGCGTTTTTTTTGTGGATTTCCCACTATAAAATGCATTGGGAAATGTCCGGAAAAAAATGCATCAAAAACGTGGCAAAAACGCGTCAAATTTCTTGCAGATTTCTCGCAGAAAATTTCAGGTTTTTCTCAGGAATTTTCTGCAAGAAATCCTGAACGTGTGCACATAGCCTTAGTGTCTGGTGCTACAGGTGCTTCTCACAAAATTAGCATATTACCAAAAAGTAAATTTATTTCAGTTCTTCAATACGAAAAGTGAAACTCTTATATTATATAGAGTCATTACAAACAGAGTGATCTATTTCAAATGTTTATTTCTGTTAATGTTGATGATTATGGCTTACAGCCAATGATCACCCGAAAGTCATTATCTCAATAAATCAGAATAATTAACAAAAAACACCTGCAAAGTCTTCCTAGGCATTTAAAAAGGTCTATTAAGGTACCGTCACACATAACGATATCGTTAACGATATCGTTGCTTTTTGTGACGTAGCAACGATATCGTTAAGGAAATCGTTATGTGTGACAGCGACCAACGATCAGGCCCCTGCTGGGAGATCGTTGGTCGCTGAGGAAAGTCCAGCACTTTATTTCGTCGCTGGATCTCCCGCTGACATCGCTGGATCGGCGTGTGTGACGCCGATCCAGCGATGTCTTCACTGGTAACCAGGGTAAACATCGGGTTACTAAGTGCAGAGCCGCGCTTAGTAACCCGATGTTTACCCTGGTTACCAGCGTAAACGTTAGAAAAACAAACACTACATACTTACCTTCAGCTGTCTGTCCCCGGCGCTCTGCTTCTCTGCACTCCTCCTGCAACCTGTGTCAGCGCCGGCCAGCCGGAAAGCACAGCGGTGACGTCACCGCTCTGCTTTCCGGCTGACCGGCGCTGACAGTGCAGAGGAAAGCAGAGCGCCGGAGGACAGACAGCTGAAGGTAAGTATGTAGTGTTTGTTTTTTTAACATTTACGCTGGTAACCAGGGTAAACATCGGCCCTGCGCTTAGTAACTCGATGTTTACCCTGGTTACCGGGGACCTCGGGATCGTTGGTCGCTGGAGAGCTGTGTGACAGCTCTCCAGCAACCAAACAGCGACGCTGCAGCGATCGTCATCGTTGTCGGTATCGCTGCAGCATCGCTTAGTGTGACGTAGTCTGTTATGAAAGGCAATTCAATATCACAATGGACATGGAGGTCAGAGCACATAGAGTGATCTGACAATAACCCAAAATCATAGAACGAGCTCTGAGACGTGGGAACTCTGCAGACCGCAATCCCTAATCCTCTCCAAACAACACTAGAGGCAGCCGTGGATTGCGCCTAACTCTGCCTATGCAACTCGGCACAGCCTGAGAAACTAACTAGCCTGAAGATAGAAAATAAGCCTACCTTGCCTCAGAGAAATACCCCAAAGGAAAAGGCAGCCCCCCACATATAATGACTGTGAGTAAAGATGAAAAGACAAATGTAGGGATGAAATAGATTCAGCAAAGTGAGGCCCGACTTTCTTAACAGAGCGAGGATAGGAAAGATAACTTTGCGGTCTACACAAAACCCTAAAGAAAACCACGCAAAGGGGGCAAAAAGACCCTCCGTACCGAACTAACGGCACGGAGGTGCACCCTTTGCGTCCCAGAGCTTCCAGCAAAACAATTAGACAAGCTGGACAGAAAAAATAGCAAACAAATAGCAAAGAAGAACTTAGCTATGCAGAGCAGCAGGCCACAGGAATGATCCAGGGAAAAACAAGTCCAACACTGGAACATTGACAGGAAGCCAGGAACAAAGCATTAGGTGGAGTTAAGTAGAGAAGCACCTAACGACCTCGCCAGATCACCTGAGGGAGGAAACTCAGAAGCCGCAGTACCACTTTCCTCCACAAACGGAAGCTCCCAGAGAGAATCAGCCGAAGTACCACTTGTGACCACAGGAGGGAGCTCTGCCACAGAATTCACAACAGTACCCCCCCCCTTGAGGAGGGGTCACCGAACCCTCACCAGAGCCCCCAGGCCAACCAGGATGAGCCACATGAAAGGCACGAACAAGATCAGGAGCATGGACATCAGAGGCAAAAACCCAGGAATTATCTTCCTGAGCATAACCCTTCCATATAACCAGATACTGGAGTTTCCGTCTTGAAACACGAGAATCCAAAATCTTCTCCACAATATAATCCAATTCCCCCTCCACCAAAACCGGGGCAGGAGGGTCAACAGATGGAACCATAGGTGCCACGTATCTCCGCAACAATGACCTATGGAATACGTTATGTATGGAAAAAGAATCTGGGAGGGTCAGACGAAAAGACACAGGATTAAGAACCTCAGAAATCCTATACGGACCAATGAAACGAGATTTAAACTTAGGAGAGGAAACCTTCATAGGAATATGACGAGAAGATAACCAAACCAGATCCCCAACACGAAGTCGGGGACCCACACGGCGTCTGCGATTAGCGAAACGTTGAACCTTCTCCTGGGACAAGGTCAAATTGTCCACTACATGAGTCCAAATCTGCTGCAACCTGTCCACCACAGTGTCCACACCAGGACAGTCCGAAGACTCAACCTGTCCTGAAGAGAAACGAGGATGGAACCCAGAATTGCAGAAAAATGGCGAAACCAAGGTAGCCGAGCTGGCCCGATTATTAAGGGCGAACTCAGCCAAAGGCAAAAAGGACACCCAGTCATCCTGATCGGCAGAAACAAAGCATCTCAGATAAGTTTCCAAGGTCTGATTGGTTCGTTCGGTCTGGCCATTTGTTGTGAATTCTGTGGCTGAATTCACTCCTGTGGTCACAAGTAGTATTGCAGCCTCTGGGCTTCCTCCCTCAGGTGTTTTGGTGAGCTCGTTGGCTGCCTTGCTATTTAACTCCACCTGAGTCTGTCTTCCTTGCTCCTTGTCAATGTTCCAGTGTTGGATCTGAGCTACTGCATCTTTCCTGTGGCCTACTGCTCTGCTAGATAAGTGTTACTTTGTTTTTGTTTCCGTTTTTTCTGTCCAGCTGTGCTATTCTCTTTTGCTGGAAGCTCTGAGACGCAAAGGGTGCACCGCCGTGCCGTTAGTTCGGCATGGTGGGTCTTTTTGCCCCCCTTTGCGTGGTTTTGCTTTAGGGTTTTTTGTAGACTGCATAGTTCTCTTTGCTATCCTCGCTCTGTCTAGAATATCGGGCCTCACTTTGCTGAATCTATTTCATTCCTACGTTTTGTCTTTTCATCTTGCTAACAGTCATTATATGTGGGGGGCTGCCTATTCCTTTGGGGTATTTCTCTGAGGCAAGTCAGGCTTGTATTTCTATCTTCAGGCTAGTCAGCTCCTCAGGCAGTGCCGAGTTGCATAGGTAGTGTTAGGCGCAATCCACTGCTGCTTTTAGTTGTGTGAGGATAGGTTCAGGTATTGCAGTCTGCAGAGATTCCACGTCTCAGAGCTTGTTCTATTGTTTTTGGGTTATTGCCATATCACTGTATGTGCGCTGATTACTGCACACTGTGTTGCCTGATAGCACAGCATAACAGTACAAGGAGCCCTCTCAATGATTCTCAATAGAGGGAAAAAAGAAGTCCTGACATCATTTTTTTTTTTCCTCAGCTCTGTCTTCAGTTTTTTTTTTTCCCCTAGACATTAGAGTGCTTCAGGACACAGCTGTGGACATGGATATTCAGGCTCTGTGCTCCTCAATGGATAATCTCGTTATAAATGTACAAAAGATTCAAGATACAATTGATCAGAAATCTATGCTAGAACCAAGAATTCCTATTCCTGATTTGTTTTTTGGTGACAGAACTAAGTTCCTGAGCTTCAAAAATAATTGTAAGCTATTTCTGGCCTTGAAACCTCATTCTTCTGGTAATCCTATTCAACAGGTTTTGATTATTATTTCTTTTTTGCGCGGCGACCCACAGGACTGGGCGTTTTCTCTTGCGCCAGGAGACCCTGCATTGAGTAATGTTGATGCGTTTTTCCAGGCGCTTGGATTGCTTTACGATGAGCCTAATTCAGTGGATCAGGCTGAGAAAAATTTGCTGGCTTTATGCCAGGGTCAGGATGATGTAGAAGTATATTGTCAGAAATTTAGGAAGTGGTCAGTACTCACTCTGTGGAATGAATCTGCACTGGCGGCTTGGTTCAGAAAGGGTCTCTCTGAAGCTCTTAAGGATGTCATGGTGGGATTTCCTATGCCTGCTGGTTTGAATGAGTCTATGTCCTTGGCCATTCAGATCGGTCGTCGCTTGCGCGAGCGTAAATCTGTGTACCATCTGGCGGTATTGTCTGAGAGTAAACCTGAGCCTATCCAGTGCGACAGGACTATGACTAAAGTTGAACGGCAAGAACACAGACGTCTGAACAGGCTGTGTTTCTACTGTGGTGATTCCACTCATGCTATTTCTAATTGTCCTAAGCGCACTAGGCGGTTCGATAGCTCTGCCGTCATTGGTACTGTACAGTCCAAATTCCTTCTGTCCATTACCTTGATATGCTCTTTGTCATCGTATTCTGTCATGGCGTTTGTGGATTCAGGCGCTGCCCTGAATCTGATGGATTTGGATTATGCTAAACGTTGTGGATTTTTCTTGGAGCCTTTGCGGTGTCCTATTCCGTTGAGAGGAATTGATGCTACACCTTTGGCCAAGAATAAGCCTCAGTACTGGGCCCAGCTGACCATGTGCATGGCTCCTGCACATCAGGAAGTTATTCGCTTTCTGGTACTGCATAATCTGCATGATGTGGTCGTGTTGGGGTTGCCATGGCTACAAACCCATAATCCAGTATTAGATTGGAACTCTATGTCGGTAACCAGCTGGGGTTGTCAGGGAGTACATGGTGATGTTCCATTTTTGTCTATTTCGTCATCCATTCCTTCTGACATCCCAGAGTTCTTGTCTGACTTTCAGGATGTATTTGAAGAGCCCAAGTCTGATGCCCTACCTCCGCATAGGAATTGTGATTGTTCTATCAATTTGATTCCTGGTAGTAAATTCCCTAAGGGTCTTTTATTTAATTTGTCCGTGCCTGAACACACCGCTATGCACAGTTATGTGAAAGAATCCCTGGAGAAGGGACATATTCGCCCATCGTCATCACCATTGGGAGCAGGGTTCTTTTTTGTAGCCAAAAAGGATGGTTCGCTAAGACCGTGTATTGATTACCGCCTTCTTAATAAGATCACTGTTAAGTTTCAGTATCCCTTGCCATTGATATCTGACTTGTTTGCTCGGATTAAGGGGGCTAGTTGGTTTACTAAGATTGATCTTCGTGGTGCGTATAATCTGGTGAGAATCAGGCAGGGAGATGAATGGAAAACGGCATTTAATACGCCCGAGGGTCATTTTGAGTATCTGGTGATGCCGTTCGGACTTGCCAATGCTCCATCTGTTTTTCAGTCTTTTATGCATGACATTTTCCGTGAGTATCTGGATAAATTCCTGATTGTTTACTTGGATGACATTTTGATCTTCTCTGATGATTGGGAGTCTCATGTGAAGCAAGTCAGAATGGTTTTCCAGGTACTGCGTGCTAATTCCTTGTTCATGAAGGGATCAAAGTGTCTCTTCGGTGTGCAGAAAGTTTCATTTTTGGGGTTCATCTTTTCCCCTTCTACTATCGAGATGGATCCGGTTAAGGTCCAGGCCATCCAGGATTGGACTCAGCCGACATCTCTGAAAAGTCTGCAGAAATTCCTGGGCTTTGCTAATTTTTATCGTCGCTTCATCTGTAATTTTTCTAGCATTGCCAGACCATTGACCGATTTGACCAAGAAGGGTGCTGATTTGGTTAATTGGTCTTCTGCTGCCGTGGAAGCTTTTCAGGAGTTGAAGCGTCGTTTTTGCTGTGCCCCTGTGTTGTGTCAACCAGATGTTTCTCTTCCGTTCCAGGTCGAGGTTGATGCTTCTGAGATTGGAGCAGGGGCGGTTTTGTCACAGAGAGGTTCTGGTTGCTCAGTGTTGAAACCATGTGCTTTCTTTTCCAGGAAATTTTCTGCTGCTGAGCGTAATTATGATGTGGGCAACCGAGAGTTGCTGGTCATGAAGTGGGCATTCGAGGAGTGGCGTCATTGGCTTGAGGGAGCTAAGCATCGCGTGGTGGTATTGACTGATCATAAGAATCTTACTTATCTCGAGTCTGCCAAGCGCTTGAATCCTAGACAGGCCCGTTGGTCGTTATTTTTTGCTCGTTTTGATTTTGTGATTTCGTACCTTCCGGGCTCTAAAAATGTGAAGGCGGATGCTCTGTCTAGGAGTTTTGTGCCCGACTCTCCGGGGTTATCTGAGCCGGCGAGTATCCTCAAGGAAGGAGTCATTGTGTCTGCCATCTCTCCTGATTTGCGGAGAGTGTTGCAGAAATTTCAGGCTAATAAACCTGATCGTTGTCCGGCCGAGAAACTGTTCGTCCCTGATAGGTGGACTAGTAAAGTTATCTCTGAACTTCATTGTTCGGTGCTGGCTGGTCATCCAGGAATCTTTGGTACCAGAGAGTTAGTGGCTAGATCCTTCTGGTGGCCATCTCTGTCACGGGATGTGCGTGCTTTTGTGCAGTCCTGTGGGATTTGTGCTAGGGCTAAGCCCTGCTGTTCACGTGCCAGTGGGTTGCTTTTGCCCTTGCCGGTCCCAAAGAGGCCTTGGACACATATTTCGATGGATTTCATTTCTGACCTTCCCGTTTCTCAAAAGATGTCGGTCATTTGGGTGGTCTGTGATCGCTTTTCTAAAATGGTCCATCTGGTGCCCTTGGTTAAATTGCCTTCCTCCTCTGATTTGGTACCTTTGTTCTTCCAGCATGTGGTTCGTTTGCATGGCATTCCTGAGAATATTGTTTCTGACAGAGGTTCCCAGTTTGTCTCGAGGTTCTGGCGAGCCTTTTGTGGTAGGATGGGCATTGACCTATCTTTTTCCTCGGCCTTCCATCCTCAGACTAATGGCCAGACCGAACGAACCAATCAGACCTTGGAAACATATCTGAGATGTTTTGTTTCTGCTGACCAGGATGATTGGGTGTCATTTTTGCCGTTGGCTGAGTTCGCCCTTAATAATCGGGCCAGCTCGGCTACCTTGGTCTCTCCATTTTTCTGCAATTCTGGGTTCCATCCTCGTTTCTCTTCAGGACAGGTTGAGTCTTCGGACTGTCCTGGTGTGGATTCTGTGGTGGACAGGTTGCAGCAGATCTGGACTCAGGTAGTGGACAATTTGACCTTGTCCCAGGAGAAGGCTCAGCTTTTCGCTAATCGTAGACGCCGTGTGGGTCCCCGACTTCGTGTTGGGGATCTGGTTTGGTTATCTTCTCGTCATATTCCTATGAAGGTTTCCTCTCCTAAATTTAAACCTCGTTTTATTGGTCCGTATAGGATTTCTGAGATTCTCAATCCGGTGTCTTTTCGTCTGACCCTCCCAGACTCCTTTTCCATACATAATGTATTCCATAGGTCGTTGTTGAGAAGATACGTGGCACCTATGGTTCCATCTGTGGAGCCTCCTGCCCCTGTTTTGGTGGAGGGGGAATTGGAGTATATTGTGGAGAAAATTTTGGATTCTCGTGTCTCTAGACGGAAACTCCAGTATCTGGTCAAATGGAAGGGTTATGCTCAGGAGGATAATTCCTGGGTTTTTGCCTCTGATGTCCATGCCCCAGATCTTGTTCGTGCCTTTCATGTGGCTCATCCTGGTCGGCCTGGGGGTTCTGGTGAGGGTTCAGTGACCCCTCCTCAAGGGGGGGGTACTGTTGTGAATTCTGTGGCTGAATTCACTCCTGTGGTCACAAGTGGTATTGCAGCCTCTGGGCTTCCTCCCTCAGGTGTTTTGGTGAGCTCGTTGGCTGCCTTGCTATTTAACTCCACTTGAGTCTGTCTTCCTTGCTCCTTGTCAATGTTCCAGTGTTGGATCTGAGCTACTGCATCTTTCCTGTGGCCTGCTGCTCTGCTAGATAAGTGTTACTTTGTTTTTGTTTCCGTTTTTTCTGTCCAGCTGTGCTATTCTCTTTTGCTGGAAGCTCTGAGACGCAAAGGGTGCACCGCCGTGCCGTTAGTTCGGCACGGTGGGTCTTTTTGCCCCCCTTTGCGTGGTTTTGCTTTAGGGTTTTTTGTAGACTGCATAGTTCTCTTTGCTATCCTCGCTCTGTCTAGAATATCGGGCCTCACTTTGCTGAATCTATTTCATTCCTACGTTTTGTCTTTTCATCTTGCTAACAGTCATTATATGTGGGGGGCTGCCTATTCCTTTGGGGTATTTCTCTGAGGCAAGTCAGGCTTGTATTTCTATCTTCAGGCTAGTCAGCTCCTCAGGCAGTGCCGAGTTGCATAGGTAGTGTTAGGCGCAATCCACTGCTGCTTTTAGTTGTGTGAGGATAGGTTCAGGTATTGCAGTCTGCAGAGATTCCACGTCTCAGAGCTTGTTCTATTGTTTTTGGGTTATTGCCATATCACTGTATGTGCGCTGATTACTGCACACTGTGTTGCCTGATAGCACAGCATAACAGCCATTAGTCTGAGGATGGAAAGCCGAGGAAAAAGACAAGTCAATGCCCATCCTACCACAAAAGGCTCGCCAAAACCTCGAAACAAACTGGGAACCTCTGTCAGAAACGATATTCTCTGGAATGCCATGTAAACGAACCACATGCTGGAAGAACAATGGCACCAAATCAGAGGAGGAAGGCAATTTAGACAAGGGTACCAGATGGACCATCTTAGAAAAGCGATCACAGACCACCCAAATGACTGACATCTTTTGAGAAACGGGAAGATCTGAAATAAAATCCATAGAGATATGTGTCCAAGGCCTCTTCGGGACCGGCAAGGGCAAAAGCAACCCACTAGCACGAGAACAGCAGGGCTTAGCCCGAGCACAAATCCCACAGGACTGCACAAAAGTACGCACATCCCGCGACAGAGATGGCCACCAAAAGGATCTAGCCACTAACTCTCTGGTACCAAAGATTCCAGGATGACCAGCCAACACCGAACAATGAACCTCAGAAATAACTTTATTCGTCCACCTATCAGGGACAAACAGTTTCTCCGCTGGACAACGATCAGGTTTATTAGCCTGAAATTTATGCAGCACCCGCCGCAAATCAGGGGAGATGGCAGACACAATTACTCCTTCCTTGAGGATACCCGCCGGCTCAGACAAACCCGGAGAGTCGGGTACAAAACTCCTAGACAGAGCATCCGCCTTCACATTTTTAGAGCCCAGAAGGTACGAAATCACAAAGTCAAAACGGGCAAAAAACAGCGACCAACGAGCCTGTCTAGGATTCAAACGCTTAGCAGACTCGAGATAAGTCAAGTTCTTATGATCAGTCAATACCACCACGCGATGCTTAGCTCCTTCAAGCCAATGACGCCACTCCTCGAATGCCCACTTCATGGCCAGCAACTCTCGGTTGCCCACATCATAATTACGCTCAGCAGGCGAAAACTTCCTGGAAAAAAAAGCGCATGGTTTCATCACTGAGCAATCAGAACCTCTCTGCGACAAAACAGCCCCTGCTCCAATCTCAGAAGCATCAACCTCGACCTGGAATGGAAGAGAAACATCTGGTTGACACAACACAGGGGCAGAAGAAAAACGACGCTTCAACTCCTGAAAAGCCTCCACAGCAGCAGAAGACCAATTGACCACATCAGCACCCTTCTTGGTCAAATCGGTCAATGGTTTGGCAATACTAGAAAAATTGCAGATGAAGGGACGATAAAAATTAGCAAAGCCCAGGAACTTTTGCAGACTTTTCAGAGATGTCGGCCGAGTCCAATCATGGATGGCTTGGACCTTAACAGGATCCATCTCGATAGTAGAAGGGGAAAAGATGAACCCCAAAAATGAAACCTTCTGCACACCAAAGAGACACTTTGATCCCTTCACAAACAAAGAATTAGCACGCAGGACCTGAAAAACCGTTCTGACCTGCTTCACATGAGACTCCCAATCATCCGAGAAGATCAAAATGTCATCCAAGTACACAATCAGGAATTTATCCAGGTACTCTCGGAAGATGTCATGCATAAAGGACTGAAACACTGATGGAGCATTGGCAAGTCCGAATGGCATCACTAGATACTCAAAATGACCCTCGGGCGTATTAAATGCAGTTTTCCATTCATCGCCTCGCCTGATTCGCACCAGATTATACGCACCACGAAGATCTATCTTGGTGAACCAACTAGCCCCCTTAATCTGAGCAAACAAATCAGATAACAATGGCAAGGGGTACTGAAATTTAACAGTGATCTTATTTAGAAGGCGGTAATCTATACAAGGTCTCAGCGAACCATCCTTCTTGGCTACAAAAAAGAACCCTGCTCCTAATGGCGACGATGACGGGCGAATATGCCCCTTCTCCAGGGATTCCTTCACATAACTGCGCATAGCGGCGTGCTCAGGCACGGATAAATTAAACAGTCGACCTTTTGGGAATTTACTGCCAGGAATCAAATTGATAGCACAATCACAATCCCTATGCGGAGGTAGGGTATCGGACTTGGGCTCATCAAATACATCCCGGTAATCAGACAAGAACTCTGGAACCTCAGAAGGGGTGGATGACGAAATTGACAGAAATGGAACATCACCATGTACCCCCTGACAACCCCAGCTGGACACCGACATGGATTTTCAATCTAATACTGGATTATGGGCTTGTAGCCATGGCAACCCCAACACGACCACATCATGCAGATTATGCAATACCAGAAAGCGAATAACCTCCTGATGTGCAGGAGCCATGCACATGGTCAGCTGGGTCCAGTATTGAGGCTTATTCTTGGCCAAAGGCGTAGCATCAATTCCTCTCAAGGGAATAGGACACTGCAAGGGCTCCAAGAAAAACCCACAACGCTTAGCATATTCCAAGTCCATCAAATTTAGGGCAGCGCCTGAATCCACAAATGCCATGACAGAATACGATGACAAAGAGCAGATCAAGGTAACGGACAGAAGAAATTTTGACTGTACTGTACCAATGGTGGCAGACCTAGCGAACCGCTTAGTGCGCTTAGGACAATCAGAGGTAGCATGAGTGGAATCACCACAGTAGAAACACAGACCATTCAGACGTCTGTGTTCTTGCCGTTCAACTCTGGTCAAAGTCCTATCGCACTGCATAGGCTCAGGTTTAAGCTCAGGTAATACTGCCAAATGGTGCACAGATTTACGCTCGCGCAAGCGTCGACCGATCTGAATGGCCAAAGACATAGACTCATTCAAACCAGCAGGCATAGGAAATCCCACCATGACATCCTTAAGGGCTTCAGAGAGACCCTTTCTGAATATAGCTGCAAGCGCAGATTCATTCCATTGAGTGAGTACAGACCACTTTCTAAATTTCTGACAATATACCTCTATCTCATCCTGAGCCTGACAAAGAGCCAGCAAATTTTTTTCTGCCTGATCCACTGAATTAGGCTCATCGTACAGCAACCCAAGCGCCAGGAAAAACGCATCAATATTACTCAATGCAGGATCTCCTGACGCAAGAGAAAACGCCCAGTCCTGAGGATCGCCACGCAAAAAAGAAATGACGATCCTAACCTGTTGAACTGGGTCACCAGAGGAGCGAGGTTTCAAAGCCAGAAATAGTTTACAATTATTTTTGAAACTCAGAAATTTAGTTCTATCTCCAAAAAACAAATCTGGAATAGGAATTCTCGGTTCTAGCAAAGAATTCTGAACCACAAAATCTTGAATATTTTGAACTCTTGCCGTGAGCTGATCCACACATGAAGACAGACCTTTAATATCCATTGCTACACCTGTGTCCTAAACTACCCAAATGTCTAGGGGAAAAAAAAGGCAAAACACAGTGCAAAGAAAAAAAAAATGGTCTCAGAACTTCTTTTTTCCCTCTATTGAGAATCATTAGCACTTTTGGCTTCCTGTACTGTTATGAAAGGCAATTCAGTATCACCAGGGGCGGATTATCAGAGGGTCAATATGGGCGGTAGCCCAGGGCCCAGTGGTCTGGGGGGGCCCTGGGCTACCGCAGATTAACCCTCTGATAATCCTCTGTGACTGCCCGCGGGGCGGCATTTATTTGCCCCCCGGACCCGGTGGGCAGAGAGAGGGGGCCCGCATTGGGCCCCTTCTCATCTGCTCACCGGGCCCCTTCCGGCGCTGCGGCGGTTTCCTATTGATGTGCGGGCACGCGCCCGCAGATCAATAGTTAACAACAACAGCCGCCAGCCAATTGGAGGCTGGCAGCTGATGTCGGCCGCAGGCGCACACGTCGCCGGCGTCTGACGTCATTGTCAGTCGCCGGCGAGTGTGCGCTGCTGCAGGGAGCTCGCCGCCTGCAGCGCGGACAGGTGAGGAGACTGCTTGTTTTTGGTTTTTTTTTGGATCAGTTATCGGTGTGGTGGACACACTGGGGGGCAATGCCGGAGGACACACTGGGGGGCAATGCTGGAGACACTGGGGCAGATTGGAGGACACACTGGGGGCAATGCTGGAGACACTGGGGCAGATTGGAGGACACACTGGGGGGCAATGCTGGAGACACTGGGGCAGATTGGAGGACACACTGGGGGCAATGCTGGAGACACTGGGGCAGATTGGAGGACACACTGGGGGGCAATGCTGGAGGACACACTGGGGGGCAATGCTGGAGACACTGGGGCAGATTGGAGGACACACTGGGGGCAATGCTGGAGACACTGGGGCAGATTGGAGGACACACTGGGGGGCAATGCTGGAGACACTGGGGCAGATTGGAGGACACACTGGGGGCAATGCTGGAGACACTGGGGCAGATTGGAGGACACACTGGGGGGCAATGCTGGAGGACACACTGGGGGGCAATGCTGGAGACACTGGGGCAGATTGGAGGACACACTGGGGGCAATGCTGGAGACAGTAGGGCAGATTGGAGGACACACTGGGGGGCAATGCTGGAGACACTGGGGCAGATTGGAGGACACACTGGGGGCAATGCTGGAGACAGTAGGGCAGATTGGAGGACACACTGGGGGCAATGCTGGAGACAGTAGGGCAGATTGGAGGACACACTGGGGGCAATGCTGGAGACACTGGGGCAGATTGGAGGACACACTGGAAGCAATGCTGGAGACAGTAGGGCAGATTGGAGGACACACTGGGGGGCAATGCTGGAGACACTGGGGCAGATTGGAGGACACACTAAGGGCAATGCTGGAGACACTGGGGCAGATTGGAGGACACACTTGGGGCAATGCTGGAGACAGTGAGGCAGATTAGAGGACACACTGGGGGGCAATGCTGGAGACAGTGGGGCAGATTGGAGGACCCTGGGGGGGCAATGCTGGAGGACACAGTGGGGCAGATTGCTGGAGAGAGTGGGGCAGATTGCTGGAGACAGTGGGGCAGATTGCTGGAGACAGTGGGGCAGATTGCTGGAGACAGTGGGGCAGATTGCTGGAGACAGTGAGGCAGATTGGAGGACACACTGGGGGGGCAATGCTGGAGACACTGGGGCAGATTGGAGGACACACTGGGGGCAATGCTGGAGACAGTGGGGCAGATTGGAGGACACACTGGGGGGCAATGTTGGAGACACTGGGGCAGATTGGAGGACACACTGGGGGCAATGCTGGAGACAGTGGGGCAATGCTGGAGACAGTGGGGCAGATTGCTGGAGCACACACTGGGGGGCAATGCTGGAGGACACACTGAGGGCAATGCTGGAGACAGTGGGGCAGATTGTTGGAGACAGTGGGGCAGATTGCTGGAGACAGTGGGGCAGATTGCTGGAGACAGTGGGGCAATGCTGGAGACACTGGGGCAGATTGCTGGAGGACACACTGGGGGCAGATTGCTGGAGACACTGGGGGCAGATTGCTGGAGACACTGGGGCAGATGATTGCTGGAGACACTGGGGCAGATGATTGCTGGAGACACTGGGGCAGATGATTGCTGGAGACACTGGGGCAGATTGCTGGATACACTGGGGCAATGCTGGATACACTGGGGCAGATGATTGCTGGACACACTGGGGCAATGCTGGAGACACTGGGCCAGATTGCTGGACACACTGGTGGTAATATGCTGGACACACTGGGGCAGATTGCTGGACACACTGTCTGGGGGCAATATGCTGGACATACTGGGGCAGATTGCTGGACACACTGGGGGTAATATGCTGGACACACTGGGGGTAATATGCTGGACACACTGGGGGCAGGACTGGAGGCATGGGCAGAATGTAGACACGGGGCATGATTGGAGACATGGGGTAGGATTGGATCATGGGGCAGGATGGATACGATGGAGACAGATGGGGCAGGATGTGGAGATCATATGGGGTAGAATGGATACTCATGAGTGCAGGATGGGAGAACATATGGCTGGAGCCAGGAATGAGATAAACGGAGCCAGGGTGGGGAATATTATTACCATAGGGGCTAATTAAGGGATATTATTACTGCAGTGATGTATTTATTTTATTTTTTGAGTATACTGTTTTAAATGGGGGAGCGGTCCTGTTACTGTGCAGAGTGACACTATATCGCCTTTTTTTCTTCATGTGGTGTAATGTAGAAGTTGTGAAAAATTAAGTAATGTGTTCTGCAAGTGGAGCTCGAGATAACTGTGTTATTTCCTGCAGAAACGAGTCCTGGCTGGAAGAAATGATGGCAGTCTGTGCTGGATGAAAGATGAAGGAGTTCACCTAGAGACATCACTGGTGAGTCAGTGTTGCCTATACACTGACACTATACACTGTATACTATATACAGCGGTCCTGTGTACAATGTCACCAGTGATCACTGTATTACCTCTACACAGACACTGCATACTAAGTACAGATCTCCTGTGAATACTGGCACTTATGGTGATAGTATTGTGTTTTTGTTTTTTTATTACTGATCAGTATTGTGGCACTCAGTCACTATGTGGTGGTAATATGTGGTCTGGAAATGGTGTTGTGGTATTTGTCCCTTGTATGTGCTATTTGGTCACCAAGTGGTAATATGTGGTCTTGACATGGTGCGGTGGTATTTGTTCCTTATATGTGATATTATTCGATCACTGTGGTTGTAATTTGTGGTCTGGTCATGGTGCGGTTGTATTTGTTCCTTGTATGTGATATTATTGGTCAAGATATACCTAAATTGTATTGCAGATTTTAACAAATATTTAATAGGTTACAGTAGAGTAGGGCCCGGGCAATTTTTGTGGTATAATCTGGTTCGGGTATATCATGACCCCCGTCACATGACCCCCGTCACATGACCCCCGTCACATGACCCCCGTCACATGACCGGGGGGGCCCACAGTGTGTGAACAGCCCGGGGCCCTGGCTACCCTTAATCCACCCCTGAGTATCACAATGGACATGGAGGTCAGAGCACATACAGTGATCTGACAATAACCCAAAATCATAGAACGAGCTCTGAGACGTGGGAACTCTGCAGACCGCAATCCCTAATCCTCTCCAAACAACACTAGAGGCAGCCGTGGATTGCGCCTAACTCTGCCTATGCAACTCGGCACAGCCTGAGAAACTAACTAGCCTGAAGATAGAAAATAAGCCTACCTTGCCTCAGAGAAATACCCCAAAGGAAAAGGCAGCCCCCCACATATAATGACTGTGAGTAAAGATGAAAAGACAAACGTAGGGATGAAATAGATTCAGCAAAGTGAGGCCCGACTTTCTTAACAGAGCGAGGATAGGAAAGATAACTTTGCGGTCTACACAAAACCCTAAAGAAAACCACGCAAAGGGGGCAAAAAGACCCTCCGTACCGAACTAACGGCACGGAGGTACACCCTTTGCGTCCCAGAGCTTCCTACAAAACAATTAGACAAGCTGGACAGAAAAAATAGCAAACAAATAGCAAAGAAGAACTTAGCTATGCAGAGCAGCAGGCCACAGGAATGAGCCAGGGAAAAACAAGTCCAACACTGGAACATTGACAGGAAGCCAGGAACAAAGCATTAGGTGGAGTTAAGTAGAGAAGCACCTAACGACCTCACCAGATCACCTGAGGGAGGAAACTCAGAAGCCGCAGTACCACTTTCCTCCACAAACGGAAGCTCCCAGAGAGAATCAGCCGAAGTACCACTTGTGACCACAGGAGGGAGCTCTGTCACAGAATTCACAACAGTAGTCTGTTTCAGTAGGCTCCACAATAATGGGGAAGACTGCTGACTCCTTTCCCTGCCGTCGTCACGTACCTAATCCATGGCTTTCACCTCTGCTTACCCTGACTAGGGCACCCTGGCTAGTCTGTTAAGGATGATAACTTTGCCACTGCAGGTAATATAACACAGGGAAAAAGACAAACAAGTGATTAACAGAAAAGATACAACTCAGCTCAGAATCAGCTGCTATGCTCCACAGCAGCAGAGTAAATGGCACCAGGATAACAGAACTTTAACAACGGCAATACTACAGTCACAGGAGAGCTCCACACACCTAGCTGGTTTTGCAGAGAATTAACTCTATAAACAGACAATCAGCTGATAGTTCATGTGACTAGTTAAAGATAAGTGGGAGTGGTTACCAACCAACAACAGATGACCAGCCTAAAAGAAGCTGCCAGCAAGAGGCTGACATTAACTCTTGCTGGACAAAACAAAAAAAAAATCTACATTTAAATTTCAGCAGACCCAGAGCTGCCACAAATCCCTTATTGATTTGTGACAGTTATATTGAAATTCAATTGGCAGATACCTTTTTTGTTAATGTAAGTATGGTGGACTTTGCTGGTGTGTTCCTACCCATGAAGACACAAATCGCGTAATGTGCATTGAGTTGTGCAATGCGTGTTGGTACAGTTAGGTCCATATATATTTGGACAGAGACAACATTTTTCTAATTTTGGTTATAGACATCACCACAATGAATTTTAAACAAAACAATTCAGATGCAGTTGAAGTTCAGACTTTCAGCTTTCATTTGAGGGTATCCACATTAAAATTGAATGAAGGGTTTAGGAGTTTCAGCTCCTTAACATGTGCCACCCTGTTTTTAAAGGGACCAAAAGTAATTGGACAGATTCAATAATTTTAAATAAAATGTTCATTTCTAGTACTTGGTTGAAAACCCTTTGTTGGCAATGACTGCCTGAAATCTTGAACACAAGGACATCACCAGACGCTGTGTTTCCTCATTTTTGACGCTCTGCCAGGCCTTCACTGCGGTGGTTTTCAGTTGCTGTTTGTTTGTGGGCCTTTCTGTCTGAAGTTTAGTCTTTAACAAGTGAAATGCATGCTCAATTGGGTGGAGATCAGGTGACTGACTTGGCCAATCAAGAATATTGCACTTCTTTGCTTTAATAAACTCCTGGGTTGCTTTGGCTTTATGTTTTGGGTCATTGTCCATCTGTAGTATGAAACGACGACCAATCAGTTTGGCTGCATTTGGCTGGATCTGAGCACACAGTATGTCTCTGAATACCTCAGAATTCATTCGGCTGCTTCTGTCCTGTGTCACGCCATCAATAAACACTAGTGACCCAGTGCCACCGGCAGCCATGCATGCCCAAGCCATCACACTGCCTCCACCGTGTTTTACAGTTGATGTGGTATGCTTTGGATCATGAGCTGTACCACGCCTTCACCATACTTTTCTCTTTCCATCATTCTGGTAGAGGTTGATCTTGGTTTCATCTGTCCAAAGAATGTTCTTCCAGAACTGTGCTGGCTTTTTTAGATGTTTTTTAGCAAAGTCCAGTCTAGCCTTTTTATTCTTGATGCTTATGAGTGGCTTGCACCGTTCAGTGAACCCTCTGTATTTACTTTCATGCAGTCTTCTCTTTATGGTAGATTTGGATATTGATACGCCGACCCCCTGGAGAGTGTTGTTCACTTGGTTGGCTGTTGTGAAGGGATTTCTCTTCACCATGGAGATTATTCTGCAATCATCCACCACTGTTGCCTTCCGTGGGCGCCCAGGTCTTTTTGCATTGATGAGTTCCCCAGTGCTTTCTTTCTTTCTCAGTATGTATCAAACTGTAGATTTTGCCATTCCTAATATTGTAGCAAATTCTCGGATGGGTTTTTTCTGTTTTCGCAGCTTAAGGATGGCTTGTTTCACCTGCATGGAGAGCTCCTTTGACCTCATGTTTACTTCACAGCAAAACCTTCCAAATGCAAGCACCACACCTCAAATCAACTCCAAACCTTTTATCTGCTTAATTGAGAATAAAATAACGAAGGGATTGCCCACACGTGTCCATGAAATAGCCTTGGAGTCAATTGTCCAATTACTTTTGGTCCCTTTAAAAACAGGATGGCACGTGTTAAGGAGCTGATACTCCTAAACCCTTCATCCCATTTTAATGTGGATACCCTCAAATGAAAGCTGAACATCTGAACTTCAACTGCATCTGAATTGTTTTGTTTAAAATTCATTGTGGTAATGTCTATAACCAAAATTAGAAAAATGTTGTCTCTGTCCAAATATATATGGACCTAACTGTATATATTGTGTCATTTGAATTGTGTAGTAGTGTTATAACTTAAGTAAAGTACAGTGTAGGATGTGATAATGTATAGAATATAGTTTAGGTAATGACATTAGGGTAAGCTGGGATACAGTTAATGTTTGGGTCTAGCTTATAATGGGAGGTGCTTACAGCTAGGGCAAGTGACTGCTTCTTCTAGTTAGTTAGATAAGGTTTGGAGAGTGAAGAGAGTAGTGCTGCCTTGGGGTGATCTACAGTAGGAGAAGACCTAGGGACAGGGATAGCAAGATCCTGAGGAGAAGGGATTGACTAGTCATAGTGGCATTCTGGAGAAGGGTCCATGGATAGGATGCCGAGTCACGAAACCCCAGAGCTTGAAACGTCGAAGGTAATGGGCCTAAATAGAACTGAGTTTTGTGGTACTACTGGAGGTTCCAAACGGGAGATCCAGAGCACCATTAGTGGAAGAAATAGGCCGTGGAACTACTGAGTGAGTAGAGAGTAGAGAGAAGCAAGGCTATGGCAAAGTACGGAGAAACAGTGTGCCTCGATAGCCCTGGTACTCCAGGGCTAGCGAGGAAGGGTACTTTGTGAAAGAGTATGCTGTCTATTATAAAGAAAATGA
Organism: Ranitomeya imitator; assembly: GCF_032444005.1. Taxonomy (NCBI): domain Eukaryota; kingdom Metazoa; phylum Chordata; class Amphibia; order Anura; family Dendrobatidae; genus Ranitomeya; species Ranitomeya imitator. The sequence continues at coordinate 656,997,685 of NC_091283.1, forward strand.
CCAAAAGAATTTGCATCTACATAACCGTTATCGTTCAGTAAAGACTCTGTGTTTGAACCTTTATTGTACTGCAGAACGTATGGTCCTGGCAAGTCCATACCACCGGCTACACACAGCCTGCATGGGTGTGATGCCCTCTCAACAAAAGTCCACAAACTCAGCCAAGATCCACACTTTCATGTAGGGCGCCGGGGCATAAAGGGAGATGAATGCCTTGCCCATGTCTACTGCCCCGCACTACATTAACATCTGCCAAACAAACATAGCCCTTACAACTAATATCCATTAGTTGGTTGGGTCTGACAAATTGTTGATGATTATAGCATTGGCGGGTTGTTCTTACATTTTTAGTTTAGGTGCCAACTGTTCATAAATTATTAGAAGCTAGAGAAGCTTATGTAGGCTATTGTGATTGCAATTATCATTATTACTATTAATAATAAATTATACTGATGTTTTCATATCAGTGTTTTGAGTTGTTAATTCTATCAGAAAATCTATATCAATCATCATCATATTTTATTGTGTCCACAAAAAATGTCTCTCTGTGATTTTGGATAAGTTGTCCAAGAAAAAAAAAATCAGGTTGGCAACAAAGTGTATGGGCCATCTTAAGTCCTACTAAACTTCTTAAATAAATATTTTTTGGATACTATATAAGGCCTTATTCAGATGTCTGTGAATTGAACGCATAAAAATATACGAGAGTCAGTGTTTTGCATCCAATTTCCATCAGTGTTTGATCAGTATGTCAGTGATTTTCACATGTGGATTAACAGAATAAAGGTACCGTCACACATAGCGACGCTGCAGCGATACCGACAACGATCCGGATCGCTGCAGCGTCGCTGTTTGGTTGCTGGAGAGCTGTCACACAGACAGCTCTCCAGCGACCAACGATCCCGAGGTCCCCGGTAACCAGGGTAAACATCGGGTAACTAAGCGCAGGGCCGCGCTTAGTAACCCGATGTTTACCCTGGTTACCATCCTAAAAAGTAAAAAAACAAACGCTACATACTTACCTACAGCCGTCTGTCCTCGGCGCTCTGCTTCTCTGTTCTGGCTGTGAGCGCCGGGCAGCCAGAAAGCAGAGCGGTGACGTCACCGCTCTGCTTTCCGGCTGACCGACGCTCACAGCCAGAGCAGGAGGAGAGCAGAGCACAGCGCTGGAGGACAGACAGCGGTAGGTAAGTATGTAGTGTTTGTTTTTTTACTTTTAGGATGGTAACCAGGGTAAACATCGGGTTACTAAGCGCGGCCCTGCGCTTAGTTACCCGATGTTTACCCTGGTTACCAGCGAAGACATCGCTGAATCGGTGTCACACACGCCGATTCAGCGATGTCTACGGGGAGTCCAGCGACGAAATAAAGTTCTGGACTTTCTTCCCCGACCAGCGACAGCACAGCAGGGGCCTGATCGCTGCTGCCTGTCACACTGGACGATATCGCTAGCGAGGACGCTGCAACGTCACGGATCGCTAGCGATATCGTCTAGTGTGACAGTACCTTTAGGGTACCGTCACACAGTGGCATTTTGATCGCTACGACGGCACGATCCGTGACGCTCCAGCATCGTAACAATATCGCTCCAGCGTCGTAGACTGCTGTCACACTTTGCAACGTACGACGCTGGAGCGATAATTTCATGACGTATGTGCGATGTAGAAGCCGTTGGTTACTATGCGCACATCGTATACAATATCGTGCACACCTTTGTTACACCATGCGATCATGCCGCCACAGCGGGACACTAGACGACGAAAGAAAGTTTCAAACAATCTGCTACAACGTACGATTCTCAGCGGGGTACCTGATCGCAGGAGCGTGTCAGACACAACGAGATCGCTGGAACGTCACGGATATATCGCTGGAACGTCACAAATCGTGCCATCGTAGCGATCAAAATGCCACTGTGTGACGGTACCCTTAGTTGTATAGCTTCTTCAATCTTTTGCAGTGGACAGTTCTCGGACTGTGCACTGATGCAGGGATGGACTAGGCTGAAATTCAGCCCTGGCATTCGAAAGTACACAAGACTATGCTGTTCCCATGCCCTTCCCCAGATGGGGTCTCTATTACTAACATTACCCTGCATGGAGGAAATCAATATTGACAAGAAATCTTAGATTTCCAATAAAACTGCTATATAAGTTTTAATAATGATAAAAATAATACTGCAATGTAACAGACCAATACCACCAGACCATAGCAACATATTATCAGCATGCTCAGTAGTGATAATACCACCATACTGATAATTAACCAAATCTACCATACTAGGACTGATATTACCACTATACTGTAACCATATAACGGCAATATCAGCTCTACACCGGTGCTCTGCAGACCACATATGTCTACACTACACTTTTTCATCAGAGACATTCTTGATGATCATAGTCATTCATTTTCCCTTTTCTTTTCCAATCTGACCAGACCGCCATGACTTCTTCCATCTATAACTTGTCCCCCTCATCACATTCAAAATTTCTACACAAACCATATAGTGCAATAACCAGTGCCCTACACAGTAGTAATGCCCCCTCTATGCCCCTACACAATAATAATGTAATCTCTGTACTTCCTCATAGTAATAATGTTCCTATATGCTCCCTTATAATAATAATCCCCATGTGCCACCTTTAATACTACCCATTACCCCTTATGATAATAATCCTGTACCTCCCTATAATAATAACCCTCTCGTGCTTTCTTCTAATAATAATGCCTTCTGTGCTTCTCTAATAATAATGATCCTCCATTGTGCCTCATTGTAAGTGGATTACCCCCATGGGGCCGTAGGGTACTCGGTACCGGGTCCTTCGGTTCACAGGGGGATGTCACGGTGGCTGACCCGGTCCGTGGCCCTGGGACGTCCGTGTAAAAGGGGAAAGGTCTTAAAGGGATATAGTTTGTGTTCGTGACGCCACCTGTGGTATTCGGTCAGGGTGACCGACGCTGCTTTAAGGGGTCCGCTGGGGTGATGTTATGGCAGCTAGATGGTATACCTTCCCATAGGTGAAGTATATCTCCAGGGCTTCCCGGTGTGTAGATGGTGGATGGTGAGAGGCGCAGAGAAGAACGAGGACACAAGGTTGCAGTCTCTTTACCTTTACTTAAGACTTCAGCATCTATAGTCCAGGGCACCAGATTACAGGGCAGGCAGAGTCCGGCCGGTTTGGAGGCAAGTCCAGAGTCCCCTTGTCCAGGTGGAAATCAATAGCCTTCCCTTGCGCTGTAGTGGTGTAGTCCCTTACCGCCTATGGCTTCACATAAGGGTCTCACAGATGTGGTGTCTCTCTCCCTGTCCCCCATATAAGATAGGACAATACCCGTATGACTGGTGGCTTGGGGCTGTTTGTAGGGACTCTAGCACGCCCCGGCCTCTATGGGTTGCCACCGTGCCTCCTGGGTGTAGGGCAGATAGGTAACTTGCAATTAGCTGTCCTGCTGGTCTCTGGAGCAAAGCATAAAGATCCTTACTCCCTCGGTGTTTCGGCTACCGGGATTCTGCGCCTCAGAAGGAGGCAGCCTGTTCCGGGCTGGTCCCCTTCTGATATCCTCTCCTTTGCTTTGCTTTCCTTCACGCTCAGTGCAATATGTTCGGCTTTCTGAATGTCTCTTCCCAGGAGCTGTAGCACTTCAGGCTACACGGCTCCTCTGCTTCCTTTCCCTCTGTCTTTCTGACAGGAACTGAACTCTTTCCCTCCAGATCGAGATGTTCTTATAGGGGAGTTCATCTTAAACAGGCTTAGAGCTCCCCCTTCTGGTCTGTAGTGTGAACATGTTGCATGTTTGTGGTACCTGGATGCAGTTATCCTTCTTTGCCTCCAAATGAAGCCACACTCTCCTCGAGAGGAAAGGGACACTACAGTGATGACCAGGACCCTGGGGCGCCACATAAGGGCTCGCTTACACTGGTGTATAATATGAGGGAGTGCAATGCGAGAAAACATTGCTCTGCACTCTGACCAATGTTAGTAAATGAGTCAGTACTCATCTACGATGTTTTCCTCTGCTCTAATCGGACTGAGGAAAAAAAAATCTCAGTATGCTGTGATTGGATGCGATAATCGGATCTCATTCAATGAAAGTCAATGGGTGCTAGAAAATTTCATCAGCCAAGTACAGTAAATTCACAGACCGAACTGTCAGAATAGAATAGATATCTAGAATAGCTAGATGTCATGTAGATCTTTAATGTCATAAGCCCCCTACATGAAATAAACTACCCTGTTATACGGTAGTCTAGGAGCAACATGGAACGAGCTCTGAAGGACGTGGTAACTGTACTGACCGCAGTCCCTAAGCTCAACACAACACTAGAAGTAGCCGTGGAATGCTCCTAACTCTCCCTAGGCATCTCATCACAGCCTAAGAGCTAACTACCCCTAAAGATAGAAGCAGGAAAGCTATCTTGCCTCAGAGAAAATCCCCAAAGGATAGATTAGCCCCCCACAAATAATGACTGTGAGTGGAGAGGGAAAAGACATACACAGAATGAAACCAGGATGAGCACAGGAGGCCAGTCTAACTAAATAGATAGGACAGGATGGAATACTGTGCAGTTAGTATAAAACACTACAAAAATCCACGCAGAGTTTACAAAAAATCTCCACACCTGACTAAAGGTGTGGAGGGCAAATCTGCCTCCCAGAGCTTCCAGCAAGACAGAATTAATTCACACTGATAAGCTGGACAAACATAGAAAGCATAGAATGGATAAGTCCACAATCTATGGACAGAAAAGGGCAAGCAAAAACTTAGCTTAGCTGAACTGGTCAGGATAACAGGGAACTCCAAAGAGATGTGAATCCAACCAGGAACCATTTACAAGTGGCACTGGCTGAAGATAGAGCCAGACTTAAATAGCCGAGCAGAAGAGACGATAAGTGGAGGCAGCTGATGACAGCTAACTCCAAGGAGCAGCCATACCACTAGAAACCACAAGAGGGAGCCCAAGAGCAGAACTCACAAAAGTGCCACTTACAACCACCGGAGTGAGCCCAAGAGCGGAATTCACAACAGTACCCCCCCTTGAGGAGGGGTCACCGAACCCTCACCAGAGCCCCCGGGCCGATCAGGACGAGCCAAGTGAAAAGCACGAACCAAATCGGTGGCATGGACATCGGAGGCAACAACCCAAGAATTATCCTCCTGGCCATAACCCTTCCACTTGACAAGATACTGAAGCCTCCGCCTCGAAAAACGAGAATCCAAAATCTTCTCAATCTCATATTCCAACTCTCCCTCAACCAACACCGGGGCAGGAGGTTCAACCGAGGGAACAACGGGCACCACATATCTCCGCAACAAAGATCTATGGAAAACATTATGAATGGCAAAAGAGGCAGGATGAGCCAAACGAAAAGACACCGGATTAATAATTTCAGAAATTTTATAAGGACCAATAAACCGAGGCTTAAACTTAGGAGAAGAAACCTTCATAGGAACATGACGAGAAGACAACCAAACCAAATCCCCCACACGAAGCCGGGGACCAACACACCGACGGCGGTTGGCAAAACGTTGAGCCCTTTCCTGAGACAACGTCAAATTGTCCACCACATGAGTCCAAATCTGCTGCAGCCTGTCCACCACAGAATCAACACCAGGACAATCAGAAGGCTCAACCTGCCCAGAAGAAAAATGAGGATGAAAACCAAAATTACAAAAGAAGGGTGAAACCAAAGTAGCCGAGCTAGCCCGATCATTAAGGGCAAACTCGGCCAACGGCAAGAAAGACACCCAATCATCCTGTTCAGCAGACACAAAGCATCTCAAATAGGTCTCCAAGGTCTGATTAGTTCGCTCAGTTTGGCCATTAGTCTGAGGATGAAACGCCGAAGAAAAAGACAAATCAATGCCCATCCTAGCACAAAAGGCCCGCCAAAATCTAGAGACAAACTGAGAACCTGTCAGACACAATATTCTCCGGAATGACATGCAAACAAACCACATGCTGGAAAAATAATGGAACCAGATCTGAGGAGGAAGGCAACTTAGGCAAAGGTACCAGATGGACCATTTTAGAGAACCGGTCACAAACAACCCAGATAACAGACATCTTCTGGGAAACAGGAAGATCCGAAATAAAATCCATGGAAAAATGCGTCCAGGGCCTCTCAGGGACCGGCAAAGGCAAAAGCAACCCACTAGCGCGGGAACAGCAAGGCTTGGCCCGGGCGCAAGTCCCACAGGACTGCACAAAAGCACGCACATCGCGCGACAAGGAAGGCCACCAAAAGGACCTAGCAACCAAATCTCTGGTACCAAAAATCCCAGGATGCACAGCCAACACTGAACAATGAACCTCAGAAATTACCTTACTTGTCCATCTATCAGAAACAAACAGCTTCCCCACTGGACAGCGGTCAGGCCTATCAGCCTGAAATTCCTGAAGCACCCGCCGCAAATCAGGGGAGATAGCAGAAAGAATCACCCCCTCCTTAAGAATGCCAACCGGCTCAAGGACTCCAGGAGAATCAGGCGAAAAACTCCTAGAGAGGGCATCAGCCTTAACATTCTTAGATCCCGGAAGATACAAGACCACAAAATCAAAACGGGAGAAAAACAGGGACCATCGTGCCTGTCTAGGATTCAGCCGCTTGGCCGACTCGAGGTAAATCAGATTCTTATGATCGGTCAGGACCACAACATGGTGTTTAGCTCCCTCAAGCCAATGTCGCCACTCCTCAAACGCCCACTTCATAGCCAACAACTCCCGATTGCCGACATCATAATTGCGTTCCGCAGGCGAAAACTTTCTGGAAAAAAAAGCACACGGTTTCATCAAAGAACCATCAGACTCCCTCTGAGACAAAACGGCCCCTGCCCCAATCTCAGAAGAGTCGACCTCAACCTGAAAAGGAAGAGAAACATCCGGTTGATGCAACACAGGGGCAGAAGTAAATCGGCGTTTAAGCTCCTGAAAGGCCTCAACAGCCTCAGAGGACCAATTCGTCACATCAGCGCCTTTCTTCGTCAAATCAGTAAGGGGCTTAACCACACTGGAAAAGTTAGCAATGAAACGGCGATAGAAATTAGCAAAACCCAAAAATTTTTGAAGACCCTTCACAGATATGGGTTGGATCCAGTCATGAATAGCTTGGACCTTAACAGGATCCATTTCTATAGACGAGGGAGAAAAAATAAAACCCAAAAAAGAGACCTTCTGAACTCCGAATAGGCACTTAGACCCCTTCACAAATAAAGCATTATCACGAAGGATCTGGAACACGATCCTGACCTGCTTCACATGAGACTCCCAATCATCGGAAAAAATCAAAATATCATCCAAATATATGACCATGAATTTATCAAGATAATTGCGGAAAATATCATGCATGAAAGACTGGAACACAGATGGAGCATTAGAGAGCCCAAATGGCATCACAAGGTATTCAAAATGGCCTTCGGGCGTATTAAATGCAGTTTTCCATTCGTCACCCTGTTTAATACGAACAAGATTATATGCCCCTCGGAGGTCAATCTTAGTAAACCAACTAGCCCCCTTAATCTGAGCAAACAAATCAGTAAGCAAAGGCAAGGGGTATTGGAATTTGACCGTGATCTTATTAAGAAGATGATAATCAATACAGGGTCTCAAGGAGCGATCCTTCTTAGCAACAAAAAAGAAACCCGCTCCCAATGGTGACGAAGAGGGCCGAATATGAATTTTCTCCAAAGATTCCTTAACATAGCTCCGCATGGCAGCATGCTCTGGCACAGACAGATTGAAAAGTCAGCCCTTAGGGAACTTACAACCAGGAATCAAGTTAATAGCACAATCACAGTCCCTGTGCGGAGGAAGGGAACTGGACTTGGGCTCATCAAATACATCCTGGAAATCCGACAAAAACTCAGGGACCTCAGAAGAGGGGGAAGAGGAAATTGACATCAAAGGAACGTCACTCCTCAACAACCCCAACTAGTTACCAACATAGTTGTCCAATCCAGCACCGGATTATGTTCCTGTAACCATGGAAATCCCAGTACAACAACATCATGCAGGTTATGCAACACCAGAAAACGGCAATCTTCCTGATGTGCAGGAGCCATGTACATAGTCATCTGTGTCCAGTACTGAGGTTTATCCTTGGCCAAGGGTGTAGCATCAATGCCCCTCAAAGGAATAGGGCTCTGCAAAGGCTGCAAGGAAAAACCACAGCGCCTGGCGAATTCTAAGTCCATTAAGTTCAGGGCAGCGCCTGAATCCACAAATGCCATGACAGAAAAGGACGACAATGAGCAAATCAGGGTCACAGATAAGAGAAATTTAGGCTGTATAGTACTAATGGTAACTGTTATGACCTGGTGGTTAGGAGCACCCGAAATGACCTGATGGTTAAACCGATACAGGACAAGCTCTGGGAAGTGGGAACTCTGCTGACCGCAATCCCTAATCCTATTACACACACAAGAAATAGCCGTGGAGCGTACCTGACATGGCCTAGACGCCTCTTCACAGCCTAAGAACTAGCTAGCCCTAGAGATAGAAAATAAAGCCTACCTTGCCTCAGAGAAATTTCCCCAAAGGAAAAGGCAGCCCCCCACAAATATTAACTGTGAGTAAAGATGAAAGTCACAAACACAGAAATGAAACAGGTTTTAGCAAAGGGAGGCCAGACTAACTAAATAGACAGAGGATAGGAAAGGTATCTTTGCGGTCAGCACAAAAAACTACAAAAGACCACGCAGAGTGTGCAAAAAGACCCCCGCACCGACTCACGGTGCGGAGGTGCCACTCTGCATCCCAGAGCTTCCAGCTAGCAAGACAAAATGATGAAAGCAAGCTGGACAAGGAAACAATGAACAGAAAATAACAATCGGGGACTTAGCTTCTTGCAGGAAGAGACAGATCACCAGAAAGATCCAAGAGCGAACTGAACCAGTACAGGAACATTGACAGCTGGCATGGAGTAACGATCTGAGTGGAGTTAAATAGAGAAGCCAGCCTAAGAATAACCTATGTCACCCGTGGAAGGAACCTCAGAACCAGCAACTCCACTCACAGCCACCAGAGGGAGTCCATGGACAGAACTCGCCGAAGTACCATTCATGACCACAGGAGGGAGTTCGATAACAGAATTCACAACAGTACCCCCCCCTTGAGGAGGGGTCACCGAACCCTCACCAGAACCCCCAGGCCGATCAGGACGAGTCAAATGAAAGGCACGAACCAGATCTGCAGCATGAACATCAGAGGCAACAACCCAGGAATTATCTTCCTGACCATAACCCTTCCACTTGACCAGGTACTGGAGTTTCCGTCTCGAAATATGCGAATCCAAAATCTTCTCCACCACATACTCCAACTCCCCCTCGACCAACACCTGGGCAGGAGGGTCAACGGAGGGAACCATAGGCGCCACATATCTCCGCAACAACGACCTATGGAACACATTATGGATGGCAAAAGAAGCTGGAAGGGCCAAACGAAATGACACAGGATTGAGAACTTCAGAAATCTTATAAGGGCCAATGAAATGAGGCTTAAATTTAGGAGAGGAAACCTTCATAGGAACATAACGAGACGACAACCAAACCAAATCCCCAGCACGAAGTCGGGGACCAACACAGCGACGGCGGTTAGCGAAACGTTGAGCCTTCTCCTGGGACAATGTCAAATTGTCCACTACTTGGGTCCAAATTTGCTGCAACCTGTCCACCACAGAATCTACACCAGGACAGTCCGAAGGCTCAACCTGCCCTGAAGAAAAACGAGGATGGAAACCAGAATTACAAAAAAAAGGCGAAACCAAGGTAGCCGAGCTGGCCCGATTATTAAGGGCGAACTCAGCCAAAGGCAAGAAGGACACCCAATCATCCTGATCAGCAGAAACAAAACATCTCAGATATGTTTCCAAAGTCTGATTGGTTTGTTCAGTTTGGCCATTTGTCTGAGGATGGAAGGCCGAAGAAAAAGACAAATCAATGCCCATCTTAGCACAAAAGGACCGCCAAAACCTTGAAACAAACTGGGAACCTCTGTCCGAGACGATGTTCTCCGGAATGCCATGCAAACGAACCACATGCTGGAAAAACAATGGCACCAAATCGGAGGAGGAAGGCAACTTAGACAAGGGTACCAAATGGACCATCTTAGAGAAGCGATCAAAAAACCCCAAGATGACCGACATCCTTTGAGAGACAGGGAGATCTGAAATAAAATCCATGGAAATATGCATCCAGGGCCTCTTCGGGACCAGCAAGGGCAAAAGCAACCCACTGGCACAAGAACAGCAGGGCTTAGCCCGAGCACAAATCCCACAGGACTGCACAAAAGAACACACATCCCGTGACAAGGAAGGCCACCAAAAGGATCTAGCCACCAAATATCTGGTACCAAAGATTCCAGGATGACCCGCCAACACCGAACAATGAACCTCAGAGATAACTCTACTAGTCCATCTATCAGGGACAAACAGTTTCTCCGCTGGACAATGGTCAGGTCTATCAGCCTGAAACTTCTGCAGCACCAGCCGCAAATCAGGGGAGATGGCAGACAAAATTACCCCCTCTTTGAGAATACCAGCCGGCTCAGGAACATCCGGAGAGTCAGGCACAAAGCTCCTTGAAAGGGCATCAGCCTTCACATTCTTAGAGCCCGGAAGGTATGAAACCACAAAATCGAAACGGGAGAAAAACAGCGACCATCGAGCCTGTCTAGGATTCAACCGTTTGGCAGACTCGAGATAAGTCAAATTCTTGTGATCCGTCAAGACCACCACACGATGCTTGGCTCCTTCAAGCCAATGTCGCCACTCCTCGAATGCCCACTTCATAGCCAACAACTCTCGATTGCCAACATCATAATTGCGCTCAGCAGGCGAGAACTTTCTAGAAAAGAAAGCACATGGTTTCATCACCGAGCCATCCGAACTTCTTTGAGACAAAACAGCCCCTGCTCCAATCTCAGAAGCATCAACCTCGACCTGAAACGGGAGCGAAACATCTGCCTGACACAACACAGGGGCAGTAGAAAAACGACGCTTTAACTCCTGAAAGGCCTCAACGGCCGCAGATGACCAATTGACCACATCAGCACCTTTCTTGGTCAAATCATTCAACGGTTTAACCACACTAGAAAAATTAGCGATGAAGCGACGGTAAAAATTAGCAAAGCCCAGGAACTTCTGCAGGCTCTTCACAGATGTAGGCTGAGTCCAATCATAAATGGCCTGAACTTTAACAGGGTCCATCTCGATAGTAGAAGGGGAAAAAATGAAACCCGAAAATGAAACCTTCTGAACTCCAAAGAGACACTTTGACCCCTTCACAAACAAGGAATTCGCACGAAGGACCTGGAACACCATTCTGACCTGCTTCACATTAGACTCCCAATCATCCGAAAAAAACAAAATATCATCCAAATATACAATCATGAATCTATCCAGGTACTTTCGGAAGATGTCATGCATAAAGGACTGAAACACAGATGGAGCATTAGAAAGCCCGAATGGCATCACCAGGTACTCAAAATGGCCCTCGGGTGTATTAAATGCTGTTTTCCATTCATCGCCCCGTTTAATACGCACAAGATTATACGCCCCTCGGAGATCTATCTTGGTGAACCAACTAGCCCCCTTAATCCGAGCAAACAAATCAGACAGTAGCGGCAAAGGGTACTGAAATTTGACCGTGATCTTATTAAGAAGGCGGTAATCAATACAAGGTTTCAAAGAACCATCCTTCTTGGCCACAAAAAAGAACCCTGCTCCCAACGGTGATGACGACGGGCGAATATGCCCTTTCTCCAAGGACTCCTTTATATAACTCCGCATAGCGGCGTGTTCTGGCACAGATAAATTGAACAGTCGGCCCTTAGGAAACTTACTACCAGGAATCAAAACAATAGCACAATCACAATCTCTATGAGGAGGTAGGGCACCGGATTTGGGCTCATCAAATACATCCCAGTAATCCGACAAAAACTTAGGGACTTCAGAAGGAGTGGAAGACGAAATTGACAGCAATGGAACATCACCATGTACCCCTTGACAACCCCAGCTGGACACAGACATTGATTTCCAATCCAATACTGGGTTGTGGACCTGTAGCCATAGCAACCCCAAAACGACCACATCATGCAGATTATGCAACACCAAAAAGCGAATATCCTCCTCATGTGCAGGAGCCATGCACATGGTCAAATGAGTCCAGTACTGAGGCTTATTCTTGGCCAAAGGCGTAGCATCAATTCCTCTCAAAGGAATAGGATACTACAAGGGCTCCAAGAAAAAACCACAGCGCCTGGCAAACTCCAAGTCCATCAAATTCAGGGCAGCGCCTGAATCCACAAATGCCATAACAGAATAGGACGACAAAGAGCAAATCAGAGTAACAGACAAAAGAAATTTAGACTGTACAGTACCAATGGTGGCAGACCTAGCGAACCGCTTAGGACAATTGGAAATAGCATGAGTGGAGTCACCACAGTAAAAACACAGCCCATTCTGACGTCTGTGTTCCTGCCGTTCAGCTCTGGTCAAAGTCCTATCGCATTGCATGGGCTCAGGCCTATGCTCAGAGAGTGCCGCCAAATGGTGCACAGCTTTGCGCTCACGCAAACGCCGATCGATCTGAATGGCCAAGGACATAGACTCATTCAGACCAGCAGGTGTAGGAAATCCCACCATAGTATCCTTAAGGGTTTCCGAAAGACCCTTTCTGAAAATTGCCGCCAGGGCACACTCATTCCACTGAGTAAGCACAGACCACTTTCTAAACTTCTGACAATATACCTCCGCTTCATCCTGACCCTGACACAAAGCCAGCAAGATTTTCTCTGCCTGATCCACTGAATTTGGTTCATCATAAAGCAATCCAAGCGCCAGAAAAAACGCATCAACATCACGCAATGCAGGATCTCCTGGCGCAAGGGAAAATGCCCAGTCTTGAAGGTCGCCACGCAAGAAAGAGATAATAATTTTCACTTGTTGAACGGGATCACCAGAGGAGCGGGGTTTCAAAGCAAGAAACAGTTTACAATTATTTTTGAAATTCAGAAACCTAGATCTATCCCCAGAAAACAAATCAGGAACTGGAATTCTAGGTTCTAACATCGGATTCCGAACTACAAAATCTTGAATGCTTTGTACCCTTGCAGTGAGATGATCCACACAAGAGGACAGACCTTGAATGTCCATATCTACACCTGTGTCCTGAACCACCAAGAGATTAAGGGGAAAAGAAAGACAAAACACACTGCAGAGAAAAAAAAATGATCTCAGAACTTCTCTTATCCCTCTATTGAGATGCATTAATACTTTGGGCCAGCTGTACTGTTATGACCTGGTGGTTAGGAGCACCCGAAATGACCTGATGGTTAAACCGATACAGGACAAGCTCTGGGAAGTGGGAACTCTGCTGACCGCAATCCCTAATCCTATCACACACACTAGAAATAGCCGTGGAGCGTACCTGACATGGCCTAGACGCCTCTTCACAGCCTAAGAACTAGCTAGCCCTAGAGATAGAAAATAAAGCCTACCTTGCCTCAGAGAAATTTCCCCAAAGGAAAAGGCAGCCCCCCACAAATATTAACTGTGAGTAAAGATGAAAGTCACAAACACAGAAATGAAACAGGTTTTAGCAAAGGGAGGCCAGACTAACTAAATAGACAGAGAATAGGAAAGGTATCTTTGCGGTCAGCACAAAAAACTACAAAAGACCACGCAGAGTGTGCAAAAAGACCCCCGCACCGACTCACGGTGCGGAGGTGCCACTCTGCATCCCAGAGCTTCCAGCTAGCAAGACAAAATGATGAAAGCAAGCTGGACAAGGAAACAATGAACAGAAAATAACAATCGGGGACTTAGCTTCTTGCAGGAAGAGACAGATCACCAGAAAGATCCAAGAGCGAACTGAACCAGTACAGGAACATTGACAGCTGGCATGGAGTAACGATCTGAGTGGAGTTAAATAGAGAAGCCAGCCTAAGAATAACCTATGTCACCCGTGGAAGGAACCTCAGAACCAGCAACTCCACTCACAGCCACCAGAGGGAGTCCATGGACAGAACTCGCCGAAGTACCATTCATGACCACAGGAGGGAGTTCGATAACAGAATTCACAACAGGTAACAGACCTAGCGACTCCCTTAGTACGCTTAGGGCAATCAGAGATAACATGAGCCGAATCACCACAGTAAAAACACAGCCTATTCTGACGTCTGAATTCCTGCCATTCTATTCTAGTCAAAATCCTATCACATTGCATAGGTTCAGGACTTTGCTCAGAGGATACTGCCATATGGTGCACAGCTTTGCGCTCGCGCAGACGCCGATCAATCTGAATGGCTAGAGACATAGATTCGCTCAAACCGGCAGGCGTAGGAAAGCCCACCATAACATCTTTAAGGGTTTCAGAAAGACCTTTTCTGAAAATAGCAGCCAGAGCCTCTTCATTCCATTTAGTGAGCACAGACCATTTTCTAAATTTCTGGCAGTATAACTCTGCCGCTTCCTGACCTTGACACAAGGCCAACAGGGTTTTTTCCGCATGATCCACAGAATTAGGTTAGTCATACAATAATCCGAGCGCTTGAAAAAATGCATCTACATTCAATAATGCCGGATCCCCTGTTTCAAGAGAAAAAGCCCAGTCTTGAGGGTCACCACGCAGCAAGGATATGATGATTTTTACTTGCTGAATGGGATCACCAGAAGAACGGGGTTTCAAAGCAAAAAACAATTTGCAGTTATTTTTAAAGTTCAAAAACTTGGATCTGTCCTCAAAAAACAAATCAGGAGTAGGAATTCTGGGCTCTAAAGCCGGAGTCTGGACAACATAGTCCTGGATACTCTGTACTCTTGCAGCAAGTTGATCCACATGAGAAAACAAACCCTGAACATCCATGCCAAAGCATATATCCAGAACCACCCAGATATCAAGGGGAAAAGAAAAAAAAAAGACAAACTAGAGCACAGAAAAAAAAATGGTTCAGAACTTTCTTTTCCTTCTTTTGAGATGCATTTAATTCATTTTTGGCCACTTGCACTGTTATGATACGGTGGTCTAGGAGCAACATGGAACGAGCTCTGAAGGACGTGGTAACGGTACTGACCGCAGTCCCTAAGCTCAACACAACACTAGAAGTAGCCGTGGAATGCTCCTAACTCTCCCTAGGTATCTCGTCACAGCCTAAGAGCTAAATACCCCTAAAGATAGAAGCAGGAAAGCTATCTTGCCTCAGAGAAAATCCCCAAAGGATAGTTTAGCCCCCCACAAATAATGACTGTGAGTGGAGAGGGAAAAGACATACACAGAATGAAACCAGGATGAGCACAGGAGGCCAGTCTAACTAAATAGATAGGACAGGATGGAATACTGTGCAGTCAGTATAAAACACTACAAAAATCCACGCAGAGTTTACAAAAAAATCTCCACACCTGACTAAAGGTGTGGAGGGCAAATCTGCCTCCCAGAGCTTCCAGCAAGACAGAATTAATTCACACTGATAAGCTGGACAAACATAGAAAGCACAGAATGGATAAGTCCACAATCTATGGACAGAAAAGGGCAAGCAAAAACTTAGCTTAGCTGAACTGGTCAGGATAACAGGGAACTCCAAAGAGATGTGAATCCAACCAGGAACCATTTACAAGTGGCACTGGCTGAAGATAGAGCCAGACTTAAATAGCCGAGCAGAAGAGACGATAAGTGGAGGCAGCTGATGACAGCTAACTCCAAGGAGCAGCCATACCACTAGAAACCACAAGAGGGAGCCCAAGAGCAGAACTCACAACACTACCCCCCTTTAGTGCCTTTCATGCATGCCTTATTAAACCTATTAAATAAAAACATAATTTAGAAAAATGTGGATCCCCCCTATTTTTGATAACCTGCCAAGGTAAAGCAGACATCTGTGGACTGATATTATCAGGCTGGAAAGGTCCATGTTTATTGGGCCCTTTCTAGCCTAAAAATACAAGCCCGCAGCCACCCCAGAATTGGTGCATCACATTAGAAGCACCAATTCTGCTGCTTTGCCTCGCTCTTCCTGATTGCCCTGGTGTTGTGGCAATCAGGATAATGGTAGTTGTGGTTGATATTTGCTATGTAATGTCAGCTGTCATCAAGCACTGTTGGTAGTAATACCCCCATTACTAACCCAGTAATTAAAAGAAAAAACAAACAAACATTTTATTTAAAAAAACACCCACCCCTGACTCTAGCCCTGTTTCAGGGGTGGGTGAAAAAAACAACAATTAAACAATTAAAAAAACCAAACATTCAGTTAGGGATTCCGGCACAGTTCACCAAATCCAAAGTAGTCCACAAATGGGAACCTGACGTCCACTGATTCTGTATTGCAACCTATGGAGCATTGTTCTGAGAACGATGCTTCATAGGTCTCTCCCGGTCATGTCTCACTAGCGATAGTGGCAGTAACTCAGTAACGTTATCGCTCTCGTGACATCACCGAGAGTATTCTATGATGGAAGCACAGAATTAGAGTAGCTGACTTCCGTGAGACTGGGTAGTTCTGAACAGTGACGACATCCGTAAGTACACCTCTCAGAGTCACCGAGTCTCTTAGAGGCCAGCGTATCTCGGCGTCCCCACACAGCTCACCATAAAGCATGATGTACCCACACAGCCCTCCCCCCAAAATAAAACCATATACTCCCCTATTCCGGTGCCCCATCCACCGCAGCTGCTGTTGCCATCTCACAGTGGATGGTGCAGGCCAAAATAGCTTGCGACTTGCTGGAGAACGTGACAGAGCACAGAGCCGCTATGATATCCATTTCTTGGCCTGACAAAAAAGCTTTATAGACTGGAAGATATTTTATGACACTTGCGTTTCCATTGAAATTAATAGGTCCTATATTAGAATTTATTTCTGGTTCTATGATCCCAAAACGGATGCAAAACACAAAAGCTACTGAACATGTGAACAGGGCCAAAGAGCTTTGCTGCTATATGTCTTGTCTGGAACTGTTGCTTGAAGTTTGTTGATGGGGGTTCAGCTTTGCTTTGCTGGCTGGGAACTGGTCAATTAGCAAAGTCATTAATATGTGAATCTTTTGCTGGATAATTAGGACAAATGGCTTATTGGTGGCATAATTAGCATCTGTTTGTTAGTACTAAAGAAGAAAGATCATCAAAAGCTTGTTCAGTCACAGACAGCAAATAATGCATGTTATCATAGACACACAAACCCCCTAGGTAAAATCTCACCCACACTCAGATTTGTAAAGCAGAGGCAATGATAGAGGAGAGGGTGTTAGAGCCAAGGGACATGATTGCAAGGCAATACAGTTAGCACATAGACATTTTAACCCCTTAGTGACAGAGCCAATTTTGTGCTTAAATGATCAAGCCAATTTTTACAATTCTGACGACTGTCACTTTATGTGTTTATAACTCTGGAACGCTTCAACCGATCCCAATTTTGTTTTTGTTAGGAATTTATAAGGATTAAAAGTTGACCAGCAATTTCTCATTTTTCCAACAAAATTTACAAAACCATTTTTTTTAGGGACCACCTCACATTTGAAGTGACTTTGGGGGTCGGTATAACATAAAATACCCAAAAGTGACACCATTCTAAAAACTGCAGCCCTCAAGGTGCGCAAAACCACATTCAGGAAGTTTATTAACCCTCCAGGTGCTTCATGACAACTAAAGCAATGTGGAAGGAAAAAATGAACATTTTACTTTTTTTACAAAAAATTTACTTAGGAACCATTTATTTTTATTTTCACAAGGGTATGTGATCGCTTGTTATTGCAGTGTTGTGGCCTTTTACCGATTGGATTAATTTAGTTAATATTTTCATAGATCGGACATTTCTGAATGCTGCAATACCAAATGTGTTTTTTTTTTTAATCTGTTATTTTGAATGGGGCAAAAGGGGGGGGGGGGGGTAAATTTAAAATTGTATTTTTTTATATTTTTTAAACTTTTTTTACCTTTCACTTGCTTCAATAGTCTCCTTATGATACTTGAAGCTGCAATCTTCTGCTCATTTGTGCTACACATAGCACAGCTATGTGTAGCAGAAATCATCATCTCCCATGAACACGTTAGGGTATGTGCACACGATGCAGATTTTGCTGCGGATCCGCGGCATTTCTGCAGCTGCGGGTCCGCAGCAGTTTTCCATGAGTTCAATGTAAATCTATGGGAAACTAAAAACGCTGTGCATATGCTGCGGAAAAAAACGCGCGGAAACACAGCGGTTTACATTGCGCAGCATGTCACTTCTTTCTGCGGATTCCACAGCGGTTTTACAGCTGCCCCTATGGAAAACCGCAGTTGTAAAACCGCAGTGAAAACCCGCGATAAATCTGCAGCAAAAACACAGCGTTTTTGCCCTGCAGATTTATCAAATCTGCTGCGGAAAAATACGCAGTGGCCAAGAATACGTGTGTCCATACCCTTAGACTGGCTGGCGTTCATAGGAGATAAGCACGAGGTCTTCTGCAAACCCCCAGCTGTCATGACAATGCATCTGATGGGTGGGTCTTATAACGCACATATGGTTTGCACAGGTTAAATACAGCTGTCAGAGATTGAGAGACATTTAACATGTTAAAAACCGCGATTAAATCAGCTGTCATGTGCCAGGAAAGATGCGGACTCTGCGCCAGAGCCCACATCAAAGGGAGGAGGCAACCTATGATGTACCTATTCGTCATAGGTCTTGAAGGGGTCAAACCACAAATATGTATAATTTGCCAAAAGGCTACTGGAAAATCATCCCCATTAGGACTCCTTCTCACTTGCGAGCAACTCGGATGAATCTCGCATGTTTAAAACCCGGCTCTGCACCCGCCACTCAGATCGGAGCATGCGGCCGCATAGGAATACATACAGCTGCACACTCCGCTCCTCTGTGCCGGCAGCAGCGCCGAGGTATTGCCGTGCGAGACTCATCCGAGACTCGCACAAGTGAGAAGGAGCCCTTAGGCCGGGGACACACACAACGTATAAAAAAACGGTCCGCTTTTGACGGACGAGAATCGCACAAATTTTTACAAAACAGTGATCCGAGTGCAGTGCGAGGATGCGATTTTCTCGCATCAAATGATCCGTTTGACATCCGTGTGACATCCGTATGGCATCCGTATGGCGAGAATTTCTCGCAGGCTTGCAAAATGGACATATAATGGTTTTTCCACCTGAAAAAATTTAAATCATCACCAAGAACATTATTTAATGGCCCAAAACACAGGTGCCACCCACCAATCTATGCAGTAGAGTCCCTGCTTGTGTTGATGCACTTCGGATTGATGAGCAACATGTCTGATCGACTGACTTTCAACACCACAGAGCGTGTGCTTTTCAACTGGGTACTTTCCCAACGTTTTGGCCAGCCATACCTAGTTATTGTAGATCCGAGGAGGCGGAGACGGATGTGGGTACATCCACTTATCAAACAACGTATCAATAAAGGCCATTTCAGCCGTCTGTATGCTGCTCTGAGGACTAATCCGGACAAGTTCTTCAACTATTGTCGGATGAGGATTCAAACCTTTGACATTTTGTTGGAGATTTTGCGTCCAGGGATCACGAAGAAGGACACCAGGATGCGCAAATCTATTTCAGCTGAGGAGCGCCTTATCCTTACCTTGCGGTATGCCTTAATACTAATTGACCCAATATGTTACTAATTTTTTTGTCGATACCCCATCTTCAAATTATATACTTAAATGGTTAAGTAACTTCAACATAATTTTTACTTATTTTCTTAATGTAATTTTTTTAAAAGATCAAAGCCATAGCTTTTTTTTTTTTTTAAATTTTAAAAAAGTGTTTGATTGCCCCATATCACCCTGTATTGTGTTAATTTTATCTGTGATAAAAAATATTATTTTGTCTTTTAGCCTCCTTGCCACTGGCCTATCATATGCGGCCCTGCATTTAGAGTTTTTATTGGGCAAATCTACAATTTCTGGGATTGTGCGGGATACATGCACGGAAATCTGGAGAAGACTCCATCAAGAGGTGATGCCTGAACCAAAAATTGCAGACTGGTTACATATTGCTCAAGGATTTCAGGACACATGCCAGTTTCCGCACTGTATTGGGGCTCTTGACGGAAAGCACATCCGTGTGCGTAAGCCGCCAGGTTCAGGGACCCAATTCTATAATTATAAACAGTTTTTCTCTGTAGTGCTGTTGGCCCTAGTCGACAGCAACTACAGGTTTATAATTGTAGATATTGGGGCCTATGGGAGAACTGGAGACTCTAGAGTCTTCAGTTCTTCCATTATGGGTCGGCGGCTGCACAACAATGAATTGGATCTCCCACCCCCAAGTCACATACCAGGTGCTAATTTGGATGCGGTGCCTTACATGATGGTAGCAGATGAGGCCTTTCAATTATCAAGGAACGTCATAAGACCCTATCCACGGAGAGGCCTGGACTACCGGCGCAGAATCTTTAATTTGCGTCTTTCCCGTGCCCGCCGTCTGGTCGAGTGTTCATTTGGCATTCTCAGTGCAAAATGGCGGGTCCTTCAGTCTGCAATCCAACTGAGTGAAGGCAATGTAAATGGTGTGATAAAAGCATGTGTTGTTCTTCACAACTTTACAAGAGACCATGATTGCCCATCATCTGCTGCAGATGACATTGATTATGCAAATACTGTCTTGACAACTACACGTGTTCGTCCTTCACGTCGTCCCTCTGGCCTAAAAGTTCGTGATGTTTTAACCAATTTTTTTGTGTCACCAGAGGGATCTACGGTTTGGCAAGACAATGCTGTTTTGCCTTAATTTTTGTTTAGATTCTAAGTTAATAAATCACATAATTTCCTTCAGAAATTGGTGTAAATATGTATCTGATGATGAAAAGATGTAAGTGTGTAAAGCTGACAAATCATGTATGTAGCTGGACCAAGACATAAGACTCTGTTTTCAGAACAAATTTTTACTGCTCTGCGCATATATATATGCATTCCCAAAACATATTTCAATTTTCATATGTAATTTAAACAAAACAAACAACACAGCTTAACATGCCATGGTCACAAAAAACTAAGGCCAACAAAAGGCCAAAATGACAGGCAAAATCTAACATCCAAAACATTACAGGTTATGGTAGGTTGGGGGTGGTGATGGTGATGGCGGGTGTCCAGCATGTGCGGAACTTGGCCTGGGTGGTTGACCAACCACTCTGTCTACCTGTGTTATTGCAGATAGAAATTGCGGGTGTTGCTGCAAGCTGCGATCATGTGTATGACCTAACACTTGATGTGGAGGGTAGAAGGGCATCAAGTCCTGGCTACTGGCTTGACCCATTTGTTCCGAACCCCCAATATGACCATGTCGAGCAGACACATGTTGGGACCAGCCTCCAAACATGTGTCTGTTCAAGTGGTCAGATTGGGGATGTGCTGCAAAATCATAAATACCCCTGTTTTGGCCTTGTTGTGTGGTTTGTGCAGGCTGTTGTTGTGGAGCTATAGGTTGCGGGGGTGGTGCTGACACAGTTTGTGATTGGTCCTGTGGAAGGTCTTGCACCGCCAGAAGGTTGGTAGATGACATTTGCCACCGTTCAAGATAATTAAAGATATTAGTCGGGTTGTTTGGGGGTGTTGCCGCATCTAGCAAAATTTGGATGCAACCTCTGGTCCGCAGCCTGAGCGAGCGGGGAATGGGACGTAAATAGCGGGCAAGACTGCGGAAGTAAGCTTCCTCCCCATCATCATTGGCAGCTCGGGACAAATAGTCCAACACCCCGGTATCAACTTGCCTCCTGGTGCCAATGTTCAAAGCCACCCTTCTGCGACGACCACGGTTTGGTCTGGTAGTAGGCTGTGGTGATGTATCCAGAGCCAATGTTGGACTGCTGCTCTGGCCTCCTTCATCAACCTCAGGATTTGCCTCCTGTGGAGCGGTAGACGCTGCTGCTGGTTGTGGTGGTGGGGGAGGGTGGTTGCTGCCTGTTGCTTGCCCAGATGGTCCAGCCAATTCTGCATCTTCAGCAACAGGGTCAATCAGCAACTCAGAGTCAGATCCAGTCTCTCTTTCAGTCAGATTTGACTCTGTTCTGTATTTCACAAAACATTATTTATATTAAAAAATACATACATATTCACATCATAAAATGTGTTAAATATTTGTACACATGCATGCACTTACGGTCGTAGCTCCATCACCGGGGCAAGAAAATTTAGACGGTCATAATAAAGGTATTTCCTTTTTTTGGGGGCTGCATCACCACTCCGCCCATGAACTTGACGCTCACGCCGGTATTGGTCCCGGCAACTCCGTCAGCGTCTATTTACATCATTGACTGCAAATATACAAAACATTTGAGATAAATATCACACACAAACAGTTACAGGCTTTGCAAAAACACATGGGCTAGGGGGACATAAAATTCCTTTGGCCCTATATTAACGGACTATAGCTAAATTAATTTAAAGCCATATTTGTGTCTCTTGGGAATGTTTTGGCATCTTCAACCAAGAGCATGGATGATTTACTAACATCATAAGCAAAACACATATGATGCTTTCAGGCTTACATGAAAAAAAAAAAATTTGAAGAATGGTACTTACATATTTCTTGCTGAACCTCTTGAGGTCGCTCATCAAAATCGGGGAACATGTGGCGACATATTGCCCTCCATGCTGCGTCTTTACGTGCACGGTCTGCATAATGTGCGTCGCGTTGGTCCCATAATTCGGGCCTATCATGGACCAGAGCAATGAGCATCTCCACATTAATATGCCTGGCCATGCTGCTACTACAGAACACTCCGTGGAGGCGTGCTTCCTGGTTTGCAATCCAGCGTGGGCCTGAAAATAGCATTCCAAAGCTTCCTGTAATGGATGATTCAATTTCCTGTCACCTGGAGAAGTCTTCCGTATTTCTCGCAATGCACACGCATGGTCCGTATGTAATCCGATGTTTTCTCGCACCCATAGACTTTCATTGGCGAGTCTCGCCCGAGATACGCTGACAATCGCAGCATGCTGCGATTTCACTCGGATCCTGAATACGGCCGAGAAAATATTGGATGATGGGAGCTGCCCCATAGATTAACATTGGGGCGAGTGCTATGCGATTTTTTATCGCATTGCACTCGTCCGTATTACGGTCTAGTGTGATCCCGGCCCTATTGTAATAATATTCTAGTTTACCACTGACAAAAATTTGCCCAATTGTACAGATAATAACCTTTGATAATAAAGCTTGTAAAGGCTGTGTTCACACATTCAACATTCGTATGCAGTTTTTTTAAGACAAAAGTCAGAAGTGGATTCAAAAAAATGAGAGGTTCCAGGACCTTATTGGTATTTTGCATTTTTTTTAAAGTCACTTTTTGGTGGAATACGAATGTGATCAGATGTGGAGCTGTACAGCTCCACCAGCTGCATAGTATTGGGGTGGTATTGGACATCCACCTCTATTAGATCAGCGGGGGTGCTGGCTATTGCACACCACCAATCTGGTATTGATGACTGATCCCTTTAAGCCGGCCATACACATTAGATGACTTTGGATGAACAATGCTTTGAATAATCATTCATCCGACAACCATCTTGACCAGCTCTCCCATACACAGGAGCGTTCATTCGGATGAATTTGGTGAGAGCTTATATTCTGGAAATCAAAGCAATTTTCAGACCAAAGTTGGTACTTCTATATTTCAATGACCAGTGAGGCCAGTGATCAGAAAAAATAAAAGTTGAAGTCTCATATAGGGACTCAGTTAAAAAAAATTGTAAAACAAATCTTGAATACTTATCAGAAAATAAAAAAATGAATGAAAAAATATTATATCAATAAATAAGTATATTTAAGTAAAAACAAAAATAAACAAAATAAGTACACATATTTGGTATTGCCTCATCTGGAAAAATCTGACCTATAAAACTCACACTAGTTGACTCTTTCAGTGAACACCATAAAAAAAAAAATTTAAAAAATGACAAACTATGCTTTTTCATTATAAACGCAATCAAAAAGATTAATGTAAATAAAAATTGTATTGCTGAAAATATCATCTTGTCCCACAAAAAAAAACAAGCTACCGTACAGCTCTATCAGGTAAGAAATAAAAAAGCTATAGCTTTCAGAAAACAGAATAAAACACTTAAATAAACATAAAAAAATATGTAAATGTGGTATCGCTGTAATCGTACTGACCCAAAGAATAAGACTGCCTTATCACTTTTACCACACGGTGAAAGGCATCAAACTCCCCCACAAAAAAATAAATTCCTGAATTGCTTGTTATTGTTAATTTTGCCTCCCAAAAATTGGAATAGAAAGAGATTAAAAAATGTTGTATTGCCAAGAATGGTACCAATCAAAACGTCAACCCATCCCGCAACAAACAAGCCATCACATGACAGAAATATAGAAAATGCAAAAAAAAGCATCTTAGTGTTTGATAGCAGCCAAATTAAATATACTGTATATATATATATAAATCTGGTATCGCTGTAATTGCACCAACCCAAAGAACAAAGTTGTCTAATCACTTATACTGCACGGTGAATGGGATAAGAAATAAATAAAACCAAATTTTTGACCTGCTGTTGATTTGTTCATTATGCCTCCCAAAGATTGCAGTAAGGCTCGGCTCACAATTATACTGCACTGTGCACTTAGGCTAGTTTCACACTAGCTTTTTGCTGAGCTGTTGAGGGCTGCAGACTTCCTCCGTGAAGCCCCGCCCATGGCCGCACCTCTGCAGCTCATCTCTGCCCACGTCCGCATGCACTTTAACATTAGGTACGCAGGTCGTGCGGATGTATGCTGATGCCTCCGCATGCGTTGTTTTGACGGTGCGGTGACCCGCGTCAACCGCAGCTGGTTGGAATTTCTTTTTTTCTCTGCATCGTCAAAACGACGCTCGCGGAAGCATCCGCATACATTCACACGCCCTGCGTACCTAATGTTAAAGATAGGTACGCAGGCCGTATGCGGACGTGGGCGCAGCTGACCGGCGGAGGTGCAGCCGTGGATGGGGCTTCACGGAGGAAGTCCGTAGTCCGCAGCTCAGCAAAATGCTAGTGTGAAACTAGCCCTACTCTGGAGTTTAGGTGTATATCTCTGAAATACGTGATTCAGATGGAGCCCTGATGGAAGTGTAACACCCCAGGTTCCTGGTTGTTACAGTGACATTGCTTTCCTCACGGGGAGAGTGATTTCGCGCTTGAAAGCGATGAAGGATTCCTCTTATCAGGTATTCACAAGCATGCAACATGTTCACACTCCAGACCAGAACGGGGAGCTCTGATCCAGCTTGTGGGTGGCTCCCCTATATACTGTATATATTCTGGTCTGGAGGGAAAGTCAGTCAGTGAAAGGGAAGGGGCCATGCAGACGAGAGGATCTGCAACTCCTGTGAGGAAAGTGAGGGGCCGTGCAGCCACGTGAGATGCTGCAGCTCCTGGAAAGAGAAAGAAAAGCAGAACAGATTGTAGAGAGCGTGAAGGAAAAAAGCACAGGCGAAGTGATGAGCTAGGGGGTTAGCTGGGACTGAGCTGCCGCTATACTGAGCGCATGAAACCGGTAGCCGGAAGACCGAGGTTGTGCAGTATTCTACATCTCACAGCAGAAACCGGTGGGACAGCTGATTGCAAGTTACCTGTCCACCACACACCTGAAGACACAGTAATTCATAGAGCCCGGGTCGTGATAGAGATGCTGTAAAAAGGCTCGAGTTACCTGTCATACATGTATTGTCCTACCTAAAAGGGTACAGAGAGAACATGTGAGGACTTTGTGTGAGGCCTAAGGCAGCAAGGAACTACACATAGCGCTAGAAGGAAGGCTTCTGACTCCACCTGGTAAGGGGGATTCCAGATTCGCTCCGAAGCCGGCCAGACCATCGACACCTGTGGTTTGGTACCCTGGACTGTGGCTGCCTTGCATCAGTAAAAAGGTAAAGAGACTGCAACCCTGTGTCCTCTATTTCTTTCTACACCATCTACTACCTGTCCCTACTACACCAGGAGCCCTGGGGACCCAGCTTCACCTGTGGGAAGCCATACCATCTCTGCTGCCACAACATCACTCCAGAGAACCCCTTGAACCCCTTTCTGACATCAGACGTACTATCCCGTCGAGGTGACTTGGGCCCGTATGACCATCGACGGGATAGTATACGCGATCAGCCGCACTCACGAGGGGAGCACTGCCGATCGCGGCCGGGTGTCAGCTGATTATCACAGCTGACCTCCTACACTATGTGTCAGAAGCGGTCCTCCCTGCAGGCCCCGGATCCAAGATGGCTGCAGGGTCCTTCCAGGTCCTGCAGGAAGGTGGCTTGTCAGCGCCTTCTGAGAGCAGGCGCCGGCAAGCCTCCTGCACTACCTGTCAGACCGCTGATCTGACACAATGCTCTGCAAAGTGTTAGATCAGCGATCTGACTTTATATAGTGATGTCCTAACCTGGGACAATGTAAAAAAGTAAAATTAAAAAAAAAATACACTGTAAAATATTTTTAAAAAATTCCTAAATAAAGAAAAAAAAATATTGTTCCAATAAATATATTTCTTATGTAAATAAAAAGAAAAACAATAAAAGTATACATATTTAGTATCGCTGCATCCGTAATGACCCGACCTATAAAACTGTCCCACTAGTTAACCCTTTCAGTGAACATTGAAAAAAAAGGCAAAAAACAATGCTTTATCGTTATACCGCCGAACAAAAAGTGGAATAACATGCGATAAAAAAGACAGATGTAAATAAAAATGGTACCGCTGAAAACGACATCTTGTCCTGCAAAAAACGAGCCTCCATACAGTGTCATCAACAAAAAATAAAAAAGTCATAGCACTCAGAATAAGCGATGCAAAAATGATTATTTTTTATATAAAATAGTTCTTATTGTAAGCGATGCAAAAATGATTATTTTTTTATATAGAATAGTTTTTATTGTATAAAAGCGCCAAAACATAAAAAAAGATATAAATGAGGTATAACTCTAATTGTACTGACCTGAAGAATAAAACTGCCTTATAAATTTTACCAAATGCTGAACGGTATAAACGCCCCCCAAAATAAATTCATGAATTGCTGTTTTTTGTTCTTTCCGCCTAACAAAAATCAGAATAAAAGGGATCAAAAAATGTCATGTGCCCAAAAATAGTATCAATAAAAATGTCAACTTGTCCCGCAAAAAGCAAGACCTCACATGACTCTGTGGACCAAAATATGGAAAAATTGTAGCTCTCAAAATGTGGTGATGCAAAATCTGTTTTTTGAAATAAAAAGAATCTTTTAGTATGTGACAGCTGTCAAACAAAAACCCGCTACAAAAACCTACTATAAATAGTAAATCAGCCCCCCTATCACCCTTAGTTAGGGGAAAATAATAAAATAAAAACATGTATTTATTTCCATTTTCCCATTAGGGTTAGGGTTGGGGTTAAAGTTAGGGTTAGGGTTGGGGCTAAAGTTAGGGTTGGGGCTAAAGGTAGGGTTAGGGTTGGGGCTAAAGTTAGGGTTGGGGCTAAAGTTAGGATTAGGGCTAAAGTTAGGGTTAGGGTTGGGGTTAAAGTTAGCGTTAGGGTTGGGGCTTGATTTGGGGTTAGGGTTTGGATTACATTTACAGTTGGGCTAGGGGTGTGTCAGGGTTAGGGTTGTGGTTAGGGTTAAGGTTAGGGTTTGGATTAGGGTTAGAGGTGTGAGTTGGGGTCAGGAGTGTGTTGGGGTTGGGATTAGGGTTAGGGTTGTGTTCAGGATAGAGGTTTGGTTAGGGTTATGGTTAGGGTTGGGATTAGGGTTAGGGGTGTGTTCGGGATAGAGGTTTGGTTAGGGTTATGGTTAGGGTTGGGATTAGGGTTAGGGGTGTGTTCGGGATAGAGGTTTGGTTAGGGTTATGGTTAGGGTTGGGATTAGGGTTAGGGGTGTGTTGAGGATAGGGTTAGAGTTTGAATTGGGGGGTTTCCACCGTTTAGCCACATCAGGGGCTCAGCAAACGCAACATGACGTCCGATCTCAATTCCATCCAATTCTGCGTTGAAAAAGTAAAACGGTGCTCCTTCCCTTCTGAGCTTTGCCATGCGCCCAAACAGTGGTTTACCCCCACATATGGGGTATCAGCATACTCAGGACAAAATGCACAACTTTTTGAGTCCAATTTTTCCTGTTACCCTTGGGGAAAAAAAAAATTGGGGCAAAAAGATTTTTGTGAAAAAAATATGATTTTTTATTTTTACCGCTCTACATTATAAACTTCTGTGAAGCACTTGGGGGTTCAAAGTTCTCATCACACATCTAGATAAGTTCCTTAGGGAGTCTACTTTCCTAAATGTTGTCACTTGTGGGGGGTTTCCACTGTTTAGGCACATCAGGGACTCTCTAAACGTGACATGGCGTCCGATCTCAATTCCAGCCAATTTTGCATTGAAAAGTCAAATGGCGCTCCTTCCCTTCCGAGGTCTGCCATGCACCCAAACACTGGTTTACCCCACATATGGAGTATCGATATACTCATATTTTACCCTTGGTAAAATAAAAAAATTGGATCTGAAGTATTTTTTTTGTGAAAAAAAGTTAAATGTTCTTTTTTTTTTAAACAGTCCAAAAATTCCTGTGAAACACCTGAAGGGTTAATAAACTTCTTAAATGGTTTTGAGCACATTGAGGGGTGCAGTTTTTAGAATGGTGACACTTTTTTGTATTTTCTATCATATAGACCCCTCAAAGTGACTTCAAATGTGATGTGGTCCCTAAAAAAAATGGTGTTGTAAAAATGAGAAATCACTGGTTAACTTTTAACCTCCATAACTCCCTAACAAAAAAAAAATTTGGTTCCAAAATTGTGCTGATGTAAAGTAGACTTGTGGTAAATGTTATTTATTAAGTATTTTATGTAACATATCTCTGTGATTTAAGGACATGAAAATTCAAAGTTGGAAAAATGCAAAATTTTCAAAATTTTCACCAAATTTCTGTTTTTTCACAAATAAACGCAAGTAGTATCAAAGAAATGTTACCACTATCATGGAGTACAATATGTCACGAGAAAACATTGTCAGAATCACCAGGATCCGTTGACGAGTTCCAGAGTTATAACCTCATAAAGGGACAGTGTCGGTCACCCCTGACCAAATACCACAAGTGGTGTCACGAACAAACTTTATGTTAGGGCTAGCGGAACGCACCAAATAATAAGACTGATAGTGTACGGTGCGTTCGTAGCCCGGGGTCCACCGTGCAGAGATGGAACCTGCTGCTGAGTAATGACGGACTATATGGCGGTACTCATAAGTATACTCGCGTGGGTTAAACTTCACCCAACGTGAAGGAAGCGATCCTGTTGCGTCACAGGATCGCGGTACCGCACATAGAAGGCGAGCAAGCAGTCAGCAAACTTAACCCCAACTAGGATTGAAGTCCGATTAGACCACTTGCTGACACAACACCGCAACAGGGTGTGTTAGGAAACTCTTATAATTAGAGCACCGAAGTGCGAACTGTGCCGTGCTGGCAGGCACCACTAAGCACCCAGACGTGGGTCAGGAAGCGCACTACTGGCGCGTGGCGCCGCACTGGCGGTCATAGCAATAGACGCTGATACGTGTGTGACACGTTGAGTGATTTGTCGGGCGCTAGATAGCAGCCATACTCCATACGCGAACAGTCATACAATAGGGTAGGGGTATTTAATGAACGACTTGCACTCACAACAAACACACGTATTCAATTGTACACTAGCGCATGGCCGTGCGGTCATGCGCAGTTTATATAATTGCAGGACAGGAAGTGGCCACAGAAACTTTGCCCTTCCAGGGCCTGCCAAGAGGACCAATGGAATGCGCTGCAGAGCCAGAGCACATGACCCTCGATCTCCAACGGGGATCTTGCTCTGGGCATGCTCAGTGTGCGCAAACAAGGACTTAGTCCCAGGGAACTCCGCTCGCCGCTGACCAGCACTGACTTTAATGGCAGGAGCTGAAGAAGCAGCAGTAACTCTCTGTACAGAGTGAGAACGAGCAAGACACTGGGAGCGACGTCCCTGCTGAGCAGACTCCACTGCGGCTGGAGGAGAATGGGAGACCGCAGCGGAGACGGATCGAGATTCCCCCTGTGCAGCAGAGGAAACTCGACTCCTAACATTACCCCCCCTCCTAGGGCCCCCCCCTCCTTGGGCCTCGCCATGCTCGAAGGCAGCAATGAGCTGTGGGGCCCGAATGTTTTCAGCAGGCTCCCAAGACCTGTCCTCTGGACCATAACCCTTCCAATCCACCAAATAAAACTTTTTGCCGCGTACCACCTTGCACCCCAAAATAGCGTTCACCTCGTAATCGTCCGTAGACGAACCCGATGTCCCGGCAGATGACTCGGAAAACCGGGACATGTATACGGATTTCAAGAGGGACACATGAAAGGTGTCGGTGATACCCAAGCGTGGAGGAAGAGCCAGGCGGTAGACCACAGGATTAACCTGTTCGAGAACCTTGAAGGGACCCAAGTAGCGAGGAGCAAACTTAGTGGACTCAACTCGCAGCCTGATGTGACGGGCGGAGAGCCACACCAAGTCGCCAGGGGCAAAAGTCGGAGCGGGGCGCCGATGAACATCGGCAGAGGACCTCATTCTCTCCTTGGAGGCCCGAATGGCATCCTGCGTGCGATCCCAAATGTCCCGTGCCTCCACAGCCCAGTCTGCCACCCTGGGATCAGCGGAAGACACAGGCATGGGCACAGGAACACGCGGATGCTGGCCGTAATTTAAGAGGAATGGAGTCTGACTGGTGGAGTCGGCTACGGCATTGTTAAGTGCAAACTCAGCCCACGGTAGCAAGGATGCCCAGTCATCCTGTCTGGCAGAAACAAAATGTCGCAGATATGTGACCAAGGTCTGGTTGGCCCTTTCTACCAACCCATTCGTCTCGGGATGATATGCCGAAGAGAGATTTAACTCAATACTGAGTAGCTCCCTCCAGAATCGAGACGCAAACTGGGGACCCCGGTCACTAACAATTTTGTCTGGCATACCGTGTAAGCGAAAGATATGCTTGATAAACAAGACAGCCAACGCCCGTGCAGATGGTAGCCGTGGAAAAGGCACCAAATGCACCATTTTGGAAAAATGATCGGTGATCACCCAGATAATGGTGCAATTACGAGACTTGGGTAAGCCAACCACAAAGTCCATCCCGACCATCTCCCAGGGCCTGTCAGCCACGGGCAGAGGATAAAGCAAACCAGCTGGCCGTTGCCGAGGAGTCTTGTTCCTGGCGCAAGAGACACACGCCCGAACGTACTCCGCGACATCACGAGCAATATGCGGCCACCAGTATGTCCTCCCCAGTAATTCTGATGTCCTTTTAGTACCAAAATGTCCACCCACCCTGGACGAGTGCGCCCAAGAGAGAACCTCCGGTCGCAAACTAGATGGAACAAAAGTCTTGCCCGGGGGCACAGACTCCAGCGAAACCGGGGCCACGGTTCTCAAGCTCTCGGTGGGGACAATAAGCCGAGGCTCCTCCTCCTCCTCCGCAGATGACACAACGGAGCGAGAGAGAGCGTCGGCCCGAATGTTCTTCTCCCCAGAAAGGAAATGGAGGGTGAAATGAAACCGGGAGAAGAACAAGGACCATCTGGCCTGGCGAGAATTCAACCGCTGAGCTGTCTGCAGATACACCAAATTTTTGTGATCTGTGAAGACTTGGAAGGGAAAACGTGCTCCCTCATAAAAAAATATGTAAATGTGGTATCGCTGTAATCGTACTGACCCAAAGAATAAGACTGCCTTATCACTTTTACCACACGGTGAAAGGCATCAAACTCCCCCCCCAAAAAATAAATTCCTGAATTGCTTGTTATTGTTAATTTTGCCTCCCAAAAATTGGAATAGAAAGAGATTAAAAAATGTTGTATTGCCAAGAATGGTACCAATCAAAACGTCAACCCATCCCGCAACAAACAAGCCATCACATGACAGAAATATAGAAAATGCAAAAAAAAGCATCTTAGTGTTTGATAGCAGCCAAATTAAATATACTGTATATATATATATAAATCTGGTATCGCTGTAATTGCACCAACCCAAAGAACAAAGTTGTCTAATCACTTATACTGCACGGTGAATGGGATAAGAAATAAATAAAACCAAATTTTTGACCTGCTGTTGATTTGTTCATTATGCCTCCCAAAGATTGCAGTAAGGCTCGGCTCACAATTATACTGCACTGTGCACTTAGGCTAGTTTCACACTAGCTTTTTGCTGAGCTGTTGAGGGCTGCAGACTTCCTCCGTGAAGCCCCGCCCATGGCCGCACCTCTGCAGCTCATCTCTGCCCACGTCCGCATGCACTTTAACATTAGGTACGCAGGTCGTGCGGATGTATGCTGATGCCTCCGCATGCGTTGTTTTGACGGTGCGGTGACCCGCGTCAACCGCAGCTGGTTGGAATTTCTTTTTTTCTCTGCATCGTCAAAACGACGCTCGCGGAAGCATCCGCATACATTCACACGCCCTGCGTACCTAATGTTAAAGATAGGTACGCAGGCCGTATGCGGCCATATGCGGACGTGGGCGCAGCTGACCGGCGGAGGTGCAGCCGTGGATGGGGCTTCACGGAGGAAGTCCGCAGTCCGCAGCTCAGCAAAATGCTAGTGTGAAACTAGCCCTACTCTGGAGTTTAGGTGTATATCTCTGAAATACGTGATTCAGATGGAGCCCTGATGGAAGTGTAACACCCCAGGTTCCTGGTTGTTACAGTGACATTGCTTTCCTCACGGGGAGAGTGATTTCGCGCTTGAAAGCGATGAAGGATTCCTCTTATCAGGTATTCACAAGCATGCAACATGTTCACACTCCAGACTAGAACGGGGAGCTCTGATCCAGCTTGTGGGTGGCTCCCCTATATACTGTATATATTCTGGTCTGGAGGGAAAGTCAGTCAGTGAAAGGGAAGGGGCCATGCAGACGAGAGGATCTGCAACTCCTGTGAGGAAAGTGAGGGGCCGTGCAGCCACGTGAGATGCTGCAGCTCCTGGAAAGAGAAAGAAAAGCAGAAAAGATTGTAGAGAGCGTGAAGGAAAAAAGCACAGGCGAAGTGATGAGCTAGGGGGTTAGCTGGGACTGAGCTGCCGCTATACTGAGCGCATGAAACCGGTAGCCGGAAGACCGAGGTTGTGCAGTATTCTACATCTCACAGCAGAAACCGGTGGGACAGCTGATTGCAAGTTACCTGTCCACCACACACCTGAAGACACAGTAATTCATAGAGCCCGGGTCGTGATAGAGATGCTGTAAAAAGGCTCGAGTTACCTGTCATACATGTATTGTCCTACCTAAAGGGGTACAGAGAGAACATGTGAGGACTTTGTGTGAGGCCTAAGGCAGCAAGGAACTACACATAGCGCTAGAAGGAAGGCTTCTGACTCCACCTGGTAAGGGGGATTCCAGATTCGCGCCGAAGCCGGCCAGACCATCGACACCTGTGGTTTGGTACCCTGGACTGTGGCTGCCTAGCATCAGTAAAAAGGTAAAGAGACTGCAACCCTGTGTCCTCTATTTCTTTCTACACCATCTACTACCTGTCCCTACTACACCAGGAGCCCTGGGGACCCAGCTTCACCTGTGGGAAGCCATACCATCTCTGCTGCCACAACATCACTCCAGAGAACCCCTTGAACCCCTTTCTGACATCAGACGTACTATCCCGTCGAGGTGACTTGGGCCCGTATGACCATCGACGGGATAGTATACGCGATCAGCCGCACTCACGAGGGGAGCACTGCCGATCGCGGCCGGGTGTCAGCTGATTATCACAGCTGACCTCCTACACTATGTGTCACAAGCGGTCCTCCCTGCAGGCCCCGGATCCAAGATGGCTGCAGGGTCCTTCCAGGTCCTGCAGGAAGGTGGCTTGTCAGCGCCTTCTGAGAGCAGGCGCCGGCAAGCCTCCTGCACTACCTGTCAGATCGCTGATCTGACACAATGCTCTGCAAAGTGTTAGATCAGCGATCTGACTTTATATAGTGATGTCCTAACCTGGGACAATGTAAAAAAGTAAAATTAAAAAAAAAATACACTGTAAAATATTTTTAACCCCTTAAGCCCCGAGGGTGGTTTGCACGTTAATGACCGGGCCAATTTTTACAATTCTGACCACTGTCCCTTTATGAGGTTATAACTCTGGAACGCTTCAACGGATCTTGGCGATTCTGACATTGTTTTCTCGTGACATATTGTACTTCATTTTAGTAGTAACATTTATTCGATATAACTTGCGTTTATTTGTGAAAAAAACGGAAATTTGGCGAAAATTTAGAAAGTTTTGCAATTTTCCAACTTTAAATTTTTATGCCCTTAAATCACAGAGATATCTCACGCAAAATACTTAATAAGTAACATTTCGCACATGTCTACTTTACATCAGCACAATTTTGGAACCAAAATTTTTTTTTGTTAGGGAGTTATAAGGGTTAAAAGTTGACCAGCAATTTCTCATTTTTACAACACCATTTTTTTTTAGGGACCACATCTCATTTGATGTCATTTTGAGGGGTCTATATGATAGAAAATACCCAAGTGTGAGACCATTCTAAAAACTGCACCCCTCAAGGTGCTCAAAACCACATTCAAGAAGTTTATTAACCCTTCAGGGGTTTCACAGGAATTTTTGGAATGTTTAAATAAGAATGAATATTTAACTTTTTTTCACACAAAATTTATTTCAGCTCCAATTTGTTTTATTTTACCAAGGGTAACAGGATAAAATGGATGCCAAACATTGTTGTACAATCTGTACTGAGTACGCTGATAGCCCATATGTGGGAGTAAACCACTGTTTGGGCGCATGGCAGAGCTCGGAAGGGAAGGAGCGCCATTTGACTTTTAAATGCAAAATTGACAGGAATTGAGATGGGACACCATGTTGCGTTTGGAGAGCCCCTGATGTGCCTAAACATTGAAACCCCCCCACAAGTGACACCATTTTGGAAAGTAGACACCCTAAGGAACTTATCTAGATGTGTGGTGACCACTTTGACCCACCAATTGCTTCACAGAAGTTTATAATGCAGAGCCGTAAAAATAAAAAATCATATTTTTTCACAAAAATGATCTTTTCGCCCCCAATTTTTTATTTTCCCAAGAGTAAGAGAAGAAATTGGACCTCAAAAATTGTTGGCCAATTTGTCCTGAGTACGCTGATACCCCATATATGGGTGTAAACCATTGTTTGGGCGTATGGCAGAGCTCGGAAGGGAAGGAGCGCCATTTGACTTTTCAATGCAAAATTGACTGGAATTGAGATGGGACGCCATGTTGCGTTTGGAGAGCCCCTGATGTGCCTAAACATTGGAACCCCTCACAAGTGACACCATTTTGAAAAGTAGACCCCTTAAGGAACTTATCTATATGTGTGGTGAGCACTTTGACCCAACAAGTGCTTCACAGAAGTTTATAATGCAGAGCCGTAAAAATAAAAAATCTTATTTTTTCACAAAAATGATCTTTTCGCCCCCAATTTTTTATTTTCCCAAGGGTAAGAGAAGAAATTAGACCACAAAAGTTGTTGTGCAATTTGTCCTGAGTGCGACGATACCCCATATGTGGGGGTAAACCACTTTTTGGGTGCATAGCAGAGCTCGGAAGGGAAGGAGCGCCATTTGACTTTTCAATGCAAAATTGACTGGAATTAAGTTGGGACGCCATGTTGGTTTGGAGAGCCCCTGATGTGCCTAAACATTAAAACCCCCCACAAGTGACACCATTTTGGAAACTAGACCCCATAAGGAACTTATCTAGATGTGTTTTGAGAGCTTTGAACCCCCAAATGTTTCACTACAGTTTATAACGCAGAGCCGTTAAAATAATTTTTTTTTTTTTTTCACAAAAATTATTTTTTAGCCCCCAGTTTTGTATTTTCACAAGGGTAACAGAATAAATTGGACCCCAAAAGTTGTTGTCCAATTTGTCCTGAGTACGCTGATACCCCATATGTGGGGGGGAACCACTGTTTGGGCGCATGGCAGAGCTCGGAAGGGAAGGAGCGCCATTTGGAATGCAGACTTAGATGGATTGGTCTGCAGGCGTCACGTTGCATTTGCAGAGCCCCTGATGTACCCAAACAGTAGAAACCACCCACAAGTGACCCCATATTGAAACTAGACCTCCCATGGAACTTATCTAGATGTGTTGTGAAAACTTTGAACCCCCAAGTGTTTCACTACAGTTTACAACGCAGAGCCGTGAAAATAAAAAATCCTTTTTTTTCCCACAAAAATGATTTTTAGCCCCCCAAATTTTTATTTTCCCAAGGATAACAAGAGAACTTGGACCCAAAAAGTTGTTGTCCAATTTGTCTCGAGTACGATGATACCCCATATGTTGGGGTAAACCCCTGTTTGGGCGCACGGGAGAGCTCGGAAGTGAAGGAGCACTGTTTTACTTTTTCAATGCAGAATTGGCTGGAATTGAGATCGGACGCCATGTCGCGTTTGGAGAGCCTCTGATGTGTCTAAACAGTGGAAACCCCCAATTATAACTGAAACCCTAATCCAAACGCACCCCTAACCCTAATCCCAACTGTAACCCTAACCACACACCTAACCCTGACACACCCCTAATTCTAATCCCAACCCTAATCCCAACCGTAAATGTAATACAAACCCTAACCCTAACCCTAGCCCTAACCCTAGCCCTAACCCTAACCCTAATGGGAAAATGGAAATAAATACATTTTTTTTAATTTTATTATTTTTCCCTAAGGCTAGGTTCACATTGCATTAGGGAAATCCGTTTAGCACTAGCGGATTGCGCTAACGCAATGTCTTTTTAGGTGTCGTGTTTAGTGGTCGCGTTAACGTCCCCGCTCTGGAAGATCGGGGATCGGACCTCGGGCGCGCCGCGGACGCTGCAAGCAGCGTCTGAGGCGCGCCACAAAAGAACGGCACCTTGCTAGCGCGAGCCGAAAATGGCACGCTCTAGCGATGCGCTACACCCGAAAATCACATTGCTGTCAATGGTTGTGCTAACGGACCCGTTGCACGGCGTTAATTGTGACATTTTCGCCGTGCAACGCTGTCCGTTAGCGTTAACCCATTAACGCAATGTGAACCTAGCCTAACTAAGGGGGTGATGAAGGGGGGTTTGATTTACTTTTATAGCGAGTTTTTTATATCGGATTTTTATGATTGGCAGCCGTCACACACTAAAAGACGCTTTTTATAGCAAAAAAGTTTTTGCGTCTCCACATTTTGAGACCTATAATTTTTCCATATTTTGGTCCACAGAGTCATGTGAGGTCTTGTTTTTTGCGGGACGAGTTGACGTTTTTATCGGTTACATTTTCGGACATGTGACAGTTTTTGATCGCTTTTTATTCCGATTTTTTGTGAGGCAGAATGACCAAAAACCAGCTATTCATGAATTTCTTTTGGGGGAGGCGTTTATACCGTTCCGCGTTTGGTAAAATTGATGAAGCAGTTTTATTCTTCGGGTCAGTACGATTACAGCGATACCTCATTTATATCATTTTTTTTTTACGTTTTGGCGCTTTTATACGATAAAAGCTATTTTATAGAAAAAATAATTATTTTGGCATCGCTTTATTCTCAGGACTATAACTTTTTTATTTTTTTGGTTATGATGCTATATGGCAGCTCGTTTTTTGCGGGACAAGATGACGTTTTCAGAGGTACCATGGTTATTTATATCCGTCTTTTTGATCACGTGTTATTCCACTTTTTGTTCAGCGTTATGATAATAAAGCGTTGTTTTTTGGCTCGTTTTTTTTTTTTTTTTCTTACGGTGTTCACTGAAGGGGTTAACTAGTGGGCCAGTTTTATAGGTCGGGTCGTTACGGACGCGGCGATACTAAATATGTGTACTTTTATTGTTTTTTTTGTTTTTTTTTTATGTAAAGAAATGTATTTATGGGAATAATATATTTTTTTTTCTGCTTTATTTAGGAATTTTTTTTTTATTTTTTTTTACAAGTGTGGAAATTTTTTTTTTTACTTTTTCACTTTGTCCCAGGGGGGGACATCACAGATCACCGATCTGACAGTGTGCACAGCACTCTGTTAGATCGGTGATCTGACATACAGCCGGGCAGGATTAGAGCTGCAGCTGCAGCCTGATCCTGACCCGGAAGTGCTCCCTGCAGGACCCGGATGCAGCCCGGCGGCCATTTTGGATCCGGGGACTGCAGGGAGAAGACGCTCGGTACACGGTGAGCACATCACCGTGTACCGATCGTCTCAGGGAAGCCCGCAGGGAGCCCCCTCCCTGCGCGATGCTTCCCTGCACCGCCGGCACACCGCGATCATCTTTGATCGCGGTGTGCCGGGGGTTAATGTGCCGGGAGCGGTCCGTGACCGCTCCTGGCACATAGTGCCGGATGTCAGCTGCGATAGGCAGCTGACACCCGGCCGCGATCGGCCGCGCTCCCCCCGTGAGCGCGGCCGATTGCATATGACGTACTATCCCGTCCATGGGAATTAAGTCCCAGGTCACCTGGACGGGATAGTACGTCATATGGGATTAAGGGGTTAAAAAATTCCTAAATAAAGAAAAAAAAATATTGTTCCAATAAATATATTTCTTATGTAAATAAAAAGAAAAACAATAAAAGTATACATATTTAGTATCGCTGCATCCGTAATGACCCGACCTATAAAACTGTCCCACTAGTTAACCCTTTCAGTGAACATTGAAAAAAAAGGCAAAAAACAATGCTTTATCGTTATACCGCCGAACAAAAAGTGGAATAACATGCGATAAAAAAGACAGATGTAAATAAAAATGGTACCGCTGAAAACGACATCTTGTCCTGCAAAAAACGAGCCTCCATACAGTGTCATCAACAAAAAATAAAAAAGTCATAGCACTCAGAATAAGCGATGCAAAAATGATTATTTTTTATATAAAATAGTTCTTATTGTAAGCGATGCAAAAATGATTATTTTTTTATATAGAATAGTTTTTATTGTATAAAAGCGCCAAAACATAAAAAAAGATATAAATGAGGTATAACTCTAATTGTACTGACCTGAAGAATAAAACTGCCTTATAAATTTTACCAAATGCTGAACGGTATAAACGCCCCCCAAAATAAATTCATGAATTGCTGTTTTTTGTTCTTTCCGCCTAACAAAAATCAGAATAAAAGGGATCAAAAAATGTCATGTGCCCAAAAATAGTATCAATAAAAATGTCAACTTGTCCCGCAAAAAGCAAGACCTCACATGACTCTGTGGACCAAAATATGGAAAAATTGTAGCTCTCAAAATGTGGTGATGCAAAATCTGTTTTTTGAAATAAAAAGAATCTTTTAGTATGTGACAGCTGTCAAACAAAAACCCGCTACAAAAACCTACTATAAATAGTAAATCAGCCCCCCTATCACCCTTAGTTAGGGGAAAATAATAAAATAAAAACATGTATTTATTTCCATTTTCCCATTAGGGTTAGGGTTGGGGTTAAAGTTAGGGTTAGGGTTGGGGCTAAAGTTAGGGTTGGGGCTAAAGGTAGGGTTAGGGTTGGGGCTAAAGTTAGGGTTGGGGCTAAAGTTAGGATTAGGGCTAAAGTTAGGGTTAGGGTTGGGGTTAAAGTTAGCGTTAGGGTTGGGGCTTGATTTGGGGTTAGGGTTTGGATTACATTTACAGTTGGGCTAGGGGTGTGTCAGGGTTAGGGTTGTGGTTAGGGTTAAGGTTAGGGTTTGGATTAGGGTTAGAGGTGTGAGTTGGGGTCAGGAGTGTGTTGGGGTTGGGATTAGGGTTAGGGTTGTGTTCAGGATAGAGGTTTGGTTAGGGTTATGGTTAGGGTTGGGATTAGGGTTAGGGGTGTGTTCGGGATAGAGGTTTGGTTAGGGTTATGGTTAGGGTTGGGATTAGGGTTAGGGGTGTGTTCGGGATAGAGGTTTGGTTAGGGTTATGGTTAGGGTTGGGATTAGGGTTAGGGGTGTGTTGAGGATAGGGTTAGAGTTTGAATTGGGGGGTTTCCACCGTTTAGCCACATCAGGGGCTCAGCAAACGCAACATGACGTCCGATCTCAATTCCATCCAATTCTGCGTTGAAAAAGTAAAACGGTGCTCCTTCCCTTCTGAGCTTTGCCATGCGCCCAAACAGTGGTTTACCCCCACATATGGGGTATCAGCATACTCAGGACAAAATGCACAACTTTTTGAGTCCAATTTTTCCTGTTACCCTTGGGGAAAAAAAAAATTGGGGCAAAAAGATTTTTGTGAAAAAAATATGATTTTTTATTTTTACCGCTCTACATTATAAACTTCTGTGAAGCACTTGGGGGTTCAAAGTTCTCATCACACATCTAGATAAGTTCCTTAGGGAGTCTACTTTCCTAAATGTTGTCACTTGTGGGGGGTTTCCACTGTTTAGGCACATCAGGGACTCTCTAAACGTGACATGGCGTCCGATCTCAATTCCAGCCAATTTTGCATTGAAAAGTCAAATGGCGCTCCTTCCCTTCCGAGGTCTGCCATGCACCCAAACACTGGTTTACCCCACATATGGAGTATCGATATACTCATATTTTACCCTTGGTAAAATAAAAAAATTGGATCTGAAGTATTTTTTTTGTGAAAAAAAGTTAAATGTTCTTTTTTTTTTAAACAGTCCAAAAATTCCTGTGAAACACCTGAAGGGTTAATAAACTTCTTAAATGGTTTTGAGCACATTGAGGGGTGCAGTTTTTAGAATGGTGACACTTTTTTGTATTTTCTATCATATAGACCCCTCAAAGTGACTTCAAATGTGATGTGGTCCCTAAAAAAAATGGTGTTGTAAAAATGAGAAATCACTGGTTAACTTTTAACCTCCATAACTCCCTAACAAAAAAAAAATTTGGTTCCAAAATTGTGCTGATGTAAAGTAGACTTGTGGTAAATGTTATTTATTAAGTATTTTATGTAACATATCTCTGTGATTTAAGGACATGAAAATTCAAAGTTGGAAAAATGCAAAATTTTCAAAATTTTCACCAAATTTCTGTTTTTTCACAAATAAACGCAAGTAGTATCAAAGAAATGTTACCACTATCATGGAGTACAATATGTCACGAGAAAACATTGTCAGAATCACCAGGATCCGTTGACGAGTTCCAGAGTTATAA
Organism: Ranitomeya imitator; assembly: GCF_032444005.1. NCBI lineage: Eukaryota > Metazoa > Chordata > Amphibia > Anura > Dendrobatidae > Ranitomeya > Ranitomeya imitator. The sequence continues at coordinate 657,038,715 of NC_091283.1, forward strand.
CCTCATAAAGGGACAGTGTCGGTCACCCCTGACCAAATACCACAAGTGGTGTCACGAACAAACTTTATGTTAGGGCTAGCGGAACGCACCAAATAATAAGACTGATAGTGTACGGTGCGTTCGTAGCCCGGGGTCCACCGTGCAGAGATGGAACCTGCTGCTGAGTAATGACGGACTATATGGCGGTACTCATAAGTATACTCGCGTGGGTTAAACTTCACCCAACGTGAAGGAAGCGATCCTGTTGCGTCACAGGATCGCGGTACCGCACATAGAAGGCGAGCAAGCAGTCAGCAAACTTAACCCCAACTAGGATTGAAGTCCGATTAGACCACTTGCTGACACAACACCGCAACAGGGTGTGTTAGGAAACTCTTATAATTAGAGCACCGAAGTGCGAACTGTGCCGTGCTGGCAGGCACCACTAAGCACCCAGACGTGGGTCAGGAAGCGCACTACTGGCGCGTGGCGCCGCACTGGCGGTCATAGCAATAGACGCTGATACGTGTGTGACACGTTGAGTGATTTGTCGGGCGCTAGATAGCAGCCATACTCCATACGCGAACAGTCATACAATAGGGTAGGGGTATTTAATGAACGACTTGCACTCACAACAAACACACGTATTCAATTGTACACTAGCGCATGGCCGTGCGGTCATGCGCAGTTTATATAATTGCAGGACAGGAAGTGGCCACAGAAACTTTGCCCTTCCAGGGCCTGCCAAGAGGACCAATGGAATGCGCTGCAGAGCCAGAGCACATGACCCTCGATCTCCAACGGGGATCTTGCTCTGGGCATGCTCAGTGTGCGCAAACAAGGACTTAGTCCCAGGGAACTCCGCTCGCCGCTGACCAGCACTGACTTTAATGGCAGGAGCTGAAGAAGCAGCAGTAACTCTCTGTACAGAGTGAGAACGAGCAAGACACTGGGAGCGACGTCCCTGCTGAGCAGACTCCACTGCGGCTGGAGGAGAATGGGAGACCGCAGCGGAGACGGATCGAGATTCCCCCTGTGCAGCAGAGGAAACTCGACTCCTAACATTACCCCCCCTCCTAGGGCCCCCCCCTCCTTGGGCCTCGCCATGCTCGAAGGCAGCAATGAGCTGTGGGGCCCGAATGTTTTCAGCAGGCTCCCAAGACCTGTCCTCTGGACCATAACCCTTCCAATCCACCAAATAAAACTTTTTGCCGCGTACCACCTTGCACCCCAAAATAGCGTTCACCTCGTAATCGTCCGTAGACGAACCCGATGTCCCGGCAGATGACTCGGAAAACCGGGACATGTATACGGATTTCAAGAGGGACACATGAAAGGTGTCGGTGATACCCAAGCGTGGAGGAAGAGCCAGGCGGTAGACCACAGGATTAACCTGTTCGAGAACCTTGAAGGGACCCAAGTAGCGAGGAGCAAACTTAGTGGACTCAACTCGCAGCCTGATGTGACGGGCGGAGAGCCACACCAAGTCGCCAGGGGCAAAAGTCGGAGCGGGGCGCCGATGAACATCGGCAGAGGACCTCATTCTCTCCTTGGAGGCCCGAATGGCATCCTGCGTGCGATCCCAAATGTCCCGTGCCTCCACAGCCCAGTCTGCCACCCTGGGATCAGCGGAAGACACAGGCATGGGCACAGGAACACGCGGATGCTGGCCGTAATTTAAGAGGAATGGAGTCTGACTGGTGGAGTCGGCTACGGCATTGTTAAGTGCAAACTCAGCCCACGGTAGCAAGGATGCCCAGTCATCCTGTCTGGCAGAAACAAAATGTCGCAGATATGTGACCAAGGTCTGGTTGGCCCTTTCTACCAACCCATTCGTCTCGGGATGATATGCCGAAGAGAGATTTAACTCAATACTGAGTAGACGACATAGCTCCCTCCAGAATCGAGACGCAAACTGGGGACCCCGGTCACTAACAATTTTGTCTGGCATACCGTGTAAGCGAAAGATATGCTTGATAAACAAGACAGCCAACGCCCGTGCAGATGGTAGCCGTGGAAAAGGCACCAAATGCACCATTTTGGAAAAATGATCGGTGATCACCCAGATAATGGTGCAATTACGAGACTTGGGTAAGCCAACCACAAAGTCCATCCCGACCATCTCCCAGGGCCTGTCAGCCACGGGCAGAGGATAAAGCAAACCAGCTGGCCGTTGCCGAGGAGTCTTGTTCCTGGCGCAAGAGACACACGCCCGAACGTACTCCGCGACATCACGAGCAATATGCGGCCACCAGTATGTCCTCCCCAGTAATTCTGATGTCCTTTTAGTACCAAAATGTCCACCCACCCTGGACGAGTGCGCCCAAGAGAGAACCTCCGGTCGCAAACTAGATGGAACAAAAGTCTTGCCCGGGGGCACAGACTCCAGCGAAACCGGGGCCACGGTTCTCAAGCTCTCGGTGGGGACAATAAGCCGAGGCTCCTCCTCCTCCTCCGCAGATGACACAACGGAGCGAGAGAGAGCGTCGGCCCGAATGTTCTTCTCCCCAGAAAGGAAATGGAGGGTGAAATGAAACCGGGAGAAGAACAAGGACCATCTGGCCTGGCGAGAATTCAACCGCTGAGCTGTCTGCAGATACACCAAATTTTTGTGATCTGTGAAGACTTGGAAGGGAAAACGTGCTCCCTCATAAAAAAATATGTAAATGTGGTATCGCTGTAATCGTACTGACCCAAAGAATAAGACTGCCTTATCACTTTTACCACACGGTGAAAGGCATCAAACTCCCCCACAAAAAAATAAATTCCTGAATTGCTTGTTATTGTTAATTTTGCCTCCCAAAAATTGGAATAGAAAGAGATTAAAAAATGTTGTATTGCCAAGAATGGTACCAATCAAAACGTCAACCCATCCCGCAACAAACAAGCCATCACATGACAGAAATATAGAAAATGCAAAAAAAAGCATCTTAGTGTTTGATAGCAGCCAAATTAAATATACTGTATATATATATATAAATCTGGTATCGCTGTAATTGCACCAACCCAAAGAACAAAGTTGTCTAATCACTTATACTGCACGGTGAATGGGATAAGAAATAAATAAAACCAAATTTTTGACCTGCTGTTGATTTGTTCATTATGCCTCCCAAAGATTGCAGTAAGGCTCGGCTCACAATTATACTGCACTGTGCACTTAGGCTAGTTTCACACTAGCTTTTTGCTGAGCTGTTGAGGGCTGCAGACTTCCTCCGTGAAGCCCCGCCCATGGCCGCACCTCTGCAGCTCATCTCTGCCCACGTCCGCATGCACTTTAACATTAGGTACGCAGGTCGTGCGGATGTATGCTGATGCCTCCGCATGCGTTGTTTTGACGGTGCGGTGACCCGCGTCAACCGCAGCTGGTTGGAATTTCTTTTTTTCTCTGCATCGTCAAAACGACGCTCGCGGAAGCATCCGCATACATTCACACGCCCTGCGTACCTAATGTTAAAGATAGGTACGCAGGCCGTATGCGGACGTGGGCGCAGCTGACCGGCGGAGGTGCAGCCGTGGATGGGGCTTCACGGAGGAAGTCCGCAGTCCGCAGCTCAGCAAAATGCTAGTGTGAAACTAGCCCTACTCTGGAGTTTAGGTGTATATCTCTGAAATACGTGATTCAGATGGAGCCCTGATGGAAGTGTAACACCCCAGGTTCCTGGTTGTTACAGTGACATTGCTTTCCTCACGGGGAGAGTGATTTCGCGCTTGAAAGCGATGAAGGATTCCTCTTATCAGGTATTCACAAGCATGCAACATGTTCACACTCCAGACTAGAACGGGGAGCTCTGATCCAGCTTGTGGGTGGCTCCCCTATATACTGTATATATTCTGGTCTGGAGGGAAAGTCAGTCAGTGAAAGGGAAGGGGCCATGCAGACGAGAGGATCTGCAACTCCTGTGAGGAAAGTGAGGGGCCGTGCAGCCACGTGAGATGCTGCAGCTCCTGGAAAGAGAAAGAAAAGCAGAAAAGATTGTAGAGAGCGTGAAGGAAAAAAGCACAGGCGAAGTGATGAGCTAGGGGGTTAGCTGGGACTGAGCTGCCGCTATACTGAGCGCATGAAACCGGTAGCCGGAAGACCGAGGTTGTGCAGTATTCTACATCTCACAGCAGAAACCGGTGGGACAGCTGATTGCAAGTTACCTGTCCACCACACACCTGAAGACACAGTAATTCATAGAGCCCGGGTCGTGATAGAGATGCTGTAAAAAGGCTCGAGTTACCTGTCATACATGTATTGTCCTACCTAAAGGGGTACAGAGAGAACATGTGAGGACTTTGTGTGAGGCCTAAGGCAGCAAGGAACTACACATAGCGCTAGAAGGAAGGCTTCTGACTCCACCTGGTAAGGGGGATTCCAGATTCGCGCCGAAGCCGGCCAGACCATCGACACCTGTGGTTTGGTACCCTGGACTGTGGCTGCCTAGCATCAGTAAAAAGGTAAAGAGACTGCAACCCTGTGTCCTCTATTTCTTTCTACACCATCTACTACCTGTCCCTACTACACCAGGAGCCCTGGGGACCCAGCTTCACCTGTGGGAAGCCATACCATCTCTGCTGCCACAACATCACTCCAGAGAACCCCTTGAACCCCTTTCTGACATCAGACGTACTATCCCGTCGAGGTGACTTGGGCCCGTATGACCATCGACGGGATAGTATACGCGATCAGCCGCACTCACGAGGGGAGCACTGCCGATCGCGGCCGGGTGTCAGCTGATTATCACAGCTGACCTCCTACACTATGTGTCACAAGCGGTCCTCCCTGCAGGCCCCGGATCCAAGATGGCTGCAGGGTCCTTCCAGGTCCTGCAGGAAGGTGGCTTGTCAGCGCCTTCTGAGAGCAGGCGCCGGCAAGCCTCCTGCACTACCTGTCAGATCGCTGATCTGACACAATGCTCTGCAAAGTGTTAGATCAGCGATCTGACTTTATATAGTGATGTCCTAACCTGGGACAATGTAAAAAAGTAAAATTAAAAAAAAAATACACTGTAAAATATTTTTAACCCCTTAAGCCCCGAGGGTGGTTTGCACGTTAATGACCGGGCCAATTTTTACAATTCTGACCACTGTCCCTTTATGAGGTTATAACTCTGGAACGCTTCAACGGATCTTGGCGATTCTGACATTGTTTTCTCGTGACATATTGTACTTCATTTTAGTAGTAACATTTATTCGATATAACTTGCGTTTATTTGTGAAAAAAACGGAAATTTGGCGAAAATTTAGAAAGTTTTGCAATTTTCCAACTTTAAATTTTTATGCCCTTAAATCACAGAGATATCTCACGCAAAATACTTAATAAGTAACATTTCGCACATGTCTACTTTACATCAGCACAATTTTGGAACCAAAATTTTTTTTTGTTAGGGAGTTATAAGGGTTAAAAGTTGACCAGCAATTTCTCATTTTTACAACACCATTTTTTTTTAGGGACCACATCTCATTTGATGTCATTTTGAGGGGTCTATATGATAGAAAATACCCAAGTGTGAGACCATTCTAAAAACTGCACCCCTCAAGGTGCTCAAAACCACATTCAAGAAGTTTATTAACCCTTCAGGGGTTTCACAGGAATTTTTGGAATGTTTAAATAAGAATGAATATTTAACTTTTTTTCACACAAAATTTATTTCAGCTCCAATTTGTTTTATTTTACCAAGGGTAACAGGATAAAATGGATGCCAAACATTGTTGTACAATCTGTACTGAGTACGCTGATAGCCCATATGTGGGAGTAAACCACTGTTTGGGCGCATGGCAGAGCTCGGAAGGGAAGGAGCGCCATTTGACTTTTAAATGCAAAATTGACAGGAATTGAGATGGGACACCATGTTGCGTTTGGAGAGCCCCTGATGTGCCTAAACATTGAAACCCCCCCACAAGTGACACCATTTTGGAAAGTAGACACCCTAAGGAACTTATCTAGATGTGTGGTGACCACTTTGACCCACCAATTGCTTCACAGAAGTTTATAATGCAGAGCCGTAAAAATAAAAAATCATATTTTTTCACAAAAATGATCTTTTCGCCCCCAATTTTTTATTTTCCCAAGAGTAAGAGAAGAAATTGGACCTCAAAAATTGTTGGCCAATTTGTCCTGAGTACGCTGATACCCCATATATGGGTGTAAACCATTGTTTGGGCGTATGGCAGAGCTCGGAAGGGAAGGAGCGCCATTTGACTTTTCAATGCAAAATTGACTGGAATTGAGATGGGACGCCATGTTGCGTTTGGAGAGCCCCTGATGTGCCTAAACATTGGAACCCCTCACAAGTGACACCATTTTGAAAAGTAGACCCCTTAAGGAACTTATCTATATGTGTGGTGAGCACTTTGACCCAACAAGTGCTTCACAGAAGTTTATAATGCAGAGCCGTAAAAATAAAAAATCTTATTTTTTCACAAAAATGATCTTTTCGCCCCCAATTTTTTATTTTCCCAAGGGTAAGAGAAGAAATTAGACCACAAAAGTTGTTGTGCAATTTGTCCTGAGTGCGACGATACCCCATATGTGGGGGTAAACCACTTTTTGGGTGCATAGCAGAGCTCGGAAGGGAAGGAGCGCCATTTGACTTTTCAATGCAAAATTGACTGGAATTAAGTTGGGACGCCATGTTGGTTTGGAGAGCCCCTGATGTGCCTAAACATTAAAACCCCCCACAAGTGACACCATTTTGGAAACTAGACCCCATAAGGAACTTATCTAGATGTGTTTTGAGAGCTTTGAACCCCCAAATGTTTCACTACAGTTTATAACGCAGAGCCGTTAAAATAATTTTTTTTTTTTTTTCACAAAAATTATTTTTTAGCCCCCAGTTTTGTATTTTCACAAGGGTAACAGAATAAATTGGACCCCAAAAGTTGTTGTCCAATTTGTCCTGAGTACGCTGATACCCCATATGTGGGGGGGAACCACTGTTTGGGCGCATGGCAGAGCTCGGAAGGGAAGGAGCGCCATTTGGAATGCAGACTTAGATGGATTGGTCTGCAGGCGTCACGTTGCATTTGCAGAGCCCCTGATGTACCCAAACAGTAGAAACCACCCACAAGTGACCCCATATTGAAACTAGACCTCCCATGGAACTTATCTAGATGTGTTGTGAAAACTTTGAACCCCCAAGTGTTTCACTACAGTTTACAACGCAGAGCCGTGAAAATAAAAAATCCTTTTTTTTCCCACAAAAATGATTTTTAGCCCCCCAAATTTTTATTTTCCCAAGGATAACAAGAGAACTTGGACCCAAAAAGTTGTTGTCCAATTTGTCTCGAGTACGATGATACCCCATATGTTGGGGTAAACCCCTGTTTGGGCGCACGGGAGAGCTCGGAAGTGAAGGAGCACTGTTTTACTTTTTCAATGCAGAATTGGCTGGAATTGAGATCGGACGCCATGTCGCGTTTGGAGAGCCTCTGATGTGTCTAAACAGTGGAAACCCCCAATTATAACTGAAACCCTAATCCAAACGCACCCCTAACCCTAATCCCAACTGTAACCCTAACCACACACCTAACCCTGACACACCCCTAATTCTAATCCCAACCCTAATCCCAACCGTAAATGTAATACAAACCCTAACCCTAACCCTAGCCCTAACCCTAGCCCTAACCCTAACCCTAATGGGAAAATGGAAATAAATACATTTTTTTTAATTTTATTATTTTTCCCTAAGGCTAGGTTCACATTGCATTAGGGAAATCCGTTTAGCACTAGCGGATTGCGCTAACGCAATGTCTTTTTAGGTGTCGTGTTTAGTGGTCGCGTTAACGTCCCCGCTCTGGAAGATCGGGGATCGGACCTCGGGCGCGCCGCGGACGCTGCAAGCAGCGTCTGAGGCGCGCCACAAAAGAACGGCACCTTGCTAGCGCGAGCCGAAAATGGCACGCTCTAGCGATGCGCTACACCCGAAAATCACATTGCTGTCAATGGTTGTGCTAACGGACCCGTTGCACGGCGTTAATTGTGACATTTTCGCCGTGCAACGCTGTCCGTTAGCGTTAACCCATTAACGCAATGTGAACCTAGCCTAACTAAGGGGGTGATGAAGGGGGGTTTGATTTACTTTTATAGCGAGTTTTTTATATCGGATTTTTATGATTGGCAGCCGTCACACACTAAAAGACGCTTTTTATAGCAAAAAAGTTTTTGCGTCTCCACATTTTGAGACCTATAATTTTTCCATATTTTGGTCCACAGAGTCATGTGAGGTCTTGTTTTTTGCGGGACGAGTTGACGTTTTTATCGGTTACATTTTCGGACATGTGACAGTTTTTGATCGCTTTTTATTCCGATTTTTTGTGAGGCAGAATGACCAAAAACCAGCTATTCATGAATTTCTTTTGGGGGAGGCGTTTATACCGTTCCGCGTTTGGTAAAATTGATGAAGCAGTTTTATTCTTCGGGTCAGTACGATTACAGCGATACCTCATTTATATCATTTTTTTTTTACGTTTTGGCGCTTTTATACGATAAAAGCTATTTTATAGAAAAAATAATTATTTTGGCATCGCTTTATTCTCAGGACTATAACTTTTTTATTTTTTTGGTTATGATGCTATATGGCAGCTCGTTTTTTGCGGGACAAGATGACGTTTTCAGAGGTACCATGGTTATTTATATCCGTCTTTTTGATCACGTGTTATTCCACTTTTTGTTCAGCGTTATGATAATAAAGCGTTGTTTTTTGGCTCGTTTTTTTTTTTTTTTTCTTACGGTGTTCACTGAAGGGGTTAACTAGTGGGCCAGTTTTATAGGTCGGGTCGTTACGGACGCGGCGATACTAAATATGTGTACTTTTATTGTTTTTTTTGTTTTTTTTTTATGTAAAGAAATGTATTTATGGGAATAATATATTTTTTTTTCTGCTTTATTTAGGAATTTTTTTTTTATTTTTTTTTACAAGTGTGGAAATTTTTTTTTTTACTTTTTCACTTTGTCCCAGGGGGGGACATCACAGATCACCGATCTGACAGTGTGCACAGCACTCTGTTAGATCGGTGATCTGACATACAGCCGGGCAGGATTAGAGCTGCAGCTGCAGCCTGATCCTGACCCGGAAGTGCTCCCTGCAGGACCCGGATGCAGCCCGGCGGCCATTTTGGATCCGGGGACTGCAGGGAGAAGACGCTCGGTACACGGTGAGCACATCACCGTGTACCGATCGTCTCAGGGAAGCCCGCAGGGAGCCCCCTCCCTGCGCGATGCTTCCCTGCACCGCCGGCACACCGCGATCATCTTTGATCGCGGTGTGCCGGGGGTTAATGTGCCGGGAGCGGTCCGTGACCGCTCCTGGCACATAGTGCCGGATGTCAGCTGCGATAGGCAGCTGACACCCGGCCGCGATCGGCCGCGCTCCCCCCGTGAGCGCGGCCGATTGCATATGACGTACTATCCCGTCCATGGGAATTAAGTCCCAGGTCACCTGGACGGGATAGTACGTCATATGGGATTAAGGGGTTAAAAAATTCCTAAATAAAGAAAAAAAAATATTGTTCCAATAAATATATTTCTTATGTAAATAAAAAGAAAAACAATAAAAGTATACATATTTAGTATCGCTGCATCCGTAATGACCCGACCTATAAAACTGTCCCACTAGTTAACCCTTTCAGTGAACATTGAAAAAAAAGGCAAAAAACAATGCTTTATCGTTATACCGCCGAACAAAAAGTGGAATAACATGCGATAAAAAAGACAGATGTAAATAAAAATGGTACCGCTGAAAACGACATCTTGTCCTGCAAAAAACGAGCCTCCATACAGTGTCATCAACAAAAAATAAAAAAGTCATAGCACTCAGAATAAGCGATGCAAAAATGATTATTTTTTATATAAAATAGTTCTTATTGTAAGCGATGCAAAAATGATTATTTTTTTATATAGAATAGTTTTTATTGTATAAAAGCGCCAAAACATAAAAAAAGATATAAATGAGGTATAACTCTAATTGTACTGACCTGAAGAATAAAACTGCCTTATAAATTTTACCAAATGCTGAACGGTATAAACGCCCCCCAAAATAAATTCATGAATTGCTGTTTTTTGTTCTTTCCGCCTAACAAAAATCAGAATAAAAGGGATCAAAAAATGTCATGTGCCCAAAAATAGTATCAATAAAAATGTCAACTTGTCCCGCAAAAAGCAAGACCTCACATGACTCTGTGGACCAAAATATGGAAAAATTGTAGCTCTCAAAATGTGGTGATGCAAAATCTGTTTTTTGAAATAAAAAGAATCTTTTAGTATGTGACAGCTGTCAAACAAAAACCCGCTACAAAAACCTACTATAAATAGTAAATCAGCCCCCCTATCACCCTTAGTTAGGGGAAAATAATAAAATAAAAACATGTATTTATTTCCATTTTCCCATTAGGGTTAGGGTTGGGGTTAAAGTTAGGGTTAGGGTTGGGGCTAAAGTTAGGGTTGGGGCTAAAGGTAGGGTTAGGGTTGGGGCTAAAGTTAGGGTTGGGGCTAAAGTTAGGATTAGGGCTAAAGTTAGGGTTAGGGTTGGGGTTAAAGTTAGCGTTAGGGTTGGGGCTTGATTTGGGGTTAGGGTTTGGATTACATTTACAGTTGGGCTAGGGGTGTGTCAGGGTTAGGGTTGTGGTTAGGGTTAAGGTTAGGGTTTGGATTAGGGTTAGAGGTGTGAGTTGGGGTCAGGAGTGTGTTGGGGTTGGGATTAGGGTTAGGGTTGTGTTCAGGATAGAGGTTTGGTTAGGGTTATGGTTAGGGTTGGGATTAGGGTTAGGGGTGTGTTCGGGATAGAGGTTTGGTTAGGGTTATGGTTAGGGTTGGGATTAGGGTTAGGGGTGTGTTCGGGATAGAGGTTTGGTTAGGGTTATGGTTAGGGTTGGGATTAGGGTTAGGGGTGTGTTGAGGATAGGGTTAGAGTTTGAATTGGGGGGTTTCCACCGTTTAGCCACATCAGGGGCTCAGCAAACGCAACATGACGTCCGATCTCAATTCCATCCAATTCTGCGTTGAAAAAGTAAAACGGTGCTCCTTCCCTTCTGAGCTTTGCCATGCGCCCAAACAGTGGTTTACCCCCACATATGGGGTATCAGCATACTCAGGACAAAATGCACAACTTTTTGAGTCCAATTTTTCCTGTTACCCTTGGGGAAAAAAAAAATTGGGGCAAAAAGATTTTTGTGAAAAAAATATGATTTTTTATTTTTACCGCTCTACATTATAAACTTCTGTGAAGCACTTGGGGGTTCAAAGTTCTCATCACACATCTAGATAAGTTCCTTAGGGAGTCTACTTTCCTAAATGTTGTCACTTGTGGGGGGTTTCCACTGTTTAGGCACATCAGGGACTCTCTAAACGTGACATGGCGTCCGATCTCAATTCCAGCCAATTTTGCATTGAAAAGTCAAATGGCGCTCCTTCCCTTCCGAGGTCTGCCATGCACCCAAACACTGGTTTACCCCACATATGGAGTATCGATATACTCATATTTTACCCTTGGTAAAATAAAAAAATTGGATCTGAAGTATTTTTTTTGTGAAAAAAAGTTAAATGTTCTTTTTTTTTTTAAACAGTCCAAAAATTCCTGTGAAACACCTGAAGGGTTAATAAACTTCTTAAATGGTTTTGAGCACATTGAGGGGTGCAGTTTTTAGAATGGTGACACTTTTTTGTATTTTCTATCATATAGACCCCTCAAAGTGACTTCAAATGTGATGTGGTCCCTAAAAAAAATGGTGTTGTAAAAATGAGAAATCACTGGTTAACTTTTAACCTCCATAACTCCCTAACAAAAAAAAAATTTGGTTCCAAAATTGTGCTGATGTAAAGTAGACTTGTGGTAAATGTTATTTATTAAGTATTTTATGTAACATATCTCTGTGATTTAAGGACATGAAAATTCAAAGTTGGAAAAATGCAAAATTTTCAAAATTTTCACCAAATTTCTGTTTTTTCACAAATAAACGCAAGTAGTATCAAAGAAATGTTACCACTATCATGGAGTACAATATGTCACGAGAAAACATTGTCAGAATCACCAGGATCCGTTGACGAGTTCCAGAGTTATAACCTCATAAAGGGACAGTGTCGGTCACCCCTGACCAAATACCACAAGTGGTGTCACGAACAAACTTTATGTTAGGGCTAGCGGAACGCACCAAATAATAAGACTGATAGTGTACGGTGCGTTCGTAGCCCGGGGTCCACCGTGCAGAGATGGAACCTGCTGCTGAGTAATGACGGACTATATGGCGGTACTCATAAGTATACTCGCGTGGGTTAAACTTCACCCAACGTGAAGGAAGCGATCCTGTTGCGTCACAGGATCGCGGTACCGCACATAGAAGGCGAGCAAGCAGTCAGCAAACTTAACCCCAACTAGGATTGAAGTCCGATTAGACCACTTGCTGACACAACACCGCAACAGGGTGTGTTAGGAAACTCTTATAATTAGAGCACCGAAGTGCGAACTGTGCCGTGCTGGCAGGCACCACTAAGCACCCAGACGTGGGTCAGGAAGCGCACTACTGGCGCGTGGCGCCGCACTGGCGGTCATAGCAATAGACGCTGATACGTGTGTGACACGTTGAGTGATTTGTCGGGCGCTAGATAGCAGCCATACTCCATACGCGAACAGTCATACAATAGGGTAGGGGTATTTAATGAACGACTTGCACTCACAACAAACACACGTATTCAATTGTACACTAGCGCATGGCCGTGCGGTCATGCGCAGTTTATATAATTGCAGGACAGGAAGTGGCCACAGAAACTTTGCCCTTCCAGGGCCTGCCAAGAGGACCAATGGAATGCGCTGCAGAGCCAGAGCACATGACCCTCGATCTCCAACGGGGATCTTGCTCTGGGCATGCTCAGTGTGCGCAAACAAGGACTTAGTCCCAGGGAACTCCGCTCGCCGCTGACCAGCACTGACTTTAATGGCAGGAGCTGAAGAAGCAGCAGTAACTCTCTGTACAGAGTGAGAACGAGCAAGACACTGGGAGCGACGTCCCTGCTGAGCAGACTCCACTGCGGCTGGAGGAGAATGGGAGACCGCAGCGGAGACGGATCGAGATTCCCCCTGTGCAGCAGAGGAAACTCGACTCCTAACATTACCCTCCCTCCTAGGGCCCCCCCCTCCTTGGGCCTCGCCATGCTCGAAGGCAGCAATGAGCTGTGGGGCCCGAATGTTTTCAGCAGGCTCCCAAGACCTGTCCTCTGGACCATAACCCTTCCAATCCACCAAATAAAACTTTTTGCCGCGTACCACCTTGCACCCCAAAATAGCGTTCACCTCGTAATCGTCCGTAGACGAACCCGATGTCCCGGCAGATGACTCGGAAAACCGGGACATGTATACGGATTTCAAGAGGGACACATGAAAGGTGTCGGTGATACCCAAGCGTGGAGGAAGAGCCAGGCGGTAGACCACAGGATTAACCTGTTCGAGAACCTTGAAGGGACCCAAGTAGCGAGGAGCAAACTTAGTGGACTCAACTCGCAGCCTGATGTGACGGGCGGAGAGCCACACCAAGTCGCCAGGGGCAAAAGTCGGAGCGGGGCGCCGATGAACATCGGCAGAGGACCTCATTCTCTCCTTGGAGGCCCGAATGGCATCCTGCGTGCGATCCCAAATGTCCCGTGCCTCCACAGCCCAGTCTGCCACCCTGGGATCAGCGGAAGACACAGGCATGGGCACAGGAACACGCGGATGCTGGCCGTAATTTAAGAGGAATGGAGTCTGACTGGTGGAGTCGGCTACGGCATTGTTAAGTGCAAACTCAGCCCACGGTAGCAAGGATGCCCAGTCATCCTGTCTGGCAGAAACAAAATGTCGCAGATATGTGACCAAGGTCTGGTTGGCCCTTTCTACCAACCCATTCGTCTCGGGATGATATGCCGAAGAGAGATTTAACTCAATACTGAGTAGACGACATAGCTCCCTCCAGAATCGAGACGCAAACTGGGGACCCCGGTCACTAACAATTTTGTCTGGCATACCGTGTAAGCGAAAGATATGCTTGATAAACAAGACAGCCAACGCCCGTGCAGATGGTAGCCGTGGAAAAGGCACCAAATGCACCATTTTGGAAAAATGATCGGTGATCACCCAGATAATGGTGCAATTACGAGACTTGGGTAAGCCAACCACAAAGTCCATCCCGACCATCTCCCAGGGCCTGTCAGCCACGGGCAGAGGATAAAGCAAACCAGCTGGCCGTTGCCGAGGAGTCTTGTTCCTGGCGCAAGAGACACACGCCCGAACGTACTCCGCGACATCACGAGCAATATGCGGCCACCAGTATGTCCTCCCCAGTAATTCTGATGTCCTTTTAGTACCAAAATGTCCACCCACCCTGGACGAGTGCGCCCAAGAGAGAACCTCCGGTCGCAAACTAGATGGAACAAAAGTCTTGCCCGGGGGCACAGACTCCAGCGAAACCGGGGCCACGGTTCTCAAGCTCTCGGTGGGGACAATAAGCCGAGGCTCCTCCTCCTCCTCCGCAGATGACACAACGGAGCGAGAGAGAGCGTCGGCCCGAATGTTCTTCTCCCCAGAAAGGAAATGGAGGGTGAAATGAAACCGGGAGAAGAACAAGGACCATCTGGCCTGGCGAGAATTCAACCGCTGAGCTGTCTGCAGATACACCAAATTTTTGTGATCTGTGAAGACTTGGAAGGGAAAACGTGCTCCCTCCAAGAGATGTCTCCACTCCGAGAAAGCCAACTTCATGGCTAGCAACTCCCTGTCCCCGATGGAATAATTCCTCTCTGCTGGTGCGAAGGTCTTGGAGAAAAAGAAGCAAGGATGCTTCCGACCTTGAGCATCCTTTTGGAAGAGGACTGCTCCAGCACCAACAGAAGAGGCATCCACCTCCATGATAAATGGCTTATCAACATCAGGGCGATGAAGAATGGGAGCGCTAGCGAAGTGTGACTTTATAGAGATAAAAGCCTTGGAGACCTCCTCAGACCACAATTTGGGATTCGCCCCCTTCTTGGTGAGGGCAACCAAGGGAGCTACCAAAGTTGAGAAATGCGGGATGAACTGGCGATAATAATTGATGAACCCCATGAAGCGCTGCACCGCTTTAAGAGAATGGGGTTCCTGCCAGTCCATCACAGCCTGTAGTTTGGCAGGATCCATAGCCAATCCCTGGGCTGAGATGATGTAGCCTAGGAAAGGTAAGGACTCCTGCTCAAACATACACTTCTCCAACTTGGCATAGAGGGAGTTTGCCCGTAGGAGGTCGAAGACTTTGCAAACATCTCTCCGGTGGGAGTCAATATCTGGAGAGTAGATGAGAATATCATCCAGATAGACTACGACCGAGGTGGAAAGCATATCCCGGAAGATATCGTTCACAAAGTCTTGGAAAATGGCTAGGGCATTACAGAGCCCAAAAGGCATCACCAGATATTCATAGTGCCCATCCCTGGTGTTAAAAGCCGTCTTCCATTCGTCCCCTCACGGATGCGAATCAGGTTGTAAGCACCCCGCAGATCTAATTTAGTAAATACCCTTGCTCCCCGAAGCCTATCAAACAGTTCAGATATCAAAGGCAAAGGGTATTTATTCTTAACGGTGATGGCGTTAAGACCCCTGTAGTCTATGCATGGACGCAATTCCCCACTCTTCTTCTGCACGAAGAAGAACCCTGCCCCAGCAGGTGACACTGACTTCCTGATGAACCCTCTTGCCAGATTTTCCTGGATGTACTGTGACATTGCCTCCGTCTCCGGGAGAGATAGCGGATAGACTCGACCCCGGGGAGGCTCAGCACCAGGCAAGAGGTCAATAGGACAGTCATAGGGGCGATGGGGCGGAAGGGTCTCCGCCGCTTTTTTGGAGAATACGTCTGCATACGACCAATACTGCTTGGGGAGAGAGGAAAGATCTGCGGGTACCTCAGTTGTAGCTACCTGAACGCACTCCCTCTGACACCTACCCCCACAAGATTCACCCCATCCCAGAATTCTGCCTGAGGACCACTCGATATGAGGAGAGTGGTACCGTAGCCAAGGTATTCCCAACAGGACTTCATCAATTCCCTCTGGAATGACGAGCAGAGAAATAATCTCCTGATGAGATGGCGACATGGACAGAGTAAAAGGGATGGTCTGGTGAGTTATCTGTGAGGGCAGAGTCGACCCATTCACCACTCGTACCGTTACAGGTTGAGCTAGCATAACCAGAGGTATTGCGTGGCGTTGGGCGAAGGCAGAAGACATAAAATTGCCCTCCGCCCCAGAATCCACGCAGAGCTCTACCGAGTGGGAGAATGAGCCTATAGTAATTGTCCCCTTTAAGGACAATTTAGAGGCAAACGTCGCCGTGTCTAGTGTACCTCCACCTACGACCACTAGACGCTGACGTTTCCTCGACCGCTGAGGACATCTGGTGGCTAAATGTCCAGACTGCTGGCAAACATGACAGACCCTGAGTGCACAAGCAGTCCGGGACTTAGGTCCCGCTTGTGACACTTCCCTGGCCTCATGTGACTCAGGAACCAGGACCGGAGATTCCAGAGGTTTGGCGAAAGTAGGAGCCAGCCGAAACCTCTGCCTACACTGGGCTCGCTCTAACCTCCGCTCGTTAAAACGGAGGTCAATTCGAGTGGAGACTGTTATTAACTCCTCCAGTGTGGCAGGAATCTCCCTAGTGGCCAGAGCGTCCTTTACATGGTCAGCCAAGCCCCTCCAAAATATGGGGATAAGAGCTTTATCCGACCATTCCAGCTCAGATGCTAAAGTGCGGAATTGGACGGCAAAATGACTGACCAAGGACTCACCCTGAGTTAATGCCAGCAGTTGGAGCGCAGTGTCATGGGTGACTTGAGGTCCTAAAAAGACCTGTTTTAAAGTGCTCAAAAACAGAGGAGCACTCTGCACCACATGATCGCCACACTCCCACAGCGGCGTAGCCCATTCCAACGCCCTGTCCGACAATAGAGACACAATAAATCCCACCTTAGCCCGCTCTGTGAGGAAACGTGCAGCCAGAAGCTCGAGATGAATAGAGCACTGACTCACGAATCCCCTACAAAATTTGCTATTACCAGAAAATTTTTCTGGCAGCGGGAGACGAGAAAATGTCGGAACAGGGGTGGCAATGGACAAAGTTGCTGCAGCCACACTGGCAGCCTGTACAGCAACTGCGGTAACATCCACAGCTGAGGTTGCGCTCTCGAGAGCCGCCAACCTACCCTCCAGCTGCTGTATATACCACAGGGATTGCTGTTTGTCCGTCATCACTAGCCAGACCCTGGCGCTAGTGTAATGTTAGGGCTAGCGGAACGCACCAAATAATAAGACTGATAGTGTACGGTGCGTTCGTAGCCCGGGGTCCACCGTGCAGAGATGGAATCTGCTGCTGAGTAATGACGGACTATATGGCGGTACTCATAAGTATACTCGCGTGGGTTAAACTTCACCCAACGTGAAGGAAGCGATCCTGTTGCGTCACAGGATCGCGGTACCGCACATAGAAGGCGAGCAAGCAGTCAGCAAACTTAACCCCAACTAGGATTGAAGTCCGATTAGACCACTTGCTGACACAACACCGCAACAGGGTGTGTTAGGAAACTCTTATAATTAGAGCACCGAAGTGCGAACTGTGCCGTGCTGGCAGGCACCACTAAGCACCCAGACGTGGGTCAGGAAGCGCACTACTGGCGCGTGGCGCCGCACTATCGGTCACAGCAATAGACGCTGATACGTGTGTGACACGTTGAGGGATTTGTCGGGCGCTAGATAGCAGCCATACTCCATACGCGAACAGTCATACAATAGGGTAGGGGTATTTAATGAACGACTTGCACTCACAACAAACACACGTATTCAATTGTACACTAGCGCATGGCCGTGCGGTCATGCGCAGTTTATATAATTGCAGGACAGGAAGTGGCCACAGAAACTTTGCCCTTCCAGGGCCTGCCAAGAGGACCAATGGAATGCGCTGCAGAGCCAGAGCACATGACCCTCGATCTCCAACGGGAGATCTTGCTCTGGGCATGCTCAGTGTGCGCAAACAAGGACTTAGTCCCAGGGAAGTCCGCTCGCCGCTGACCAGCACTGACTTTAATGGCAGGAGCTGAAGAAGCAGCAGTAACTCTCTGTACAGAGTGAGAGCGAGCAAGACACTGGGAGCGACGTCCCTGCTGAGCAGACTCCACTGCGGCTGGAAGAGAATGGGAGACCGCAGCGGAGACGGATCGAGATTCCCCCTGTGCAGCAGAGGAAACTCGACTCCTAACACTTTATTTCACAAACCCCTTTAAAGACATTCCCTTTTACATGGGTGCCCAGGACCACGGACCGGGTCGCCGCCACCGTGACACATCCCTTTAAATACCTGACCCGGTACCGAGTACCCCACGACTCTGGCGGGCATTCCAGAAGATTCCCTACATTGAGGCAGATGGAGACACTGTGGATGTCGTCTGGCCTATATTCATGTTTTTCAGCGTGCATAAAAACACTTTCGGCCACAGTTTTGTGCTCCTCTGAAAAGAAGGACACTGCTGAACAGAGGCCAGACGGAGCCCAGAGTAACTCTGCTGACTCACTGTAATGAATGGATCCCTCAGGGGTTTTATATGGATCACGTCATTGGGAGATTTAGATGGAAACCCCGATGTAAGTGCGAAGCGTAGCATGGAAGATAAACGTGAAACAAAATGTTATGTAAAATTTTCTCAATAAAATCTTCAGCTCAATCAACAAAAAAAGTCTCCAGTCGTGTCCATCATATGTCAATCAAAATATAGAGGACTTCCACGTTACAGTGGTAGCACAAAGGCTCTAGAAAAGCTAAATGGCTCCTTGTTCACTAAAATAAATCCAGCTAATTTTGCACTCCCAAATCCAAATGTCCCCTCCCTTCTGAGTCCCAGTGTGCCTAAACCACATGTAGTGTCCACATATTTGGCATTTCTGTAGTGATGAGAGCCTGCTTTATTCACCGATGCATGTCTTCAGAAGCATGAGCTGGGCATAATGTATGGGGACTAAAATCTACTGGGCACTACAACATACTGGGAACTTCAATGTACAGATTTGCAATTGTGTCTTAGCAACACGCAGTCTTGGACTGGCCCACAGGAGAACAGGAAAATCCACTGGTGGGCCCCTGTGCAAGAG
The DNA here is from genome assembly GCF_032444005.1 of Ranitomeya imitator. Lineage (NCBI taxonomy): Eukaryota > Metazoa > Chordata > Amphibia > Anura > Dendrobatidae > Ranitomeya > Ranitomeya imitator. The sequence continues at coordinate 657,057,808 of NC_091283.1, forward strand.
TGGGCCACCGCCGTTATATAAGCAGTTATTGGTGCAATATACTTGAATCACTATGAACAGACAAAGTCAGCATCTTATTCATTTCTACCCAGCTCGTTGTTATATAAATTTGTGATTGAGGATAATGTCAGTTTTGCATGTAGTTAAAAAGTGGAGCCCTGGAGTTGGTTACTGGTGGGCCCTTAACACACCAGTCAGACACTGGCAACATCCATTGCTGCTCATTTCTGGAAAACGCTCATGTAGTCAAAATTATTACTACACCTGCAGATAAATCCCCAGGGGAGTGTACTTTCCAAAATGGGGTCACTTGAGTGGTGATTCTGCTCTTCTGGCACTTAGGGGCCCTGTATATGGAGTCTGAAAAACTATTCTATGATAACTTGTTCTCCAAGAGTCAAATAGCAGTCCTTCCCTCCTGAGTCTCGCCGTGTGACTAAGCACTACTGTACAGCGACATATGGGGCTGTAAGAAGGACCAGATCAGGGGCACCTCTCTTGTGCTGGGTCCAGAACTGTAGGGGCTGTCTCCTCTGTTGTCCAGGGGAAAGCTTAGAAACCCGGACTGACCTTTGCACTTGGCAGCAGAGGGTGTGGCTAAGCTAAAAAGGCCAGAGCGCATGTGGAAGCAGTCAGTCCTGCTGGGAACAAGCAGCGCGCAGCAGGGAACAGTTGGTGCTCCGTCCTCTGAGCACCATGACAGCGCAGGCCTGCGCGATAGATTCCATGAGACCACGTACAGAGACTGTGATGGGAAATGTGCCGTGTGCCCGTTGGCTTCACCAGCTGAAGGTGCCAAATGCTACGGGCCAGTAAGTTCGGCGCGCGAACCGCTCAGGAAGGACCGGGTGACTCACCATGAACTGTGCTCCATCTCACCTGCTTACATCTGTCGAGCCACGTCAAGATCCGATGGAGTCGGAGATGGCGCTTCATACCGCACAAATAACCCTTGATCCAGGACCCCATCCAAGACGACAAAGACCCATTGTCACCACCGGAAACCGGATCATCAACGCCTTCAGGACAACATCGAATTCGCCACGCACTAACTGCGTTGTCGCCACTGTTTGAACCAAAGACTCTACAGTCAGGAAGCCGCCATACCGATAAGTTAACCTTTAAAGAATTACTGCATTAGGCTGGTTTCACATTTGCGTTGGGCAGAGCTGCGGAGGGCTGCGTAGTTCCTCTGTTACATAGTAACATAGTAACATAGTTAATAAGGCCGAAAAAAGACATTTGTCCATCCAGTTCAGCCTATATTCCATCATAATAAATCCCCAGATCTACGTCCTTCTACAGAACCTAATAATTGTATGATACAATATTGTTCTGCTCCAGGAAGACATCCAGGCCTCTCTTGAACCCCTTGACTGAGTTCGCCATCACCACCTCCTCAGGCAAGCAATTCCAGATTCTCACTGCCCTAACAGTAAAGAATCCTCTTCTATTTTGGTGGAAAAACCTTCTCTCCTCCAGACGCAAAGAATGCCCCCTTGTGCCCGTCACCTTCCTTGGTATAAACAGATCCTCAGTGAGATATTTGTATTGTCCCCTTATATACTTATACATGGTTATTAGATCGCCCCTCAGTTGTCTTTTTTCTAGACTAAATAATCCTAATTTCGCTAATCTATCTGGGTATTGTAGTTCTCCCATCCCCTTTATTAATTTTGTTGCCCTCCTTTGTACTCTCTCTAGTTCCATTATATCCTTCCTGAGCACCGGTGCCCAAAACTGGACACAGTACTCCATGTGCGGTCTAACTAGGGATTTGTACAGAGGCAGTATAATGCTCTCATCATGTGTATCCAGACCTCTTTTAATGCACCCCATTATCCTGGCACTGGCTGCTCCAGGTAAGTTTATCATTAACTAGGATCCCCAAGTCCTTCTCCCTGTCAGATTTACCCAGTTGTAAGCCCCGCCCACTGCCACACCTCTTCCATTCAGCTCTGCCTATGTTGGCATGCGTCCTGCATACGTATCTTTAATATTGGGTTCGCAGGCCATGCGAATGTATGCGGATGCCTCCGCATGCGTCGCTTTGACACTGCGCCGAACTGCGTCGAACGCAACATGTTGCATTTTGTTGTGGTCGGTGCAGCATCAAAACGAAGCATGCAAAGGCATCCGCATACATTCGCATGGCCTGCATATCCAATGTTAAAGATAGGTATGCAGGACGCATGCTGACGTAGGTGGAGCTGAATGGAAGAGGTGCGACAGTGGGCGGGACTTAATGGAGGAACTACACAGTCCTCCTCAGCTCTTGCCTACACAAATGTGAAACCAGCCTTATTGTTTTTGTTACTCTCACCCTGCACACCAATTGTGCTTATATAACGCGCTACACTCCAGTTTACCTCTTCCTCTCCCTGCGTGGAGTAACCCCCTGTTCAGGTAAAGTAACGTTAACTCTTGCTCTGCCTCCTGCCCGTTACGTCAACCCGCAACCTGCTCACACTTGGTGTAGTCAGCAGTATGCAGTCCAACAGCATGGAGGCGGCAGACCAAGCAATTGGGGGGCCCAAGGTCCAGCATATCCCTGGGGGTGATGACGAGTAACCTCCCAAAGTTTAATTGGAACAACATTATGTTATGGAGCTGGACTGAGCGGGTCAGCGGTATGATGAGGATGCATCCCATGACCCCGGCATTACAGGCAGAGGTTGCCATGATGGATTTAGATGGAGAGGCAAGGGATTCCGTCATGCCACGACTTCCTCAAGAACGGGACACTTTTGACAAGTTGTTACAAATACTGGAGGAAACACATCAGGACCCCACGGATGTAGAGGAGTTACGCATGCATTTATTTTGCCGTGCTTAAAGGGAGGGGGAGACGGTGATGCAGTACATGAACAGGTTACAGGAAATCCATACTGCCATTACTAAAAAATACAGCGTAGGCGTAGGGCCGACTGACATAGTACTGCGGAATCAGTTGGTGACAGGTTTGAGAGATGCGCTGCTGAAACAGGCCTTATGAGAGCGCTTGCGGGTGAGCTTATACCTGTTAATTTTATTAGAAAGCAATCCATCCCTTTTTTCTACATTTATTTGCTTGGTCATGCTGCAGACTACAGCCAGGTCATTGCAATACATGAGTGTGAAAATCTAACAATTTAAAAAAAAAAATTGTCAGAGGCATCAAAAAAAGTCTGGCCTTTTTTTTGGTACTATATTATTTTTTGGAGTGTCTTACAACATTTTGGACACCATTTTGCTGCCCCAAAAATCTGTAGCTGGCCCAAAAATATTTAGCTACAGTTCTTATATTTATCACTGTGATTTGTATGCCACACGCATCGCATATCAATGCGCTAAATATTTTACAATTTTAGTGCTCCAATTTATTTTTTTAGTGTCGTAGCCTACTTATTGACACAATTTTGGTGGGCCCCCAAAAATCAAGGCCACATTTTGATCAGTCTATTATCTCCATCTTTCAAAAATGTCAAAAAATTCAATTTTCATGTTTCATGTTTGCATGTTTTAGCGCCTCAGTGTGCTGCCTTATTTATTTGACTGTATACGAGTTGGTGACTCTAGGTTCAGCACCTGTTCACACTTATTGTATGTTTGGATGTGACGGTCAGTTTTTTGAAATTTGTATTCATTAGCCTTCTGACTGAGCACTCCACCTTTAAGCCACAGGTGTTTTAATTGCAGCAGGACCATTACCCCTCCACAGAGAGAGAGAGAGATTATAGTCTAAGAAGACGATTCACAGTAGGTTCCCATTCAGATGAAGACGTTTATTCTCTGTGAGGAAAGGAATGTCTAGGTCCTGGTATACGAGAGATGCCTTAATGTGGCTACCAGGTACACCTGAATTGGCCAATTTATGTGCTAAACGCTCTAATTTTTTCATATTTCTAATGCAGTAATGCAGTTCAATTTTCATGTTTCATGTTTGCATGTTTTAGCGCCGCAGTGTTCTGCCTTATTTATTTGACTATTATCTCCATCTGATGCCTGGTGTATCTATGGTGTCAAAATCATCGCTTTGCAGGCATACATTGCATTTTTTTGCCTGCTAGCCATTGTCTACTCAGTATTTTGTTGTTTAAAAAATTTGAAAAGTAAAAAACAAGGCCAAATATTGAAACAGTCTGTTATCTCCGTCAGATGCTCGGAGTATCTGTGGTGTCAAAATCCAAGCTTTGCAGGCATACATTGCATTTTTTTGTCTGCTAGCCTTGGCCTATACTGTATTTTGTGGTTAAAAACATTTTAAAACCCCAAAACAGGCCACATATTGAAACAGTCTGTTATCTCTGTCACACGCCTGGTGCATTTATGGTGTCCAAATCCTCACTTTGCAGGCATATATTGCATTTTTTGGTCTGCTAGCCATGGTCTATAAAGGATTTTGTGGCTCCAAAAATGTTAAAACAAAAAACAGGCCACATATTGAAACAGTCTGTTATCTTTGTCAGACACCTGGTGTATCTGTGGTGTCCAAATACTTGCTTTTCAGGCATACTGATCACATATAAGTTTTCTCAAAATTAATCCATTTGTATTGAACTTTTAAAATATTTCAGTAGTCCATTTAAAATGGGCAAGGCAAGGGACGGGGAAGTGGACGTGATGCTGATGGTGCATACAGAGGACGAGGCCGTGGCCAAGCTGAAAGTGGGCCACAACAAAGACCCACATCTTCTCGCTCGACTTTCCTGTCCCAGTTTCTAGGGGACCGCACAACACCACTATTAAAGCCAGTGAAGTGTGAAACAGTTGTTGGTTGGATAGCGGATAATGCTTCCAGTCACTTAGCCACCACCACATCTTCCACACGGTCAAGTCTGAGTAGCCATGAGTGTGAACCGCATATTACTCACCCTGAACCCTCCTTCCTCCCACCATGCCGAGTGCCCTTAGACAACTGATCCCACACTTGGACACTCCAAAGAGCTGTTCAGTTTTCCATTTAAAGATTCCGGACTCTCGGACGGTCATCTTGAAGTGGAACCAGATGAGATCGCATGTAGTGATGACCAAAGATTTGAACAGCCCCAGTCACACGAAGGCAATGGTGGGAAAGTGTCACAAGAGGTGGACGATGATGAGACACAATTGCCAGAAAGTCAGGAGGAGGAGCAGGGTGCGGATGTGGAAGACGAGGAGGTGAATGACATAGTAACTGACCCAAACCAGGCAGGAGGACATGCAGAGCGAGGACAGCAGCACATATGGGGAAGGAGGCATAGCACCTCAACAGACAGGAAGAAGCAGTGTGGTGGCCACAGACAGAAGGCGTGCATCCGTTCTCCGTAATACCAGCATGACGGAAGTTGCCATTCCAACTGTTAGATCTTCCCGAGTCTGGTTATTTTATAAAGACTCTGACGATAACCCCAAACAGGCCATTTGCAGCACCTGCCATGCCCGCATCAGCAGGGGTAACAAAATTACCAGCCTGACCACCACTAGCATGATCAGGCACATGACAGCAAAGCACCCAACTTTGTGGACCGAACCCCAGGCTCCAGGAACACTGCAGCTGACACCGCTGCTTCTTGCACTGCTTTGCGTAGAAGCCAATCCCCAGTCCACGGTGCATGTGAAGATGCCTCTTGCCCTGAACCGTTGTTGCCCACAGTCAACCAGCACCATCATCAAGCCCGTCTACGTCCTTGTCCAAGTGCAGCCTTCAGTTGTCTATACTCCAGTCACTGGAACGCAAGCGGAAATACCCAGCCAATGCCCCACAGGCTACAATACTAAATTTGAACATTTCTCATCTGCTTGCACTCGAAATGTTACCTTTTATGCTCATTGAGACTGAAGCTTTCCGCAACCTGACGGCAGCGGCCGTCCCAAGGTACTTGATCCCCAGTCACCATTATTTCTCCTGGTGTGCCATACTGGCATTACACCAGCACGTGTCCCACAACATTACCCGTGCCCTCAACAATGCTGTTACTGGGAAAGTCCACCTAACCATGGACACATGGACAATTGGTTGTGGGCAGGGATGGTTCATCCCACTGGCGGCACACTGGGTTAGCATAGTGGAAGCCGGGACCCAGTCAGAACTTGGGATGGAACACATCCTTCCCCGCCGAGGATTGCGGGCCCTATGTCAATCAGGGTTGCCCCCACAGTCTACAGCAGAAGAGGGCAGTTGTTAACTACCAGCATCAACAAGGCCATCGTTATTCAGTTCAGACTCCACACATAAGACCTCAGGAGTAGGCATGGATGTCAGACATATGTACCATTCTCAAAAACTGTGAGGACTGCACCAAGATGGTGAGCGGCGATGACGCCATAATTAGCGTCACCATCCAGCTTCTCTACATTCTGAAAACCTCTCTGCTCACAATTAAAGAAGATGCATTGCAGGCGGAGCATGATGACATGGAGCAAGGTACCATACAGGGTGATTACACTCAGCCCAGCCTCATGTCATCCCAACGTGGATTGGTAGACAATGAAGAAGAGGAGGAGTAGGAAGAACAGGAGCTACTTTCATGCGCTATAGATGGTACTACAAGCACACCTGTCATACCGTCTGTTCAGCATGGATGGCCTGAGGACAGGGAGGAGAAGGAGAAGTATGATGAGAAGGAGGACAGCACAGTCAGTCGTCCTGTTGGTGAGGACGTGGAAGTCTTGCCTTTTAGCAGTCTGGCACGCAGACTTTATGTTGCACTGCGTTTCCCGTGACCCTCACATTATAAAAATTTTCAGTGACACTCATTACTGGTTGGTGACACTTCTAGACCCATGCTACAAGGAGAACTTTCAATCTCTTCTTGCTGAGGCAGACAGGTGTACTAAAATGTAGTACCAGAGGGCTCTTGTAGCGGAATTACTAAAAAAATTCCCATCTGAGAACAATGGCAGCAGACGTCAAAGTTTGTTGTACAACCAAGGAGTCCGAGCAAAAGAGACAGAAGTACAATCCAGCTCAGGCAGGGAAACAATGGCAAAGTTCTGGGACAGTTTTCTCAGACCCTCCCATCGTACCACCACAGAGACAAGGAGTGCTGTCACAAGAAGTGCAGTGTTTGGGAAGATGCTGAGGGAGTACCTTGCTGATCGTACAAACTTCCTCTGTGATTCCTCTGTGCCATTTAACTATTGGGTATCCAAGCTGAACATGTGGCATGAATTGGCTCCTATGCCTTGGAGGTCCTGGCCTGCCCTGCTGCTAGCGTTCTGTCAGAGCGGGTTTTTAGTGTCGCTGGTGGAATTATAACAGATAAGCACATCCGCCTGTCCACTGAAAATGCTGACAGGCTGACTCTTATAAAAATGAACAAGGGCTGAATTGGGCAAGACTTCTGTACACCACCAAACGAAAACAGTGAAACATAACCTCAAATACATTGCCTTTTTGTGGAGGTGTATTCTCATGCACCTCTTCACAAGCACACAAGGGTATATGTTTCCTGATTTGGTGTTATCCTCCTCCTTATCCTTTTCCTCATCATCCACAACCACTAGAACACCAGGGTCAACGTATTCTGTGATGCAAAAGTCACTCATTTTTTATGCAAGGGTGCTTTTATGATGCCCGCTAATAATTTTAATCCAATAAATTTTTTACTCCCCCATGGGAAAATGTTTGTCAGCCCATGCATTTAGTGTATGGGTATTACAAGTCTAGGAGACCCACTCCTTTACATTGGGCATAATTTTTAATGAGGCCTTCATCAAAGTCTCATCATTCTCCACCACTACATCACCAGGGTTAACAAGTTCCTTTCTACTACAGCCAGTCCAATTTTTGGCCAGGGTGTCTATGATGCCCATAAAATATTTGTTTTAAAATGTACCCCCCTATGGGGAAATGTTTGTCAGCCCATACACTTAGTGTATGGGCATTACAAGTCTAGGAGACCAGCTCCTTTAAATTGGGCCTAGTCTAAGGGTGTCTATAAAGCCCATAAAATATTTTAAAAAAGTGTACCCCCCATGGGAAAATGTTTGTCAGCCCATGCATTTAGTGCATGGGCATTACGAGTCTAGGGGACCCTTTCTTTTGTAATGGGACAGTTTTTTTATGAGGCCCTCCTCCATGTTTCTTCCAAGGGGAGATTGTGTTGCGTGCAAATTTGGGTCAAGGTGGCCCTTGCATTCAATGCATAAGGAATCAGTATGGCAGGATCAACTGAAGAATATGAAGTGTATTTTCCTGTGGCCATCCAGTACCTGGGTTCAAAGGCTTATTGGGGTGCATATGACTTGGTAGCACAGCAGGCCTTGCAGTCAATACATAAGAAAACAGTATGGGATTACAAAATGAATAATGTGAAGTGTATTTTCCTGTGCCCATCCAGTACCTGGATTCAAAGGCTTATTGGGGTGCATATGACTTGGCAGCATGATAGGCCTTGCAGTCAATACATAAGAAAACAGTATGGGATTGCAAAATGAATAATGTGAAGTGTATTTTCCTGTGGCCATCCAGTACCTGGATTCAAAGACTTATTGGGGTGCATATGATTTGGTAGCAGGGCAGGCCTTGCTGTTAATACATAAGAAAACAGTATGGCAGGACCAACTAAATAATGTGAAGTGGATTTTCATGTGGCCATCCAATAGTTGGGTTCAAAGGCGTATTGGGGTGCATATGACGTGGTAGCAGGGCAGGCCTTACAGTCAATACATAAGAAAACAGTATGGGATTACAAAATGACTAATGTGAAGTGTATTTTCCTGTGGCCATCCAGTACCTGGGTTCAAAGGCTTATTGGGGTGCATATGAATTCATAGCCGGGCAGGCCTTGCATTCAATGCAACATTTTTTCAGGAAGCCCTCCTGTATCTCTCGTGAAAGGGGTATTAGGGTGCGTCATAATTCTTGACAGCCCAGCTACTCACTGCATAGGCAATAACAGCATAGGAGACCCACTGTTTAATAATGGCCCTTTAAGAATATTAATGCCACCTGGTGCCCTCTAAAAATAGGCTTTGTGACTTTAAGAGTCCCTCCTTCATAAATAAAACAAGATGCTTCTCCATATGTGTCACACACCACATGGCCAGCTAGGGTTGTTAAATGTTACAATGACATTTCCCAGTGAATGCATTTCTATTGGTTGAAAGCAATGTTAAAGTTGAAAAACGCATCAAAAACACTGCGTGAGAACATAGCCCAAGTGGTGGAGGAACATTTTTGGTCTGGGGTTAATTACTTTGCCTTATATACAAGTTATTACCCTGGAAAGGATGTACTTTAACATATTTCCCAGCAAAATCCATTTTGGTTTCGTTTATGTATGTTTTTTGGTGCACCTGTAACAATGGCGTGAAACTCTGACAATATTGCTTACATCTGTGACATAGGAGTCAGAAATGATTCCAGGGGCGATCCCCATGATGTTTCTGTGTCATTTGAGCAGTGTTTTCATCATTTTCAGATGTCCTCATACCTTAAAAGAACCCCTGGGGGAGGGGGGGGGGGGATCACGGTAAAAATACTCGGGTTTCCCATAGACTTACATTGGGGTCGTTGCTCGGGTCGAGTACCCGAGTATTCCAATCTGCTCGACCCGAGGAACGAGCACCCGAGCATTTTAGTGCTCACCCATCACTAGTAAAAATGGAATTATTTACTCTTCACGCCCAACGGTATACACTTCTGTCAGGCACATGTGGTGTCAGCATACTCACTGCACCCCTAAATTCATTCGTTGGTGGGGTGTAGTTTGTAAAATGAGATTACTTATGGGGTTCTGCTGTTTTGGTACCTCAGAGTCTCTGCCAATATGATATTGCACCCTAAAACCATCCCAGCAAAAATCTGAACTAAAATACGATGCTTCTTCCCTTTTGATCTTTGCACTATGCATCAACATTTTTTGGACCATATATTGGGTACTGGCATACTCAGCAGAAATTGCGTAATAATTTGTGCCATTCAATTTCTCCTGTTATTCTGTTTGAAAATTAAAAACTTGGGAACAAAGCAACATTTTAGTGGAAAACATGTAATTTTCCATTTACTCAGTCCAATGTTATACTGTGAATTGTCTGAGGCTTAAAAATGCTCAGTACATCCCTAGATGAATTTTTCCAGAGGTGTAGTTTCCAAAATGGGGTCATTTATGGTGATTTCTTCTGGTTTGCATGTCAAGGGCTTTTCAAATGTGACATGGAATCCATTCTCTATTCCAGCCAAAATTGTCCTCCAGATTTTAATTGGCGCTGCTTCCCTAATGAGCCCTGCTGTGCGCCCAAACAGTAGTTTTCCACCACATATGGGGTATCGGTGTACGCAGGAGAAATTTCACAACAAATTGTGGGGTCTATTTTATTCTGCTACCCTTGTGAAAATGAAAACTTTGGAGCAAAAACAACATTTTTGTGGAAAAAAAAATGTATTTTTCTTTTTTACAGCTCAACGTTATAAAATTCTGTGAAGCATCTGTGGATTCAAAATGCCCTCTAAGTATATTCCATGACAGGTGTAAATTCCAAAATGGTTGTCATTTGTGGGAGGTGTTTATTGTTTAGGCACATCAGGGGCTCTGCAAGCGTGACATGGCATCTGCAATCTATTCCAGCCAATTTTGTGTTATTAAAGTCAAATGGTGCTTCTTCCCTTCTGACACCTGCGGTGTGCCCAAACAGTAATTTTCTACTACATATGGGGTATTGGCATACTCAGGAGAAGTTGCACAACAAATTGTACTGTTCATGTTCTCCTGTTACCCTTATGAAAATGCAAAAAATTGGGGCTAAAGCAACTTTTTTGTGAAAAAAGGGAAAATTTTCATTTTTGTCCTTCTATATTGCTTTAATTCCTGTGAAGCACCTAAAGGGTTAATAAACTTGAATGTGGTTTTGAGCCTGTTGTGGCATGCAGTTTTTAAAATGGTGTCAGTTTTGGGTATTTTCTTTCATATAGGCTCATCAAAGACCTACCCCCGTGAGCGGCCATTACCTGAACATTGTACCCCTGACCATGTGCGCCAAACCCTGATCGAGTATCCTAAACCGGCATGTCTGAACTGAGCCCGATTCCTTGTCAGTAACCATTCTGTAGAGGAGTCAGAAATTATTAGTTTTAATGGAGTCCTAGCCTTATTTAGTGTCAGCAAACCTCAGAAGCTGCAGTATCGGATTCTGCCCAGGATTGGTACCTGGCAGTCACATGCAGCTCAGTCTGTCTACACCTTCAAGAGCTCCAGTGAACATCGGGTAGCCGCTTAGCTACGCCCCTTCCCGGGTAGGCCCAGCCCTGTGGTATAGTGGATCAAAAATCTACAAGCACCAACGTTGGGCGTAACAGTTTGCTTGGGCATGCGCCCCCCTGATCCCCAGTCCTGTCTACGCTCGTATCTGTGCCAGCAATTGAGGCACCAGCGAAAGAGCGAGAAATTTTTTTGTAATCATCTTATGACACTAGATGCTTAATTGAAAGCCCTGACATCTGAGCAACCTGAAACTTGTGATCCTGGAATGAAACCCATCCTTTCTGATTCCCGTCAGTACTATAGGATGTGAAGCAGTGCCATGGGTTCCTGGAGCAGTGCATGCAGCCATATGAAGTGTTCATCCAGCAGTTTTCCTCTGATCGGGCCAAAGTGGGATTCTTGATGTCCTACCTAGCAGAAGATGTCCTGGCATGGGTCATTCTCCTATGGGAGAAAGGGGCTCCTGTCACCTCGGACCTGCAGGTCAGATGGGTGACGTGTGTGAGGAAACCGTCATGTCTAGCCCTGTCCCTTCAAAGACCACCCATTCGCCAGCCTGTTGAGACAGCTACCCGTGCGGAATCCGTGAAGGTCGACCGTGTTTGGCAGACTAATCAGAAGCTGGAACTTGGTAGTGACAAGGGATTCTGGTATCGCTGCAGTTGTGCAGAACATCCTGACGATCTTTGTCCAGTGAAGCCTAAAAAACTCCAAAACCTTGGGCCAGTGGGAGAGGCTACACTTGGTGGGAGTATTCCCTCTCCACAAATGGTTGTGACTGTATCCATGGCAAGTGGAGGCTTCATTTTGGTACAAGCCGTGAAGAGTCGGTGTTAGACTCCCGTCCAACAGCTCCAGGATCCGGTGAGGGTGTTGTCTAGTGAAGGACGAGCCCTATTCAGAAACAGTCTAGTCATGTCTGAACAACTTGAGCGCCAGATCCGAGTGTTATGCACAGAGATCGCCTTCCATGTGCTGTCTGGTATTCCCACAGGTCATCCAGAGCTGAGAACTCAAGTGCCCGTTCCAGACTGGAGACGCTGAGTGGTGGTTCGTTGGGGACAATTGAGTCACAAGAAGTGTCTGGTGCCCACACATTCAGGCCAGTCAGCAGTGTTGCCATCTTCTCCATCAGGTATTCTAGTCGCCAAATCTTTGTGCTGATATCTCCTGAAGAAAGGGAAGTGGAAGCTATGTCCCCACACAGTTCCAATGATTGTACCAATGGTCTGCCCTTAGGAACCTCATGGCCATGTTGTCGTGGAGACCTGGCTGAACATGGATCCTGCACAGGTATCTTCAGTCTCTAGTAGGTCTGGTGAAAATAATGTAAAGGCAGTGGCATCTTCCTAGTCTTTGCAACCCACCATTTAGGCAGAGGGACTCCAGTCGGTCCTTGAATTCTCTGAGGTGGTAGCTGATCTCAACGAATCGAGAGAGTCTTCCCAATGGTACTGCGCCTGCTTCGTCCTATGCTGAGGGTGGCTTGCTTGAGAGAAGCATTCTAGTTGTGAAAATGGTGAGAGGTGTCACTTTTCTTCTAGTGAACAGAATAAGTTGTGGTCCTGAAGAGAAGTCATGGGAGTTCGTGGAGAGGAGTCGACCTCCAACTTCTCTGCAGAGAGTCCTCGCGGACTTGAAGAGGGGGCTTAAGGAGGTACTCTAGCGCTATTGCCAACACCCTGCATGGTGTCCTCTTCCTCCTACATGCAGGGATGCCAGCTTACTCCCTGCCCTGGCCCTCAGCGCCGTTCCTGGCATGCTCCTGCTTCCTGTATGTGTAAGAAGAGGGACTGTTATGCTGTGCTATCAGGCAACACAGTGTGCAGTAATCAGCGCACATACAGTGATATGGCAATAACCCAAAAACAATAGAACAAGCTCTGAGACGTGGAATCTCTGCAGACTGCAATACCTGAACCTATCCTCACACAACTAAAAGCAGCAGTGGATTGCGCCTAACACTACCTATGCAACTCGGCACTGCCTGAGGAGCTGACTAGCCTGAAGATAGAAATACAAGCCTGACTTGCCTCAGAGAAATACCCCAAAGGAATAGGCAGCCCCCCACATATAATGACTGTTAGCAAGATGAAAAGACAAAACGTAGGAATGAAATAGATTCAGCAAAGTGAGGCCCGATATTCTAGACAGAGCGAGGATAGCAAAGAGAACTATGCAGTCTACAAAAAACCCTAAAGCAGAACCACGCAAAGGGGGGCAAAAAGACCCACCGTGCCGAACTAACGGCACGGCGGTGCACCCTTTGCGTCTCAGAGCTTCCAGCAAAAGAGAATAGCACAGCTGGACAGAAAAAACGGAAACAAAAACAAAGTAACACTTATCTAGCAGAGCAGCAGGCCACAGGAAAGATGCAGTAGCTCAGATCCAACACTGGAACATTGACAAGGAGCAAGGAAGACAGACTCAGGTGGAGTTAAATAGCAAGGCAGCCAACGAGCTCACCAAAACACCTGAGGGAGGAAGCCCAGAGGCTGCAATACCACTTGTGACCACAGGAGTGAATTCAGCCACAGAATTCACAACAGTACCCCCCCCTTGAGGAGGGGTCACTGAACCCTCACCAGAACCCCCAGGCCGACCAGGATGAGCCACATGAAAGGCACGAACAAGATCTGGGGCATGGACATCAGAGGCAAAAACCCAGGAATTATCCTCCTGAGCATAACCCTTCCATTTGACCAGATACTGGAGTTTCCGTCTAGAGACACGAGAATCCAAAATTTTCTCCACAATATACTCCAATTCCCCCTCCACCAAAACAGGGGCAGGAGGCTCCACAGATGGAACCATAGGTGCCACGTATCTTCTCAACAACGACCTATGGAATACATTATGTATGGAAAAGGAGTCTGGGAGGGTCAGACGAAAAGACACCGGATTGAGAATCTCAGAAATCCTATACGGACCAATAAAACGAGGTTTAAATTTAGGAGAGGAAACCTTCATAGGAATATGACGAGAAGATAACCAAACCAGATCCCCAACACGAAGTCGGGGACCCACACGGCGTCTACGATTAGCGAAAAGCTGAGCCTTCTCCTGGGACAAGGTCAAATTGTCCACTACCTGAGTCCAGATCTGCTGCAACCTGTCCACCACAGAATCCACACCAGGACAGTCCGAAGACTCAACCTGTCCTGAAGAGAAACGAGGATGGAACCCAGAATTGCAGAAAAATGGAGAGACCAAGGTAGCCGAGCTGGCCCGATTATTAAGGGCGAACTCAGCCAACGGCAAAAATGACACCCAATCATCCTGGTCAGCAGAAACAAAACATCTCAGATATGTTTCCAAGGTCTGATTGGTTCGTTCGGTCTGGCCATTAGTCTGAGGATGGAAGGCCGAGGAAAAAGATAGGTCAATGCCCATCCTACCACAAAAGGCTCGCCAGAACCTCGAGACAAACTGGGAACCTCTGTCAGAAACAATATTCTCAGGAATGCCATGCAAACGAACCACATGCTGGAAGAACAAAGGCACCAAATCAGAGGAGGAAGGCAATTTAACCAAGGGCACCAGATGGACCATTTTAGAAAAGCGATCACAGACCACCCAAATGACCGACATCTTTTGAGAAACGGGAAGGTCAGAAATGAAATCCATCGAAATATGTGTCCAAGGCCTCTTCGGGACCGGCAAGGGCAAAAGCAACCCACTGGCACGTGAACAGCAGGGCTTAGCCCTAGCACAAATCCCACAGGACTGCACAAAAGCACGCACATCCCGTGACAGAGATGGCCACCAGAAGGATCTAGCCACTAACTCTCTGGTACCAAAGATTCCTGGATGACCAGCCAGCACCGAACAATGAAGTTCAGAGATAACTTTACTAGTCCACCTATCAGGGACGAACAGTTTCTCGGCCGGACAACGATCAGGTTTATTAGCCTGAAATTTCTGCAACACTCTCCGCAAATCAGGAGAGATGGCAGACACAATGACTCCTTCCTTGAGGATACTCGCCGGCTCAGATAACCCCGGAGAGTCGGGCACAAAACTCCTAGACAGAGCATCCGCCTTCACATTTTTAGAGCCCGGAAGGTACGAAATCACAAAATCAAAACGAGCAAAAAATAACGACCAACGGGCCTGTCTAGGATTCAAGTGCTTGGCAGACTCGAGATAAGTAAGATTCTTATGATCAGTCAATACCACCACGCGATGCTTAGCTCCCTCAAGCCAATGACGCCACTCCTCGAATGCCCACTTCATGGCCAGCAACTCTCGGTTGCCCACATCATAATTACGCTCAGCAGCAGAAAATTTCCTGGAAAAGAAAGCACATGGTTTCAACACTGAGCAACCAGAACCTCTCTGTGACAAAACCGCCCCTGCTCCAATCTCAGAAGCATCAACCTCGACCTGGAACGGAAGAGAAACATCTGGTTGACACAACACAGGGGCACAGCAAAAACGACGCTTCAACTCCTGAAAAGCTTCCACGGCAGCAGAAGACCAATTAACCAAATCAGCACCCTTCTTGGTCAAATCGGTCAATGGTCTGGCAATGCTAGAAAAATTACAGATGAAGCGACGATAAAAATTAGCAAAGCCCAGGAATTTCTGCAGACTTTTCAGAGATGTCGGCTGAGTCCAATCCTGGATGGCCTGGACCTTAACCGGATCCATCTCGATAGTAGAAGGGGAAAAGATGAACCCCAAAAATGAAACTTTCTGCACACCGAAGAGACACTTTGATCCCTTCACGAACAAGGAATTAGCACGCAGTACCTGGAAAACCATTCTGACTTGCTTCACATGAGACTCCCAATCATCAGAGAAGATCAAAATGTCATCCAAGTAAACAATCAGGAATTTATCCAGATACTCACGGAAAATGTCATGCATAAAAGACTGAAAAACAGATGGAGCATTGGCAAGTCCGAACGGCATCACCAGATACTCAAAATGACCCTCGGGCGTATTAAATGCCGTTTTCCATTCATCTCCCTGCCTGATTCTCACCAGATTATACGCACCACGAAGATCAATCTTAGTAAACCAACTAGCCCCCTTAATCCGAGCAAACAAGTCAGATATCAATGGCAAGGGATACTGAAACTTAACAGTGATCTTATTAAGAAGGCGGTAATCAATACACGGTCTTAGCGAACCATCCTTTTTGGCTACAAAAAAGAACCCTGCTCCCAATGGTGATGACGATGGGCGAATATGTCCCTTCTCCAGGGATTCTTTCACATAACTGCGCATAGCGGTGTGTTCAGGCACGGACAAATTAAATAAACGACCCTTAGGGAATTTACTACCAGGAATCAAATTGATAGCACAATCACAATTCCTATGCGGAGGTAGGGCATCAGACTTGGGCTCTTCAAATACATCCTGAAAGTCAGACAAGAACTCTGGGATGTCAGAAGGAATGGATGACGAAATAGACAAAAATGGAACATCACCATGTACTCCCTGACAACCCCAGCTGGTTACCGACATAGAGTTCCAATCTAATACTGGATTATGGGTTTGTAGCCATGGCAACCCCAACACGACCACATCATGCAGATTATGCAGTACCAGAAAGCGAATAACTTCCTGATGTGCAGGAGCCATGCACATGGTCAGCTGGGCCCAGTACTGAGGCTTATTCTTGGCCAAAGGTGTAGCATCAATTCCTCTCAACGGAATAGGACACCGCAAAGGCTCCAAGAAAAATCCACAACGTTTAGCATAATCCAAATCCATCAGATTCAGGGCAGCGCCTGAATCCACAAACGCCATGACAGAATACGATGACAAAGAGCATATCAAGGTAATGGACAGAAGGAATTTGGACTGTACAGTACCAATGACGGCAGAGCTATCGAACCGCCTAGTGCGCTTAGGACAATTAGAAATAGCATGAGTGGAATCACCACAGTAGAAACACAGCCTGTTCAGACGTCTGTGTTCTTGCCGTTCAACTTTAGTCATAGTCCTGTCGCACTGCATAGGCTCAGGTTTACTCTCAGACAATACCGCCAGATGGTGCACAGATTTACGCTCGCGCAAGCGACGACCGATCTGAATGGCCAAGGACATAGACTCATTCAAACCAGCAGGCATAGGAAATCCCACCGTGACATCCTTAAGAGCTTCAGCTTCAGCTTTCTGAACCAAGCCGCCAGTGCAGATTCATTCCACAGAGTGAGTACTGACCACTTCCTAAATTTCTGACAATATACTTCTACATCATCCTGACCCTGGCATAAAGCCAGCAAATTTTTCTCAGCCTGATCCACTGAATTAGGCTCATCGTAAAGCAATCCAAGCGCCTGGAAAAACGCATCAACATTACTCAATGCAGGGTCTCCTGGCGTAAGAGAAAACGCCCAGTCCTGTGGGTCGCCGCGCAAAAAAGAAATAATAATCAAAACCTGTTGAATAGGATTACCAGAAGAATGAGGTTTCAAGGCCAGAAATAGCTTACAATTATTTTTGAAGCTCAGGAACTTAGTTCTGTCACCAAAAAACAAATCAGGAATAGGAATTCTTGGTTCTAGCATAGATTACTGATCAATTGTATCTTGAATCTTTTGTACATTTATAACGAGATTATCCATTGAGGAGCACAGAGCCTGAATATCCATGTCCACAGCTGTGTCCTGAAGCACTCTAATGTCTAGGGGAAAAAAAAAAAAAAACTGAAGACAGAGCTGAGGAAAAAAAAATGATGTCAGGACTTCTTTTTTCCCTCTATTGAGAATCATTGGTTTGGGCTCCTTGTACTGTTATGCTGTGCTATCAGGCAACACAGTGTGCAGTAATCAGCGCACATACAGTGATATGGCAATAACCCAAAAACAATAGAACAAGCTCTGAGACGTGGAATCTCTGCAGACTGCAATACCTGAACCTATCCTCACACAACTAAAAGCAGCAGTGGATTGCGCCTAACACTACCTATGCAACTCGGCACTGCCTGAGGAGCTGACTAGCCTGAAGATAGAAATACAAGCCTGACTTGCCTCAGAGAAATACCCCAAAGGAATAGGCAGCCCCCCACATATAATGACTGTTAGCAAGATGAAAAGACAAAACGTAGGAATGAAATAGATTCAGCAAAGTGAGGCCCGATATTCTAGACAGAGCGAGGATAGCAAAGAGAACTATGCAGTCTACAAAAAACCCTAAAGCAGAACCACGCAAAGGGGGGCAAAAAGACCCACCGTGCCGAACTAACGGCACGGCGGTGCACCCTTTGCGTCTCAGAGCTTCCAGCAAAAGAGAATAGCACAGCTGGACAGAAAAAACGGAAACAAAAACAAAGTAACACTTATCTAGCAGAGCAGCAGGCCACAGGAAAGATGCAGTAGCTCAGATCCAACACTGGAACATTGACAAGGAGCAAGGAAGACAGACTCAGGTGGAGTTAAATAGCAAGGCAGCCAACGAGCTCACCAAAACACCTGAGGGAGGAAGCCCAGAGGCTGCAATACCACTTGTGACCACAGGAGTGAATTCAGCCACAGAATTCACAACAAGGGACCATGCCGTGGGTACCTTTCTTGCGCCGGTTCCGGAACTGTCGGGGCTGTCTTCTCTGTTGTCCAGGGTGAAAGCATAAGAGACCGCACCAATCTTTGCAGGTGGAAACAGGGGGCGTGGCTAAGGTTCTGGGGATGTAGTGCCGGTGAAAACAAGCAGTCTTGGCAGGAAGAGACAGCGCGCAGCAGGGTAACGTGAGTGCTTCGGTCCTTGAGCATAGGGATAACACAGGCCCACGCCCGAGCTTCCCCACCACCGCTGCTAGAGGCTTTGTGGAGAGACGTGCGGTATGCCTGTTGATCACCACAAAGCTAGCTGCTGAATATTCCGTGCTAGTGATTGCCACGCGCGTGCCGCCAAAGCAAGACCGGGTGCAGGACTGTCATCTGCACTCCGACTCTCCAGTGTATATCCTCCAGGCCACGATGGGTTCAGACAGTGCATTGACTCCCACTCCTTCAGCCACATCAGTATATGGACTAGGGGCTTAGCGAAAGGTACTGGAGACCAACCACAGCCGCCAGAAGACGGATCATCGTTACCTGCTGGATCGTATTGGACAAGCGCCGCACCAGTCGTGGCTGGTGCCATCTCCTGCTCCGGAACAACTATTTTGTGATAAACATCTGACAGGATAAGTTAACCCCCAAGAACTGTCAACACGTTTTTTTCACTGTTAGTTATTATCCTTTTTTTTAACTGTTTACCAATCCTCTGTTAATCTTTTACCTCCCTGCATGGAGTACTACAGTGTTAATTAAAATTGTTAACCGTTGCTCTGTCTCCTGTCCCTCACTGCATCCCGCAACCTGCTCATACTTGGTGTAGTCGGCTGGATGCAGTCACAGAGGGGACAGACTAAGCGATTGGGGGCACCCCAGACACAGGGGAAGCGAATCCAAGGGTCATAGGTATCCCGACGGCTAGTATCCTGTTGGGAGCAATGTTAAGCAAGCTCCAAAAGTTTACAAGGGAGCAACACTCTGCTGTGGGACTGGACTGAGGGGGTCAGAGGTATGTTAAGAATGCATACCATGACCCCCACGATGGAGGCAAAGAATGCTATGATGTCCCTGGACAGAGAGGCGAGAAGCTCTGTCATGTTTCGCCCCCACCATGAGCTGGATACCTTCACCAAGGTACTACAAATCCTAGAAGAAATACATGGGGACCCCACGAACGTAGGAGAGTTGCACATGCGTCTGTTTAGCCGTGTCCAAAAGGAGGGGGAGTCCATAACCCAGTACATGAATGTGCAGCGCCCCAGAGTCCTGGTCGTTGCAGTAATATCATTTTCCTCTAGGGGGGAGTGATGTTACGTTTGGAGGCAACAAAGGAGATCTCTTTACCAGGTAACACAAACATGCAACTACATTTCATACTCCAGTCCACCAGGGGGAGCTATGCTCCTATTTATTAGGGCACTCTTCACAATTAGGTAAAACTGGTGGCCTGCATAGGAAGTTAGGCAGATGCTATCTGAGCTTCGGCTCAGGTAGATGCTATCTGAGTTTCGGCTCAGGCAGATACTAGCTGGGTTTTGGCTCAGGCAGTTGCTGGCTGAGCTTTGCTCAGGTAGTTGGTCCCTGACAGGGGTGGGAGCCTATCAGAGGCTGAGACAGAAGGACACAGGGCTGTGCCTGCCCTAAGTGCGGCAGCTTCTAAGAAAGAGAAAAGAGAACTGTATTGTAGAGAGGGTGAAGAAGTCGTAGCAAAGGAGTGGATACCAGGGGGAGTTCTGCCCTACACAGGCTGCCTCCTTCTGAGGCGCAGGATCCCGGTAGCCGGAACACCGAGGGAGCAACAGTCCATTATGCCTTTCTCCAGAGACCAGCAGAACAGCTAATTTCATGTTACTGATCCGCCCCTATACCCAGGAGGCAAGGTGGCACCGCTTAGAGGTTGGGGCATGATAGAGTACCTGTAAAAAGCCTCAGGCCACCAGTCATAGGAGTTTGTCCTATCCATCTGGGGGACAGAGAGAGACATAACATCTAGAACATCTACAACAGTTGTGAGGACCTTATGAGAGGCTCAGCAATAAGGTACTACAACACCCAGGCGCTAGAGGAAGGCTACTGATTTCCACCTGGATAAGGGGACTGTGGATTGCCTCCAAACCGGCCAGACTCTGCCTGCCCTGTGATCTGTGCTCTGGACTGTGGATGCTGAAGTCTTCAGTAAAAAGGTAAACCGACTGCAACCTTGTGTCCTCGTTCTTCACTGCGCCTTACACAATTCACAATCCACCATCAACACACTGGGAAGCCCTGGGGACATACTTCACCTGTGGGAAGGTATACCATCTAGCTGCCATAACATCACCCCGGCGGACCCCTTAAAGCAGCGTCAGTCACCCTGACCGAATACCACAGGTGGCGTCACGAACATTATCCCTTTAAAGACCTTTCCCCCTTTTACAATGGACCTCCCGAGGGCCACGGACTGGGTCAGCCACCGTGACATCCCCCTTGAGAACCAAAGGACACGGTACCGAGTACCCCACTGCCCACGGGGGCGCTCCAAATGCGCTGCAGGAAATCCACACTGTGATCATTAGGTGGGATGGCATAGATGTAGGATCCCCTGACAAAGTTCTGAGAGATCAGCTGGTAGCAGGCATTAGAGACGCGTTGCTTAAACAGGCCTTGCTAGAGCGTTTGAGGGTTAAACCACGCATGTCCTTTTTGGAAGTAGGGGCCGAAGCCCGTGCGCGAGAGCAGGAGCAGTAGGTGACAGTTCCGGGAGGGAAGGTCCAGAGCGGGGAGGTATCCGTCCCGTTGGCAACCGAACCGAGTTGGGTGAAGGAACTCCGGAAGGAGATTCAAGACATGTGGGAGGAATATTCCGATCTGAAGAAGAAACACTGGTGTCCCTGGATCCTTCCAGAGGCAAAACTGATCCTGAACCATGCCAGGGATCGAGGCTGCCATGCATAGAAGGGCCGCTAACCTGTTTCAACTGCGGGGAAACTGGACATTATGCTAAAGGATGTGCACCCCGGGGAAGAGCCCTACACCGCCTTCCGTTAAACTAGCAGGCTCCGTGGCTGGTAGGAGCCGCCCGGAGCTTGAGCAGCCAAGAAGGAGAAAAAGAAGTCCCACAAGTTTAGTTTCTCTGAGTCCTCTCGTTTGGGCCGAAATGGATGGCTGGACTGTCTGCTGCTTAGTTAATACCGACTCTCAAGTAACTACAATGCCCAAGACTTATTTCAGACATCATTTCTCTGAAGCGATGAGACCCTAGTGGGGTCCCATCATCAAATTGACAGCAGCCAACCAGTTGCCCATCCCAGTTGCAGGGGTGGTATGGATGCAAATCACTGTATGCGGCAAAGATGTGGTCCGAAAAGGAGTCATGTTGACCACTGGAGATCCCGGTAGTGGCTCACCTGTGACCTTAGGAATTAAAGTACTGAAGGAATTGGGAAACATCTTAGTCAGCGAATCAACCGATATGTTTCTGAATCAATGGAGCCCTCGCACCCCTCAGAGAAAAGTGTTCCCACAGCTGATCCGAGTGGCTCAAGCTCAGGAGACATCGAATGAAGGTAGAGCATTAGGCAAGGTGATCGTTCCTGCCTCCGCTAAACTCGTCTTACCACCAGGTCAGACTGTGCTCACTCTGCCTATCGGAGCCTGTACCCCTCTGGAAGGTGTCAAAGTTCAGATAGAAGCAGCTATGATGGAGCAATTGCCTCCAGGGCTCCTCATTGCACGGACGTTGGAAATTGTCCATAATGGAAATGTATCAGTGCGATGTGTCAATCTCATAGAGGGCAACCTCACGCTACCCCCAAGAGCGAAGTAGTACAGATCATGGGGATGCCAGAGGAGCTGATACCATCGGAGGCTCTTCAGTTGGCAGTGAAGTAGGGTGATCCCTGAACAGTGGTCGTATCAGTGTCCCCTGAACCAGAATCTAACTACCAAAAAGAAGGATGCCGAATCCTAGAGTACATGGGGGCCGAGCTAACAGAACTCTCGCCCCAACAAATACAACAAGTGGAAGCGGTGCTGGAGCGATATCAGGAGGTTTTTGCCCGCCACGATGATGATTTTGGATGTACCACAGCCATCACTCATGAGATTCCAATGGGAAACACAGCCCCCATTAGGGAATGATAAAGACAGATCCCACAACAAATGTACCAAGAGGTGAAAGAGATGTTGGTGCATATGCTCCAGAGTGGAGTTATCTAAGAGAGCAAAAACCCGTGGGCTGCACCCCAAAGACCGTGAAGGATGTCTGGGCCTTTCTGGGACTCACCAGGTACTATCGACGGTTCGTGAAAGACTTCACTCGCATTGTCAACCCACTACTAGAGTTGTTGAAGTAAATGCAATCTGGCGCGAAGAATCGGACCATTCAGCGGGGAGAAAGTCAGGAAGAAGCTTTTTGAGCTCTGAAGGGACAAAGAACTGGAAGCTGAGGAGATCCCTGAGTTTTGTTAACCCGCCAGGATGATGGCAGCAACTCAGGAACAGATTGGGGAGATTCCAGAGGACACACCCTAGGGCGACCCCGTAATGATTGGGTATGGCTCCAGCAGGAAGATAGGGAACTCCCTCAGATGAGGCACTGGGTGGCCTTAAGACAACTCCCCAGTCCGAGAGAGAGAAATGCCCTGTCTCTGGGAGCTCTACAAATTCTTCAGCAGTGGGAGAGGCTCCATCTGGAAGATGGTCTGCTGTATTGGAAGGTACAGTTGACATGGGAGTTGGAAGTCACCTGGCAGGTGGTGCTCTTGGAAAAGTTGCTTCCTGAGGTAGCTGCAGAAGCTTATGAGAGAAGAGCTCACTTTGACTTGGAGAAAGCGTTCCAGTGGCTACAGAAGTTGATCTACCATCCTCGACTGAAAAAAGTGTCGGAACTAACGAAACCTCCAGAACAGAGGGCCCCCACATAAACTATCGTAACTTCTGCTCCGCAAGAGGTGTTGATGATTGACTACTTGACTGTGGGTCCAGCTCACCTTGGATACGAACACTGTCTAGTAATGACCGATCACTTCACCAAATTCGCGGTAGTAACCCAAACCCGGGATCAGACTGCTGAGTCGGCAACCCAGGCCATTTGTAGGGACTTCATCCGAATGTACGGCTGTCCAAAGAGAATTCACTCTGGTCAAGGTGACTGCTTTCAAGGATGAGAAGAACTGCATTGCCTGTATCAGATCGAGAAATCCAGGACGATGCCCTATCACCCCCAAGGGAATGGGGCCTATGAGCGTTTTAATCGGACACTGATTCAGATGCTGAGGACCCTGGAAGAAGACCTGAAGGTCCGTTGACCTGAGTTTGTGACTAAGCTAGTCTGGGTGTACAATAATTGGGTGCACAGTACTGTTATGACCTGGTGGTTAGGAGCACCCGGCACGACCTGATAGTTAAACTCACACAGGACAAGCTCTGGGATGTGGGAGCTCTGCTGACCGCAGGCCCTAATCCTATCACACACACTAGAAATAGCCGTGGAGCGTTCCTGACTCTCCCTAGACGCCTCTTCACAGCCTAAGAGTTAGCTAGCCCTAGAGATAGAAAATAAAGCCTACCTTGCCTCAGAGAAATTCCCCAAAGGAAAAGGCAGCCCCCCACATATATTGACTGTGAGTAAAGATGAAAGTCACAAACGCAGAAATGAAACAGGTTTCAGCAAAGGGAGGCCAGACTGACTAAACAGACCGAGGATAGGAAAGGTATCTTTGCGGTCAGCACAAAAAAATACAAAAGACCACGCAGAGAGTGTGCAAAAAGACCTCCGCACCGACTCACGGTGCGGAGGTGCCACTCTGCATCCCAGAGCTTCCAGCTAGCAAGACAAAATCATGATAACCAGCTGGACAAGGAAACAATGAACAAATAATAACTATCAGGAACTTAACTTCTGCTGGAGAAGACAGGTCACCAGAAAGATCCAAGAGCGAACTGAACCAATGCAGGAACATTGACAGCTGGCATGGAGTAACGATCTGAGTGGAGTTAAATAGAGCAGCCAACCAAAGAATAAACCACATCCCCTGTGTAAGGAACCTCAGCAGCAGCAGCTTCACTCACAGCCACCAGAGGGAGCCCACAGACAGAACTCGCCGAAGTACCATTCACGACCACAGGAGGGAGTACGACAACAGAATTCACAACAGTACCCCCCCTTGAGGAGGGGTCACCGAACCCTCACCAGAGCCCCCAGGCCAATCAGGATGAGCCAAATGAAAGGCACGAACAAGATCGGCAGCATGAACATCAGAGGCAAAAACCCAGGAATTATCTTCCTGACCATAACCCTTCCACTTGACCAGGTACTGGAGTTTCCGTCTCGAAACACGAGAATCCAAAATCTTCTCCACCACATACTCCAACTCCCCCTCAACCAACACCGGGGCAGGAGGATCAACGGAGGGAACCATAGGCGCCACGTATCTCTGCAACAACGACCTATGGAACACATTATGGATGGCAAAAGAAGCTGGAAGGTCCAAACGAAATGACACAGGATTAAGAACTTCAGAAATCTTATATGGCCCAATGAAACGAGGCTTAAACTTAGGAGAGGAAACCTTCATAGGAACATGACGAGATGACAACCAAACCAAATCCCCAACACGAAGTCGGGGACCAACACAGCGCCGGCGGTTAGCGAAACGTTGAGCCTTCTCCTGGGACAATGTCAAATTGTCCACCACATGAGTACAAATCTGCTGCAACCTGTCCACCACCGTATCCACACCAGGACAGTCCGAAGGCTCAACCTTCCCTGAAGAGAAACGAGGATGGAAACCAGAATTACAGAAAAAAGGAGAAACCAAAGTAGCCGAGCTGGCCCGATTATTAAGGGCGAACTCAGCCAAAGGCAAGAAGGACACCCAATCATCCTGATCAGCAGAAACAAAGCATCTCAGATATGTTTCCAAAGTCTGATTAGTTCGTTCGGTTTGGCCATTAGTCTGAGGATGGAAAGCCGAAGAAAAAGACAAATCAATGCCCATCTTAGCACAAAAGGACCGCCAAAACCTCGAAACAAACTGGGAACCTCTGTCCGAGACGATGTTCTCTGGAATGCCATGCAAACCAACCACATGCTGGAAAAACAATGGCACCAAATCAGAGGAGGAAGGCAATTTAGACAAGGGTACCAAATGGACCATCTTAGAGAAGCGATCACAAACCACCCAAATGACCGACATCCTTTGAGAAACAGGGAGATCAGAAATAAAATCCATGGAAATATGCGTCCAGGGCCTCTTCGGGACCGGCAAGGGCAAAAGCAACCCACTGGCATGAGAACAGCAGGGCTTAGCCCGAGCACAAGTCCCACAGGACTGCACAAAAGAACGCACATTCCGTGACAAAGAAGGCCACCAAAAGGATCTAGCCACCAAATCTCTGGTACCAAAGATTCCAGGATGACCAGACAACACCGTACAATGAACCTCAGAGATAACTCTACTAGTCCATCTATCAGGGACAAACAGTTTCTCCGTAGGACAACGGTCAGGTCTATCAGCCTGAAACTTCTGCAGCACGCGCCGCAAATCAGGGGAGATGGCAGACAAAATTACCCCCTCTTTAAGATACCCGCCGGCTCCGGAACACCCGGAGAGTCAGGCACAAAACTCCTTGACAGGGCATCAGCCTTCACATTCTTAGATCCCGGAAGGTATGAAACCACAAAATCAAAACGGGAAAAAAAGAGCGACCATCGAGCCTGTCTAGGATTCAACCGTTTGGCAGACTCGAGATAAGTCAAATTCTTGTGATCCGTCAAGACCACCACGCGATGTTTAGCTCCTTCAAGCCAATGTCGCCACTCCTCGAATGCCCACTTCATGGCCAACAACTCTCGATTGCCAACATCATAATTGCGCTCAGCAGGCGAGAATTTTCTAGAAAAGAAGGCACAGGATTTCATCACCGAGCCATCAGAACTTCTTTGTGACAAAACAGCCCCTGCTCCAATCTCAGAAGCATCAACCTCAACCTGAAACGGGAGTGAAACATCTGGCTGGCACAACACAGGGGCAGAAGAAAAACGACGCTTCAACTCCTGAAAAGCCTCTACAGCCGCAGAGGACCAATTGACCACATCAGCACCTTTCTTGGTCAAATCAGTCAACCGTTTAGCAATACTAGAAAAATTAGAGATGAAGCGACGGTAAAAATTAGCAAAGCCCAGGAACTTCTGCAGGCTCTTCACAGATGTCGGCTGAGTCCAATCGTAAATGGCCTGAACTTTAACAGGGTCCATCTCGATAGTAGAAGGGGAAAAAATGAAACCCAAAAATGAAACCTTCTGAACTCCAAAGAGACACTTTGACCCCTTCAACCCTTCCACTTCATCCTGACCCTGACACAAAGCCAGCAAGATTTTCTCTGCCTGATCCACTGAATTTGGTTCATCATAAAGCAATCCAAGCGCCAGAAAAAACGCATCAACATCACACAATGCAGGATCTCCTGGCGCAAGGGAAAATGCCCAGTCTTGAGGGTCACCACGCAACAAAGAAATAATGATTTTTACCTGTTGAACGGGGTCACCAGAGGAGCGGGGTTTCAAAGCTAGAAACAGTTTACAATTATTTTTGAAATTCAAGAACCTAGATCTATCCCCAGAAAATAAGTCAGGAATAGGAATTCTAGGCTCTAACATAGGATTCTGAACCACAAAATCTTGAATGTTTTGTACCCTTGCAGTGAGATGATCCACACAAGAGGACAGACCTTGAATGTCCATATCTACACCTGTGTCCTGAACCACCCAAAGGTCTAGGGGAAAAGAAAGACAAAACACAGTGCAAAGAAAAAAAAATGGTCTCAGAAGTTCTCTTATCCCTCTATTGAGATGCATTAATACTTTGGGCCAGCTGTACTGTTATGACCTGGTGGTTAGGAGCACACGGAATGACCTGATAGTTAAACCTCATACAGGACGAGCTCTGGGATGTGGGAGCTCTGCTGACCGCAAGCCCTAATCCTATCACACACACTAAAAATAGCCATGGAGCGCTCCTGACCAGACCTAGGCGCCTCGTCACAGCCTAAGAACTATCTAGCCCTAGAGATAGAAAATAAAGCCTACCTTGCATCAGAGAAATTCCCCAAAGGAAAAGGCAGCCCCCCACATATATTGACTGTGAGTAAAGATGAAAGTCACAAACGCAGAAATGAAACAGGTTTCAGCAAAGGGAGGCCAGACTGACTAAACAGACCGAGGATAGGAAAGGTATCTTTGCGGTCAGCACAAAAAACTACAAAAGACCACGCAGAGAGTGTGCAAAAAGACCTCCGCACCGACTCACGGTGTGGAGGTGCCACTCTGCATCCCAGAGCTTCCAGCTAGCAAGACAAAATCATGATAACCAGCTGGACAAGGAAACAATGAACAAATAATAACTATCAGGAACTTAGCTTCTGCTGGAGAAGACAGGTCACCAGAAAGATCCAAGAGCGAACTGAACCAATGCAGGAACATTGACAGCTGGCATGGAGTAACGATCTGAGTGGAGTTAAATAGAGCAGCCAACCAAAGGATAAACCACGTCACCTGTGTAAGGAACCTCAGCAGCGGCAGCTTCACTCACAGCCACCAGAGGGAGCCCACAGACAGAACTCGCCGAAGTACCATTCACGACCACAGGAGGGAGTTCAACAACAGAATTCACAACACAGTACGACTGGATACACACCATACACCCTGCTGTTCGGTTGGAAAGGGCAAGAAATCACATAGCTGGAATGGATCCAGAGGAGGATTACCCACGGACGGAGGTGTCCATCTGGCTCCGGCCCTCGAACTCGCACCCGAGCTTCTCCACCACTGCTGCTAGAGACTGTAGGGAGAGACGTGCGGTGTGCCTGTTGGTCACAATAAAGTCAGGTGCTGAACGTACCGGCCTAGCGATTGCTGCGTTCGTGCTGCCAGAGCAAGACCGGGCGTAGGACTGCCGTCTGCGCTCCGACTCACCAGTGTATATCCTCTGGGCCACGACGGGTTCGGACAGTGCAGTGGCTCCCACTCCTTCAGCTACATCAGTATATTGACTCAGCGGAATTTAGTGGAGACCGACCGCTGCCGCCAGAAGACAGATCATCGTTACCGGCCAGATCGTATTGGACAAGCGCTTCACCAGCCGTGGCTGGTGCCATCTCCTGCTCCGGGACAACTACGTCATGATAAACCCCCAAGAACTGTCAACACCTTTTTTTTTTTACTGTTCTTAAACCCCTGCATATTATCCTTATTTTTGAACTGTTTACCTATACTCTGTTAACCTTTTACCTCCCTGCTTGGAGTACTACAGTGTAAATTAAAATTGTTAACCCTTGCTCTGTCTCCTGTCTGTCACTGCATCCCGAAACCTGTTCACACGTGCGCACCGCAGTACTTGCAGTTCACCTAGTACATGCTCCCCGTTTTTAAAGGGGCAGTGCACCAGTATGCCAAGTGCCCTCAGCTTGTTGCTGAGAGGCATTTAATATAATTAGTACACCTGCAAGATGGTTTCCAGCCAATTGCTTAGAGTCATCCTGTATAAAAGACTCCCTCTCCCTTAGAGAGTCACCAAGCAATGCATAGAATTATTAGTGAGTAACTTGTACTACTAGTGAGTTGAGAGGTCCCATGGTCCCGGTGCAGCCAGTCCTGTTCTTGAAGTCCCTTGGACCCAGAGCTCCCAGGGCCTGAAGTTTGTCCGCTGGTCCCACAGAGGCCAGTGCCTGAACCTCGGCCCCTGGTCCCAAAGTAGCCAGAGCCTGAATCTCGTCCCCTGGTGTGTGAGCGGACAGAGCCTGAACATTGTCCCCAGTTTGGTGTGCAGCCAAACCCTGTATCCTAGACAGGTGTATCTGAATTAAGCCTGAATCCGTGTTTGTAGAGGAGTCAAAACTTATTAGGGTATGTGCGCACGTTGGGGATTTGCCTGCGGATCCACTGTCTTATACTACAGGGTCTGCCTATGGGGGTTCTGCCTTATACTACAGGGTCTGCCTATGGAGGTGCTGCCTTATACTGCAGGGTCTGCCTATAGGGGTACTGTCTTATACTACAGGGTCTGCCTACAGGGGTACAGTCTTATACTACAGGGTGTGCTAATTGGGGTGTTGCCTTATACTACAGGGTCTGCCTATGGGGGTGCTGCTTTATACTGCAGGATCTGCCTATGGGGTACTGTCTTATACTACAGGGTCTGCCTATAGGGGTACTGGCTTATACTACAAGGTTTGCCTATAGGGGTGCTGTCTTATACTACAGGGTCTGCCTATGGTGTGCTGCCTTATACTACAGGGTCTGCCTATAGGGGTGCTGCCTTAAACTACAAGGTCTGCCTATAGGGGTGCTGCCTTATACTACAGGGTCTGCCTATGGGGGTACTGTCTTATGCTACAGGGTCTGCCTGTAGGGGTGCTGCCTAATGCTATATTGAGGACTATCTGGCACATTATACTATATGGACGTTATCTATGGGGCCATCATACAGTGTGAGGATTACAGTGAAGGGGCCATCATACAGTGTTGGAGCCATCAAACAGTTTGGAGGCTACTAAGGGGTCAGTATACTGTGTGGGTGATACTATACAGTGAGGAGGCATTATACCGTGTATAGGGCAGCTGTACAGGGGGGCAGACTCGGGACTTTATTAAATGTAAAGTGGGCACTTATTGTTATAGGGGAACTGAGGTTACTGTGACTGTCAAAAGGGCACACAGGGCATTATTACTTTCTAGGGGGCAAAATATGGGCAGTGTTTTCTAGGGCACTTCCGCCCGGCATTACTATATTATAGAGGGTTGCTTTAGAATTTAGAGGGCACAGAGAACCACACAGCAGGAGCAGTAATAGAGACACATACGGCAGCAGCAGCTCAGTATTGGGGTATCAGCAGGATGAGGAGTTTGTGAAGGTTCGGAATAGATGGTGATAGCTGGAATGTGAGAAGTGAAAAGTGTCTTTGTTGTATTCTCTGCAGGTGAGTCGTGGCTGGAAGAAGTTGTCATGTCGGTCTGGGCCAGATGGAAAAGACAGGAAAAATGAACGATTCCATCAGAAAGAATGTCAGCGGTAAGTCATTATCTGTAACTGTGCTGTGATCTCTTATATGTTCTGTAGGGCTGGTATCTACCACTGACCATATGGCGGTAATATCAATGTTCGTCTTTATTTAGAGATTATCTTCAGTAACAGCGCGGTCACCTGCTGAGGTTCTCCTCCACTATTAGGGGGTGTCACCGAGTTGTAATCAAGGTTACCTGGTTAGTGGCCCACTCAGAAGCTTCGCCCCCCCTGAACCAAAACTCTGGCTACGCCTCTACCTTTCAGTATCAGCAAACCTGACACCTGGGGTCAGCAGCTGCAGTACTGGGTTCTGCCCAGGAGTAGTACCTGGCGGTTACCTGCAGCTCAATCTGCATGTTTGCAACTTCCAGCACCTATTATTATCTTTTCAGTTGTTTGCATCATGTCTCTGTTATGAGTGATCTTTGTATATGTGGCTGATCATTTCCTGCCACTTTCAGCACAGGCACTTTACCTTTTTGCCCCCATTTTCTTCCATATACCTGCACTTACCTATTACCTTGCATTTCTCTATCCTTGAAGCAACTAGACATTAACTTTACATAAACATATGCTGATACTATCAGGCCGCATGTTTGCAATTTCGCATATAGGCACTTTATTGTTTATCTAACATACCTCATTTTGTTGTTGCTTCCTATATATTCTGATACCATCAGGCTGCATGTTTACAACTTTGCACATAGGCACTTTATTGTTTATTCAACAATCCTCATCTTTTTGCTGCTACCTGCTAGCTATATATTGTCCAATGCCATCAAATATCTCGTGTAGCGAGCTGTTACTCATGAAGGCGCACGTCGTGACCAGCTTATTCTTTGCATCTATGTGGACTTCGTTGACCTGTTTGTTGACATGTTTACAGCCCAGCTGTTCAATGGCTCCTGCCGTTCCTGCATATGGCCACTTGTCACATTCTTTACCCGACCCAACTGTGACTTGGGTAATCTGGTCTAATTATCTGGACTCTTCTGCTCCTGATCTCCCTGAGGTCTGCATTCACCTGTATTCACCATGAGCAAGCAGGTGGCCGTGATCCTCTGTGGCTGTGGGGTGTATGATGGCAGTGAGATCCACGAGTACTATGCAGTGTTTGTCCACCTGAGCAGAGATGGGGCACAGTATGTTGCATTTGCGCCTAACATAGACCAGATGCACGTGGTGGACCATGTAAAAGGCCAACCCTCCGAGGAGAAACGAAATGTGCTAACAGAGAGTGCTCGCATTGCAAGAGGAAACGTAAAAGATCTTAAGTAGAGTTGAGCGACCTTGACCTTTTTAGAGTCGAGCCGGGTTTTGCGAAACCCGACTATGTCCAAAGTCGGGTCGAGTGAAATCGGCCGATTATGACGTAAAGTCGGGATCGACCGAAACACGAAACCCAATGCAAGTCAATGGGGCAGCATAGTCGGCAGTGAGTGGGGGCCAGGAAAACACCTAGAGTGGCCATTTTAATGTCAAAACCATCCATTCTTCTTAATGAAGCTTGTCAAGCGTAATTTACCTTATAAT
Source organism: Ranitomeya imitator (assembly GCF_032444005.1). Lineage (NCBI taxonomy): Eukaryota > Metazoa > Chordata > Amphibia > Anura > Dendrobatidae > Ranitomeya > Ranitomeya imitator. Next base: position 657,090,061 of record NC_091283.1, read on the forward strand.
AATTGGAAGGCATTTGAAATTGGGGGTCATTTGGCTAAAGTTGTGGGGGGTAGGGCTGGTTCAAGTAATTAGTGGGCCCAGGAAATCTGGACCACGTCACGGCAGTGGAGCAGGGAGAGGTAAGTATTTCAACTTTGCAAGTGCTGTGAACCTGAGCAAGCAGGGGGGGCCCACTCGTTGGCATTGGCACTGGCACAGGGCCCCTCAAAGTACAGCGGTGTGTTTGCACGGCGGGGGCGCCTCCCACCGGCAGCAACACTTTTGCGTACTATGAGAGGCCCTGTGCCAGTGACGTCGCCAACTAGTATTCCTCCCCCCACCTGATGAAGGAACCTGCACTTTCATCTGCACCTTCCTCTTTGTCCCCGTGTAAGGTGGTATGGTATGCGGGAAGAGCAACCTGACTTTCAGCAGGGTCACAATGTTGTTGTGTAGCGTGCACGGGGAATGTTGCGTTATGGGTCAATGTACCAGCAGACTCATCTATCACTGGCTGGGCAATGGGCACGATGAAGTGGAAACACAGATATAGGCCCAAAGAAGAAAGTGGGCTAAATGCAGTTCAAAATTGGTAACACAGGAATAACCAGGGGGCATTGCAGTGGAGGACAACTGGAATGAGAGGCTGACACAGAGAGTAGGGCCAAATCAGTAAGTAGTCGAAATGCAGTTCAAAATTGGCAACCGTAGTAAACAGGCGGCACAGCTTTGTTCAGTGGAGGAGAACAGCAAGGAGTGGCAGACACCGATAGTAGGCCCCAAACCAACTAGTACGCCAAATGCAGTTGTTCCATTTAACCACAATTTAATGAGAGCCTGAAGATAGAAGCTCAGGAAAGGCAACCTGGGGAACACCTTGGAGTGTAACACACCATCTCTCTCCACCCCATACCCATTTTGTATGGCCTAATGCAGTGTACTTTTCTACAACTACTAAACGAGAGTCGGAAGACCGAAGCAATGGCAAGGAAACCTGGGGAACACCTTAGAGTGTAACACACCCTCTCTCTACACCCCATACCCAATTTGAAGGCCTAATGCAGTGTAGTTTCCAAGAACTACTAAACGAGAGCCGGAAGATCGAAGCTCAGGAAAGGCAACCTGGGGAACACCTTGGAGTGTAACACACCCTCTCGCTACACCCCATACCCAATTTGAAGGCCTAATGCAGCGTAGTTTCCAACAACTACTAAACGAGAGCCGGAAGATCGAAGCTCAGGAAAGGCAACCTGGGGAACACCTTGGAGTGTAACACACCCTCTCGCTACACCCCATACCCAATTTGAAGGCCTAATGCAGCGTAGTTTCCAACAACTACTAAACGAGAGCCGGAAGATCGAAGCTCAGGAAAGGCAACCTGGGGAACACCTTGGAGTGTAACAAACCCTCTCTCTACACCCCATACCCAATTTGTAGGCCTAATGCAGCGTAGTTTCCGACAACTACTAAACGAGAGCATGAAGATCGAAGCTCAGGAAAGGCAACCTGGGGAACACCTTGGAGTGTAACACACCCTCTCTCTACACCCCATACCCAATTTGTAGGCCTAATGCAGCGTAGTTTCCGACAACTACTAAACGAGAGCCGGAATATCGAAGCTCAGGAAAGGCAACCTGGGGAACACCTTGGAGTGTAACACACCCTCTCTCTACGCCCCATACCCAATTTGTAGGCCTAATGCAGCGTAGTTTCCGACAACTACTAAACGAGAGCCGGAATATCGAAGCTCAGGAAAGGCAACCTGGGGAACACCTTGGAGTGTAACACACCCTCTCTCTACGCCCCATACCCAATTTGTAGGCCTAATGCAGCGTAGTTTCCGACAACTACTAAACGAGAGCCGGAATATCGAAGCTCAGGAAAGGCAACCTGGGGAACACCTTGGAGTGTAACACACCCTCTCTCTACACCCCATACCCAATTTGAAGGCCTAATGCAGTGTAGTTTCCAAGAACTACTAAACGAGAGCCGGAAGATCGAAGCTCAGGAAAGGCAACCTGGGGAACACCTTGGAGTGTAACACACCCTCTCGCTACACCCCATACCCAATTTGAAGGCCTAATGCAGCGTAGTTTCCAACAACTACTAAACGAGAGCCGGAAGATCGAAGCTCAGGAAAGGCAACCTGGGGAACACCTTGGAGTGGAACACACCATCTCTCTACACCCCATACCCAATTTGAAGGCCTAATGCAGAGTAGTTTCCAAGAACTACTAAACGAGAGCCGGAAGATCGAAGCTCAGGAAAGGCAACCTGGGGAACACCTTGGAGTGTAACACAACGTCTCTCTACACGACGGAAGGGCTGATTCTTAGGAAGGAAGGCTGTTGGAAATAAGCATTGCGCGTCCGAGGGTGATTATATTCTTATTAGGTATATACTCACCCTCGGACGCGCCCTGCTTCTTTATTTGGAATGAATGTTTATTTGCAATGTGGTGTTGACTTTCTCTATTATTTTGGTAATTAATGATTTTATTATTTTCATTATTTTGCATCTTCTCGGCAATAATATAAAGAAGACGCGACAGGACAACACTCGGTGGATGCCATATGTGTGTTTTCAATTTAAAAAAACTTTCAGTTAACTACTTGCAGGAGAAAGTAATTGTAGCTGGTGGCCATTTTTAGTACTGTACCAGATTAGAGTTGTGTGTTTGTTTTTAATGTTAAAATGTCTGCATTTGATATCTCACCAGTATTTTCTTTTTTATAAGCAAAATACTTATTTTTATATTTTCTGATGTTGGTTCCAGGGGTACACGGCCAGCAGTGCCCTGGTCAGTGTAGTAGTAGTTGAAAGAATGGACCGCAGACAGGCATCGAAGGCCTAAAATAATAACACATGGCTGTAGGCAATTTTAAATTGGTTCCAGGGGTACACGGACAGCAGTGGTGTGGTCAGTGGAGGCCTAGTGGAAGGAGTGACCGCAGACAGGCATCGAAGGCCTAAAATAATAACACATGGCTGTAGGCAATTTTAAATTGGTTCCAGGGGTACACGGGCAGCAGTGACCTGGTCAGTGTAGTAGTAGTTGAAAGAATGGACCGCAGACAGGCATCGAAGGCCTAAAATAAAAAAATTGGGCTGGCTGTAGGCAATTTTAAATTGGTTCCAGGGGTACACGGGCAGCAGTGGTGTGGTCAGTGGAGGCCTAGTGGAAGGAGTGACCGCAGACAGGCATCGAAGGCCTAACATAACAAACTTGGGCTGGCTGTAGGCACTTTTAAATTGGTTCCAGGGGTACACGGGCAGCAGTGGTCTGGTCAGTGGAAGTCTAGTGGAAGGAGTGACCGCAGACAGGCATCGAAGGCCTAAAATAATAACACATGGCTGTAGGCAATTTTAAATTGGTTCCAGGGGTACACGGACAGCAGTGACCTGGTCAGTGTAGTAGTAGTTGAAAGAATGGACCGCAGACAGGCATCGAAGGCCTAAAATAAAAAAATTGGGCTGGCTGTAGGCAATTTTAAATTGGTTCCAGGGGTACACGGGCAGCAGTGGTGTGGTCAGTGGAGGCCTAGTGGAAGGAGTGACCGCAGACAGGCATCGAAGGCCTAAAATAATAACACATGGCTGTAGGCAATTTTAAATTGGTTCCAGGGGTACACGGGCAGCAGTGACCTGGTCAGTGTAGTAGTAGTTGAAAGAATGGACCGCAGACAGGCATCGAAGGCCTAAAATAAAAAAATTGGGCTGGCTGTAGGCAATTTTAAATTGGTTCCAGGGGTACACGGGCAGCAGTGGTGTGGTCAGTGGAGGCCTAGTGGAAGGAGTGACCGCAGACAGGCATCGAAGGCCTAACATAACAAACTTGGGCTGGCTGTAGGCACTTTTAAATTGGTTCCAGGGGTACACGGGCAGCAGTGGTCTGGTCAGTGGAAGTCTAGTGGAAGGAGTGACCGCAGACAGGCATCGAAGGCCTAAAATAATAACACATGGCTGTAGGCAATTTTAAATTGGTTCCAGGGGTACACGGACAGCAGTGACCTGGTCAGTGTAGTAGTAGTTGAAAGAATGGACCGCAGACAGGCATCGAAGGCCTAAAATAAAAAAATTGGGCTGGCTGTAGGCAATTTTAAATTGGTTCCAGGGGTACACGGGCAGCAGTGACCTGGTCAGTGTAGTAGTAGTTGAAAGAATGGACCGCAGACAGGCATCGAAGGCCTAAAATAAAAAAATTGGGCTGGCTGTAGGCAATTTTAAATTGGTTCCAGGGGTACACGGGCAGCAGTGACCTGGTCAGTGTAGTAGTAGTTGAAAGAATGGACCGCAGACAGGCTTAGAAGGCCTAACATAACAAACTTGGGCTGGCTGTAGGCACTTTTAAATTGGTTCCAGGGGTACACGGGCAGCAGTGGTCTGGTCAGTGGAAGTCTAGTGGAAGGAGTGACCGCAGACAGGCTTCCAAGGCCTAACATAACAAACTTGGGCTGGCTGTAGGCACTTTTAAATTGGTTCCAGGGGTACACGGGCAGCAGTGGTCTGGTCAGTGGAAGTCTAGTGGAAGGAGTGACCGCAGACAGGCTTCCAAGGCCTAACATAACAAACTTGGGCTGGCTGTAGGCACTTTTAAATTGGTTCCAGGGGTACACGGGCAGCAGTGGTCTGGTCAGTGGAAGTCTAGTGGAAGGAGTGACCGCAGACAGGCTTCCAAGGCCTAACATAACAAACTTGGGCTGGCTGTAGGCACTTTTAAATTGGTTCCAGGGGTACACGGGCAGCAGTGGTCTGGTCAGTGGAAGTCTAGTGGAAGGAGTGACCGCAGACAGGCTTCCAAGGCCTAACATAACAAACTTGGGCTGGCTGTAGGCACTTTTAAATTGGTTCCAGGGGTACACGGGCAGCAGTGGTCTGGTCAGTGGAAGTCTAGTGGAAGGAGTGACCGCAGACAGGCTTCCAAGGCCTAACATAACAAACTTGGGCTGGCTGTAGGCACTTTTAAATTGGTTCCAGGGGTACACGGGCAGCAGTGGTCTGGTCAGTGGAAGTCTAGTGGAAGGAGTGACCGCAGACAGGCTTCCAAGGCCTAACATAACAAACTTGGGCTGGCTGTAGGCACTTTTAAATTGGTTCCAGGGGTACACGGGCAGCAGTGGTCTGGTCAGTGGAAGTCTAGTGGAAGGAGTGACCGCAGACAGGCTTCGAAGGCCTAACATAACAAAATTGGGCTGGCTGTAGGCACTTTAAATTGGTTCCAGGGGTACATGGGCAGCAGTGTATGGTCAGTGGAAGTCTAGTGGAAGGAGTGACGGCAGACAGTCTTCGAAGGCCTAACATAACAAAATTGGGCTGACTGTAGGCACTTTTAAATTGGTTCCAGGGTAACACGGCCAGCAGTGGCCTGGTCAGTGTAGTAGTTGTAGAAAGAAGGGACCGCAGACAGGCTTCGAAGGCCTAACATAACAAAAATGTCAAAACAATGGTATTGTCAGTGCCAGGCATTGAAGGATGTCAGCGGCTAGACTACACATTGGTGAAGCTGTGAGAGATAATTTTGCTAGTGGTAGAGCACTGTTTGAGCTGGGGGGGGGAACTGTCTTGTGGCCGGCGGTACAGGCACAGGGCCCCTCATATTACAACGGTGTGTCTGACGTTGGGTGCGCACCACCACCGCCAGAGACACTTTATTGTACTATGAGGGACCCAGTGGCAGTGCCGTCGACCAAAAGCGGCCACACCCACCTCTTCAGACAAACAGCACTCTCAAGGGTCCAAGCGCAAAGTGGCGATAGCACGGCCCCGTGTGGGGAGTTTGGCCATTTCGTGAGGTGGAAACATGTCGTATGCTGGACAATCAGGTGAAGAAAATTACGAGATTGGAAAAGTCATTCAGAATAGTCCACAGGCAAGACCTTTTCATAGGAAAGCTAGGTGTCAGCCGGGCAGGGTGGGGCAAAAGATTTTGAAATCCAGTTGTGGTTCATTTTAATGAAGGTTAGATCATCTACATTTTGGGTAGCCAGACGAGTCCTTTTTTCTGTTAGTATTGAACCTGCAGCACTGAATACTCTTTCTGATAGGACACTAGCTGCCGGGCAAGCAAGCTCCTGCAATGCATATTCTGCCAATTCTGGCCAGGTGTCTAATTTGGATGCCCAGTAATCAAATGGGAATGACGGTTGAGGGAGAACGTCGATAAGGGATGAAAAATAGTTTGTAACCATACTGGACAAATGTTGTCTCCTGTCACTTTGAATTGATGCTGCAGTACCTGTCCTGTCTGCGGTCATAGAAAAATCACTCCACAACCTGGTCAGAAAACCCCTCTGTCCAACGCCACTTCTGATTTCTGCCCCTCTAACACCTCTGGTCTGCTGGCCCCTGGAGCTCGTGTGAGAACGATCACGGGCGCTGTGTGCAGGGAATGCCAGAAGCAAACGGTCAACAAGAGTTGATTGTTTTGTTGCTAATATTAGTTCCAAGTTCTCATGTGGCATAATATTTTGCAATTTGCCTTTATAGCGAGGATCAAGGAGGCAGGCCAACCAGTAATCGTCATCGTTCATCATTTTTGTAATGCGTGTGTCCCTTTTGAGGATACGCAAGGCATAATCCGCCATGTGGGCCAAAGTTCCCGTTGTCAAATCTGCGGTTGTGCTTGGTTGAGGGGCAGTTGCAGGCAAATCTACGTCACTTGTGTCCCTCAAAAAACCAGAACCCGGCCTTGCCACGCCACCAATTTCCCGTGCCCCCGGGAAAGCTTCCTCATTAAAAATATACTCATCCCCATCATCCTCCTCATCCTCCACCTCCTCTTCGCCCGGTACCTCGTCATGTACACTGCCCTGACCAGACAATCGCTGACTGTCATCAAGGCTTTCCTCTTCCTCTGGTGCAGACGCCTGATCCTTTATGTGCGTCAAACTTTGCATCAGCAGACGCATTAGGGGGATGCTCATGCTTATTATGGCGTTGTCTGCACTAACCAGCCGTGTGCATTCCTCAAAACACTGAAGGACTTGACACATGTCTTGAATCTTCGACCACTGCACACCTGACAACTCCATGTCTGCCATCCTACTGCCTGCCCGTGTATGTGTATCCTCCCACAAAAACATAACAGCCCGCCTCTGTTCGCACAGTCTCTGAAGCATGTGCAGTGTTGAGTTCCACCTTGTTGCAACGTCTATGATTAGGCGATGCTGGGGAAGGTTCAAAGAACGCTGATAGGTCTGCATACGGCTGGAGTGTACAGGCGAACGGCGGATATGTGCGCAAAGTCCACGCACTTTGAGGAGCAGGTCGGATAACCCCGGATAACTTTTCAGGAAGCACTGCACCACCAGGTTTAAGGTGTGAGCCAGGCAAGGAATGTGTTTCAGTTGGGAAAGGGAGATGGCAGCCATGAAATTCCTTCCGTTATCACTCACTACCTTGCCTGCCTCAAGATCTACAGTGCCCAGCCACGACTGCGTTTCTTGCTGCAAGAACTCGGACAGAACTTCCGCGGTGTGTCTATTGTCGCCCAAACACTTCATAGCCAATACAGCCTGCTGACGTATGCCAGTAGCTGCCCCATAATGGGAGACCTGGTGTGCAACAGTGGCAGGTGCGGATGGAGTGTTTGTGCGACTGCGGTCTGTGGACGAGCTCTTGCTTCTGCAGGAGGACGAGGAGGAGGAGGAGGAGGGGGTGCGAACGGCTACAGACAACTGTTTACTAGACCGTGGGCTAGGCAGAACTGTCCCAAACTTGCTGTCCCCTGTGGACCCTGAATCCACCACATTTACCCAGTGTGCCGTGATGGACACGTAACGTCCCTGGCCATGCCTACTGGTCCATGCATCTGTTGTCAGGTGCACCTTTGTGCTCACAGATTGCCTGAGTGCATGGACGATGCGCTCTTTAACATGCTGGTGGAGGGCTGGGATGGCTTTTCTGGAAAAAAAGTGTCGACTGGGTAGCTCGTAGCGTGGTACAGCGTAGTCCATCAGGTCTTTGAAAGCTTCGCTTTCAACTAACCGGTAGGGCATCATCTCTAACGAGATTAGTCTAGCTATGTGGGCGTTCAAACCCTGTGTACGCGGATGCGAGGCTAAGTATTTCCTTTTTCTAACCATAGTCTCATGTAGGGTGAGCTGGACTGGAGAGCTGGAGATCGTGGAACTAGCGGGGGTGCCGGTGGACATGGCAGACTGAGAGACGGTGGGAGATGGTATTGTTGCCGCCGGTGCCCTAGATGCAGTGTTTCCTACTACGAAACTGGTGATTCCCTGACCCTGACTGCTTTGGCCTGGCAAAGATACCTGCACAGATACAGCAGGTGGTGCGCTAAATGGTGGTCCTACACTGCCGGAAGGGATGTTGCGTTGATGACTAGCTTCATTGGCCGAGGGTGCAACAACCTTAAGGGACGTTTGGTAGTTAGTCCAAGCTTTCAAATGCATGGTGGTTAAATGTCTATGCATGCAACTAGTATTGAGACTTTTCAGATTCTGACCTCTGCTTAAGGAAGTAGAACATTTTTGACAGATGACTTTGCGCTGATCAATTGGATGTTGTTTAAAAAAATGCCAGACTGCACTCTTTCTAGCATCGGATACCTTTTCAGGCATTGCAGACTGAGCTTTAACCGGATGGCCACGCTGTCCTCCACCAGGTTTTGGCTTTGCCACGCGTTTTGGGCAAGATACGGGCCCGGCAGATGGAACCTGTGGCGATGTTGATGCCTGCTGCGGCCCCTCCTCCTCCTCTGCTTCAGAACTGCTGCCGCCTGCACCCTGTTCCCCCAATGGCTGCCAATCGGGGTCAAGAACTGGGTCATCTAATAACTCTTCTTGTACCTCCTGCGCAACTTCGTCTGTGTCACCGTGTCGTTCGGTGGTATAGCGTTCGTGATGGGGCAACATAGTCTCATCAGGGTCTGATTCTTGATCAGCACCCTGCGAGGGCAATGTTGTGGTCTGAGTCAAAGGACCAGCATAGTAGTCTGGCTGTGGCTGTGCGTCAGTGCACTCCATGTCAGATTCAATTTGTAATGGGCATGGACTGTTAACTGCTTCACTTTCTAAGCCAGGGACGGTATGTGTAAAGAGCTCCATGGAGTAACCCGTTGTGTCGCCTGCTGCATTCTTCTCTGTTGTTGTTTTTGCTGAAGAGGACAAGGAAGTGACTTGTCCCTGACCGTGAACATCCACTAACGACGCGCTGCTTTTACTTTTACCAGTTTCACGAGATGAGGCAAAAGAGCTAGAGGCTGAGTCAGCAAGATAAGCCAAAACTTGCTCTTGCTGCTCCGGCTTTAAAAGCGGTTTTCCTAATCCCAGAAAAGGGAGCGTTCGAGGCCTTGTGTAGCCGGACGACGAACCTGGCTCCACAGCTCCAGACTTAGGTGCAATATTTTTTCCCCCACGACCACCTGATGCTCCACCACTACCACTACCCTCATTACCAGCTGACAATGAACGCCCCCGGCCACGACCTCTTCCACTAGACTTCCTCATTGTTTTAAAAACGTAACCAAACTAACGTTATTTGTTGCAGTCACACAACTTACACGGTGAGCTATAACTTCAGTATGATTTAGCTACCCCTTTACAGGTTGGTGAGACCACAGCGAAAATCAGGCCCAATGTTACACACTCTTTTTTTGGTGGCTGCAAATTAGAGAGATGCCCCACACGCAGGACTGTCACTGAAGCACAAATGTTAATATTAATGTCACACTATTATTTTTTTTTTATTTTTATTTTTTTCAGGAACACTTTAGAAACCCCCCCAAAAAAAAAAAATAGATTTTTGCAGGGAGAATTTAGAAAACAAATGTAACAAACTATATGCTTTCTATGGGCCACTGAGTGAGAGATGACGCACACAGGAATCAGGAGTGGCACACAAGCCCAGAGGCCAATATTTTTCTACCAATGATTGATGGAGTTATTTTCTCTGGTAGATTTTGGAACCCAAATCAAGGAAAAAAAATGTAGGCTTTCTATGGACCACAATTGGAGAGAGAGAGAGAGAGAGATGGCACACCCAGGAGTCAAGACTGGCACACAAGCAGAAAGGCCAATATTAATCTCCCACTGTTTTTTTTGGTTGTTTTTTTTTTTTTTTTTTTCAGGGAGACTTTAGAAAAAAAAATAATAAAAAAAATATGATTTTATCAGGAAGAATTTAGAAACCAAATAAAATAAAATGATTTTTTCAGGGAGAATTTATAAAACAAATAAAACCAAAAATAGGCGTTCTATGGCCCACTGACTGAGAGATGACGCACCCAGGAGTCAAGACTGGCACACAAGCAGAAAGGCCAATATTAATCTCCCACTGTTTTTTTTGGTTGTTTTTTTTTTTTTTTTTTCAGGGAGACTTTAGAAAAAAAAATAATAAAAAAAATATGATTTTATCAGGAAGAATTTAGAAACCAAATAAAATAAAATGATTTTTTCAGGGAGAATTTATAAAACAAATAAAACCAAAAATAGGCGTTCTATGGCCCACTGACTGAGAGATGACGCACCCAGGAGTCAAGACTGGCACACAAGCAGAAAGGCCAATATTAATCTCCCACTGTTTTTTTTTTTTTTTTTCAGGGAGACTTTAGAAAAAAAAATAATAAAAAAAATATGATTTTATCAGGAAGAATTTAGAAACCAAATAAAATAAAATAATTTTTTCAGGGAGAATTTAGAAAACAAATAAAACCAAAAATAGGCGTTCTATGGCCCACTGACTGAGAGATGACGCACACAGGAGTCAGGAGTGGCACACAAACCCAGAGGCCAATATTTTTCTACCAATGATTGATGTAGTTATTTTCTCTGGTAGATTTTAGAACCCAAATCAAGGAAAAAAAATATAGGCTTTCTATGGACCACAATTGGAGAGAGAGAGAGAGAGAGAGAGAGAGAGAGAGAGAGATGGCACACCCAGGAGTCAAGACTGGCACACAAGCAGAAAGGCCAATATTAATCTCCCACTGTTTTTTTGGTTGTTTTTTTTTTTTTTTTTTCAGGGAGACTTTAGAAATAAAAATAATAAAAAAAATATGATTTTATCAGGAAGAATTTAGAAACCAAATAAAATAAAATGATTTTTTCAGGGAGAATTTAGAAAACAAATAAAACCAAAAATATGCGTTCTATGGCCCACTGACTGAGAGAGAGAGAGAGATGGAACGCTTAGTACTGGCACACAAGCCCAAAGGGCAATATTAATCTCCCTTTTTTTTTCCATGGAGAATTTCTGAAACCCAAAAAAAAAATAAAATAGGCTTTCTATGGCCCACTATTTGTGAGAGAGATGGGACGCTCAGGACTGGCACAGATGGCACGCTCAGGACTGGCACAGAAGCCCAGAGGCCAATATTAATCTCCCTTTTTTTCTGGGAGAATTTATAAAACCAAAAAAATATTTAAATAGGCTTTCTATGGCCCACTATTTGTGAGAGAGATGGCACGCTCAGGACTGGCACAGATGGCACGCTCACAACTGGCACACAAGCCCAGAGGCCAATATTAATCTCCCTTTTTTCAGGGAGAATTTCTAAAACCCAAAAAAAAAATAAAATAGGCTTTCTATGGCCCACTATTTGTGAGAGAGATGGGACGCTCAGGACTGGCACAGATGGCACGCTCAGGACTGGCACAGAAGCCCAAAGGGCAATATTAATCTCCCTTTTTTTCTGGGAGAATTTATAAAACCAAAAAAATATTTAAATAGGCTTTCTATGGCCCACTATTTGTGAGAGAGATGGCACGCTCAGGACTGGCACAGATGGCACGCTCACAACTGGCACACAAGCCCAGAGGCCAATATTAATCTCCCTTTTTTCAGGGAGAATTTCTAAAACCCAAAAAAAAAATAAAATAGGCTTTCTATGGCCCACTATTTGTGAGAGAGATGGGACGCTCAGGACTGGCACAGATGGCACGCTCAGGACTGGCACAGAAGCCCAGAGGCCAATATTAATCTCCCTTTTTTTCTGGGAGAATTTATAAAACCAAAAAAATATTTAAATAGGCTTTCTATGGCCCACTATTTGTGAGAGAGATGGCACGCTCAGGACTGGCACAGATGGCACGCTCACAACTGGCACACAAGCCCAGAGGCCAATATTAATCTCCCTTTTTTCAGGGAGAATTTCTAAAACCCAAAAAAAAAATAAAATAGGCTTTCTATGGCCCACTATTTGTGAGAGAGATGGGACGCTCAGGACTGGCACAGATGGCACGCTCAGGACTGGCACAGAAGCCCAGAGGCCAATATTAATCTCCCTTTTTTTCTGGGAGAATTTATAAAACCAAAAAAATATTTAAATAGGCTTTCTATGGCCCACTATTTGTGAGAGAGATGGCACGCTCAGGACTGGCACAGATGGCACGCTCACAACTGGCACACAAGCCCAGAGGCCAATATTAATCTCCCTTTTTTCAGGGAAAATTTATAAAACAAAAAAAAAAATTAAATAGGCTTTCTATGGCCCACTATTTGTGAGAGAGATGGCACGCTCAGGGCTGGCACAGATGGCACGCTCAGGACTGGCACACAAGCCCAGAGGCCAATATTAATCTCCCTTTTTTTCAGGGAGAATTTATAAAACCAAAAAAAAAAATAAATAGGCTTTCTATGGCCCACTATTTGTGAGAGAGATGGCACACTCAGGACTGGCACACAAGCCCAAAGGCCAATATTAATCTCCCACTGTATTTTTATCAGGGAGAATTTATACACCCCACAAAAAAAAATACAGAAAAATGAAAAGGCTTTCTATGGCCCACTATGTGAGAGAGATGGCACACACAGGGATGGCACTCTAGCAGAAATGCCAAATTGCCAATCTTAATCTCCCACCAAAAAAAAAAAAAAAAAAAAAACAGGGAATGTCCTACAATTACTATCTCCCTGCCTGCAGTAATCTCAGCCAGGTATGGCAGGCAGCTACTATCTCCCTGCCTGCAGTAATCTCAGCCAGGTATGGCAGGCAGCAATAAGGAGTGGACTGATGCACAAATGAAATAAAAAGTGTGGACAAACAAAAAAGATAGCTGTGCAGAAAGGAAGGAACAAGAGGATTTGTGCTTTGAAAAAAGCAGTTGGTTTGCACAGCGGCGTACACACAGCAATGCAGCTATCAGGGAGCCTTCTAGGGCAGCCCAATGAGCTACAGCGCTGAGGGGAAAAAAAAAAAAAAAAAAAATTCCACTGTCCCTGCACACCGAGGGTGGTGTTGGACAGTGCAAATCGCTGCAGCACAAGCGGTTTTGTGGTTAATGGACCCTGCCTAACGCTATCCCTGCTTCTGACAAAGCGGCAGCAACCTCTCCCTAAGCTCAGATCAGCAGCAGTAAGATGGCGGTCGGCGGGAACGCCTCTTTATAGCCCCTGTGACGTCGCAGACAGCAAGCCAATCACTGCAATGCCCTTCTCTAAGATGGTGGGGACCAGGACCTATGTCATCACGCTGCCCACACTCTGCGTTTACCTTCATTGGCTGAGAAATGGCGCTTTTCGCGTCATTGAAACGCGACTTTGGCGCGAAAGTCGCGTACCGCATGGCCGACCCCGCACAGGGGTCGGATCGGGTTTCATGAAACCCCGACTTAGCCAAAAGTCGGCGACTTTTGAAAATGTTCGACCCGTTTCGCTCAACCCTAATCTTAAGAATCTAAAAGTCAGTGAATTTGATGCAATCATCATACCAGGAGGTTTTGGAGTTGCTAAAAATCTTTCTACTTGGACAACTCAAGGGAAGGACTGCTCAGTAATAAAACCCATTGAAGACGCTATAAGAGGATTTCATGATGTCAAGAAGCCCATTGGTTTGTGTTGTATCTCATCCGTATAAGCTGCCCAAATTCTACCAGGATGTGAAGTCACAGTTGGGTCGGATAAAGAGTGTGACAAGTGGCCATATGCAGGAACGGCAGGAGCCATTGAACAACTGGGCTGTAAACATGTCAACAAACAGGTCAACGAAGTCCACATAGATGCGAAGAATAAGCTAGCTATATATTGTGCATATCCTTTGTCCTTTGTGGTGTCTCCATTTTTTTCTTCTGGTGTTCCCCACCCTTACCTTACTTGTTTATGTAATTTACACAATAAAAATTAATACTATATTATTCTGTTTTCTTTTTGGGGTGAATATCTCAAGAATGGTATGTCTAAGAGAGCTGAAACCTAAAACTTTTATGTAAAAAAAATAAAACAAAGGAAATGTGTCATCTTTAACTTCAGACCTTCTAGGGATTATATAATTTTCAAATTGCATAACTGTTCACAATAACAGTAATTTTGACCAAGGGTACCCAAACTTTTACATGCCACTGTATAGCTATTACAAACATGATAAAGATAAGTGGGGTAACTTCACTCCTACTCATAGACTGGTTAAAAGAAAGCCTCAAAGGTGCAGTACACATAAGATAAATGGCCATAAATATTGGAGATAAAAATATTATATCATATCATCATGCCATATGTGTTACTGATGGCCAAAAATATTGGACATATCGGAAAAATGAATAGAAAAAAACAGAGGAAAAACACTGAATACTCAAGTCCACAATATAGCGTAAAAGTAAAAAAAACAAACACTACATACTTACCTTCCGCTCTCTGTCCCCGGCGCTGTGCTTCTCTGCACTGGCTGTGAGCGCCGGCCAGCCGGAAAGCACACCGCTGTACTTTCTGGCCGCTGTGCTCACAGCCAGTGCAGGAAAGCACAGCGCCGGGGACAGACAGCGGAAGGTAAGTATGTAGTGTTTTTTTTTTTTTTTACTTTTACGATGGTAATCAGGGTAAACATCGGGTTACTAAGCGCGGCCCTGCGCTTAGTAACCCGATGTTTACCCTGGTTACCGGCATCGTTGGTCGCTGGAGAGCTGTCTGTGTGACAGCGCTCCAGCGACCAAACAGCGACGCTGCAGTGATCTACATCGTTGTCGGTATCGCTGCAGCGTCGCTTAGTGTGACGGTACCTTTACCAATATACACTGCTCAAAAAAATTAAAGGGAACACTTAAATAACAGAATATAACTCCAAGTAAATCAAACTTTTGTGAAATCAAACTGTCCACTTAGGAAGCAACACTGATTGACAATCAATTTCACATGCTGTTGTGCAAATGGAATAGACAACAGATGGAAATTGTTGGCAATTTTCAAGACACCCTCAATAAAGGAATGGTTCTGCAGGTGGGGACCACAGACCATATGACCAATGCTTTCTGGCTGATGTTTTGGTCACTTTTGAATGTTGGTTATGCTTTCACACTCGTAGTAGCATGAGACGAACTCTACAACCTACACAAGTTACTCAGGTAGTGTAGCTCATCCAGGATGGCACATCAATGTGAGCTGTGGCAAGAAGAAATTGCTGTGTTTGTCAGCGTAGTGTCAAGAGGCTGGGGGCGCTACCAGGAGACAAGCCAGTACACCAGGAGACGTGGAGGGGGCCGTAGGAGGGCAACAACCCAGCAGCAGGACCGCTACCTCTGCCTTTGTGCAAGGAGGAACAGGAGGAGCACTGCCAGAGCCCTGCAAAATTACCTTCAGCAGGCCACAAATGTGCATGTGTCTGAACTAATGGTTAGAAAATGACTCCATGAGAATGGTCTGAGTGCCCGATGTCCACAGATGGAGGTTGTGCTCACAGCTCAACACCGTGCAGGACGCTTGGCATTTGCCACAGAACACCAGGATTGGCAAATTCACCGCTGGCGCCCTGTGCTCTTCACAGATGAAAGCAGGTTCACACTGAGCACATGTGACAGATGTGACAGAGTCTGGAGATGCAGTGGAGAGCGATCTGCTGCCTGCAACATTTTTCAGCATGACCGGTTTGGCAGTGGGTCAGTAATGGTGTGGGGTGGCATTTCTTTGGAGGGCCGCACAGCCCTCCATGTGCTCGCCAGCGGTAACCTGACTGCCATTAGGTACCGAGATGAGATCCTCAGACCCCTTGTGAGACCATATGCTGGTGCAGTTGGCCCTGGGTTCCTCTTAATGCAGGACAATGCCAGACCTCATGTGGCTGGAGTGTGTCAGCAGTTCCTGCAAGATGAAGGCATTGAAGCTATGGACTGGCCCGCCCGTTCCCCTTACCTGAATCCGATTGAGCACATCTGGGACATCATGTATGGCTCCATCCACTAACGTCGCTTTGCACCACAGACTGTCCAGGAGGATGCTTTAGTCCAGGTCTGGGAGGAGATCCCTCAGGAGACCATCCGCCGCCTCATCAGGAGTATGCCCAGGCGTTGTACACTAGGGAGGTCATACACGCACGTGAAGGCCACACACAATATTGAGCATCTTTTCCTTGTCATGAGGCATTTCCACTGGAGTTGGATCAGCCTGTAATTTGATTTTCCACTTTGATTTTGAGTAACATTTCAAATCCAGACCTCCATGGGATATTAATTTTGATTTAAATTGATAATTGTTATGTTTTATTGTTCTGAACACATTACACTATGCAATGAATAAACATTTGCAAATGGAATATTTCATTCAGAGATATCTAGGATGTGGTATTTTAGTGTTCCCTTTATTTTTTTGAGCAGCGTATTTGCAAATAAAAACACCAACACAAATATCAGTAGCAAAGAGTTTTTAGCAACACACAAATAACAAACAGGTAAACCAAATACACCCATGCAAAGCTGAGTAAATTCTAATAGTTTCCTATATGTTTTAGGAAGGTGCAACTGGAAAACATGTGCAGTCATCCAAGTATACCATATGTTCATCAATCTATGTCCAGCATTAGACTTTAAAGGAATTTTCAACTGACTAACATCTTGATGACCTATGAATATCAGATTGGTGGTGGTCTGACACCTGCCAGTCACCCCAACAAATCAGCTATCTGCTTGATGGATGCCAGTATAAACAGTGAACACTGGCCATTGTTTAGTGACCGCAGCCGGGTAATGCTTCTTATCTCCTATTCAGGTGGGATATCAGTAGTCCAGAGACATTGAAATATAAACATTCTGATAAATATAATTGCTCTTCTCAGAAAGCTCAGCAGTACCATAGATAAAGTGGACAGTTCTTGTCAGACCCTCCATAGAGGAAAGAAGAAGAAACAGCTGGAATCTGGCACCAGTGGCATGTCTGGAAAACATCTGTCACATGGCCGTGCACCCTGATACTATAAGGCTATATTCACTTGCCAATAGTCATCTGTTGTCCAATAGTCATCTGTTAGAACAGATCCAGCAGAAATCTGTTCACAAAAAAGTTGTGCAGACATAATTTTGTTTTGTCCGGCTTAAAACAAAACCTGATTTCAACTGGATCCGTTTTTTTTTTTTAATCATCGAAGTCTATGGAAAATGGAAATGTTAATTTGCCATCTGCTTTACTTTAATTTGAAAAGGATCCATTTTTTGCTCACTGCATCAGTTTCAAATGGAAGAAAATCGATGACTAATTAACGGATCCGTTTTCCATAGACTTCATTGTTAAAAAAAAAGCAAAAAACATTTTTTTGGCTGGACAAAAAGTGTCTGCAAAACTCTTTTGTGAACGGATTGCGTGCTAACTGATGATTACTAGCCTAAAACATACTCAACAACAAATCACAAAACAATAAAACCGGCCATACACAATAGATGTCTTTTGGCCAAACGATTCTTCGGCTGATCAAACAGCCAACAGCTATCTAAGCCTGTTCTTCCATACACAGGAGAGCCAGTTTAGCCAAGCGCTCATATATATGGGAGCCAACTTACCCAAGAAAGCAGCCAACTGACCCGTCGGCTGACCGCTTATCTCCGCCAGAACAAATCGATCAGCAATCCAAAAATGGACATGCTTTATCGACATCTCTTTTTACCATCAGTCGGCCGGCGCCTTTATACAGATTAGACTGTTGGCTGAATCCGTCAATATATGTGGGTTCCCATTGACATCTAATGTGTATGATGGGGCCTTAAAAGTATGTTCACACATGGCATAATTGCAGCGGGAAAACCACTGAAACAATTGCTATGTTCCACATTTGGAAAAAAAAACAAACAGCTTTAATAGTAAAAATATGTAAGGAAAAATAAGCAACATGTGCATGAGATTTCAAAAATCTCATTAATTTTGCTGTTAAAGTAAGTGCTGCGTATTGTACGCACGAAATACGCTGAGTAAAATATGCATAAAAAACGCTGCAGTTATGCCATGTGTGAACACACCTGAAGGTTTTCTTGATAATAATATCCAGACAGTGTATGCTCCATGCAATAACTCAGCAGAACAACCTCCAGTACTTTTTCTTAGGAACAATATGAAAAGGATGTCCTGGAAAGTTCAGTAACCCAGAAGGACAATGTGTAAGTTGGAGACGGCTCTCAGGCCACCGAATAAGAAGCATAAAAAAATGTAACGTCTATGAAAAATAAGTTTTTATAGACGTTATGATGGAACTCAAAACTCTCAGATTGGAGCAACAAACAGCACAAGTCTTTGACTGGGTCTGGTAATGCCTTCTGGGCTGAAGTCAAGTTGACCATACTGCAGCCAGTCAGTGAGCTCAGCAGCTCTGCCTGTGTACATAGAACTACATAATTAATACATAATACTGGATGAGACGCTCGCACTTACAAATCTTCTTAATTGCAATATTAGAAATAGGTCTCATAAATGTATATGATACATCATATATAACCTGTACAGACTGTAGTGACGATAGCCCATCAGGCTTCACAACCTCATTTTCCTATCTCTCAGAAACGTGTGAAGCAAAATTATTTTTAGGAGCATCAGAATGGTTTTCAGCCCCTTTCCATTATATCCTAGATGATGAGACCTTAGCTGTTCACATTAGTCTAGTGTTGTGCATTCGCCATGTGTGTTTATTCACGCCTGCCCCCCACACACATGGGTTGCTTGTAACTTACAGGATGGTCCAAAGAAGAACATCTCATTGTCATGTCATCCTGTTTAGGAGGGGAAGGTCAGTGCACATTGATATCTGTGACCCTGTGAGCTTCATGTACAGGATATCTGTTAAAGTCTCATGTACTGGAATCCCCCTCCTCCCTCACCCCTTCCAGGATATAATGAGGGGGGTGATAATTGAGTTACCATATCACTTGGAGAACTCACAAACAGGCAAAAGGCTTTAAGGAAAGAGTAAAACATCCTCTTGACACTCACCTAGCCTGTGGAATTGAAGGAGGTGTCTTTAGATGGGAGGGGAGATCTGTAAGTAAGAGTATGTATATTGTCAGATGCCATTAGAGGACTAGAGAAAGCAGGACTGTAAAGCCAAGGCTGCAGAAGATGGATGAGGAGGCTAACAACGTGACAAGCCTACTGGGGATGCCTGACTGTGAATATGATGAGTGGGAACCATCTGTTGGACTTATACCAGCTACCTACCTCCTTATTTTTTTCCTGGGCATTACTGGCAATGGATTAGTGTTATGGGCAAGTCACCGTCGCAGAGACAGGCCACGGGCTACGGACTCCTTCATACTGCAGTTAGCACTGGCTGATTTGGCCTTTGTTGTGACACTTCCACTATGGGCCGTCTACGCTTCCCTGGGATACCACTGGCCTTTTGGCAATTTAGCCTGCAAACTCAGTGGTTACCTAGTTTTGCTTAATATGTATGCCAGTGCCTTCTGCCTTACAGGCCTAAGCTTGGACAGATACATAGTAATTGTCCACTCCCCTGGTCCTGGTCATCCACGTTCTCCCCTCTCCAGCCCACTGGCCACTATCATTACATGGGCAAGCGCTGGGCTTCTCGCCCTTCCTGCCCTCATTTTTAGGAACACCGGACAGACGGATGACGATTGGGAGAACAGAACACTTTGTTTCATGGACTACTCATCTGTGTACAGCAATCAAACTCACCTCTGGGAAGCTAGTTTGGGATTTTCTTCCACTCTATTGGCCTTTGTAGCACCATTCTGTGTAATTCTCTTCTGCTACGTGGGCATTGGTCGCAGAGTCTCGGGCCACTTTCATTTGCCTCTGGTAGCCAGCCGAAAAAGGAGATTATTGGCTATCATGATTGGACTGGTGGTCACATTTGGAGCATGCTGGGCCCCTTTTCACTTTGTGAAGAGTATCTATGTCTTCATGAATGCAGACGTTTTACCTCTAAGTTGTGCTCTGCATGTTTTTCTCAACAACCTGCACCCTTATGTTACCTGTTTGGGGTATGCCAATAGTTGTATGAATCCAGTTCTTTATGCTTTCTTGGACCCCAGGTTCAGGGATCACTGTCGTAAGTTGCTGGCATGTGGACATTTCTTTAAAATCAATAGACAAGAAGTGGTGGACCAACGGAAGAAACCTGGAGGGGGCAGTTCTTCTGCTGGAGCTGCTGAGGATGGAAACAAGCCTACAAAAGTCTCCACAGAAGAAGAAGAGTTAGCTGGCATTAAGGACTAAAGACAAAGAAAATCTGGGAATCATACGTTAAAGCATTGCTCGTTTTCCTTTGTTTAACTTGCCGTCTTACGTTCTTGCAGTATGTGAGTTCAGAAATTTTTATTTGTTATAAACTATTTCTCTTGGAAAAATGCCACTCACAGACTAGTGATAAGATGTCATCTAAAGACTGGAGCACTTAAAAGATTGGGGAGTGTTCACAAAGGCAGTTTTGTATTTTGAAATTATTTTTTAAAAAATTCTTACAATGTAAGCAATAAAATGTGAAAGTGAACTTGTGCAGGAGTAATCAAGGTGTGTTTCCACAGGTAGATTTTACACTTTTTAACCTATAGTGACCATTTCATCCAGCATTTATCGTATCTCATTATCTTGCCATATAATGACAGCTGCTGACTAGTGATGAGCGAGTGTACTGGTTGCTTGGGTTTTCCCGAGCACGTTCGGGTGGCCACCGAGTATTTGTTAGTGTTCAGAGATTAAGTTTTCATTGCGGCAGCTGAATGATTTACAGCTATTAGCTAGCTTGATTACTGTACATGTGGGGATTCCCTAGTAACCAGGCAACCCCCACATGTACTCAGCCTGGCTAATAGCTGTAAATCATTCAGCTTAGGCGATGAAAATGTAATCTCCGAACACTATCAAATACTCGGAGGTCACACGAGTGTGCTCGGGAAAACCCGAGCAATGAGTATATTCGCTCATCACTACTGCTGACATGATGTGTCTTCTTTATGATGTTGCAATCCATTTATTTAGTCTAATTGGTTATAATGGTCCATACTTCATTGTCTACACTTTCTGGGAACACACGATATTTGGATATTAGGCACCTCACACAGTCGGTCTGGTTTATCTATCTTTGGAAAACAATAGTTAGTGGACATTTTTTTTGCACCTAACAAAATAGAGACTGTGAAGAGTCATGACATCACAAATAGATTTTATTAGTATGTCACATAAAATCAGAAGGGATTAATGTGTACCACCTGTTCCTAAAAGGCTTAGAGAGTGAGGATACTACCTTAATAGTTATGGTATGTACCATACATTTTGTTACTACAATACTGTACCATTCAATTCCTCGTAATGGACATACTTTAATCCATGTTTGGTAATCTTTTCACTAATAGATCTTGTGATATGGTGGGTTTATAAACAAGTTGAATGGGTATTGCCACAGATCAAACTTAAAACTTCCAGCAATCAGTAAGTTATAACCTATCATAGACATAGGGGATATCCAGGGAACTAGTCTGATTGCCGTATGTGGAGTCGGGAAGGAATTTTTTTCCCGACAAAATAGGCGGATTGAGTGGACTTCATTCTAATGTTGGGGTGTCTCAAACTTACCACTGTGTCTTTTCTCATGTTCTTTAAGATGCTTCTTAAAGTTGAACGTCTTCCCACACTCCGTCACTGAGCAGCGGAAGGTGCGCTGGTTCATGTGCTGATATTTCTGATGATACTAAAAGTAAATGGAAAGAATAAAAGGATACCTAAAGGGGACCTTTAGTATAATGATCTAGACGCCAGGGGTTATTTTTTGGGATAAATGCCCCAACTGAACTATCTATAGAAGAAAATGGATTCCATTCAGTCAACAATCACAAATCAACATTTGTACACTGAACCATGGATCTCTGAGGCACACCTAATGATTTACAATGAGGTTAGTGCCTACCTATAGAAAGCAGAACAAGATCAGAAAGGCTTTTGGTCGTTATCCAGTAAAAAGCATGCCCCCAAAAAATATAAAAGAAAAAAAAATGTTTCTTAGCAGATTTTTAGCTATATCTACAAAGCTGGGTGAAAATCAATATGGCTGCCATTGCTCCTCTTTAACCCCTTTGCACAGCAGCTAGTTTTGACCTTCCAGACCAGGGCCTATCTTTTAAGGGTAAGTTCACACAGCGTGTTTTTGCTGCGTTTTTTTGCTGCTTTTTTATGCTAATTTTCAGCTGCTTTTCACAATACCAGCAAAGCCTATGAGTTTTCAGAAATCTCATGCACACACATTGGTTTTTGGTTTGATCAGTATTTTGCGCTTTGATGCGTTTTTGGACTTAGAACATGTCACTTCTTTCAGCGTTTTTGCTGAGTTTTTTTCACCCATTGACTTGAATGGGTGTTGAAAAAACGCAGGTATCATTATTTGCTGCGTTTTTGCTGCTGAAAATCCAAGGACATTAGCATGGACAATGAGAAAAAAAAAACACGCACCAAAAAACACACCAAATATGCAACAAAAAACACACCAAAACGCACCTAAACCTGTGTTTTTGACGCAGCTTCTTTCCTGCCAAGAAGATCAGGTTTTGCTGCAGAAAAAAAAAGCAGCAAAAACGCCCTGTGTGAACTTACC
Source organism: Ranitomeya imitator (assembly GCF_032444005.1). Taxonomy (NCBI): domain Eukaryota; kingdom Metazoa; phylum Chordata; class Amphibia; order Anura; family Dendrobatidae; genus Ranitomeya; species Ranitomeya imitator. The sequence goes on from NC_091283.1 coordinate 657,112,784, forward strand.
CTAAATCTGACATGTGTCTGTGGCACCCCAGAGTCCGGTTGCCATGGTGACACTGCCTCCCTCTGTAGGGTGATGTCATGCCTGGAAGCAGAAAGAGGTCCCCATGCCAGGTAATACACAGCATGCATCACAGTTCCTGCTCCAGGCCAGAGGGGGGAGCTTGAGACCAGACTTCTGGGGAGCTGCTCTCTCTGGACGGGAGGAGGAGTCAGAGTAGTCTGTGAGGAGTTAGTCTAGGAGAGAGGAGGGGAGACAAGGGCTCTGGAGAAATGCAGCTGTGTCAGAGCTGACCCTGGAGCGGAGCGCTGTCAAGGAGAAAGCCAGAGTCCTTGGCTGTGTGGGTGCTGTACTCCCCGACAGCTGAATCTGGAGGCCAGGAGACTGCAAGCTCTCTGGCCACACCGAACACCTGGAAGCACCGCAGCAGACCAGGAGCTGCCAGTGAACAGGCAGTGCCGTGCTCTTTGCCACATGGTTTTTTTTGCCTTCCTCTGGATCAACATGTTAGGGCATGTTAGGTTAGGCTATGGGTTGAACTAGATGGACTTATAGTCTTCCTTCAACCTTAATAACTATGTAACTATGTAACTATATCTTTCCATTAAGGGGAATACCCCTTTAAAGCCTGCAATACACATTCAATGACTGTTGGCCAATCATTTGCCCAGGCGCCATCTCGTTTGGCTCTCCCATACACAGGAGCACTGGTTTGTCGAGTGTTCATGTATTCTCTTTGAGAGCCTTTGCCGGAAATGTCTGATGATGGTTTATCCTAAACTGAACATGCCGGATCAATATTTTCACTGACAATAAATTGTCCGGGGCCTCCAAACACATTAAACTATTGGCTGAACGCGTTGATATCAGCAGGGTCAGCCAACAGTACTCTAATGTGTTTGGGGGGCTTTGGAAAGGACACATATGTAAGCTCCATAAAACAGCCTGCAAGTAACCATGCCATGATGACGCTATTCAATTGGATGGCTGTACATTGCAGTGTATGTAGCACCAATATAAAGGCCAACACCCACAACCCAGTGGGAAAGGTGCAGAAAAGGGTGAAGCCGGTAAGTGCTAAATGTACATGGAAATCATATATAGAAAAAGCACCGAAAAGACCGATGTCATATAAAATGTTAAAACTTTATTAATAAATATATAAAACCATATGACCAAGAATCAAAAGGGATTCAACAGAGGTGAGCCAAGTTAGGTGGAACCGCAATCAGAGACATATACCATCAGGTACATACAGCGTGAATAATTTGCTCAAAAAGGTGCAGTGAAGCATGTCTAATTGTAGAGTCTGGTGCATAATATAGCCAGATCAAAAAGTACCTAAAAGGGCTGTGTGCCACATCTAGAAAAAAGAGCAAAGAGCAAACAGTAACAAAACTAAGGTGTGAGCATTACCTGAAAGGTACCTGGGACTCTGTGGTGCCACCGTCCCCAACAGGTGTTTCGGCGCTGTGCCATCTTCCGGGGGATGGTATCCAGAGATTACCAGGACCGTATATGTGCCGGGCCAGCCTATCGCAAAATCTGAAACTTGTGGACACTGCATGTGTATGGCGCATGTGACGCCGGCATACTCGGAAGAAGGAGCCGCCGAGGAAATCATCGGACATTTTATATGACATCAGTTTTTCTGGTGCTTTTTCTATATATGATTTCCATTGCAGAGTATGTGCATGGTCTCCTATATGTAATAACATAGGTAGTAATACACATAGCTAATAGCACAGCAGTAAGATGGCAAGGCCTCTCTTAACATGCTTTCACATTGTGCTTTTCTCCACATCTGTGGGTCCCGTCAAGGCTTACATCTGAACCCCCAAGCAAAATGGGAATCAGACGTATACGCATACGGAGCTATAGACTATAATGGTGTCGGCAGAGCAATCGTGTGCTCTGACGTGCTTCATAAACCTACTGGAGGTGGACACTCAGACATAGTAGACTGCGTCTGGGTGTCTGCCTTCAGTAGGCGTATATGCCCAAAAATGATGCACGTCAGAGTGCATGATTGCTCTGTTAGCACCATTATAGTCTATGGCTCTGTAGGTGCATACATCCGAATCCTATTTTGCAGAAAGGTGTTCAGACACAAGCTACGACAGGACCCACAAATGTGGAGAAAAGCACAATGTGAAAGCATCCTTACCTTCCAGGCCTCTGTTCGCCTCCAGCTGTTGTATACCCATGCCCATCACTCATTTTTGCTTCTGAAAAAAAAGAGAAGTAGGCTTTTGCCTCTACTGCCTGTACAGCAGTGAGTGTCAACATTCACACACATAGTGGCAGATTTGCTAATTCCCTCTGTTTTTTCAGCCGGATTGAGACAAGTGAATATATAATAGCCCATTTTTGATCCAGAAAAATAGGCAATTTTTCATGCATATAGTCATGTGTATACACCCATATGCCATCCATATGTGTTTTGTACATCTGTATGGTATCAAGGTTTTTTATCAGCAATTTAATAAACAAAAGTCAAAACAAAACTTTCTATGTTAATAAATGTAATGGATTCATAAAGATCAGATGTCAGATGTATCATAACCTAGTTACGATCCTTTTATCCACCCATTGACTTTGTTGAGTCTGATCTGAAAAACGGATCAAAGTAGTGTATGCTGTAATTTAGATATGGACCATATCAACTACCACAATGATTTGCTTTGGTCAGTGTGCTTGCTGCATGCCACCCGTTTTGCAAACGGACACTTAAAGGGAACCTGTCACCCCTCTGGGACGTACATAACCTATTAATATGGGCATGCAGATAATAGAAATGTTAAACTATGGTAGTCCTACCCATATGCCTCATATTAATGGTCTTGTTGTGGAGAAATGTTATATTCTTTCTTTATGTTAATGATTTATTCCAGGCTCTGGGGCGTGCGGTGTCTGACAGAAATCCCTGCCTCCTCTCCTCATTGTAATACTTACCCCTTCCCATGTATGTGAGTTACGGCCCCAGAATCCTGCGCCTGTGCCCTGCACTCCCTCAGAAATACATACCTCATCCTCCCTTCTACGGGCACTGCATTCAGGGATCTCCTGTGCAGGCGCTCTGTATATACTGTAGAGTACAGTGTACAGGTAATAAAGTGATCACCAGTGCCATTATACACAGGAGCTCTGTATAGTTAGTTTAATGAAAATATAGAGTCCCTGTGGGTGGAGATAAGGGAAGGGGGAAAAAATAATAAATTACTGATAGGGGTTAGTTATAACTCTCCAAAAATATTGGAAGCAACAGAGAATATCTTTGTAAAGTAAATAGATGAAGCTGCGACTTAAGGAGAAGTCATTATTATGGGTGACTTCAACTACCCTGAGATACATTGGGGAACAGAAACCTGCAGTTCCAGCAAAGGTAATAGGTTTTTGATGACTATGAGAGACAATTACCTTTCACAACTGGTTCAGGACCCAACAAGAGGGGGGGCACTGCTAGACCTAATGTTAACCAACAGGCCAGACCGCATATCAAATATAAGGGTTGGGGGTCACTTGGGGAATAAGGATCACAAAATAATAAGTTTTCATCTATCCTTTAATAAGATGTGTAGTAGAGGGGTTACAAGGACACTAAACTTCAGGAGGGCAAATTTCCAACGGATGAGAGAGGATCTTGGTGCAATTAACTGGGATGATATCCTAAGACATAAAAATACACAAAGAAAATGGGAGACGTTTATTAGCATCCTGGATAGGACCTGTGCACAGTATATACCGTATGGGAATAAACATACTAGAAATAGGAGGAAACCAATATGGCTAAATAGAAATGTAAGGGGCACAATAATTGATAAAAAGAAAGCATTTAGAGAATTAAAGCAAGTAGGTAGTGATGAGGCATTAAATAAATACATAAAATTAAATAAATTCTGGAAAAAGCAAATCAAGGCAGCAAAGATTGAGACAGAGAGACTCATTGCCAGAGAGAGTAAAAATAACCCCAAAATATTCTTTAGCTACATAAATAATAAGAAACTAAAAAATGATAGTGTTGGTCCCCTTAAAAATAGTCTGGGTGAAATGGTGGAGGAGGATGTGGAAAAAGCCAATATGCTAAATTACTTTTTTTCATCAGGATTTACACAAGAAAATTCTATGGCAGACAATATGATCAATGATAACAAAAATTCCCCATTAAATGTCACCTGCTTAACCCAGCAGGAAGTACGTCGGCGTCTAAAAATCACTAAAATTGACAAATCTCCGGGCCCGGATGGGATACACCCCCGAGTACTGCAGGAATTAAGTACAGTCATTGATAGACCATTATTTTTAATCTTTAACCCCTTAATCCCATATGACATACTATCCCGTTGAGGTGACCTGGGACTTAATTCTCAGTGACGGGATAGTACATCATATGCAATCGGCCACGCTCACAGGGGAGCACAGCCGATCGCGGTGGGGTGTCAGCTGACTATCGCAGCTGAAATCCGGCACTATGTGTCTGGAGCGATCACGGACCGCCCCTGGCACATTAACCCCCTGCACCCTGCGATCAAACATGATCGCAGCGTTCCGGCAGTACAGGGAAGCATCGCGCAGGGAGGGGGCTCCCTGTGGGCTTCCCTGAGACCCTCGGTACAAGGCGATGTGCTCACCTTCTACCGAGCGTCTCCTCCCTGCAGGCCCCGGATCCAAAATTGCCACTGGGCTACATCCGGGTAAGTTCCTTGGGGGGTCCAGTTTCCAATATGGGGTCACTTGTGGGGGGATTTCTACTGTTTAGTTACATTAGAGGCTCTGCAAATGCAACGTGATGCCTGCAGACCAATCCATCTAAGTCTGCATTCCAAATGGATCTCCTTCCCTTCCGAGCTCTGCCATGCGCCCAAACGGTGGTTCCCCCCACATATGGGGCATCAGCGTACTCAGGACAAATTCGACAACAACTTTTGGGGTCCAATTTCTCCTGTTTCTCCTGTAACCCTTGGGAAAATACAAAACTGGGGGCTAAAATATAATTTTTGTGGATAAAAAAAAGATTTTTTATTTTCACAGCTCTGCGTTATAAACTGTAGTGAAACACTTGGGGGTTCAAAATTCTCACAACACATCTAGATAAGTTCCTTGGGGGGGGGGTCTAGTTTCTAATATGGGGTCACTTGTGGGGGTTTCTACTATTTAGGTACATTAGGAGCTCTGCAAACGCAATGTGATGCCTGCAGGCCATTCCATCTAAGTCTGCATTCCAAATGGCGCTCCTTCCCTTCCGAGCTCTGCCATGCGCCCAAATGATGATTCCCCCCACATATGGGGTATCAGCGTACTCAGGACAAATTGGACAACAACTTCTGGGGTCCAATTTCTCCTGTTACCCTTGGGAAAATACAAAACTGGGGGCTAAAAGATCATTTTTGAGAAAAAATATGATTTTTTATTTTTACAGCTCTGCATTATAAACTTCTGTGAAGCATTTGGTAGGTCAAAGTGCTCACCACACATCTAGATAAGTTCCTTAGGGGGTCTACTTTCCAAAATGGTGTCACTTGTGGGGGTTTCAATGTTTAGGCACATCAGGGTCTCTCCAAACGCAACATGGCATCCCATCTCAATTCCAGTCAATTTTGCATTGAAAAGTCAAATAGCGCTCCTTCCCTTCCGAGCTCTGCCATGCGCCCAAACAGTGGTTTACCCACACATATGGGGTATCGGCGTACTCAGGACAAATTGTACAACAACTTTTGGTGTCCATTTTCTCCTATTACCCTTGGTAAAATAAAATAAATTGGAGCTGAATTAAATTTTGTGTGAAAAAAAGTTAAATGTTCATTTTTATTTAAACATTCCAAAATTCCTGTGAAACACCTGAAGGGTTAATAAACTTCTTGAATGTGGTTTTGAGCACCTTGAGGGGTGCAGTTTAGAATGGTGTCACACATGGTTAATTTCTACCATATAGACCCCTCAAAATGACTTCAAATGAGATGTGGTCCCTAAAAAAAAAATGGTGTTGTAAAAATGAGAAATTGCTGGTTAACTTTTAACCCTTATAACTCCCTAACAAAAAAAATGTTGGTTTCAAAATTGTGCTGATGTAAAGTAGACATGTGGGAAATGTTACTTATTAATTATTTTGTGTGACATATCTGTGATTTAAGGGCACAAAAATTCAAAGTTGGAAAATTTTAAAAATTTTCGCCAAATTTCCGTTTTTTTTTACAAATAAAGCAAGTCTTATCGAATAAATTTTACCACTATCATGAAGTACAATATGTCACGAGTAGTGTTGAGTGATACCTTCCGATATCGGGAAATATCAGATTGGATTGGATCGGACCGATACCACAAAAATATCGGATATCGCCGGAAACCAATGCAAGTCAATGGCACACAAATATCGGAATTAAAATAAACCCTTTCTTTCCTTGTAGATTAATTCTACATGAAGGAAAACAACTAAGAATAATGTAGAATGTATTGGGGGAGGTGGAGGAGACATTAAAGACATAGAGGTTTAGCCTAGGGTTGAGCGACTTTTACTTTTTTCAGATCGAGTCGGGTTTCGCGAAGCCCGACTTTGTCAAAAGTCGGGTCAGGTGAAATCGGCCGATTATTGCGAAAAGTCGGGGGCCGACTGAAACACGAAACCGAATGCAAGTCAATGGGGAATCAAAGTCGGCAGTGAATGGAGGAAAGGAAAACACCAACAGTGCCCATTTTAATGCCAAAAACATCAATTCTTATTACTTAAGCTTGTCAATCTTAATTTACTTTATAATAATAGTTAGGCATTGAAAACTGGGGGTCATTTGGCTAAAGTTGTGGGGGGGTAGGGCTGGCTCAAGATTTTCGTGGGCCCAGGAAACGCGGAATACGTGACGGCGGTGGAGCAGGGAGAGGTAAGTATTTCAACTTTGCAAGTGCTGTGATCCTGAGCAAGCAGGGGTGCCCACTCATTGGCACTGGCACAGGGCCCCTCATAATACGGCGGTGTGTTTGAAGGTGGGTGGTGCCTCCCACTGCCAGAGACACGTTTCCGTACTATGAGGGGCCCTGTGCCAGTGACGTCGCCAACGAGTATGCCCCCCCACCTGATGAAGGAACCTGCACTTTGATCTGCAACTTCCTCTTTGTCCCCGTGTAAGGTGGTATAGTATGCGGGAAGGGGAACCAGACATTCAGCAGGGTCAGATTCAGGCTGTGTAGAGTGCAAGGGGAATGTAGTGGTCTGGGTCAATGTACCAGCAGACTCATCTAGCAGTGGCTGGGCAATGGGCAGGATGAGGAGGAAACACAGATATAGACCCAAATAATAAAGTAGGCTAAATGCAGTTTAAAATTGGTAACAGGAGTAAACAGGCGGCATTGCTTTGTTCAGTGGAGGACAACTGTAATGAGTGGCAGACACAGTTAGTAGGCCCAAATGATAAAGTAGGCTAAATGCAGTTCAAAATTGGTAACAGGACTAAACAGGCGGCATTGCTTTGTTCAGTGGAGGACAACTGTAATGAGTGGCAGACACAGTTGGTAGGCCCAAATGATAAAGTAGGCTAAATGCAGTTCAAAATTGGTAACAGGAGTAAACAGGCGGCATTGCTTTGTTCAGTGGAGGACAACTGTAATGAGTGGCAGACACAGTTAGTAGGCCCAAATGATAAAGTAGGCTAAATGCAGTTCAAAATTGGTAACAATACTAAACAGGCGGAATTGCTTTGTTCAGTGGACGACAACTGTAATGATTGGCAGACACAGTTGGTAGGCCCAAATGATAAAGTAGGCTAAATGCAGTTCAAAATTGGTAACAGGACTAAACAGGCGGCATTGCTTTGTTCAGTGGAGGACAACTGTAATGAGTGGCAGACACAGTTGGTAGGCCCAAATGATAAAGTAGGCTAAATGCAGTTCAAAATTGGTAACAGGACTAAACAGGCGGCATTGCTTTGTTCAGTGGAGGACAACTGTAATGAGTGGCAGACACAGTTAGTGGGCCCAAATAATAAAGTGGGCTAAATGTCTGCCAAAAAATAATTCATAAATAAACAGGTGGCATAGCTAGGTACTGGGGTGGGCTCCTCTACTGAGTAGCAGACAGTGGTAGTAGGCGCAAAGTATTAACTGGTCTAAATGGAGGCCAGGGCCCCTGTATATTTTAACTATCATCTATCATTTTAACAAATTTGTATTGGCAGTGCCATTGAAGGATTTAACAGCACAGACTACACAGTGGTGGAGCAGCGAGAGGTAAGTATTGCAAGTGGTAGAGCACTGTTCGAGCTGGGGGGGAACACTCTCTCGTGGGCGACGGTACTGGCACAGGGCCCCTCATATTACAACGGTGTGTCTGTCGTTCGTTATGCACCACCACCATCAGAGACACTTCATTGTACTATGAGGGACCCTGTGCCCGTGCCGTCGCCCAAGAGTGGGCCCACCCACCTGTCCAGGCAAACGGCACTCGCACGGGTGCTTGCGCCAGGTGGTGACCACGGCCCTGTGGGGGGAGTCAGCCCATTTAAGGAGGTATAAAAATGGCCTATGGTGGACATTCAGCAGCTGCAAGTGGAGGAATTGGAGAAGTCAGTAAGAGGAGGCCAAAAGCAAGACATTTTTCAAGCAAGCTACGTGTCAGCAGGGGAAGGTGGGGCAAAATAATTTGAAATCCATGATTGGTTCATTTTAATGAAGGTTAGATCATCAACATTCTGGGTAGCCAGACGTGTCCTTTTTTCGGTCAGTATTGAACCAGCAGCACTGAAGACTCTTTCTGATAGCACACTAGAAGCAGGGCAAGCGAGCTCCTGTAATGCATATTCTGCCAATTCAGGCCAGGTGTCTATTTTAGATGCCCAGTAATCAAAGGGGAATGACCTGTGAGGGAGAACATCGATAAGGGAGGAAAAGTAGTTCGTAACCATACTGGATAAATGCTGTCTCCTGTCACTTTGAGTCGATGCAGCAGTACCTGTCGTGTCAGCGGTCATTGCGAAATCACTCCACAACTTGGTCATAAAACCCCTCTGTCCAACGCCACTTCAGATTTTTGCACCTCTTACACCTCTGCCATGTTGCCCTCTATGGCTCGTGTGAGAATCATCGCCACCGCGGTGTGCTGGGAATTTCTATTGCCCCCTGAGAAGCATCCTCCTCCCATAAATATTCATCCCCATCATCCTCCTCCTCTTCATCCGCCACCTCGTCCAGGAGAGTTCCCTGAGCAGACAATGGCTGACTGTCATCAAGGCTTCCGTCCTCCTCGGCTGCAGACGCCAGCTCCTTAACGTGCGGCAAATTTTGCATCAGCAGACGCATTAGTGGGATGCTCATGCTTGTGATGGCGTCGTCTGCACTTACCAGCCGAGTGCATTCCTCAAAACACTGAAGGACTTGACAGAGATCTTGTAGCTTCGACCACCGCACACCAGACAACTCCCTGTCTGCCAGGTAAACAATTAAGGACAGCATCCAATCCAGGTGAAATGTTCAAAAAATGATTTCTTTATTTGCCAAAGTGCAACGTTTCAACCCACAAGGGTCTTTTGAAAAAGAGCTTGAAAAAGACCCTTGTGGGTTGAAACGTTGCACTTTGGCAAATAAAGAAATCCTTTTTTGAACATTTCGCCTGGATTGGATGCTGTCCTTCATTGTTTACCTGGTATGTACACTTTCCATGGGGGTCCAGTGGAACTAGGACGTGCATCCACATGTCTAATGTGCTGTCGGCCATTTGCTATTTTGTTGAACTCCATGTCTGCCATCCAAGTGCCTGCCCATGTATGTGTATTCTCCCACAAATCAATTACAGCACGCCTCTGTTCGCACAGCCTCTGAACCATGTGCAGTGTGGAGTTCCACCTTGTTGCAACATCGATTATTAGGCAGTGCTGGGGAAGATTCAGCGATCGCTGATGGTTCAGCATACAGCTGGAGTGTACGGGCAACCGGCGGATGTGCGAGCAAAGTCCTCGCACCTTCAGGAGCAGGGCTGGTAACTCCGGATAATTTTTGCACTGCACCACCAGGTTCAAGGTGGGAGCCAGGCAAGGTATGTGTTTAAGTTCTGAAATGGCTACGGCAGCCATAAAATTCCTTACGTTATCACTGACTATAATAATAATAATAACCTTTATTTATATAGCGCCAACATATTCCGCAGCGCTTTACAGTTTAACAGTTTCAAACACAAAAGTCACAAGTAACAACGTTAACAATACAATAATTAAAGCGAAATAAGACGACCCTGCCCGTGAGAGCTTGTTCTGTCTTCCTCCACGTAGGATGCTGTGTGGATTCCAACATACGGCTAAACCTTCATCCACATCCCAGTAAACAGACTGTGTTGATGCTTAAGTCTTATTTATTAGGGTGATGATAACCAAAACTATAACGTTGAACAACAATGGTGGACAGTATTCATAGTAGATGATCGAATAGTGAATGATGTTGATGTACAAAGTGGATGTTCAGTGAATAATCATAGTGGATGACTGATCATAGTGGATGACTGGTGAAAAACTGTAAAGAATAACAGCATTTCAGTATATGCACTGTAGGGATTTCACTCACTCAGCTGCGACGGCTGACACTCAGGAGACGTGTTCCTTTAAAGTTCACTGGGTTTATTGCTTCATAAACCATGTGGCAAACAACAGAAAACAAATAGCCTTTGGTTCAGGTAAAGAAAAACAAGTGTCCAGTTCATCCGGCTCAGTCCTGAAGCCGTAACACACTCAGGAGGGTTTCACCTCCACACATACCTACCTGTGTTAAGCATTAGGCTTTCTTTTATATGTCTAACCACACCCAGAACCCATCACATGACCAGACATGTGGTTGTGACATCACCACAGGTCCTGAAACACATATAGGTAGCCATGGTTACATCACAGCAACAAGCCATCTATAAGACACATATCTCCCATCGATTAGACATCCTTTAGCCACGCTACATACCTCCCCCCTCTGCCTAAAGCCGTGGGGCTTGGCACTTTCTCCCACTAGACAAGGGATTCTTGACAGGGCATCAGCATTACCGTGCAGCTTTCCGGCCCTATGTTCCACATGGAAACAGAAGTCCTGCAGGGCTAAGAACCAACGGGTGACCCTAGCATTTCTACCCTTCGTTTCCCTCATCCACCTAAGTGGGGCATGGTCGGATATCAGTCTAAATTTACGTCCCAGCAAATAGTACCGTAATGTGTCGACTGCCCATTTTATGGCCAAGCACTCCTTTTCAACGACTGAGTACTTCTTTTCAGACGAGGACAGCTTCCTACTCAGATAGAGAACAGGATGCTCCTCTCCATGTAGTTCTTGGGAAAGGACTGCTCCAACATCTGAGGCATCTGTCTGAAGAATAAACTCTTTCTTGAAGTTTGGGGCCATCAGAACGGGTTGCTTACATAAAGCCTCTTTCATTTCTTGGAAGGCTGAATCTGTTTCTTCGGACCACTTAACCATTACTGATTTTGTCCCTTTTAGCAGGTCAGTCAGAGGCGCCGCCATTGTGGCGAAGTTTGGGATGAACCTCCTGTAATATCCCACGATTCCCAAGAAGGCTTTAACTTGCTTCTTGGAAACTGGTTTTGGCCATGTTTGAATTGCCTCCACTTTACTGATTTGGGGTTTTATTTCTCCATGACCCACTATGTATCCAAGGTACTTAGCTTCTTCTTTACCCAATGCACACTTCTTCGGGTTTATTGTAAATCCGGCCTCTCTTATAGCATCAAACACCGCTTGGACTTTCTCCAGATGACTCTCCCAGTCCGGGTTAAAGATGACGATATCATCTAGGTACGCAGCAGCGTATGCCTTGTGGGGTGCAAGGACTCTATCCATAGCCCTTTGGAAGGTGGCCGGAGCTCCCTGTAGGCCAAATGGCATCCGGACATACTGGAAGCATCCATCTGGTGTAGAAAACGCCGTCTTCTCCTTGGCTTCCTGTGCCATGGGGATCTGCCAATACCCCTTCGTCAAATCCAAGGTGGTTATGTACCTGGCGGGCCCAAGCCTTTCGTTGAGCTCATCAACTCGGGGCATGGAATATGCGTCGAACTTGGAGACCTCATTCAACTTCCTATAGTCGTTGCAAAATCTCCACTCCCCATCAGGTTTTGGGACCAGGACAATTGGGCTCGACCAACCGCTCTTGGATTCCTCAATGACTCCAAGCTTCAACATACGCTCCACTTCCTTGGAGACTATTTCTCGACGGGCCTCAGGAATTCTATAGGGCTTCACGTTCACGCGCACATGGGGCTCTGTCAGGACCTCATGCTCTATGACCTTCGTGTACCCAGGCAACTCGGAAAACAGGTCCCTGTTTTTCTGGAGTAACTCCCGGCATTGCTGTTTCTGGGACTCCGATAGCGTCTCCGCTATAGTAACCGCTCCAACCTCATCTTCTGGGTTGCTTAACAACGATGGAGTTACTGTCGGCTCTCTATCTTGCCACGGCTTGATAAGGTTGACATGGTATACTTGGAATGGTTTCCGTCTTCCTGGTTGGTGAATTTTATAGTTTACTTCACCAAGTTTCTCGACAACCTCATATGGCCCTTGCCATTTGGCCAAGAACTTGCTTTCCACTGTCGGAACTAACACAAGAACTCGGTCTCCCGGATTGAATTGCCTCACTCTTGCAGACCGGTTGTAGACCCTGGCCTGAGCTTCTTGTGCTTGGAGAAGGTGTTCTTTCACGATAGGCATCACCTTTGCAATCCTCTGCTGCATCAGGGCCACATGCTCAATGACGCTTCTGTGGGGCGTGACTTCGGCTTCCCAGGTTTCCTTGGCTATATCCAGGAGTCCTCGTGGATGTCGGCCATACAGAAGCTCAAACGGTCAGAAACCTGTGGAGGCCTGTGGAACTTCACGAATGGAAAACATCAAATAGGGTAAGAGACAATCCCAGTCTCTACCGTCTTTCTCTATAGCTTTTCTCAGCATGCTCTTCAGTGTCTTGTTAAATCTCTCAACAAGGCCATCTGACTGGGGATGGTACACCGAGGTCCTCAACTGGGAGATTTTCAGGGCTTTGCATAGTTCCCTCATCACCTTGCTCATGAAAGGAGTCCCCTGGTCAGTCAGGATCTCCTTCGGCAGACCTGTCCGGGAAAAGACATGGACCAACTCGCGAACTATACTCTTTGAAGAAGAATTTCTCAAGGGAATTGCTTCAGGATAGCGTGTGGCGTAGTCCAGGATGACTAATATATACTGATGGCCCCAGGCTGATTTAACTAAGGGACCGACCAAGTCCATGGCAATTCTCTCGAATGGCACCTCAATAATGGGCAGTGGCACAAGGGGGTTCCGGAAATGAGGAGTGGGAGCAGTTAGCTGACATGTAGGGCAGGACCTGCAATAGTTCACTATTTCCCGGTGGCACCCAGGCCAATAGAACCTCTGCACAACCCGTTCCTGCGTTTTTTCCACCCCTAGGTGTCCACCCAAGATGTGTGAATGGGCCATGTCCAACACCTTCCGTCTATATGGACCCGGCACTACCAACTGCTCTACCAACTCCTCCCTTATTTTCGTGACCCGGTACAACAACTCCCTGCTCATTAGAAAATGGGGAAATCTTGTGTCTGCCCCCGGCTCCTGTACCACCCCGTCAATAACTGTGACATTATTAAAGGCTTCCCTCAGAGTGGGGTCCCTATGTTGGGCAGTCCCAAAATTTTCACCGGATACCTCTAACTCCAGAATGTCAGATGCAGGGGACACTTCCTCCTCATCTCCAGCCAGGACACAAAAAGGAAACCTGTCTGACTCTGGGTGTGGCACCACCCTTCCCGGGTTCACTGGTTCCCTACTCTTGCTAGGGAGCTCAGAACCTTTCCCCCACAAATCCCAAAACAAACAGAAATCCCAGCCAATAATTATAGGGTGCAACAAGTCCTGAACGACGCCGACTATGTGGGACTCCGTGCCACATGTCGTTTCAATGTTCACACTGGCCACAGGGTAGTCCTTTGCATCACCATGTATGCACCGCACTCCGACCTTCTTTCCCGGGAGCAGGTGGAGAGGAAAAGTGGCCCTCACCAGGGTCACTAGGCTCCCCGAGTCAAACAGTGCCGTTACTGCTTGACCGTTCACCTTCACGGGACATGCTTGAGGTCCCTCGTTGGGCGGAGAGTTCACACTGCAAGCTGGATACGCATAGTGTGAACAACGGCGTCCCATGCTGCAGTCCATCTGCTCAGTGGTTTGGGAACAACGGGCAGCTATATGTCCTGGCTTGTGGCACCTCCAACAAATAATATCACCCGTGGGGACCTTGGGCACCACCTCCCCCGCCCTTTGTGACCTTGGACGCACCACCCCTTTTTGGGACTCAGCTGCCTTCTGGGATCCCCAGAACGGCATGGGCTGCCTCCCGAAGGAGCCTTCCAACCCTTGGTATCTCTCAACCAGTCCGATCAGCTCGTCGGCATTCTGGGAAGGCCTCGGGAGGGAATGGACAAACCGATCCATCATCACCCGTTCTACCATCTGTGCAGGCGCAGAGGACTCTGGCTGCAGCCATTTCTGGACCAGGTGCAACAGATCAAACATTTGGGAAAGAGGTGGTTTGTCCCGGTGATAGCCCCAGGAGTGAACTCGCTGTGCCCTGACAGTCAGTGTCACCCCCAAACGTGCGAGAATCTCGGCTTTCAATTTGTGATACTCTTTGGCATCCTGCAAGGTCAAATCATAGTACGCCTTCTGGGGTTCTCCCGTCAGGTATGGCGCAAGTACCTCTGCCCACTGCTCTGGCGGAAGTTTTTCCCTCTCAGCGACCCTCTCAAACACCGTCAGGAAGGCCTCAACATCATCCCCGGGAGTCATTTTCTGCAATGCGCGTCTTACCGTTTTCCGGACGTGGGTGTCATCAGCCAAACCTGGGGTTGGGGCGCTCGCCTTTCCCTGGATGGCAGTTGCCAGAAGCTGCATCTGCTGCTGATGCTCCTGCTGGCTCTGCTGCATCTGCTGCTGGCTCTGTTGTAACTGCTGCCGTTGCTCCTGCTGGCTTTGTTGCATCTGCTGCCGTTGCTCCTGCTGGCTCTGTTGTATCTGCTGCATCAACAGCCTGTTGGTCTCTTGCTGCCTTTTCTCCTGCTGTGACTGCATCTGGACCAATTGTTTCAGCAGGTCCTCCATTTTCTCCGGCAATGCTTGCTGGCTTGCAACAGCCTTGACCCAGGACATTCAAAATAAACTCACGTCTCCGCTGGGAACGCTGCTCGCACGTCTACCACCAATTGTAGGGATTTCACTCACTCAGCTGCGACGGCTGACACTCAGGAGACGTGTTCCTTTAAAGTTCACTGGGTTTATTGCTTCATAAACCATGTGGCAAACAACAGAAAACAAATAGCCTTTGGTTCAGGTAAAGAAAAACAAGTGTCCAGTTCATCCGGCTCAGTCCTGAAGCCGTAACACACTCAGGAGGGTTTCACCTCCACACATACCTCCCTGTGTTAAGCATTAGGCTTTCTTTTATATGTCTAACCACACCCAGAACCCATCACATGACCAGACATGTGGTTGTGACATCACCACAGGTCCTGAAACACATATAGGTAGCCATGGTTACATCACAGCAACAAGCCATCTATAAGACACATATCTCCCATCGATTAGACATCCTTTAGCCACGCTACAGCACATACAGGGTGCAATCACATAAATAACTGGGACATAACAGCAAGAATTATACAGAGTGCATTACACAGTAATTCTAACAGCACTGCCCTATTCTATACAAGAATGCATCTATCTAAATGCAGAGTACACATTAACCTAACTGCAAGCTGCAAAGCACATCTGCCTAACTATATCTGACTATAGGAGCTGCATAAGGCTTAAATACTAACACAAACATAAGATGCATTAAACCTTTATAAACGTACCGAGATCCGTTAGGACAGGGGTAAGAAAGTAAGCGAGACAGGAGCACGTGTGCCTCTCTGCAGATCTGAGGAAAAATGGCTACTGAAGCTTGTCTTCGCAAGAAGAATGTGGGCGGAACTAACCCATAAGACATTGCTCTTAGGAGGGAAAGGTTGGTAAACAACATGAAAAGTAGGCAACTGGTGACGTCCAGTGGCCACAACTTGAATAACATGATAATTAACTCTCTGCACATTAAGATGGGCAGAACACTCCCAGCTTGGCGTCAACAGAGGCCACAATTAGGTTCTTTTGGGGAAAATAATAATACAAGCTCGGTAACGGGTCTGAGGAACAGTTTGTTTTCTCTAAGCTTGCACACTCTGACCTCTACTTTCCGCACTTTCCCATCTTTACTGGGCAGGGTCTTAATGACTAGGCCGAGTGGCCACTCGTTCCGATGTGACTGACTGTCTTTGACGAGTACAACATCGCCAGATTGAATGTTTGGGTGGTCTTTCTGCCACTTTGTCCTGCTTTGCAGAGTGGAGAGATACTGTTTCCTCCATCTATTCCAGAAGACGTTGGACACGCTTTGTACTTGCCTCCATTGTCGTCTGTAGAGGTCTTTGTCATTGAATTCTCCGAGTGGAGCTTTCAGGACACAGGTTTTCTGTGTGAGTAACATTGCAGGAGTAAGGATGGATGGATCTCCAGAATCACTAGAAAGTGCTGTCTTGTAGGACTGGGTTACATGAAATAGACAAGCTATAGCTCGAACAAGTGACTTCCATGTGGAGAACCTGCTGAACCGGTGAGATTCGAGGTGGCAGCTTGAAATCTCTGTATGTAGAGCAGACACTTGAGGTCGGATCTCTTCATCTGTGTCTGGACCCACTAGTTCGAAAGTTTCAGGCCTGCTGATGTGGGACATCGAACGGTACAAAGAGGTAGGACCTGTGAACCATGAAGTGTCCTTCAGATGACTGGGTGCAACGGATCTAGTCGCGTGGTCCGCAGGATTGTGGTGAGTAGGTACGTAGTGCCACTGATTAGGGTCGGTGGATCTTCTTTACCCGAAGTACCCGGTTGCTGACATAGACGTAGAAGCGTCGTGTCTCGTTACAGATGTACCCCAATACCACCTTGCTATCGGTGTAGAACTCTGCATCCCCGATCTTCAGGCCCATCGCATCCGAGACCAGCTCGGCCAACTCAACTGCGAGGACAGCAGCACAGAGTTCCAGTCTGGGTATCGTGTGTTCACGAAGTGGCGCCAATTTCGTCCGGCTCATAACGAACCCGATATGGCATTGCCCGCTTACGTCTGTGGATTTGAGGTACGCTACTGCTGCAATTGCTTTGACTGATGCCTCACAGAAAATAAAAAGTGTTTGCGTTTTGACCTCTGTGGATGGCACAGGAGCATACGGTCGTTTCACACGAAGGTTGATCAGGGCTTCAAGAGACTTCCTCCACTCTGCCCACAGGTCAGCCTTTCCCGCTGGAAGTGGATCATCCCAATCAGTAGTGTCTTGGGTGAAGTCCCTGAGCATCAGCTTTCCTTGGATGGTTACTGGAGCTACGAACCCCAAGGGGTCGTATAAACTATTCACGAAGGAAAGAACTCCTCTACGTGTGAAGGGTTTCTCATCCTTGCTGATCTGAAAGGTGAAGGTATCTGTCTTCAGGTCCCACAGCAATCCAAGGCTCCGCTGCATAGGAAGGGGGTCGATGCTGAGGTCTAAATCCTTTAGATCGCTGGAATAGTCTTCAGAGGGAAAGGCTTCCATCAACTCTCGGCTGTTGGAAGAAATCTTGTGTAACCTTAGGTTAGACTGAGCGAGCATGTCACGAGTCCTCTTTAGTAGACTGATTGCGGCCTCACTTGTCGGTGTGGACTTCAAACAGTCATCCACGTAAAAATCCTTTTCCACAAAGGACCTGACGTCCGAACCACACTCTTCTTCACCCTTTTTGGCAGAATGTCGGAGGCCGTAGATTGCGACCGCTGGGGAAGGACTGTTCCCAAAGATGTGTACCCGCATCCGGTACTCTGCGATGTCTTCGTCCGGGTCGTTGTCACGGTACCAGAAGAACCTCAGGTAGTTTCTGTGTTCCTCTTTGACGAGAAAACAGTGGAACATCTGTTGTATGTCGGCCATAAATGCCATTGAATCTCTACGGAAACAGAGTAATACTTCCAGAAGTCTGTTGTTGAGGTCTGGGCCCAACAGTAAGACATCATTCAATGACACGTCTTCGCATTTGGCACTTGAGTCGAATACCACTCTAATTTGACCTGGCTTCTTAGGATGGTACACTCCGAAGATGGGCAGGTACCAACACTCCTCTCCGTGTCGAAGTGCAGGTGCAATCTCTGCGTGGTTGTTCTGGAATATCTTTCCCATGAAGGTAAAGAAATGTTCCTTCATCTCAGGTGACTTCTGAAGCTTGTGTGTTAGGGAGATGAATCTGCTGTAGACCAATTCCTTGTTGTTGGGTAGGCGTCTCCTCTGAGGTCGAAATGGTAGAGGTGCGACCCAACTATTCGCCGTATCCTTGACTATTTGTTCGTCCATGATGTCCAGGAATATCATGTCTTCTGTAGACATCGCTACCTTGTTGTCTTCCTTCGTCCTGTGGAAGACTGTACATCCTATGTGGTCTTGTTCACCTTCACAGGCGTGGTCTTCGTTGATAGGAACTGAGAAAGGGCAAGGTAGGGGAGTGCTGCTCGGTAGTTCCTTTACCAGCAGACTATTGTGACACGGCTGGAAGAGAGATGGACGTCCATTTTCTAGTGTGCTGGTAAGCATACTGTTGACTGAGACCGGCTTGTGTGCTCCTCCTAGACAGACATCTCCTACAATGACCCATCCAAGGTCTTGCCTCTGCGCGTATGGAGCATTCATTGAGCCGTTGATATATTCTCTAGTCTTGTGGACTCGTAGTATATCTCTTCCCAGAAGTAAAGCTATTGGCGCTTCTGGTTCCAACTTAGGTATCAGGTGGGCTATACGCTTCAGGTGGGGGTGATATGTTGCCACCTCTGGTGAAGGTATCTCAGACCTGTTGTCAGGAATCTGGTTGCACTCCAGGATGGTCGGTAGTGACAGACAGGTCTGGTCATCCATGGACTCCACTTTGTATCCGGTTGCTTTCCTCCCCGCCGTCTCGACGGTACCTGAACATGTCCTAAGGGAGTAGGGAGAACCGGGGCCTACAATGCTGAAGTTGTCAAAGAAGATGGACCTGGCTAAAGACCTATTACTTTGGTCATCTAGGATTGCATATATCTTGAGCGCTTTGTCTCTGTGGCCTGTTGGATAGACTCGGACAAGGCAGATTTTTGAGCAGGATCTTCCTCCCTTGAGTCCCTTACAGATCTCCGTACATTGAGAGGTGACCGCAGGGGTGTCTTCGTCGGTGTTCTTCTGTTTCTCATCGTGCTCCTCTGCTTGTGACAACACTCCTGGAGGTGGTCCAGGATGCAAGGCTGTATTGTGATCCGTACTGCTGCATTCTGCACATTTCACGCTAGCTCCACAGTTCCTGGCGAAGTGAGAGGTCGTAGCACAGCATTTGAAGCAGATGTTGTTTTCCTTGAGGAAACCTTTGTGATCCTCTAAAGTCTTCTCCCTGAAGGCTCTGCACTTTAGTAGAGGATGTGGTTTCCTGTGTAGAGGACACTGCTTACTGACATCCTGAGGTTTGCTCTCTTCCGTAGGGGGCTTAGTTGTCTTGTGTGGAGGACCTGTGGAATCAATATCAGTTTTATGGACTGCCACGGGTGTCTTACTGGGTTTGACACCAGGGGTAGTGGAACATGACAGAGTGAAATCAAAACTAGGGTCATTTCTGATCTTGGCTTGCTGGGTGACAAACTCAACAAATACAGTAAAAGGAGGGAATGGTACGTTATGAATTTGTTTATACCGTGAACCATGTATAATCCACCTTTCTTGAAGATTGTAAGGAAGTTTTTGTACTATTGGATTGACACCCCTAGCAGTGTCTAAGAAAGCCAATCCAGCCAAGTGACCTTCCTTCTGGGCGACCTGTAACTCTATCAATAAATCATTCAATTCTCTAAGTCTTTGATAACCCTTGGGCCCTATCTTAGGGAAATCATCAATTCTTTTGAATAAAGCATTCTCTATTACTTCTACGGACCCATAGCATTCGTCAAGTCTTTCCCCCACTTTACGCAAACCTATGTGTGGGTATTCTATGTTAATGTCTCTTAGTCTTTTAGCATGCCCGACCGATTCAGTTCCAAGCCACTTTACCAGGAGATCTAACTCCTCACTACTAGAAAGGTCCAGTCCCTGAATGGCGTTCTGGAACGAAGCTCGCCACGACCTGTAGTTTTCGGCTTTGTCAGTGAACTTTACAAGTCCTTTTGTTACCAGTTCTCGGCGGGCAAAGAACTTTGCCAAGTCTATGGTGGCTTGATCAGTGTTGGTACGAGCCGGTATGTTATAGCCATGTCTAGTGTGTGGTGCGTCACCATACCTGTGAGATGCTCTTGGCTTCGGACAGTCTGCATAGTACCTTTCTGGTGAAGAAGATGTCTCTTTAAGGTGAGGTGGGAGCTGTACCTTCTTCTCAGTGGAACGATAGCTGTGGTCGACTCCTCTGTGTTGGACGTCTTCTTGTTTGTAGTAGTGAAGTTCGGGGTTGGATCGATGATAATCGGCGTAGGCTGATCATTGTAGTCTGTCGAGGGTGTTGTCCATGCTGGAGTGTCGATGAACGTACTCTACGACGCGCTGAGCTGGATCTTGCTGCTCTAGATCTGTTCCAAGAACGTTGCTGCGTCTCTCATAATCAGGATCCTTCTTGGCTTCCAAGTACTCTGCCTTAGCTATTGCAGCTGCTGCCTCTTTGTCTACCATAAGTCTTTCTAGAGACACTTGCAGGCGCGCACCTTCTGCTTCTTGCTCTGCCCGCAAACGTGCGGTTTCAGCCTGCAAACGTGCATTTTCTGCTTCATGCTCTGCCCGCAAACGTGCGGTTTCGGCTTGCAGGCGTGCAGTTTGTTCTGCCTGCAAACGTACCTTTTCTGCCTCATGCTCTGCTTGTCTCAGCTTTAGATGCATTTCTTTCTCGGCAAAGGAGGACCTTGCTTTGGCTGCTTCAGCTTCAGCACGAGCGACAGCAGCCAGCTCTGCTAATGATGACCTGTTAGAGCTTGCTCGTGACCTCGTCTTGAGTGAGGATGTGCTGTTTCGAGACATTGTGCGCTTAGCTGCGTACTGCTGAGTGTTTTGGCGGGAAACTGAGTCTAGGTGCGGTGAGCTTCCGCGTGGCGGGAATGATGTAGCTTCTCTTGGCGGGCTGCAGTATAGTCCCGAGGCTGTATGGCGGCTGCTGTGATACCTGAATGCGGAGCAGTGTGGGTGTTAGCAGTTCCGTACAGTCTGAACAACTACAGCCTGCGACCGGCTATCAGTTTCACTGAAGGCAGCTAATCTGTTCTTACTTTACAATCACCGCCTGCGACTGGCGGTCTCGTTTTTCACTGTTCTGTCTTCCTCCACGTAGGATGCTGTGTGGATTCCAACATACGGCTAAACCTTCATCCACATCCCAGTAAACAGACTGTGTTGATGCTTAAGTCTTATTTATTAGGGTGATGATAACCAAAACTATAACGTTGAACAACAATGGTGGACAGTATTCATAGTAGATGATCGAATAGTGAATGATGTTGATGTACAAAGTGGATGTTCAGTGAATAATCATAGTGGATGACTGATCATAGTGGATGACTGGTAAAAAAACTGTAAAGAATAACAGCATTTCATTATATGCACATACAGGGTGCAATCACATAAATAACTGGGACATAACAGCAAGAATTATACAGAGTGCATTACACAGTAATTCTAACAGCACTGCCCTATTCTATACAAGAATGCATCTATCTAAATGCAGAGTACACATTAACCTAACTGCAAGCTGCAAAGCACATCTGCCTAACTATATCTGACTATAGGAGCTGCATAAGGCTTAAATACTAACACAAACATAAGATGCATTAAACCTTTATAAACGTACCGAGATCCGTTAGGACAGGGGTAAGAAAGTAAGCGAGACAGGAGCACGTGTGCCTCTCTGCAGATCTGAGGAAAAATGGCTACTGAAGCTTGTCTTCACAAGAAGAATGTGGGCGGAACTAACCCATAAGACATTGCTCTTAGGAGGGAAAGGTTGGTAAACAACATGAAAAGTAGGCAACTGGTGACGTCCAGTGGCCACAACTTGAATAACATGATAATTAACTCTCTGCACATTAAGATGGGCAGAACAGAGCTTACAATCTACAATGAGGTGGGGGAGATACAAAGCACAGTTGTGTATTTACAATGATGTATTTACAATGATGATCCAGCCATCTTCGGCGGTTGGGGAATAGATAGGGATAGTGAATAGACTACACACACACAAACATAAAATGACTTTGATTAGTGAACGTGATAGGCCGCTCTGAACAAATGTGTTTTGAGCGAGCGCCTAAAACTATGCAAATTGTGGATGGTCCTAATATCTTGGGGTAGAGCATTCCAGAGGATTGGCGCAGCACGGGAGAAGTCTTGGAGTCGGGAGTGGGAGGTACGGATTAGTGCAGAGGTTAGTTGAAAGTCATTTGCAGAGCGCAGTGGTCTGTTAGGCCGATAAACAGAAATGAGACAGACTACCTTGCCTGCCTCAAGATGTACACTGCCCAGCCATGACTGAGTTTGTTGCTGCAAGTACTCGGCAAGTACTTCCGCGGTGTGTCTGTTGTCACCCAAACACTTCATTTGTAACACAGCCTGCTGACGCTTACCACTAGCTGTTCGATAATGGGACACCTCGTGTGCAACACTGGCAGCTGCGGATGGAGTGGTCGTGCGACTGCGCTCTGTGGACGAGCTTTCGCTTCTGGAGGAGGAGGGGTGGCGAACGCCTACAGCCAACTGTTTCCTAGACCATGGGCTAGGCAGAACTGTCCCACTATGGCTGTCCCCTGTGGACCCTGCATCCATCACATTAACCCAGTGCGCCGTGATGGACACGTAACATTCCTGGCCATGCCTACTGGTCCATGCATCTTTTGTGAGGTGCACCTTTCTACTGACTGATTGCCTCAGTGCATGGACAATGCAGTCTTTGACATGCTGGTGGAGGGCTGGGATGGCTTTTCTCACAAAGAAGTGCCGACTGGGTAGGTCATAGCGTGGTACTGCATAGGCCATCAGGTCTTTGAAAGCTTCGCTTTCAACCAACCGGTAGGGCATCATCTCTAACGAGATTAGTATAGCAATGTGGGCGTTCAAACCCTGTGTACGCGGATGAGAGGATGAGTACTTTCTTTTCCTAACGAGAGTCTCTTGTAGGGTGAGCTGGACTGGAGAGGTGCACATGGTGGAACTAGCGGTGGTGGTTGTGGTGGACATGGCGGATTGAGAGAGGGTTGGTGATGGTATTCTTGATGTTGGCCTACATACAGTGTTTCCTACCAATAACCATGTGACTTCCTGACTGCTTTGGCCTTGTGACGATACCTCCACATTTGCTGCTAGTGGTGTCCTAACCCAGGGCCGGCTCCAGGTTTTCGAGGGCCCCGGGCGAAAGAGTCTCAGTGGGCCCCCCCTTTAACACATACCCCGATTTATGATGCACAGATACGGCAGAGAAATGTATAGTACAATGCCAGATTTCACTTCTTACATGAGTGACAGCTATTGTAGATTCTGCAGTGTATATATACAGGAGGAAAGGTGCTGTGCAGTGTATATACAGGAGAGGTGCTGTGCAGTGTATATATACAGGAGGAAAGGTGCTGTGCAGTGTATATATACAGGAGAGGTGCTGTGCAGTGTATATATACAGGAGGAAAGGTGCTGTGCAGTGTATATATACAGGAGAGGTGCTTTTCTGTTTTGAGTTTTTCTATGAAACAAAGACTTTTCTACATAAACAACGTTGTTTGGTTTTGCGGCCCCAACAGATCTGTGCTACAAAGTAACAGGCGGCTCGGGCATTAATGAGGGACCTGATGCTGAATCCTTTCCACAAACCCTAATGACCCAATTAGTGCCCTGTCATTAGAAGCTCATTAAACGCCTCCCTGTCCCGAGCAGTCATGTACAGTATGGGGGGATCCTGCAGCCCACCCCCTGACTGCTCCATACCATACACTGCCCTCTGTCACGCTCACTATTATCCTGTGCATTTCTCCATCATCGTTACCCCATGTTACACTTGTCACCCCCCACTACAGAGTAGCAGGGCAGCCAATGTCACCCCCTCCCGGACCCTAATGGCAGCAGGAAATGTCTGCTCCTCTATTGGGTTGGAAACTGATTTAATCAAGGAATAATGTGGATTTGTTGCCTGTGGCTGCAGGGGAAGGGTTAAGTTATGCCATGTCCTTGGTGGGAGCAGTGGCAGCTGCTGGGACCTGGACAGAGACAACCAATGTTGCTGTGACTGCACAGTGTGACCTGGAGGAGAGAAGCTGAGACTCCGGAGCAGAAATCACCCACATGCCAGCACTGGGCAGAGTCCCTCCAGTCACCAGCCTGGGGCCACGGGGCCCCAACCTACAGCGCACAGCTCAGATTTATCCATGGCAGCAGCTCCCCTTCCTCCTGGCATCTGGTTAACCCCATTTATGCGGGTCGGATTGTTATCTTTAAGGTTCAGCAATAACCTTCATACAGATGGGAAGGGGTTAAGCTTCTTCCTACCCCACTGGTGCAGGTTTGGTGCAGCATGCATGTATTCTGGGTGAGCTGGGCGGCTACAGGCTGCACCCCATCAGCTGCTCCTCCAGACATCACCCACATTTTTAGGCAGCGGAGACAGACAGCAGCAGACTGAGCCACAACTGCAACCACTGCTGGATACCTTTGCACTCACTCAGTCGCTAGTAGGACGGAGCTCCTCCGGAATCTGCCTGATAAACTTCAGCACTGTCTGCAGCCACCCAGGGGGGAGAGCAGAGAACATGCTCTCTCCGCCCACAATGTCACACTGGCTGCCTTCTGTTAACCCCTATGTGTGCCTGCCTGGCTGCACTGACTGAGTGAGAAGATGCTTGTGTCAGAGCTGGCACATAGGGGTTAAGAGAACGCAGCCAGCAGTGACTTTGTGGGGGGAGAGAGCATGTTATCTCCTGCTCTGCTCTCCCAGCTGTATCTATGACAGCATGAGTGGGCCCCCCCCCTCTCCCCAGGGCCCCGGCATTTGCCCGGAGTGCCGGGTGCTGACGCTGGCCCTGTCCTAACCGGTGGGCTTACAGTGAGGGAAGCAATGTAGCGTTGCTGACTACCTTGATTCTGAGCAGGTGCACCAACGGTACGGGACGTTTGGTAGTTAGTCCAGGCTTGCAAGTGCATGCTGGTTAAATGTCTAAGCATGCACGTTGTATTTAAATTTTGAAGATTCTTCCCTCTGCTAAAGGTCTTTGAGCATTTCTTACAGATAACTTTTGACTGATCATTCGGATCTTGGTTAAAAAATTGCCACACTACACTCTTCCTACTATGGAATACATTTTCAGGCATTGCACGCTGTGCTACTTTCACCGGATGGCCACGCTGTCCTACAACTGTTTTTGTTTTTGACAAACGTTTTTTGCCAGATGACAGCTTTTGCCATGTAGATGGCTGCTGCGGATCATCCTCCTCCGCTTCTGAGCTACTGGCAGCGGCACACTCTTCCCCCAATGGCAGCCAATCTGGGTCAACAACTGGGTCATCTATCACCTCCTCTTCAATGTCATGTGCACCTTCCTCTTTGTCACCGTGTAAGGTGCTATAGCGTTCGGGACGGGGCACCATAGTCTCATCAGGGTCAGATTCTGGCTCAATACACTGCGAGGGCAATGTAGTGATCTGAGTCAATGGAACAGCATAAGAATCTAGCTGTGGCTGTGCATCAGTGCACTCCATATCCGATTCATCTTGTAATGGGCAGTTAACAATTTCCCTTTCTAACCCATGCACTGTATGTGTAAAGAGCTCCATGGAGTAACCTGTAGTGTCGCCTGACGCATCCTTCACTTTTGGTTTGGGTGAAGGAGACAAGTAAACGTCTTGCTCCTGACCGGGAGCATCCACTGACGACTCGCTGCTTTTATATTTGGAACTTTCTGAAGAGGAGGCGAAAGAGCTAGAGGCTGAGTCAGCAAGGAAACCCAAAACGTTTTCCTGCTGCTCCGGCTTTAAAAGCTGTTTTCCTACACCCAGATAAGAGAGCCTTCAAGGCCTTGTGTAGCCAGACGATGATGCTGGCTCAACACCTCCAGCCTTAGGTGCTATTGTGCTTTTGCCACTACAGGCCCCTTCACATTAAGCGACGCTGCAGCGATACCGACAACGATCCGGATCGCTGCAGCGTCGCTGTTTGGTCGCTGGAGAGCTGTCACACAGACCGCTCTCCAGCGACCAACGATGCCGGTAACCAGGGTAAACATCGGGTAACTAAGCGCAGGGCCGCGCTTAGTAACCCGATGTTTACCCTGGTTACCATCCTAAAAGTAA